>NC_086175.1:128329739-129529739 GCF_023053635.1 Elgaria multicarinata webbii | reverse complement strand
TTTGTGCAAATCACGACCAGATTGTACAGAAATTTGCAAAATTGTGGAAGCTGCAGAAACGTACAAAATGCCTGGAAAATCTTGCAGCTTGTGTCGGGCGCTACAGTGAGAACCGAAACAAAGTCTGGAGAGGGCGCGAACCTAGGAAAAGCTGTTGAATTCCACTTCTCAAACAGACTTAGTTGACATCCCTACAGTGAGCATTTTTGAGGTGAGGAGGGACCTGCTCAGGTCTGGCCCTACCATTAGGCAGAGCGGGACAGTTGCTTCAAGTGGCAGATGCTTGGAGCCAATTTTGTTCTTTTCCTCAGACAGCAACATATCTTGGGCCAGCTCTGGCCCGGCTCACCTCGATCCTGCCAGCACCAATGCTGTCTCCCTGTTCCACTGTCTCAAGGCCCAAGGAATTACCTCGCGGCTTGGGAAGAGAGCACCAGTGGTCGGGACCCCCAGGACGGCAGGATGGCAAGTTTCCCTGCTGTTCAGGAAACGTGAAATGTGAACAAAGAATGAGCTGGTGACAATCCTACTTTGGAAGACCCAAGCATAGAATCATAGAATAGTAGAGTTGGAAGGGGCCTACAAGGCCATCGAGTCCAAACCCCTCCTCATTGCAGGAATCCACCCTAAAGCATCCCTGACAGAGGGTTGTCCAGCTGCCTCTTGAAGGCCTCTAGTGTGGGAGAGCCCACAACCTCCCTAGGTAACTGGTTCCATTGTCGTACTGCTCTAACGGTCAGGAAGTTTTTTCTGATGTCCAGCCAGAATCAGGCTTCCTGTAACTTTATTATTATTATTATTATTATTATTATTATTATTATTATTATTATTATTTATTTATATAGCACCATCAATGTACATGGTGCTGTACAGAGTAAAACAGTAAATAGCAAGACCCTGCCGCATAGGCTTACAATCTAATAAAATCATAGTAAAACAAAAAGGAGGGGGAGAGAATGCAAACAGGTACAGGGTAGGGTAAGCAGGCACAGGGTAGGGAAAAACTAACAGTAGAAAGTAACAGTAGAAGTCTGCACAACTGTGTCCTGCACTCTGGGATGATCGAGAAGAGATCCTGGCCCTCCTCTCTGTGACCATCTTCCCTGATGAAGAGATCTGGAGATCTCAAAAGTGTATGCATTTCACTGAACTTTTGGTAGTCTACAAAGATATTACAGTAATACAATTTTTAGAATTGTACTTACGATCAACATGGTTACCTTTGCTTTTCTTAGGCTCTGTCCAAGCAAAGAACAGGGGCACTGATTTCACAGACTAAACTCTGTGCATAGGATCTGTCCACCTATGTAGCAATGTGGGCAATGTTTTACATGGCTTTGGACCACGATACCTGACAGAGTTGCTCTCCTGACCTGAACCTCCCTGGACGCTACGATCAACATCAGGGGCCTTCCTTTGAATGCCTCCTCCAAGATTGCCTCAGAAGGTGGCAATGAAGGAGAGGATTATGCAATAATCTCCCCACTGAGTCCCACCTGATGGTCAACACTGTCATCTTTTTGGTGCCAGGTTATACCCAATCATATGATGGTGCCTCTATACCCAGTCATATTATTATTATTATTATTATTATTATTATTATTATTATTATTATTATTATTATTATTTATTTATTTATATAGCACCATCGATGTACATGGTGCGGTACAGATAACACAGTAAATAGCAAGACCCTGCCGCATAGGCTTACAATCTAATAAAGTTGTAGTAAACAATAAGGAGGGAAAGAGAATGCAAACAGGCACAGGGAAGTGTAAACAGGCACCGGGTAGGGTGAAGCTAATAGTATAGAGTCAGAACAAACTCAAAGTTTAAAAGCTATAGGGAAAAGAAAAGTTTTTAGCTGTGTTTTAAAAGCTGTGATTGAGTTGGTAGTTCTCAGGTGTTCTGGAAGAGCATTCCAGGCATGAGGGGCAGCAGAGGAAAATGGACGAAGCCGAGCAAGGGAAGTAGAGACCCTTGGGCAGGCAAGAAGCATGGCATCAGAGGAGCGAAGAGCACGAGCGGGGCAATAGTGTGAGATGAGAGAGGAGAGATAGGCAGGAGCTAGACCATGAAAAGCTTTGAAGGTCAACAGGAACCTCGGTGGGCCAAGCTGAGCCTCAGAGGAGGCTTGTGTGGCCCGACAAGCAGAAGCAGATGGCAGCAGTGATGGAGCCAGTATTTTATTGCAATTGTTTTTAACTGTTTACATGGTTTTAAAATTTGTATATTGTACATTTTGTTGTGTTGCATTCTTATATGTGAATTGTTCTGAATAGTCCAGAGAGTTTCGGCTATTGGACAGGATAGAAATGAAAATAACAACAACGTGTTCACTGTGCATATGCTGCTTGTGAAGGTCTTGTAATGGGTCAGATCATCCATCTTCTGTTAAGCAACAGATGCATGTCATGTATCCTAATGCTTATTCCTTAGCGACCGTCTTATCGATTTATTACTCCTCAGAGAAGAGTCTTTTCTCAATCCGTCATTTTATTTTTGAGCAAACAAGTCTTATTATTCTTTGAGTGCTTTTTAAAAGGCATGACCTCCCATTAGCCTCAAACATAAATTTCTTCTCCTGTTATTGAGGAGCCCTTTAAAAATAAGGCAATTCTGTAGTTAAGCCTAAAATAGGTACTTCTGATAATAAAAGATTGCTCTTTCTGACATCATAATTCTGGGAGAATTTTTAAAGACAGTCAGCATTGCCAGGCAGAATCGGCAGGGCCTTGTTTAGGGAGAGAAAACTCACCCTATGCTTAGAACAATCCTTGTCTCTCAATGGACAGATCTCAGTAGCCACCATTCAGATCCAGTGCTGGGTACTGAGCTGGGAGTTAAGAGTCACCTTGACTAAGTGGTGGTGGAGGGGGAGGCAGGCAGGGGTTAGGGGTGGGCGAACTGACCTGCACCAGGCTTGGGTGACACTAGCCCCATCACTGCTGCCATCTGCTTCTGCTTGTCAGGCCACACAAGCCTCCTCTGAGGCTCAGCTTGGCCCGCCGAGCGTCAGCCACCTGGAATCACATATTTCCCCCTTGATGTGTCAGTGGTGTAATGATGTAATGGGGGGAAGTGCTTGGAGGCAGTAATGGGCTGGATGAGGAAAAACAAACTGAAGCTGAATCCAGACAAGGCAGAGGTGCTTGCTGTCAAAGGCCATAACCTGGGTTTGGAGTTCATCGAGTGCCCAGCAGCTGCCCGTCATCCAGACCTGCCATTTTGCGCAACAATGGCGGCTCCAGAAATTACGCATTTCCAAAGTTGTGGAAACGGCGTCCCACAAGGCCCCGTTTACACAACATTAAAGGCACAAATGCTCCATTCACGCCTTTAATGTTGCGTAAATCGGGCCTTTACAAAAGCAATTTCCACAATTTGAAAATATGCAATTTTCAGAGCCACCATGGTTGCGCACAATGGCCAGTCCAGAAGGCAGCCCCTCCATTTCGCTGGGTCCACATCAGGACATGAAGAAACTTGCGTGGCACTGTGAGCGGGGTGGGCAGTGGCAGCTTGGCGGGGGCCTGACCGAGTTGGATGCGGGGAAGTCCCCTTCATCCCTTGCAGTGATGTTGCAAATACACAGAGGGAGGTGGAGACATAGAGGGCTCACCTACACTGAGCAGGATACTCCACTATGAAAGCGGTATTAAAGCGGTATATAAAAGGCAGGAGCCACACTACTGCTTTATAGCAGTATTGAAGTGCACTGGCAACCATTTTCATCGTGTTATATCCTGCTTGGTGTACATGTGTCATGGGCCTCAACAGTTGTCAATGCACTTTAGTACCAAGCAATATTGAAGATCCTGCAGTGTCTTCAATATCACTATAAAGCAGTAGTGTGGCTCCTGCCTTTTATATACCGCTTTCATACCACTTTCATAGTGGAATATCCTGCTTGGTGTAGATGAGTGCAGAGTGCTGGAGCATAGCCCCCAAATATCCCCTTCTATGCACTCTTCTTATACTCTGCCTTTACGTCCCAGCAGCAGATACAATCCAGTTGCAAAAGCTTTGAACTGTGAACTGGGATTGTTTAGCTGGGAAAAAAAGGAGGTGAAGGGGAGACATTACAGAGCCGTATAAAATGATGCATGGTGTGGAGAAGATGGCAAGGAGACATTTTTTTCTCCTTCCCCCATAATACTAGAACCTGAGGTCATCCCATTAAACTGATTGTGGGGAGATTCAGGACAAATAAAAGGAAGGACTTCTTCACACAGCACAGAATTAAACTATGGGATTTACTACCACAAGTAGTGGTGATGTCCTCCAATTTGGATGGCTTAAGAAGAGGTTTGGATAAATTCCTGGAGGAGAAGGCTATTAATGGCTCATAGCTCCAATGGTTGTGTGCTACCTCCAGCATCCGAGGCAGTAAGCCTGTGTGCACCAGTTTCTGGGGAACATGGGTGGGAGGGTGCAGTTGCACCACGTCCTGCTTTGTTGGTCCCTGCTGATGGCTGGTTGGCCATTGTGTGAACAGAGTGCTGGACTAGATGGACCCTCGGTGTGATCCAGCAGGGCACTTCTGATGTTCTTATGGCAGATGCTAGCCTGGCTAAAAATGCCATATTTGAACAGCACTTAAACAAACAAACAAACATCCGTGTGGCTTCTTTTCTTTCTCCTTCGAAGAACAAATGAATTATGCATTTTTCATATAAGCAAATATTTAGATAACTTAACATCAGCTGCAGTTTAAAAAGTCTCCAGTTTTTTTTTTTCTTATTTTGAACACTGGGGCACATGACAAAAGTTGTGATAAGCCCAAGTAGTAATTGGAAGGAATTCCTAACAGACTGTTAACTAATGCTGACATATTTTTTTTTAAAGAAGGGGGGAAAGCAAAAGGGTGTTTTTTAGAACAATGTTCTTGCAAAAGTAAATTAATTGAAGGGCTGGTGGTTTATTACCAGTTTGATGTCCATAGGACTGGAAAGCTTGAAGACACTTACTCTAAAGAAATACCCCCCTACATAACAACTAATGCATAACCCAGATTATCCACATCCATTAAGGCCTTAGCTAGACCTAAGGTTTATCCCAGGATCGTCCCGGGGTTATCCCTGTTCATGTAAATGAAACACAGGGGATCCAGTGCTCAGGCAGGGACGACCCCGGGATGATCCCAGGATAAACCTTAGGTCTAGCTAAGGCCTAAGAGTGGATGCAAAACCATGCCAAAGGATCAGGTTAATTAAGCAAGAGAACCTGAAGGAACCCATTCTAGTAAAGGCATTTTTTAAAAAAAATAGTTACATTTGTATTTAACCAAAGTGCTGAGAGTAGCTCATTAGCCACCAACAAACTTGTAGCTGAAAGAAAGGATGGATTATGTCCTTCCATTGAAAATGGGTTTGCAATATTTACTAGGGGTGTGCAAAGTGGGTCTTCTCTGCCTCGAAATTCAACCTGGAGCTCCATAGAGGTGATTCTGTGCCTCAATTTTGGAGTGGCTCCCCTTTCTCCGCCTTGTCAAATTACCCGTCGAAGAACTGTTCAGTATTAATTATTCTGTTAATTGGTATTAACAGAAATGTTTACAGCTCCTTCATTTTTAGAGATAAGGAGATAAAACTTGGCACAGTGATAGCGCTTTAGTAGGGCTTTAGCTGCACCAAGTTTGAATCAGATTGGATCATTATTTGGTTTTTTTTTAGGATTTTTTAAATGGAAATTAACAGAAATGCTTACATCTGCATATTTTTTTATAGATAAAGAGATGAAACATGGCAACATGATAGGAGGGCTTAAGCCATACTAAGATTGAATCAGATCCATTCATGCCTTGATTTTGTAGGGTTTTTTTTTAAAAAAAAAAAAAATCTCCCACTCCAGCCTTCTCCAACCTGGTGCCTTCCTGATCTGTTGGATGGAGCAACCCCACTCCCCTGCATTGGAAGCCCAGCCACTGAAATAAAGAGCCGGCCTGTGCCTGATTCAAGTGGAGAAGCTTTCTCACTCACCATGCCAGCCAGCCAGCCAGCCTAGCAGCACTTTCACACTGTGGAAATCTGGATGTTTGACTTCTATTAGTCTGAGTAGAAACACACTCCCTCTCCCCACCCCCTGCCATGGTCAGAATCAGCAGCCAGTTAGTGTTTCTCACTCCCCGAAACACTGTGATTGGAGGAGAACACGGTCAGGGACAGTGCTGTGGCTATTCCTAATTGGTTAGCCACGGATGTCAATATCAAAGCTACCCCTCACCCCACTCAGTGTCTTCCAAATATGGAGATATTCTCTCTCTCTCTCTCTCTCTCTCTCTCTCTCTCTCTCTCTCTCTCTCTCTCACACACACACACACACACACACACACACACACACACACACACACTCCAAGATAATTCTAGAGACTTTAGAAGCTCTGATTGGGCATGTCTCCACTCTGTTATTAATCAATGGGTTTGGAAGCAGCTAATCTCGGTTCTGAAAGATTGAATGCTCTGCGGATGTTCGCAGTTATCAGATAATTCTGGGGTGCAGTGCATATCCCTAATATTTACTGCATTGTCATTAGATCAGGGATGGGGAACCTGCAGCCATTGGCCTACTTTCAAAGGTCATCTGCATGCAAAGTGCTGAGAGCTTGACTTTTGGCTCTGGCCTGCCCATCACTGGGTTTTGCCCCACTAACCACCAACGTGTGGGCTCCGATAGAAGGAGGTGTAGAGATGTATGGCAATTTCATTTTTGCTGCATAACATGTGTGGCGCAGAGTGGTAAAAGCAGCAGTTTCTGCAGCTGAAACTCTCCCCACGGCCTGAGTTCGATCCCAGCAGAAGCTGGTTTCAGGCAGCCGGCTCGGGTCGACTCAGCCTTCCATCCTCCCGAGGTCGGTAAAATGAGTATGCAGTTAGCTGGGGGAAGGTAATCACGGCCGGGGAAGGCAACGGCAAACCACCCCGCTATAAGGCCTGCCAAGAAAACGTCAGCGAAAGCTGGCGTCCCTCCAAGAGTCAGTAATGACTCAGTGCTTGCACGAGAGGTTCCTTTCCTTTCCTTTTCCATGTGCTGATGGAAGTTCTGAACATGAGTGTGAGAATGTGTCCACTGAAAATATTCACAAATTGGCAAAGACGTGCTCACATTAATCTCATTCTCGATTCTCAGTTCGATTTACGCACATTTCCAAATGTGCGCAAATGTCTTTTGTAGACTGAGGCCATTTTGCTAGACCAGGCTATATTCTGAGATGATACCCGGGATCACCCCTGTGCATCTAGATGACGCACAGGGGATCCCAGGCTCAGGGAGGGATCAACCCTCCCTGGCCCCAGGATATAGCCTACCCCTTTCAGCCCGATTTCCCCCACAGTCTCAGGCTGAGCCTGAGACTGCGAGCGTGTAGCCCATTCCATGGCTTTCCCCGGCTCCACGCAATTACTCCGCGCAATTACCCAGGAGCGCTGCGCCTATCGGGTGGGGGGAGCAGGAAAATCAAATTAATTAAAAAAAACAAAACACTTCTCTGAGCGCACGAGCATTTGTGCACATCACCCCTTTAAGAAAATAAGAAAAAAATGGTGGACGTGACGGGTCTTTCCTTTAGCTCATCTTGTCTGATGTTTAGACTAGGGCGACAGCCCATGATAGTTGCATCGCGGGCTCTTCCCTCCTCCGTCGCGGATTTTAAGGTAGGTCTATCAGCCCTGCTTCAGTCTATGGTGGAAATCCGTGCAAATTAGGAGATTTACGCAAATGTGGGGAGATATGCACAACTCTGGGGAGATTTGCACAAATACCCCATCTGATCGCTGTGAATGGGAACCAGGCATGAGACGAGTGACAAGACGATGTTTGGAGAATCCTGGAGACCTTGCCAGTTTGCCCGTCACTAGGAATATGGCCCTGGACAGTCAAAAGATTGCCCACCTTTGCATTAAACTGAAATAGGTTGAAGTTTCTTAGTCTTTACTGCAAAATGTACACTGCAAATAAAAAGCGGAAAAACCACAGGCTGGCTTGTCTTATCAGGGATGCACAAGCTGGAGCCTGGGGAACCAAGCTAGCAAAAATGTGCTGAGCTCCATCCCCTTATGGATTCCTCTGAAATGCCTAGGCTAACTTGCCAGCCACCTGAAATGGCAGTGCGCTGTTATTTATCACAAGGAAGTTTCCACATGCATATGCTGGAGTGATAAGGTAGGAAGGAGCAACCAATGGGCCATCCCTTCAAAGCATTTTGGACACATTCCAGAGACACTAGAAGGGATTTTGAAATGTGGAATCAATACCACAGTTCTCTCTACATGTGTGCAGAGAAGCCTAGCTCATCCTGGGGCCAGTACTAGTCCTATTTTTTGAGGTCCTTTGGGCCTCCTCCTTCAGTGGACTACCCCCTCACCACCATCGTCCACCAGCTGCGGCTCCTGATCCTCCTCTTCTACATCATTGCTACCACCTGCTTGTTTGCCAGAACAAATGAGCAAGTAGGAAGCCAGATTCCAGCTGGACATCAGGAAAAACTTCCTGACTGTTAGAGCAGTGCGACAATGGAATCAGTTACCTAGGGAGGTTGTGGGCTCTCCCACACTAGAGGCCTTCAAGAGGCAGCTGGACAACCATCTGTCAGGGATGCTTTAGGGTGGATTCCTGCATTGAGCAGGGGGTTGGACTCGATGGCCTTGTAAGCCCCTTCCAACTCTGCTATTCTATGATTCTATGATTCTATATACTGCTCGACCATCACACATTGCTCAGCATTGCTTGTCTGGCCAGAGCGAGAGGCAGGTAAACAAGCAGGTTGCAAAGGTGAAGAGGAGCATATCCACTGGACTCTTGTTAATGGGCGCCCATTAGGATGTGCACCTTTGGCCGGTGCCCAATCATGCCTACTGTTGAAGCCAACCATGCCTGGGGGAATCTCACTATTACAGTAGACTTTGTGGTTCCAGAAAGTGGCAAGCTTTGGATCATGTCCCAGCCAGAACTCAGGTCAGCATGAAGGCAACAAGGATGATCAGGGGTCTGGAAACAAAGCCCTATCAGATGAGACTGAAAGAACTGAATTCTGTCATCTCTCCCCTCAGAAGACTGAGGGGAGACATGATAGCACTCTTCAAGAACTTGAAAGGTTGTCACACAGAGGAGGGCCAGGATCTCTTCTCAATCATCCCAGAGTGCAGGACACGGAATAACGGGCTCAACTTAAAGGAAGCCAGATTCCAGTTGGACATCAAGAAAAACTTCCTGACTGATAGAGCAGTACGACAATGGAACCAATGACTTAGGGAGGTCATGGGCTCTCCCACACTAGAGGCCTTCAAGAGGCAGCTGGACAACCATCTGTCAGGAATCCTTTAAGGTGGATTCCTGCATTGAGAAGGGGGTTGGACTTGATGGCCTGATACTCTACTATTCTATGATTCTATGACAGATTCTAGTTGGTGAGGAACATGGATACTATCCCTGCAATAATTCCTCCTCCATTTATTCAGACCTGAAGTATCATGAAATCCACTCTCTCATCCCTGTCCTCCCCATATCTGTGCAACAATAATGCCAAGAAATCCTCCACCAGGCTGTTTGTCACCTAGGTTGAAATTCTCTCCTCACTTTACCCCTTGAGAAATACTGCAGCTTCCATGCTCAATGTTGCTTGCAGGGACAACATTTCTTTTATACAGGAAATCAATGTCATTCAGTGGAATTCACTCTGCAGGGCAGGAAACCCTCTAGGTAACACTGTGGCAATGGGAGCGTTCGAAATGCTTATACAGACAGCTAGTTTAATGCTGTCACACAAGCCAGAGGCGATGGAACCTGTTGGGACACTCATGAAAGCTGGTGGCGGCCTCGCTCCAGCAAAACAGCTGGCTGCAGATGAAAATGCTTTGGAGAAATTTGTAAAACAACCAGAGCCAGCAACCAGGGGGGAAGTGAGAAAGCAGAATGGCATCGTTCACGAAGTTTCAGTTGTTTGCTCCTCGTTTGTGAGATCAAAGCTGTCAACCTCGTCCTGCCCATTTTGACACTGAAAAACTCAGCATTCATCCGGGCAGCATCTGTCAGGTGCCAGATTCAAGGGACAGTGTTCATGCGAATTGATTTCGGTGGGTCTCACAGTCTAATCCTAAACATATTTAGTTAGAGGAAGGAGCTATTGATTTTAATGGGACTTAGTTCTGAGTAAATAGGCCTGGGATGACAGCCATAGGTGTGCCCAGCTTCCTCTGGTCTTATTTGTGTAGCACTTCCCCTTGTGTGTCGCTAGCATTCCATGCATGATCTCAGAGGCCATGCTTACATTCATAGGGCATGTCTACACCATGCAGTTATCCTGGGATCAGCTCAGGAGCATCCCTGTGCATACATACGATGCACAGGGGATCCCAGGGGCAACCAGGAATGGGCAGAGACTTCCCCGGGATAACTGAGACCTCGGTCATCCCGATTTTTCCTGTGGTCTTGGAAATATCCCAAGCTCCCGGCTTCTTCCTGCCTACTCCTGTTTTCAAAATGGGTATGGAGCTGTTTTGGGTATGGGTATGGGGGTATGGGGGGCTCCATGCCCTTGGGGTTGGGGGGCAGCAATTTCACCATCCCTGGGATGGCGGAGGCAGGGAGTTTGGCCGCAGAGTTTTGTTTTGTTTTAAAAAAATCTTTTCCCCCAGTTCCGGAATGTCACGTGGCTGTATAGAAGGTGGAGGAGGATAGCAGAACCAGGTAAGTCCACAATCCTTCCCCTCCCTCCTGCTACACCCTTAGGTGTAGATGAGCCCATGGAATGGCACTGTTGCGACTCCCCCATGAATGGATCACTCATAGAGACATCTGTCACTTGGAAATCTGCCGATATCAAGGCCTGATGAATTCCTGACCTGCCCTCCAACTTGGGTTGCATTTGCAAACTGAACTGAGGGGTTGTTCCTGAAATCTTGGAATTTTTTTGGAGTGGTTGGGTAAAAAGCAATCTGTGTGAATTGCTGCTGCAATTTCTGCAAATTTAGTTAGGGCAGACTCTACACTGCTGCGTTATAATGGCTTGTAATGGTACTGACAACCGTTAGGGCTCATGACACATTCTATATACTGTTTTCAAACCAGTATATATCTTGCTTGGTGTAGATCTGGCCTTAGTAAAAAGCTGAGTAAGCTAAGCAGGGACATGACAGAGGTCTATACATTTAGACATGGTGTGGGGAAAGTGGATAGAGAAACATTTTTCTCCATCTCTTATAATATTAGACACTGGAGACATCGGATGAAGCTGAATGGTTGGAGATTCAGGACAGATAAAAAGAGGTCCTCCTTCATGCAGCACATAAACTATTGAATTTGCTGACTGAAGATGTAGCGATGGAGATCAACTTGGATGGCTTTAAAAAGTTATGATTCATGGAGGATGGCTCTATAGTATCCTCAGCATCAGAGGAAGTATACCTCTCAGTGCCAGTTGCTAGGGTCCATGAGCACAATGGGATTAGTGCACTCATGGATTGGTTGTGGGCTTGCCACAGGCTGCTGGATGGTTGCCGTGGGAACATAATACTGGACAGGAGCCATAGCTAGATGGGGCTTTATCCCAAGAGCACTTTCAGTGGTGCCCCCCCCCCCCAATTATGGAATGATCTCCCCGATGAGGCTTGCCTGGCGCCAACATTGTCATTTATGAATGGGGGAAAAAGTCACATGATGGAACGCTTCTGCCAACATGAACCTACCCGTACACTACGCTCAACATTTAAGGTCCTCCTCTGGGTGCCCACTCTGAGGGAAGCTTGGAGGATGCCAACAAGAGAGAGGGCCTTTTCAGTGGTGGCCCCACAACTGAATGATCTCCCCGATGAGGCTCGCTTGGCGCCAACGCTGTTATTATTATTATTATTATTATTATTATTATTATTATTATTATTATTATTTATTTATATAGCACCATATCTTTTCGGTGCCAGGTCAAGACCTTTCTCTTTTCCCAGGCATTTAACAGCATTTAAGAACATATCCTAAGTTTGTTTGTTTTTAATGGACCCCAGAACAGTTGTTGTTTAAAATGGATACTGTTTTATACTGTTGTTCTTATATTATTTTTTTGATGGTTTTAAATTTTGTATACTTTTTTTTAAAAAAATGTCCGCTGTTTTTAACTTTTGTAAACCGCCCAGAGAGCTTCGGCTATGGGGCGGTATATAAATTTAATAAATAAATAAATAATAGATAAATAAATTCATCCACATGATGCACAGGGGATCCTGGGATCAGGGAGGGATGATCCCTCCCTTGCCCTGGGATCTCGCTCTTGATTTTGGCCCCGGTTGCTCTGTGGTCCCGGGCTGTGCCCGAGACCACAGAACATGTGGCTGGGCGCTGCGGGTTTTACCCGGCTCTGTGCATGGGGCACAGTGCTCCTTAGGTGCACTGCGCCCATCAGGGGTAGGGTGGGGGGAGTGGGGAAAGTAATTTAAATTTTAAAAATTACTCACCGTTAGCACATGAGCGTTCGTGTGCTGCTGCCCCTTTAAGTTAAAAAAAATGGTGGGCATAACGCCTCTCCTTCTGAGGTCGTCGCGCCTCGCATGTAAACAGAGGAGGAATCTTGCGATAAACACATTGCGAGATCTTCCCTCCTCTGTTGTGGGCTAACCAGTAGGTCTAGCTGAGGCCTAGGTGAGCCTTTGGTCTGAACCTGCTTCTTACATTCTTACCTTGATACCCATTGCTGAGCAAGCTTACTGAAGAGTTATCAAAGGAGTGGATATTTCTCCATTGAAATACTCTTCCAATACCCTATACTTCAGTGGACACTATAACGGCCTGGCAAAAATGGGGAGAAGAAGCAACGATGGAGTGAGGCTTGTTCTCGGAAAACTTGTGCCGAGAGCACTGTTTAAAAAGGAGATTGATGCGTTAATCCTTAACCCCAACAGACATTAAGGCCAGATCCACACCTTGTGTCAAATCATTGTGAATGTGGCAGAAAAGGCAGGATCTAACACTATGAAAGTGAAATGTGCCCCAAACGTTATCAGTGCACTTCAATACCGCTATAAAGCAGTAGTGTAGATCTAGCCTTAGGCCATAGCTAGACCTAACGTTTATCCTTGGATCGTCCAGAGGTCAACCCTGTTCATCTAGGTGACACACAGGGGATCCAGTGCTCAGGCAGGGGCGAACCCTGGATGATCCCACGATAAACCTTAGGTCTAGCTGTGGCCTTAGTCTCTATATGCCTGCATTTACTTATAACATCCCTTGTTTGCTCTTGCCTAGGGTGGCCATACAGAAAGGAGGACAGGGCTCCTGTATCTTTAACAGTTGAATAGAAAAGGGAATTTCAGCAGGTGTCATTTGTATGCATGCAGCACCTGGTGAATTTCCCTCTTCATCATAACTGTTAAAGCTGCAGGAGCCCTGCCCTCTTATGTATCTGGTCAAGAGGGCAGGGCTCTTGCATAGGGTGACCCTATGGAAAAGAGGACAGGGCTTCTGTACCTTTTACAGTTGCACAGAAAAGGGAATTTCGGCAGGTGTCATTTCTACGTATGCAGCACCTAGTGACATTCTCTTTTCATCACAACAGTTAAAGCTGCAGGAGCCCTGCCTAGCACGACGAGATACAAAAGAGGGCTGAAATTTGTGCAAATTATGCACATTGCAGGCACAGCTTGCATAATGATGGTATTAGGGGGGAAATGGAACTCCACATACTGGTCTAACTCATACAAACTGAGTTGGGCCAACTCACATGTTAGCAAACTGGAATCCAGGGAGCTGAGCCACTGAAAGTTGGATGAACGTCACCCCCCACAAATTCCTCTGGCATCCTTAATGGAAAAACACATGGGTTTTAAGAGGGGGGGGGGAATCTCACAACCCAATACAGACTCAAGTCGGAATGTGCTTCTTTATGGAATTTGGAGAACTTCAGTGAGTTTGTGGCAAAGGACTTTCCTATCATCTGGTATGTGACTCCTTATAACTGGGAATACCAGGGATTGAACCTGGAAAGTTCTGCATGCATATTGGCTGCAGTGGCGGTGTAGTGAGTTCTCATGGGGTTAGTGCTCACCGATTTTAACCACCCCTATGTATACATACTTGCAATCACATTGCAAGCTCAGAAATTCATGGACCCAGACAGCCAGTTGTATCTGAGCCTGTTCAATTCAGAAGTTGTGAACTAGTAAAATAAAAAAATGAATTTCTCAATTATCCCTAAGCTGATACCAGTCAATGTAAAACAACTTGTGCCAACCTGGTGCCCATCAGAGGTTTTAGTCCCTGAGAGACCAGTCCATGGAGCCCCCAACATGCCATGCACTGAGTTGGGTAAGTGTGGCAGTCCCTGCTGCTCTGCCAAGCCACCATTTTGTGGAAAACAGTGGCTTGTCCCTTTATGTAAAGGGCCCATTTGCACAAATGGCAGCCATAAAGTAGGGTGACCATATGAAAAGGAGGACAGGGCTCCTGTATCTTTAAGAGTTGTATTGAAAAGGAAAGTTCAGCACGTGTCATTTGTATATATGGGGAACTTGATGAAATTTCCTCTGCATCACAACAGTTAAAGCTGCAGGTGCCCTGCCCTCTTTTGAATCTGGTCACTCTAGTATAGCTCCTGCACCTTTAACGGTTGTGATGAAGACATAATTTCATCAGGTTCTCCATATATACATATGACACCTGCTGAAATTCCTTTTTCCAAGCAACTCTTACAGGAGCCCTGTCCTCCTTTTCATATGGTCACCCTACATAAAGAGACCCATTTATGGAACATTACAGGTGTGGTGAATGGGGCAGATGGTGGACAGGGGGGTGGTGAGTAGCCACCCCTGTATTCTAGTGATGTTCTAGCAGCTGCTTTCAGAAGGTTCTAGGACCCTCTGAGGGTTTGCTGTCAATGCTGGTGCTACAGCAGATGACAAAGCCAAAATATTTGCCTTGTCATATGCATTTATTTAATTTTTTTAACCCCCCCCCGCCCACCCAGCCTATCATATTCAGAGATTCTCTACCTCAAAATTTGGAGGTTCAGTTTAACCATCATGGCTAATAACCTTTGATAGACCTGACTTCCATCAGGATTAGAGAGATGGAATGATTCTCTGGGTGCTGAAACGCTTCATGTTACAAAATAAAAAGAAACACACTTCATTCGGTGAGCATTTCGGTGGGTTTTCCCCCCTGACATTTTTAAAGTGCTTTCTTGTTAAATTCCATTGCTGATATGACTCAGCATTTTAATAAACTCCCAATGATCTTTTTCTGAAGTCTTGTTTCTTTCCAGTCTCTAACTTCCATCTAACATTATGCCTGGATTCTCCCATGCCAGAACAGAAAGGCATGTAGCCTGCTAAAAATAACAAGTCATCGGAGAAGATTGTCGGCCTACAAAATTATGCTACACACAAGTCATAATGGAAGTCACGGGGCTTAATTCTTTCTCGATTACAGTCCATTCAGGACTTGTTTAAATGGTGCTCACATGGAAAAGTAATCCATGAACAAAGAGAAAGAAGAGTTACACTTATATTTCAAGGGCACAATACCCACTAACTTTGAAAAGTTAGGTAAATAGACCTTGATGGGCCTTTTTCTTCTGTTCCACCATGAAGGAGTTGCAGTGTACAATTCAGTCTAATTTCCCAGGAAGAGTCTGTGTCAATGATGTTAAGGAAACATCACTAATAGAAAACCCGCTTTCCCATGCCGGCATGAAAATAAACTGGCCAGCTTTACAGCAGAGATTGATAGGCCCTGCTGATCTCCATCTTTGATTTGGATATCCTTGTCTTGATCCGGCCTTGCTAAAATTTCAAGCACTATGTTTCCCACCTTTGAAAAGTAGGGTGACCCTATGAAAAGGTGGACAGGGCTCCTGTACCTTTAACCGCTGAATAGAAAAGCGAATTTCAGCAGGTGTCATTTGTATATATGGAGAACCTGGTGAAATTCCCTCTTCATCACCACAGTTAAAGCTGCAGGAGCCCTGCCCTAGAGTGACCAGATACAAAAGAAGGCAGGGCTCCTGCAGCTTTGACTGTTGTGATGAAGAGGGAATTTCACCAGGTGCTGCATGCATACAAATGACACCTGCTGAAATTGCCTTTTCAACACAACTGTTAAAGATACAGGAGCCCTGTCCTCCTTTTCATAGGGTCACCTTCATCAAATGGTAAGACCGTGGTGAGTTTTTCTCCCCAGCTTTATAGGTCCCTAGAAATTCATTCATTCCCACTTCAGTTCTCCAGCGGAAACCAAGAATGCCTGATGCTATATTATATTGCAACAGGATATCTGTATTTGCGAAACGTCACCATGTTAGGTTGACGCTCCATTTTGGTTCCATCTGACAGGCAGAAACAAATCTAGACAGGTTCTCTTGCCCAAACTGTTCAGGTGCTGCTTCCTGCTTTTAATACGAAATGTTGCTGCCGTCATTGATATTGATGTGTGTTGCTGGGCCTTGCCAAAATAAGAGAGGAGTGAATATTTCACCATTCAAAGACTCTTTCAATACCCTACACTTCAGTGACCGCTAGATTTAGCAAATGGAAAGATAACACAATGATGGATTGGGATTTGCTGAAGGAAAACATGTACCAAGAAAACTGTGCTTGATTATTATTTTTTTGAAACCTCTCATGATTTTCAAGTATGAGGGACTTTGTTTTAGCCTCCCTACCCCACAAGGAAAGTTCTCATAGGTCCAAAATTATCTTTATCTAGGGTGACCATATGAAAAGGAGGACAGGGCTCCTGTATCTTTAACAGTTGCTTGGAAAAGGGAATTTCAGCAGGTGTCATATGTATATATGGAGAACCTGATGAAATTCTGTCTTCATCACAACAGTTAAAGGTGCAGGAGCTATGGCTAGACCAGGGCAGGATCTACACTACTGCTTATAATGGTTTATAATAGTTATGAAAACTGTTCAGGCCCAGGACACATTACATATACTGTTTTCATAACATTCTAAAAGTGTTATATCCTGCTTGGTGTAGATTGGGCCCAGGCCTATATCCCGGGATTGCCCTGGGATTATCCCTGTACATCCAAATGACACACAAGGGATCCTGAGAGCAGGCAGGGATGACCCCTCCATTTGCCTGGGATAATCCTTAGGTCTAGCTAAGGTAGGGTGACCATATTTGGGAAACCAAAAAAGAGGACACCTAGTGTGTGTGTGTGGAAGCAGCTTTCTGAGTCCTGCAGAAAGTACGTTATTCCCCCGCCACCTTAAAGAACCCGATTGGAGTGGAGGAGGGGAAAGGATTTCATTCTGCACCACCACCATCCACTCCAATTGGGGCCTTTTCTATAATGTCCACAAATGACCCACTTTCCCCTTTAAGGCCTCAATTGGAGGTCGGGGTGGGGGAATGATGTGCCTCAAGAAAGCATGTCATTCCCTCCTGCTATGCTAATGGCAGCCTTAAAGGGGAAGGTGTGTCATTCCAGGACATTATTGAAAATTATAGAAAATCCCCCCTGACACCATGGAAAGAACAAAAACCAGGACAAATCCTGGGAAATCCTGACAGTTGGTCACCCTAAGCTAAGGCCTTTATGAAAAGGAGGACAGGGCTCCTGTATCTTTAACAGTTGCATAGAAAAGGGAATTTCAACAGGTGTCCTTTGTATATATGGAGAACCTGGTGAAATTTCCTCTTCATCACAACAGTTAAAGGTGCAGGAGCTATACTGCAGTGACCAGATTCAAAAGAGGGCAGGGCACCTGCAGCTTTAACTGTTGTGATGCAGAGGAAATTTCATCAGGTTCCCCATATATACAAATGACACCTGCTGAAATTTCCTTTTCAATACAACTATTAAAGATACAGGAGCCCTGTCCTCCTTTTCATAGGGTCACCCTACTTTATCATCTCCAAGGGCATAAAAAGGAACACACCTCTGCTCTTTTCAGTTTTAATTCCCTGGGTTGGACACAGCAGCATTCTTTTCTCTTCTTAAAATGCAACTTCTACCCCCTGTGCCAGAGGCTAAGCTACATCCTGTAAGCTACAAAACACATCCTAGTGACACCCCAGTGACATCACCCATAGATGGTGGCTAGCCTAGGGTGACCATATGGAAAAGAGGACTGGGCTCCTGTATCTTTAACAGTTGTAATGAAAAGGGAATTTCAGCAGGCATCATTTGTATGCATGCAGCTCCTGGTGAAAGTCCCTCGTCATCACAACAGTTCAAGCTGTAGGAGCCCTGCCCTCTTTTAAATCTGGTTACTCTAGTATAGCTCCTGCAGCTTTAACTATTGTGATGAAGAGGGGATTTCACCAGGTGCTGCATGCATACAAATGACACCGGCTGAAATCCCCTTTTCAGTACAACTGTTAAAGATACGGGATCCCGGTCACCCTAACCACATCTCTTCCCAGAAAAAAATGGCAATTAACATTTTTATTGAGAACGTCAGTGAGAGAAAAAGTAGAGGACACATAAACTTCTTCTCCAGGAGGTGGTTTGCCACTAAAATCAACAATGAAACAGCTAGAAAATTGGATAAGGTGAGGGAAATGAGACAATAGCTATGATTCTCATATCAACTATGAGACTGACTTTTCAGGCTGATAGTCATACTGCTTCAAAATGGAGGTGAGTTTTTTAATATATAATTTTTTTACTTGACAATTGCAGCAGTCATCTTAAATAGGACAATTATTAATATCGAAGCCAATATATGTCGGTCTGTCACACCTTTATCATCATTCCTTGAAATCCAAGTTTACCGCCAGCCAAAATTAAATTGAAGGGAAGCTCCATTCTTGGCACAACACTTTTACTGGACACAGTTACATCAGTTTCCCACTCACGTTTCCCACCTAGGAAATATAGGAACGGTAGTGTGGATTCTTGCATTGACCGGGGGGTTGGACTAGATGGCTTTATTGGCCCCTTCCAACTCTGCTATTCTATGATTCTATGGTTCTAGGAAGCTGCCTTAGACTGAGCTAGATTATTGGTCCATCTGTTTCAGAATTTCCGGAAACCTGGTGCTCCCCAGATGTTTTGGACTTCAACTTCTACCACTATGGCTGATGATCAGGAATGCTGGGAGTTGTGGGCTAAAACATCTGGAGGACACCAGGTTGGGGAAGGCTGGTTTACACACTGACTGACAGCAACTCTTTAAATTTTCAGACTGGATTCCATTTGTAAAGCCTAGGCAATTAACAAATCTTGTGGCGATGAATTTCATCAACAGATCCCATGATTGACTTGATGCCACAAGATGTGGTGATTGCTTAGGCTTTAAAAGGGGATTATGGAAATCTGTGGAAGATAGGTCTATCAATGGTGATCAGCCATGGTAGCTAAATAAAACCTCCCTGCTCAAAGGCAGTACACCTCTGAATATTAGTTGCTGGAGGTGACACAGGAGGAGGGCTCCTACCTTCATGCCCCACTCATGGTCCTCCTGGAAGCATCTGGGTGGCCACTGTGAGAAAGAAGATGCTGGATTAGATGGACCATGTGATCTTCCAGAGTTGTTCCTTTGTTCTTAAGACAACAACTCACCTGTTGGTGGGGAATATGGGTGGGATGGTGCTATTGCACCATGGCCTGCTTGTTCATCCCTGGCCGATGGCTGGTTGGCCCCTGTGTGAACAGAGTGCTGGACTAGATGGACCCTTGGTATGATCCAGCATGGGGCTTCTTATGTTCTTATGTTCTTATCTTAATAGCAGAAGAGAAGAGAACATCTCTTGTACTTGTCTACAGTTTCCAGCTCAAGTTTCTCTGTAATATTGTTAAGGACTATCATTGATAATGCTCACCTGCAAATGCCCCCCCCACCCCAAGACATTTTGCTGCCTGAGGAAAAGAACAAGATGGTCCCTATCCCACCTAGGAATCCATGCACCAATAAATAAATAAATAAATAAATAAATATCTGGACTGGCAGATGAATCAGTTTTCAACAGTGATGATGGGACACCATTCCCCACTGCATCTGAAGGCGGCAGGGCTATTTTGGGGACTATAGAGCAAGGCTCATGGCACACAGGTCTCTCCTCCAACATCTTGCTGCTGCCCCTCCCAGCATTTGCCATCTGAGGTGACTGCTTCATTCTGCTTCATGGTAGGGCCAGCCCTGGCTCATGCAAACCTTGGGAGGAAGGCTGTTTCAGGTTTCTCCCATCCTGAGACAGCTCTGCATTAGTAATGGCATGACACATTGATCTTGAAGCCAACAAACTCCAGTGCTCCTTCCCCCTATTTGGGCAATGCTATTACTGGACCCAGTTGCATCAGCCATAATATCAAGGGCTCTTTGGTTTGCACATCCTTCAACATGATATATATCTCACCACCTTCCAACAGTGCCCTTGGGTGGTTTTCTAAAGTAGGTTGCTCACTGTGATCGTAGGAATATGAAGGGACATAAATGAATCATAAATCATACAAGTATAGACAAGGTTTTTTTTAAAAAAATCCTTTCTTATGACCTCACTTCCTGAGAGGGAACTTTGGCCCATTTTCCTGCTGTTACCTAAAATGGAGGCTTCATTGACGTCCATGGATTTATTTATTTATTTATTTATTTATTACATTTCTATACCACCCAATAGCCAGAGCTCTCTGGGCGGTTCACAAAAATTGGTTTTTTTTTATCCAGCCACTTAGCACTAGGGGTGTGCACGGACCCCCCACTCCGCTTCACTTTAAGATCCGCCATTTTCGGATCGGCCCGCTCCGCCCTGCCCCCACTCTGCCTGTGCCCACTCCGCTCTGCTCGGAGCTCCGGATCCGGATCGGAGCTCCGGTTCCCCCCCCATAGGGGGGGTTACCGGGCCTTGCCGCCATCGCCGCCCATGCGGCGACGGCGGCAGAGCCCGGTAAGGAGGAGGGGGCCTTACCTGCCTCCGTCCGTGGTCCGTCGCCGTCTTCAATTGAGCCCGTGGTTCCACCAGGAAGTCTGGGCCGTGCGGCCCAGACTTCCTGCTGGAACCACGGGCTCAATTGGAGACGCTGACAGACCGCAGACGGAGGCAGGTACGGGAGAGGAGGGCGGGGGGGTTATCGGGCCCTGCCGCCATCGCCACCCATGCGGCAACGGTGGCAGAGCCCGGTAAGGGACCAAGGGGGAGGGGGGCCTTACCTGCCTCCGTCCGCGGTCCGTCACCGTCTTCAATTGAGCCCGTGGTTCCACCAGGAAGTCTGGGCCGCAAGTGCGACCCAGACTTCCTGCTGAAACCACGGGCTCAATTGGAGATGCTGACGGACCGCGGACGGAGGCAGGTAAGGGAGAGGAGGGCGGGGGGCGTTACCGGGCCCTGCTGCTGTCGCCGCATGGGCGACAGCGACAGCGGCAGGGCCCGGTAAACCCCACTTACCTTTCCGGCGGAGCTCCGGATCGAGGCGAAGGATCCGCCTTCACCTCGATCCTCTTCGCCACGCTCCGCCGGCCCCCCAATCCTCTTTGCCTCCGCCTTAAGGGCAGGCAAAGCCCCCCGCTCTGCTACTGCTTCTCCGGTCCGATTAGAAGCGGAGCACATCCCTACTTAGCATATTCTGGGTTCTCTCTCAAAATAACAGCTGTGATCTACGACAGTTTCTAAAACTTATTGCCCACCCAATTGGCTTGTTCTGAGAAATCCTTCCCAAAGGTTGGGGTTGAATTACATAGGAGTAATCTGGAAAATTTGATGGGAAACAAAGGAGGCATTATTTTGTGAATTAACATTTAACTTTAATTGTTCTTTTCAGCATTCGTTTGTAACTGGTTCCTCCACATGCACAGAAATTGGAGCAGAAAAGGTCACGTTCAAATGTTGATTAAATAGGAAAGTGACTCAGCTTCAATTTACCATTTTGACTCTGTTAAATTATATATATATATATATATATATATATATATATATATATATATATATATATATATATATATGAAAAATGAAAGGAGGGGGGGAAAGCTGTGAGTCCACTCTGCATTAGAATCAAATAAGGGAGGTTATAATGGCTTCTGCAGCAGCACCTCTGAAAAGGGAGAGAAAAAGAATAACCAATTTGCTCCTGTGTGGTTCAGAGGAAAATAGCCTTGAGAAAAAGTTATTGATGCAGTGTATTTATGTAGGGTTGTAAGACAGATTATGCCATCAGCAAATAAGGTCAGGGTAGCAGATTGTATTACTGGTAAAAATAGGTAGTGGGGACAGGAAAAAGGTTACTTCTATAGCATTCGAACCTTGAAGCAAGCAGAGAAAATAGAAAATAATTGTGTGGGGGGGTACAGCATGCAACTCTGCTTTCTGTCAAGTCTACAAATGGTAGATGCGTCACATGGATTAAGTTTGAGGAGGGTTGCCACTTCTTCTTTTTTTTTTTTTAACTAGCCATGCTTCTGTGCCTTTAACAACTTGGAATCTCCAAGTCTGGAGGACCTCTAGAAATGTCTTTCCCAACATTGTGACTTTAGGCTTTGTTGAACTACAGCTCTCATCATCCCCAATGAGTTCGAATTTCTATGAATCCTCCGCCCGGATTCCTCAGCAGATTGTTTTTTTCCTAGTTTGCATGGATCTGGAAAACTTGTGGACCCATTTTAATTCCCGCCTTTGAATTTTATGCAAATTTAGTCATGGAAAAATATGTTGTTGTTGTTTTTTAAAAAAACCAAAGCACTGACCAAAACGTGCACTTCTTCCATAGGATAAAGCATGAAAATGTGCATTTTTTGGTTGGGGGGGGGGATTAGTGTGTTGGGGGATTTACATATTTTGAGAAGTGTGGATTTGCACAAATTTGAGAAATTGCAAAAACACACACAACCCAATTCTGCCAATTAGCAGATGTTGGAACAAAAGGCACCTGACAATTCGTGAAATGCAGACAGAAGGCATTTTAGAAGACCCACACATTCCGATGCAACCCCAAAGGCAAATGGTAATGGGAGATCATGTTCTCTGGAAATGTTAGCAAATTCTCAAACACAATGCACATTTTAAAAATGCACACTTTAAATTGGGCATTTTTATTAGGGATGTGCTCCGCTTCTCCTTGAACCGGAGAAGCAGGAGCGGAGCGGGGGGCTTCGCCTACCCTTAAGGCGGAGGCAAAGAGGATTGGGGGGCCGGCGGAGCGTTGTGAAGATGATCGAGGTGAAGGTGGATCCTTTGCCTCGATCCGGAGCTCCGCAAGAAAGGTAAGTGGGGTTTACCGGGCCCTGCCGCTGTCGCTGTCGCCCATGCGGCGACAGCGGCAGGGCCCGGTAACCCCCCCTCCCTCCTCTCCCTTACCCGTGTCTGTCTGCGGTCCCTCAGCTTCTTCAATTGAGCCCGCGTCTCAACCAGGAAGTCAAGGCCGCACTTGCGGCCTAGACTTCCTGATTGAGCCACGGGCTCAATTGAAGAAGCTGAGGGACCGCGGACGGATGCAGGTAAGGGAGAGGAGGGAGGGGGGCCTTACCTGGCGCCACTCCCCTCCACTGCGGAGCTCCGATTCGGAGCCGGAGCTCCGCGGCGAAGAGGAGTGGACTATGGGTGGAGCGGTGTAGAGCGGGCCGATCCGAAATTTTCGGATCGGCCCGCAGGGCGGATCGGGGGGGTGGGTGGTCCGTGCACACCCCTTATTTTTATAGTTGTGAATTTTTAAAGTTGAGGTGGGATGGAGGTGACAAAGAGCTGTGGTTTTCATGTGTTAGTCAAAGGGAGAAAAGTGCTCAAATGAAATGAAAACAACAACAACAACCAATTCACAACAAAGAACTGGGACACAGCCAAACCAAGCTTTGAAATAAAATTCGTAAAATTTCAGCAAGTTCGGACATTCCCGGTTCTCCCGTCCTTAATGTGTGGAACCTTCCTTCTTTGCTAGTTCCATGGGCATTTCTTCCTAGCCTGCAAGAGACTGGCATATTTCGTACACTTCTCCACAAATGTAGACACATTGCTTGTGGTCAGGGTAGGATTTTCTTGAAGTTCCATTCACATCCTTCCTAAATGCACCTCAGTTCACATCTAGTCAACTACCTCACTCTGGCTTGTTGCCGTTCCTTGACAATGTCTCATCTGGCTTGCTATTGGCTGTTGTGCCAGGGTGTTGCTGAAAAGACAGGGTTGTGTAACACCCTATTTTCTCCATCCTGTTCTATTGGGTTCTCTGCACAATTGGCTTAATTGTGAAACAACTTCAGCAACAGAGTGCTGTTTCTCCATCTTTTGGCTGTAATCAGCATCAGCAGTCACAAGCTGCCTTCCTCCCAGGGACTCAAGATTGCTGCACCAGGTGCCAATTTAGGAAATGCTCATATACTTGATCCCTTTGATTGTGGTAGTGCAAATCAACAAAACTCGCCTTGCCAAAGTTCTCCAAATTCCACCTCGAAGGTCATTCCGACTTGAGTCCATATCATATTGTGAGCTTTGTTTTTTTCTTTTTGCATGAAAATATATGTGTAATTTTGCATATATCTTCCAAATATATGGCTTAGTTGTGCACATCTTTGAAATCTACGTATTCTTCTCCCACTGATTAAAGCATATTTCTGCGCATTTTTCAAAAGCACACATTTTTTCAAGCACGTTACTCATAGAAGCATAGAATCATAGAATAGCAGAGTTGGAAGGGGCCTACAAGGCCATAGAGTCCAACCCCTTGCTCGATGCAGGAATCCACCCTAAAGCATCCCTGACAGATGGGCCATAGCTACACCTAAGGTTTATCCCTGGATTGTCCAGGGGTCAAACCTGTTCATCTAGGTGACACAAGGGGATCCAGTGCTCAGGCAGGGGCGAACCCTGGATGATCCCAGGACAAACCTTAGGTCTAGCTGTGGCCATGGTTGTCCAGCTGCCTCTTGAAGGCCTCTAGTGTGGGAGAGCCCACAACCTCCCTAGGTAACTGATTCCATTGTCGTACTGCTCGAACAGTCAGGAAGCTTTTCATGATGTCCAGCTGAAATCTGGCTTCCTTTAACTTGAGCCCTTTATTCCGTGTCCTGCACTCTGGGAGGATTGAGAAGAGATCCTGGCCCTCAAACGTATGCATGCTGCCAGACTTAACCCTTTTGGTCCACGAATTACATGCAAGCTCAGAACTGTATGGACTTCCACCACAGATTGCATCCAAGTCCATGAAGGTACAAACTGGGTAGAGCCTGATGTATTTTCCTCATGTATTCTTCTCATACATCCCTACTTTGAGTCAGAACCTCAGGACCTTCCCTTAAACTGCAGCCATCATTTGAGCACCTGTTGCTTGTCCCATCTCCTGAAGAGATGAGGTTGTTGGGCACATCAGACAATACCCTGGTTATGGAGCGTGCTTCCAGGGTAGTTAGGCTAACTCAATCCCTGTTATTCTTTAAATGGCTGGCTAAGACAACATCGTTCAGCTGAACTTAAAACAGTTAATGAGGTTGTTCCTGCAACACGACAACCCAGAGAATGGGTTGAGTATGGGTTGTCATTGAATCGTGGGTTGTTGTGAAATCATGGATTGCTGTGTTATGTGAATCAAGCTGTGCTAACAAACCATGGTTTGTTAACCATGAACAACCTCAAGATCACAACCCAATCACAAACCATGGATTCTCTTCATGGGTTGGTTTTAGTTCACAAACCATGGAAGCCATGATAAGAAAGAGGATGAGAAGCAATAGCAGCTGGTGGCAATGCCAGTGAGAAGGTAGGCTCAGGCCTTAGCTAGACCTACTTTTTATCCCGTGATGGAGGAGGGAAGATCTCGTGTTGTGTTTAACACAAGATCCCTCTTCCGTTTACACGCGACGCGCCACGACCTCAGAAGGAGAGGCGTCGTGCCCGCCATTTTTATTTTTTAAAGGGGAAGCAGCGCACGGACGCTCATGCGCAGAAGGTAAGCATTTTAAAAAATATATTTTAATTTCCCTCCTTCCCCCACCCTACCCCCGATAGGCACAGCACTCCTGAGGAGCACTGCGTCCTGTGCGCGGCTCCTGGCTCCATGCAAGGAATCGCGCAGAATCGGGTCAACCTGCGGCAACAGACCACACGTTCCACGGTCTCAGGCTCATCCTGGGACTGCAGAAAAAATGGGGCCAAAATGGAGGGTGAGATCTTGAGGCAAGGGAGGGATGATCCCTCCCTGATCCTGGGATCCCCTGTGCATCATGTGGACGCACAGGGACGATCACGGGGATCACCTCGGGATTTCGCCCCATCTAGCTATGGCCTCAGTGCTGGAAGAGTTCCATTGAGGTTGTCTTGCCCCCAAACCCGAGGCCTGCATTAGTGAATGGCATACTCTCTCCCTCCATGTCATGCTTTCCCAATCTTTCACCATACCCGTGACAGCCCATGTCCATGCCCTCCTTCCATTAATATATTTAGTAAGGCCGCAGGGGGACTCATTTTGTTATTTTTCTGTCCCCTTTGGCTTTCTGTCACCATAGTGACAAAAAAAGGGGGATATTTACAGAAATCTATATTTTGTATTTGGATTATTCTAGCAAAACCACAGTTGCTCAAATTATTTCAGGGAGTTGGCCAGACCAGGGACACCTGAACAAGCTGAGAAAAGAGAAACAGCAGTATTTTTAGCTTCCGGCTGTTCTTGTGGCTTTGGCAGAGCATGTGGTGGGGAGTAGGGACGCATCCTAGCAACATCAGGAAGCTCTTGAAATCACTGCATAGCAACCACATTACATAAACTACCCACCTATGAAAGGATATTTCTGCATGGAGTCCGAGTCAATACAGCAAGAACAGGCAGTGCAGGGGAAGCTCCGTTTGTCCCATTTGGATGTAACAAAGGGAAAATGTGCCTTTCTGCCCATGATAACTGGAATGTACTTTGGAGAAGTACATTGGTATAAGATCCCTCCCACTCCTGCCTTCAAATGTCTCCCAAATAACTCCTTCATATTAACTTCTTTTGTCAAGCACTTCGGTAAAATCCCTCCCCCCGCCTCATCTTCTGCTGTGGATCTGGAGGCCTCTGCCTTCCCCTTCCTCCTTCTCTTGTTTGGCCATGGGTTCATCTACACCAAGCAGGCTATTCCACTATGAAAGTGGTATGAAAGCGGTATATAAAAGGTAGGAGCCGCACTACTGCTTTATAGCGGTATTGAATTACATTGGCAACAGTTGGGGCCCGTAGACACATTCCGTATACCGCTTTCATAGTGCAATAACCTGCTTGGTGTAGATGTGTCCTGAGCCCCAACAGTTGTCAGTGCACTACAGTACCACTATAAAACAGTAGTGAAGATCCTGCAGTGCACTTCAATACCACTGTAGAGAAGTACATTAGAACATAAGGTATAAGAAGTGTCATGCTGGATCAGACCAAGGGTCCATTGAGTCCAGCACTCTGTTCACACAGTGGCCAACAAGCCATCGGCCAGGGATCATAGAATCATAGAAACATAGAATAGCAGAGTTGGAAGGGGCCGACAAGGCCATCGAGTCCAACCCCCTGCTCAATGCAGGAATCCACCCTAAAGCATCCCTGACAGATGGTTGTCCAGCTGCCTCTTGAAGGCCTCTAGTGTGGGAGAGGCCACAACCTCCCTTGGTAACTGATTCCATTGTCGTACTGCTCTAACAGTCAGGAAGTTTTTCCTGATGTCCAGCTGGAATCGGGCTTCCTTTAACTTGAGCCCGTTATTCCGTGTCCTGCACTCTGGGAGGATCTAGAAGAGATCCTGGCCCTGCTTTCTATGACAGCCTTTTAAGTATTTGAAGAGTGCTATCATGTCTCTCTCTCTCTCCCCCCCCCATCTTCTCTTCTCCAGGCTAAACCTGCCCAGTTCTTTCAGTCTCTCATCATAGGGCTTTGTTTCCAGACCCCTGATCATCCTGGTTGCCCTCCTCTGAACCCGTTCCAGCTTGTCTGTGTCCTTGAATTGTGAGCCCAGAACTGGACGCAATACATGGTACAACAGCACCCTCCCACCCATGTTCCCCAGCAACTGGTGCACACAGGCTTATTGCCTTGAATACTGGAGACAGCACACAACAATCAGGGTTAGTAGCCATTGATAGCCTTTGCCTTCAGGAACTTATCCAACCCTCCTTTATATACTGCTTTCATACTGCTTTCATAGTGGAATATCTTGCTTGGTGTAGATGAGCCCCGTATCAGCATTTAGATTGCATGCTCATTGGGGCAAGGACATTTTTTCTTATGCTACTCTGTTAAGCGCTCTCTCCATTCTGCCTTGACCTTACTGGCTCATCCAGGTTTACTGAGCCCCGCTTCTTATGTGACGTTTGCAAGGTAGGAAGAGTCTCATTGTTTACCATGCAGATTGGGGAACATGAAAATCCACAAGGCATGTGAGTCACATCCCCACTTCCCTCCCCAGTGCCAGCACTGAACTCAGAAGCCGTCACTTCCAAGCCACAAAGCTAAGTGTAGGATTTCATCTCTCCCTGTCCACCAACAATACCTGCAAATTTTCGAACCCCTGCTCGTCTTTGTTTTGTTCTCAATCCCAAATTCAATTTGCACAAATTTCCTCATCTGTGAAAAATTCCTCTGTAGAATTAATCAGTCCTTGGAGGGAATTTCTGTCAAACAGGGGAGACATGCACAAATTGTGTGTGTGTGTGTGTGGGGGGGACTTGCACAAATTTCACACTTGGGTGCTGCTCCATTTGCACAAGCTTCCCTGTTCATGCAGAGCGAGCAGCGATTGCAAATGTGAACAAGACTTGGACATGAAAAAAGCGGCAGGAGGATGAATGCCATCGACCACAAAAATCTCTTGCTCACACATCCCTAGGGATAGGGCAGGTCTACACCTACAGGCTTTCCGGGATGGGGGAGGAGGATCCTGGGCTTTCCTGCTTTCAGAATCGTTCCCCAACATGCACACACCTGTGCATCATCCTGGAAGTGAGGAGGGACGTTCTGGTGCAGCAGGGCTTTTTTTTACAAACCGGAGACGTTTGTGCAGCAACGCGGGTGCCATCATGTGTCAAAGTAAGTTTAAAAAGGGGGAGGGGAAAAGCACCTCAAACCTTTGCACCCAAAGTCACCCAGAGCCATCCAAGGGATGGCAAAACTGCTGCCCCCCTGATGGGCACAGAGCCCCCCTGGACAGCTCTGTACCCATTTGATGAGTCCCCATTTACAGGGAGGAGGGAGGACCAGGGAGCCTGTGCTATACCACCTGTGGTCATAGAATCATAGAATCATAGAATAGTAGAGTTGGAAGGGGCCTACAAGGCCATCAAGTCCAACCCCCTGCTCAATGCAGGAATCCACCCTAAAGCATCCCTGACAGACTGTATTTTAATCTTATATCAATTTTGCTGCATGGTTTTATCCTGGTTGTGCTTTTTATACTGTATTTTGTAATTGTGCTTTTAACATGTTGGTTGTTTTATTATGGTTTTAATTTTTGTGAACCATCCAGAGAGCTTCGGCTATTGGGCGGTATAAAAATGTAATAAATAAATAAATAACTGGGCCTGTTGAGCCTGGAGAAGCGAAGACTGAGGGGAGACATGATAGCATTGTTCAAGGACTTGAAAGGTTGTCACACAGAGGAGGGCCAGGATCTCTTCTCGATCATCCCACAGTGCAGGATATGGAATAAGTGGCTCAAGTTGCAGGACGCCAAATTCTGGCTGCACATCAGGAAAAACTTCCTGACTGTTAGAGCAGTACAACAATGGAACCCATTACTTAGCAATGTTGTGGGCTCCCCCACACTAAAGGCCTTCAAGAGACAGCTGGACAATCATCTGTCAGGGATGCTTTAGGGTGGATTCCTGCATTGAGCAGGGCGTTGGACTCGATGGCCTTGTAGGCCCCTTCCAACTCTGCTATTCTATGATTCTATGTTGTTTGGAACCAAGGTGCCTTGTAGGCCCCTTCTAGTATTGTATGAACTAGAAATGGAATAATCTCATCATAGTGGGAAAGACTGTGACCAGTGTTGCTGCTCAGTCTGCTGTCCAGGTGCTGATGGAAAATTGAAGCCCACCACCACCTGCTCTCCCTTCTTAAGGCTTTTTATCTTTACTGGGCAGCCTCTTCAAACAGAGGACACCTTCCAATAAAAGATTGCCCTCCAACAGCTCTTCGAGGAGAGCAGAGGATGGCCAACTCATGATCCCGCTCCCGCTCTCTCTGGGTGGCTCTCAACCACTCTTCCATGCCTTTGTCCTGCCACTGTGGGGAGAATGAGAAGAGGTGGTCAGCAGCCGGGCCCACCTACAATCCATCCTTAAAGCAGTCACAGCAGTATGGAAGGATGGGGTGAGGGGTGTCTGGTGTCTCAGAGAGGTGGGGAGTGTGGAGAGAGAGAGAGAGAGAGAGAGAGAGAGAATGAACCAGCAATACCTAATGAGCTTCATAGTTGAGTAGGGATTTGAACCTGCATATAGTGTGCTACTCTAACTGTGGGCTCTCTGATATGATGACCACGGGTACCAATATATCCATGGACATCTCTCTTGGTGCCTGCTAGCTCCCTTCCCATCCTTTTTTTTTGTTTTAGTTCTACAGATCTGTTTTAATCAAAAGCAAAATCCACTGGGATGCTGGCTTCCTCCAGAGTGAAGTGTTGCTCCCACGTACCATCTTTAGTTGGGTTCGATGGTGTGGTTTTGTGTTTTGGCGTTCCGGATCCTTGCAATTTAGTTCTTGGGCAAGTTGCTTTTCTTTTAGCCCCTCCAATTTGCCTTCTAGGAAATGAGTGTGTTGTGACAAGCCATGCCATGTTGTGACACCTTTTGTGAAGGTGTCCACAAATAGCCCGCTCAGCAGCTATTTTGTGGAAGTGTCCACTGTACTCTCAAAATTCCAAATGTGCTCACTGACACCCCCCCCCCCAATTTTGGGAACCCTGCTCTAGCCACTATGCTATACTGTCTTCTTCGCTGGGTGCTTCTTTGGGAAAGTCCACTGATTCTGCAAGGAGATGTTGGAGCTTTCCCAGGTTTTTCCAGGAGCATTCATAGTAAGCACAAAGATGTGAGAAAGGAATCAAGTCTCTAGTTTCTCCTCCTATTTTCCTCTGCATTTTCTTTTTCATTGAGAGCCTCTTCTAGGCTTGGCTGAATCCTATTTTCCTCTAAATCATACTCAATCTTAAAGACAATGCAGCCAAAGTTCTATTATTTTCCAAGCCAGCAATTGAGTGTCTCTGTTGCTTTCCATTTCTCAATATTTCTCTTCTGCCTCACAGAGCTGGTGCAAATGTTATGAAGATGAATCTGTGTTTGCTAAGGTAAATACAGTGACCGTGCTGCCTTCACACACGCACATGGATGCATATTAAGGGGGACGATTATTTCTACTACACTTAGAGTGGGAAAAGAAAAACAAGAGACCATCTGGTAATGCTGATTCACAGCAAATTTCCCCCTCTTTTACATACCTTATCCAGGCCTCCTCTCTGAAAATACTCCAATTTTACCCCACTGATGTTTCCGTAAGACTGCTGATTTTAAACATGAGTCTTCTACAGATCAGCTGACCACCTGAAGGAGTCACATCGTATTTTGGAAGCACACCCACCCATATTTCACAAATTAGATTAGAGCTTCATATCAAGGATCACCACAGGCATTATTATATTATTATCTATGTTTCTATACAGCCCCATAGCTGAAGCTCTCTGGGCCATTTACAAAAGATTAAAACATTAAACATGATATACAAAATTTAAAACCATAAAAATATAAAACAGTATATTCAAAGACAACATACATCTAAAAACAACTTTGACCCGTCAGCCAAACCTAAAACAGATCAGGGATTGTTTAAGAAAACTCAACACATGCTGATAAATGACTGGGGAAAGAGAAAAGTCTTGACCTGGCACTGAAAAGAACGCAATGTTGTCACCAGGTAGGCCTCATTGGGGAGATTGTTCCAAAAATGGGGGGCACGACAGAGAAGGCCCTCTCCTTACATTAATTGGGATTGTTTAGCTTGGAAAAAAGGAGGCTAACGGGAGACATGATAGAGGTGTACAAAATGATGCATGGTGTGGAGAATGTGGATAGGGAGACATTTTTCTCCCTCTCTCAAAATACTAGAACCCAATGGGGTTATCCCATGAAACTGATTGGTAAGAGATCCAGGACAAATAAAAGGAAGGACTTCTTCACACAGCACATAGTTAAATTATGGAACTCTCTACCACAAGATGTAGTGAGGGCCACCAATCTCGATGGCTTTAAAAGGGGGTTGGATAAATTCCTGGGCTATCAATGGCTACTAGCCCTGATGGTTGTGTGCTATCTCCAGTATTCGAGGCAGTAAGCCTGTGTGCACCAGTTGCTGGGGAACATGGGCGGGAGGGTGCTGTTGCACCATGTCCTGCTTGTTGGTCCCTGGCCGATGGCTGGTTGGCCACAGTGCAAACAGAGTGCTGGACTAGATGGACCCTTGGTCTGATCCAGCATGGGTCTTCTGATGTTCTTATGCTCTACATGGGCTTTCTGCCTCTGATACTAGAGGTAGCAAACAGCCATCAGGAATAGCAGCCATAGATGGCATTCTCCTCCAGGAATTTGTCTAACCCAATTTTAAAGCCATACAAATTGGCGATCATCACAATATCTTGTGGAATTGTGAATTGCATAGTTTAACCATGCGTTGTGTGAAAAAGGACTTCATCTCCCAACAATCGGCTTCATGCGATGACCCTGAGTTCTAGTATTATGAAAGAGGGAGAAAAATGTCTTCCTATCCACATTCTCCACACCATGCATATCATGCATAGGGTTTTGGTGTGTTTTGATCAACCTTGGCTGATGGCTGGTTGGCCACTGTGTGAACAGAGTGCTGGACTAGATGGACCTCTGGTCTGATCCAGCATCAGGGCACTTCTTATGTTCTTTGTCTCTGTTTTCCCAGCCTCCCTCAGAGTAGGCACCTGGAGGAGAACCTTAGATGTTGATGTAGTGTACGCGTAGTTGATTGTTGTTATTGTTGTTGTGTGATGACAGGGCAGACATGAGAGCACTCTTCAAATACTTAAAAGGTTGTCACACAGAGGAGGGCCAGGATCTCTTCTCGATCCTCCCAGAGTGCAGGACACGGAATAACGGGCTCAAGTGACAGCAAGCCAGATTCCAGCTGGACATCAAGAAAAACTTCCTGACTGTTAGAGCAGTACGATAATGGAATCAGTTACCTAGGGAGGTGGTGGGCTCTCCCACCCTAGAGGCCTTCAAGAGGCAGCTGAACAACCATCTGTCAGGGATGTGTTAGGATGGATTCCTGCATTGAGCAGGGGGTTGGACTCGATGGCCTTGTAGGCCCCTTCCAACTCTGCTATTCTATGATTCTATGATTCTATGATCAACATCTGGCATCACTAAGAAGCTGTCAGGACCCCAGTGCCCTGAGGGAGCTATCTACTGAAGCCAATTGCAAATTATAGAATCACAGCATGTTGTCATTTATGGACATGTACACTAGATACAACATTCATCCATCCCCGTTTCAAGATATAACTTCCAGAGACTCTGGGGACAGAGTGGAACCCTACTCAAATGTCAACTCTAGCAACTCACATTAAATATTTTAGCAATCACAAATGGCAAATATTGGGGCTCAGACAGGGAGAGAGAAATTGCTCTTGGTCAATACTGAATAGTTGGGGGGATGTGCGCTAGATCAGCTGAGAAATCTTAGCGCATCTAGTGTTTTTCTTATCTGCCATACATGCCAAGTGATGGGATGGCACAGAAATTCAATTGGCTCACATTTGAATGTGTACACACTTTTGAGCTTATATGTGAAATGAAACTCAGGTATCCTTCAAAATTTGTACTTCTTCAAATTCTGCAATATAGTTCTCCATATTTTTTTTTTAAAAAAAGTGTAAAAATGCATAAGTTAGAAGAAACCACATGAAAATATGTGTATATTAGTAAAAATTAAGACCATAAGAATATAAGACCGTAAGAATCCATCCATTCAACCAAATGGGACTCACAACATTGGATTCTCAGTTCTCATTGTGTCCCCTGCCATGTATTTTGGGAAATGCTGATACCTCTCTCTTGTTCCTCAGGGGCCCTGGTTCAGCTCCATTTCTGTCGGCATTCACCATCTGAGTTTGGAAGTAGAGGGAATGGTATGTCTACCTGGACATAGACTACACAGTCACAATAGTGGCTTCTATAAGCAGCTGAACACACTCAACCACATACGCCTGAAAGTATAGCAATGAGGTTGCATGTTCTTTTAAACCTTTACAAAGTCTTTGTCTAATGAAGCTTCCACCAATCTGGGGTACTCCAGATTTTTGGGATTATAAATCCCACCAGCCCCAACCATCATAGTTATTAGTCAGGGATCATGGGAGATATTGTCCAAAACACTGAACAGTACCAGGTTGGAGAAGGTTGCTCTACATGCTATGTTGGTATATTAGGGAAACACACACACACACAATGTACATGTTAGTGAGAATAATGTTAAAAATTCAGTATATTAGGTCAATTGCTTGAAAAAATGCCTGTATTAGGAATGTCTGCTTTAGGAAAAAATGCACACATATTTTCATGCTAACATCTTTTTTCTTTTTTTCTTTAAAAAGTGTATGTTAGGGATAAATCAAATTTTGGAAGATTCTCAAAGTTTAGGACGAACCAAACATAAGGGCCACAGCTAGACCTAAGGTTTATCCTGGGATCATCCAGGGTTCGCCCCTGCCTGAGAACTGGATCCCCTGTGTGTCACCTAGATGAACAGGTTTGACCCCTGGACGATCCAGGGATAAACCTTAGGTCTAGCTATGGCCACAGTTTGAAAAATGAGAAACTGCAATTGACAGACTCGTCCATCCCTAATTGCTACCAATTAAAGTAAACCACCCAGAGTGCTTCGGCCATGGGGCGGTATATAAATGTAATAAATAAATAAATAAAGTGACCACTTCTTGCAACCGAGAAAGAGAGCTCTGGTCAACAAAAAGGAAAAAGAAAGCTTATGCCACCATAAATTCATTAGTCTTTAAATAACTTCCCTTTTTTCTTTTTTCTGTAACAGACTAAAATGGCAAACCCTCTGGAATTTCCTGCTGAACGCAGTGGGACAGATTTCCAAGCCAACAGGCATAGGATCTTATTGACTTTTAATTGTGTTAGTGAGCTGTGGATAATTAAAGCTGCAATCCTGGGCATGTTTACAGGGAAGTAAGACTAATGGAACCTAGTGGGGTTTATTTGCTTCAGATCAAGACCACCAATTTGGATGGCTTTAAAAAGAGAGAGGAGAAGGTTATCCATGGCTACTAGTCCTGATGGCTAAGTGCAAACCTCCAGTATCTGACACAGTAAGCCTGTATACACTAGCTGCTGGGGAACATGGGTGGGAGGGTTCTGTTGCACCATGTCCTGCTTGTGGCTCCCTAGTTGATAGCAGGTTGGTCACTGTGTGAACAGAATTCTGGACTAGATGGACCCTTGGTCTCATCTAGCATGGCTCTTCTGATGTTATTCACTGTTGGGGCCCATTGACACATCTACACCAAGCGGGAAATAACACTATGAAAGTGGTATGAAAGAGGTATATGGTATGTGTCATTTATTTTTATTTAGAGCATTTTTATAGTTTAAATATAGTAATCTCGTTTGGATTACTGCAATGCGTTATACGTGGGGCTGCCTTTGAAAATGGTCCGGAAACTTCAACTGGTACAAAACAGGGCAGCACGCTTACTAATAGGGACTGGCCGAGGAGACCACATTACGCCAGTCCTTTTCCAGCTTCATTGGCTGCCAGTCCAGGCCCGGGCCCGATTCAAAGTGCTGGTATTAACATTTAAAGCCCTAAACGGCTTGGGGCCAGGTTATCTGAAGGAACGCCTCCTCTCATATGTACCTGCCCGGACCCTAAGGTCATCCTCAGGGGCCCTTCTCTGTGAGCCCCTGCCAAAGGAAGCGAGGCAGGTGGCTACCAGGAGCAGGGCCTTCTCTGCTGTGGCACCCCGGCTGTGGAATGAGCTCCCTAAGGAGGTTCGCTTGGCACCTACATTATATGCTTTTAGACTCCAGGTGAAGACCTTTTTATTCTCCCAGCATTTTAACAATCTATAAATACATTTTAACTTGGTGTTTTAAATTTGTAATTTTGCATTGCTGCTGTTTTTATCCGGTTGAGCTTTTATATTGTATTTTATATTATGGTTTTATACTGTTGTTTTATACTTTGAATGGTTTTAATTTTTGTGAACCGCCCAGAGAGCTCCGGTTATTGGGCGGTATAGAAATGTAATAAATAAATAAATAAATAAATATAGCGCCGCCTCACCATTTCTGGCATCGAGGCGCTTTACAATAACATATAAAACAATTCCATTAAAACCCTCAACCCACATTAAGACAATTCCATTAAAACCGTCACCCTCAAACCATTAAAAGCCCTCAACCCCAATTTAAACCACCTCTCCCCAAACTCTCGTGAAAATAAAAATGCCTTACAAAGGCGTTTGAAGCAATTGAGAAAGGGAGCCTGTCTAATCTCCAGTGGCACATTATTCCATAACCGGGGCCAGCCACTGAAAAAGCCCTGGCCCCCCGCATATTCCAATTTGTAGCGGTGGACCATCAGGGCATCCTGCTCCTGAGAGCGAGTCTGCCAATGGTGAGACACAGGAGAAAGGCGAGTGCTCAGGTATCCAAGACACAAGCAATGCAGGGCTTTATACATGGTCAACAAGACCTTGCAGCGCACCCTAGCAGCCACCGGCAGCCAATGGAGCTCTTGAAGCACCAAAGTGATAGAAGACCACTTTGGGAGCCCCTTGACCAACCTGGCTGCTGCATTTAGTACAGCCTGTCATGGGCCCCAACAGTTGTCAGTGCACTTCAATACTCTCTGAAGTAACCTGCGGCCAGTGTGGTGTGATGCTCCTTAAACTGTGAATTTTGAGGAAAAAATAAAGGAAATTGGCAAATATCTCTCTTTAATGAAACTGAAGCCCACCTTTTTTGGCATCATGGACCAGGATATGGTCATCATATGAAGTGTATGTTGTTACATCATTCTAGTGCTTTTCCACATGAGCCAGTGGTCCTGAGAGGCTGATGACGCTGGGGAAATATTTATTTATTTATTTATTTATTACATGTTTATACTGCCCAATAGCCGAAGCTCTCTGGGCGGTTCACAAAAATTATCACCTTGCACCACAATGATGAGATGGCTGGATGTTTTAAAGATGTTTTAATTAGGGGTGTGCACGGACCCCCCGCTCCGCTTCACTTCCAGATCCGTGATTTGCGGATCGGGCCGCTTCGCTCCGCCCCCACTCCGCCCATGCCCGCTCCGCTCCGCTGCCGAGCTCCGGATCCGGATCAGAGCTCCGTTTCCCCCCCCATAGGCTTGCATTAAGCTTAAAAAGTATACAACTTTTTTTCTGTGAAAGTTAGAAACCTCACGTTTGGCACCATGACACCTCATGGAGGTATACACACGCACGCCAAGACTCAAGGCAATCCCATCATCCCCTGATTTTTGGGGAATTTATGAAAATCGGGCACCCCATTCACACCCCTTTCGATAGCTCCGTCAATTTGCACGTTAAAACCTCAAACTCGCCACCATGATAGCTTATCCAGGGACACACACGCACGCCCAGACTCAAGGCAGTCCCATAATCCCCTGATTTTTGGGGAATTTATGAAAATCGGGCATCCCATTCACACCCCTTTCGATAGCTCCGTCAATTTGCACGCTAAAAACCTCAAACTCACCACCATGATAGCTTATCTAGGAATACACATGCACACCCAGACTCAAGGCAGTCCCATCATCCCCTGTTTTTTGGCGGGGCTTAAACCTGCAGACCTCTCAATGGGGCCATTTCAAAGGAAATCCCAACATGCCATGAATTGGGGAGTAGAGATCAACCTATATGAATCTTCTTCCACACTTGAAAAATGGATTTGGAACTTCCAAAACTCCAAGTGAGCGCAGGAAGGACTTCTCCCCTGAGTCAAAGCCAGACACACACAACATCCCTGCAAGGCGGGCAGGGGAGGAGAGAGGGAAGGCAGGCAGGCAGCAGACATTTCTGGGGGCATAAGGGAGTGAGCCAAGGATAAGCCAGTAATGCATATAAAATGGAATAAATAAATAAATAAATAAATAAACGAAGGAGGGGTGGAATTAAAAGCAGCAGTGTTGCTGAATAAACAACAAGAAGAACTTTTTTTAAAAAGGCTATATCTGTCTTTTACCAGCAATAGGGGACATGCCCAGGGGAGGGGGAAGCAGCTGCCAGTTCAACTCATGAAAGCCATTGCTTCACCACAAGAGCCGAGGAGTAGAACTCTCACTTCAACTCATGATAGGCATTGCTCCACCGGGTTACTCTCTTTGGAGGGCTCTAATGGCCCTACAAGTACAGGAGAGAGTGGGGGCACGTCCACATGGGATGCCCTAGGGGAGCTCATTCCCTTGCACCACATCTTTTCAGTTGTTCCCCAAAGTTAAGGTGGGTAGCAGTGCTGTGTTTCTATCTCTTATTATTGGCTTAGTATATGATTTCAGGTTGTGTTTTTGGATTTGGTGGGGCTACTGTTTTAAAAAACACTGGGAAAAGTCCGTTCAGACTAAGAAGGAAAAGTTCCCAGAATCCCAAGTTACCCGTTTTGCCTATCCCCTCCTCCAACTTTGGGATCATGTGATCATGACTGGGAGTTGACTCTGCCCCTCAGCCCTTCGGAAAAGGTATTTTCCTGCCGGTTTTTTAAAAAAATTCTAGCACACGAACCGCAGCACGCACAGAGCTGAGAGTAGTCACAAAATGACCCCCATCCTCGACTCTCCAAGCACAAGAATTTTCAGAAAGATAGCTTCAAAAACAACACAGTTATCCCCCTTTCTTTTCCGCAATGCAATCCTATGGGCGAAATGTTTCAAGATGGCGATCGGATCGGACCGCGGAAACCAAAGCGCTCCGAAAATGGGCGCTTCTCTTCGCCTTGCTTCTAGGGGTGCGCGGTCCGCTTCTACTCCGCCTCTGGGCAAGGCGGAGCAGGCCAATTCACTCCTGCTTCTGCGCTTCTAATCGGAGCGGAGCACATGCCTAGTTTTAATCATGTATGGTATGTTTTTAATCAATTTTTAATGTGTATTTTATATCATGTTTTTATACCGTTTATTTTATACTTTGAGTGGTTTTAGTTTTTGTGAACCGCCCAGGGAGCTTCGGCTGTTGGGCGGTATAGAAATGCAAATAATAATAATAATAATAATAATAATAATAATAATAATAATAATAATAATGGTAAGGCATAGGTGCAATGGTGGTAAGTCGTCATGGACTGGGCCATTTCCAATGGCCATGAGAGCATGGAAAGCTGCCTTATACCGAGCCAAACCAAAGGCACAGTTACAAAATGGGGGATACTTGGCTCAGTAATACTACAAACGAGCAGGATCTTGGAATTGTTGTAGATCACAAGCTGAATATGACCCAACAGTGTGATATGGCTGCAAGAAAGGCAAATGCTATTTTGGGCTGCATTAATAGAAGTATAGCTTCCAAATCACGTGAGGTACTGGTTCCTCTCTATTCGGCCCTGGTTAGGCCTCATCTAGAGTATTGTGTCCAGTTCTGGGCTCCACAATTCAAGAAGGATGCAGACAAGCTGGAGCGTGTTCAGAGGAGGGCAACCGGGATGATCAGGGGTCTAGAAACAAAGCCCTATGAAGAGAGACTGAAAGAACTGGGCATGTTTAGCCTGGAGAAGAGAAGATTGAGGGGAGACATGATAGCACTCTTCAAATACTTGAAAGGTTGTCACACAGAGGAGGGCCAGGATCTCTTCTTGATCCTCCCAGAGTGCAGGACATGGAATAATGGGCTCAAGTTAAAGGAAGGCAGATTCCAGCTGTACATCAGGAAAAACTTCCTGACTGTTAGAGCAGTGCGACAATGGAATCAGTTACCTAGGGAGGTTGTGGGCTCTCCCACACTAGAGGCCTTCAAGAGGCAGCTGGACAACCATCTGTCAGGGATGCTTTAGGGTGGATTCCTGCATTGAGCAGGGGGTTGGACTCGATGGCCTTGTGGGCCCGTTCCAACTCTGCTATTCTGTGATTCTATGATTCTATGAAATGGCTACTGTGTCTGGCTGCAGCTTTCAAAGGCCCTTTCCTTGTCCTGTTACCAGATGCTGGAGATACCGGGAACTGAACCTGAGACCTTCTATATGCATTGCATGTAGGAATGGATGGATCCACCTCCATCCAGTTTCTCCAGGTGTGTGGTGAGCTGTCACCACCTTCGCTTGCTCCCCTGGACCCTGCTCGTGAGGCCCCAGCTCTTAACAGACCTGTTCACGAGCACCTGGCGAGCCATAAATGAGTTGCCATTTTGCATTAAAAAAATATGCCATATTGTGTTTTTCTGTAAATCGAATCTTACAACTAGTTCAAAATAGGGCAGCCGGGTTGGTCACTGGCACACCTAGGGGTGACCATATTACACCAACTTTAAAATCACTTCACTGGCTGCCAATTAGTGTCCAGGCGAAGTATAAAGTGTTGGTTATTACCTTTAAAGCCCTACATGGTTTGGGTTCAGGTTCAGTCAGCCGAAAATAGGCTGTCAACTTTTACCCAGAGGACCTTCTCTTTTGCCACTCCCAGATTATGGAATGGCCTGCTGGGAGAGGTTTGTCAACTTAATGGTATTTCTGAGTTTAAGAAAGCCATGCAGACTGCTACCCAGATGAATTTTAAGATGTCCAATTGTTGTTTTAATATTGTATCAGTTTTATATGTTTTTAATCAGTCGTATGCATTTTATGGTATTTTTGTATTCATGTTGTTCCCTGCCTCAATCCAGAGAGAGAGGAGGGTAAGAATGATGATGATGGTGGTAAAAATGGCAGCCATAAAGCAGCCATTTACACAACATTTGATTTATGGAAAAATGTTAGTGGCAATTTTTACGCAAAATGGCGACTTGCTGAAAGGATAGACAGCTGCCGGGTGCTCGTGGGGGGAGGGTCCAATAAGGGCTGAGGACTCATGCAGCTCAGTGAGCAGCCGGTCTCCTGAACCCAGTCGGGCCCTCACACCATCCCTAATTGTATGTGTTCTAGCCTGGAGCTGTTGTTACCACTGTTCTTGATGCACATTTTACATGCGTCCAATGTCTTCTTCTGATGCATGTAATATGTGCTCTCACTTCTAAGGGCTTTGCTAGACCGGGATTTAGCCCAGGCTGATATCCGGGCTCGCCCCTGTGTGTCCAGATGATGCACAGGGGATCCCGGGGTCAGGCAGGGGTCAACCGTCCCTTGCCCCGGGTTAACGGGTTCCACTTTTGGCCCGGTATTTCCGCAGTCCCAGGCTGAGCCTGGGACCGTGGAAGGTCTAGTCCATAGCTGGGAGAAGCTGCGCATGGGCCAGTGGGAGAGATCATGGCCAGGGCGGGGAGAGATCGGAGCCGGGGGGGGGGGGAGATCAGGAGCAGAGGGGAGTGGGGAAACCTTTTTAACAACAGCAACAACAACAACAACTTACCTTTGGCGCTTGTGCACTCCTGCGCACCCGGCCCTTTAAAAATAAAAAATGGCGTAAGCGACGGGGCTTTCCTTTAGCCCATCACATCTGACGTGTGAATTAGAGCGACAGCCCGCACTAGTTGCAGCGCGGGCTCACCCCTCCACACTACCGGATTTTAAGGTAGGTCTAGCAAAGCCCTAAGTGGTACAGTCCCTGCTTGAAAATTTGACGACCTCAGAAAACCACCTGTTAATCAGATAGGTTAAAGATTGGCACGATCCTATGGCTGGTAGCCAAAGAAATCCATTCCCTGATTGCAGTCTAAGCTATGAGTAAGATGAGTCAGTGAAAAAAGGGAAAGAAAGATCACAGGTCTAGACCTATCCAGAGGTAAACCAGCCTCTCCGGCAGATATCTCCCTTGGGGCCCCGGGTTTCAATTTGCACCGCGCTTCCAAAAATAATTCAGCCAAGCGGTGGTACAATGTTTCCGCATCCCATGGGGGCTCAGCCAGGCCCCATCCGAGCCCCTGAAGGATTGGTGCCAAGAGAAAGTGATAATTAAAAGACAGTCTGGGAAAGCAGCGGGCACCTGGCTGAAACATGATCTGTTAGATGGAGAACGAAAAAGAACAAAACCAATTGTGTGTGTTTGCGTGTGTGTGTGTGTGGGGGGGTGCGGAATATGTTCACAAAGAAGAGGCAGTATCAAATAATAAAAGCAAATGCTGATCGGCATCCCTTCATTCCATTGGCAAGGCCCAAAACTTTAAAAGCGAGCTCTCCTCCATAATTAATCAGAATGGGCTGCCTCTAATGCGACTTTTCAATATTAATTAGCGAGAGCCGTCGGAAGGAGAAAAAAACCAACACCCTCCTCTGAAGGAACCTTTTAGACGAAGCACCACACCGCTGTATTTCAATGCCTTCAATTTGTTGCATTGCATTAGGTTCCGATGGCTTGTTGCCCGGCAGGGTCGTGCTCAGTTAAAAATAATATAAAAAATAAACACCGGAATTTTACAGACATGAACTTGGTAAGAAAGCCCTCAAGCGGCTTGTGGGAAGATCTCACCCATAGGGTAGCCTGATGTTCGGAGGCTCAGATCTGGAGATGGGGTGGCCCAGAGATCTCCACCTTTAAGTTGGCATAAAAATGATTTTAAAGAAAAGAAAGAAAATCTCAGGACTTAGGCCTTAGCTAGACCTAAGGTTTATCCCAGGATCATCCAGGGGTCATCCTTGTTCATGTAAATGACACACAGGATATCCCGGGAGCAGGCAGGGACGACCCCTGGACGATCCTGGGATAAACCTTAGGTCTAGCTAAGGCCTTGGAACAATGGCAGTTTCAGACCTGATTCACCTTAGATTATTTAATTATTGGTTCAAATGAGTTCAAATGAGTGAAGCCAGGCTCCCTAAGAAATGCCTAAATGAACAGGCAGAATCTCAGAAAAATCTTGGTTTTACAGTCTCTCAAAAGTGTTAACGAACTATGGTTTTAGTGTGGAGGTTCTAAGTTTTCTCAGTCCCAATATAAGTAATGTTTTTAAACCTTACTTCGCTAGACCTAAGGTTTATCCCGGGATTGTTGTGGGGTCGTCCCTGCCTGCTCCTGGGATCCCCTGTGTGTTATTTACATGAACAGGGATGATCCGGGATAAACCTTAGGCCTAGCTATATGTGGTGCATCTGAGGTGGAAGATTTGGCCCACTATTTACTGGAGTGTCGTTTATATTCCAGTTGTAGGGAACATTATTTGTTTCCATTTCTGGGGCATATGAAAAACTGGGTGGTTGTGGAAAAGCTGAATTTTCTCTTACGAGGATCAAACCAGTTCGTGACTCAGAGAGTTGCCCCTTTTGCGGTTAAGGTGGCCAGTTTAAGGAAAATGCAAAAAGGAAAAACGTGCTTTAAATGAGCCATGTAACAGCTTTTAAATCTTGTGGGGCCTCAATTGGAGTATGTACTTTTATCTTTTTAAATATCGTATTACCTGAATTTTAGACTTTTTAAAAGTAATGTTTTAAGATTCATGTATTTATTGTTTGTTTTTAACATGTGTTTATTGAGTGTGAAATGATCTGATGACTTATTAAAAAATTTTGATTTGAAAATCTCAGGAGCCGGTGCCTGTTGTAGGGATGGTCGAACTCCAGTGTGGTGTAGAGAGTGAGTGTGGCGTAGTGGCTAAGGTGTTGGACTGGGAGTTGGGAGATCCAGGTTCTAGTCCCCACTCAGCCATGAAGCTCACTGGGTGACTTTGGGCCAGTCAAAGACTCTCAGCCCAGCCTACCTCACAGAGTTGTTGTGAGGATAAAATGGAGAGGAGGAGGATTATGGAAGAAAAAAGGTGGGATTTAAATGTAATACTGTAATAAATAAACTCATCCGCATCTGATCCATTGGATGCTTGCCCTGCCACTCACCCTCACTCTATGAGCCATGCCATGTGAGCTTCCTTTGAGGCTTGCTGAGGCCCAATGAGTGTTTGGCAGCCATCTGCTCTAACTCTGGATATGACTAATTCCCCCGTTGCATTAATGGGGCCTTTACGGCCGCCATTTACACAATGTGGGAAATAAGTAATTTTCTGGTGCCTCCATGGTGGCACGCAATGGAGGCTGTGGATGAGAGTGGATAGCTGCCAGTGCTACTCTGAGCTTGCAAGCGCTCACAGCATGGGTCCATGAGCATGCTGTGGGTGCCTGACTGGATCCAGGGTGGAGGTGCAGATGCAGGGGAGTCCGTTGGACTCCCGGACTCAGTTGGGTACCTGCAGCATCACTACCAACAGGACAGGGGCAGAGTTTTGTAGCACCTGGAAGGTTCAAGGGTTTGTATCCAGGAAATCAAGGAAAGAATGGGGCCTTGTGTGGAGGGCCAGATGGGGTGGGGGGCTGAAAGACGTGGAGCAAAAACCAAAGATGTAATATTGAACTTTTATCTGGACCGGGATCAGTTGTCCATGCTCTGGTAACCTCCAAATTAGATTACTGCAACACACTCTACATGGGGCTGCCTTTGAAGATGGTTTGGAAGCTGCAGTTTGTGCAAAATTCAGTGGCCAGATTGATAACTGGAACCAGAAGGTTCAAACATATAAAACTGATTCTGGCCCACTTGCATTGGTTGCCTATATGTTTCTGAGCCCAATTCAAGGTGCTGGTTTTGACCTATAAAGTCTTACATGGCTTGGGACCACAATACTTGATGGAACGTCTCCACTGACATGAACCTACCCGTACACTACGTTCAACATCTAAGGTCCTCCTCCGAGTGCCTACTCCGAGGGAAGCTCGGGGCGTTACTAGACGAGGCTCTAGTGCGCGTTACCTTCCGCAGTCACGTCGAGGCTTCCAGATGACGTTCACGAGGATCCACCGTTATCCTGCGGTGAAGCCTCTTTCTCCCGACTTTAAAAAAAGTGAGTTCTAGTGTGCCTTTTCCTGCCGTCCCGCGGTAATTCGGAGTACGTGTGGGAGGATGTGAGGTCACTGCGGTCCGCACTGGGCAGGAAAAGGCGTGCTAAGGGGGAGTGGTCAGCGGCTTCGGTCAAGCCACCTCCGCCATTTGCGCGCAGTCCACCAGCTGGGGCAGCGCGGCGGAGCGGCTTTTTTTTTTACTCCCCCAGTGACAGTTTGCGCAGGAACGGAGGAACGGAAAAGTGGCTAGTGTGCTGCTGGGGTGTGTGGGGGATAGGTGGGGGATGTGCGCCTGTTCTAGTGGTTTTTTTTTTTATTCCCCCAGTGACAGTTTGCGCAGGAATGGAGGAACGGAAAAGTGGCTGGTGACTCCTTGCGGTGGGCAGCTACCGTGGCCGCATAATGGCGGTGCTGTACGCTGCCTGTTAGTGTGGGTACCAGGCTGGCAGAGGGCAGAGCTGTTTGTGGGCTGTTGCCATGGCTACGGCCAGATGTGGGTTGGCTCCTTGGGATGGGGCACAGGGCACAGAGGCGGTCATCGCCGCCGACACCTCAGAGGCATGATGGGAGATGTAGGCACATAGTGCCCATGCAGACGATTGACCTCGGGTCATATGACACCCGCCACGACCCCCATCAGGAAGTGAGCGCATCAATGTTGACCCTCAACAGCACCAGCAGCACTTCAGCTGGCACTGCCGCCGCCGCCGCTGCCGCCGCCGCCGCTGCCGCCGCCGGCGGCGGCATCGCTGACAGCTGCGCAAGTTTGCGGTCTTCCGGACGTGCGCAAACCGTGCAGCGAGCGGAAAAAAAAGCCGCGGCAATCAGGCCGGTGTGGCTGCGCAACCGTGCTCGCGGCGGCAGCAGCACAAACGGCGCAAACTTCCGCCACAAATCGAAGGCAGGTGTGGAGCATGAGGCGTCACGGCTGAATGGGAAAATACGCTTTCACCGCTCCTCAACGATGGAACACCTGGTAGGTCTAGCAAAGCCCCTGGAGGATGGCAACCAGAGAGAGGGCCTTTTCAGTGGTGCCCCCCCAATTATTGAATGATCTCCCCGACAAGGCTCGCCTGGCGCCAACATTGTTATCTTTTCAGTGCCAGGTTAAGATCTCCCAGGCATTTAACAGCTTTTAACAACATGAGCTGAGTTTGTTTTTTAACAGACCCCAGAATAGCTGTTTTTATAAGGATACTGTTGTTTTTATGCTTTTTATGTTTTTAAACTTTGTATATTTGTTTTTAACGTTCACTGTTTTTAATTTTTGTAAACTGCCCAGAAAGCTTTGGCTATGGGTGGTATATAAATAAATAAATAAATAAATATAACTTTAATGGTTACCCTGCCTACTTTCCCTTCTCTAGTCCACTCTAGCACCACTCCCTCAATCTAATCCCTCCTCCAAGACATACGCTATGGTGGGACATGGGACAGGGCTTTCTCTGTTGTGGCACCCTGGCTGTGGAAGGCCCTCTCCTTGGAGGCCCGATGCTGATTTTATTCCGGTGCCAAGTTAAGACACGGCTTTTTAACAAAGCCTTTGGTGGCTGATATTCACCAAGCCTCTACATAGTTTTAATTGTTTTAATTGGTTTTACTGTTTTTAAATTTTGTACTGGCTTTAGTTTATTAATGGTTTGATTTGTTTTTAGCTGTGTATATTTATTGTTTTTTATTGGTTGTATGGTTTTATCTGTATGCTGCCCTGAGATCCCAGTGATATAGAGGGTATCTTAATAAATTAAATGAGCCTCGTGTGGTGCAGAGCGGTAAAGCAGCAGTTTCTGCAGCCGAAACTCTCCCCATGGCCTGAGTTCGATCCCAGCGGAAGCTGGTTTCAGGCAGCCCGCTTGGGTCGACTCAGCCTTCCATCTTCCCGAGGTCGGTAAAATGAGTACCCAGCTAGCTGGGGGAAAGGTAATAATGGCCGGGGAAGGCAACGGCAAACTACCCCGCTATAAGGCCTGCCAAGAAAACGTCAGCGAAAGCTGGCGTACCTCCAAAAGTCAGCAATGACTCAGTGCTTGCACGAGAGGTTCCTTTCCTTTCCTAATAAATAAAATAAAATAAGCAAACAAAAGGATATCATTATCCTTAGCTTCTTTATCACTGACCCCTTTATTTCATTCTTTCCAAATGCACCACACAACGGATCACGTGCACCTGACCATAAAAGGCAAAACACCTCCATCCCGCCCCGACTGCCTGCCACTGCCTGGGCAGATATCCAGCCAATTCACTTTTACCCTCCCCTTTTCTTTTGTCCCCTGCCACTTGAATGAAATAATTTCCCCTTTACTTGTCCATTTTGCTTGCCACGTGCCAGGAAGTCCCCGACTGAGGAACCACGCTGCTCCGCTTTTATCTCCAGGCAGGCCAAACTTATCTCTCTCAGTGCCATTCCACAGCAGTCATTGGCACATCGACTCCAGCAATCCTACCAGACTAGCCGGAAAGCAGTCTTCCATATAATGGCACCGCTCTGCACAACTCCATTTGCAAATCCTCCCTCTCTCACACTTCCCATCCAACCTCTGGCAAACCATTTCTCCTTTTTCATGCCTTTCCTTTAACCCTTTGAAAACATTGTTTTTAATATAAAAACATCCCTGCTTGGGAAACACTGGCTGCCAAATAGATGATCTTTTTGGTTTCAGGTGAGGACCTTTTTAAAAAAAGAAAAGAAGAGAAAATTGTCCAGGTCTTTTACAGCACAATCCTCTATGCCCTTACCTGGGAGAAAGCCCCATTGAATTCAATGGGACTTAATTCTAAATAGTCATGCAAAGCATTGGGCTGCTTTTAATGCTTTTAATCTTGCGTGGCTCCTTTTTATTGACTTTTAGTATCTACTTCTACTGTTTTGTCGTTATTCCATGATGATGTATTATTTATGGAACACCATAAATGTGTATGGCGCTTTACAGAATACAAGAAAACAGGTCCTTGACTCAAAAACCTTATTTAATGCCTTACTTCCATGCCCGGTGCAGCCTTGGCATTGGGAGGTTATTGTGGGTGCGGGTGGGAGACCAGGCGTGGAGGTGTGCCATTTGCGGCCTCCCAGTGATGCCAATGGAGGGAATCCGAGACCATAAATGGCTCTCGCCCCTCCTCTCTTCCTCCTCTTTGCAACGCGGCTCCCTCCCTCCCTGTAGGCAGTGTGGGCTCACTGGTCGTCCTTTAGGGAGGCCGAGTAGGAATTTCTTGCTCATAATCTTTCATAGAATCATAGAATCATAGAATAGTAGGGTTGGAAGGGGCCTAAAAGGCCATCAAGTCCAACTTCCTGCTCAATGCAGGAATCCACCCTACAGCATACTTGATAGATGGTTGTCCAGCTGCCTCTTGAAGGCCTCTAGTGTAGGAGAGCCCACCACCTCCCTAGGGAACTGGTTCCATTGTCGTACTGAGTTTTTCCTGATGTCCAGCCGGAATCTGACTTCCTGTAACTTGTGCCTGTTATTCCGAGTCCTGCACTCTGGGATGATCGAGAAGGGATCCTGGCCCTCATCTGTGTGACAACCTTCCAAGTCCTTGAAAAGTGCTGTCATGTCTCCCCTCAACCTTCTGTTCTCCAGGCTCAACATGCCCAGTTCTTTCAGTCTCTCTTCATAGGGCTTTGTTTCCAGACTGCTGATCATCCTGGTTGCCCTCCTCTGAACACGATCCAGCTTGTTTGCGTCCTTCTTGAAGTGTGGTGCCCAGAAATGGACACAATACTCTAGATGAGGCCTAACCAGGGCTGAATAGAGAGGAACCAGTACCTCACACGATTTGGAATCTATACTGCTATCAATGCAGCTTTCATTGGTTATGAGGGTTTTTTTTGGCCTACTTCACACTGTAAGACAGGCAGGGAGAAATAATTAGGTTGATTTGGCTTTGTTAACAATTTGGTCACAATTATGATAGACAGGCATGTGCAGGCATCTTAAGCGTGTTAGGAGCGGTGAGCTTTCTGAGGCACCGTTGCGGTGGTCAGTAATTCCTGAGTTTTATGGCCCAGGTGGCAGGAATAAGGGTTACTTTTGGGGCCAACCTTCCTCGCCGACACTGGGCTTTACGGCAAGAGAGGCGGCGACATGGAAGGCCTCCCTACCCCAAAAGGGGAAGCCGGGGAGATGGCGAACATCGAGGTGCCACTCTCAGGCTGTGAATGTCCCACCCGATAAACCATGGCATGAGGCCAGATTAGAGAAGATGCCTGCTTAGGTTTTCCCTTTCTGCAGATCTAATAATAAATGTGGCCCTGTTTAAATCCCAATCTTGTGTCCGCCTCATTATTTCCCACACTCCACATTCCCCACAATCATATTTGTTGGTTTTCATTGGTTAGGGCTCTTTTTTAAATCTCTCTCTCTCTCTGTCTGTTTCTCCTGATTTGTTAGTTGCTCCAGTAACTCACTAAAGTAAAAAATGTGTTATTCAATGTATAAAAGGACAATTAAGGGCAGGGACAGGTCATATCTTGCAAAATCTGTCCTTTTAAAATGTGGTTGTGTTGTTGCAAAATGGTGTAGCCAGTGTGGTGTAGTGGCTAAGGTGTTAGACTGGGAGTTGGGAGATCCCAGTTCTAGTCCACACTCGGCCATGGAAACCCACTGGAGGAAAAAAGGTGGGATATAAATATAATAAATAAATACATCTTTTCCTATTTTTTGTTAATTGAGACCCCACCCTCTCAAATAAAGGACTGTGGGCATAGCTAGACCTAAGGTTTATCCCAGGATTGTCCTGGGGTCAGACCTGTTCATCTCAGTGCCACACAGGGCATCCAGCGCTCAGGCAGGGACGAACCTGGGATGATCCTGGGATAAACCTTAGGTCTAGCTACAGCCAGGGAGACGTACCAGAAAATAAGGAAATGGTAAAAAAAAAGGGGAAAAGAGAAAAAAAAGGACAGCTGAGGGGTGTGCCCTTCTCATACAATAAAGAAGAAGAACCGAGGGGACAGGAGCAGGCAGAAGTAACATCAGGGCCTGCTCCTGCTGGACTCTTCCCCCCCCCCACAGGGCAAACTGCCATCTTGGCCCTGTGGGGAAGAAGAAGGACCGAGGGGACAGGAGCAGGCAGAAGTGACATCGGGACCTGCTCCTGCTGGACTCTTCCCCCCCCCACAGGGCAAACTGCCATCTTGGCCCTGTGGGGAAGAAGAAGGACCGAGGGGACAGGAGAAGGCAGAAGTAACATCGGGGCCTGCTCCTGCTGGACTCTCCCCCCCCCCCCCCCACAGGGCAAACTGCCATCTTGGCCCCGTGGGGAAGAAGAAGGACCGAGGGGACAGGAGCAGGCAGAAGTGACATCGGGACCTGCTCCTGCTGGACTCTTCCCCCCCCCCCCACAGGGCAAACTGCCATCTTGGCCCTGTGGGGAAGAAGAAGGACTGAGGGGACAGGAGCAGGCAGAAGTAACATCGGGGCCTGCTCCTGCTGGACTCTTCCCCCCCCCCCAGGGCAAACTGCCATCTTGGCCCTGTGGGGAAGAAGAAGGACCGAGGGGACAGGAGCAGGCAGAAGTAACATCAGGGCCTGCTCCTGCTGGACTCTCTCTCTCTCTCTCTTTCTTTCTCTCTCCTCCCTCCCTCCCTCCTTGACTCCTTTTCCTTGTGTGTCATGTCTTTATTAGATTGTAAGCCTGAGGGCAGGGACTGTCTTTTTTCCTAAGTGTAAGCCGCTCTGAGAGCCTTTTTTGGCTGAGGAGCGGGGTATAAGTATGATAAATAAATAAATAAATAAATAAATAAATACAATGGTATTTGGAATTGGCTTGAAGAATAACTCTTTTTTGGGAGGACGATGCTGATAAATAACTCTTGGAAAAAGCCTGCCTCAACAGAGTCTGCTGAAAATAAACAAGGAGTGGAGCTTCCTTTTTTTCATGTCTTTCTTTCTTTGTGGCGGGGGTGGGGGGTTAGAGAGAATAAGTCAGCTTCGAGATGAAACAGTTTTGAGACTGCAGCCTCAAGAAAAACATGTAAAGACCAGCAAAAGAGAAGACAAGGTATGAAAAGCAACGCTGGGCAGTATTAGAGGGAGATCACTGTAGATTCAAGGGCTCTGGCAAAGCAAGCACTGTGCATGCATTTTCCCCAAAGATGGCAGCTTACACCCACCCCACCCCCACCCCCCACTTCCTGTTCCCTGCCATCATTAAACACCTGTAAATTGGCTACATTTTTTTCTTTTAAAAAAAAATCACATCAATGAAAAACTCTTTCATTTGTTGGCACGTTGAAGAAAAGGGGTGATTTAGTTCCCAAAACAATGAGATGACAGACTAGGAATGTACAGGTTTTGTAAAACCCATTCTTCTCAGCATTTCATGGATTGTGAGATGCTTTTTGTTCTGTCTCTTGTTCGTTGATGAAATTATATATGTTTTTTTTCCCATTTCCCTGAATCTGTGCAAATTTGCAGACTTCTCCAACATCCCTGTGATAGACTACAATAAACCAACAATATTATGGATCAATAGCTGAAGGACTGATTCTATTTTCCCTTTAAAAACAAAAACTATGTAAAATGAATGGTGGTTTAACTGATTTTTAGACCCAGTGATGGTACAGGGTATGTGGATCAATGAGAACTGAGGTACAATTAATAGGACAGGTCTGTCAATGACAATTAGCCAGGAGAGGCTATAAAGGACCTTCATGTTCAGAGGCAATATATGTCTGATTACTAGGGCTGTGCACCACTTCCCTGAACCGCTTCAGATCCCGATCCGGATCTTCCGGACCAGGCCCAAACCAGTTTGGGTCAATCTGGACCTCCCCCGATCCACTCCGGAACCAGATCCGGAGTGAGATCCGGAGGTCCGGGTTGATATTTGGACTCCATTTTGCTCCCCTTCTCCACTTACTTGCCTCCGCGGCAGATGGCGGAGGCAGGTAAGTGGGGAAGGGGGGACAAAATGGGGCCCAAATAAGCCCCCCTCCTCCCTTACCTGGCTCCGCCATCTGCCGCTGCACGGACCATGGCGGCGGTGGACGGCGGAGCCAGGTAAGCCCCCTCCCCCACTTACCTGGCTCCATCATCCACCGCCGTGGTCTGTGTGGCGGCTTCGACTATTCGGAAATAGGCCTATTTCTTGCCTTAGGCCTGGGCAGCAGTTGAAGCTGTCACACAGACTGTGGCAGACGACGGACCGAGGTAAGCCCCCTCCCCACTTACTTGGTTGTGCCGCCGTTGTCTCACATCCACGGCAGACGACGGAGTTAGGTAAGCCCCCTCCCCACTTACCTGGCTCCGAAGCTTCGGAATGGTCCGAATCGCTTCGGACCGCTCCGAACTGCTTCGGGCCAATCCGGACCTCCCCTGATCTGCTCCGGAACCGGGCTTTAGAGGTCCGGATCGGCCTGCTCCGCTTTGGATCCAGGGATCCGTAACGGAGCGGAGCACAGTCCTACTGATTACCAGTTCCTGGAGGGCAAACGCAATGAGAGTGCTCCAGCTTTCACCCCCTATTTGTGGGCTTCACAGAGGCATCTGTCCAGTCCCTGCTGGAAACAGTTTGCAGTGATCTTGAATCATTTTGGGTTGAGTGTCATCGGGGCCATCACAAAATGGCTGCCATGGAGGGCATGCCCATGTACAAAATGGCTGCCATGCCATTTACAGACAGTTGTTTTAAAAAGTTTTCATGGGGCGTTAAAAAACTTTAAAAAGTTTTCATGGTTTCTTATTTTTATAAGAAAATAAGAAGAGCCATGCTAGATCAGACCAAGGGCCCATCTTTTTGAGCGTTCTGTTCAGCATCCTCCTCCTGCCCATGTTCCCCAGCATATAACCATCAGGACTAGTAGCTATTGCTAGCCTAATTTTCCATGAATTTGTCCATGCCCCTTTTAAAGTAATCCAAATTCGTGCCTATCGTCCCTCCTGATTGCTTCACCTCCGGCTGGGCTGCCCATTCTATCCTAGAATAGTACATTGACATGACAGACAAAAGTGGAGAAGTGACACTCTACTCACTTCCTCTCTCACCTCTATGTACTTTACAGTGCTTATGTTGCTCCTAGGGATGTACGAGAATTTGGTTCCCGTTTGCGTACCTTGCAAATGCACCTCGTTTCCAACGCTGGAAGTGAACGTGAGCAGGACTGCAATTTTCAGGATATTTTCTTTTGCAGTTTCCCAGACTTACATTCAATTTTGAAAGTGCACATTTTCACAAGTGTGTACTTCTGAAAATGCACACTTAGAGGGGATCTACACTAGTATATGAAACGTTGTTTTTACAGTCATTGAACATTTTGTTTTTGAATGATTTAAAACGTCGCAGTATTTAAAACGTTTACTCACGTTTTCTCTCTCTGTGAGAATGCATTTCTTTTGGCCACATTAAGAAAATAAATCTGTTTGTTCTATTTTCCCATCTGCCAATTTCCCCTCCCACTTCCTCTTCTCTCCGAGACAATCCTCCACCTACAAACAACCCAGCAAGCAGCCTCCCAAAAGTGAAACTGGAAGTGTCTGCAAAAAAGAGGCTTGAAAAAAAAAGGCTCCAACTTTGGGCGCGGAAATTACATAAACATGCCCCCCCCCAAGGAATGCGATTGGCTAATTAAGAACTACTGGAAACCCATTTAATACTATGAAATTGGCCACATCATACCAAATAGAACGACTTATTTCAGAGAAGTTCAAAATAAAAACCAGAGAATATACAACAATAAAATGTCACAAACTATACGTCATATGGCGAAATACTACCAAACGCACACTTAAAAACGGTAAGACACGTTCTAACTTGACTAATGTAGATCCCCTCTTGCTCAAATATGCATTTTCCCCAATCCACATTTGCATCCTTTAGCCTTGGGGGAAAACGCACATTTTTCCCAATTGAAAAAAGAAAAAGGGGGAAAAAAAGACACTTGCATTTGGGACAAGTTGAACCAAGGTGTTCCATGCATTGGGGAAGAATTCGGAGCATCACATGCCCACCCATCCCTACTTGTTCCCGTCCCATTTCTGTTGGGAAAAATAAGGCAGACAGCATTGAGGGGTGGGGGCAGAATATTTGTGGATACCAGGGGAATTATTTATAGGTGCTTTTGTGCCCGTGGGCTCTGTTTTAGAAACACTAGGACTAGATGCCCGTCTGATCAGATGTTGCATGTTTCCAGTCCTAGGTAAATATTGCCAGTACACATTGGGCCCATTCAGAAGACACCTTAAACCATGGCTTTAACCATGGTGGTTAAGCCAGAAAGCTAGGCCATGTTCAGAAGACACCTTAAACCACAGCTTTAACCATGGCGGATAAGGCTTTTTGCTTTATTCACCATGGTTTAAAGCAGTGGTTTAAGGTGTCTTTTGAACATGGTCCGGCTTTCTGGCTTAACCACCATGGTTAAAGCCATGGTTTAAGGTATCTTCTGAACAGGGCCATTGTGAAACAAGGCCATCACATTGTGCTTCCACACCCATTCTTCTCACAAGTGATGGACCTGGTTCACACAGTGAATGCTCCTGGTTGGGAAACTTGTCTTCCTTTAGGAAAACCTTCTTGGATGTCATTTGAAAATCATGCTTTAGAGCAGGTATAGGCAGCCTGGTTCCCTCAAGTGTTTGGGATTACAACTTCCATCATCCCTGACCATTGGCCATGATGGCTTAGGTTTAAATGGGTGTTGTAAGCAAAACTAACTTCAGGGCAGCAGGTGCTCTATCCCAGCTTTAGAATAAGGATGGAACAGAATTATTAGTAAAGACATGTGAAAATGACAAAGAGTGTAAATAATATTTACCCAGCCTTAACTATTGTGTCCTATAGGCAAGCCAACAAGGTTACTACATTGCAAGGTTACTCTGGGCATTTGATTTTGGAGGCGAGAAAGAAACAATGCCTTGTATAGCAGCCAACACTTAGTGTCTACAGTACACTGTGTACTAACTGTAATGGGGACAAATAATGCATATTGTCAAAATGGGTTGAATAAGCGTATTATTCAAGGATTACAAAGTTGAAACAGAAGTGTGTTGCTAGCTTGTAATGGACACGGAACAATGTGGAAAATCTGACGTAATTTACTAAACTTCTTGTATGAGAATGTGTGTGTGTTTGTGTGTGTGTGTGTGTGTGTGTGTGTGAGAGAGAGAGAGAGAGAGAGAGAGAGAGGTGCTTTCTACACCATATGGGTGTAGAGGGAGGGAGGGGGACTTACTTTCTTCCGGGAAAATCCCACATGTCTAAATGTAAGTGCGACATCCCAGATGGGAGGAGGGATGTCCTGCACTGTGCCTGCCATTTTTTTTAAAGAGCAAGGAGTTGGGAGAGCACTCGCGGTCCAGCAAAAGGTAAGTTGAAAAAAACCCCAACCTTGCCCCTGCTCCCCCTTCCTGGCCCATCTCCTTCCCTCTACTGATCCCCGCTACTCGCAGGGAAGAGGGAAGAAGCCAGAATGGGCGCCTTGGGATGATCCCTACACTGCGGGAAGAATTGGGTTTTCCCAGGGATTATTTATCCCTGGGAAAACCCGTGCTTGTTCCCCCTTGCCCCTGGGAGTCCCTTTGAGTCATTTGGATGCGCAGGGACTCAGCCCTGACCAGCCTGGATTTGGGGGCTGTATTAATGATAAATTAACATGTAATATAAACGTTAGAAGAGGAATGATAAAAATGAATGATTTTGAGGGAATATGGAAACAGTTTCTAGAATTTGTATTATCAAAGGGGAGAGGAAAAACACTTTCAGAGGAAGCAATGAGATTTTGGAAACATGAATAAGATCCCGTGGTTGGGGGGAGCACTTTTATGTTAAGTATAATTATGTTAAGAGAATCAAGTTAGAATATATGTTTATCTAATGTTTATTTCATATTATTGTGTATTATGTAATATTGTTTTATTTTGTATTGATGTATTGTTTGAAGTATTAATTTTTTTTTTTTAAAAAAAGGATTTGGGGGCTGGTGGAGAGCGAGAGCGAGAGCGAGAGAGAGCAAGGGAGAGAGAGACAGAGAGAGACAGAGAGAGACAGAGAGAGATATTCTCCAACCACCATGTGGGAATGACTTACTGGAGTCTGTCTACTGGCAATCAAGATAATTATGTGGCATTTATTCTGCTATCCATATGACAGCAGGGTTGAAATGCACGGATGCTGTTTAAATTCTCAATATCCCTTTAAAAAGTTTCAATGGACAGCTGCTTGAACCCAAGAGAGATAATCCATCTCTGGGGCTACTTGTTCTTGTTTGAACCTAATAGAGACTGAGATCGAAACAGAATCTGAAATTAGCTAAGAGACAGATATGGGAGGCCGCGGGCCCTTTTATGTGGAAAAGGCACAAAGTTCAAAGGCTGGTGCTTTTCAAACCTTCTTCCTTTAGGAAACTCTTTGCACATTGACGTGTGTTTAGGAACCTCTGAGCATCTGCCACAGAAGCCCTGAGAGTAACAGAATATAATAAGACATGTCGTAGGGCGTACTGTACGCTCAGTTCCTGATGGGTCATGCCATTGACCTGCGTCAACTAAAAATGCAATCACCACTCCCCTACCATTCCAGATTGCAGGGGGAGATTGATAACAGTGGGCAAAAATGTTTTTTTGGGAAGCTTGTCAAGTACTATTACTATATCATCATCATCATCATCATCATCATCACCATTCTTATTAATCTAAGAACCCTTGTTTATCTTCATCATCTCTAAGAACACAAGCAAAAATGTCTGTATGTTGGAAGTCAGAATGTCCACCAAAATGGAAGAGACCACAAAAGGATGGAAACAGAATAACCAACCAGCCAACCAGAGAAACTTCTAAAGATTGAGAGGAAGAATCAAAATCAGGGCTAGCTCCAGGTTTGATATAGCAAAAGTGCTCTCTGGCCCCATTCAGAAGACACCTTCAACCATGGCTTTAACCATGATGGTTAAGCCAGAAAGCTGGGCTGTGTTCAGAAGACACCATAAACCATGGCTTTAACCATGGTGGTTAAGCCAGAAAGCTGGGCTGTGTTCAGAAGACACCATAAACCATGGCTTTAACCATGGTGAATAAGGCTTTTTTGCTTTATTCACCATGATTAAAGCCATGGTTTAAGGTGCCTTCTGAACATAGCCTTGCTTTCTGACTTAACCACCATGGTTAAAGCCATGGTTTAAGGGGTCTTCTGTGAGTCCCCTTGTATACATTGCACACTGCCCTTGGCTTACCTGGCAGCAGCAGTGAGCAACTGTGAGCCATCACTTTAAATGTCCTACAATGCCCATGATGTAATGCCATTCCAGGGCATTGTGGGAAATTAAAACAGCAGCGTCCTCTTAGAAACCTAAATTGTGTGGGTGGGTGAGTGCCATTTTAATTTTGCACAATGCCCTGAAATAATGTGACTTTGGGCACTCCAGGACACTCTCGGGCATTTAGAGGCAGCTCATAGCTGAGCAAGATAAATGTAAGATAGATAGTGAAACATCAGAAAAGTTGGAACTTCACCAGATAGGTGAAAAATAACTCAACAACACCAAGAACTGCTAGAAATAACTGCTAGACAAATATCCAAAGGAGAGAAGACATGAAAGGAATGAGATTCAAATAATGGAAAGTATGATCTTTCCAGTGAGGAATGCCCAATCAAGTTTATTTATCAATTATTGCATTTATATCATGCTTTTTTTCCCTCCAAGGAACCCAAGGTGGTGTACACAATCCTCCTCCTCTCTATTTTATCCTCATAACAACAACCCTGTGAGGTGGGTTGGGCTGAGAGTCTGTTACTGGCCCAAAGTCACCCAGTGGGTTTCCATGGCCGAATGGGGACTAGAACCCAGATCTCCCGACTCCCAGTCCAGCACTTTAGCTACTACAGTTCCAAGGATGAATCTGAAAACTATGCCTTCAGAGAAAGAGAACTGGCAGTGCGTTCCAATATCGTTATCTAACCTGCAACTGAACAGTAATCCCGAAATTCTCAAAGATGTGATGAGACAGATAGATGGATGGATGATGGATAGATAGACAAACCCCACATTTCTTGCTTAACATGTCTATGATAGTCAGGGAAATATAACAGTGGTATATGTATGCCTTCCCACTACCCCAACAGGAAGGGGAAGAAATACCCATTGGGAGTTATTGTTGCCAGAGGGAAAACTTTCAATTTTGGGATTTTGTTGGTCGTGCACTTTGATTCTAACCAGGCTCAAGTTGCTATGGTGATACAGCGATGTCAAACATTCTGCAGCTTAATTAGCTATGTGATTTTTATTTAATAAGGTTGGATATTCATTTCTAATCAGCTTTTGAGGCACAAACTGGATTTTTCTCTCTCGCTGTCTTTTAACATCCTGATTTTTATTTTACGTTATGACTTCCAATACGGGCTTTTAGGAATTGATTACTCCATATGCCCACGTGATTCCTATTTATCAAAGGCAGTCCCTGTTTTCTGGTATGTAAGCTTGGTATCTCATTGCTATCTCACCCACTTGGTATCTCATTGCTTGGTATCTCACTCACTGTCTCTCTCAGGCCTCAGCTACACCTACTTGGTCTAGTGTGACGGAAGGGTGAAGATCTCGTGATATTGTTATTGTGAGATCTCCCCCTCTGTTTACACGCAGCACACAATGACCTCAGAGGGAGAGAACGTCCCTGCTGCCATTTTTTCCTTAAAGAAGAAGAGCGCACAAATGGTTGCATGCAAAGGTGGGTTTTTAATTTTTTTTTAATGAATTTCCCCACTGCCCCCACCCCACGCCCAATGGGCGCAGAGCTCCTGAGGAGCTCTGCACCCTGTGTGCGGGTCCCGGCTCCTCGTGAGGAACCGTGAGGGACCGGGACAAACCGCAATGCCTGCAGACACGTTCTGTGTTCTTGGGATCATCCTGAGACTGCGGAAAAAGCAGGCTCGAAAGGGAAGGCAAGATCCCGGGGCAGGGGAGGGATCATCCCTCTCTGCTCCCGGGATCCCCTGTGTGTCATGTGGACGCACAGGGACAATCCCGGGGATCACCCCGGGATTTTGCCCCATCTAGCTATGGCCTCAGGCTCCATACCAGTTTTGCTTCTCAAAAGTTAGCAACCATATTTGAGCGGTCAGGACCAAAGAGAGAGGCAGGAATTAGAGCCAAGGAGTAAATCAGAACATCCCAGTGCCTTCAACCTTAGAAACTCGTCTACGGGTCATAACCAAACTATGAAGACCCTGCTAATAGGCCTTGCCTGTAAGATCAATTAAGTTGACAGGAATGAAAGAGAGAGCCTTTTTAATGGTGGCCTCATGTTTGTGAAAGTCCCTCCTTAGCAGATCTGTCTGCAGCCCCATCAGGACAAGCTTTTAAACAAGTCTTTAAAACAGGTCTTCGGTTTGCCTTTTCTTATGGGGGTTGCCAGTCTGCAATTGTACAAATTGTTGATATATAATCATATGCTGTCCTGTGCATTGTTCTAAGCTGCTATTTTAAAAAGGTTGTTTTTACTGAAATGCAATATTGTGGTTCATTATTGTTTAATGAAAGCTGCCTCCTGAAGGCAGCCAAGAGCCATTTAGATCATCCTTCTCCAACCAGGGACCCTCTGGATGTGTTGGACTACAACTCACACCATCCACAACCAGCATGGCCAACAACCATGTGGGCCATGTGAAGTCTGTTGTCTTGCAAAGTCAGGATATACACTACTGCTTTACCAAGTCAGGATATACAGAGACAGGATATACACTGCTGCTTTACCATGGTTTTTAAGAGTAGTGACAATTGTTGGGGCCCAGGACACACTCTATATACAGTTTCCAAATGGTTTTCCAAGTGTCATACATTGCTTGGTGTAGATCTGGCCAGAGTGACCTTGAGCAACCCTAATCTACATGAAGCAGGATATTGCACTATGAAAGCAGTATGAAAGCGGTATATAAAAAGGCAGGAGCCACACTACTGCTTTATAGCAGTATTGAAGTGCACTGACAACTGTTGGGGCCCATTGACACAGACCATGTGCTGCTTTCATAGTGCTGTATCCCGCTTGGTGTGGCTCCTGCCTTTTATATACTGCTTCCATAGTGTACTTTCCTGTTTGGTGTAGATTGGACTTTAGTTTTCAAAAATGCCTCTGGCCCAGGGGCATTCTTAGAGAACAAAAATGGCGGGTTGGTTAGGGTGACCATATGAAAAGGAGGACAGGGCTCCTGTATCTCTAACAGTTGTAGAGAAAAGGGATTTTCAGTAGGTGTCATTTGTATGCCTACAGCATCTGGTGAAATTCCCTCTTTGTCGCAATAGTTAAAGCTGCAGGTGCCCTCCTCTCTTTTGTATCTGGTCAAGAGGGCAGGGCTCCTGCAGCTTTAACTGTTATGATGAAGACAAAATTTCACCAGGTGCTACATGCATTCAAATGACACTTGCTGAAATTCCCTTTTGTATACAACTTTAAAGATACAGGAGCCCTGTCTTCCTTTTCATATGGTCACCCTAGGGTTGGTGGAGACCAGCAATTCAATTTGAATCTGACTGTCTTCAAAGAAAGAGGCAAAAAGTGATGGGAAACACCCTGGGAGGATAGACGGGATGTCAGGGCATGAAGGTGGTATTTAGCTTGTAGTGTGGTGTATATTAGCTGCTGGATAGTTTGCTTGCTTTGGTGTGATGTGTGTTTTGGTACTCTCTCTCTCTCTCTCTCTCTCTCTGTGTGTGTGTGTGTGTGCCTGTTTCTTTGAACATCACCACTTTATCTTCTGTGAAATGGATATTGTGTTGTGCTTTGTGGAGGTCAACATACAATTTAGTATTTGGAGCTCATTCCACCTCTGCCTTGTACTCCGTTTCTTGGCCAAGTTACTTGTCTCTTTGCCTTCTGTGAAATGGGTACTGGTGGAGCAGAAACCTGTTGGTTCAGAGAGTTCTTGGGCAAGTCACATTTCTTTTTAGTTCTGTGACTGGCCATGCCCACCATAGCAGACATTTTGTGAATTATCAGCCCACACCCACTCTCTGTGGCAGACATTTTGTGAGAGTGCCCATGATGCTCTCTCCAAATTCCAAATTCCACTGACCCAAAAAGATTGGGGACCTTGTATATTTGGGGGGGGGGCAGCAGGATCACATAACCTAGTCTTGTGGACAACCTCTTCTTGTCCCATGTTATGCAAAGGTCAACTCTCCCAGCCCTTAATTCAATACATGTTCCCACATTTGATGGGCATCCTGGTGGTGTCTAAATCATGTTCTTTACTGCATGCTAAAATGTAATGTAGACTTACTCCTTACAAGTCATTTTGGTGAAATGTTGAGGTGCTTCTAACTCCCGTGAAATGTTGAGGTGCTTCTAACTCCCCATTAAGCATATATATGATTTCTCCAGGAAAAGCCCTTGGTAGGCAGTTATACACACCATATCTTTTTGGACAGCTTTTATGGTTCCTACGACTTGCCTAATGTTTGCCACACGTCAATGCATCTCGTCTTACAAAGATGTACAATTTCCTCAGGCTCACGGGATGCACAGTGGAAACCCACACATCATTTTCAGCAGCGCTACATATCACTAATGACAATGATAAGTCTTCAGTGTCTACATTAATGATCGGCCACCTTAGAATAAAGTGTCCAACTATTTTAATTGCTAAAAGCAACAAACACAAGAGATGTTCACTTTTTTGTGAGCCCGCAGGCAGAGCAGTCTCAACGTGCCTCCCTCCAATGAGTCCTCCTTCCCAATGCCATTATCACAGCTGCTACTGCTTAGGGATATGGGAAGTAACAAAACTCAAGCTAGCTACATTTCTGAAATATACACATTCTTCTCTCATCGATTAAAGATTTTTCCGGCACATTTTTCAACATCACAAGCTGAGGAATTTATAGATTTCAACCGCAGATTGTGTCTGAGACCATGTTCAATCCAGAACGTGTGAGCGGGATAAAACCTGATCAAAAATGAACTGAAATTAAGGTACGGCAGGGTTGCATACTCTCACCTTACCTATTCAACTTGTATGCAGAACACATCATGCGACGTGCTGAGCTTGACGAATCCAAGGCTGGAGTTAAAATCGCAGGAAGAAACATTAACAATCTCAGATATGCAGATGACGCCACTTTGATGGCTGAAAGCGAGGAGGAGCTGAGGAGCCTTATGACAAAGGTGAAAGAAGAAAGTGCAAAAGCTGGGTTGCAGTTGAACCTCAAAAAAACCAAAATTATGGCAACCAGCTTGATTGATAACTGGCAAATAGAGGGAGAAAACGTGGAGGCAGTGACAGACTTTGTATTTGTGGGCGCAAAGATTACTGCAGACGCTGACTGCAGCCAGGAAATCAGAAGACGTTTACTTCTTGGGAGGAAAGCAATGACAAATCTTGATAAAATAGTTAAGAGCAGAGACACCACACTGACAACAAAGGTCCGCATACTTAAAGCAATGGTATTCCCCGTAGTAACCTATGGCTGCGAGAGCTGGACCATAAGGAAAGCTGAGCGAAGGAAGATAGATGCTTTTGAACTGTGGTGTTGGAGGAAAATTCTGAGAGTGCCTTGGACTGCAAGAAGATCAAACCAGTCTATACTCCAGGAAATAAAGCCAGACTGCTCACTTAGGGAATGGTATTAAAGGCAAAACTGAAGTACTTTGGCCACATAATGAGAAGACAGGATACCCTGGAGAAGAGGCTGATGCTAGGGAAAGTGGAAGGCAAAAGGAAGAGGGGCCGACCAAGGGCAAGATGGATGGATGATATTCTGGAGGTGACAGACTTGACCTTGGGGGAGCTAGGGGTGGCGATGGCCGACAGAAAGCTCTGGCGTGGGCTGGTCCATGAAGTCACGAAGAGTCGGAAGCGACTGAACGAATAAACAACAAACATTCCTACTAAGGACATAAGATTATAAGAAGAACCATGCTGGATCAGACCAAGGGTCCACCTAGTCCAGCACTCTGTTCACACAGTGGCCGACCAGCTATTGACAGGAAACCCACAAGCAGGACACAAATGCAGCAGCAGCCTCTCACCCATGTTCCCCAAGAACTGGTGTATATAGGCTTATTGCCTCTGATTTCTGCATTGAGCATAGGGTTGGACTCGATGGCCTTATAGGCCCCTTCCAACTCTACTAGTCTATGATTCTATGATACTGGAGATAGCACATAACCATGAGGGCTAGTAGCCATTGATAGCCTTTGCCTCCAGGAATTTACCCAACCCCCTTTTAAACCCATCCAAATTGGTGGCCATCAATACATCTTGTGGTAGTGAGTTCCACAGTTTAATTCTGCACTGAGTGAAGAAGTCTTTCCTTTAACTGTCCTGAATCTCCCACCGATCAGCTTCATGGGATGACCCCAGGTTCTAGTATTAGGAGAGAGGGAGAAAAATGTCTCCCTATCCACATTCTCCACAACATGCATAATTTTGTACACCTCTTTCCTGTTTCCCCTTATTTGCCCTTTCTCCAAGCTAAACAATCCCAGTTGATGTAACCTCCCTTCATACTATTGCTCCTTGCCTCATCCTTGCTCCAAGTTGCTTTCTTGATAAGCAGAGAGCCAGGGGGCCATAGACATTGGCATCCGCTGCTCCTATTTCTCACCGCCATCATTGTCTGGGCCAGAGCAAGAAGCAGGTGAAGAAACATGTTGAGATGGTGAAGAGGAGGACCTGGTCCTGGAGTTTTGTCAATGGGGCCCTGTTCTGGTGTGTCAGCTTTCAGCAGGTGCCCAACTCTGCCTGCCTTTGACACTGATCCTGGGCAGAGCCACATGAAATGCATTACAGTACCAGGATTTTATCAGAGCTTGGCTTATCATAGGGCATGTCTAGATAGGGCGATATCCCAGGGATCATCTCTGGATCGTCCCTGTGCATCCACATGATGCGCAGGGCATCCCGGGAGCAGGGAGGGAAGATCCCTGCATTTCCCTGGGATATTGCCCTACACTTTTGTCCTGGTTTTTCCATGGTCCCGGGATGATCCCGAGACTACGGGACGTGTGGGCAGCCGTCCCGGTTTGTCCTGGCTCCTCATGAGTAAACATGAGGAACTGGGAACCGGGCATGGGGCATTGAGCTCTTCAGGAACTCCGTGCCCATCGGGGGTGGGAGGGGGCAGCGGGATTAATATTATTTTTAAAAAAACTAATCTTAGCAATGGAGCGCTCGTTCACTCATTTTCAATTTAAAAAATCCCAAAATGGTGGGCGCGACGTCCTCTTCCTTCTGGGACGTCACGCGCCACATGTAGACTGAGGGTGAGGATCTCATGATCACCTTATCGCAAGATCCTTCTCCCTCCACCGGTAGGTCTAGACATGCCCCTAGTCTAGCTTTCTTTGTCCAGGTAACACTCCGTCTTACATGCTTTCTTTTCTTATTTTTTAAAAAGGAAACCACTCTCTTTAAAATGATCTGACAATAATAAACGCTTTAGCGCATCAGACTGATTGCCATTCTTTTCAGAGTTCATAAGGGGAGCACAGTATTAAGGATGAATTAATATTTACAGTTCTGCACAGCGACGACCATATCCAAGGAAAATTTGGTTGCCTGTTGTGAAACTCACATGTTTTCCAGTCCATGGCCTCACCTAGCTCACCAGGGTTTCCTCCACTTACTGAAAACAATCTAATCTGTTTTATGGCAGACTACACTTTAAAATAAGCGCATTAATTTTAGCCTCAGAATAATAGGATATGCATCTCATTTCAAGGTACAGCCAGGAGCTGTCTGGCCTTTGGTCAGTTACCTGTTGCTGAATAAAATGGATTCAGTTCAGTTAAAACTCAGGCCCAGTATAAATACACACACATCAAATCTCTTCTCGAACGTCCCAGAGTGCAGGACACGGAATAATGGGCTCAAGTTACAGGAAGCCAGATTCTGGCTGGCCGTCAGGAAAAACTTCCTGACTGTTAGAGCAGTACGACAATGGAACCAATTACCCAAGGAAGTGGTGGGCTTGCCCACACTACAGGCCTTCAAGAGGCAGCTGGACAGCCATCTGTCAGGGATGCTTTAAGGTGGATTCCTGCATTGGGCAGGGGGTTGGACTCGATGGCCTTATAGGCCCCTTCCAACTCTACTATTCTATGATTCTATGATTCTAACCGGTGCCATGACCGCAGAAGTTACAGTGAGGGATGTATGAGACTTTCACTTCTGTTCGTTTCAGATCAGAACTTGTCTGGTTTGCACTTTGGAAGGTGAACTCACACATTTCTGAGCTTGCCATGCCAGTTCATAAAATGCATCGACTGGGAAAATGTGCACTTCAAAAACATGCAGACATTGGAAAAAACGCACACAGGGAGGGGTAAATGAGCAGAGTTTGAAATCGCTGGGATTCTCCAAACGCCATCGCGCTGTGCCGGATTCCTGTTAGGATTTGTTATGGCTGCTCGCTTTGCTTGAAGGGGACACTCGCACAAACCGAGCAGCAATTGAATGGGAGGTATGCACCGATCTCCCCAAATTTGTGCAAAACTCCCTGAATTGGCCCAAATTTCCTCCATAGACTAAAGCGAGGCTGATTCAGCCTACTCAGGAAATCTGCGCAAATCAGGGAATTTTTGCAAATCCAACTGGGAATCAGGAACCAGGTGAACGCGAGCACACGCGCGACAAATTGTGAATATTTTTGATGGACAAATGATCATGGTCACACTTGCATTTGGAAACTTGAATGGGGCATGCTTGCATGTTTTTCAAGTAAAACACAGAATTCTCATACATTGCTAAATGCACATTTCACATTTAGTCAACAGGGAAAAAAGGATGAGAACATAAGAACTTAAGAAGAACCAAGCTGGATCAGACCAAGGGTCCATCTAGTCCAGCACTCCGTTCACACAGTGGACAACCAGCTGAGGAACCAACAAACCAGGACATGGTACAACAGCACCCTTCCACCCATTTTCCCCAGCAACTGGTGCACAGAGGCTTACTGCCTTGAATACTGGAGATAGCACACAACCATCCAACCCCCTTTAAAAGCCATCTAAATTGGTGGCCGTCTCTACATCTTAAGGTAGCAAATTCCATAATTTAACTATGTGCTGTGCGAAGAAGTACTTCCTTTTATTTGTCCTGAATCTCCCACCAATCAGGATGCATTTGGATGCACAATTAACAGAAAATGCACTCTCAAATGCATACGTCTGCATTTTCAGGGGTTGGGGAGGAATTCCCAGGTCAGAACTTCGATGAGCCTGAGCATTACTGACTCTCCTGTCCCTAATTACCGTTGACTATGAGGCTGCAGATACGTTCAGTAACGTCTCCATGCTGTGAACCCTGATAATTCCCATGACTGTATTCACAAGTCACATAAGGTGTGGCAATTCCTACCCATACATTTTATTCATTTTGAGGAAGGTCCATAGCTCAGTGGTAGAACACCCGCTTTGGATGTAGAGCAGAAGTGTTGAACCCCTTCCAGCTAAATTCAAGGGCTGAATTGAATTTCAGAGAAGATCTCCTCTTCCTTTTCTACAGCATTTTTGTCATTAGGTATTGCTATATCAATGAAGTAAGATGCTGCTGCTGATGATGATCGCAATGACTTTTGCCCTACCAGCATTCAGCTTGCCTGACTGCGGGGGAGGGGGCATTGTGTGTGTGTGTAGAAATGAGGAGATGTTTCTACAAGCCCCAGCATTGGTGAGGGTTCTGGTGTCACTGGCTGGAGGAGCAGCTTACTGGGTGACATTAGCCTGTGGAGCCCTCCTCCCAGCCTCTTTGAAGCATGGCTCCCTCCCTCCCTCCCTGTATGCATTGTGGGGTTGAACTGGTCTCTCTTTCGATGGCCAAGCAAGACTTTTTGGCACGTAGTCCAATTGGCTCGCTGTGGCCATAGCTAGTCCTAAGGACTATCCCTGGATCGTCCAGGGGTCAAACCTGTTCATCTAGGTGACACACAGGGGATCCAATGCTCAGGCAGGGGCGAACCCTGGATGACCCCAGGATAAACCTTAGGTCTAGCTGTGGCCTGAATCAGTAGAGAGCTTATCACCCTTTGACTTGTCCTTTACGTGGTCGTCCACCAGACTATCTCCATTCTCCCTGGGTCTGCAAGCCCATCTGGGGTATCACGATTAAAATCTCAAGCTCTACTAACCCAACCAATGTTCGATTGGTCACATTCCCCTATAGGGTGGTTTTCGTGGGCTGGTTAGGGATGGTGGTCATTCTGAGGCATTGTTGGTGGTGACAGGTGATGCCTGAAACTGCCTGCTAAGGGTTTTGCCGCCCCAATAGGGGTATAAGGATTACCTGTGGGGCCATCTCACTTTGCACACCTGGAGTTTTGCAGCCATGTGACAGGGATGGCACTGCTCGCCCTAAATTGGGAAATCCTGGGGGTGCCAATTATATCATCGACATCCAGCAGGCAAAGAATGTTTTGCCCAATTACATTGACCGGCTAGTGCAGGCATAGAGGAATAGCTGCCCAGGGATTCCCCTTTGCAGATCAGACTTAATAAATGTGGCCCGATTTTCCATCTATGCAGTTGTGTTGTCTCTTTATCGTCTCACCTCCTTCACTCGCAAGGAAATCTGATGCCACAATCATGGAAATTGGCACTGGGATGGATCAGCTGTATCCTCAGGTGTCCCACATCAGGTGTTACATTCTCTATGCAAAGGCATTGCTGGTCACCCATTCTCCCCCCCCCCCAAAAAAAAGCATCAGACTGGAAGGGAGCGATGCCAAAGATCAAAGATTCAAACAGGATCATTCTGAGGCCAGCTACGATTCTTATTATTGACATTTATGCATGGCTTCCCACTACTAAAAGCAGTCCCAGATCAACTTGCACGTACAGCAATTCAAGCTTAATATAACAGGAAAACAAGAACAAACTCCCCCCTCCCCAAATCAATATACACCACAATCAGCACAATAGTACACATATAAATAAATAGCCTAAACATAATCTCAAAACTATACAAAATGAAAAAACATTGATCTGCAAATCAACAAAATCTTCCCCCGCTTAGAATGAACGTCACAAAAGCAGCCCACAACTTGCATAGGATTGCACGTGAATGGTTCACACAGGGACATATGGCAGGTGAAATTCCTTTAGATCAGGGGTGGAAACTAGGGGTGTGCACGGACCCCCCGCTCTGCCCCGTGGGCCAATCTGAAAATTTCGGATCGGCCCGCTCCGCTCTGCGCCGCTCCGCTCATACTCTGCTCCTCTTCGCCGCGGAGCTCCAGCTCCGAATCGGAGCTCCGCAGTGGAGGGGAGTGGTGCCAGGTAAGGCTGGGAGAGGAGGGCGGGGGGCGTTACCGGACCCTGCCGCCATCGCCACCCATGCGGTGACGGCGGCAGAGCCCGGTAAGGGACCAAGGGGGAGGGGGCCTTACCTGCCTCCGTCCGCGGTCCGTCGGCTTCTTCAATTGAGCCCGCGGTTCAACCAGGAAGTCTGGGCCGCGGCCCAGACTTCCTGGTTGAACCGCGGGCTCAATTGAAGAAGCCGACGGACCGCGGACGGAGGCAGGTAAGGGAGAGGAGGGGGGGTTTACCGGGCCCTGCCGCTGTCGCCGCATGGGCGACAGTGACAGCGGCAGGGCCCGGTAAACCCCACTTACCTTTCCAGCGGAGCTCCGGATCGAGGCGAAGGATCCGCCTTCACCTCGATCCTCTTCGCCATGCTCCGCCGGTCCCCCAATCCTCTTCGCCTCCGCCTTAAGGGGAGGCGAAGCACCCCGCTCCGCTTCTAATTCGCTGGTCCGACTAGAAGCGGAGCACATCCCTAGTGGAAACTTTTAAATTTCATGGATGGATTTATTCAGCCTGCCAATCAAAGGTTTATTTACTAGGGTTTAGACCAAGCGGTGAGTAATGGGTGCCATTCTAAGCTATTATATTTTGCAAGTGCTGAGTGTGATTTATTAGATTTCTGTTGGTAGTCCTTTTGGGCAACTAAAGAAGACTTGCGATGAAACATAGTTGGCCTCTTACGTTATATTTCCCAGGTTTTATACACTCAAGATTTAATTCTTTATATTGATAAATCATTGTTATATTACTATTACATTTGTATTCATTTGAATTAATGAATACTCTTTGGAGGATGTATAGTACATTTTCCTCGGTTTCGCTTCTGTTGATGGTATAGTTTGTTAAGGCCTATTTTTGCTCTGTTTTTCATTACATGATCGTATCGACCAGTCCCAGTTCATAGGGTTGCAGCTCTGTTTCAATAGTATCACTGTGTACAGTGTATTTCAGTAATCCAGCGGTGAGATTACCAGAGCAGTGATAACTATCACCAGGCTATCTGTGTCTAGATAGGGTTGCAGCTGGTATATCAACCTAAGCTGATAAAAAAAACACTCCTAGACACCGAGGCCACCTGTGCCTTGAGTGACAGTGATGGATCCAGGAGCATCCGCCAAACTGCTAATACGATGGCGACGGAGCTGCATTTCCCAGGTTGTGCCACCAGTCCCAGCTTGCACTCTTGGGTGTCCAAATGCTCAGGTAAGCAGTGCCACAGCAACTGTGCTGATCACCATCCGTAGGAGAGGATGGTGATGCTTAGAGTACCATGACTGGATCCAAGACAGTAAGGCCCTTTCTAAACCTCCCAGTGTTCCGGGAGGGAGGGAGGGAGGGGGGAGGATCTCACGATATTCTGATCATGATAGGGTGACCAACTGTCAGGATTTCCCCGGATTTGTCCTGGTTTTTGTTCTTTCCATGGTGTCAGGGGGGATTTTCTATAATTTTCAATAATGTCCTGGAATGACACACCTTCCTCTTTAAGGCTGCCATTAGCATGGCAGGAGGGAATGACATGCTTTCTTGAGGCACGTCATTCCCCCACCCCGAGCTCCAATTGAGGTCTTAAAGGGGAAAGTGGGTCATTTGTGGACATTATAGAAAAGGCCCCAATTGGAGTGGATGGTGGTGGTGCAGAACGAAATCCTTTCCCCTCCTCCACTCCAATCGGGTTCTTTAAGGTGGCGGGGGAATAACGTACTTTCTGCAGGACTCAGAAAGCTGCTTCCCCACACACACACTAGGTGTCCTCTTTTTTGGTTTCCCAAATATGGTCACCCTAGATCATGAGATCAACCCCTTTGTCCACATGTGAGCACGACATCCTGGGAGGAAGGAGGGATGTCGCACCCGCCATTTTCTTTTTCTTTTCTTTTTACAGAAGATGAGCCCATGTGCACTCCAATGAAAAATAAAGTTTTTTAAAAAACAAAACCCAATTCCCCGCCAGCCCCGATGGGCACGGAGTGCCTGAAGAGCTCTGTGCCCCATGCCTGTTTCCTGCCTTCTCGCGTTTACTCATGAGGTGGCGGGATGAAGCCAGGGCAGGTGCCCACATGCCTCCTGTGGTCGTCGGATAATCCCATGACTGTGGGAGGAATTGGGTTTTCCCAGGGATTATTTATCCCTGGGAAAACCCGTGCACATCCCCCCTGCCCCCCGGGAGCCCATGTGCATCATTTGGATGCACAGGGACTCAACCGTTACCAGTCTGGGTTTTCGGGCAGGTGTAGAAACGGCCTAAGGCAAAACCACACAGGTGGAAGTCTGAATTTTTTCCCTGCAGTAATGGTGGTGGTGGGGAACCATGAATGCAAACTACCACATCACTCCCACTCTATGTAAAGGAGGTCTTGGTTATTTAAAAACAGTGTGGAATGTCTGTCTATTTGCACGGATGTGTAATCCAGATTCCAAGGTTTACATGGCCACAAATGAATACACCGGGATAAAGAGATCTGGGGAGTGTGTGTGACGCAGCAGGTGTGGGGCCTGTTGCAGCATTTCTAGGCTTATCTCATTTTCCCATTCAAGAGCCCTGACCTTTAGAATCCCTTTCATTGTTGCCTCTTGAGCCTGGAGCACCATTGTCGCTATTTTCCTTTAATGCTCATTACTCTGAAATACTCCAGCCCACCTGCTCAGCCTTCAAGATTGCCAAAATCAAATCAAAACACTTAATTAAATAAGCTTTTAAAAAGCTTGCCACCACCTGGACACATGTGCAGGCTTCCCAGGTGGGAAAGTCGAATTTGCTAGGCTTAGAATTCATCCAGCTTGCCTCCTCCTCCTCCTCCTCCTGCTCCTTTTTCTTCTTTCATTGTGAGTTTATGATTGTATCTCCCCTCTCCCTCACCCACATACCATCCCAATATTATAATCCCTGCCCAACCAGTGAGGGGCAGTGGAGAAGGCCCTTAGGGTGCCCAGGACACATGACTGGAATGTCAAGAAGCATCTTCACTTAAGGCATCTCAACAGGGGAACTTCAGGCCCATGGGTCAAATAAGGGTGTCCTGGAGTCTGTGATGCCAATGACTGATGTGACTAGCGGAATAATTGTGACCTTTTATTGTTGCCATAGTTCTTTGACTTCCATGGTCAGTGATGTATATTTTTCTCACTTTTCCTCTTCCTAGTCTACAACATTTTTGTCAGTAGGTATTGCTATGTCGATGAGGTAAGTGTTTTTTTTTCATTTTCGTATATAACTTCCGTCTGGCAAGGTATTGTCTTGTATGTATGAATTTTTCTGTCCCAGTATATTCTATGATCTGCATCTTCCAAGATTGTTTCGGGTGAGTATGTATAGTGTGGTGTAGATTGTTTGATGATCTTGAACTTGATGGACAGTTGCTGGTGAATTATTTTTGCAGCTGCATTGTATCTATCCATATAGTCAATTCCTGCTAGAATTTTACATTCTCCTGTTACATGGTCTATTGTTTCTTGGAATTGATGACATTTCGTACATAAGTCTGTTGTCATTATTGTTATTATTATTGTTGTTGTTGTTGTTATTACTAATTCAATTTATATCCCACCTATATACAGAATGCCCTAGGTAGCGCATAAAGTTAAAACAGTTTAAAGAAGATAAACCATCAATAAAATACCACAGGCAGCATGGCATTCCCCGAGGGCCATGCTCCCTTCCCCTGAGCCCACCCTTTTTACCCAAACAACCAATCATTTGGTGGTTTCTCGACTTTGGTGTGCCCTCCCCTTCCTAAAAAGTTAAACTTAAGTCTCCCAAGGCTTAGGCCATAGCTAGATCTAAGGTTTATCCCAGGATCATCCCAGGTTCGTTCCTGCCTGAGCGCTGGATGCCCTGTGTGGCACTTAGATGAACAGGTTTGACCCCAGGACAATCCTGGGATAAACCTTAAGTCTAGCTATGGCCTTAAATACTGGTAGTAGGAGCTTTAAGCTACAATGCTGTTTGTATTTTTGGGGGCCACCCCCTTTTTGCTTTTGGCTCCGCCTCCTTTTGTCTTCGGTTCCACCAAACCAGTATCAGAATTTTCTTCTGGGATGAAGGTGGACTTGGATTTACTCTGAAGTTAAAGTTCATATGCCCTCCTCTAACTTTGGGATCATGTGATCATGACCGGGAGCTGACTCTGCCCCTCAGCCCTTTGAAAAAGGTATTTTTCCCGCCGATTTTAAAAAAAATTCTAGCACGTGACCCGCACCACGCAGAGAGGTGAGAGTAGTCTCAAAATGACCCCCATCCACGACTGTCTAAGCACAAGAATTTCCAGAACAATAGCTTCAAAAACAACCTAGTTATGCGCGATTATTTCCCGCAATGCAATCCTATGGCGAAATGTTTTCAAGATGGCGACCGGAGCGCTCCGCCTGAACTAGGAGCTCCGAAAAATGGTTGCTTCTCTTCGCCTTGCTTCTAGGGGTCCGCGGTCCGCTTCTACTCTGCCTCTGGGTAAGGCGGAGCAGGCCAATCCACCACTGCTTCTCTGCTCCTAATCGGAGCGGAGCACATGCCTAGTAGTAACCTATGGCTGGGAGAGCTGGACCATAAGGAAAGCTGAGCGAAGGAAGATAGATGCTTTTGAACTGTGGTGTTGGAGGAAAATTCTGAGAGTGCCTTGGACTGCAAGAAGATCAAACCAGTCCATACTCCAGGAAATAAAGCCAGACTGCTCACTTGAGGGAATGGTATTAAAGGCAAAACTGAAGGACTTTGGCCACATAATGAGAAGACAGGATACCCTGGAGAAGAGGCTGATGCTAGGGAAAGTGGAAGGCAAAAGGAAGAGGGGCCGACCAAGGGCAAGACGGATGGATGATATTCAGGAGGGGACAGACTTGACCTTGGGGGAGCTAGGGGTGGCGACAGCCGACAGAAAGCTCTGGTGTGGGCTGGTCCATGAAGTCACGAAGAGTCGGAAGCGACTGAACGAATAAACAACAAAAGAATTAGGAGACATGTTGATACAGTGGTTCCACTCATTGCTGCAGGGTCAATTCCAGTAGTATTGGGAGATTCCTGATTGCAAACATGGCATTTGGGCTGTGGGATCCTATGTTCTTTAACATGTATAGGAAGTCACTGGGTGAGGTCACTTGCAGGTTTAGAATGGTGACGCTCCCTGATCTGGACTGGGGCCCTAGTATGAGAGGTAAGGGAGCTTTTTAGAACTGGATCAGGGCCCCTGTTCCTCCTCTAGATTTAAAAGACATAGCTGGTAGATACACATTTAAAGTAATGCCTGTTTTGGCCCTAACAGGTTCACAGTGGAGAACTGTCTCAATATTATCCCATCTTAAGGAACCAGTGGAATGTAAATCAAGCTCTAACTAAGCTTCCCCTAAGAAAGAGAGAGCCTCAGTCACACCACAGGAAAAAAAAAGTGAATCTAATCAGAGTTCTCCCTTGAGAAGAAAGGCAGTGTTTAAGCTCACCATTCTGCAAATAATTTTTATGAATAATAAGAATAATAAAAATTCTTTGCACTATCTAAGGCTGAGAGCCAACTCCATATGTCAAAGGAAATATAAAGCAATTGTAATTCGCAAGAGGCTGTTTTTATAGACTTGTTTAACACAAAGCTTACGGCAGCTCTTGTAGGGATGGAGGCCGAGAAATAGAGGACATCCTGCAACGTTTCCTAGCACATTTCCACCTCTCGCTGCTATGGCTTGGGACGTAATGGATTCTGCACATGGCATTCTTAATTCAAAGCTCTCAGTTCAATCATTTTAAACAAGAATTCTGTCTTCATGTAAATGCTTATCTGGAGCATGGAAGTGGTACAATCCAGAAGCAGGTTTACAACTTCATTGGCTGTTTGTGTAATTCAGGTCTCTGAAGTCATAGAATCATAGACTCATAGAATAGCAGAGTTGGAAGGGGCCTACAAAGCCATAGAGTCCAACCCCCTGCTCAATGCAGGAATCCACCCTGAAGCATCCCTGAAAGATGGTTGTCCAGCTGCCTCTTGAAGGCCTCTAGTGTGGGAGAGCCCACAACCTCCCTAGGTAACAGATTCCATTGTTGTACTGCTCTAACAGTCAGGAAGTTTTTCCTGATGTCCAGTCGGAATCTGGCTTTCTTTAACTTGAGCCCGTTATTCCGTGTCCTGCACTCTGGGAGGATCGAGAAGAGATCCTGGCCCTCCTCTGTGTGACAACCTTTTAAGTATTTGAAGAGTGCTATCATCTCCCCTCCATCTTCTCTTCTCCAAGCTAAACATGCCCAGTTCTTTCAGTCTCTCTTCATAGGGCTTTGTTTCCAGACCCCTGATCATCCTGGTTGCTCTCCTCTGAACACGCTCCAGCTTGTCTGCGTCCTTCTTGAATTGTGGAGCCCAGAACTGGACACAATACTCTAGATGAGGCCTAACCAGGGCCGAATAGAGAGGAACCAGAACCTCACGTGATTTGGAAGCTATACTTCTATTAATGCAGCCCAAAATAGCATTTGCCTTTCTTGCAGCCATATCGCACTGTTGGCACATATTCAGCTTGTGATCTACAACAATTCCAAGATCCTTCTCATTTGTAGTATTGCTGAGGTGTCATCAGCAGTGCAAGTCAAAGAGGTAACTAAAAGGTACTGTTGTTAGGCTTGGTGTCCCACCCCTCTTTCTTTAGCTACACCCATTTAGCACAACCCATCCCATTTTTAGACATGGTTTGAAATCACAGAATAGCGTTCCTCAACTTGATGCTGTCCAGAAGTTTTGTACTTCAATTTCCATTAGCCCCAGCCAGCATGAGCAATGGTCAGGAAATCCTGAGGGTTGTGGTCCAAAACACCTGAAGTACACCTGGTTTGCGGACAGGGATGTCCATCATGGGAAGAACCCATCCTTTTGGGGTTCACCAAATTTCCCTGGAGTCCCCGGATTTCCCCGCGATGGCCATCTGTATTGGGTCATGCCAGCTGGTGGATTTTTATTCCCCCTTTAAATCCCAATTTATGCAAATTTTAGCTAAAACTGGCATAATTCATGCAAATTTCAGCTACAACTGACATAATTTATGCACATTTCAGCCATAATTTGTGTAACTTATACAAACTGTGGCTGTAATAGGCTTCATTTGCACAAACTGCATTTTATTTATTTATTTATTTATTTAAGGATTTTTATGCCGCCATTCAGCCAAAAAAGGCTCTCACGGCGGCTTACAAAAGTATTTCTTGACAGTCCCTGCCCACAGGCTTACAATCTAAAAGACATGACACAAAAGGAAAGGGGATTGGGAGGGAGGAGGAGGAGGGGGAAAAGGAAAGCAAATTCAGGCACTATAATCTTAGTTGTAAAGTTCAGCAGTTGCAGTTGACAGCAGGAGGGAGGGGGCTCTCAGCTGGAGCTGGACCCAGGCACGGTGGAGAGGTGCCTGGCTGCTGCTTCCTCCCTCACTGGTGGCCTCTCCAGAGACAGTTGGTAGCAGGAGGGAGGGGGCTCTCAGCTGGAGCTGGACCCAGGCACGGTGGAGAGGTGCCTGGCTGCTGCTTCCTCCCTCACTGGTGGCCTCTGCAGAGACAGTTGGTAGCAGGAGGGAGGGGGCTCTCAGCTGGAGCTGGACCCAGGCACAGTGGAGAGGTGCCTGGCTGCTGCTTCCTCCCTCACTGGTGGCCTCTGCAGAGACAGTTGGTAGCAGGAGGGAGGGGGCTCTCAGCTGGAGCTGGACCCAGGCACGGTGGAGAGGTGCCTGGCTGCTGCTTCCTCCCTCACTGGTGGCCTCTCCAGAGACAGTTGGTAGCAGGAGGGAGGGGGCTCTCAGCTGGAGTTGGACCCAGGCACGGTGGAGAGGTGCCTGGCTGCTGCTTCCTCCCTCACTGGTGGCCTCTGCAGAGACAGTTGGTAGCAGGAGGGAGGGGGCTCTCAGCTGGAGCTGGACCCAGGCACGGTGGAGAGGTGCCTGGCTGCTGCTTCCTCCCTCACTGGTGGCCTCTCCAGAGACAGTTGGTAGCAGGAGGGAGGGGGCTCTCAGCTGGAGCTGGACCCAGGCACGGTGGAGAGGTGCCTGGCTGCTGCTTCCTCCCTCACTGGTGGCCTCTGCAGAGACAGTTGGTAGCAGAAGGGAGGGGGCTCTCAGCTGGAGCTGGACCCAGGCACAGTGGAGAGGTGCCTGGCTGCTGCTTCCTCCCTCACTGGTGGCCTCTGCAGAGACAGTTGGTAGCAGGAGGGAGGGGGCTCTCAGCTGGAGCTGGACCCAGGCACGGTGGAGAGGTGCCTGGCTGCTGCTTCCTCCCTCACTGGTGGCCTCTCCAGAGACAGTTGGTAGCAGGAGGGAGGGGGCTCTCAGCTGGAGCTGGACCCAGGCACGGTGGAGAGGTGCCTGGCTGCTGCTTCCTCCCTCACTGGTGGCCTCTGCAGAGACAGTTGGTAGCAGGAGGGAGGGGGCTCTCAGCTGGAGCTGGACCCAGGCACGGTGGAGAGGTGCCTGGCTGCTGCTTCCTCCCTCACTGGTGGCCTCTCCAGAGACAGTTGGTAGCAGGAGGGAGGGGGCTCTCAGCTGGAGCTGGACCCAGGCACGGTGGAGAGGTGCCTGGCTGCTGCTTCCTCCCTCACTGGTGGCCTCTGCAGAGACAGTTGGTAGCAGGAGGGAGGGGGCTCTCAGCTGGAGCTGGACCCAGGCACAGTGAAGAGGTGCCTGGCTGCTGCTTCCTCCCTCACTGGTGGCCTCTGCAGAGACAGTTGGTAGCAGGAGGGAGGGGGCTCTCAGCTGGAGCTGGACCCAGGCACGGTGGAGAGGTGCCTGGCTGCTGCTTCCTCCCTCACTGGTGGCCTCTCCAGAGACAGTTGGTAGCAGGAGGGAGGGGGCTCTCAGCTGGAGCTGGACCCAGGCACGGTGGAGAGATGCCTGGCTGCTGCTTCCTCCCTCACTGGTGGCCTCTGCAGAGACAGTTGGTAGCAGGAGGGAGGGGGCTCTCAGCTGGAGCTGGACCCAGGCACAGTGGAGAGGTGCCTGGCTGCTGCTTCCTCCCTCACTGGTGGCCTCTGCAGAGACAGTTGGTAGCAGGAGGGAGGGGGCTCTCAGCTGGAGCTGGACCCAGGCACGGTGGAGAGGTGCCTGGCTGCTGCTTCCTCCCTCACTGGTGGCCTCTCCAGAGACAGTTGGTAGCAGGAGGGAGGGGGCTCTCAGCTGGAGCTGGACCCAGGCACGGTGGAGAGGTGCCTGGCTGCTGCTTCCTCCCTCACTGGTGGCCTCTGCAGAGACAGTTGGTAGCAGGAGGGAGGGGGCTCTCAGCTGGAGCTGGACCCAGGCACAGTGAAGAGGTGCCTGGCTGCTGCTTCCTCCCTCACTGGTGGCCTCTGCAGAGACAGTTGGTAGCAGGAGGGAGGGGGCTCTCAGCTGGAGCTGGACCCAGGCACGGTGGAGAGGTGCCTGGCTGCTGCTTCCTCCCTCACTGGTGGCCTCTCCAGAGACAGTTGGTAGCAGGAGGGAGGGGGCTCTCAGCTGGAGCTGGACCCAGGCACGGTGGAGAGGTGCCTGGCTGCTGCTTCCTCCCTCACTGGTGGCCTCTGCAGAGACAGTTGGTAGCAGGAGGGAGGGGGCTCTCAGCTGGAGCTGGACCCAGGCACAGTGAAGAGGTGCCTGGCTGCTGCTTCCTCCCTCACTGGTGGCCTCTGCAGAGACAGTTGGTAGCATTGCGGTCTGGACACCACACTTCAAGAAGGACGCAACTGGACAACCATCTGTCGGGGATGCTTTAGGGTGGATTCCTGCATTGAGCAGGGGGTTGGACTCGATGGCCTTGTAGGCCCCTTCCAGCTCTGCTGTTCTATGATTCTATGATTCTATGAAGAGCAGGGTGGGCTAGAAAGGGGGTATTGGGTCAAGTGGCCTAGTTGAATACAAAACCTACCAGCTGATCTTCAACTTGTATACTTTTTTTAATGTTCACTTTTTTAACTTTTGTAAACCAACCAGAGAGCTTCGGCTATGTGGTAGCATCTAAATTTAATTAATTAATAAATAATAAAAAAATAAACTGGTCCACTCAAGAGCTCGCAGCTTATTTATCTATTATTTATTTGCAGTATTTTTTACCCTGCTCTTCAGCCGAAAAGGCGTATAAAGATCAGAAATAAGTCAGCCTCTGCGCATAGGTATACAATCTAAAAAATACTACATAAAAGGAAAAGGGTTTGGGAAGAAGGAAGACAAAAGCAGATTCCAGGACCAAAGCTATGAAGTTCACTTGGAAGAAATTCAGTACAGCTGGACAGAAGCACTGTGGTAAGACTGGTGTTCTGCAACTCATGCTGAAAGGTCAGAAATGTATGGACTTTGATTGTAGGTTGCACTGAGGTCTGTATTCAGTTCTGGGAGGAGCAAACAAATTTCTAGGGAAGGACAAATCTGTCAATTTTGGTTTCTCCCAATTTCACATTTTCCCAAGCTTAAGTTCAATCATCTCAAACTCTGAGAATTGTTTTTCCAATTCACATGAAAATTCACAATAATTGTCTATGCATTTGACCTAAAATATACCTTTTTGCAAGCAATTCTTCTAGCATAATCTATTTTTGAAGGTTAATCTCCCCAATACAAACGTTTTTGTACACAGTATTTGGTTGAAGAATCTATGGCAGAATTTGGATAAATACGAATTTGGAAGAATACCTGAGTTTCAGCTTACATAGTGGTTTGAATGGATGAAATCAGGGAGAATCATAGAATAGCAGAGTTGTAAGGGGCCTATAAGGCCATTGAGTTCACCCCCCCCCACTTGGGTGCAATGCAGGAATCCACATTAAAGCATACCTGACAGATGGCTGAATGCTTCTAGTGTGGGAGAGACCATGAACTCCCTAGGTAATTGGTTCCATTGTCATACTGCTCAAACAATCCAGAGGTTTTTCCTGATGTCTGGCCAGAATCTGGCTTCCTGTAACTTGAGCTCATTATTCTGTGACCTGCACTCTGGCATGATCGAGAAGAAATCCTGGCCCTCCTCTGTGTGACAAGCTTTCAAGTCCTTGAAGAATGCTATCACGTCTCCCCTTAATCTTCTCTTGTCAAGGCCAAACATGGCCAGTTCTTTCAGTCTCTCCTCATAGGGCTTCATTTCCAGATCCTTGATCATCCTCAGGATTAATTGATTTCTGCCCCCAACCCTGCTTGTAATGCCTAATACTGTCTTCCAAACTTCCTACCCACACTGATCACATGCTGCATACAATTCTCATCAGAGTGCGACTGTGTTGTCATTTGTGATGATGCCCGATCAGTCTCTTTTCTTTATCTCTATCCACCCAGCTTCTATGGATTTGTCACATCTCATTCTGTTTTTTATCATTTGAAACTAGTCCCTCACTCTTGACTTTCAGTTTCACTTTCCATTATTTATAAGAATAAGTCTTTCAGACCATTCTTGTGGCACGGTCGGTGTCATTTTGTCTTACAATGACAGCAAAATGACTTTTGGAGTTTCGCTAGATAAACACAGAGAAGATGAGGATGTAAGCAGAAGAGATTTCATCATACCCAGAATCCAGCCTCTGGGTTGCAATTCAAAGGGCTGAAAGATCATCAAAGCAATTCAACACTAAACAAGTACCAGGGCAGGCCCTATGATAAGTCAGGCGAGGCGGCCCACATCATGTGGCAGATTTGGGTTTACTATTCTGTACAGGTGCTGGCAAAACTAGCTGAGCTCAGGCCCAAAGTTTTGGCTTCATGGGTCCATCAGTCCTCACCTCAAAGGGGAGACCATTAGGAGCCCCAGAATTCTTCTCTGTTTTGGGTTTTATTCTGACCTGAAAAATGATTTCCCAGTCTATTCTCCACCAAACCACCCACCCACCTACCTAATAATCTTCTTCGGAAGTAAAGAGGCTACATCCTTGAAAAACCCCAGATGGAGTGTGGTGTGGTGTGGTGTGAGGGAACACCAGTCTCCCACTGAAGACTCTTGGGGTAGGAGAGCCCTCAGTGGAAAAGGGGGTTGTTTTCCCCATGTTTTGAGCATGTTACGAAAGAATGTATTTTCCATGCCCATTTTTTTTCAGATGTAGGCATGCTATCAAAGACATTTTGGGAGGTCCATGAATCACACCGCAAGCCTGGAAATGTACTGACATACACCATTACCCCAAACCATGATCCTCAGAGGATCCTGAACCTCATCCTCAGAAGAGGCTTTGGAGTAAGTAGTCTCAGAAAAGCATTACAGAACCCAGTTCTCTAGAAGAACCCTAGGGGTTGTCTACCCTGTGTCTAGAAGGGCTTGCATCACCACCCTCAGACTCTGAGAACTTGGGCCATGAAGACACCACCATGGCACAACCACTTCCATGTTGCCACAGCCTGAGGCTGCTAAAACAGATCTGGCCCCTTTAAGAGCCAAAGCCTCTGTAGAAGTGGAGGCAGAGCCAACCAGTTTAGAGACCAGCCACTTCCTATTTAACCCTCCATCCTGTGCTGATCTTTGTTGGAGCAACATGTAGACTGTCCTGTCTGGTTTCCAGGCTCAGCACCACTTGGAGCTGTCTGTGGTACTGATCTCTTTCTGCCTTGATTCCTAAGGAACCTGAATCAACCTGATCCCTGCTCAAGATCGGCTTCTTTATTATTATTATTTATTTATTTATTTATTTATTTATTTATTTATTTATATAGCACCATCAATGTACTACCAGAAGCATCAAGCATCAGGGTGTCATCAGACTGCATGGCCTGAAACAGTGCATGCATAGACTGTGACTGCAGATTGCATTTGGGTCTGTGTTGGTCCAGAAGGTGCAAACTGGTTAAATCCTGTTTTTTGTTTTAAATGAAGTGAAGTCAATTTCTCATACATCCCTTATGTGAATTGAGCCCGTTGACAGGAATTTAATTGTGGCAGGATAACCAGTACATGTACCACCAAAGCCAGAAATGGATTAATAGATTTGGCCTGTAATTGTAACGCTATTCCCCCCACCTCTCATTCCCCCCTCCCCCAGAATTATTTAATGCAATTCATTTGTTCCTAAACAAACAGCAGCCTCAATCCAAAGCAATTTCGGAAAGCGAGTCTTTCTTTCTTTCTATCCCTAGCAAGGCAACCACCAATATCCATTTTATTTGTTTCTGGGTAAATTATTCAGGCCTTATTTACTATATTATTAAATTTTAATTGTGTGATTGCATTTTCTCAAATGTAAACAAACCCGCAGTAGAACAAAACATGGCTTAATTAGGGCAGGTTCAATTGCTCAGCAAAAGCAACATTTCAGAAAGAAAGCGTATTTTTCCTTTCAGGTTATTCATCTCTCATCTGACATCTCCTCTTCAGGCAAAAAAACAGCTTCCTCAAACAATTCTCCCAGAAATGCCAAATTCTCTCTCTCTCTCTCTCTCTCTCTCTCTCTCTCTCTCTCTCTTTCTCTCTTTCTCTCACACACACACGGAAAGATGCAGTAAGTTACTCTGTGTGTGTATTACCTTCGGTGTGCATGGCACTTTCCACTAGGGGTGTGCACGGACCCCCCGCTCCGCCATTTTCAGATCGGGCCACTCCGCCCCGCCCCCACTCCGCCTGTGCCCACTCCGCTCCGCTCGGAGCTCCGGATCCGGATCGGAGCTCTGTTCCTCCCCATGGGGGGGGGGGTTTACCGGGCCCTGCTGCCATCACCGCCCATGCGGCGACGGCGGCAGAGCCTGGTAAGGGACCAAGGGAGAGGGGGACCTTACCTGCCTCCGTCCGTGGTCCGTCGCCGTCTTCAATTGAGCCCACAGTTCCACCAGGAAGTCTGGGCCGCAAGCGGCCCAGACTTCCTGCTGGAACCACGGGCTCAATTGAAGACACTGACGGACCGCGGACGGAGGCAGGTAAGGGAGAGGAGGGCAGGGGGGGGGTTACCGGGCCCTGCCGCTGTCGCCGCATGGGCGACAGCAACAGCGGCAGGGCCCGATAAACCCCACTTACCTTTCCGGCGGAGCTCCGGATCGAGGCGAAGGATCCGCCTTCACTTCGATCCTCTCCGCCACGCTCCGCCGGCCCCCCAATCCTCTTCGCCTTCGCCTTAAGGGCAGGCGAAGCCCCCCGCTCCGCTCCTGCTTCTCCGGTCCGATTAGAAGCGGAGCACATCCCTACTTTCCACGCTATAGGAAGAAAGTTTCCTGCCCCAAGGAGCTTACAGTCTGAAATTGGATGCAAGGGAAACAACACAGGAAGGGAAACCAGGAAGCAATATGCATTTGTTTCAGCTGCATGTGATTTGACATAGGCCATAGCTAGACTTAAGGTTTATCCCTGGATCGTCCAGGGTTCAAACTTGTTCATCTAGGTGACACACAGGGGATCCAGTGCTCAGGCAGGGGCGAACCCTGGATGATCCCAGGATAAACCTTAGGTCTAGCTGTGGCCATAGTTACAGGCTCACCTACAGTAATGCAAATATGGTGTTAGCTTAAAGCAGGCTGTGAGGGGAGGAGTTGGTTGAGGGCCACATTCCCTCAGAAGTAATAGACTGGCTCCATCAGTGCTCACTAACAGTAGTGGGTAGGGCCAGAGCCCCAAATGGGCAGCCGCCCCACCCTCTGGGCAGATCTACACCAAGCAGGATGCGACACTTTGAAAATGGTTTCAAAGCTATATATGGAGTGTGTCCTGGGTCAGAACAGTTGCCACTACTGTTATAAACTGTTTTAAAGCAGTACTGTAGATCCTGCCTAGGTCTCTTGCTTTGTTACCCCCACTTTTAAATCTCTCTCTCTCTCTCTCTCTCTCTCTCTCTCTCTCTCTCCGTCTTTTCACTCCCTCTTCCTTCCTTCACACCAGGTTACCAGGGAGAGAAGGGACCAATTGCTCTGGCCAGGGGGGTCAACTAATTATCACAGAATAGTAGAGATGGAAGGGGCCTATAAGGCCATCAAGTCCACCACCCCCGCTCAATGCAGGGGTCCACCTTAAAGCATACCTGACTGATGGCTGTCCAGCTGCATCCTGAACCCCACAACCTCCCTAGGTCATGGGTTCCATTGCCATACTGCTCTAACCATCAGAAAGCTTTTCCTGATGTCCATCCAGAATTGGGCTTCCTGTAACTTGAGCCCATTATTCTGTGCCCTGCATTCCAGGATGATTGAGAATTACTTGCCTGGGTTTTTTGAAAGGCTGGTTAAGGGGGCCTCATCCTTTCCCCAGCTGCTTTTATCCCTACTACAGTATAGCAAAGATGGGTTTGGGGATTTGCTCTGGGGGATGTGAGCTTAGGTTAATGGCTATAATAGATAGGGATGCTGTGGGTGCCTGACTGGGTCCAGGAGTGTGACGGACTCCCCCACCCCCATGTTCAGAATTTGGAAAAAGCACGGACCCCCATCCGAGCGTTCACGAGGCCACAGTGAGCACTTGGCAGCTGTCTGCCCATGTGCTGAAATTGCAGACTTTCCCCTCCTTCATCCATGGCGGCTGCCATTGACACAATGGGGGAATTTCATAATTTTGTGATCCTCCATTATATTGCACACCCACCCACCCCATGCCAATGGCAGCTTTAAAGGCCCCATCGATGCAAGGGTAAGGGCTTGAATGGTGTAGTACATGATTTTGGCTTTTGTTTCTGTGGTCGACGAGGACTTGCCAGGCTAAGCTGAGCCTAATTTTGTTACATTTCTATAACCACCCCGAGGTATAGAAAAGTAACAAATAAAGAAATACATACATAAATGGGATTGGAGTGAAGAAATGAGGGGGAGGGTTAAGGTCGTCCCCCCCGCTGATTCATCCCTCCAAAGGGTGTCCTCTCACACCCAATTTTTTTTTACCTGTTTGGCACCAATCCGGCTTTCCGGAGTCCTTCTGCTGAACGTCTTGCATGGCCCGAAGCACTGGCAGGTTTACTGGGCCATTTGCATCCAGCAGCACAGTTCTTTCTTATTCACAGAGTTTACATCCTCGGTTAATCACTTTTATGATTTTACAAATTAGCTTTTCCTTGCTCTCTGCCCTACCTTTTCCCAATATTGTTGGTCATAATTTGCTCCCGCTTCCGGCCTCTTGCCCCCTGCATCTTCTTGCCGGCCATCTGGGATCCTGTTAATAAAATTGATTGGGGAACCTTTGCGGTAGTCAATTTATTAGACTTTCCTGCAGAGCCCTTCACCCCTCCAGCTACACAGGATCCCATGTCCACGGTTTCCTTTTCAGCCTCTCCGGAGCAAGGGAAAGACGAACGTTTTCTTTTTTAAAAGCCTCCAAATGATATTGACTAGCCCCAAACCTGAATCTTTCCTTGAATCATAGAATAGCAGAGTTGGAAGGGGCCTACAAGGCCATCGAGTCCAACCCCCTGCTCAATGCAGGAATCCACCCTAAAGCATCCCTGACAGATGGTTGTCTAGCTGCCTCTTGAAGGCCTCTAGGGTGGGAGAGCCCACAACCTCCCTAGGTCATTGGTTCCATTGTCGTACTGCTCTAACAGTCAGGAAGTTTTTCCTGATGTCCAGCTGGAATCTGCCTTCCTTTAACTTGAGCCTGTTATTCCGTGTCCTGCACTCTGGGAGGATCGAGAAGAGATCCCGGCCCTCCTCTGTGTGACAACCTTTTAAATATTTGAAGAGTGCTATCATGTCTCTCCTCAGTCTCCTCTTCTTTTCTCTTCTCACAAAGACCATAGGCAGCCATGATTGGGTGGGGGACTGGAGTGGGATTCGGGTGGTGGTGAGGAACAGACATTTTTTGTTGAAAGAGAAAAGTCATTTCAGGGGCAGATTAATTAAAAAAGAATTAGACTAATATAAAGGTGAGTGGGATGCAGACTGCTTACCTTTGATCATATCTCTCCCCCAATCAATTCATCCTCCTCAGGGCTTAGCGTAACATGCTCATTCGGTACAACTTAAAATCACACATGCACACGAACACACACACAGCGCCATCTGCAAAACCCGGCTGTAATTCTGTAATTTGGCATTCAAGTCCTTCCTAATGTGATCGCTCTCTCGCTCTCTGTCTCTGGGAGTATTTTTGGACTGATTCCTGTGCAGGAATTAAGGTTGCTAACTGTTTTTTGACAGGGATCTGGGGTCTTTCTCAGCTGTCTGTCAGGCAAAACTGTAACAGGTGCATCTTCTCTTGGTATGGCATGGTTTCACCTGAGTATCTGCCCATTAGTCAGCTCTTAAAGAAACATGAAGGGGAAAAAGGCCAAAACAAGCATTTGCAGCTACAACTTATTTTCCTGAAATACTCTAGAGTCGGCACAGGGTGTGGGTTGACCTGGATCTTAAGAGCCTCCTTACATGCATTGTGGCACCCCCACCCCAATACTGAATCCTGATAACATTGGACCAATGTCCATCTCATGGTCCCATCCTTGCTCTCCAACAAAGCACAGTGATTGGAGTTCCCCTGGTAAAACATGCCCTATGATTAGACTATGCTTGTCACTCAACCAGCTCCCCCGACCCAAACATTTAGAGAAACAAAATCAATAGATACTATTTTTGGGGAGACACTGGCCCTTTCTACACCTACAGGTGTAGAGGGCCAGAGAGGGGGTGATCCCGAACTTACCTACTTCTGGGATTGTTGTCCTGTGTCTACATGGCTGCATGACGTCCTGGATGGGAGGAGGGACGTACTACATGTTGTGGGTGTCTTTTTTTTTTTTTAAAGGAGGTAAAAAATAAGGTAAAAAAGCCACACACACACAAACACACACACACACCGCCCTACTCCCCACCCCACACCCGATGGCCCTGGACTCCCCCTGACCCGGCTCCTTCCATCTGATGACCCCTGGTACTCACAGGGAGTAGGGGTGTGCACGGACCCCCCGCTCCGCTTCACTTGCAGATCCGCCATTTTCCGGATCGGGCCGCTCCGCCCCGCCCCCGCTCCGCCCACTTCCGCTCCGCTCCGCTCGGAGCTCCGGATCCGGAGCTCCGTTTCCCCCCCCCATAGGCTTGCATTGAAAGCTAAAGAATTATACAACTTTTTTTCTGTTCAAGTTAGAAACCTCATGTTTGGCACCATGACACCTCATGGGGATATACACAAGCACGCCAAGTTTCAAAGCAATCCCATCATCCCCTGATTTTTGGCGAATTTTTGAAAATCGGGCACCCCACACACAACATCCCTGCGAGGTGGGCAGGGGAGGAGGGAGGGAAGGCAGGCAGGCATGCAGCTGGCATTTCTGGGGGCATAAGGAAGTGAGCCAAGGATAAGCCAGTAATGCATATAAAATGGAATAAATCAATAAATAAACAAAGGAGGGGTGGAATTAAAAGCAGCAGTGTTGCTCAATAAACAGCAAGAAGAATTTTTTAAAAAAGGCTATATCTGTCTTTTACCAGCAATAGGGGGACGTGCCCGGGGGAGGGGGAAGTAGCTGCCAGTTCAAGACAGCTACCAACAGCTCTGAGAAGAAGTAAAACGCTCACTTCAACTCATAACAGGCATTGCTCCACCACTGAAAAGTGACCATTCACTTCAACTCATGATAGGCATTGCTCCACCGTTTTACTCTCTTTGGAAGGCTCTAATGGCCTTCCAGTGCAGGAGAGAGTGGGGGCACGTCCACGATGAGATGCCCTAGGGGAGCTCATCCCCTTGCACCACATCTATTCAGTTGTTCACCAAGGTTAGGGTGGGGAGCAGTGCTGTGTTTCTATCTCTTATTCTTGGCTTAGTATATGATTTCACGTTGTGTTTGTGCATTTGGTGGGGCTACTGTGTTAAAAAACACGGGGAAAAGCCCGTTCAGATGAAGAAAGAGAAGTTTCCCAGAATCCCAAGTTACCTGTTTTGCCTATGCCCTCCTCCAACTTTGGGATCATCATGACCGGGAGCTGACTCTGCCCCTCAGCCCTTTGAAAAAGGTATTTTTTCCGCCGATTTCTTAAAAACTTCTAGCGCGCGACCCGTACGATGCAGAAAGTTGAGAGTAGTCTCAAAATGACCCCCATCCACGACTCTCTGTGCACAAGAATTTTCAGAATGATAGCTTAAACCCCCCCCCCAGTTATCCCCGATTCTTTCCCTCAATGCAATCCTATGGGCGAAAAGCCGAAAACGCCATTTGAGCCGCGCGGTTGACCCGATTTTCAAAAAAATATAGCACGCGACCCAGACAACGCAGAGAGGTGAGAGTGGTCTCAAAATGACCCCCATCCACGACTCTCTGAGCACAAGAATTTCTAGAACGATAGCTTCAAAAACAACCTAGTTATGCGCGATTATTTGCCGCAATGCAATCCTATGCGAAATGTTTTCAAGATGGCGACCGGAGCACTCCGCCTGAACTAGGAGCTCTGAAAAATGGGCGCTTCTCTTCGCCTTGCTTCTAGGGGGTCCGCGGTCCGCTCCTACTCCGCCTCTGGGTAAGGCGGAGCAGGCCAATCCGCTACTGCTTCTACGCTCCTAATCGGAGCGGATCACACCCCTAACAGGGAGGAGGGAAGAAGCCTGGATGGGCGGCCACACACTTCCCACAGTTTTGCGATGATCCTTTTTTTATTATTATTATTCATTTTCTACACTATATAAACATAAAAAAAAAATTCCAAAATATAACTAAAACAACACAATAGAAGAAAAAAAAACTTCAAACATCTGCTACATACATATTGAATAATTGTTGAGTACAAATATCAAAAACTATTACATATACCTTATCACACTACAACATCTTCGTTCTTAACATAAAAGTGCACCCCCCACCTCGGGATCATTCTTGAGTCCAAAATCTAATCGTTTCTTCTGCTGGTGGTTTCCCACTTCCCTTAGTAAACACAAACACTAGGAACTGTTTCCAGATTCCTTCGAACTCATTTATTTTAGTTACGCCTTTTCTCCACTTAATATTACATGTCAGTTTATCATTAATGGCTATGTCCCATACTTCTTTATACCATTCCTCAATAGAATATTCCCCTTGAATCTTCCAGTTCCTAGCTACCATCAGTCGTGCTGCAACCAACAAACTCGATATCAGCTCTATAGTTCCTTTTCCACACTTTATATCTTCAAATAGTGACAGCAATGCTATTTTTGGTGTTTGTTCTATTTTCATTCCCACTATTTCTTCAATTTCTGAGAACACCATCTTCCATAATCTTTGTACATATTTGCATTGCCACCACATATGTAAATACGTTCCTTTTTCCCCACAACCTCTCCAACAATTTGCTGAATGTTGATCACTTATCTTATTCAATCTAACCGGGGTTAGGTACCACCTCCATAAAATTTTAAAATAATTCTCCTTTATTCTTACTGATAAACTTCTCAACACTCTTTGTTTCCATAGTCCCTCCCAGCTCTGTCGTCCTATTTGTATCTTCAAATCTGATTCCCAAACCATTTTCTCTGTATTCTCTCTAAACTCCGTCTCTAACAATATTTTATATATTTCACTCATTAATCCTTTTGAAACTATACTCCCTCCTTTCCCTTCCTCCTTACTTCCTACTAATTCTTCAAACCTCGTCATCTTTCTGCACATTCTATTATCTTTAATCCACTTTTTATTCCATTGATCTAATTGACCATACTCTAGCCACGATAGCTTCTTCTCCTTTAACAAATTTTCCATATCCTCTCTTGTTTTAATATCTCTTACCCAATCCTTTAATTTTATTTTATTTTTCTCTTTTAATATTTTACATAATCTACCCTTTAGATCCTCTGGGAAATTCTTTAACATTATTATCGGTGCTAGGGGAGAGTTGCTCGGAAGCAGCTTCCCTTTAAATTTACTCCAAATTTCCCATTGCATCCTCAGAAGTGGATTATCTATACTTCCAACCCACTTTCTTCCTCCGTCTTTAAAAAAAACATTCTCCAAGTTCATCTCTACCTTACTTATGGCTTTTTTCTTCCATCCAATGTAAATCTCCTACTCCCATAATTGCTTCTACAACATGTCTTAATCTATTTGCTACATAATATAATTTTATGTTTGGGAGATCCATTCCCCCCTTTTTTTGGCTTAGGTACCAGTTATTTTTATTCACTCTTGCTTTCTTTCCTCCATTACAATATTTATTAATTATATTTTGCCAACTTTTTATCTCGGTTTCTGATATTTTTATAGATGATCCTGAGACTGTGGGAGGAATTGGGTTTTCCCAGGGAGTACTTATCCCTGGGAAAACCCGTGCTCGCCCCCCTGCCCCCGGGAGTCGCAGTGCATCATTTGGATGCACAAGGACTCAGCTGTGACCAGCCTGGATTTTTAGGCAGGTGTAGAAATGGCCACTATTTGCCTTTTTAAAGCTGAATTAATAATGGGACCTCAGAGTCCACCTTTGGTTCTGGTCACTTTAGAGGGAAGCCTGATTCATTTTGGGAAGTGCCGGAAAAGGTCCTCAGGGATCTGCTTCAACCCAGGCTTTTGACTCCAGCCTATCTATCTATCTATCTATCTATCATCTATCTATCTATCTATCTATCTATCTATCTATCTATCTATCTTATCTGGGCTCCACAATTCAAGAAGGACGCAGACAAGCTGGAGCGTGTTCAGAGGAGGGCAACCAGGATGATCAGGGGTCTGGAAACAAAGCCCTATGAAGAGAGACTGAAAGAACTGGGCATGTTTAGCCTGGAGAAGACAAGGTTGAGGGGAGACATGATAGCTTCGGCTATTGGGCGGTATAGAAATGAAATAAATAAATAAATAAATACTTAAAAGGTTGTCACACAGAGGAGGGCCAGGATCTCTTCTCGATCCTCCCAAAGTGCAGGACACGGAATAACGGGCTCAAGTTAAAGGAAGCCAGATTCCAGCTGGACATCAGGAAAAACTTCCTGACTGTTAGAGCAGTACGACAATGGAATCAGTTGCCTGGTGAGGTTGTGGGCTCTCCCACCCTAGAGGCCTTCAAGAGGCAGCTGGACAACCATCTGTCAGGGATGCTTTAGGGTGGATTCCTGCATTGAGCAGTGGGTTGGACTTGATGGCTGTTTAAGCCCCTTCTAACTCAGCTATTCTATGATTCTATGATCTATCTATCTATCTATCTATCTATCTATCTATCTATCTATCTATCTATCATCTATCTATCTATCTTTGTCATATCCCCTGCAGTCATTATGATGCACATGTCAAGTACGCTTGAGTCAGACTATTGGTCTATTTTGCCTGGTAATGTAAAATGTCACTGGCAGTAGCTCTCCAGTGTTTCAGGGAAGGGGTTTTTCTTGTGCCATTACCTGAAATCTTTTAACTGGAGATTCCAGAGACTGAACCCAGCTCCTTTGGCATGCAGCACACGTGCTCCTCCACTGCTGAGCGGCAGCCCCTCCGTTATTGTTAAATAAAGGTGCTCTCCTGATCCTCGCCACTTCTACATCTGTCTGGAATTCCTCTGCCATTCTTGTCCTACGCTGCTAATGTTTATGACCCGTTCTGTATAGCCTCGGGGGCCTCCGTGTCCTGCTGAGCCAGGTGTGTTTCACAATGGTAAGCTAATGGACTGGAGTTGTATGGGGATGGACCGATATTCCCCATCACTATTGATATGCAGTGCATTCCTGACCTAGAAAATTAGACCTGAATTTCAATGAATAACGTAGCCCGGCTCCCGGCAAATAAAGCAGAATAAATCAAGTGGACTGCTGGTAGCTGTTTACTGAAAATGTCAGGGCGTTTTTGCAAGTCACACTCAAAGTGCCTTTTTCGTCTCTCTCTCTCTCTCTCGCTTGCTCGCTCGCGGTGCGCATGTGTGAGTAATCGCTCTGTAGTTTAGCATGCCGGGGAAAGGTGGATTTACATTCAACTCTCAGTGTTCGTGGCCATTATTATTCGAGTCATTGCCAGGGCACCAGTGGCCAAGAGCCCTTGGTGCTGGTGTTGGGATGTGTGAGAAATTCATTTTGGTTCATTTTTGAACAGGGTTTACCCAGTTCACGCCTTCTCGGCTGGACACAGACTAGGGATGGAGCAAAAATCCGCGACGGAATCAAATGAGTTCGGATTTGGGGTGAGTGAACTCACCTGGGCCCAACTTGTCTGACACTTGCTTCACACCACACACACTTCTTTGGCGGCTCAGCAAGCGTCCAATGAGCACCTGGCAGCTGTCCGCCCCTGTTAGAGCCTCCATTATGCATGACGATGGAGGCTTTGGAAATTATGTAATCCCCCCCCGTGCGATTACACCCCCTCACACACAAGGCTTTGACGCGCACACCTTCCTCAGGCTAAGCACCACCACTTAAATACCTGAGGAAGGGTAAAAAGAAAAGTATAACCTTTCCCTTATAGCAGAGGGAAAAGGTAAGGAGATTTGGAAAAGGCTTTTCTGTGAATATAGCAGTCCGAAGGTTTGATGTAATGTGTTTATTTATGAACCAATAGAGTAGGAGACACAGCCAAATTGACACGTGGTTTTATGGTAGTAAAATAAATAAAATGTTTATTGTTGTTTACAGTTCTTAGTTCCTTTGAATTCTATTCCAGTCCTGCCTATTCTTAAAAATATTGGTAGTAACCAGTCTAATAATAACAATCCTTAGTCCCTATGATCTTATTTTCACTCACTCCTCACACAACTCCTGACAAGAAATCACTCAGCTAAACACATCTACCCTCTAACCCCAATCACCAACCAAACACCTCAGACCACTCAGCTCCCCCCTATATAGACTCCTCCCCCCTTTCCACAGCATCACTAGCCACACCCACTCAGTCCAACATTCTGCACTCTCTAGACATACTCAACCAGACATACCTAAGGGAGTAGAAATGTGGGTAATGCCACACACACACACACACACACACACTATGGAAATTGGGCTTTTATGGCCACCATTTATGCAACAAGGGAAATGTGTAATTTCTGGAACCTCTATTGTGTGCAACAATGGAGACTCTGGAAATGGCACGTTTCTCCTGTTTTGTAAATAGTGGCTCTAAAGGACCGATTTATTGAAGAGAAAAAGTATGAATGCTCTGTTTGCACCTTTACTCTTGCGTAAATGGGGCCTTTATTGCTGCCATTTACACAATGGTGGGACTTTTGTGATTTCTGTAGCCTCCAGTGTATATTTATCAATTTGTGCATATTTATCAGAAATATGCTTTTTTTTTCATGCATAGTTGCATGGACACATTTTTGGGGGATGTGCAAATCACATTACACAGTTGAAAATCTGTGTACTTGGATCACAGATTGCTTCCAAGTGTGTGTTTGGTCCGAAAGGTGTGAACTGGGCAAATTCTGATCAAAACCAAACTCAAACGAATTTCTTCTACCTCCTTATAGTGGAGCTGGCCTTAGAGGTGTTCTGCTATTACATCAGCTACAAATGGTCTTTCCCTACCTTCTTGGGGATCAAACCATATTAGCTTGTATTCCTAACGAAGTATCAGGATGTGATGTCTGTCCATCAGCCATCCTTATAGTAGCTTTCAAATAATAAATAAATAAATAAATAAATAAATAAATATAAATAAATAAATGTGTCTAGCGACAGACGGAATGAATTCAAGAGAAAAATGCCAGCTGTGCTCCTAAGGACTCAACCTTCTTCCTCTACCCTCTACCATGCCCTCTCCAGCCAAGGACATCTCCTCCAAATGTAGCATCACGCTCTTATGTAATAGGATTAATTTTGAAGCCCATCAGCTCCAAATTGTGGATATCGCAGCTTCCAAGTGCCAATATACTCTGGGCAAAGCGAAAGAAAGCTGAGAGTAAAATAAAAGGTTTTAAAAAAAAGAAATAAAGACAAAAAAAAATCTTGCACAGAGAAACACCCATCTGGAGAGTTTAATTGCCATTACTGTAGCAACATCTGCTGTGTGTATGTTTGTGTGTGTGTGTGTGTGTGATTTAAAGAAAAGAAACAGAGCCACTCAAATTTCAACAACGTATCAGCAATCTGGAAAGATTCACCTTGCGGCCTGCCTTCAGAAATGAAACATGCGTCTTCCTTGGCCTGGAAAACTCCCATCAAGTATCAATAGACAGCATCCTCTGTATCCTGTATTCCTATTCCAACCACATTTTAATTTTAAGTGCTACTGAGAGCGCGGCTGCAAAGAAGCAGGCAAATCTGATTAATGAACATGCGATGCAACGTACATCCTTTACGAAGGGAGAAGCAACCATCAACCCAAGCACCCAATATGCCCGCCTAGGTGTTCCTTATTTGGTCCAGCTTGACCCCCTCCCTTCATTAAATTCTTATTAGCTGCTTTACCTTGTACAAAGACCTAACGGCCAGATTGAAAACCAGAACCAGACTGACTCTGACCCGCTTGCATTAGCTGCCTATACGTTTCCGAGCCCAATTCAAGGTGCTGGTCTTAACCTATAAAGCCCTACATGGCTTGGGACCACAATACCTGATGGAACGCCTCTCCCGACATGAACCTACCTGGACACTGCGCTCAACATCTAAGGTCCTCCTCCGAGTGTCCACTCCAAGGGAAGCTCGGAGGATGGCAACAAGGGAGAGGGCCTTTTCAGTGGTGGCCCCCCAATTCTCCCTGATGAGGCTCACCTGGTGCCAACATTGTTACCTTTTCAGCGCCAGATCAAGACTTTTCTCTTCTCCCAGGCATTTAACAGCATATGCTGAGTTTTTTTAACTGACTCCAGAATAGTTGTTTTATTTATATTTATTTATTTATTTTATTTATTACACTTATATACCGCTCCCATAGCCAGGGCTCTCTGGGCGGTTTACAGAAAGGATATTGTCTGTTTTTGTTTTATGCTTTTTATGCTTTTAAATTTTGTATGTTTGTTTTTAATGTTCACTGTTTTTTACTTTTGTAAACTGCCCAGAGAGGTTCGGCTATGGGGTGGTATAAAAATGTAATAAATAAATAAATAAATAAATAAACAACAACAACAACAACAAAGCACTCTACAGGGGAGGAGTGGATTCCCTTGTTTTTCTAAGATTCGGACTCTCCTTTGCTTCTCCTCCAGTTGAATTTTGGATAAACCTCCAGTTTGCAGCGAACTGTGCCCAGTCATTTCTGGTGGCCCACCAGACCCTGACTCTATCTGCTGGAGGTGCTACCACAAAGATGTAGTGATGGCCATTTAGAAGCCTTCCAAAAGTTCTGGTCACCACACCTAAAAAAAGGATATTAGCTGGAAAAAGGTCAGAAAAGGGCAACTAAAATGATTAAAGGCCAGGAACATCTCCCCTACGAGGGAAGGTTACATCAACTGGGATTGTTTAGCTTGGAAAAAAGGAGGCTGAGGGGAGACATGATAGAGGTGTACAAAATTATGCATGGAATGGAGAATGTGGACAAGGAGACATTTTTCTCCCTCTCTCGAAATACTAGAACCCAATGGGGTCATCCCATAAAACTGGTGGGAGATCCAGGGCAAATAAAAGGAAGTACTTCTTCACACAGCACATAGTTAAGTTATGGAACTCACTACCACAGGATGTAGTGATGGCCACCAATCTGGATGGCTTCAAAAATGGGGTTGGATCAATTCCAGGAGGAAAAGGCTATCCATGGCTACTAGCCCTGATGGTTGTGTGCTACCTCCAGTATCCGAGGCAGTAAGCCTGTGTGCACCAGTTGCTGGGGAACATGGGAGGGAGGGTGCTGTTGCACCATGTCCTGCTTGTTCATCCCTGGGTGATGGCTGTTCGGCCACTGTGTGAACAGAGTGCTGGACTAGATGGACCCATGGTCTGATCCAGCATTAGGGCACTTCTTACGTTCTTCTGCTGCCTGAGGTTCCCTTTGCTAGAGCTAATGCAAGCAAGAGAAACCCCAGGGACTTCCTTGTTTGTGCTGGGAAGGGAAGCTCTTCCCTGAAATCCAACCTCTCGTCAGAGATCAGGGATAAAGGAAAGGGTTCCTCTGCTGGTGCGAACTGGCACTTTGCTGGGGCAGGGAGTAGACAGACTTCTTGCCACCCTTTCCCTGGAGTGATGCTTATGCAGATTGCTCTTTCCAGCAGGGCCCCAAAGGTTATACACTCCACATCAATTTTACACAGCTGTGAAACCTACACATTGTTCTCCTATTGATTAAGTGTATTTGCTTGCATTTTCCAAAAGTACCTATTGTTTCACACACAGTTTTAAATGTACACATGTTGTAGAATGCATATTTGTTGGGGTCCATGAAACACATTGCCAGCTTGCATTGCCAGCGTGTTCGGTCCCGAAGGTGTGAATTGGATGAATCTGGATCCAAAACAAACGGAAATGAATTGATTGCGCCACCCTAATTGTACTTCAGATTCGGATGAATTTTGAACTGAACTGGGCAGATTTGAATCAAAGTAGGGCACCTCTCACGTGGACTGAATCTGAAACTGAACCATACGGAAGCTTTGTTAGCAATTTGGATTCACAGGGGAACGCAGAGATATGGAGCGACTTTAGATGAGCATTTTATAGCAGACTCATGACTGGCCACTCACAGATCATTGCGGATCATTTTGATGACTCAGAAATCCTCCTGCATGCCTCCCATTCCTTCTGTCGTTTTTCCTGCTACAAGTAAGACCCGGAAAATCCGATTCTTCTCAGCTATAATGATAATTGGCGATATTTCCTGCTATGTGCAGGAGAGGTTTGCTATAAAAATGCCTACTGAATGGGCCACTTGGTCACTGCTTGCTTCCTCTTTCTCCACAGGCATTGCTTATGGGGAGATCATAGAATCATAGAATCATAGAAAAGCAGAGTTGGAAGGGGCCTACAAGGCCATCGAGTCCAACCCCCTGCTCAATGCAGGAATCCACCCTAAAGCATCCCTGACAGATGGTTGTCCAGCTGCCTCTTGAATGCCTCTAGTGTGGGAGAGCCCACAACCTCCCTAGGTCACTGGTTCCATTGTCGTACTGCTCTAACAGTCAGGAAGTTTTTCCTGATGTCCAGCTGGAATCTGGCTTCCTTTAACTTGAGCCTGGGGATTGTCCCAGGATCATCCCTGTGTGTCCACATGATGCACAGGGGTTCCCGGGAGCAGGGAGGGATGACCCCTCCCTTTCCCTGGGAGATGGCTCTACACTTTAATCCTGGTTCTTCCCGCGGTCCCGGGATGGTTCCAAGATCGTGGGAGGTGTGGCCGGGCATCCCATTCTCATCGTGGCTCCTCACGAGTAAGGAGGCAGGGCCTGGGCATGGGGCATGAAGCTCTTCAGGAGCTGCATGCCCATCGGGAGTGGGGTGGGGGGGAGCAGGAGTAATGTTTTTTAAAAAATACTATTTTCATTCATTTTCAAGTAAGGACAAATACAATAAACACAAAGAGTAAAAACACACACTCAACAACAATATAAATGTTCCCACAGCACCACTATAAAAAAGCATGGGTGTTCATTCCTTCAATAAGCACTTGGTACAGAAAAAGATGCACGTTAAGTTAGAACCTCTGACCCAAAGGATTCCTGAGTCATTGGGGGTCTAGGTTCGCCAGGATTCATATTAATAAATGTGAAAAAGTCCAACCAGTTTTCCACAAATGTGTCTGATGTTATTTCTCCTCTTGCTAACCTGCTATGTTGTGTCAACTTATCATTTGAATAAAATACTTAGCTTTTCGAATGAGCGTTTGAGCACTCATTTTGAATATATAAAAAATCCAAAATGGTGGTTGTGATGTCCTCCCGGGACGTAGCGTGTTGTGTGTAGACTGAGGGGGAGGATCTTGAGATCACCATATTGTGAGATCTGCCCCCTCCAGCCTCCTAGTGTAGACATGCCCGCGGTGTGATTCGGCCCGTCCATATTGTGGAAGAGAAGCAAGAAGCAAAGTGATGGTAAGGAAGTGATTCCCCCCATCTGAAGATGCTCATAGACAGTGGACCTGTCTTAACCCTGCTAGTTAAGGCTTTTGGTTAAGCAGCAGGGTTTAAGGTGTCTTGGGTGATGTGTTTCGCTAAATCCTGCTCACTCACTAACCAAGTCGGACCGTCTGCAGTAGGATTAGTGGCTCTAATCGAGGCTTAAAGTGTCATGTATGACTAGGGTGACCATATGAAAAGGAGGACAGGCCTCCTATATCTTTAACAGTTGCATAGAAAAGGGAATTTCACCAGGTGTCATTTGTATATATGGAGAACCTGGTGAAATTCCCTCTTCATCACAACAGTTAAAGCTGCAAGAGACCTGTCACCTTTTGTATCTGGTCACTCTAGTATAGCTCCTGCAGCTTTAACTGTTGTGATGAAGAGGAAAATTCACCAGATTCTCCATATATACAAATGACTCCTGCTGAAATTCCCTTTTCAATACAACTCTTAAAGATACAGGAGCCCTGTCCTCCTTTTCATATGGTCAACCTATGTATGACAGCATGACTTGTGGTTAGTGCTAACCCCAGAGAACCATAGTTTTGCTAACCACAGAGCCTGAAGTGTCATCTGAACAGGCCCAATGTGTCTTCAAAATTGTCTTGCCCAGTGGGCCCTTCATCACCCATGTCAGTGTTACACATTACATAGAACTCTTGTTTGAGTCTGGTTGTCCCCTAGCCTGTACCTGATTAAGAAAGCTGGCATTTTCCAGATGTATTGTGTGAATCAACTGTAACTGAAGTGGAGGACTCACAGAAACATGATTCCACGCCTCATACTAATGGTGTGCCAAACATTCTCCACCATTTTCTTGGCAAGAATTGGGGTTTAGGGAATAGAAATATTCTATGAACCCTTCTTGTTTCTTTGTCAATCTAGAAGAAATGTTCACATTTGTCCAGATTCTCTCAACATCAAGTTCTTGTCATTTCATTTACCACAGTAATTTGAGATCTCTGTTCAATTCGGGCAAAAGGGAAAAGTCCACAAATTGAATCCAATAAAAATGTGTTTGTTTTCCAAAGTTGTGCAACTTCCTCCATAGAGTAAAGTGTGAAGTTGTTAAAGTTACGCCAATGTGAACTACTTGCTTGATTAAAAAAAATGTACATTTTTTATTGTTTGACAATTTGCAAACATTTTAAGAGAACATTTCTCCTGCTCATGTCTGCATTCAGGGTTGAGTATGGGGCTTCTTCAAATATTTTGTGAGCACCAATGAAATTCTGCTACATCTTCAGCATTTGTTTGTCTTTCCTGACGCTCCAATGCTATTTCCCCCCTTCACTGCCCCTTCTTCATGCTGAGTTCCTAATCTCAGCCCATTCTTAACTAAAGGCTTCAATGTAGCCAACTGGTGCCTATGTGGGAACATAATTAAGCTGGTTCAGAGTGAGGACAGGAAGTATAGGCTTCAAATTGACGGGGAACAACGAAGGAGCCAAGCTGCAAGTGGTGTTTATGACTAAAATAGTGCTTTATTTTAAGAATATCAGAAGTGCCATGCTGGATCAGACCAAGGGTCCATCTAGTCCAGCACTCTGTTCACACAGTGGCCAACCAGCCATCAGCCAGGGATGAACAAGCAGAGCATGATACAACAGCACCCTCCCACCCAAGTTCCCCAGCAACTGGGGCACACAGGCTTATTGCCTCAAATACTGGAGATAGCACACAACCATCAAGGCTAGTAGCTATTGATAGCCTTTGCCTACAGGAACTTATCCAACCCCCTTGTAAAGCCATCCAGATAGGTGGCCATCACTACATCCTGTGATAGTGAGTTCCATAACTTAACTATGTGCTGTGTGAAGAAGTACTTCCTTTTATTTGCCCTGGACCAATCAGTTTTATGGGATGACCCCATTGGGTTCTAGTATTTCGAGAGAGGGAGAAAAATGTCTCCTTGTCCACATTCTCCATTCCATGCATAATTTTGTCCACCTCTATCATGTCTCCCCTCAGCCTCCTTTTTTCCAAGCTAAAAAATCCCAGTTGATGTAACCTTCCCTCGTAGGGGAGATGTTCCAGGCCCTTAATCATTTTAGTTGCCCTTTTCTGACCTTTTTCCAGCTAATATCCTTTTTTTTAGGTGTGGTGACCAGAACTTTTGGAAGGCTTCTGAATGACTGCACTTGTGAAGAAACTATTAATAGATTGAGATTACATCTGTTTCATTCCTGGCAGCTTCCTAAGGTTCTTGAAGTACCTTCATAATGATAATCATAATGTTCAGGCATTCTCTTCTGTAGTTCTTTACCTTTTCAAGGTTCTTTGCAAACATTCATCAAGAGCTGTGTCAAGAATGAAACACATCATAAAGAAAGCATCAACACAACGTCCTTTGTGGAAGCAAGTTAACTCATCTATTCATCTTATGAATGAAAATATAAACAGTTCCCTTATCTTCTGACTCTGTCACCCTTTCCTTTCACTCTTTTATCTGTAACTCTATCCTTTCTCCTTTGCTGGCTCCAACGCTTTCCCCACCGGATGGTAAGTTCATCAGAGCACTTCTCTCATGGACTTCAGGAAAGGGTGTAAGATGAAAAACAAATGCAATGGTGTTGGACTAATTTAAACTAAGCATGTTTAACCTCTTTCAGCCCAAGGGCCCAATTCACTTTTTGGAGAAGCTCTTGGGGGCCGCATTCCAGTGGTGGGCAGAGCCAAAGTAAAAAGAAGAGAGGGCCCAACACCCCAAATACCATCATATTTTAACGTAAAGCTCTTCCTGTAAGAAACTAATCTTCAGGAGAGGCATTTCAACCTGTGCAACAGCTAGGGAACTGGCAAAGAATGAACAGATGGAGGAATGGGTGTGGGTAGGGTGACCATATGGAAAGGAGGACAGGGCTTCTGTATCTTTAACAGTTGCATTGGAAAGGGAATTTCAGCAGGTGTCATTTGTATGCAGGCAGCACCTGGTGAAATTTCCCTCTTCATCAAAAGAGTTCAAGGTGCAGGAGACCTGCCCTCTTTTGTATCTGGTCATGCTAGGCAGGGCTCCTGTAGCTTGAATTGTTGTGATGAACAGTTAAAGATACAGGAGCCCTGTCCTCCTTTTCATATGGTCACCCTAGGTGTGGGGCTTGTCTTTGCCTGACTCTTTGTGGAAATCTGGTGGCTCAGATTGGAACTCCAAGTGAGTTCACTGGCTTGAGGTTGAAGATCCTTGATTTAAACCCATATTTGGGTTTAAATGTGTGTGTGTGTGTGTGTGTGCCTATTTCTCTGAGCACATTTCTCCCAACGGGATTTTCGTCCAGTGTTAGAACTCTCAGGGGAGCGAGGAGTGAGTGTTGGAATTGATATCCTCTTTTTGGTTCAACTTTTTCAGAAGGCCCTGGCTGGCTGATAGCAGTGGAGCTGGAAGTTAGGATGTTCCTGTTTCACTGCTTTTATGACACTGCTGTTGTCCACGTTTTCGTGTTTTTATCATTTTTAGTCTTTTTACAGTATGTTTTATATATTTTTACCGATATTGCGAGCTGCCTCAAGGTGAGATAAAAAATATCTTAAATAAAAGGAATAAATCAATCTAGGTGGAATAATAGTAAAACGGGGAGCCCAGTTTTTGCCACAGACGTCAGCTCTGCAAGGAGAATCACTTAACTAACAATGAATAAAAGCAGTGTATGTTGAGGTACGTTCCGCTCTTGTTATAAGGCACATCAGAAAAGCAGTAGCAATATATTAAAAGTGTATTGTGGGGGGGCGGAATGTGACTGTGATGCAAAACCCCATCCCAATACCTAAGCTGACCTCTTTTCACAGGAAAGCTGATCTGTATAGAGGCCTGCTCATGTAGGCACCAACTGCGAGACCTGTATGTTAGAAAATGGGGTATTGAGATCACATGGTTGATGCCAAGGAACATATGGGTTCTAAATACTAAGATTACAATGCCAGCTTGAAGGAGAAGCAATGTGTTCCTGAATGGATAGGAACAAATGTAAAGAGGGCTGCAGTTATCACAGAATCATAGGATAGTAGAGTTGGAAGGGGCCTGTAAGTCCATCATGTCCAACCCCTTGCTCAATGCAGGAATCCACCCTAAAGCATACCTGACAGATGGTTGTCCAGCTGCCCCTTGAATACCTCTAGGGTGGGAGAGCCCACAACCTCCCTAGGTCATTGGTTCCGTTATCGTACTGCTCTAACAGTCAGGAAGTTTTTCCTGATGTCCAGCCGGAATTTGGCTTCCTGTAACTTGAGCCCGTTATTCTGTGTCCTGCACTCTGGGAGGATTGAGAAGAGATCCTGGCCCTCCTCTGTGTGACAATCTTTTAAGTATTTGAAGAGTGCTCTCATGTCTCCCCTCAATCTTCTCTTCTCCAGGCTAAACGTGCCCAGTTGTTTCAGTCTCTCTTGATAGGGCTGATCATCCTGGTTGTCCTCCTTTGAACACGCTCCAGCTTGTCTGCGTCCTTTTTGAATGGTGGAGCCCAGAACTGGATGCAATACTCAAGATGAGGCCTAACCAGGGCCGAATAGAGAGGAACCAGTACCTCACATGATTTGGAAGCTATACTTCTATTAATGCAGCCCAAAATAGCAGTTGATAAACTACAGTAATGAACAATGCCAAAGGCACACAACTGCATACAAATAATTGCTATTTGAGAAACATAAGATGTAGGGTGACCATATGAAAAGGATGACAGGGCTCCTGTATCTTTAACAGTTGTATTGAAAAGCGAATTTCAGCAGGTGTCATTTGTATATATGGAGAACCTGGTGAAATTTCCTCTTCATCACAACAGTTAAAGTTGCAGGTGCCCTGCCCTCTTTTAAATCTGGTTACTCTAGTATAGCTCCTACAGCTTTAACTGTTGTAATGAAGAGGGAATTTCACCAGGCTCTCCATATATACAAATGTCACCTGCTGAAATTCCCTTTTCTATGCAACTGTTAAAGATACAGGAGCCCTGTCCTCCTTTTCTTATGGTCACCCTATAAGATGCCTATATAAACTCTTACAACATTTTTATGCAGATAAAAGGCCAGAGGTTATATACACAAGCAAAGTTAAAGACAAATGACCACTTGTAACCCCAGTCAAAACTATATCATATGACTGTTACATGGATGACAATTTACAAAACAATGTGAGACTAACAGCTTTATGAGTAACAAACAAGGTATGTTCTCATAAATATTATATAAATAACATAATGTAATAATTAACAGCTGCATGTGACAGGAATCCGGTATTAGTCCCATTCCATCATATTAGATTTCCTCAGATAAGCAATATCGCCGCATACGAGCACAAGCCGTGATGGTGGAAATTCAAGATAGTAGTTCCTTACTTATTAGTTATTTAGGCAAGGCCCTCCAAAGGGAGATGTTTTCTTTGTCACCAGCTGGCAATCTGAGTGCTTTAAGCAATGAAGGAAAAGTTTAGCAGATCTTCAGTTGGCTTCATATGCCATAAGTACGCAACTTATGAGTACGCAACTGAGTCTGGGAGTCTGATGGATTTCCCTGTGTCTGCCCCCCTTGACATCAAGTATTCAGCATGAGAGTGAACCCATGCTCAAATGCTGTTGAGGCTCCTCCAAGTGCTCGGCAGCTGTCTGCCCTCACTGCCGAATTGCGCATTTCCCCCCCCCCCCCACTGCATCAATGGAGGCTGAGAAGTCCCATTTATGCAAGGGTAAATTTTATTTATTTATTTATTTTATTTATTTATTTATTACATTTTTATACCGCCCAATAGCCGAAGCTCTCTGGGCGGTTCACAAAAATTAAAATCATCATAAAAGGCACAAAACACTCTGCAAGGGCAGATGCTTGCTGAGCACTTGATGGGCAAGCTGGGGCTCAAAAGAAGCTTGTGTGGCCCAATGAGCCAGGGTGGATGGCAGAGGTGACAGGGCGAGTATCTGATGAGTTGGAGTCGGTGAGTTCGTCCACCCGAGCCATCATAATGTGGAGTATGTGATTTTTGATTGTCTGGATAGAGAAGATGATGACCAAGAAGAGGAAGAAATAGAATAAGGAGGAGGAGGAGGAGAAGGAGGAAGGTCTTATTGGATATTGGGTGGATAGAGAAGATGATGTCCAAGAAGAGGAAGAGGAAGAAATAGAAGGAGGAGGAGGAGGAGGAGGAAGGCCTTATTGGATATCGGGTGGATAGAGAAGATGATGTCCAAGAAGAGGAAGAGGAAGAGGAAGAAATAATAATAATAATAATAATAATAATAATAATAATAATAATAATAATGGGGGAGGAGGAGGAGGAGGAGGAAGAGGAGGAGGAGGAAGAGGAGGAGGGCCTTATTGGATATTGGGTGGATAGAGAAGATGATGACCAAGAAGAGGAAGAGGAAGAAATAGAAGGTGGAGGAGGAGGAGGAGGAAGGCCTTATTGGATATCGGGTGGATAGAGAAGATGATGTGCAAGAAGAAGAAGGCCTAATTGGATATTTCATGACCAGCTTTTCGGAAGCCTTCTTACCCTCTCGAACACCCTCCCATGTGCAGTTTGGGAGAAGGGAAATGTGTAGGGGTGTGCACGGACCCCCCGCTCCGCTTCTCTTCCAGATCCGCGATTTGCAGATCAGGCCGCTTCGCTCCGCCCCCGCTCCGCCTATGTCCGCTCCGCTCCACTGCGGAGCTCCGGATCCGGATCGGAGCTCCGTTTCCCCCCCCATAGGGTTGCATTAAACTAAAAAAGTATACAACTTTTTTTCTGTTAAAGTTAGAAACCTCAAGTTTGGCACCATGACACCTCATGGATATATACACACGCACACCAAGACTCAAGGCAATCCCATCATCCCCTGATTTTTGGGGAATTTATGAAAATCGGACACCCCATTCACACCCCTTTCGAGAGCTCTGTCAATTTGCACGTTAGAAATCTCAAACTCACCACCATGACAGCTTATCCAGGGATACACATGCATGCCAAGACTCAAGGCAGTCCCATCATCCCCTGATTTTTGGGGAATTTATGAAAATCCAACACCCCATTCACACCCCTTTCGATAGCTCCGTCAATTTGCATGTTAGAAACCTCAAACTCACCACCATGATAGCTTATCCAGGGATACACATGCATGCCAAGACTCAAGGCAGTCCCATCATCCCCTGATTTTTGGGGAATTTATGAAAATCGGACACTCCATTTGCAGACATGAGCTGTTCTCCGACGGTTTGACAGAAAAAAAAAATTGAAGCGGGCACCCTCCCAGATGCCACCCTAATACTAATTATAATATTATGTATAAGAATATAATAATACTAATAATAATATGTATAAGAATATTACTAATACTATCTGTAGGGAAATGGGACAAGAAGTGTGTATGCTTTGCCCAAACAGGATTTGAAATGCTCAATCTGTGGCTGTTGCACTTCACAAACAGTGCGCACAGCACACTCACACAATAACACACACATTCCAAGTAACAGAGAGAAGAAATAGAGAACAATTTTTTGGGGGTATTTTTTTGTATTTAGAAGAAAGAAGGAAGATGAAACACAGTCAGGCTTTAAGAGAGGGAAGGGTGGGGGGAACCAACCAAACAAACAAACACTCCAAAATTTAAAAATAAAGTTTATATTAAATCAAAGTAAGGGAAAAACAGAGCAAACTAAGCAAAAAGTCAGAAAGAAGCAAACAAACACACACACACACCAAGGTAAATCTAATCTCTCTCCAAACACAGCAGCAGCACCTAACTAACTCCTCTCCCCACGAACGCAAAACCCACAAGACGCTGAGAGCTCAAAGCTCTGAGGGTGCCTCTGCCTTAGTCCCCCCCTCCAATGCTGGGATTGGAGGATGCTTCATGAGATGATCAATTCTCATCAGGATTGGGAGTTGAATGTGCCTGTCATCGCTTAAAAAAAAAAAATGCCTGTTTACCCGCTGTCCCTGTTTGTTTACCCGACTTTTCCAAAAATTCTAGCAAGCGAACCGCAGCACGCAGAGAGCTGAGAGTAGGCTCAAAATAAGCCCCCATCCATGACTCTCTAAGCACAATAAGTTTCAGAACGATAGCTTAAAAAACAACACAGTTATCCCTGATTCTTTTCCGCAATGCAATCCTATGGGCGAAATTTTTCAAAATGGTGATCGGATCGCTCTGCGTAAAGAGAAGCGCTCTGCCAATGGCCGCTTCTCTTTGCCTTGCTTCTACGGGTCCCCGGTCCACTTCTACTCCACCTCTGGGCAAGGCGGAGCAGGCCAATTCGCTTCTGATTCGCCGCTTCTAATCGGAGCGGAGCACATCCCTAGAAATGTGGTATGTTTTAAACTCCTCCAGGAAAGTCCACTTGTTTAAGTGAACTTTCTTAGGCTTGTAATTAATTGTAATTAATCATGCTGCTGCTCCATTTTACTGGAATTTTTTGTACTGCCTTTATTGTTATTATGAAATTATTTTAATTGTGTATTTTAAATTGTAATTTTAATATTGTTGCATATGAACTACTTAGAGATTTTCTTATGTTTACCAGTATAATAATAATAATAATAATAATAATAATAATAATAATAATGGACAAAGCAGCCATGGCCCAGTTACTGGAGGGCAAGAGGGATTTCAGGGAATACTTTGCTCTCTTGAAAACTTTTTGCACCTCAAATGTCATAGGGATGGGAGAACTCTGCTCACTGGACTCCTGCCAGTTGCCTGAACCTGGTGCGCATGTGAGGTGTGCTGCCAGATGGTCTGCTGGCACTCAGCAAGAGCGTGTGTCTTTTTAAAAAATTTAGCCCCGAGCCATGATTTGTGGAAAATAGCTCCTGGGAATATTTATTTATTTATTAGATTTTTAGATTTTTATACCGCCCAATAGCTGAAGCTCTCTGGGCGGTTCACAAAACCCCAATTTATTGGGATTTGAGTAAATATAGCACAATTTGCATAACATTGCACCCATACAGGACCATTTATACCTGCAATTTTGTGCAACTTGCACTATTTATGGCCGCAATTTTGCACATACCCCTATTAGTGCAAAATGAGATTTGCACTAATAAAAAAAATGGGGAGCCATGATCTTGCCTGACTCAGCGTGCCCTGAGTCGAGTCAGCTCAGGGATCCATGAGCTAGCATCTGGAGGACCAAGGTGGCAAAAACTCATCAACCTCTACCCCCAAACCGGATTCCTCTGAGCAGTACAACAATGGAATCAGTTACCTAGGGAGGTTGTGGGCTCTCCCACACTAGAGGCATTCAAGAGGCAGCTGGACAACCATCTGTCAGGGATGCTTTAAGGTGGATTCCTGCATTGAGCAGGGGGTTGGACTCGATGGCCTTGTAGGCCCCTTCCAACTCTGCTATTCTATGATTCTATGATTCTATGATCCCTACATGTGAACATCTGGTAAACCCCTAGTGGCATTTTGATAATGTTGTGTGTGGATTTTCTCCCCAAACTCGTCTAGCTTCTAATAACACCCCTTAGATATTTTTTACTGAGAAGGGACCTCTATGTTCTCCTCAAATGTTTGCTTTAGGCAAAATCTGGAGACAATTCCTCCCCAGTTGGAAAAGCATCTCAATACAATTCTTGGCGCTGTTCTGGATTCTCAATGCATCTGGGAGACACCTGGGCCTTTTTCTTTACCTGTGTAGCTCCCTAATGTAAGCGTTGCATAGTTGGCTCATTACTTCCTTGCACTCTGCCCTGATTTCCTCCTTACCCTGTCTACTTCCTCCTTGCACCCAACTCCCTTAAGTCATATACCTTGGGCATGGCTAGACAAGGGGGGTGGAGGGGTATGATCTCGTGATTTTATGATTGCGAGATTGTCCCCCATGTCTGCATGCGGTGTGTGACATCCCTGGAGGAAGAAGACATCATGCCCACCATTTTTTTTTATTGGAAAAGAGTGCAGCAGCACTTCTATGAAAAAGTAAGGGTTTATTACAAAAAGAGACCCCGCTGCCCCCATCAAACCCCAATGGGCACAGAGTTCCTGAGGAGCTCTGTGCCCCATGCCAAGGTCCTGGCTCCTCATGGTTACACATGAGGAGCTGGGACAAAACCATGATGGTGGGCCACCCCACCCGCAATCTCAGGATCATCCCGAGATAGTGGGAAAAACTGGGATGAAAAGGTAGGGCGATATCCTGGGAAAAGGGAGGAACCATCCTGTGCGTCATGGACACAGGGGCAACCCCAGGGCAATCTCCAGGATATTGCCCTGTCTAGCCATGCCCCTTGACTTCGACCGTAGCCAATGTATGATGCAAGCTTTGGAGAGTCCGTTTTTTGAGTGAAAAGTTCCTTAAAATGTCAGTCAACCAAGCATCCTAGCAATACTGACTTCTGATCCTTCAAGTATTGAAGCTTGACTCTCCGTTGATAGTGTCTATCCTCTTGTGCCATCTTGTTTTTGTTCATCAAAGGGAGCAGTTGCGTACATAAAGTGGGGGGTGGGGAAGACAACACATTCAATCATGGAGACACATTAAGCATGTGGCAACAAATTGACGACAGCATCTACCAAATGGAAATATGAACCCTGTGGCCTGCGGATAAAAGAAGAAGCATCTGCGGAATGTGTGTGGAAAATGGCAAATACAATTCGAGCAATTATGATTATAGCAATGTAGACGCGCTTGCATTTAATTACAATTTGTCATTCTTTCGCATGATAGGGATGGACAAAAATGGACTACAAGCTATATTTCAAAAGACAAGCAATCTGTGATGTGAATAGGGTTCTCCTTTATGTTAGTACAATGGCCCCCCATTTCCCAAACATGGCAGTGTCTCGGCAAACATTTGCCAGTGCTAAATTTTGACGACAAAATGATCCTAGCGGAGAGTGGGGTGGAGGGAAGAGAAAGAAATTAGCCAGTTTATTATTTTCCGAGATCTTGAAGAGGATTATTAAGAGCTATTATGAAGACTTTTTTTAAAAGTTCTTTTCTGAAATTACATTGAAATGGAAATGTTTTACTTAGATTTGGCTTTGTGGTGGAGCAAAGCAGGGTTGATTCTCACCCTCCTCAATGCCTTTTTAGGCTTTTGTCGTTAGAATTTCCTTGGGATTTCATTAACGGTTGTGGAAATACCAAATGGATGACCTACTCTTACTGGGTGTGGAAAAATGTGCGTATTACTGATGTGTGAGCCCATCCAAATGCACACCAGTGTTTAACCATTTTAGATTAGGCCATAGCTTGAAGAATCTAGAGAGCTGGGGGTGACTTAGAATCCAGGGTGGAGCTGAGATTTCAGTATCCAAAACATCCTTCCCTTTCAGAGTTCACTGCATACCGAAGAAGGCACTAATTCACTGTACAGCCTTTGTCGTGGCACAAAAGGCTATTCAAGTTGTTTTGTGAAGCCAGGGTGAAAATTACACACCGCCAAGTATTTTTCGACCCAGTCAGCATGGCCAATGGTTAGGGATGATGGAGGCAGCTGAAATCTATGATTCTATGCCCCCCAATCCTGTTTTGTGCCCCTCCCCCATCCCCAAATGGCCCCATCCTTCTGAATTACCGATGAATTGTTCTGCATGCTCCTCATTTTGATGCAAAATCATGGTCCTCCAAGCTTCAGGAGCATGATTTTGCATTAAAACAAGGCACACATTGCCTGCACACCAGGTGTTAAAGCGAAAATGCGCCTTTCCCCCCTTGTTGTGGAATTGCCACAAATTCGCGAGGTGGGGCAGCCTCCTGCAAGACCCAGGAGGGAAATTAGGTCCTCTGTAATTGCCCTCTCCTGATTTAGGAAGTACTCACCCTGGCTACCCAAACCCTTCCTGGGAGTATCCCACCCCCACCCCTACCCCAAGGAGGCTGGTCCCAAAACGAATTGTTGGACAAATGCTGCTTCAATAGGTCTAAGCTTCCATTAGGGATCATTGCCATATTTGTTTAGAGATGTATGAGAATGTTGTTTTTACTCGTAAAACATGCAAGCATGTCCTGAATGTGATCAGGTTAAAAGGTTGTCACACAAAGGAGGGCCAGAATCTCTTCTCGATCACCCAAGAGTGCAGGACATGGAATAATGGGCTGAAGATTTAACCATAGCATAGAATCATAGAATCATAGAACAGTAGAGTTGGAAGGGGCCTATGAGGCCATCAAATCCAACCCTCTGCTCAATGCAGGAATCCACCTTAAAGCATCCCTGACAAATGGTTGTCCAGCTGTCTCTTGAATGCCTCTAGTGTGGGAGAGCCCACAACCTCCCTAGGTAACTGATTCCATTGTTGTACTGCTCTAACAGTCAGGAAGTTTTTCCTGATGTCCAGCTGGAATCTGGCTTCCTTTAACTTGAGCCCGTTATTCCGTGTCCTGTACTCTGGGAGGATCGAAAAGAGATCTTGGCCCTCCTCTGTGTGAAAACCTTTCAAGTATTTGAAGAGTGCTATCATGTCTCCCCTCAATCTTCTCTTCTCCAGGCTAAACCTGCCCAGTTCTTTCAGTCTCTCCTCATAGGGCTTTGTTTCCAGACCCCTGATCATCCTCGTTGCCCTCCTCTGAATCCGCTCCAGCTTGTCTGGCCACATGTTATTATTTATTTTATTATTATTTATTTATATAGCACCATCGATGTACATGGTGCTGCACAGACCACACAGTAAATAGCAAGACCCTGCCGCATAGGCTTACAATCTAATAAAGTTGTAGTAAACAATAAGGAGGGAAAGAGAATGCAAACAGGCACAGGGAAGTGTAAACAGGCACCGGGTAGGGTGAAGCTAACAGTATAGAGTCAGAACAAACTCAATGTTTAAAAGCTATAGGGAAAAGAAAAGTTTTTAGCTGAGTTTTAAAAGCTGTGATTGAGTTGGTAGTTCTCAAGTGTTCTGGAAGAGCGTTCCAGGCGTAAGGGGCAGCAGAAGAAAAAGGACGAAGCCGAGTAAGGGAAGTGGAGGTCCTTGGGCAGGCGAGAAGCATGGCATCAGAGGAGCGAAGAGCACGAGCGGGGCAATAGTGTGAGATGAGAGAGGAGAGATAGGCAGGAGCTAGACCGTGAAAAGCTTTGAAGGTCAACAGGAGAAGTTTATATTGGATTCTGGAGTGAATTGGAAGCCAATGAAGAGATTTCAGAAGCGGAGTGACATGGTCAGAGCGGCGGGCCAGGAAGATGATCTTAGCGGCAGAGTGGTGGACAGAGACCAGCGGACTGATGTGAGACGAGGGGAGGCCAGAGAGAAGGAGGTTGCAGTAGTCCAACCGAGAGATAACCAGTGCGTGAATGAGAGTCTTGGCAGAAGAGACAGACAAAAATGGTCAAATCCTGGCAATATTATACAGGAAGAAACGACAAGATTTAGCTACTGCCTCGATATGAGGAATAAAGGAGAGTGAGGAATCAAATATAAAGCCAAGACTACGAGCTTCCTTGACCGGAGTAAGCGTGACATCGTTGACAGTAAGAGAGAATGAGAGGTGAGGAGAAGGTTTAGGAGGAAAAACAAGCAGTTCAGTTTTTGCCATATTGAGTTTCAAACGGCGATGAAGCAGCCAGGCTGAGATATCTGTAAGACATGCCAAGATACGATCGTGAACATCAGGAGAAAGTTCCGGAGATGAGAGATATAGTTGTGTGTCATCGGCATACAGGTGATATTGGAGGCCATGAGATTGAATAAGTTTACCCAAGGGCAGCATGTATAGAGAAAACAGCAACGGGCCAAGCACCGAGCCTTGCGGAACCCCTACTGAAAGGGGAAAGGAGGAGGACGAGCTGCCGTTAGCCGACACGCTGAAAGAGCGACCCTCTAGATAGGAGGCGAACCAGTTATAGACAGAGCCACAGAGTCCAAGGTCATGGAGGGAATCACATGTGGTCCATGTGATGCACGTTTCCCAAAGTGGACTGATCCATGTGATGGTGGCCATTTCGGGATGGAGAGGGGCACAAAACATGATGGGGGGGCCACATGTGATCCTTAAAATGCACGGAATCTCTGAAATCCTCCTTTGCTGCCTGGAAGCTGCTGCAGCAGCAGTTCCATGGAGATGCACCTTGTTCTAGATGCCTCGTGGACAGCTGTCCTGCTGCTCAGAACTGGACCCTATGACTTTCTGTTCACCTTGCTGATGCTTATGGGCTGCTTCCCCATTGGCTAGTGGCCTCCCTGCCAGGTTTTCACAGTGCCTTGCCGGCCCCTGGCCCTGCCTTGGCTGGAAGACAAGCGACTAGACAACTATTTGCTTATGCATATGGTGTGATTTTCTTCATGTGGGTACTAATACTAATAGTCCAGCTCTTGTTTGTGCATTCGAGACACTCATCTCAGTTGTTCCGAAAAATGTAAGATAGCTCTTACAGCTCAAGGACCTGTATTTTCCCACTCACCCCCTGCCTTACTACACAGCTTTAATAACAGATTTCTCCCAACTTAATCTTGTCAGGGTGCATTTCCCCGGATTTTGTAGTATTGACAAAAGTGTTTCGTTTTAAAATTATCTATAATTGAAATACCTGCTCGAGAGCCTCCAACCACAGCAAGGAAAACAAGGTCCACAATGATTCTGATCGTGTTGGACTGAAGGGTGAGGGAACGTCCACACCTAAGAGACGACCCCCCTCCCTGAGTGCTCTGCGCATTTCTATTTTTTAAAAAATGGAGGTGGAATTGCATGTTGTTTTAGCTCCGTCTCCTAGTTCTTGATGATAAACCCAACCACTGTGCCTCCGCTTGCGACATCCAGTCACAGATGGGGAAAAGAACAATCAAACAGAGCCTTCAAAGGTTCTTTTGAATCTGTATAATCAGATTATGCTAATTTTCTTAAAACCCCATTTCCAAAAGCTAACATTTATCATTAGCTTGTGTGCTTCCTAATTGTTTTATGGCCTGTCATGAAGGCGGTGGGCACACAAAACACACACACTTCAGGATATGGTATGTATATCGAGACTTGGTGTGTGTATGGGTGTGTATTTTGTTTAAAGAAAGAGTTATAACAAATGCCAAATCGTGGCATTTCATGAGAGGAGACTTCGCTGTAAATGCTGCTGGGATAATTCTGCCGTAGTGAGCAGTAAGGGAAGGGATATGGGGCACAGCCAAACCTAAGGGTGTATGAGAATTTTGCGCATATTCACAAACCATGCGAATATGCCATGATCACAGCCTTGGAGACAAATGAAAGCAGGGCAGCACTTTCTGGAAAAATGCTTGAAAACTCCCCAATTTTCAGTGGTGTTCAAAACAATTAGCATTTTTTATGCTTCGCTCTAAGAAGGGGAAAAAAGTGCACATTTTGGATGTGCTCTTGAAAACGCACATTTTCCTTTTTAAAAACACACACACTTTTCTCATTCAGCTGGAACTCTCAGTGGATTTACCTAGTGATGGTGGCTATGGTGTCAGGTAGCAGCAGGACCAGCCCTACCATTAGGCAGAGTGAAGCACCTGCCTCAGGCAGTAGATGCTGGGAGGTGGCAGCAGATGTTTCAAGACAGACCAGTGTGCAAAGTTGAGATGTTGGAGGAATCCTGTTTGGGGATTTTGAGCTTTGCATGTTTTTGCCAGTCTCCCCCACCCCCGCCCCAAGACTCTGGCTCACAGACCCCTGAACTCATGTGATAGGTCAGGCAATCTTGCAAGTTTCTGCTTTTTTTTTATTGACACAAATCACGATTTGTGCAAAGCCACAGGCATAAATATTTATAGAAATTGTGATTTGTGCAAAATCGCAGCTGTACATAGCCATTTACTCTACAATTTTGCAGAAATTGTGCTATTTATAGCAACAATTTTGCACAAATTCCATAAATATTTATGTCCATGATTTTGCTGAAAGCACGGCTCGACTAAGCTCCTGCTGGGTGCCCACAGACCACATGGTGGCTTGTTAGGCAAGTGCCAGGAGTCCATTGGGCAGACAGTGACCAAGATGTTGGGAGGTTCTCCCATCCCTAGTGAAACATATCCTGCCCCATGTCCCCTAAGTTAGCCTGCTGTGTACAGGTGCAGAGAAGGATGCTATCCCGTCATCAGCGTTAAAGACAGTTTCATCTGCCCATCTTCTGATGAGATAGGAAGGGTCACCCTTTATTCTTTAGGGATGTCGCAATAATCTGCCTGGGTCTGTGAGGGCAATGGACACCCCCACATCTGCCCCTCATGGGCCCAAGTGGATGCACCCCCTGCTAGGATGGACCTGTGTCCGAGTGCTCACGGGCCCCCAAGAGCACTTGAGTGTGGGTCCACCCTGGCTTCTGGCTTGCACCCTTCCCCCTGCTGTGTTAATTGCAGCCACCGTTAACACAGCGGTGGAAAATATGCAATTTCCCCAGCCTTGGGGAAATCACACGTTTCTTCCCTTCTCCCACTGATGGGGCCCTTAAAGGTCCTATTAACAGTTGTATTAATTGGGCTTTTAAGGCCCTCATCTCTCTCTCTCTCTCTCTCTCTCTCTCTCTCTCTCTCTCTCTCTGTGTGTGTGTGTGTGTGTGTGTGTGTGTGAGAGAGAGAGAGAGAGAGAGAGTGTAACTCTCCCACCAATCAACTTCATAGGATTATTTTGTTCACCTCTAAATTGTTCCACCAAGTCAATTCAGCATGTTGGATAGCTCCTTTAGAGCCCTGACTATTTCTGACTGAAACCCAGCCCTGCTGAAAAGTAGCTACCAGCCTCCACTGGTACATAAGCCGTGAAAAAACCTATGTTTTTCACCTTTGACTCCTTTCTTCAAAAAGTTCTTAATGGGTTTTCAGTAATGATAAATAGTGTATCCAAGACATCCAGAAGTGTACATTTTTTGCATTTTATTCAATAAGGGGGAGGATGCATTTGGGTGCACTATTAAAAAATGCTCAGTCAAATGCATACTTCTCCATTTTCAGGGGCAGATCCCAATCAGGATCAGGACTGAGACTGACTCAGCTTTGAGGTGGAACTCAGAGAACTTCAATGAACTTGAGCATCACTGGCTCTCCCTTCCTTAATGATGGTTACTGTGGGACTGTGTGTACGTATCTCCATGCAGTACACCCTGATTGTTCCCATGGATGCATTCACAAGTAACAGGGCCTGTTCAGACAACATATTAAGCCATGGTTAGGCCAATAATCCTTTTGTAGCAAATGGTTAGTGAGTGTGTTTAAACTGTGATTATGTAGCCACCATGGTTTGGAATGGTTCTTCTCACAATGCACTAAGTCATGGCTCACATGGCACACTAATCCATAACGCTTAGCTCAAAATGCTTAACCAACATGGGTTAGCGTGTCATCTGAACAGGCTCAAAATGTGGCACTGCCTACCCATATGCTTTTTTATTTATTTTGAGGAGGAGAACATAGCTCTGTGGTAATTAGGGATGCATGACAAGTCCATTTCTGTTCATTTTTTATCAGGATTTTACCCAGATTCCACCTTCCAGACTGAACATGGACTTGAGAAGACATCTTAAACCATGGCTTTAAACATGGTGAATATGGGCTCATCTACTCCAAGCAGGATATTCCACTATGAAAGCAGTATATAAAAGGCAGGAGCCACACTACTGCTTTATAGTGGTATTGAAGTGCACTGACAACTGTTGGGGCCCATGACAACCACCTGTCAGGTATGCTTTAAAGTGGGTTCCTGCACTGAGCAGGGGGTTGGACTCAATGGTCATATAGGCCCCTTCCAACTCTATGATTCTATGATTCTATATACTGCTTTTGTACCGCTTTCATAGTGGAATATCCTGCTTGGTGTAGATGAGCCCTAGGAGTTTTAGCTGTATTGACCATGGTTAAAGTTGTGGTTTAAGGTGTCTTCTGAACAGGACCAGTGGTTGGTAAAGGTCCATACAGGAAATGTGCACAAATCGGGGACAAAATGAACAAGAGCACACGTTCAACAACCTGCAGATATTTTTGGTGAACCCGCTCGCACTTGAAGCTTCGAAAGGAGCACACACACGCGTTTTGCAAGCAAAACCAAAATTCTCATAACCCCCTAGTTCCATTTACTAATAGTCACCGATCATCCGTCCCATTGTCCTCCATAAATTTGTCTAATCCCCTCTAAGCTATTGGCCGTCGCCCCATGTGATGGTATTGAACGCCATACATTACCGATGCGCTGTGTGGAGCACTTTTCTTTCATCTTTTGTTTTCAGCGCAACATTGAATACCCTGGAAATTCTAAGCGCACAAGCCAAGTTGGGGCACGGCCAGGGAAAGAGGCTTATCCCAATCACAATCAATGCATATTTTAAAAGCTGGCATTGTGAATATTTGCCTTTTACCTGAAGAGCCATATGGACAGCCAGGGGAGCCAAACCGTTAAAACAGATGGACCTGGTATGTATCTGATTCCTAATTACCGTAATCTCAGTGGCTTCAGGTTGAGGGTTGTTTAAAAAAACAAAAAAGTTAGGGGTGCGTGGACATGATTTGTCCCAGATGGTAGGAAATATCAGTTTCTTGAATGGCTTTTCAATGACGGACTGCAGCAGAAAAGGCCTTTGCAGTAGAGAATGTCAAGAAAAATCGCAGAAGGAAAGCTAAATTCTGGTTAACCTTTCCAATCTGTGTTATGACCCCTAAAAATAGGGAAGGGGTGATATTACTACCCCCACCTCCCTCCCACACCTGCTGTCTCTCTTGTCACTGGGGCAAACTATTTTAATTGGGGGTCAGCAGAGTTCCCCCCTTTTAAGATGGTGAATTCTTCCTTTTCTTTCTGAGACACTGGATGTGGCCACCGGGGGAGGGAGCGGGAAATTCAGATGGTGTGCGGCGTGGGCTTACGCTAAAGAGATATGAGAACTTCCTCGTGCAGATGTTAAGCAAATGGATTTAGGTTACTTGATTGCTAGGGCTTGGTGCAGTGCAGGGGGAGGTGTATTTAAGAACTCTGGGTTTGGCACAGGGAAGTTGTTCCCCGGCTCTTTTCGGCTAATTCTCTCTGATCCTAGCCCGACCATTTCTATATAACCCAAAGACAGTCTTCCCTAACTCGGTGACTGCTACGACACAGGCCGTAGCTAGACCTAAGGTTTATCCCAGGATTGTCCTGGGGTCAATCCTGTTCATCTAAGTGCCACACAGGGCATCCAGCGCTCAGGCAGGGACGAACCCAGGATGATCCTGGGATAAACCTTAGGTCTAGCTACGGCCACAGTCTCTGAACAACAGGCCCGGCCGCAGACACTCCCTGCTCAAGCCAAGCACCACCGCTTGATACACCTGAGGTGAGGGACAAACACCGCCTTTCTCCAAACTATGTGGAGAAAGGGGTTAAATGGAGAAGGATTTCAACAATAAAATAATGCGCTGTGAATTATATGTGCTGAGGTGAATTATTGTCAGAGTGGGTGTTAAATGAATAAACTTCAGATGATAAATGCCAAACAGACACGTGGGATTTTTGTGCTAGTTGAAACAAAATAATTAAAATTTATTTTAAAAGTTCACCAGCTTTGTTTCAAAATGAAACAATTAAAACCTTTTTTGAAACCTCTCATCCAATCCTTTCACCCATTCACATACATGCTTTCCTGTCTCACACACACATTCACTCTTGAATTGTATTATCAGTATTGTTTATTTTACACAAACTGTCTATCTGAACACCCCACTCAAAAGACACCTCTCTCTATACTGAACCTCAATCTCTCCAGAACCCAAGTACTCTACACACCAAGAGCTAAAGCACTAAAGGCTAAAGACTCTAAGAATACCTAAAAGTCTCCCTCAATCCCCTTAGTCCTTCCCTTATATATCACTCCCCCCCTCCTCAGACATTCTAACTCCACCCACTCAGGTCAACATTCTAAGCACCACAGATTTACCCATACTGACATACATTAGGGAACTGACTTGTGGGGTGTAACACCACAGTGACCTCCAGATATTCTTGAGGGGCTACAGCATCCTCAAGGTGTTCCAACCCTGCAATCATTTTGTTTGCCCTTGTCAGCATTTTTTCCAGATGCACATGATTCTTTTTGAGGTGCGGTTACTAGGAATGGCCCTCACAGGGAAATCTGGCCCTCTTTGGGATTGTTGAATTTCTCCAGAGTCTCTGGCTTGTCTTGCACTTATGAGACAAGCAGTGTGCTGTTTCCCAAAATCCGGGAACTTTCACTGGTTGTTTTGCACAGGTACATTGATGGTGCTATATAAATAAATAAATAAATAAATAATAATAATAGTGTTTCTTTCTCCCTGAAGAGGCTGCTTAGGGGAGAAGAAGATACTTCTGGAGGCCTGTTCCTGCTGCTGCAGCAGCTGGAGTAGGAGGATGTGAGAGGAGCATAGGCATGTACAAGGGGTGTGCCGGGTGTGCCCAGGCACACCCTAATGTCTCAAGCAATGTGCTGAATTGAGCGGGGGAATTGAATAGGGATCCAGAGGGGGAATGCCCCCCTTGCTGCCCTCCAGCTGCTCCACCACCGGGCCAAAGAACCACTGCCTCCAAGAGAGCATCATTGCTCCTGACAACAGGAATGAAAAGGCCAGTGTCACCACAAAGCCCCATCAATGCTGGGGGGTGAGAAGAATTTCCTCATCCCCACCCCACAACAGCCCATCCATGGTCAGGCAGGCCAAATGCATAGTAGGGCATCAGTGTCTACAGTGTTGAATAAATAGATGAATAAAAATAATGTTCTTCATGATTAAGTATTCAATAAAAGTTTGACTTTAAAAAGAAAGTCCCTGGGTGCACACTAATGAAATGTGCTGTGCATGCCTATGGATGGGAGCACCGCTCTGCTTTCTTTCTCCTGTCCCTGTTGCTGCACCTCCAACACTCCTGCTCCTGCTCCACCATCCAAAGGTGGAAAATCATGGCGGATAGTCGGGTTGTAGACCTGGGGGGCTGAACCAGTGAAAACTTGTTGAGCTCCACCCCCTACATGGATTCCTCCAACATCCCTAGTGGTGACCAGAACCATATACAGCGTTTGAAGTGTGGTTGCACCATAGATTTTTGTGAAATCACTGTAATATTGGCAGTTTTTATTTTCAGTTCCTTTCCTAATGATCTCCAACATGGAGTGTGCCTTTTTCTCCCCACAACAGCTGAGTTGACATTTACCTTGAGCGATTCACCAAAGCCACTGATCGCTTTCCTAGTTAGTCACTGCCAGCTCTGGTCCGATCAGCATACATGCAGTTAGGATGTTTTGAATTTGGTCAGAGACAGACAGATGAGAATTTCTTTCTGTCCATTGTTGTTGTTGATGATGATGAAGAGAACCTTTTATCAGCTTAGACTGATATACTAACTACGCCCTTATCTGGACAGAGATAGCCTAGCTACAGTTATCCATGCTCTGTTAACCTCTCGTCTGGATTACTGCAATGCGTTATACGTGGGGCTGCCTTTGAAAACGGTCTGGAAATTTCAGCTGGTACAAAACAGGGCAGCCCGTTTACTAACAGGGACTGGCCGGCGAGATCACATCACGCCAGTCCTTTTACAACTTCATTGGCTGCCAGTCCAGGTCCGGGCCCGATTCAAAGTGCTGGTATTGACATTCAAAGCCCTAACCGGTTTGGGGCCAGGCTATCTGAAGGAACGCCTCCTCCCGTATGTACCTGCCCGGACCTTAAGATCATCTACAGGGGCCCTTCTCCATGAGTCCCTGCCAAAGGAAGTGAGGCAGGTGGCTACTAGGAGGAGGGCTTTCTCCGCTGTGGCACCCCGGCTGTGGAACAAGCTCTCCAGAGAGGTCCGCCTGGCACCTACATTGTACTCTTTTCGTCACCAGCTGAAGACTTTTTTATTCTCTCAGTATTTTAACACTTAATTTTAACTTAAATTTAAATTCTACTGTTCTAACTCTGTATTTTAATCTTATATCAATTTTGCTGCGTGGTTTTTATCCTGGTTGTGCTTTTTATACTGTATTTTGTATTTGTGCTTTTAACCTGTTGGTTGTTTTATTATGGTTTTAATTTTTGTGAACTGCCCAGAGAGCTTTGGCTATTGGGCGGTATAAAAAATGTAATAAATAAATAAATAAATAAATAATGATAGAATCATAGAATAGCAGAGTTGGAAGGGGCCTACAAGGCCATCGAGTCCATGATGGTGATAATGATGATGATGGTGGTGATGATGATGAGAACTTACAGGTTTCACAAATTCTTCATAAATGGGATGGAAAGAACTGGAGACTGAGGAGGGACAGACTCACTCTTTGGATCCTTACTCCAATGCCATTTGCCTCTACTTACAATGCTGCGTGAGCTTCTTTGAAGCTCGGGGTGTATCAGAAGACATTGCAAGCCCATCTGTCCTCATCCAGAGCCTCCACTGCTATGCACAATGGAGGCTCCAGAAATTGTAAATTTCCCCTGTTGCATAAATGGCGGCCATAATTTATTTATTATTACACTTATATACCGCCCCCATAGCCAGAGCTCTCTGGGCGTTTTACAGGAATTCCAAAACTGAGATAAAAACAAGTATTCAAAATTTAAAATTCTAAAACACAGAACATACACACACATAAAGCATTAAAAACCATTAATCTTGCGTAAATCGGGTCTTCACGGCCATCATTTACGCAACACAGAAAACACATCATTTTTGGGGGGTCTCCATTGTGTGCAGCGACGGAGGCTGTGGACAAGGGTGGGGGTTGGCCAGGTGCTCGTCGGGCTGCGTGGCCGCTCAAAGTGCGTGGTCACTGCAAACATGCCACATTTGGCAAGTTGGTTCTGGGAGGGCAGACTCTCTGACCCAAGTGGTACCTGCAACATCCCTACTTGAGATTTTTTTAAAATTCAAATGTGGGTTTTTTGGCTATCCCTTGTGGGTTTTATAAAATTCAAATGCTGGCTTATTTGGCTATCCCTAGTGCAGGGCCGGCAGCTACAAGTGAGTGCAGAAATAAGGTTTGCCTGGCACCTACGTTATACTCTTTTCAACGTCAGGTAAAGCCTTTTTATTTCCCCAGTATTTTAACAGTTTATCATCTTAGTGTTGCTTTTTTAAACTTTGCTGTTTTAAATCTGTATTTTAAATCTGTATTAATCTCTGCATTACTGCTCAGTTGTATCCTGGTTGTGTGTTTTTTTATTGTGCTTTTAGACTGGTTTTTTTACACTGTCATTCATTTTATACTATGAATTGTCTTCAGGGTTTTAGTTTGTGTGAACTGCCCAGAGAGCTTCTGCTATTGGGCAGTATAGAAATGCCATAGAGAAATAATAAACCCAAGAAGTGAGTGCAATTCTGTTCTATATGAGCTCTGATGAACATCTAAATAGTGTCCAAATTGCAAACAATCGATTTAATCTTTCTTGACCCATTGCTGGATAGTGGCCACTGTGCAGACAGAGGTTGCATTAATAATCTGCTAGATAGGATACCCCACCTCTCTCTCACACACACAAATACACACCATGGCCTAATGAGGCCTTGAACAAGACGGCCAAAGAATTATGTTCGAACAGGCAAGGACGGTGGTGATGTCAGAGCTGCCGCTTTCTCCAGGCTTGAAACCACAAAACCTTCGGGCGGCAGCAGCCCCAAATCCTCTGTGTATTATGTTCTGGCCCCACTCTTTGGATTACATTTTGTACATCACAAAAGCGAGTTAGCATCTTCACGACTCCGCGGAGAGCTGTCCATCTCATTTCCTGTTCGCCGTAATGAAAATAAAGCCCTAAATCCCGTTGCTTAGAGCATGCACAACTCGATGCGCGAATGCAAGGAACGCTGCCTCTTAAAACATGGTTTTGTTTTAGAAGTCCATTTTCTCAGCTGTGGCAGACCTTGGCTGTGCCAGAACGAATCCAATTGGCATTCAAGATCAAAAACAGTTCACCCACTTGCAATTCCTATCCCCCACCCCCCAGCCCACTGGAGTTTTAATTCAGTTGTTTAAAAACAAAACAAAACACAGAGTGGATTGCAGAAGCAGCAATGGATCCTGTAGCTCACCCCAGCCATGTGTGCAGAGTAGGCTAGCACGACTAGGTAAGTGATGGTAAGGAAAAGTGATGTCAGTGACCACTCATGGTCTTGGGAGTCTAGGGGCATTCCCAGGCTAGGGAGTGGGAGTACCATGTGCCACTGTGCCTTGCCTTGGATTAGAACCTCAGGCCTAGGGACCTCAGAAGGCCATGCCGCCTTTATCTGGTCCCACCTGCTTTCTTCGTGGGAATTGCACACCTTGTTCCAATGGGAAATCTTCCAGGAATGTGATTTTGCATTAAAACAAGGAGCACAGCTTTGTTTTGAAAGGAAAATGCACGTTCTTCTTCACTGCTGGATTTGGTGGCAATTCAGTTGTGGTGGGGTGTTGCTGCCCCCCACCCCCATGGTTGTGTGTGTGTGTGTGTGTGGTAATGGGCCTTTGGACCCTCCAAAGTTGTCTACAAAGCACTGGTGTATAGTACCTACTCCTTTGGTTGTCTTGGTTGAAGCATCAACATTTTCTCCTTGGTTGCATGAAGGTCTTCACAACCAGCAGACCCCTGCCTTCCTGCTGGCCCTCCTTTCTTTAGCTGGTAAGAGATCAACTCCCTCATCATGTCACACTAGACTCATTTACCTATAATTTACCTAAATGCTTGAGATGGAATTTGGCATTGGACCTGGCGCCCCCCAAAAGCCATGACACTGGATACAGTGGGGAGGGAACTTGATCTCCTATTTAATCCAAACCCTCCTCCCGCACAACATTCTTTGCCTGTAAACAGCTGATCAATGACAAGGAGCAAGAGGCATCTTAATGTTATTTCCATCTGAGAAGTGTGTCATCTTTGTCTACAGAACCTCTCTTAAACTGCCACAGTGAATTATACACACACACACAGACACAGACACAGACACACACACACACACACACACACACACATACGAATGATGATTATGTTTTGCTTTTGAAAAAAGAAAATGGCTGGGTTCATGAGGAAATAGACCTCTTTTCATGAGTGAAAGATCAGGGCCCTTTCTACACCTAAGGGTTATCCCAGGAAAATGGAGGGATCATCCCTGCCTGCTCCTGGGATCCCCTGTGTGTCATTTAGATGCACAGGGATGATCTCGAAATGATCCCAGGAAAAAAGGCAGGTATAGAAATGGGCCAGGATGGGATCTTTTTTTACCAAAATAAGGGGATCCTGAGCCCTGGGGGTGTATGGGTCAGGTGAGGAGGAAGAAGAAGAAGAAGAAGAAGAAGAAGAAGAAGAAGAAGAGGAGGAGGAGGAGGAGGAGGAGGAGGAGGAGGAGGAGGAGGAGGAGGAGGAGGCGGCAGCCGCCAGGGCAAAGATCTCTCTGAAAAGTAGTCTTTTATTGCTTGTGGTGCCTAGCAAGAACAATTCAAGAGATTTACTGCTCAGAATGATAAGCGGATCGCGTTGCAGTAAAAATAAAAATGCAGAAAGGTATTCTGTGAGCAGGTGAGACCTGACATTGACCAGACACTTGAAGACATATTCTAAGGAGGGGGGGAGGGGGAGGAAAAGACAGGAATCCTCCTCCACCACTTACACACATTCAAAGAGCTCGGGATGACCTCCAGCTCACCCATCAAGGAATCGGTTTATGTTACAGACTGGAGCTCAGTAATTGTCTTGGTAAAAAACCACCCAGGCTTGGTTGCACATCTGTTTTTTCTATTTGATCCACCCTCTCCATGCCACCTATTGCCTTTCATGCCCCCTATTTAAGATAAAAACTTGAACCTCATGATCGGATGACTATTTCAAAAGGAGAGAATGAAGTATACACAATTAGAGCTTCAAATGCCAGGCACAGACCCATTCCTGCTCCCTGTAATCTGTGAGCTTGCTCATCTCCCCCCCCCCCCCCCACAAGTACTTCCCATCTCTTTTCTCAGGAAGGGTGTTGTTATATCCTGCTTGATGTAGATCCGGCTCAGGTGCTCTACTATTGAGCGATGGATGGCCAGGCACAAAACACCAAGTGGGATATCGCACTATGAAAGTGGTATGAAAGCAGCATATAAAAGGCAGGAGCCACACCGAGCAGCAAATAGCACTATGAAAGTGATATGAAAGCAGTATATGGGGATGTGTCAATGGGCCTCAACAGTTGTCAATGCATTTCAGTACAACTATAAAGCAGTAGTGTGGCTCCTGCCTTTTATATACCGCTTTCATAGTGCTATATCCTGCTTGGTGTAGACCAGGCCGTAATGAAAAGTTACTTGCTCAAGAACCTAAGTACAAGGCAGAATTGGGTTCTGGGCTCTGAAACACAAAACCACTCCTTTGAACCCATATAAAGTTGGTGCAGGAGGACACCAATTTTCTTTGCTGCATGCCAGCCCACCTCCCATTATTATTTTTTAACAATTAAAATAATCTGAAACCATAAAATAAAAATCATGAAGTTGAGGAAGCCTTGCAGGCACCAAGGAAGATGTCTACAGCCACATTGGAGGCCATGGGCACCATGTTGAGCTTCCAAGCCTGGTGTCACAAAGGGTGGCTGTGGGTTTTCATAGAATCATAGAATTATAGAATAGCAGAGTTGGAAGGGGCCTACAAGGCCATCGAGTCCAACCCCCTGCTCAATGCAGGAATCCACCCTAAAGCATCCCTGACACATGGTTGTCCAGCTGCCTCTTGAATGCCTCCAGTGTGGGAGAGCCCACTACCTCCCTAGGTAACTGGTTCCATTTTCATACTGCTCTAACAGTCAAGAAGTTTTTCCTGATGTCCAGCTGGAATCTGGCTTCCTTTAACATGAGCCCGTTACTCTGTGTCCTGCACTCTGGGAGGATCAAGAAGAGATCCTGACCCTCCTCTGTGTGACAACCTTTTAAGTATTTGATGAGTGCTATCATGTCTGCCCTCAATCTTCTCTTCTCCAGGCTAAACTGGCCCGGTTCTTTCAGTCTCTCTTCATAGGGCTTTGTTTCCAGACCCCTGATCATCCTGGTTGCCCTCCTCTGAACACGCTCCAGCTTGTCTGCGTCCTTCTTGAATTGTGTAGCCCAGAACTGGACGCAATACTCTAGATGAGGCCTAACCAGGGCCGAATAGAAAGGATCCATCTCCCTACCACCTTTTACAATTTTTTTTTAAAAAAGCCTTGTGTTCACCGGGGCTTATAGTGGGCAATGAAAGACTTTGTGTGGCATTTCTGGTGGGTTGGACCAGAAAAATGCCCATGGGAATGGCATTACACAGGCATTCTTCTAACCCATGTGCGGGCATCATTCCATAGAGATGTATATGTCACACCCAGCTGTAAAGATCTTTGCTTAATGTCTGGTTTCTGGGTTCAATTCAAAGAGACGGTAGGGATATCCATCATTTGAAAAGCAAAGCTACAGGGCTTTCCCAAAATCCAGGAACTGTTTATTCCCACCCCCTCATACATAGAAAGTTGTGGCTGCAATTGGCCTAATTTGTGCAAATTTCTGAACCTAATTGGCTTTTTTGTTCAACTTTCAGCTGGAATTTGCACAAATTTCTATTTAGGAACCTCCCTGGAAAATACACAAAGTGAGGAAGCAAGTGAGAATCTGAAGAGCCAAGCTGATAAAAGCTCTGTAAACTCCACCCCCTGGTCCCTGGACAGATTCCCCAAGGGTTGATTGTAGAAATAAAAGCCCTAGAAGGTCTGGGACCAGGGTATCTGAAGGACCACCTGAAAGGGCTGCTGAGCCATTCAGTTCTGCTTACTTCTGAGTATTTATTTATTATATTTCTATACCGCCCAATAGCTGGAGCTCTCTGGGCGGTTCACAATTCCTTACAATTCCTAAGTATCACATGTTGGCCCCACCTACTCTGCCTTTGACTCCACCCACAGATGGAATGAGGCCCTGAAACCTTACCCACATTGGGCATCTGTCCATGAACTGAAAGAAAAAAAACTTCTCCAACCTGGCTTTAGGTACCCTGATCCAAAGCTGTGCAGCCTGTAAAGGTGCACTTGGAAATAGACCAGGGAAGAGGCACTGGAGAGAGAAATTAGTAGCATTTTGGGTGAACTGCAGCTCCTGGGCAGTCTTCAAAGGTCACCCATACACCATGCATTAAAGTAGCCTAATCTTCTTACATCTGCCTCCACCTCTGGGTTCACCTAGCTCTTAGTGTCTCCCTGGAGCCTTGTGGGAAATCAAAATAATGGTTCTGCACAAATAGGTAAACCTCCCAAGGAGGGCTCCCACTTGAAGTGGATCCTACTGCCAGAATAACGCTCCTTCCTCCTTTGCATGCTTCCAGTTCACTACGTATGAATGTCCGTGTTATGGACATTCCGTGTTAGCCGAAGCTCTCTGGGCGGTGCACAGAATAATGTTCACAGAATGCAGGAATCTGCTTTAGGGTGGACTCCTGCATTGAGCAGGGGGTTGGACTCGATGGCCTTATAGGCCCCTTCCAACTCTACTATTCTATGATTCTATGATCCCGGGATCCCCTGTGCATCATGTGAACACCCCAGGATTTTGCCCTGTCTAGCTATGACCACTTGTTTTCAGCTAATGTGAAAGCCAGATCTGAATCCTGCTGATTTCAATGGACCGAGCGTCATCTTTTGACTCTTCCCAGTGAGCGATGCACTCAAACAAATTCTTAGCTGATAGACTGAGGAATTGCTCAGCAGAGTGGGCGCCCTTAACTTGTCCCTGCTCCAGGCATGTTACCTGACCTCTGCTCCCACCTCTCCCTTGAAACGGAAAAAGAATCATGTTTGGGTCATCCATTCTCCTTCTATCGCTGTTTCATTTAATTGTCTTTCAGGAATGCCTCATTGATCTCATGTTTCCCAGGCACATGTCTTGCTTGAGACGCAGCAGGGATAAAAGCAGAAGGGCAGGACTGGTTCAGGAATATGAAAGAGCAACTCTACGGAGATTGATTAAACAGAAAACGACGAGCTCCCCTTAATTGGTGATTGAGAAAGTTGTTTGCCCGGTAATTGGCAAAACAGGAATATATCTTTGTGGTACATATAGACTTGAAGAGAGGGAGACTATACAACAAAACAAAAAATCCCATCACATTCTTAATTTGTGTGTTTTGTTGCTTGCTGAGTTGAATGCATTCCCTACCGGAATGTATTTAGAAAATAAAATTATAGAGTTGATGGAATACATCCCAATGAAAATGGAACCAATGGCATGATTATAAATGCTGATCACTGTATTCTGGTAAAATGGGGGTATAGAACCTTACATCTGGGGTGGGGGGAGGAATCTGGCCTGTCAGGGTTCCGTGTCCATCCCTCCAGTGATGACAACACCATCTTCATCTCCCCCACCCCTCTTTTCTCCAACCACTAATCGTGTTGTGGTTTCCTGGTTTTTCTGCAGGTTCCCCCCTTCTAAAAGCTTAGTATCATAGAATAGTAGAGTTGGAAGGGGCCTATAAGGCCATCGAGTCCAACCCCCTGCTCCATGCAGGAATCTACCTTAAAGCAGCCCTGACAGATGGCTGTCCAGCTGCCTCTTGAAAGAATCTCCTAAGGCATACTTACTGAGAGTAATCATTTTAAGCCAAAATATGCTGGCATTTTGCATATTTTGACTCTGCCGCTTTTGTCTGCAGACCCATACTGGGATGTGGTCCCCACGAACTTATCCAAAATGGAATTCAGCCCTCTGGCTGAAAGATGTTCCACACAACCCTGTTGGAAGTGATCAACAGGGCTGCGTGGAACCACCTCAGAAGCAGGGCAGACACAATTACACAATTAATTACACAATTACACAATTAATTTTTTTAAAGGAGGGTTGAAAAACCCGTGAGACTGAGCGTTGGGTATGCTCATCATGCCTGAGCATTGGGCATGCTGGTTGAGGCTGATGGGAGCTGGGATCCAATGGCATTTGCAGGTTCCCAGGTTCCCCTGTACTAAATGCTCCACCTATCTCTGCATACGCAGGCAGCTCAGAATGAGTCAACACCTACATCAAAATGAAGTGGCTGAATGCGGAGGTGGAGGAACCAACTGCACCACTTATTTACTTATTTATTTATTATTTATATTTATTTAAAACATTTATATCCCACCTTATATCATTAAGATCTCAGAGCAACATACAGATAAAAAATAAATATACACAGTTAAAAACAAATTAAACCATGATGCAAGTTAAAACAATATATAATTTAAAAGCAATAAGTTAAAACAGTTAAAAAAATGTGCCAGTGAGTTTAACCATCAAAGGCTTTGTTAAAAAGCCATGTTTTTACTTGGTGTCAAAATGAAATCCATGTTGGAGCCAGTTGGGCCTCCAAGGGGAGGGCGTTCCACAGTCGGGGTGCCACCACAGAGAAAGCCCTCTCCCTTGTCCCATCATAGTGTATATGTTGCATTGGTGGGATGCGGAGAAGGGCTCCTCCAACAGATCTAAAGTCTCAGGCAGGCATATATAAGGAGAGGCGCTCTCTCAAGTATTGAGGTCCCAAGCCGTTTAAGGCTTTAAATGTCATTACCAGCACCTTGAATTCTGACCGGAAGCATATAGGCAGCCAGTGCAGTTCCTTTAAGACTGGTGTTATGTGGTCTCTGTAAGATGTACCCGCCAGCAGTCTAGCTGCTGCATTTTGCACTAGCTGCAACTTCCGCGTCGTCTTCAAGGGCAGCCCCACGTAGAGTGCATTGCAGTAGTCTAATCGGGAAGTTACCAGTGCATGCACTACTGTGGCTAGGTTGTCCCTGTCCAGGAAAGGCCGTAGCTGGCGGATCAGCCGAAGCTGACCCCAAGTACTCCGTGCCACAGAGTCCACCTGGGCATCCAGTGACAATGATGGGTCTAGGAGTACTCCCAAGCTACGCACCTGCTCCTTCAGAGGGAGCGCCACCTCATCCAGAACAGGTCGCTTACCCAATTCCCAGACTCAGGAACCACCAATCCACAGAGCTTCCGTCTTATCAGGGTCCAGCTTCAGTTTATGGGCCCTCATCCAGCCCATTACAGCCTCCAGGCACTGGTCCAGCACCTTCACAGCCCCAGCTGACTCCAACGACAAGGAGAAGTAGAGCTATCATCAGCATACTGACGGCACCCAACCCCCAAACCCCTAATGACCTCACCCAACGGCTTCATATAGATGTTGAACAGCATGGGGGACAGAATAGAACCCTGTGGCACCCCACAGCTTAATTGCCATGGGGTGGAACAGGAATCCCCCAGTACCACTCTCTGGGATTGGTCCCGCAAGTAGGAGCGGAACCATTGTAACACAGTGCCTCCTACTCCCATCTCGCAGAGCTGACACAGTAAGATACCATGATCAATGGTATCAAAAGCCACCAAGAGATCCAGGAGGATCAACAGGGTAGCACTCCCCCTGTCTTTCACCCCGAGTAGGTCGTCAGTCAGACCCTCCAAGGCTGTTTCAGTTCAGGCTACAAAGCAGAGATACCATTTTTGAATGCTTCAATTAAAAACTCTCTGCATGTAACCCCATGTAATCCCCATGATGCACAGGGGATCCCGGGGGCAACCTGGGATGACCAAGGACTTTCCCCGGGATATAAGGAACTGCAGCAAACCCGTGTGGCCGCTGCTCCTGGGTCATCCCTTCTTGCGAGGCTCTTAAAATGGGCATGGAGCTACATGGAGGCAGTCTGTACCCATCTGGGCTGGGAGTGGGGAGTGGGTTCATGGATTTTAAAAACTTCTTTTGTGGAGGAGCGCAGTTGCACTCTTTCTCCCTCATTAAAAAAAAATGGCGGCCGCGACATCCTTTGGGGACATTGTGCGGCCATCAAGACGCTGGGGGAGGATTGCAAAAGCTGGTAAGTCTGTGATCCTCCGCCTTCCCTCCCTCTACACCCTATGGTGTAGACATGGCCCAAGTCTCATGGATCAATAATTAGGTTCTCCCAATGGAGGGATATAAACAGTGGGCTCCTCCAGGATCTTTGTTGGGACTGGTTCTTTTAAACATGTCCGTAAATGTTCTGGAGATGGAGCTAAACTGTGAAGGTCAACCAAAATGATCAAGGGACTGGATAAACTCTTCTATATGAGGAAAGGTTGCAAATGGTTGGATATTTTTAGTTTAGAAAAAAAAAGTTGAGGGACATAATAGGGATGTATAAAATGATGCATAATGCAGAGAAAGAGGAGATGGAGTCATTTTTCTCCCTCTTTCATAATGCTGGAACCCGGAGTCATCCCATAAACTTAAATAGTGAAAGGTTTAGAACAGATAAAAGGAACTCCTACTTCATGCAGTGCATAGTTAAATTAGATGTAGTGGTGGCCACCAACTTGGGTGGCTTTGAAAGGGGGTTGGATAAATTCATGGACCATAAAGCTACCAATAGCTGCTAGTCATGATGGCTGTGTCCTACCTCCAATATCGGAGGCAGAATGGCTCTCAAAACCAGTTGCTGGTCAACACAAGCAAGAGGGTGCTGTCACATTCCTGGTTTACTTGTGGGCTTCCCATAGGCATCTGGTTGGTCACTGGGTGAACAGAATGCAGGTCTGATAGGCCTTTTTGCTGAACCAGCAGGGTCGCACTTATGTTCTTATGTTCCTAAGTACATCATGTAGGTGCATTTGGCCACATCCATCCTTTGCCACTCTTCCCTATTGCTCCTCTCATATCTTTTTGTCTTATTTATATTATCCTGTGTCACAATAATAATAATAATAATCCCGAAACAGAAGGATTCCAAATAGCTGTACAGGATCAAGTTATAGCAACCAAGAACTACCAAATGTACATCATACAAGATAACAGTGTAATAGCAGAGTTATGTAGGAAATGTCATCAGTTCCAAGAAACAATAGACCATGCAGCAGTAGGATGTAAAATCCTGGCAGGAATGGGCTATATGGACAGACACAATACAGCTGCAAAAATAATTCACCAATAACTGGACATTAAACTCAACCTTATCACTACACTCAACATCTAAGGTCCTCCTCTGGGTGCCTACTCCGAGGGAAGCTCAGAGGATGGCAACAAGGGAGAGGGCCTTTTCGGTGGTGGCCCCCCAAATGTGGAAAACGAGGCTCGCCTGGTGCCAACATGGTTATCTTTTCAGCACCAGGTCAAGACTTTTCTCTTCTCCCAGGCATTTAACAGCATATGTGGAGTATTTATCTGACCCTAGAATAATTGTTTTAAATGGATACGGTCTGTTTTTAAATTTTGTATATGAGTTTTTAATGTTCAATGTTTTAATCTTTGTAAACTACCCAGAGAGCTTCAGCTATGGCTATATAAATGATGATGATGATGATGATGATGATGATGATAATAATAATAATAATAATAATAATAATTATAATAATAATAATAATCCTACATACTCACCCAAAACAATCTTGGAAAATGCAGATCATAAAATATACTGGGACAGAACAATTCATAGGGACAAGGCAATACTTTGAAATTGACCAGACATAAGAGTTTTAGACAAAAAAGAAAAACATCCAAAACTCATTGACATAGTAATAGCTAATGACAAACATGCTGTAGAAAAGAAAGAAGAGAAGAGAGAAAAATATACACCAATGGACATGAAAGATAAAGAACTATGGCAACAGGAAAAGATCACAATTATTCCGTTAGTCACATCAGTCACCGGCATCACATCAAAAAATAATACAGAATACCTTTAGATACTGGGACTACCAAAATATATCCACACCAACATCCTGAAAGCAGTCATACTTAAAACATGCTCAATTGTTAGGAAATCCCTGAATCAGTAAAAGACAGCATGACCTGGCAAAACCCATCGCATCTGTCCAGAAAATCCGCCATAACCAAGAAAAGAGAATAATAATAATAATAATAATAATAATAATAATAATAATAATAATAATAATTTATTCTCTCTCTTAATCAGACACTTCCTCTGAGGCTGTAGCTTCAGAGGCAAGTATGACGGCACAAAATCACTCTCCCCACAGCCTGTCAAACAGATGTTAAATCTCCCAAGATCTTTGCATATTGAATGGACTTCCCGCATTGAATACATTTTTCCACCATTTTTTTTTTCATTATATACCACAGATAAATCTATGCCCCCAAAGTGTGATCTGTTAATACACCTCATTAAACTGCAGGGTTAGATACTCCTTATCCAGCAATAATTGAGTTTATACTCCAGAGATATTAGAAAGCATGGATGTTTTTTTTTTTTGTTTTTTTTTAAAAAGGGATTTGGATTATAAACTTTGGTTCTTGAACTTAATCACTCCTTATATGGAGAAACGAATGGATTTGTGGAAAGACCCTATGCTTGGATATGTTCACAGCTCTCCTCTCTCTACCTCTTCAGGATAAATGGAAGACACGGCTGCAAAAAGCAACATACCTAGTAGACATATCCACCACAGGGATGTAACATAGGAAGCTGCTTACACCGAATCAGACCACTGGTCCATCTAGCCAAGTATGATCAACTCTGACTGGCAACAGCTCTAAGAATGGCTTCAGGAAGAATTTTTCCAGTTCTACTTTCCGGAGGTTCCAGGGATTGAATCTGGAATCTTCTGCATTCAGAGCAGGTTCTCTACCACTGAGCCACAACCTCACCCCAACAGGTGTCCTACAGAACACAACCAGCCCTGATCTTGATTTCTTGCTCCCCTTCTGCCTCCTTCCTTGTACTAGGACAGGTGTGCAGAGTACTGATTTTCACTAGGGAGGTGTTCCTTTAAGTAGGAACTGTGGCCAGATGGGAAGGGAATGGCTGAATGAGAAGCAGAGCCTTTTATGCCAGCCAACCCACCCTCCACGTTCATGAGTCATAGAATCATAGAATAGTAGAGTTGGAAGGGGCCTACACGGCCATCGAGTCCAACCCCCTGCTCAATGCAGGAATCCACCTTAAAGCATCCCTGGCAGATGGCTGTCATCCCTGACAGATGACAGGTGATGTCTTCTGGGTATTTTCCAGTTGGAAGGGGCACCCACTGGCTGTTCCAGATGAGAAGGGACCCTGTAGTTATTCAGCCTGAAATTCTGGACTATCTCCAGATGAACTGGATGGAGAGGTTTGCCTGGCATCTACATTGTACTTCTCTCGGTGCCAGGTAAATTCCTTTTTATTTTCCCAGTCTTTTAGCATTCTAGTCTTTTAGCTCTGCTATTTTAAATCTGTATTTTAAATCTCTGCATTGCTGCTTGTTTTTATTCTCATATTTTTATAATGTGGTTTTAAGCTTTCATATTGTGGTCACCTAGAGGTGACCACATTACACCAGTTTTAAAATCTCTTCACTGGCTGCCAATTAGTTTCCAGGTGAAGTATAAAGTGTTGGTTACTACCTTTAAAGCCCTACATGGTTTGGGTCCAGGCTACCTGTGTGATCGCCTTCTCCCATACAATCCGCCCTGCACACTCAGGTCCTCTGGGAAGAATATACTTCAGTCAGCAAAAACTAGATTGACAAGTGCTACCCACAGGACCTTTTCTTCTGCTGCTCCCAGACTGTGGAATGGCGTGCAGGAGGAGACTCATCAACTTAACAGTCTATCAGCATTTAAGAAAGCTATTAAGACTGATCTCTTCCCGCAGGCCTATCCAGTGTAATTTTAGGATGTTTTTAAAATGACAATGTATATGATGTTTTAATTCAGTTTTATGTATTTTATATCTACTGTTCGTCCCTGCCTTGATCAGAATGGAGAGGTGGGTAAGAAATTATTATTATTATTATTATTATTATTATTATTATTATTATTATTATTATTATTATTATTTTATGCTATACCTTTTTTGAACTGCCCAGAGAGTTTCAACTATTGGCCAGCATAGAAATGCATACATAAATAAATAAAAATAAAAGAGTTGAACGCCTTTCACATTCTGGTGGTGTGCAGGGTGGAAGGTAAAAGGGGTTGGCCCAAAAGTCCCAAAATGCCAGCATGTTTTAGGATAATCATTAACTACTTGCCCATTACTGAGCCTTAAAAGAACCATTTCAATCTTTTATAATAGGGGGGAAATTGCACAAGGACTGGGCAACCACGAAATGACTGGTAGTTGGAGAAAAGGGGGTGGAGCCAGGGAAAGAAGGTGTGTCCCTCTGGGGGATCTTGGTGGGACAAATTGCCACCCAAGCAGCCCAGATTTGGCCCCTGGGCCTTAGCTTCTGCACCCCCGCTCTAGAGTGACAACTTGGCCACTCCCTCTTCCAACATGGAAAGGCAAAGAGGGGATTCCAGACCTGCTGAGCCCTTGATCACTGGCTAGGAAAATGGGGCTCGGCTTTTGAAAGTCGTTCTTCCTCACCCCCCAGCCCCTGTGGCTGTGAGCACATTGCTCAGCATGGAGGCAGACTCTGTGTTTGTTTAGGCCGTGCTGTGTTTTGCAAGCTGTTAACATAAGTCAGCATTTCTCGGAGAATGATGCACGCAATATTTTAAAGTCTCCCTCTCCTGCTCACGAAGCAGAGGATGATTGCATATGTAAATTGCCTTCTGTGTCTCCATGTGTTCTTCTTGCTGCGGGCAAGATATATTTTGAGGGTTTCCGGAGCGCCCAGCAAAAATGAATGATAACTCTGCGTCCCTCTGAGAGAGTCAAGTGTGTGTGGTTTTCTCCATTGTTAATGTAAGCTCTCTCTCAAAATCACCCAGTTCCATCCAGGTCCTTTTCTTACACTAATATATACTTTAAGAAAGCCACCCTGAAGTACCTAGATAGTGACCTCATGTGTTATGGAGCTGTGTGTTTGGCTGCTGTAATGAGAGTGGGTCTATAATTGTGGTCTCACCTTAAATACTGATTTGGGGATGCTGGGAGTTGTAGTCCAACACAACTGAAGGGTACCAAGTTGGAGAAGATGGATCTACAGGACTGGAGATGATGGATCTACAGAACTGGAGAAGGTGGAACTACAGGATTGGAGAAGCCACCAGAGAAATTCTTGCTGTTTTGTGAGATGTGATAGATGAAGCTTTCCCCAATGTGGCATCCTCCAGATCTTGTGGATTACAACTCCTGACATTCCTGACCATTGGCCATATTGGCTGGGATGCATGGAAGGGTACCATGTTGGCAAGTCAAGGAGTTAACAATAAGGATGGGTGAGCATCTCGTTTCTGATTGCTCTTGATAAGAATTTTTATTTAGGATAAAAAGAATTTGAGATTAAAAAACTCTTTGAGATTAAACAAACAAACAAAAATGAATGTGGGAGAAACCAAAAATGACAGATTCAGATGTCTAAGACAAGGGCTTTGTGTGCTTAGCTCTTAAAAGTATGGTTTTGAATTGTGTATTCCACAGTGTTTGTGGTACTAAATCAGTGTTGCCAGCTCTCTTTTTCTGACAGCCTCCTAGGGATGTGTGATGCTGGGAGTTCTGTTCCATATTAAGCCTGATGAAATTCTACAGTGTCCGGGCCCGATTCAAAGTGCTGGTATTAACATTTAAAGCCCTAAACGGCTTGGGGCCAGGCTATCTGAAGGAACGCCTCCTCCCGTATGTACCTGCCCAGACCCTAAGGTCATCCTCATGGGTCCTTCTCCACGAGCCCCTGCCAAAGGAAGTGAGGCAGGTGGCTACCAGGAGGAGGGCCTTCTCTGCTGTGGCACCCCGGCTGTGGAATGAGCTCCCTAAGGAGGTTCGCTTGGCACCTACATTATATGCTTTTAGAAGCCAGGTGAAGACCTTTTTATTCTCCCAGCATTTTAACAATCTATAAATAAATTTTAACGTGGTGTTTTAAATTTGTAATTTTGCATTGCTGCTGTTTTTATCTGGTTGAGCTTTTATATTGTATTTTATAGTATGGTTTTATATTGTTGTTTTATACTTTGAATGTTTTTAATTTTTGTGAACCGCCCAGAGAGCTCCAGCTATTGGGTGGTATAGAAATGTAATAAATAAATAAATAAATAAATAAATAAATAAATTTCTGTTCTAGCAAGTAGTGAACAACTGCTTTTTCCCCATTTCCAGAAATGTCTTGTGCATTTTCCCCGGGTTCTGCCATTTGTGCAAATTGTAATTTTCTCAAATTGGGGGGAGGGGGATCCTGAAATTTGTGCAAATGGTGTCATTTTAAAAAAAATTGTGCTCTCATGTGCACAATCACATGTCACCCTGTCTATTACATACTCCTGCAGAGGCATATTTCCCCTCTTGTAAATATCCTTGTCAGTTTCATCTCTCCATGCACTACCTTGTTTATAGGGGTTTGCACTCCTTAATGGAAAGGTCTGGTAACTCTGAACATCTGCAGAGCATTCAATCTTCCAGAGCAGAGATTGGCCGCTTCCAAACCCATCGAATAATTTCAGAGCAGAGGTGCACACAGTTGGAGCTTCTAACATCTCCAAAATTATCCACCTCTTATTCAGGCATCAATGGTGCGTGTGTGTGCCTCAATTGAATATCTCCATATTTGGAAGATGCTGAGTGGGGCGAGGGGTAATTTTGATATTGACATCTGTGGCTAACCAATTAGGAATTGCCGCAGCACTGTCCGTGACCGTGTTCTCCTTGTGGGAGTGGGAAACACTAACTGGCTGCTTGTTCTGGCTTTGTGGGGGTGGGGAGAGGGAGTGTGTTTCTGCTCGGACTCATAGAAGTCAATCATCCACGGTGTGAAAGTGCTGCTGGGCTGGCTGGCATCATGAGTGAGAAAGCTTCTACACCTGAGCCAGGCACAGGCAGGCTCTTTTTTTCAGTTAAACTACTATTACTCCTCTTGGTTGGCTGGGCTTCCAGTGCAGGGAGGCAGGAGGGCTCCATCCAATAGATCTGGAGGGCACCAGGTTGGAGAAGGCTAGAGTAGAAACTTCCACTCGCAGCAGTGGAACTCTGCACCAGCAAATTAAAGGATAAAAGCTCCCTCCATAAATGTGCAGGGGTGGATTAACGTGTGTGTGTGGGGTGGGTGGGATGGAAATGGTTTGGGGGAAACTTGGCATGGCTAAAGCCCTGAGCTATCACCATGCCAAGTTTCATCTCTTTATCTTTAAAAATGATATGATTATATGTAATGATTATATGTAATGATATATCATTACATATAATGATTATATGTAATGATTAAATGATTATATGTAAGCATTTAATTTCCATTGACTAGAGCGGTTATCTGAAAATGGGCGATTCTCCGATGGGTAATCTGACAGGGCGCAGCAAGGGGAGCCACTCTGAAATTGGGGGCAGAGAATCACCTCAATGGATCTGCACCCCAAATTTCAGGGGGGGGGGGAAGTCCTGCACAGCACATTCCTACTTGTTTAGCTCAGCAGTACCCTATTCTGCACATGGAGAAAACGTGTCAATTCTCCTCCACACCCCATAATAGATTGCAAGGTTTCCATGCAGTGAAAGATGAATTTGACAAGTATGGACTGAACTCCCCCTAACAGATTGCAAAGTTCCCCCCATAACAGATTGCAAGGTTTCCATGAAAATTTTCAAGCATTGCAAGCATATTTTTTTTCCAAATTTACACATTTTTGAAATGTACGCATTCTACTCCCATTGACTAAAGTGTATTTACACACATTTTTCAAAAGTATGCATTTTTCCATGCACATGTACACATTCTGCATCAAGCACATTTTTATTTTGTGTGTTTGTTTCATGAATTGGATTGCAAGCTCAGAAACGCACAGACTTTGACTACAGATTGTGTTTCATCTGGAAGGTGTGAACTGGGTAAACCCAGATAAAAACAAAACACAAAACAAATGGAAAGAATTTCTCATGCACCCCTATCCTCAACCCACATCTGAAAATATGCAGACTTTTTTCCCTTTTAACTGGGCATTACTAGCCCTTTGTCCAGGTCAGAGAAATAGGAGAAGATTTATTTATTATTTATTTATTACACTTATATACCGCTCCCATAGCCAGGGCTGCTCTCTGGGCGGTTTACAGAAATTCTAAAATTGAGGTAAAAACAAGTATACAAAATTTAAAACTCTAAAACACAGAACATACACACATAAAACATTAAAAGCCGATTAAAAACGAAACATGTGGGTAATTAGGATGTGCTGCCATATGCCTGGGCAAAGAGGAAAGTCTTAACCTGGCGCCGGAAAGATAGCAGCGTTGGTGGCAGGCGAGCCTCATCAGGGAGATCATTCCACAGTCTGGGGGCCACCACCGAGAAGGCCCTGTCCCTCATTGCCACACTCTGAGCCTCTCTCGGAGTAGGCACCCGGAGGAGGACCTTAGATGTTGAACGTAGTGACCGGGTATATTCACGTCGGGAGAGGCGTTCCATCAGGTATTGTGGTCCCAAGCCGTGTAAGGCTTTATAGGTCAAACCCAGCACCTTGAATTGGGCTCAGAAACATACAGGCAGCCAGTGCAAGCGGACCAGAGCAAGTGTTATATGGTCAAACCTTCTGGTTCCCGAAATCAATCTGGCCGCTGCATTTTGCACAAGCTGCAGTTTCCGAACCGTCTTCAAAGGCAGCCCTACGTAGAGCGCATTGCAGTAATCTAACTTGGATGTTACCAGAGCATGGACAACTGAAGCCAGGTTATCCCTGTCCGGATAGGGGCGTAGCTGGGCCACCAACCGGAGTTTGTAGAAGGCACTCCGTGCCATTGAGCTTTTGGTCATAAAGCTGCTCATCTCTATGAAAGATGACTGGTTTTACTGAATGCATTTTATTGTTACTTGTTACTATACAGTTCTGCACAGTTAAAAGAATCATAGGAGCTAAAAGTGATTAGCATTTTATAGGCTTGTTATTCACACCTTAAGCGCCTTAAAATCAGGTGACACATTTTTGAAAGTGCAGTGTCTTCTAAATTGATGTCACTGTTTAAAAGAGAAGAGAAGAAAAGAAAGCCGTCCAAACTCCGTTTTCAAATCCAAATGGAACTTGTTGTTGCAAGATATGATCCAAAATGTCTGGGGAATGCCTAGCAGTGACTGTACAGGAAAGGGATCTTGGGATTTGTTCAGTGAAAATGTCAGTCTCGTGCATGACGGTTATGAAAAGGGCAAATTCCGTGTATGGGGATCATTAAGAAAGGAATTGAAAATAAAATTGTCAAGATCATCATGCATTGATGGAAATGTATGCTGAGGCCACACTTGGAACACAGTGTACTGTTCTGGTCACCACATTTCAGAAAGGACATTGTAGAGCCAAAGAAGGAGCACAAAAACAGACCAACCAAAAGTGGTAGTGGGAGGTTCAAGAAGGATTAGAGGAAGTCCTTCTTCACGCAGCTCAGAATTAAACTATGGAGTTTGCTACCACAAGTTGTGATGATGGTCACCAAATTAGATGGCCTGAAGATTAGACAAATTCATGGAAGTTAAGTGGCTAATAGTCATTACATTTGCCTCTAAGTACCAGTTGCTGGTTGAGAACCCAAGTGGGGAAGTGCTGTTGCACTTGTGGACATCCAAGAAGCATGTGGTGGGCCACTGCGGGAACACAAAGCTGACTAGATAGGTCTAGCATAGGGTGACCCTATGGAAAAGAGGACAGGGCTCCTATATCTTTAACAGTTGTACAGAAAAGGGAATTTCAGCAGGTGTCATTTATATAGATGGAGAACCTGGTGAAACTCCCTCTTTATTACAACAGTTAAAGACGCAGGAGCCCTGCCCTCCTTTTCATATGGTCACCCTACTCTGGCCGGGCTCTTCTTATGTTTGTTTGTCCTTAAAACCCTAAGAGGGGAACTTGTCTTCATGCCACACTTTCTTGCTTGCCTAGATGCCATACTTTTGAATCTGCAAGCTACATCCTTAACTCCAGAAAGTGTGAGCTATAGTTATTCTGCAGGTAGGGAAATGCATTTTGCTAGGGTGACCCTATGAAAAGGAGGACAGGGCTCCTGTATTTTTAACAGTTGCATAGAAAAGGAAATTTCAGCTGGTGTCATTTGTATAGATGGGGAACCTGGTGAAATTTCCTCTTCATCAGAACAGTTAAAGCTGCAGGAGCTATACTAGAGTGTCCAGATACAAAAGAGGGCAGGGCACCTGCAGCTTTAACTGTTGTGATGAAGAGGGAATTTCACCAGGTTCCCCATATATACAAATGACCCCTGCTGAAATTCCCTTTTCAATACAACTGTTAAAGATACAGGAGCCCGGTCCTCCTTTTCATATGGTCACCCTAATTTTGCTCAAGTTAATGCATATTCTGTTGATTAATATTATTGTTACATCTGTTCCAATTCTTCTTTGAGTGTTGGGTAATTCTGGGGGCAGTACTTACCTGGGTTTGATTTTCGGCTATTGGGCGGTATAGAAATGCAATAAATAAATAAATAAATAAATCTTTCAATTTCCTTTATTTATTACATTTCTATACTGCCCAATAGTTAGAGCTCTCTGGGCGGTTTGCAGCAATTAAACTACTAAGGGCACAATCCTATGTTGATAGCCAGCAGCCTCCAAAGTTAGAGGCTGCCATGCTGAGTATCAAAGGCAGGACAGCAGAGCATGGAGGGGACCCTCTCCTTCATGCTCCAGCAACCCTGCATTTTGCCTAAATGTGCGATTTCACTTGTCTAGAAGTGGCTTTGGGGAGGGGGAGAGACGTGCCAACAGGAAGGTGCATGAAGCTTGGTCCGTGGTCTCCTCCCCTTCCTGCCTGGGGACCTCCTGATTTTTGGCCTCTCTGCACTCCATTTTTGAACATAGAGACCTAGTTGGTACGATGAGAACTGCACCAGCCAAAAGGAAGCATGGCAAGGGCTGGGGGAGAACCACGCCAGCTAAGAAGTCAGAGCCCTGGCTCTAACCTCGGTTCCCAGAAAACAAAAAAATACATTTTTACAAGGTGAGCCCTGGTAGTGGAAACATATTCCAAAACTGAGCCAACGTATTCCAGGCAGCATTTACCGTAATAGGTTCCAGTCCAAAAGTGGAGCCAAAGAGGCGGCAAAAGGAGACAAGCCCCATCTCAGCAATTACCTTGCTCTCAATATCCTTCCCCCAATTGTGGGACCCCTGTGTTGACTTGAAGAAAACAAAACTGAATAATAACCTGGAAATTGAAAGAAGGGTGCATTCCAAAGCATGTTTACCTGAACTCCATAAAAATCAAAAGGACTTCCTCCAAAGAAAATGTGTTTAGGATGGGAGTGTTAAATGTGAATTGTCCTGTTATTTAGGCATGGGTGAAGAAGCCATGTTTGAGTTCACTGAAGATCTCCAAATTCTTCCTCAAAGCTCGTTATACTTCATTTGCCTTCCTAAACAAATGAGTGTGTGTGTGTGTGTGTGTGCGCGCGCGCGCGATCAAGGAAAATGAGCATTTTTAAAAGTGCACATTTTTTCCTGAACAAAAAACCGGCACTGCCCAGCCGGTGGCTTGGGCGGGAAGCTGGCAGTTCCGTGCGGAGAAGGAGCGAAAGGACGCTCCTCTGGCCCCGTATGTGAGCCACATGAGGAGGGGGCGGGGTGGTGCCTATAAAGGCAGCCCGCGCCCAGGCTCCGGCCTCTTTCTGCTTCGGTCGCTGACCCACCCGCCCGCCCTCTTCTAGTATGGGATTAGCCAGTCACCTTTTTTGGAAAAGGGGCTAAGTAGGATTTTTTCCACTGGTTTTTTGCCTACTACATACTGGGAGTTTTATGCGGAAAGGTGTTTAATTAGGTTAATTGGTGGGATAGTGCCAAGGATGTGCGGGAATTGGCCATTTTAGCTAGGGATGGTGAGCACTCTGGCACCTTTCAGGTGATTGGCATAGCCGGAGGACCTGCTCCTAGGGAGCTGCGCAGCTCCCGTGTCAGGATATGGTATGCCTTTGGAGACCCTCCTGCTTCATCTACTTGCTGTTGTTACGGCAGCGAGCGGGGGTGGAATAGGGCGGTCTCCCCACACATAAAGTGTTGCATGAAGAAGAGGCCGGGTTATCCGATCCCTTCCATTTGAGAGTGGCTCGTCCTGATCCACAGGCAAATGGCCTGAGTTTAGAATATTATTTCCCGCACTTTCACATGCAGTTCCAGGGAGGGATGATACTACCCAAATTGTTAAATAAAAGAGGCCCTAGTTTAAACCCAAGCTTTGTGTCTGTGTCTTATTTCATGCTTCCTCCTCCGCACACAAATGAACATCCCCCTCCCCCACATAAACTAAAGTGTGAACATGTGGTTTTAGGAAGGATTCGCTCAACTGTGCCTTATGCGCAGATGCGCCCTTTCAGAACTGTGCCATTTGTGCAAGTGCACACTTTCAATTGCACGTTTGGGAAACTGCAAACCATTCCTGAGAATTGCATCCCTGCTTACATTCGGGGTTTCACACTGGACACGTTCACATGGTTTGTGAACATGAATGAAATTGTCCCACATCTCTACTGTCATTAAGCTTGCAAAAATCTAACATGTGGGGCAACGCTCATTCCACCAGAACTGTCCCCCCTTTGCCCTCTACAGCATGTCCCCCCCTCCTTTTAAGCTCTGGTCCAGGGTCCAAAAATCTATATCAATGATTATGGGTGATTTTCTTTTTCTCTCTTTTCCCATTTTGCCCAGGTCCCTCAGTGATCAGTGAGGCCGAGAAGGAGAGAGAATGGATAAAGGCAGCAAGGCAAATTACAGAACAGTGATAAAGCCAACGCAATGCAGGTTACTGCTATCTTTTCCTGTCTGTATGACTCTTTACAGTTTTTGATACTTCATTCACCCTGACAATGATGGATAGAACAGGAAACGAACCTAGCATAAATTCATTGTTGCTAAAGAGTAATGGGGAACGGGATGGGGAACGAAAGCAAATCCAGTATTTCCTTCATTCCCAAATGAGTAGGGAACAACTCTGAGTTATGGATTGACTATGGATGCTCCACTGATTAATAGGGAGGCGTTATTTAGATTGATCAGATAGACTGATATCTGTCATTGGGTGGGACATCCAGGTTTTTTTTTTTGGCTTGATGGAGTTCCACAGCATATCAGACCGGCTTCCTGTCTGTGAACTGAGCTACAGGCTGGTCCCTGAACTCTGGGAACAGTTTTGCATATTTTATAGGGGTAGGAAAGTTTCTACAATTTGCGCAAATTTCTAAGCAATTTGCATGGATTGTGGCTGGATTTGCGCAAATTATGGCCAAATTTGCACAATTTACAGAAATTCAGCCGGAATGAGTGCAATTTGCTCAAATTGCTCAGAAACATGTGCAAACTGCAGAAATGTCTCCTCTCCCCAACGAAGAAATGAAAATCCATGAATTGGCCCAACTCACTGCAGATCAAGTTGTGTGCCACAGCAAGAACTAAAATCATATCCAGGTGGGGCTAGCCCAGGAAAGCTCATTGAACTTCACCCACTAAATGGATTTCTCCAACATGGTTAGTTGAGAATGAAGTGGAAGAGAGGGAGCATGGTAGCTCTCACCCACCCACCCATTTCCACTGAAAAAATGCAGAGACACTTCATCTGAACCCAGAATGGCAGGTTATTGGGGAAGGAACAATCCAGAATTGTAATCCAAGAACAAGGAACTGGGCAAGCAGGAGCCAACATGCACATTCTGCCCCTCTCACATATCACAGCTCCCCAGGGCTACAGACTTCCTGTAGTACCAGAGACCTGTTGGGGGAAAACAGCCACCCCTCCCAAAATCTGGGTAAAGATACTGTTGTTTTTATACTGTTGTTTTTATGGTTCTGATGGTTTTTAAATTTTGTATACTTTTTCATGTTTACTGTTTGTAACTTTTGTAAACCGCCCAGAGATCTTTGGCTATGGGGCGGTATATAAATGAAATAAATAAATAAATAAATAAATACATACAGTTTTAGGGTACTGAAACATCACCCCAGCCCTGTATTATACCACTTGTAAATGATCCAAATTAGTAGAATATGTTTGCAATCATATATGCATTTACTTCAGAGTAAGTGCCATTGAATTCAATGGGGCTTACTTCTGAGCAGACAGGGATTGCACTGTTTGCTATAAGTCTGCAATATTGAACTGGGCCAGATCTACACCTTGTAGCAAACCATTATAAATGTGGAATAAAAAACAGCTTATAACAGTATTAAAGCAGTATACGGAATGTGGATTGTGCTCCATCAGTTATCAGTGCACTTCAGTACTGCTATAAAATAGATCTAGCCCTGGTCTTTTTTGTGCGTATTCTGGGAGAGGGAGGAATTCCCCATCCTTTACTGGCTCAGCTCCAGTAAAGGGGTCTGGAAACCCCTTTATCATGGGTTTGTTTCCATCAGGGGTCTGGAAACAAAGCCCTATGAAGAGAGACTGAAAGAACTGGGCATGTTTAGCCTGGAGAAGAGAAGATTGAGGGGAGACATGAGAGCACTCTTCAAATACTCAAAAGGTTGTCGCACAGAGGAGGGCCAGGAGCTCTTCTCGATCCTCCCAGAGTGCAGGACACGGAATAACGGGCTCAAGTTAAAGGAAGCCAGATTACAGCTGGACATCAGGAAAAACTTCCTGACTGTTAGAGCAGTACGACAATGGAATCAGTTACCTAGGGAGGTTGTGGGCTCTCCCACACTAGAGGCCTTCAAGAGGCAGCTGGACAACCATCTGTCAGCGATGCTTTAGGGTGGATTCCTGCATTGAGCAGGGGGTTGGACTCGATGGCCTTGTAGGCCCCTTCCAACTCTGTTATTCTATGATTCTATGAAACCCTGAGTCAGATGCCCAGCGCAATCCTATGCATTGGGAGTAAACTCCATTAAATAAAATGTGACACACATCCAAGTAAGCATGCATGGGACCGAGCTATTAATCCCTAGCAACAAAGAAGCCTCATCCGATCCCTTGTGTCCTTATATGAGTCCTACCGAAAGAACTAAAATGAAGTCATTGTTACACAAGGAACTGACAGCTCCATCAAAAGAAGCATCCCCTCCCCCCCTCCACACTCCTTGATAGGTGTCAGTAGACTTTGATGGGTGCGGGGGCGGAGACTGTTCCCCAGAAGGGATTTCAAAATCATCTTATTGACATTCTCTGAAGCAGGATGACTGTCGAAGCCGCGCTGCCGGAGAGGCTTTTCTTCTCTTTACAAAGGATACAACAGTATGTTGTGCTTCTCGGTAGCATTATTTACAGCTGTTCTGTGTGCACCAAGTGAAGCCAGGCCCGAGGAATGTCAGAAAATGGGTGTTAAATATCAATGAAGCACTAGATTCTGGAAAGTGGTGTGAGAACAAAAGAACAAAAGAAGAGCCCTGCTGGATCTAACCAAGGGTCCATCTAGTCGAGCGCTCTGTTCACACAGTGGCCAAGCGGCTGTCAACCGGGGACCCACAAGCAGGATACAGTACAACAGCACCCTCCCGCCCATGTTCCCCAGCAATTGGCATATACAGGCTTTTTGACTCTGATACTGGAGGTTGCACGTAGCCATTGGCCCCATTCAGAAGGCACTTTAAACCACTGGTTTAACCATGATGGTTAAGCCAGAAAGCCGGGCTGTGTTCAGAAGGCACCTTAAACCATGGCTTTAACTGCAGTGAATAAGGCTTTCTGGCTTAACCACTGTGGTTAAAGCCATGGTTTAAGGTGTCTTCTGAACACAGCCTGGCTTTCTGGCTTAACCATTGTGGTTAAAGTCATGGTTGAAGGTGTCTTCTGAACACAGCCTGGCTTTCTGGCTTAACCACTATGGTTAAAGCCATGGTTTAAGGTGTCTTCTGAACACAGCCTGGCTTTCTGGCTTAACCACTGTGGTTAAAGCCATGGTTTAAGGTTTCTTCTGAACACAGCCTGGCTTTCTGGCTTAACCATTGTGGTTAAAGCCATGGCATAAGGTTTCTTCTGAACACAGCCTGGCTTTCTGGCTTAACCATTGTGGTTAAAGTCATGGTTTAAGGTGTCTTCTGAACACGGCCTGGCTTTCTGGCTTAACCACTATGGTTAAAGTCATGGTTTAAGGTGTCTTCTGAACACAGCCTGGCTTTCTGGCTTAACCACTATGGTTAAAGCCATGGTTTAAGGTGTCTTCTGAACACAGCCTGGCTTTCTGGCTTAACCATTGTGGTTAAAGTCATGGTTTAAGGTGTCTTCTGAACACGGCCTGGCTTTCTGCCTTAACCACCATGGTTAAAGCTGTGGTTTAAGGTGTCTTCTGAATGGGGCCACTGACAGCCTTCTCCAGGAATTTGGTCTTCTCCAGGTTGGTCTCCCTTTCTGCAGTCATCCAAAATATTCAAGCAGGTAGATTCATGAATCTGTCAATTTTGTTTTTTCTCCATTTCTCTCTTCTTCTTCTTTTACAATCCAAAATTGGGTTTTCCCCAAGCATTGAGAACTTTTCCATTCTTACATTTGGCTCATCAATAGGGACAGCAGAGGTATCTGTCCTGGGGGTGGGGGGCAAATCTGCTGAACATTTGGTGGTTCACCCCCCTAGACTCCAACTCACTTGTCCGTGAGCTGACCCAACTCAACACAGATTGAGTTGGACCAACTCATGGGCATTTGCTGCCACCATTACCATTGCCAGCTGCACTGTTCTCAAGTCTCTCCTCCTCCCTCCCAGGGCCCAGGAGGGAAAAGGGAAGACTTTTGTACAGTGATCCATCTCTGCTGGTCATCTGCAAGTTCTGGCAGGGAGCCTATGGCTGAGCTCACAAATGTAAGCCATGTTGGGATTCCCAGGAAAATCTCTTGAGCCCATGTCTGCCACCATTTATCCTCAGGATTCTACCACTGACATTCAGTTTATTGCAGAAGCATCAGCTAATCCCCTCTTTGACTGTAAACAGGCCATAAACAGGGATGGGGGCACTCCAGTGGTTTTGGAAAGGAGAGCAGTAAAACTGAAGCCATTGTTGTGTTGTATGTTGCAAAGAAAAGGCATAAAATGTTATAGAATGCATTAGATTTATGTGCCAGAAGGGTGATCTACCAGGTCATCATAGAAAGGACCACTTATACCTAGACCATCTTTGACAAAGTTGCCTGGTTTTCCATTCCAAATTGGGAACTTCAGAACCATAATCAGTAACCACAGAGTAATAATTCTTACTATTGCTAAAATCTTCTCTTCGATGACCTTCTAGTTTTCTATGTGCAATGTCTTTTTCTTTTCTTTTCGTTTCATTTCTTTTCTTTTCGGGGGGGGGGGGATGTTCATTGAACTCTGGGCCCAGAGCACCATTTCATCATCTTTTTATTATCACCATTTCAAATGCTAGTGCATGGAAGTCTGCCAGGTGACCATAGCTCAGAGGTAGAGCACCTGCTTTGCATCTCCACATAAAAAGATCAAGAAGTAGCTGATGGGAAAGAGCTCTGTCTGACCTCCCTAGGTCATTGGCTCCTTGGTCATACTGCTCTAACAGTCAGGAAGTTTTTCCTGATGTCCAGCTGGAATGTGGCTTCCTGTAACTTGAGCCCATTATTCTTTGTCCTGCATTCTGGGATGATCGAGAAGAGATCCTGGCCCTCTTCTGTGTGACATTTCAAGTACTTGAAGAGTGCTATCATGTCTCCCTTCAATCTTCTCTTCTCCAGGCTCAACTTGCCTAGTTCTTTAGTCTCTCCTCATAGGGCTTTGTTTCCAGACCATTGATCATCCTCATTGCCCACCTCTGAAGATGCTCCAACTTGTCTGCGTCCTTCTTGCAGTGTGGTGCCCAGAACTGGACACAATACTCAAGATGAGGCCTAACCTGTGCCAAACAGAAGGGAACCAGTACCTTGTGTGACTTGGATTGCACCTCTTTGTCCAAATCATTAAAAAATCTTGAAGAGCACTGGGCCCAGGACTGAGCCCTGCAGTACCCTTGCTCATTACCTTCCCCCAGTTTGAGAAGGTTCTGTTGATAAGCACTGTTTCAGTCCGATTCTGTAGCCAACTGTGGATCCACCTAATAGTTGTTCCATCTAGCCCACTTTTAGCTAGTTTGTTAATCAGAATGCCATGGGGCACTTTGTCAAAAGCTTTGCTGAAGTCAAGATGTATTAAGTCCACAGCATTTCCACAGTCCACAAGGGAGGTTACCTGATCAAAAAATCAGATCAGATTAGTCCGACAGGATTTATTCTTGACAAATCCATGCTGGTTTCTAGTAATCACTGTGTTGTTTTCAAGGTGCTTACAGACTTACTTCTTTATAACCTGCTCCAACGTTTTCCCAGGGATGGATGTCAGGCTGACTGGTCTATAGTTCCCAGGTTCCTCCTTTTTGCCCTTTTTGAAGATAGGGACAACGTCAGCCCTTCTCCAGTCATCCGACACTTCACCCGTCTTCCATGATTCCTCAACAATAATAGACAGTGGTTCTGATTGGGAGAGTAATGCCATCAGGAGTGTCCCAGGGTCTGAACTGGACTTCACTAATTTTACCAACAGGGGAGCCCTGCTGGGATCTATCTTATCTAGCATCCTCTTCCAAAACTGGCTAACTACATGCTTCCAAGAAGCCCAGAACCAAGCATTGAAGGTGGCAAATGTTCCTCAACAATATGCCTCTTGCACCTAGCATTCAGTTGTATAACTGAAAAATGGAAAAGAGAGCCTAAATGTTCATTTGCTGGGCTGATATTTTCACATGTGTTTATTTGATGGGAGCTATTTTGTTTCTAGTATGTTGCTGTTAATTATGAATGAAGAAGAACATATCATATTATTAAAAGCATTCTTTTTAATAATGAATGGTAGCTTTTGCAAATCATCTCACACTATGCTCAGTACCTTTTTTAAAAAGGCACCTGTTGATGTTTTGCGAATATGCTTCTGTGGGAATTTGTTCTCATGTAATCAATTAAAGAATGCTGGAGTAGATGGACTGTTGATCCAATCCATCAAAACAGTTTTCTGTTCTGGCTTAACTACCTCCCACCACCACCACCCCAACAATCAAACTGTGACAACTTTTCCTTGGACCAGCCAAATAAAAAAGCAGAGTTGTCTGTCAATCAGCCACCTCTCTCTCTCTCTCTCTCTCTTTCTCTCTGAATTAGTTGCCAAGGGTTTTTGTTGAAATTCTCAAACTTAAGAAGCTATCATGAATCCTTACACATTGCGATCAGTTATCAAAATTGCCAAGTGACAAGATACATTAGCAACGGTATAATTTTAGGTCTTATGCTAATATGTCATTGCCTTGGAAACAGAGAGAGAGAGATACAGATCTGCCCGCTGCCATTCACTCACTCACTCGCTCGCTCGCTCTGCTGTTTTTGTACTCAGCCATTTCTCTCGGATAACGACTCCTCCTTGGAGTAACTGAAGAGTCCCAATTTAAGAGCTGACAGAAGAGCAAGCTTGACATCCGTTGCCCTTTGGTTGTTCCTTGGAGGAGTAGAATGAATCAGCCCTGACCCTCCAAAAACAAGCCGCAGCAGTAGGAAGGAAAGAGGACGGATGGCTCTTGTGTGGGCTGATTGTAGATAATGAAGTAGTTCACCAAATTACAATGTGTGTAGGAGTTTACAAGAAAAGGGAATAGAGATGAGACTTGTCCTCCTGGGCAGCTACATTTATGAAAAGTCCCCCCATCCCTCTCCAAAATATGGAACTGGAGTGGATAACCGCTGAGACAGACGACCGTAGGCTTAATGTCTTGAAAAACACATGGCCTATTTATTCATTTGACCCAACTATTTTGGGAATATATCAGTTTGGTCTTTCGAATTGTACAACTTCTCTTCAGCTTATATAAAACATAAAATATTGGGGGGGGGGATGCAGGCAAAGGGAAGGCTCAACAAATAATCTATTTCGTACCTTAAATGAGAAGGAAAGATTAGTACCTGTGTGTATTTTTCAGGAGTACCTATATTTTTGGCCAGCAGTTGGGTCATACATGTGCACTTAACCCTTGATGGCCACACCCAGTGATTCTATTCATGTACACATGGACCATTACAGAGCTATGAGACGTCCGTATCTCCTCTTATCATTTCAAGACAAGCTGTTTCAATGGTGGATCTTTTCACACATCCAATTGCCAATCGTCAAGTGTACAATAATCAAGGTTAAAGAGATCCATAGATGAACGTGCATGGTGGAATACTACTATGCTATAAATGCATGGTATATCACCACTTCTGTAGCACTGTCTGGCTCATTTTCTTGGACACAGTGTAGCTGATGATGCTGTGGACATGGACAGGCTCTTTGAACAATGCTCAATCCTAGCCTTTCATGGTTGGTTAAAGACATTAGATTGGGAATACTAAATTGTGTCTCAAAGCAATCCATGCTTCCCTTAGAGAAAGAGAGAAACTATGTCTAATACTGCGTCCAGTTCTGGGCACCACACTTCAAGGAGATGCGGACACGCTGGAGTGGGTACAGAGGATGGCAACGAGGATGATCAGGGACTTGGAAACAAATAGGAGAGACTGAAAGAATGGGGCATGTTTAGCCTTGTCAAGAGAAGACTGAGGGGAGACATGATAGCACTCTTCAAGGACTTGAAAACTTGTCACACAGAGGAGGGCCAGGATCTCTTCTTGATCATCCCAGAGTGCAGGACCTCAGAAAAGGTCCTCTGGGTAACAGTTGTCAGCCTAGTTTAGGCTGACTGAAATAAGTTCTCCCCAGAGGACTGGAGTGTGCAGGGTGGACTGTATGGGAGATAGTGATCCTGCAGGTAACCTGGACCCAAACCATGTAGGGCTTTAAAGATAATGACCAACATTTCATACTTGGTTCCAGGATGTAAGAATTAGGTAAATTCTGGCTAAAAATGATTGAAATACGTTTCTCATACATCGCTAGCTGTGAGTGCTCCTTTCTCAATCCATTAAGGTTTTTCAAAGGTTAAGCTTAGCATTACTGGGAAATCAAAGGAGGCCAGAAGTAGTTGGGCATTACTTGGGGAACAAAGAGAAATCCTTCCTGAACAAGCATTTATCAAATTACAGAACCTGTCGCTGCCGTTTCCTGCAAAGGGTCAGCGCCTTCCCTTGTTCCTGACAGACAAAGAACATGTGTCAGGCACGATCGATGCTTCAGTTAACTAAACAGCTGCCTAATAGTAGGGTTGTGGAAGACAAAGGTTTGCTTGAAGACAATGGAGTGAAAGTTCTTTTTTCATATGTGAAGGGAATCTTTTCTTCTCATTACTCTGTTTGTTTTCATTCTGTTCAACAGTTGGACTTGTTCTACATTGATTTCTCTCCCCTGCCCACCATCACCACCTCTATTTCCAATATGCGAACCCACAAAAGAGCATTTGTTTATTTATTACATTTATATCCCACTTTTCCTTCCAAGGACCTCAAGCGGCATACAAGTTCCTCCTCCTCCTCTCCATTTTATCTTCACAGCAAGCCTGTGGGGTAGGTTAAGCTGAGAGTCAGTGACTGGCCCAAAGTCAACCAATGCGCTTCATGACTAGATCCCAGGCTTTCCAAGTCCCACTCCAGTGCTCTAACCACTACACCACACTAGCTCTTGATCCCACACCTGTCATTATTTATTCTTGTGTGTTTGTAAGCAGAGGTCAACCCAAAAGGCCTTGAGCCATGCAAGGTTCCATGAGACTTTTCCCCATCCTCCATGATTTTCTCTATTTGGTCCCACTGGGGGCAGAAATAATGGCTATTACTGGGTCCTGACAGTTGTGGTTGTCACGTACCCTGTTGATGGATTCCATTTTCTTCAGCATTTTCTACTCTACCCAGAAGGGTCTGAAAACAAAGCCCTATGAGGATAGACTGAAATAACTGGGCAAGTTGAGCATGGAGAAAAGAAGACTGAGGGGAGACATGATAGCACTCTTCAAGGTTGTCACACAGAGGAGGGCCAGGATCTCTTCTCGATCCTCCCAGAGTGCAGGACATGGAATAATGGTCTCGAGTTCCAGGAAGCCGGATTCCGGCTGGACATCAGGAAAAACTGCCTGACTGTTAGAGCAGTATGACAATGGAACCAATTCCCTAGGGAGGTCTTGGGCTCTCCCACACTAGAGGCCTTCAAGAGGCAGCTGGACAGCCACCTGTCAGGGATTCTTTAAGGTGTATTCCTGCATTGAGCAGGGGGTTGGACTTGATGGCCTCATAGGCCCCTTCCAACTCTACGGATCTATGGTTCTATTATTCTATGCTATGGTTAAATCTGAGAGATATGAAGTTGTTGTGTTCAGTAGACAGACTGTCAGCACATACAAGTAAGGGGGTGAGGAGGAGAACAGAATGCCCTCATGGGAATGTGAACCTTCCTTTCACAGTTTCAATCAGGATTCAGGGTGCAACTAAACATGGTACCCTTCCCTGGTACAGTCCTCTTGATCCAAACTGCTCCCCCCTTCAAGCTGCACTGGATATTTTTTTTAAAAAAAGGGGAGATATTTTACCATCTTATTTACATGCACTGCTGTGTCTTGTTCAGATGATCATCCAAGGTTTAATAAACTATAACTATAGTTTATGAAACCATCAACGGGCACAGTGTCTACATTCTTCTTCCTCAACCCTTGGCAGAAAGATTTTGTCTTGGATTAAGCCAGACTTCCATATTACCTTTGAACTTGAGGATTCTAGCTTAATGTTCATTCACAAACTCATTAAACCAACCAGGATCCTGTTTTATTTTACTGGTTTGTTACTTGACATGGTACGGATGTAACCAGGCATTCTGGCTTAGTACAAACTAGGATCTTCATGTCAAAGTTGGCATACAATGGATGGAGGGTTGAGGGAGGAACACGTGGTGGTGGCATTAACTCATGGCTTCATGAACCACCTTTTATGAACTTCTCGACAAACATTTCCAAGCTGTCCAAGTTGGCTCTTAGAAAATTGGTTGGTTCCTTTAACAGTCCTATTCTATACACATTTAGAGCCAGTGTGGCATAGTGGTTAGAGTGTTGGACTGTGACTTGGGAGATCCGGGTTCTAATCCCCACTGGGTCATAACGCTAATTGGGTGACTTTGGGCCAGTCACAGACTCTCAGCCTGTGAGGATAAAACGGAGAGGAGAATGTTCATATATGCCACTTTGGACTTCTTGGAGGAAAGCCAGGATATAAATGTAACTAGTAAATAAACAAATAATAAATAAATTTACAGAGAAATAAGTGGAGCATAGTACTGAGTAAGTGTGCATAAGATCACAGCCTGCATTTTGCAAATCAATAGCAACAGCTTTGTTGTTTTTCTGACAGTTATAGCACATAATATAAAATGTTCTTATTCAGTACTTATATGTACCCTTAATATTCAGCAATGGCTATCCAGTTATTTGTTATCCTCTTTGAATGTGGCTGCAAGATTTCGCCTTTCTATAGCCATACATTAAAAAAAAGAAAAAAAGGATAGATCATATGGAACTGAGAACATATGTAAATGTCAGTTGCTCTTCAGGGTTAACACAATGCAGACTTATGTCTAGAGCTAGACGGACAGTAATTGTCCTCTGAGCTCTCGTTTTGCAAATGGTTTCCCTTAACAGCAGCCTTTTCCCAACCCATCAACACTTGATCTTCGCTGGGTCACAGTCAGATTTACAGAGCAGAGCGAGAACTCCCGCCTGTCTCGCAGTGCATAAAGAATTCTGAAAAGGGATTATATTGCAGATTTGGCCTTCGCTGGAGTCATAACATTTAAAATGCCATTAAACCTGTGCTTTCACTTCTCTGTGGGTTCCCGTGTCCCACGGCTTGCAAAATTTCAGTATCCGCAGGGGTTCGCATTGTACTTGGAGCCCTTTGGAAAGCTGCATGTGTTTCTACAAAGCCGTTCTGGAGGAAAAGGGAGGAATGGTGTGAGCCTTGATACGGGTTTCTTTATGACGATTTTGCGTGACACTTATTTATATACCTTATTATGTCTAGTAGTCCCTGGTGATCATTTTTCACAGTGATCTAACTTGCTTTGTATTCTGAACCGCCTAGAGGACTCAAGCACCATGGTTCTACAGTTTTATTTAAGAAAGCAAAACAAAAGAAAAAGAAAGAGGGGGGAAAAAACCCTCACACAGTTTTTAAGAACGCTGCAACGGACAATTTGATTTGTTGATTTTCAGAAGTGGTTAAAGCTTTCCACTTGGAAGTCAGAATTTCTGTCCTCAAAGGGGTTAATTGATACTTCCTACCTTCTTCTCCCCCCCCCCCCAACCTGGGAGGTTTGGTTAAAACTCAGCTGAGTTTATTGATTACTTATCTGGATTGGTTAAATCCATATTGATCGTCTTCCTTCCTACGCCACGGATTCAGGATTTCGCAACAGCCGTCTTTTATGCTTACAATGTGTAAATGTTATATTCTCTGCATGGGTAAGAACAACTCTATTCAAACTGTAAAGACATTGCATATGGGAGATATGCAATGATCCATACTATATCTGTAATCAATACACTGGGTACTAGATATCAGTATTAGTGATAGGTGAACGCCTCCCAAGAATTCCCTCTCAATTTGATCCTAAATTATTCCTAACGCTATTTTGGCTGCTCTCACAATTCCTCAGTTGCTTTGCCTGAGAAGGAACCTCACAATTCACTTCTAAGGCCGCTCTGAGACCTTAATGATATAGGGCGGGATGTAAACGTTTTAAATAAATAAGGCCTAATCTACACGAAGCAAGATATTGCACTATGAAAGCGGCATGAAAGTGGTATAAAAAAGGCAGGAGCCACACTACTGCTTCATAGCGGTACTGAAGTGCACTGACAACTGTTGGGGCCCATTGACACATTCCACATACTGCTTTCATTTGACTTTCAGAGTGCTATGTCCTGCTTGGTGTGGCTCCTGCCTTTTATATACTACTTTTATACTAGGGGTGTGCACGGACCCCCTGCTCCGCCCCGCGGGCCGATCCGAAAATTTAGGATCAGCCCGCTCTGCGCCGCTCCGCCCATACTCCGCTCCTCTTCACTGCGGAGCTCTGGCTCCGAATCAGAGCTCCGCAGTGGAGGGGAGTGGTGCCAGGTAAGGCCGGGAGAGGAGGTGGGGGGGGGTTTCCGGGCCCTGCCACCGTCGCCACCCGTGCAGCGATGGCGAAATAGCCCGGTAAGTGACCAAGGGGGAGGGGGGCCTTACCTGCCTCCGTCCGCGGTCCGTCAGCTTCTTCAATTGAGCCCGCGGTTCAACCAGGAAGTCTGGGCCGCAATTGAAGCAAGTGCGGCCCAGACTTCCTGGTTGAACCGCGGGATCAATTGAAGAAGCCGAGGGACCGCGGATGGAGGCAGGTAAGGGAGAGGAGGGGGGGTTACCGGGCCCTGCCGCTGTCGCCGCATGGGCGACAGTGACAGTGGCAGGGCCCGGTAAATCCCACTTACCTTTCCGGCGGAGCTCCGGATCGAGGCGAAGGATCCACCTTCACCTCGATCCTCTTCGCCATGCTCCGCTGGCCCCCCAATCCTCTTCGCCTCCGCCTTAAGGGGAGGCGAAGCACCCCGCTCCGCTTCTAATTCGCCGGTCCGATTAGTAGCGGAGCACATCCCTATTTTATACTGCTTTCATAGTGCAATACCCTGCTTGGTGTAGATTAGGCCATTGTCTCATGGATCAATAACTTGTTAAAGAGAGTAGGAATATGCAAAACACACACACACACACACAAACACACCATCTCACAAGGCCATGAGATGGAATGGGTTTTAGGATGAAAATTGGAGAACCTCTTTGATGACCTGGAGTTTTGCTGACTTTCACATCCCCAATATGGGGGCCCATTTTGAAGAGGTTGTGTATGGACTAAAGAAGCTGGGTCTTAGTGGAAGAGCACATCCTTTGCATGCAGAAGGTCCTAGGTTTAACTCCCAGCATCTCCAGGTAATGCTGCAAGAGATTCCTGAATGGGAGGGCTTCTGCCAGTCAATGACCTTGTTCAGACGACATGCTAAGCCATTGTGGTTAAGCATTTTGAATGAAACATTATAGCTTAGCATGTCGTGTGAATCATTCCTTACCATGGTGGCTACATAAACATGGTTTAAAGACGCTCGCTAACCATTTGCTGCAAAATGGTTAGTGGCCTAACCATGGCTTAGTATGTTGTCTAGGGTGACCATATGGAAAGGAGGACAGCGCTCCTGTATCTTTAACAGTTGCATAGAAAAGGGAATTTCATCAGGTGTCATTTGTATAGGGTGACCATATGAAAAGGACAGAGCTCCTGTATCTTCAACAGTTGCATAGAAAAGGGAATTTCATCAGGTGTCTTTTGTATCCATGCAGCACCTGCTGAAATCCCCTCTTCATCAAAGTAGTTAAAGCTGCAGAAATATAGCTAGAGTGACCAGATACAAAAGAGGGCAGGGCTTCCACAGCTTTAACTGTTGTGATGAAGAGGGAATTTCACCAGGAGCTTCAGGCATAACAACGACACCTGCTGAAATTCCCTTTTCTCTACAACTGTTAAAGATACAAGAGCACTGTCCTCCTTTTCCTGTGGTCACCTTAATGTTGTCTAAACAGACCCACTGAAGACAAAGCTGAGCTTAATGGACCAATGGTTTAATTTGGTTTCAGGCAGCATCCTATTTCCCAATTTTATGTAAATGCCCCCAGTCCCTCCATGTATTTCTGGAATGAACACTCAAACAGTACTTCTATTCCTCAGGGTTCCACAAAAATCTTTCTTTCACAGGTATTTGTCGTGTGATCCTGGAACAAAACCAATTGCCCTATGTAGTATTCCCAGGTATGTGTGGGAAGAGGGTGGTTGTATTTCAGCCATTTCTATTTGTTTCTCTCTCTCTTGTTCCAGCCCGGTCTCATAGGTTGCCTCAGTGCCTCAGGCGAGACCTTAATAATGCTAGGCCTGGTCTCCTCACAGTATTTATGTTCCTAAATAGTGGAAACAAAGAAGAGAGATTTTTCTTTTCTGTCTTCTTCTTCTTCTAGGAACTCGTAAATAGCTCCCAGAAGCAATAATAAAAGAGAGATTGGAAGGGGGAGGAAAATGTAAATACTAGAAGAAATGCTGTATGATGCTCCTGTGTTGATCGTAACAGTGGGAGGCATATATATTAGGGATGTGCTCCACTTCTAATCGGACCGGAGAAGCAGTAGCGGAGCGGGGGGCTTCGCCTGCCCTTAAGGCGGAGGCGAAGAGGATTGGGGGGCCGGCGGAGCGTGGCGAAGAGGATCGAGGTGAAGGCAGATCCTTCACCTCGATCCGGAGCTCTGCCGGAAAGGTAAGTGGGGTTTACCGGGCCCTGCCGCTGTCGCTGTCGCCCATGCGGCGACAGCAGCAGGGCCCGGTAACGCCCCCCACCCTCCTCTCCCTTACCTGCCTCCGTCCGAGGTCCGTCAGCGTCTCCAATTGAGCCCGTGGTTCCAGCAGGAAGTCTGGGCCGCACGGCCCAGACTTCCTGGTGGAACCACGGGCTCAATTGAAGACGGTGACGGACCGCGGACGGAGGCAGGTAAGGCCCCCCTCCCCCTTGGTCCCTTACCAGGCTCTGCCGCCGTCGCCACATGGGTGGCGATGGCGGCAGGGCCCGGTACCCCCCTGCCCTCCTCTCCCTTACCTGCCTCCGTCTGTGGTCCGTCAGCGTCTCCAATTGAGCCCGTGGTTCCAGCAGGAAGTCTGGGCCGCACTTGCGGCCCAGACTTCCTGGTGGAACCATGGGCTCAATTGAAGACGGCAACGGACCACGGACGGAGGCAGGTAAGGCCCCCCTCCTCCTTACCGGGCTCTGCTGCTGTCGCCGCATGGGCGGCGATGGCGGCAGAACCCGGTAACCCCCCCTATGGGGGGGGACTGGAGCTCCAATCCGGATCCGGAGCTCCGAGCGGAGCAGAGTGGGCACAGGCGGAGTGGGGGCGGGGCGGAGCGGGCCGATCTGAAAATGGCGGATCTTAAAGTGAAGCGGAGTGGGGGGGTCTGTGCACACCCCTAATATATATAGCTCTTTCTCAAGGCAGGAGGAAGGTGTCACCCTGATCCAAATGAAATTGAACTGAATGGGAAACGTTGGGAAGAAATCCAAGGAGTATCTGGAACTAATCACAAGCTGAATGTGAGCCAACAGTGTGATGTGGCTGCAAAAAAAGCAAATGCTATTTTGGGCTGCATTAATAGAACTATAGCTTCCAAATTGCGTGAGGTACTGGTTCCCCTCTATTCAGCACTGGTTAGGCCTCGTCTTGAGTATTGTGTCCAGTTTTGGGCTCCACAATTCAAGAAGGACGTGGACGAGCTGGAGCGTGTTCAGAGGAGGGCAACCAGGATGATCAGGGGTCTGGAAACAAAGCCCTATGAAGAGAGACTGAAAGAACTGGGCCTGTTTAGCCTAGAGAAGAGAAGATTGAGGGGAGACATGAGAGCACTCTTCAAATACTTGAAAGGTTGTGACACAGAGGAGGGCCAGGATTTCTTCTCGATCCTCCCAGAGTGCAGGACACGGAATAATGGACTCAAGTTACTGGAAGCCAGATTCTGGCTGGAAATCAGGAAAAACTTCCTGTCGGAGCAGTACGACAATGGAACCAGCTACCTAGGGAGGTTGTGGGCTCTCCCACACTAGAGGCATTCAAGAGGCAGCTGGACAACCATCTGTCAAGGATGCTTTAGGGTGGATTCCTGCATTGAGCAGGGGGTTGGACTCGATGGCCTTGTAGGCCCCTTCCAACCCTACTATTCTATGATTCTATGCTAATGATGAATGCTTTCCTTCTATTCCATTCCTTGATTGGACTTTCGGTTCATTCTGTGCAGGATCACGCTCCTCCTGAATTTCCAAAATTGCAACGTGTGCAATTTGCCACAGCTTTTGGTTCATGGGGTTCATTTGCATTTCTTCCTACTTTTCCTCTAAGGTGGCCATGTGTTCTACTTTGCAGAGGACCGCCTTCCATTTCCTCCATTTCTGCTCTTTGAATTAGGGATGGGCAAACTCCCCGGCATGCGACTTGTCAGATGCTCACCCTGCTGCTGCCTGCCCCTTCTTGTCAGGCCGCATGAGCTTCTTTTGAGTCTTGGCTCAGCTCAATGAGGCCTGGCAGCCGCCCGCCCTTGCTGCCAAAATTGCGCTCTTCCCCTGATGCATCCATGGCAGCCGCCATCGACGCAATGGGGGAATTGCACAATTTCCAGAGTCTCATTGATCATTATTTATTTATTTTATTTATTGACGGTGTTTTTATCTCGCACCTCAGGCGAAAAAGGCTTCTGGAGCGGCTTAAAATCAATCAATAAAGAAAACAGTCAGGCTCACGTTCTAAAAAAGAGCCAGTGTGGTGTAGTGGCTAAAGGATTGGACTGGGAATCGGGAGGTCCGGGTTCTACTCCCCACTCAGCCACAGAAACCCACTGGGTGACTTTGGGCCAGTCACATACTCTCAGCGCAACCTACCCCACAGGGTTGTTGTTGTGAGGATAAAATGGAGAGGAGGAGGATTATGCACGCCGCCTTGGGTTCCTTGGAGGAAGAACGGCAGGATATAAACGCAAGAATAAATAATAAATAAAAAAGATACAACACACAAGGAAAAGGGGAGGGAGAGGGAAGAGGGGAAAAAGAAAAAGAAACTCTCCCCACGGCCTGAGTTCGATCCCAGCGGAAGCTGGTTTCAGGCAGCCGGCTCGGGTCGACAGCCTTCCATCCTCCTGAGGTCAGTAAAATGAGTACCCAGCTAGCTGGGGGAAAGGCAATAACGGCCGGGAAAGGCAACGGCAAACCACCCCGCTATAAGGCCTGCCAAGAAAACATCAGTGAAAGCTGGCGTCCCTCCATGAGTCAGTATTGAATCAGTGCTTGCACAAGAGGCTCCTTTCCTTTCCATTTTGTTGCCAGCCATACTAATACTTCCCTAATGTGTGCACTGGTGCATTAGTATAAAAAAGAGCATATATATATATATATATATATATATATATATATATATATATTTCTATTTAAGCAATTCAGGGCAAGAGTCATTACCCAACACCTTTGCTGGGTGGTGACTCCTGCCCTGTCCTGAATTATTTAAGGGCCTGAGGGAACTAGCAGACCTGATTGCTTAAAATCAAAATTCTGGCCCAGCAATCTTATAGAGCAGGCTGGCTCCAGCCACCTGGCAGAGATGGACAGATCTGTCATTGACAGTTTCTAATTTTTCCACCCTTAAGTTCAGGTCATCTCATTTCAACATCAGTTTGTGATTATTATCATCATTAATTATTATTATTAAATTTCATGGACATTTGTACCCATTTCTATGTGCATTTCTCTTAACACACACACATTTGTGGGGGGGTATTTTTGCCAGATATATGCATTTTTGCAAGCAATTTCTCTTAATATGTTTTTTTAAACCATTGTTTTCACACACATATGCATTTTTGTGGACTTTCCCCCAACATAGACATTTCGGTACACTTTTTGATTGGAGAACTCCATCTCAAGTCTTCAAGAAATGCAACTTTTAATGGATAACTGAATTTTGATTTGCATATAGATGCAAAGGCATACAAGTAGCCTTGTTTCCATTGAAAGGTGAAATGAACAAATTCTTCCCCAATCTCTACCACTTGGCAGTGATCAGAGAGGTATTGCTTGCACATTGCCATGGCCAAGCAGACGCATCGGGGGTGATTGGCAAAGTAGGGGGACTGACAAATAAACAGGGGAAGGACATCAACATTATTGCCCTGCTCATGCTGTGAGCTTCAAAAAACCCCAACTTGTTATTCTTGAAGTTGGGTTTTTTTGAAGCTCACAGCATGAGCAGGGCAATAATGTTGATGTCCTTCCCCTGTTTATTTGTAATGGGATCTGAGCTGGCGGTGACCAAACAAGAATGAGATCTTGGGGCTGTGGTGGACAGCTCGATGGAAATGTCCACCCAGTGTGCAGCCACTGTAAAGAAGGCAAACTCCATGTTAGGCATTGTGGAATGTGGAATGTGGGAAAAAACAAGGCAGACACAAGAAATTGGGTATAAAACAGGGCCACATTTATTGATAGATCTGCAGAAGGGAAACCTAAGCAGGCATCTTCCTCTAAAACAGCATACATCCATTATTTGAAAGGGTGAGACATTCACAGCTAAAGGGGCGGCAACTGAAAGTTCGCCGCCCTCCGGCTTCCCCTTCCGGGGTAGGGAGGCCTTCCAGGTCACACACCCCTCGCGGTATGGAACTGTGAGAGGGTGAGAAAGGTTAGCCTCAGAGGTAATCCTTATTTCCCCAGCTGGGTCACGGGACTCGCATCTGTTGAACCTCAGGTGTTTATCAATCACCGCCAGGTGCCTTAGAATGCTCACCGTCCCTCGCCAGGTGAAGATGCCTGCGCATTCCTGCCATTAATGTGACTGAATTAATTTGCAAATTAACCTATTAGTACTCCCTATCTGTCTTGCAGTATGAAGTAGGCGAAAAAACTCACAACCAATAAAAGATTGTGAGCAAAAAATTCCTACTTGGCTTCCAATTAAAGGACAACCAGCAAACCCATACTACCTACAGGGAAGGGAGGGAGCCATGCTGCGAAGAGGAAACGAGAGGGGCGTGAGGAGGGCCAGGATCTCTTCTCGATCCTCCCAGAGTGCAGGACACGGAATAACGGGCTCAAGTTACAGGAAGCCAGATTCCAGCTGGACATCAGGAAAAAAATTCTGACTGTTAGAGCAGTACGACAATGGAATCAGTTACCTAAGGAGGTGGTGGGCTCTCCCACACTAGAGGCCTTCAAGAGGCAGCTGGACAACCATCTGTCAGGGATGCTTTAGGGCGGATTCCTGCATTGAGCAGGGGGTTGGACTCGATGGCCTTGCAGGCCCCTTCCAACTCTGCTATTCTATGATTCTATGATTCTATGATTTATAAAGGCTCCATTGCCCCTCCCCGTGACACGTGGCCAATGGGAGAGGCCGCCAATCAGTGGTCTCCATGCCTCGCTTCCCCCATCCCCCACAACAGCCCCACCCCACCCAAGCTACGCTGGGCGAGGATTTAGGGTGTTTATAAGAAAAGGAATTGAGAATAAAACGGCCAGTATCAAACTGCCCTAATAAAAATCTATGGTGTGACCACACTTTGAATACTGTGTGCAGTTCTGGACAACACATCTAAAAAAAGATATTATAGAGCTGGAAAATGGCAACTAAAATGATTAAGGGGCTGGAGCATCTCCCCTATGAGGGAAGGTTACATCAACTGGGATTGTTTTGCTTGGGGAAGAGGAGGCTAAGGGGAGACATGACAGAGGTGTACAAAATTATGCATGGTATGGAGAAGGTGGATAGGGAGACATTTTTCACTCTCCCTCAAAATACTAGAACCCGGGGTCCTCCCATGAAACTGATTGGTGGGAGATTCAGGACAAATAAAAGGAAGGACTTCTTCACACAGCACATAGTTAAATTATGGAACTTATTACCACAAGATGTAGTGATGGCCACCCATTTGGATGGCTTTAAAAGGGGGTTGGATAAAATCCTGGAGACGATGGCTATCAATGGCTACTAGCCCTGATGGTTGTGTGCTATCTCCAGTATTCAAGGCAGTAAGCCTGTGTGCACCAGTTGCTGGGGAACATGGGTGGGAATGAGCTAGAGTACTCGTGCCCTGCTTGTGTGTTCCTGGTTGACAACTGGTTGGCCACTGTGTGAACAGAGTGCTGGACTAGATGGACCCTTGGTCTGATCCAGCATGACACTTCTTAGGTTCTTATGTTCTTAAGTGACATCCGGCTGGTTGAGAAAAGTGATTTCTCCTACTTCCAGTACATCAATAAACAGTTTCATCTGTGTTTGGTCTGGGAGGAGTGAGCTTGGTAAATTCTGATAAAAACTGAGCTGAAATGAATTTCTCAGAGTTCCCTACCTGTCCCCCACCTCACCCCCCCCCCCCATTTGGACTCTGCCCAAATATTACATTAATTCTTAAACAGCCAACCCGGAACAAGAACCATTGGAACACAGAAACAGCCAGGCTGTTTCTCCTCTTGAACGCTCACTGTTTGCTTTTATCCCATGAGATTTGTTTGTATTCGATGGCTGAAGGTCTTATCAGAAATGAAGGGTGAAACCCTGGATGGTGTGTGTGTGTGTGTGTGTGTGTGTGAATGAATGCAATGCCTTTCCTTTACACGGCTGCCGACTCCTCTCATGTTGCCTCGTGTGGCATTAAGAGGTGTCTCATCACATCACGCTGTACATTGGCGACACGATAATGCAATGAGACATGCCAGATGCGGAGAGCAAGAATCTAACCTGAATTCATTTGCATGCTCTGATCAGAGATACCAATGGGCTGGAAGTGCTACACAAATCCGGGCGAGTCATTCCAGTACAGAAGGCCATTGCTAGGACAGGATGAGCATCAGGACATCTGCCCTGGAAGGTAGAACGGCCATCCCAATGCCTCCCTTCCCCCTGCCCCAAATGTTATGCCACAGCGACTTGGAAATAGAAGGATTCTGATACAGCAAATACAGCAAATCATAGGCCATAGCTAGACCTAAGGTTTATCCCTGGATCGTCCAGGGGTCAAACCTGTTCATCTAGGTGCCACACAGGGGATCCAGTGCTCAGGCAGGGGTGAACCCTGGATGATTCCAGGATAAACCTTAGGTCTAGCTGTGGCCGTAGAATCATGAGGAGTAAAAAGATGGTATTATCCAACGTAGGGATGTGCTCCGCTCCGATTAGAATCGGAGAATCAGAAGCGAATTGGCCTGCTCCACCTTGCCCAGAGGCGGAGTAGAAGCGGACCATGGACCCTTAGAAGCAAGGCGAAGAGAAGCGCCCATAGGAGAAGCGCTTCTATTTTCACGGAGCGCTCCGATCGCCATTTTGAAACATTTCGCCCATAGGATTGCATTGCGGAAAAGAATAGGGGATAACTGTGTTGTTTTTAAAGCTATCTTTCTGAAACTTCTTGTGCTTAGAGAGTCGTGGCTGGGGGTCATTTTGAGCCTACTCTCAGCTCTCTGCGTGCTGCGGTTCGCTTGCTATAACTTTTGGAAAAATCGGGTAAAAAAAAGCGGGATAGGTACCTTTTTGAAGTGCTGAGAGGCAGATTCATGATCACATGATCCCAAAGTTGGAGGAGGGGATAGGCAAAACGGGATACTAGTAACTTGGGATACTGGGAAACTTCTATTTCTTAGTCTGTGAACGGACTTTTCCCAGTGTTTTTTAAACCAGTAGCCCCACCAAATGCACAAACACAACCTGAAATCATATACTAAGCAAATAAATAACAGATAGGAAACACAGCACTGCTACCCACCCTAACCTTGGTGAACAACTGAATAGATGTGGTGCAAGGGGATGAGGCCCCCTAGGGCATGTGGACGTGCCCAGTGCACACACTCTCCCACCCTGGAGGGTCATCAGAGCCCACCAAAGTGTAACCCAGTGGAGCGAGACTGAAGCTGATGCCTGTCATGAGTTGAAGTGGCAGGTCGCTTCTTAAAAACTGGTCCCTAGACAGGGCCAGTCAAATTGGCATAATTAACTCCCCCTCCCCCTGGGCACGTCCACTTTCCTCTTACTGGTAAAAGACAGATATAGCCTTTTTTAAAAAAAATCTTCTTGTTGTTTATTCAGCAACACTGCTGCTTTTAATTCCACCCCTCCTTTGTTTGTTTATTTATTTATTTATTTATTCCATTTTATATTTACACCCCATAGCCCAAGCTCTCCTGGCTTTTCCTCTTCAGTGAAGTCAGGCAGGCTTTCATTGTGGTTCAACTCCTTATTGTTGTTGTTATTATTATTATTGCTATTAATATTAATTAGTACTGCTATTATTAACGTTACTATTATTGTTGTTGTTGTTTAATAATGGCTGTGATCACAGTGCAGTCAATCAACTCTGAAGCAAGGATCACAAAGCTTTACTCTTATCCTCCTAGCCTACTAGTTATGGGATGCAAAAGAAGTGAGGCAGGTGGCTATCAGGAGGAGGGCCTTCTCTGCTGTGGCACCCCGGCTGTGGAATGAGCTCCCTAAGGAGGTTCGCTTGGCACCTACATTATATGCTTTTAGATGCCAGGTGAAGACTTTTTTATTCTCCCAACATTTTAACAATCTATAAATACATTTTAACATGGTGTTTTAAATTTGTAATTTTGCATTGCTGCTGTTTTTATCTGGTTGAGCTTTTATATTGTATTTTATATTATGGTTTTATACTGTTGTTTTAGACTTTGAATGGTTTTAATTTTTGTGAACCGTCCAGAGAGCTCTGGCTATTGGGCAGTATAGAAATGAAATAAATAAATAAATAAATAAATAAATAAATAAATAAATAAATAAATAAGAAAAGGCATCTCTCTGTGCTGCTCCCACCTCACAGGGATGGTTTGCATTACTGGCTTTGAAACTATCCTTGGCTCACTTCCTTGTGCCCCCAGAAATGTCTGCTGCCTGCCTGCCTTCCCTCCCTCCTCCCCTGCCCACCTCGCAGGGATGGTTTTTGTGTGTCTTGCTTTGACTCAGGGGATAAGTCCTTCCTGCACTCACTTAGACTTTTTGAAGTTCCAAATCAATTTTTCAAGTGTGGAAGAAGATTCATATAGGTTTATCTACTCCCCAATTCATGGCATGTTGGGATTTCCTTTGAAATGCCCCCTGTCTGCAGCTTTAAATCCCTGAGATACTGGGGTGTCCAATTTTCAAAAATTCCCCAAAAATCAGGGGAGGCTTGGATTGGCTTGAGTCTTGGCATGCGTGTGTATACATCCATGAGGTGTCATGGTGCCGACCTTGAGGTTTCTAACATGAAAATTGATGTAGTTCTAGCATGGGACTTGATTTGGGGTGTGTTAGAGGTTAAAGCCCCGTCAAAAAATCAGGAGATGAAGGGAATTGCTTGAAACTTGGCATGAATATGGATCTAGATGGCATCTATGAGGGTGCCCACTTCCAATTTTTTTATCTGTCAAAATGTCAGGGAACAGTCCATGTCTGAAAATGGGGTGTCAGATATTCATAAATTCCCCAAAAATCAGGGGATGATGGGATTGGCTTGAGTCTTGGCATGCTTGTGTATCCATGGATATTCTATCATGGTGCGGAGTTTGAGGTTTCTAACGTGAAAATTGATGGAGATATCGAAAGGGGTGTGATTTTGGGTTATGGGTGGTGCGTTAGAGGTTAAAGCCCCGCCAAAAATCAGGGGATGGTGGGATTTGCTTGAAACTTGGCATGAATGTGGATCTAGATGGCATCTATGAGGGTGCCCACTTCCAATATTTTTATCTGTCAAAATGTCGAAGAACAGTCCATGTCTGAAAATGGGGTGTCCGATTTTCATAAATTCCCCCCAAATCAGGGGATGCTTGGATTGGCTTGAGGCTTGGCATGCATGTGTATATGTCCATGAGGTGTCATGGTGTCAAACTTGAGGTTTCTAACTTTAACGGAAAAAAAGTTGTAGACTTTTTTGGATTTCAATGCAAGCCTATGGGGGTAAAAGCGGAGCTCTGATCCGGATCCGGAGCTCCGCAGCGGAGCGGAGCGGACAATAGCCGGAGTGGGGCAGAGCGAAGCGGCCTGATCCGCAAATTGCGGATCTGGAAGAGAAGCGGTTCGGGGGGTCCGTGCACACCCCTAATCCAATGGTATGTTATTTTATATATTGTTAACTCACCAATCAATAATAATAATAATAATAATAATAATAATAATAATAATAAAAACACCACATCAAAATGTACCAAAATAACACACAACAGACCTGGCCTATCAGGAAAGTTTGAAGGGTGTTCACAGGAGGGCAACGAGGATGATCAGGGGTCTGGAAACAAAGCCCTATGAGGAGAGACTGAAAGAACTGGGCATGTTGAGCCTGGAGAAGAGAAGACTGAGGGGAGACATGACAGCACTCTTCAAATACTTGAAAGGTTGTCACACAGAGGAGGGCCAGGATCTCTTCTCGATCCCCAGAGTGCAGGACACGGAAAATGGGCTCGAGTTACAGGAAGCCAGATTCCGGTTGGACAGCAGGAAAAACTTCCTGACCGTTAAGAGCAGTATGACAATGGAGCCAGTTACCTAGGGAGGTTGTGGGCTCTCCCACACTAGAGGCCTTCAAGAGGCAGCTGGACAACCATCTGTCAGGGATGCTTTAGGGTGGATTCCTGCATTGAGCAGGGGGTTGGACTCGATGGCCTTATAGGCCCTTTTCAACTCTGCTATTCTATGATGGTACTGGTTGTGCTTAGCTGAGAGAAGGCTGTGGTGGTGGAGGACATTTTAGAAAGGTTCACTTCCCTGAAGAGCTGTCACATAGGAGACAGAAGGGACTGGTTTCTCTCCTGCCCCAGAGGGCAGGTCTAGTTCTAGTGGGCTTAAGTTGCAGGATGGTAGATTTCATTGTTTAAAATAACAATTAAAACCAGAGCTTCACTCTCAAGTGCCATGATCATGGCTTCACTCCTCTGCGAACCCAGAGACGGAGCGTTTTTGCGATGTTCCTTTGCACCGTGAAAAATGACCAGCTGCTGAGATAGCAACCGAGGTGAGATGACTGATGTGGGGCCTCAACACCAAACATGTACAAGTGGCACCACGACTCATGAGCCTTTTGATATTTGAAGGACAGCGCCAAATCCATTCAGCTGCTAATTTTCAGAACCAATCATGCTTCTGAGTCATAATGAAAACCGGTTTTATTTTTAGCCCAAATTAATAAACTGTGGCAGCTGAATCTGGGGGCATTGTATGTGTACAGGAGTTCAAAGAATGCACAGAGATCCTGTGTGAGGGTTATTAGCTAATGTGACTCTGGTATTCACACAGAGCTCTCCTGTGATTATGGGCTTCCTCCATCAACTTCAATGCTGCAGGCAGCTTAAAAGGCGCATCACCATTGCACATGAGGGGCAATTATTATTATTATTATTATTATTATTATTATTATTATTACTATTATTTATTTATTTAATTAAATCATTTATATCCCACCCTATATCATTAAGATCATAGGGCGGTGTAGATAAAAGCATATAGTATAAAACAATAAATATACACAGCTAAAAACAAATTAAACCATGAACCAAATTAAAACTCTATCTATCTATCTATCTATCTATCTATCTATCTATCATCTATCTATCTATCTATCTATCTATCTATCTATCTATCTATCTATCTATCTAATTTCTTACCCGCCTCTTCCTCTGGATAGAGGCGGGAAACAACATGAAATACAAAAATATTATGAAATACATAAATCTGATTAAAACATATAAAACTAAAACATTGTTAAAAACAGCCAGACTTTTAAAAATTCGACCGGGTAGGCCTGCCAGAAGAGATCAGTCTTTATGGCTTTCTTAAATGTGGAATGACTGTTAAGTTGGCAAATCTCTCCTGGCAGGCCATTCCACATTCTGGGAGCAGCAGAAGAGAAGGTCTTCTGGGTAATCGTTGTCAGCCTAGTCTTCACTGCCTGAAGTAAATTCTTCCCAGAGGACCTGAGTGTGTGGGGCGGATTGTACAGGAGAAGGCGATCCTGCAGGTAACCTGGACCCAAACCATGTAGGGCTTTAAAGGTAATAGCCAACACTTTATACTTCGCCCAGAAACTAATTGGCAGCCAGTGAAGTGTTTTTAACGTTGGTGTAATATGGTCTCCCCTAGGTGTATTGGTGACCAGCCTGGCTGCCATATTTTGAACTAATTGAAGTTTCCGGACTAGGCACAAAGGTAGCCCTATGTAGAGTGCATTACAGAAGTCAAACCTCGAAGTTACCAGCACGTAGCATTGGCAATGTAATGAATGGGGAGGAGCGAAGGGCCCCTTCCTATCTCTCTCTGCCAGATCCTTCTAACTGGTTGTGTTGTGTTTGCAATGTGTTTCACCCTCTGCCCCCACAAATGAGTTGGATAGCAGGCATATAATTGAAAAATAAGAACATAAGAAGAGCCATGCTGGATCAGACAAAGAGTCCATCTGGTCCAGCACTCTGTTCACACAGTGGCCAACCAGCTGCTGACCTGGGACCCACAAACAGGGCACAAGTACTCTAGCACATTCCTGCCCATGTTCCCCAGCAACTGGTGTACGTAGGCATATTGCCTCTGATACTCGACATAGCACATAACCATCAGGGCTAGTAGCAATTTGGCATATCTACATGGGGTAATATCCTGGGAATTATCCCTGTGCATCCACATGTCGCACAGGGGATCCCGGGAGCAGGAAGGGAAGATCCCTCCCTTTCCTTGGGATATTGCCCTACACTTCTATCCCAATTTCCCCCATGGTCCTGGGATCATCCGAAGACCACAATATGTGTGGGTGGCCATCCCTGTTTGTCCTGGTTCCTTGTGAGTAAATGCAAGGAGCCGGGAACTGGGCACAGGGGTGAGAGGGGGTGGGAGGGGGAGCAAGCTTTTTTAAAAATAAACACACCAACTTTTTCAATGGAGTGTTCCTGCGCTCATTTTTGATTAAAAAAAATGGCGGGCACGATGTCCTCTTCCTTCTGGGACGCTGCACGCCGCATGTAGACTGAGGGGGAGGATCTCGCAATCACTAATCATGAGATCCTCCCCCTCCCTACCGAACACCAGGAGGTCTAGCCATGCCCCACTGGAATTTATCCAACCCTTTTTAGCCCCCAAATTGGTGGCCATCACTACATCTTGTGTTAGCGAATTCCATAGTTTAACTCTGCACTGAGTGAAGAAGTAGATTGCCCTGAGACGCTCGCCATGGTTGGGTAATTGGTGGGGGTTTGGCGAATGCCATGTGGGGTGGGTGTGGGGTGGCCTGTCCATCCATACACTCTACTTCCAGGTCTACGATACTATGCTCTGCTGAAGGAAGACAAAACGGAGCAGTCCACCTCTTCATCTTCTTCCATACACCTCTTTATGTCTGTCACCCCCATGCCTTCCAGCTGTGCAGAGATTAAAGGAAGCAAATATCTCCTAATTGTAAGAAAGGAGGGAAATGATATATACTGTATCACAAACGTGCTAGAGTTTTTTTTTTAAATATATATAGCCAGGGGTTGATGCACAATAGCTAGTCAATCTGCAGTTCGCATGAGGAACTAGATGTGTGACAGCGAGGTGGTCAGCACTTTGCACGGGAACCGCTTTGCAGTGGAAAATACGTGCACAATAGCAAGTCAGATAAAACTGAGAGACACAGAAAAATAAAATAAAGAAACACAGGTATCTGAAATCTTCACAAACTCTTAAAATAGGTTATCTCTAGCATGATACAACATCAGAATGCACAAGATTAGATTTAGGGTTTTTTTTTGTGTGTATGTGTGCTTACAGCATATGAAGAAAGCTACCTTGAATGTCACATATTTTTCTTGATCTGATAATACTGTGTAGCAAATTTCGTCAATGTCGTTCTGACTTGAAACCTTCCTCAGAATTCCAGCCAAAAATCTACCACTGGGGGTTACATAAAGTGGACAGTACAATAATATATAATGCAACACTCTTCTCCTCTGCTTCCTCCATCTGTAGGATTAGTTTATCCACTATTAAATTTGTCTTATTTGAGTTTTCTAATGTGAGTTCAAAGCTTATTAGGGAAACCAACAGGGCATGGCTATGTATTATTACTTAGAAGTATGTCCCACAGGGTTCAGTGGAGTTCACTCCTAGGAAGTCTGTTTAGGATTGCAGCCTCTCCTTCTTCTGAGGATGTCAAAGGATAAATTCTATGGGACAAAATAAGTAGGCCACCAAGTTATCCTGTAGAACAGGCCCTAAACCTCTTTTAGTCCAAGAGCAGAATTCCATTTCAAGAGAAGTTGTTATAGACTGCATTCCAAAGCCAAAAGGGTGTGGCAAGACATGCCAGCACAGTTTCGGTTAAAACTAATGGTTGGGCAAAAAATCCCAAGTTCCAAGTCTAAGCTAGCAGTGACTAACCAAGAAAAGGATCTTGGGGTTGTGGTGGTCAGCAGTGCACAGCTGCTGTGAAAAAGGCAAACATAATCTGAGGCTTAATTAGGAAAGGAATTGAGGAAGGAACGGCCAATAACATACTACCCTTATACAAATCTATATTGAGTCCACACAGAGGCCATGGCTAGACCAGGCCTATATCCCGGGATTGTCCTGGGATCATCTCTGTGCATCCAAATGATACACAGGGGATCCTGGGAGCAAGCAGTGACAACTCCTCCATTTGCCTGGGATAATCCTTGGGTCTAGCTAAGGCCTTAGAAAAGGGCCATGAAAATCATCAATGACCTGGGGCAATTCCCCTGTGAGGGAAGGCTACAACAGCTGGATAGTTTAGCTTGGAAGAAAAGGAGGCTGAGGGGAGACAGGATAGAGGTGCACAAAATTATGCATGAAGTGGAGAATGTGGATAGGGAGACATTTCTCTCCCTCTCCCATAATACTAGAACCCAACGGAGTCATCCCATGAAGCTGACTGGTGGGAGATTAAGGACAGATAAAAGGAAGGACTTCTTCACACAGCACATAGTTAAACTATAGAACCCCCTACCACAAGTTGTGGTGATGGCTACCAATTCAGATGACTTTAAAAGGAGATTAGAAACATTCCTGGAGGAGAAGGCTATCAGTGGTTACTAGTCCTGATGGTTATGTGCTACCTCCAGTGTCAGATGCTGTAAGCCTATATGCACCAGTTGCTGGGGAGCGTGTTGCACCCATGTCCTGCTTGTGGGTCCCTGGTCAACAATGGGCTGTACAAAGGCCATTGAACAATTGTTGGGCAAAGGAAAGAGCGTGAAAAGGGAATTTCAGCAGGTGTCATTTGTATATATGGAGAACCTGATGAAATTCCAGCTTCATCACAACAGTTAAAGGTGCAGGAGCTATACTAGAGTGACCAGATTTAAAAGAGTGCAGGGCACCTGCAGCTTTAACTGTTGTGATGAAGAGGAAAGTTCCCCAGGTTCTCCATATATACAAATGACACTTGCTGAAATTTCCTTTTTAATACAACCATTAAAGATACAGGAGCCCTGTCCTCCTTTTCATATGGTCACCCTAGTGTGGCATGGGGAAGGTATCATGCCCATTTGAGCACCCCCAGAGGGCTCGATCCAGATCCCAGGAGGGCTAGATTTAGCCCGTGGTGTCTGGGCAAATGAATTTGAGGAACGAATACCTATCAACATAAGGAAGCGGAAGCACTTTCGAAAGTTTTGTTTGAACTAAGCTGCTTGAATTCCCACTCCTGCCCAACGGGGTTATTTCTGAATGGAAAATGCACGGAACGTATTTCTTAAACTGTCGAGTCTATTAACATGCTCTTTGATAAAGGAAGCAAACAAATAACAATGCAGCGCTATCTCTTAGGACAGATATGTATTTGCAACTCAACCATCCTATTAAAAAAAGGAAGAAAAAAGGAAAAATAAAACATTTTGATCCCCCCCCCCTCATTCCAAAAAAGCCAGGCAGGGTGATCTGATAATGTATTCATGTCTGAAAAGATTGCCTCCTATTTTACTGTGACTGACTGTCTTTGTACTAAACAGCATTTTCATAGTTTTACATCATTTCATACTCCACGCTCTTTTGATTTACTTTCAAAGGGGACTTAATAAGGTAAAGGGAGCTGTTGGTTTTGCGTTCGCTCTGAACGTTCGCTGTGGCTGAGAGGAAAGACAAGATAAATAGTGCAGCGGAAACTGAAAAGGTAAGGAGAGGAGGCCAGTGCTATGTACTTCAGGAGCTGTGCGGCAGATGTAGCCAGAGCCCCGGTCCTCTGAGTAGTGATGCGATACACGCGGAAGATGTCATCACGCTGCTTCTATGCCTATTTCACTGGCTGCCACTTCCAAGGGTGGGCAAACACGCAGCAGAGTGATGTCACCAGAAGTGCCCCCAAGACATTTTGCGGTCTGACAGTGGAAGCTGGTGACCCTGATTTTGGTGGGCTGTGAATCCGTTCCGGGTTTTCATCAGAATCAAGCCAGCTCATGGATAGAATCATAGAATCGTAGAATAGCAGAGTTGGAAGGGGCCTACAAGTCCATCGAGTCCAACCCCCTACTCAATGCAGGAATCCAACTTAAAGCATCCCTGACAGATGGTTGTCCAGCTGCCTCTTGAATGCCTCTAGGGTGGGAGAGCCCACCACCTCCCTAGGTAACTGGTTCCATTGTCGTACTGTTTTAACAGTCAGTTCTCATTCTTTTCTTTCTTAAAGCAACAAGCGAGAGGGCCTTTTCAGTGGTGGCCCCCCAATTATGGAATGATCTCCCTGATGAGGCTTGCCTGGTGCCAACATTGTTATCTTTTTGGCACCAGGTCAAAACTTTTCTCTTCTCCCAGGCATTTAACAGCATTTAACAACATATGCTAAGTTTGTTTTTTAACAGACCCCAGAACTGATGTTGTTTAAATGGATACTATTGTTTTATACTGTTGTTTTTATATTTTTGATGGTTTTAAATTTTGTATACTTTTTTTTAATGTTCACTGTTTTTAACTTTTGTAAACTGCCCAGAGAGCTTCGGCTATGAGGTGGTATATAAAATTTATTTATTTATTTATTTATTTATTTATTACATTTTTATACCGCCCAATAGCCAGAGCTCTCTGGGCAGTTCACAAAAATTAAAAACATTCAAAGTTTAAAACAACAGTATAAAACCATACTATAAAATACAATATAAAAGCTCAACCAGATAAAAACAGCAGCAATGCAAAATTACAAATTTAAAACACCAAGTTAAAATGTATTTATAGACTGTTAAAATGCTGGGAGAAAAGAAAGGTCTTCACCTGGTGTCTAAAAGCATATAATGTAGGTGCCAAGTGAACCTCCTTAGGGAGCTCATTCCACAGCTGGGGTGCCACAGCAGAGAAGGCCCTCCTCCTGGTAGCCACCTGCCTCACTTCCTTTGGCAGGGGCTCACAGAGAAGGGCCCCTGAGGATGACCTTAGGGTCCGGGCAGGTACATATGGGAGGAGGCGTTCCTTCCGATAACCTGGCCCCAAGCCGTTTAGGGCTTTAAATGTTAATACCAGCACTTTGAATCGGGCCCGGACCTGGACTGGCAGACAATGAAGCCGGAAAAGGACTGGCATGATGTGGTCTCGTCGGCCAGTCCCTGTTAGTAACCGTGCTGCCCTGTTTTGTACCAGTTGAAGTTTCTGGACTGTTTTCAAAGACAGCCCCACGTATAACGCTTTGCAGTAATCCAAACGAGAGGTTAAATAAATATTAAAGCGACATTACTCCAGGAAATTCCAGTGAGCATGAAAAAGGGCAGATTCCCCCATCCCTAGCTTGTATACATATCCCTAGGAACTGGAGACAGATTTGCACAAGTGGTTTTGTACTATACACTACAGGGCTAATCACATCCAGGCTGGATTACTGTAATGCACTCTATGTGGGATTGCCTCCATTCTGGAAACCCAGAATGGTCTTGCCAAAGTCAGAGCCACCAGGCTGCACTGCTGTCGGAGACAAAATGGCTATACAGAGAATCCAGTGGGACTGGCAGCTGAACCTTACCTCAACACTTGCAACTTGGTAGGATCCTCCACCAGAGCTGAAGGAGGGTGGCAAGCAAGCTAAGGGGGTGGAGGGCAGGGTGCATGGTGCACATCGCTCTATCCTCTGACAAAGGAGGATGGTCAAAGGGCTGGGGAGGAACAGCTGAGAAATAGCACCTGTTGCTCCAGCCTGCAGCAGTTGCCTCATTCTACCTAACGATAACTCCAACCCTAGGCATCGCACACTACTGAGAAGAGAGAAAGAACGAGTCTGATCTCTACTGTAATGTTTAATTTTGGCTTGTGATCCAGTGTTCACCCATCACTGTCCCTCTCTCCCACATAGTTTTTCTAACTCTGATTATGTCTAGACCAGGGGGTTGAAAGGGAAGGATCTCACGATATGATCCAGGAGGAAGAGGACATCGCGCCCGCCATTTTTTTTAATCGGAAGTGAGTGCACAAGCACTCGAGCACTAAAGGTAAGGGTTTTTTTTAAAAAAGATCCCACTCCCCACTCCCACCCCTGATGGGCACAGAGCTCCTGAAGAGCTCCATGCCCCATGCCCGGTTCCCAGCTCCTCGTGGTTACTTGGGAGGAGCCGGGACAAACCGGGATGGCCGCCCACACGTCCTGTGATCTCGGGATGATCCCAGGACCATGGGAAAAGCTGGGATTCAAGCTCTCACCTATTCCGGGGCAAGGGAGGGATCATCCCTCCCTGTCCCTGGGATCCCCTGTGCGTCATGTGGACATACAGGGATGATCCCGGGGCGATCCCCGGGATATCGCCCTGTCTAGGCATGCCCCCCCCTTAGGATCTTGCTACTGTTGCCAAATGAATGCTTTACTGAGTGAAAACCATACTATGAAAGCTAGAAAAGACAACAGGTGAGAAGTGATCAAGGTTGTTGATCAAGAGATGGATGGAAGAGAACATGTGACATGCATTTTTTTTAATGAGGCTTTCTTTAAGAAGAGGTACTTACTTTGTTATACATGAACGATGTATGTGATGTTCTCTCTATTCATTGGGAAACTACTGAATATGAGACACAGAGAGAGAGAGAGAGAGAGAGAGAGAGAAGATGCTCAAGGAATCAGAATTTTATAAATTCTGAGATGAACTTCCCCGGTTCATGACTCCTGGACTAAATTACAGATCAGTACCTCATTACCTTCTAGCCTTTGTGCTGCCTGAAGGTTCCTTAGGGAGGGATGAAAATTTCACTTCAGTTGATCGAAAGAACGTTAGATTAAACAAAATTTTGAATGTGGAAGTACTAAAACTAGTATCTAGTCTCTGGACTTTGAGTATTCACCTCTTAAAAGACTGGGTTTGTACCCCTGTATATTCAATAATGCTTGCAGGGGTGAATGAGGGTCACCGCCTAGCTTTTTCTGACAGGCTCTTCTTCTTGAACAGCTATGTAGCAGGCAGGGACATCATGGTCCTCTCCATGTGGCAAAAAGCTGGACTCGTTGAATTTGGCTGAAGAATTTACTTTCATTTTGCTTTTGTTAAGAATTTAGCCATGAGTCTCCCTAATATAAAGTGGTATTACATTGCAAATCAATTAAGATATGTGATAGAGGGGATGATAGGAAATAAAGATTTGGAATGGTTAGAATGGGAGACACAAGAGAAGAAGTATAGGTTGGAGAACATTTTTTATATATATAATTTTAAAAAAGAAAAAAAAATGGGGGGAATAGAGAACCCCCTGATGAAAAATATAATAGAGATTTGGGCCAAATATAAAGAAAAATTAATGCCAAAGATATCACCCCTAACGCCAGTGGTGATGATGGGGAATTTCCCAGAGAATTTGAAGAAAGAATTGGAGAAAGATTTAAGGGGAAAGGGAATAAATAAATTAAAAGATTGGATGAAAGAAATGGACAAAGACAAAATAAAAGAGTGAGTAAGAGAGAGGCGAAATGCTTCGATGGAGGCACCACAACTAGAACAATGGAAAAAAATGTGGAAAGAGGAAAATATAGAGTGTAGAGAGTGTACAGAAATGGAAAGGTTGATTTTACAAAGAGAAAACAAATGGAAAGTTAGTTGGTAGGGGTATAATGAGTGCGGTGTATAAGATACTAATGAGCATGGAAAAACAACAAGAACATATTAAAATGATATGGGACCAAGATATGGTAGGACAGTTAAGTGGTCAAGAGTGGGGGAAGATATGGAGTCAACGTATATTAAAGAGTATGTCGACAAGAATAAAAGAAAATTACTACAAATTAGTATGGAGGTGGTATTTAACACCAGTAAGATTACACCAGATAGATAAGAAATATTCAGTAAATTGTTGGAGAGGGTGTCAGGAAATAGGTACGTATTTTCATATGTGGTGGGATTGTAAAAATACTCAGAAGTTTTGGGAAATAGTATTTAAAGAAATAAATGAAATAATGGGATGGAAGGTAGAAATAGGCCCAAAGATAGCATTGTTATCAATATATGAAGGGGTCCAATGTACGCAAAATAGTAAAGAATTAATAACTAATTTACTAACAGCAGCTAGACTAATAATTGCTAGGAATTGGAAAGAACAAAGAGAATATAAAATAGAAGAATGGTATAAAGAAGTCTGGGATTTTGCTGTTAATGATAGGCTAAAGGGGTGTATGAAAGTTAAGAAAGGAATATTAAAGCGGAACGATTTTGAGGAGATTTGGAAACCATTTGTCAAATTTGTATTAGGAAAAGGGAAAGGGTGTAAACCGTCACAAGATGTGTTACAATTTTGGAGTGGAGAATAATGGTCCCAGGGGGTGGGTTGCACCTTTTATTATTATCATTTTTATTATGGTTATTATTATTCTTGTTGTTATTGTTATTATTATCATTATTAGCTTATTGTATTAAGTAGGTTTTTTTCTTTGTTCTTTATCGTTATTATTGTAGTAAAAAAAAATTAAAAAAGAATTTAGTAATTTCTTAGCGTGTTCAGAGGAGGGCAACCAGGATGATCAGGGTTCTGGAAACAAAGCCCTATAAAAAGAAAGAACTGGGCATGTTTAGCCTGGAGAAGAGAAGATTGAGGGGAGACATGATAGCACTCTTCAAATACTTGAAAGGTTGTCACACAGAGGAGGGCCAGAATCTCTTCTCGATCCTCCCAGAGTGCAAGACACGGAATAACGGGCTCAAGTTAAAGGAAGCCAGATTCCAGCTGGACATCAGGAAAAACTTCCAGACTGTTAGAGCAGTACAACAATGGAATCAGTTGCCTAGTGAGGTAGTGGGCTCTCCCACACTAGAGGCCTTCAAGAGGCAGCTGGACAAGCATCTGTCAGGGATGCTTTAGGGTGGATTCCTGCATTGAGCAGGGGTTTGGACTCAATGGCCTTGTAGGCCCCTTCCAACTCTGCTATTCTATGATTCTATGATTCTTCTTGAGAGAAAGTGAAAGCAACAGATTCATCCTTCTCTTGTTCCTATGTGGTTTTTGGATGGGAAAAAAAAGTCCAAATCTATATTTTGAGCAGCAAAACATCATTTAGAAATGTGCATTTTGGGAGAAAAAATATTCTAAACTGCATATTTAATTTTTTATGCAGATTTTTTTTTTGGAATAACAGATTCATGTAAAAATGGCAGAGAATGGACTTAGAAGTGAGCATGTGGAAATGAAACAGAATGAAAATAGATGGATTCGTTCATCACTTGCTCCAATTCTAACACCAAACTTATCCAATTTAGGAAGAAAGAAGATGCCGCTCCTCACTTTGTCCTTTGAGGAAGTGATTTCTGGGCAGGCAACTCCCTGGGAAAAAAAAAAGAGATTTAACTGCTTCCTACAAGTTCCTTTTAGAAATGAAATGATGAATTTCCTTGAGTGCTTTACCTGCCATAAATAATCTTCAGTTCCATAGACAGGAATTATTATCTTGGTGTATTTGATTTACAGAGCCATTAAAAGCGCAACTTCTGTACTAGGTGGAAGATGGAAGAGCTCATGGGCTTCAGAGGATGGAATTGGGTGTTACGTGAATTCCAGTGGCCTCTGTTTATTAGCAACAGTGCACATTTTCTGATGGTGTGTATGTGTGTGTATGTGTGTGTGTGTGTGTGTGTATAGACATTCTGGTTTGAATTTGTTTCATTCGGAAACAAATATCAAGAGTAACAATTGGGAACAAATGGCATTTGTTTTTGTTATCCCATTTGTACCCATTCATCACTCAATTGGGCAGAAGGGGTTACCTCATCTAGGCGCAGCAGAATTTCTCTCCTGTAGGCCACCATTTTGTTTACTCTGGGCATGTCTACACCATGCCTTATCCCGGGGATCACCCTGGGATCATCCCTGTGCATCCACATGATGCACAGGGGATCCCGGAGATAGGGAGGGATGATCCCTCCATTTCCCCAGGATAACTGGGATGGCTTTTAGCTGTTTTTTCTTGCGGTCTTGGGATTGTCCTGAGACCATGGGACATGTGGGTGGCTGTCCCAGTTTCATCCCGGCTCCTCACAAGTAAATGTGAGGAACCAGGAACCAGGCAGAGGGCACGGAGCTCTTCAATCGCTCCGTGCCCATCGGGGGTGGGGAATGGAGCGGGGTCAGGGCTTTTTTTAAACACACACACACACACACACACACACACCTTACTTTTGTGCTGGAGTAAAGATGTACTTCAGGTCCTTTTCTTTTTTTAAAAAATGGCAGGCGCGACGTCCTCCTTCCTCCCAGGACATCGCGCACCACGTGTGAATGCAGGGGGAGAATCTCACAATCAGCATATCGTGAGAGCCTCCTCCTTTTGCTGGGAGGTGTAGACATGCTCTCTGAATGCCTGAGATGTTGCATGGTGGAGGAAAAGACATTAGGTACCACCCCCAAATGGGCACCTTCGAATATATAATAAAATCAATGTGATTATCATGAATGAATAACAAACTGTGATTTTCAGAAATTAATAAGAAAACAAATGTGCTTTTGAATAAAGAAAATGCATGAAGTAACAAAATGATGTATTTTTTATTTTAATAAGTTGGTGGCACACCCCTATTTTTCCTGTCATGGATGAACTGATGTTTCTAATTTGTGAGAATGATGCTTCCTTGGAATATATATATATATATATATATATATATATATATATATATATTGCATTTAAGACCCAAGAATCACCTTTCTTCTAGTTTTAGACCTCTTCTCATGAATCTTTAGAAGTTAGTTTTTTATAGTGCAATCCTATACTTGTCTACTCAGAATCATAGTATAGTAGAGTTGGAAGGAGCCTATAAGCCCCTGCTCAATGCAGGAATCCACCTTAAAGCATATCTGACAGATGGCTGTCCAGCTGCACCTTGAAGGCCTCTAGTGTAGGAGAGCCCACAACCTCCCTCATCCAAATCATTAATAAAAATGTTGAAGAGCACTGGGCCCAGGACTAAGTCCTGCTGTACCCAGCTCGTTACCTCCCCCCAGAAAGTAAGCCCCGTTAAGATCAAATGGGCTTACTCTAGGTAAATATGCATAAGGACTACAGCCAATGTAGAGATGGAAATATCTTATTTTTGGTGCACATACTCTGCATTTGAGGAGGGCTTGAAGAAGTCCTCACTCCCACATTTGCATGACCTTCATCCCCTGCAAAGGTGGTGGAAAATAATATTGGGGATGTTCAGAGATGTGAAAATCACCTGCCCAACAATTGCCCTGTGAGAAGGATTACTGGAAAGATAGGAAGAGAAGCAGGTGAAGAAGAGCTCAGGGTTTGCATCCATCTCTCTTTCCACACACAGGGCCATCTACTATTGAATGCTCTGTGGGGAGGATTCTGGGAGAGAGGGAAGTAGATAAGGATAACATCAGACATCTGCTCTGGTCCCAGCTGGACTCGACCTGCTCTGGGGGTCATCATCCACCAAGAAACCCTGGTGTCTTGGGTTCTTTTAAAAGTTAATATCATTTATTATGATTGTATTGTTTTTATGTTACTTCTAAGCCATTTCATTCAATTTGTATTTTGAAAGGAAGAAGAAGGAGAAGGAGAAGGAGAAGGAGAAGGAGAAGAAGAAGAAGAAGAAGAAGAAGAAGAAGAAGAAGAAGAAGAAGAAGAAGAAGAAGAAGAAGCCTCCACTCCAAGTGGCATGGCAGCTGGACAGTGTTGCTGCTGTGCACTCTGAAACTGGGTCCAATCCTGGGAATGATGCTATGTGTTGACATAGTATCATTCCCAGTGGTACTCCGGGTGTTCTCTGGCAATAGCAGGCAAGTATTTCTCTCTGTCAGTCTCAGTTTCTCCTGTATCCCTACAAGTAAGAAGTAGGAAAGAAAGAACCAAGGTAATTTGAGCTTGCCAAAACTCTTCAAAGCTTGGTTCGTCTAGCTCCCATTTTGAATGGCAACCTTTTGGGGTACGTTTGAATGGGAAACGTCAAGTTCACATTTTGAATAGGAAAACTGTGCATTTATGTGTACGTATTTCAAAGTGCAGACTTTCTACCCATTAACTGAAGTGTGAACATGCATATTTGTGTTGGGGCGGGGAATCACATTTTAGAGTGTGCTTGCATTATTGAATGCAATTGCAAGTTTGGGAATATGCGGTTTTTTATTTTTATTTTTGGAAAGAAAAACCCACTCCCATTTGCATTCAGGATTGCAAATGGGGCAAGTTCAGATGAGTGTGAACTGAAATGAAATTCTTGTACATCTCTAGTAAGAAGAGCAGTGAGCTACATCACTTCACCCACCTTTGCAGGGGAAGATTCCTGTCTGAAATCCTGAAGAACTCATTGTCAATAGTAGGGGATGGCAGAGAAAACTGCATTAGACTCAAATGAGTTCAGATTTCTATGGACTCAAATGCAGTAGACTCAAATGACTTTAGATTACTATGGATCTGGCCCACAAATTCTGCAGCAGGTCAGCTTTCTCTGAGTCACATGCATTCCATGGACTTTGGGACCAATTTCCCCCCTAGATTTTATGCAAACTTAGTAGTAAACCTTTCCTTTCTAAAAAAAAAATACATTAAAAAAATCCCTTCTTTGAGAGTTGTGAATTTTGAGGGAGATTTGCAAATTTGGGGGTTGTGCATTTTTATGAGTGCAAATTAGTGTAAATGTGAATAAACACAATTGCAAATTTGTAGCCATTTGAGAAATCGGGGAAAAATGTGATTCCACCAATGACCGGATGATGGAACGAAAGGCACCTGACAATCTGCGAAATACAGATGGAACGGATTTTTATGAAATCTTTATAACTCCAGTCAACAGTAGCTTTGGCTATTGGGTGGTATAAAAATGCAATAAATAAATAAATATTAGGGGTGTGCACGGACCCCCTGTTCCGCTTCTCTTCCAGATCCGTGATTTGCAGATCGGGCCACTCCGCTCTGCCCCCGCTACGCCTATGTCCGCTCCGCTCCACTGCGGAGCTCCGGATCCGGATCGGAGCTCCATTTCCCCCCCCCATAGGCTTGCATTGAAAGCAAAAAAAGTATTCAACTCTTTTTCTGTTAAAGTTAGAAACCTCAAGTTTGGCACCATGACACCTCATGGATGTATACACATGCACGCCAAGTTTCAAGCCAATCCCATCATCCCCTGATTTTTGGGGAAAATCGGGCACCCCATTCACACCCCTTTCGATAGCTCCGTCAATTTGCACGTTAGAAACCTCAAACTCAGGACCATGATAGCTTATCCAGGGATACACATGCACACCAAGACTCAAGGCAATCCCATCATCCCCTGATTTTTGGCGGGGCTCTAACCTTTTAACTCACCCCATATCAAGTCCCATTTTACAACTACGTCAATTTGCATGTCAGAAACCTCAACTTCGGTCCCATGAAAGCTTACCCATGTGTCCACATGGACACCAAGTTTCAAGCCAATCCCATCATCCCCGGATTTTTGGGGAATTTATGAAAGTCGGACACCCCAGTATCTGCAGACTGCTCAATGAGCCCATTTCAAAGGAAATCTCAACATGCCATGAATTGGGGAGTAGAGATAAACCTAAATATGAATCTTCTTCCACACTTGAAAAATGTATTTGGAACTTCCAAAAGTCTAAGTGAGCGCAGGAAGGACTTATCCCCTGAGTCAAAGCAAGACACACAAAAACCAAACCATCCCTGCGAGGTGGGCAGGGGAGGAAGGAGGGAAGGCACGCAGGCAGCAGACATTTCTGGGGGCACAAGGAAGTGAGCCAAGGATAGTTTCAAAGCCAGTAATGCATATAAAATGGAATAAATAAATAAATAAATAAACAAAGGAGGGGTGGAATTAAAAGCAGCAGTGTTGCTGAATAAACAACAGGAAGAATTTTTTTAAAAAGGCTATATCTGTCTTTTACCAGTAAGAGGGGAGTGGACGTGCCCAAGAGGAGGGGGAATCATCTGCCAATTTTACTGGTCCTGTCTAGGTACCAGTCTTTAAGAAGCAAACGATCACTTCAACTCATGATAGGCATTCACTCCAGTGATTTACCTTTGGAGGGCTCTGATGGCCCTCCAAGGACAAGAGAGTGCACAGGGCACATCCTTGCCCTAGGGGAGCTCATCCCCTTGCACCACATCTATTCAGTTGTTCCCCAAAGTTAGGGTGGGTAGCAGTGCTGTGCTTTTTCTATCTCTTATTATTGGCTTAGTATATGATTTCAGGTTGTGTTTGTGCATTTGGTGGGGCTACTGTTTTAAAAAACACTGGGAAAAGTCCGTTCAGACTAAGAAAGAGAAGTTCCCAGAATCCCAAGTTACCCATTTTGCCTATCCCCTCCTCCAACTTTGGGATCATGTGATCATGACCGGGGGTTGACTCTGCCCCTCAGCCCTTCGAAAAAGGTATTTTCCCGCTGTTTTACCCGATTTTTCCAAAAATTCTAGCTAGTGAACCGCAGCACGCAGAGAGCTGAGAATAAGCTCAAAATGACCCCCAGCCATGACTCTCTAAGCACACGAACTTTCAGAAAGATAGCTTTGAAAACAACACAGTTATCCCCTATTCTTTTCTGCAATGCAATCCTATGGGCAAAATTTTTCAAAATGGCGATTGGATTGGTCCGTGAAAAGAGAAGCGCTCCGCGTATGGGTGCTTCTCTTCGCCTTGCTTCTACGGGTCCCTGGTCTGCTTCTACTCCACCTCTGGGCAAGGCGGAGCAGGCCAATTCGCTTCTGATTCTCCGCTTCTAATTGGAGCGGAGCACATCCCTAATAAATAGTACTGTGGTAGGTAGATGAAAGTTCTGACTTAGTATACGACCATTTCCTTTTATTCTAATCTCAAATCAGAACATTGCTGGAGCATTTCAATAACTTGAAAGGAACAGAAAAAGAAAGCAGGGAGCTGAAACAGACATTATTTTAAATGTGTTTCTAGCTGCTATGTTTTTATTTCCATTTTATCCTAGGGTAGGTACATCAGACCTGATCTGGATCTAATAAATCACCTTATCCCACATGGTAGGATCCCAATCTGGATAGGGGGGCCTGAGTAAAAAGAAAAGGGGGGAATAGCTGCTAGACACAGATTTAAAGTAATGTCTGTTTTGGCTCTTGGCATGTCAAGCAGTCTGAGAAAGGCTCAGATTTATTTATTTTTTATTGGAAGAATAACAGATTGCAAATGAATGGGTGCCGCTCTGGAAATAAGGCGCAGTATCCATTTTGCAAGCTTAAATAGTGCTAGTGCAGCTCTGTAATAGGTTGTACATCATGCTTGTGCAACTGCTTGCACAAGCGTGTAGGCAAGTGTATGGAGCACAATGGGTTTCACAAGTGTAATGCACAACTGCTTGTAGAATGGATTGTGAAAATGTAATGTGCAACCAGTTGCACAACAGGTTGCACAAGTGCAACGCACAACTGCTTGCACAAACCATGATCGCGCAAACATAACTTTAGTGGGATTCTCCTTTTGCGCAGAGTTCGGAACCTAGTTTTCATTAGCACAGCATCATTTGCTCCAGCAGAATGATATAGCTGGATAATGTCCTCAATGAGTTAATCAAAAAGCCCAACTTTGCCTGGGACAAATTGAGCTGGAAATTTTTGTGAACCGCCCAGAGAGCTTCGGCTATTGGGCAGTATAAAAATGTAATAAATAAATAAATAAATAAATAAATAAATAAATGGAAAGAATTGCTTATGCATTATTATGCCCCCGGTGGTTCAGAGAGATGTTACTAGTCTTGATCCCAGTGGGAGGTGGACTGTGTCTTCAAGGGTCTGGTGTAGCATCACTCTGGGGCATTGTGGATAATTTGAATCAGTGGCCACCCATGGAGGGGGCTGCCATTTTTATTACCCACAATGACCCGAGACAAAGCTACATTAGGTGCACTACAGCATTGTGGAACATTTAAGATGGCCAGTCATAACTGCCCGCCGTGGATGCCAAGAAAGTCTATGTCTGGAGAGGTACCAATATAGGAGAAGATCCAAAGGGAGAATGTTTGTGTCCCCAAGCCTGAAAACAGGCCCCCATCTATACAACAATGGGATTGCTCCTTATTGAATATAAACCCGAATTTTCGTTGATTCAAATCTAGGCAAAGAGTGTCACACTGAAGCAGCAACAGAGATTTATCTCCTGATTTTTTTTTGTAGTGCAGTTATTAATGCGCACATATGCACATACGATGCTATGGAGTATAGACGAGTGAAGCTATATATTTTATCTGTGGAGCTCCCGGGGGGGGGGGGAGAATGAGGCAGCAGAGAAGGACGCGAGAGACAGGGAAAGCAGTGTGTTGCAAAGAACAACCTACCAAAAAGAAAAGGTTTCCCAAAGGCAGGAGAAGCGCAGGGCGCGGGTGGAGAGGCGGTCAGCTCAAAAAAGAGCAGCTTCTGATTGGGAGTCTTACGCAGGGGAGAGAGAGAGAAAATGAAGGCTATCCCTAGCAGTGACAGAAAGAAGACTGTGAGTCCGCCTCAGGCTGCACAGTCCACGGTGATTCAACATTAGATGTGTGTGTATAGTTTATATATATAGTTTTAGTCACAACCACAAGTACAAACTGTCAGGAGCATTTAAACACACTGAGCTTTTCTCCAATGAGCGAGAGGGGGACTGAACACGTCTGTTCCCTCTCACTACCCGTTCCGCCCTCTTTGTTTTAATATTCTAAGCTCTATCTGTGGAGCTCCGTAGAATCATATAATTCAAAATGAATTCAGCGCGAAGGAACGAGGGAGCCAGAGGAGGATGCGATAGGTGGGAAGGCGGGAAATTGGCCAATCACTTTGTCCTGCCCTCAAAGCTACGCCCACATGTCAAAATGTGATTTAACTCCCCCAAAGACACATAACTATAATGCGGTGCAAACTGGGATGTTGATCCAAAAGTCATGTTAAAATGCAACTAGGGCTGTGCTCCTCTCCGTTTCGGGTCGTAGAAGCGGGAGTGGAGTGGCCCGATTCGCCTCTGCCAAAGGCAGATCCGAATCGGGTCAGGGGAGCTGCGGATTGAGGCAAAGTGGTTTGCCTCGATCCGGAACTCCGAACGCAGGTAAGTGGGGGAGGGAGGGGGGCTCACCTGGCATCACCACCGCCTGCTTCCACTTTGAGGCCTGGGCCTCAGTTGAAGCCTGCACTGGACTGCAACAGAGGCAGGTAAGTGGGGGGAGGGGACTTACCTGGCTTCGCCTCCACCGCCGCAGTCTGTGCAACAATGGCGGCGGAGCCAGGGAAGGGGGAGGGGGGCTTATTTGGCCCCCATTTTGTCCACCCTTCCCCACTTACCTGCCGCTGCCATCCACCACGGAGGCAAGTAAATAGGGAAGGGGGGGCAAAATCTCAATCCGCCCCTCCGGATCTCGCTCCGCAGAGCAGAGCAGGGGAGGGCCAGATCGACCCAAAGTGGTTCAGGGGGTCCGTGCACAGCCCGCATTGCAACTACGAATATGCGCATTATCACATTAAAAAACGGCAAATGTGCGGCTGCATCATGTGTCCTGAAACGCGAATCTGCGTGTTGAGATCGGGGTAAAGAACCCGTATAGACATCCCCCAGTACTGTTCTGCATACCTTCGCCCTCTTTTAGCACAGAACTTGGTGGGATGTGTTGTGTCCTAACACAGCAGATTGCCAAGTACTTCATATCTTAAAAAAAAAAAAAAACATTTTTGAAAATAACATAGAAGGAGGAATCTGGCACTAATCATGAAGGGTTGGTTTTTACGGCTTTTGACAGAGCGGGGGCACGGGCAACCTCAGAATGACCTAACTGATAAAATGTCACAGGGAAATTCACTCGCCTTCGGAGTGCTGTAATTAGTATCTCATATATTATCATTCCTTTCATCGAGATTTGCAGTTGTCCCCCCACGCCTGAAATGTCTCAATATGTATATCGCTCTTGTGACAGGGAAAAGGCCATTTGTAAGGAAACAGCATCTCTTAGTATACAACACTCATCTCAACTTTTGACCCACCGACATGGATCTCAATTTTGGGGGTCAGCCTAAAAACGGAGAAGCAAAGAAAGGGTCTTTCATTGCCTTGGAGGGTTTGGTGACTTTGTAACTGAACTTACAGTTAAATAAGAAAACCTTTATCCCCTTTGCTATTTCTCCCCCTTCTGTCCTCCGTTTGTTGAAGCCTCCCTTAAGTCTGGGTGGATTTATATACAAATCCTATTTCCGTGCCTTACCGTGTGAGCTTGCCTGTCATGACTGAACTCATCTGGCACTTTCTTTCAGCTATATGGCAAACTATTAGAAAACGGGGGGAAATGCCAGACCACCTGCTTTTATAACTGGGCAAGGAGCTGAAACAAAGGGCCGGCCGAGACATCGCACAGGAGATGTGTGTGAATAACTGCCTCCCAACAGTTTCTTTTCCCTTAAAATAAAAAGCAGCTGTGCAGAGCTGCAAGTTCAAAGAAAAAAAGGAAGCACTACTCAACGTTTTCTCTTTCAGCTGTTTTTTTTTTTTTTTTGCTTGAAATACCTGTTTGTTTTCACTTTCAGGGGGGAAGATAAAGGTACTGCCTCTTTTCTCTGGGCAGACTTGCAAACTACTAAGGCTAAAACAAAAACAAAATTAAACCATGGGTGCTAGCAACTATGATGGCTAAGTGTCTTACTTTAAGAGGATAGTCCTCTATTTTGGAGAGCTGGCAGAATATCTACACCAAGCAGGATATAACACTTTCAAAACAGTATTCTTCTTCTCACATCAGTCCGTTGGTTTCTGTTCACCACTCTGCCGCAAAGATCATCTTCTTGGCTCGCTGTTCTGACCATGTTACTCCACTTCTGAAATCTCTTCATTGGCTTCCAATTCACTTCAGAATCCAATATAAACTTCTCCTGTTAACCTTCAAAGCTTTTCACGGTCTAGCTCCTTCCTCTCTCTCCTCTCTCATCTCACACTATTGCCCCGCTCGTGCTCTTCGCTCCTCTGATGCCATGTTTCTCGCCTGCCCAAGGGCCTCTACTTCCCTTGCTCGGCTTCGTCCATTCTCTTCTGCTGCCCCTTACGCCTGGAACGCTCTTCCAGAACATTTGAGAACTACAAGTTCAACTGCAGCTTTTAAAGCTCAACTAAAAACTTTTCTTTTTCCTAAAGCTTTTAAAACTTGATGTTGTGCAGACTTCTACTGTTACTTTCTACTGTTAGTTTTTCCCTACCCTGTGCCTGCTTACCCTACCCTGTGCCTGTTTGCATTCTCTTCCCCTCCTTATTGTTTTACTATGATTTTATTAGATTGTAAGCCTATGCGGCAGAGTCTTGCTATTTACTGTTTTACTCTGTACAGCACCATGTACATTGATGGTGCTATATAAATAATAATAATAATAATAATAATAATAATAATAATAATAGTATGAAAATGGTATATGTAATATGTCCTGGGCCTGAACAGTTGTCATAACCATTATAAACCGTTATAAGCAGTAGTGTAGATCATGCCCTGTTTTCGAAGGTGTCCTCTATGCCTGTCCAGTCCAAGTCTTGATTAAAGATGAAAAACCATAAGAAAGGTGACCATGGCCTTGAAGTTGCCCATCGACAGGTAGCATTTGGACAACAAACACACAGGTCACCTGGTCAGTCTTCTCAACTATGTTGAAGGATAACGCTCATCCTTCTCTAACCTTTCATGACAAAAGTGATGGTGGTGATGATGGCCAGGACTTCCTAGATCTATACTGAGATCTAGTGTTAAGAACTAAAGAATATAAGAAGACCCCTGCTAGATCAGGCCAAGGGTCCATCTAGTCCAGCACTGTGTAAACTTAGTTTACACAGTGGCCAATCTGCTGCCCATGGCAAAGCCATAATCAGGGGATGAGTGCAGTAACTGGAGTACAGTGAATGCTGTGATGACCCTTCCTCTGCATTCAGAAGACCTGCCTGGGTTTAGATGACTTCCCTAATGCAGTTAATGCTTGCGGGGGTGGGGGGAGTGAGCTCATATCTATTATCAGTGTCCATCTGATGCCAAGGTCTCCACTAGCCACCCTATCCAACTACACTAGAACTGTGGTTGGCAGTGTGAATTGGGGCATGCCTGCATACAGAAAGAGGATCCTCATCTTAAGTGGGAAAGCAGGAGTCCTACTTACATGGAACAGAGCTGCAGGTGTACATGTGTGTGTAAGAGAGATGGCCAATGGCCACATCATCATCATCATCATAGTATCATAGGCCATTTCTATACCTGCCTTTCCCCCCGGGATTGTCCTGGGATCATCCTTGTGCATGCAAATGACACACAGGGGATCCCGGGAGCAGGCTGGGATGATCCCTCCATTTTCCTGGGATAATCCTTAGGTGTAGAAAGGTCCATAGAATCATAGAATCATAGAACAGTAGAGTTGGAAGGGGTCTATAAGGTCATCGACTCCAACCCCCTGCTCAATGCAGGAATCCACCTCAAAGCATACCTGAGAGATGGTTATCCAGCTGCCTCTTGAAGGCCTCTAGTGTGGGAGAGCCCACGGTCTCCCTAGGTAACTGGTTCCATTGTTGTACTGCTCTAACAGTCAGGAAGTTTTGATGCCCAGCCAGAATTATCATCAGAAGAAGAATCTACTTCAGCCTGCCAAAATTAGGCTGACAACGAATATTACTTAGAGGACCTTCTCTTCTGCTGCTCCCAGACTGTGGAATGGCCTGCTGGAGGAGACTCGTCAACTTAAGTATTAGCATTTAAGAATGCTATCAAGACTGATCTGTTCCAGCAGGCCTATCCAGTGGAATTTTAGGATGTTTTTAGGATGTATTATTATTATTATTATTATTATTATTATTATTATTATTAATTTAGCACCAACAATGTACTTTAATAATGCATACTATGTGTTTAATTCAGTTTTATGTATTTTATACTTGTTGTTCCCATTTCGATCCAGACGGAGAAGCGGGTAAGAAATAAATTGATGATGATGATGATGATGATGATGATGATGATGATGATGATGAAATAGACTATGAAATGAGATCCCCACTGAGGCCTGCCTGGGCCTGACACTGTCATCTTTTCAACACCAGGTAAAAACCACCTTCTAATCCCACGCATTTCATGGTATCTATGACTGCTGTCTTAGAACAGGTCTATTAGGAAAAACTTCATTTATTTGAACTGCTTTTAGCTGTTTGCATTATTTAATTTTTTTCTATGTTAAACATTTTAGACTATTTAAATTATGCTGTATTTTTTATGAATTGTTGTAAACTACACAGAGAGCTAGGTCTATGAGGCAGTATAGAAATGAACATCATCATCATCATCATCGTATAATTTTGTAGTCCAAATTTCTTTTGGTGCAGAATTGTGGGGCGGGGTTTACCTGTCCCTAATTTTTACCGCAGTGGTATTGCTGTTAAAAATAGTTGTGAGGCTGTGATTAAAAAAGCAAACAACAAAAGAACTTTTGACGAGCTCTAGAACGGCTCCCAGTCATGCGAGAGTACAGAATATGTTCGCTGATTTTTAAACTATTACCCCAATAAAATGTAATTATAGTGATTAATTGCATAATGATGACTGTAATCACAGCCTATTCTTAGTTGATTAAGAAAGACAGAAGAAGCTTGTTAAGGGGAAAAAAAAAGCCTTCCAGAAAGGGGGAGGGGAAAAAAAAGACATGTCTATTTTTATGGTATTCGACATTTGCAGTTATTAAGTCTGTGATCTTTGAAGTGTGCGTGTCTGAAAGGTGGGCGTCACACCCACCCTCTCTCTTAGTCTTTCCCAAAGACAACTGAAACGCCAGCCCGTTTATATCTATTTTTATTTCAATTTGAATCAGTCAGAGGTCATGGCAAAAATAGTGAAGGGAAGATTATTGAAACCCTTTCAACCTTGTCTACCTGAAGCTCCAGGTAGCTAACAATCAGATATTAAAACTGCAATAAAATCAACACGCGACTGCTTATATGGGGATGAAAGCACAGCTGCCATTCTATTACTTTACTGTTCTGCCATGACCCCCCTTCACCCCATACACACTTTAACGATACATTCATTTAGGGTGCAATCCTGTGAATGTTTAGGCAGGAAAGAAATTTATTTATTTATTTATTACATTTCTATACCGCCCAATAGCCGGAGCTCTCTGGACGGTTCACAAAACCGGTCCTACAACTCCCACAGCTGGGAGTTGTAGGACTTTTTTTTCTGTCTAAATGTGCATAGGATTGTATCCTTATTTACTTATAAAGGCTTTTTGTTTTGTTTTTCCTAGTTTTGGAAGAGAAATACATTAATCGAAGTATTAAACTGCGTTAAGCACGCATTTCAAAATAACAACCCATTTTCACCACCCTTTTCATAATCATCAGAGATCAAATTGGTTGAAGGTAGGGTTGGTCCCACACTTAGTACATGCTTAAGAACAGACCCACTGGAATCAAGGAGACTTAGGGCTTGTCTAGATGATGGCTTATCCCGGGATCGTCCCTGTGTGTCCACATGACGCACACAGGATCCCGGGGTCAGGGAGGGATGATCCCTCTATTTCCCAGGGATTACCAGGACGGCTTTTAGCCCGGTTTTCCCCGCAGTCTTGGGATCGTCCCGAGAGCACGGGAGGTGTGGGTGGCCATCCTGGTTTTGTCCCGGCTCCTCACGAGTAAATGCAAGGAGCCAGGAACCGGGCATGGCGCTCCTCAGGCGCTTCGTTCCCATTGGGGTGGAGTGGGGGGAGTGGAATATATTTTTTAAAAAAAATACACTTACATTTTCGTTGGAGTGCTTGAGCGCTCATTTTCAATAATAATAAAAAATGGCGGCCCCAACGTCCTCCTTCCTCCCAGGATGTCATGCGCCATGTGTGGACTGAGGGGGAGGATCTTGCGATCAGCACATCGTGAGATCCTTCCCCTTCCCTTCCCTGGTGTAGACATGCTCTTAGGGCGCAGTCCAAAGGAGTGCACCTCACTGCTTGGAAACCCTCTAACTGAAGGGCCTGGGAGATTTCTTTGCCTTGCTGGGCAAAGGACTGGAGCGTGTTCAGAGGAGGGCAACCAGGATGATCAGGGGTCTGGAAACAAAGCCCTGTGAAGAGAGACTGAAAGAACTGGGCATGTTTAGCCTGGAGAAGAGAAGATTGAGGGGAGACATGATAGCACTCTTCAAATACTTAAAAGGTTGTCACACAGAGGAGGGCCAGGATCTCTTCTCAATCCTCCCAGAGTGCAGGACACAGAATAACGGGCTCAAGTTAAAGGAAGCCAGATTCCAGCTGGACATCAGGAAAAACTTCCTGACTGTTAGAGCAGTACGACAATGGAATCAGTTGGCTGGTGAGGTTGTGGTCTCTCCCAAGTGGCAGCTGGACAACCATCTGTCAGGGATGCTTTAGGGTGGATTCCTGCATTGAGCAGGGGGTTGGACTCGATGGCCTTGTAGGCCCCTTCCAACTCTGCTATTCTATGATTCTATGATTCTATGAGGTGCAGAAACAATCTTTGCTACCTGGGCCTGCCACCTTTGTTTTTTCACTAAACAGGCTTTTCAGCCTGTCTAGTGAGGGAACTTTGAAAGGGGAGGGAAGGAGTCTGGAGGAGGCTCAGGATTGATCATATCTTGTGGTATAGGATTGTAGTGTTTATTTACTCATTCCTAAGAGCTCCATCAGATGAGTGTTTTACTGCATGCTCATTACTGGACACTCACGGATTTTTGTGGGCCCCTCCCATGAGGTTGTCTGCCTTCTGCATGCCTCCCAACCCATCTAGCCTTCTTCCAGCCACAAAAAAAACCCACCCCAGTAAGTCTGACTTATTTGTATAGATTGAAGTTGTCGCTGTCTCTTGCTGTGAGCAAGAGAAGCAGCACGATCAAAATGGCCCACTGAATGGGCCATGTGCATGTTGTTTACTTCCTCTTTCAAAAGAGGAAGTAATGAGGGACAAAAGCATGGGCGGAGAAGCAACGGTAAGCAAATACGATTTTCCTCTGTGTGATGTTGCTCTAAGTCCCATATATTTCAAGGAATCTACTTTAAATTTCTTCTTTCTCTCTGTGTGTGTTCTTCCAAAACGCACATGTGCGTTGGCATTATGTGAAGGTACCCAACATTGTGGCAAGACTGCACAATCAACGAGGACTTATAAGAACATAAGAAGTGCCATGCTGGATCAGACCAAGGGTCCATCTAGTCCAGCACTCTGTTCACACAGTGGTCAACCAACCATCGGCCAGGAAACAACAAGCAGGACATGGTGCAACAGCACCCTCCCACCCATGTTCCCCAGCAACTGGTGCACACAGGCTTACTGCCTCAGATACTGGAGGTAGCACACAACCATCAGGGCTAGTAGCCCTTGATAGCATTCTCCTGCAGGAATTTATCCAACCCCCTTTTAAAGCCATCCAGATTGGTGGCCATCACTACATCTTGTGGTCGTGAGTTCCATAATTTAACTACGTGCTGTGTGAAGAAGTCCTTCCTTTTATTTGTCCTGGATCTTACACATAATTAGGAAAACTTCAAATGAAGAAATAATCCTACAGGCGGTAGAAGCAGTTGGACTGCCAGACCCAGTTGAGAACCTGTGACATCCCTAACCTAATGGTTCCGTTGCTTCCACTCAAGAAACAAGACAAGATATTCCAGAAATCCAGAGGCGGGGGCAGATTCAGCTGAAGAGAATGTCAGGTGTACCCCAAAGAAAAGCTGGTCTTTAAGGAGCAGACTGAGGGAAAAGAGGCCCACACAGGCATGTCCAGAAAGGGAGTTTCCTCCATGTGAAATAATGCTCAATACAAACAAGGATTGAGTAGCACCAATGCATATGCTCCATTATGCTGTTTTATAGCCCCCCTGAGTTATGAGCAAATGCAATTATTGTAGCCGTAGCTGTTTCTGTTATTATAAATGCATGCAGGCATTAGAGGTGCACCATTCTCTGTCTCTCTAAGTCCCCTTCCTCTTTCCCTTCTCTCTCCCAGCTGTAGACCTTCAGTTTACTCCCTTTTACTTATGACTCTGCCAAATATACCCTTTTCTGAGAAGGATATATTGAGCCTGTCAACTTTATTTAAAATAAAGCGACAGCGGCGAACGTGCAGAAGTGTGTCGGCCAGCCGGGTACACGGTAAGGCATTCCAGACAAGGCCTTACTCCACTTAGCTGGCTACAAATCCTCCGGTTGTCGAGGAAGGCACAGAAAAAGGTGGATGATGTATGGGAAGTGGGAAACGACGCAGTGATCGATGAGGCTGCAATAGGCGGCCTGAAATTCCTAACATTGTTGCCCGCAACTGCTCTGCAATTGCAGAGTGCCATTTAGAGTGTCAAACCTTCCCGGAATCAGTCAACAGGGAAGTGTGGCCTTACATTCATACAATCTGGGAGCATCAGGGAGGGCAGGGATGAAAGCTATAGTAAGAGAGCCAATGTGGTGTAGTGGCTAAAGTGTCAGACTAGGAGTCCGGAGATCCGGGTTCTAGTCCCCACTTAGCCTGGAAACCCATTGGGTGACTTTGGGCCAATGTACCCTACCTCACAGGGTTGTTGTTGTGAGGATAAAATGGAAAGGAAGAGGAGGATTGTGTATGCCGCCTTGGGTTCCTTGGAGGGAAAAAAGGTGGGATATAAATGCAATAATAAACACATAAAATAAAATAAGAGAGGCAGGGTGGTGTAGGGGTTAGAGCAGGGGCACACAACCTCTTTTAGCCAGAGGGATGAATGCCATTTTGGAGATGTCCCATTCTGGTGATTCTCTGCCTTGATTTAGGAGCCCCTCCCTCCCCTCTGCCTTGTCAAATTACTCTCGAAGAACCTTTCAGTATTCGGGTAACGGGTATTAACAGAAATGCATACAGCTTCCTCATTTTTAAAGATAAAGAGATAAAACTTGGCACAGTGATAGCTCTTAAGGAGTGCTTTAGGTTGAATCAAATTGGTTCATTCTTTGATTTTATAGGAATTTTTAAATGGAAATTAACAAAACGGTTACATCTGTATAATTTTTATAGATAAGGAGATGAAACACGGCAAAATGATAGCTCTTAAGGGGGGCTTTTGCTCCACCAAGTTTGAATTAGATAGGTTTCTGCTTTGATTTTTTATGACGATGATGATGATGATTTTTTTAAAAAAACCTTCCCCACTCCAGCCTTCTCCAACCTGGTGTGCTCCAAATCTATTGGATGGACCCACACCCTTCACCCAGGCACTGAAATAAATTGCCTGCCTGTGGTTTCCTCAGGTGTAGATGCTTTCTCATTCACTCACCAGCCATCCCAGCAGCACTTTCACATGGTGGAAATGTGGAGAATTGACTTCTATGAATACAAACAGAAACACACTTCCTCTCAGCAGCCAACAGTTAGTATTTCCAACTTCCGTGAACACTGCGATTGGAGGAGAACACTGCTGTGGCTATTCCTATTGGTTAGCCTCAGAAGTCAATATGAAAACTACCCCTCATGTCTTCCAAATATGGAGATACACACAGAGCAGGTTAATTCCGGAGACTTACGAAGCCCCGATTGGGCACGTCTCTGCTCCAAGAGTATTCAATGGGTTTGGAAGCAGCCAATCTCTGCTCTGGAAGATCGAATGCTCCGCAGATTTTCATGGTTACCAGATAATTCCAGAGTGGAGCACACCCCTAGTATTGATGCCTCTGAAGTAATGCTGTTCAATAATAATAATAATAATTCCTTGCTATGAAATAAGGTCTTTTGTTGCTCTGACACCCAGATCCAAATCTAAAATTCAGTTATGATGAACCTCATTTTTGAATATGTATTGGAAAAAGCTGTAATGTCTTTTGATGATGATGAGATATTTCTAGTCTCATCTCAAAATAACAAAGAATGGAATAATAAGCGTAAGATCTGGAAGATGCGATACATTGCTAGTATCATGAGTTGAGAGAGTTCTAGGAGACTGATTCCTAGCGTGATTTGGTCCCTGAGCCTAAGATTATGCACCCCTTGATGTAGAAGGCCTGGGTTTAAATTTCCATTCAGCCATGGGGCTCACTGGGTGACTGTGGGGCAGTCTTTATCTTTCAACGCAACCTACCTCACAGAGTTGTTGTGAGCTCAAGGAACCATAGATGCCAACCTGATCTCTTTGGAGGGAGGGTTGGATAAAACTGTAATTAACAATAATAAGACTGAGAAGAAAGGAAGCTGTTTGAGTCACTACCCACACCCTGGGTACACTTTTGATTGTAGAGGCAGACCTACACTATAGTCCTTCTAGGTAAGGGATCAGGAACCCCACAGCCACTGGACCTATTAGGGAGATTCCCCATCTGGCATTGGGTCCTTCTCCCCCACTCCAGAAGTAGTGGGTTTTTTGTTTTTGAGGAGGTAGCAGGGAGAGTACTCATAGAATCATAGAATAGCAGAGTTGGAAGGGGCCTATAAGGCCATCGAGTCCAACCCCCTGCTCAATGCAGGAATCCACCCGCATCCCTGACAGATGGTTGTCCAGCTGCCTCTTGAAGGCCTCTAGTGTGGGAGAGCCCACAACCTCCCTAGGTAGCTGATTCCATTGTCGCACTGCTCTAACAGTCAGGAAGTTTTTCCTGATGTCCAGCTGGAATCTGGCTTCCTTTAACTTGAGCCCGTTATTCCGTGTCCTGCACTCTGGGAGGATCGAGAAGAGATCCTGGCCCTCCTCTGTGTGACAACCTTTTAAGTATTTGAAGAGTGCTATCATGTCCCCCCTCAATCTTCTCTTCTCCAGGCTAAACATGCCCAGTTCTTTCAGTCTCTCTTCATAGGGCTTTGTTTCTAGACCTCTGATCATCCTGGTTAATCCCCACTGTTATCTCCAATTGTTGGTGGGAGATAACAATCGAAATCCCCTTTACCTAGTGAACCACTCACCCTTCCAATTGGGAGGCGCTCCAGTGCACTAAATGCTTGACCCATGCTGCATTCCCCCCTCCAAAGGGGGAAGGTGCGCCATAGATGCTCCACCCACTGCCTTAGCTAGAGAGGGTTCACTGCCTGCAGCCTTTCCCTGACTGGCTGAATAAAGCCTGCATGCCCCAAAGGCAGGCCTCCAGTCCAGACACCATGGTGGGAGGAACACTTCTCCTCCTGGTGCTTCAGCTGGAGAGGAGTGAAGAGAGCTCAGTCTCCTTTGTTTCTTCTTCATCTTCTGGTGGAGGAGTGAAGGAGACCCAACTGGCTTGGCCTTAACCCTCCCCCATGTTCTCTATGAGGGGAACATGAAGGAGGAGCAAAAGCCACTAGTCCCCATCACTCTTCCACATAGAAAAAATATGCCCTATGGCAGAGGTGAACCACATATTATCATGCCCATACCCCTAGGAAACCCAAACAGGAAAGTCAGCCTACATGGATTCCTATATTCACTCAAAATATTGGCTTGACACAACTTTGGAAAATGTATGATGTGACAGATATATTTATTTGTAGGATGCCAGGTTCTTCATGTCAAGTTGTTGTTGTTGTTGTTTGATCACAATGATAAATGTAGGGGTGTGATAATCTCTTCCAAGATGATTTTGTTTTTTAAAAATCTCTCTCTCTTGATTGAATTCAGCTGCCTTCTAAATTTAGTAGTACTGAGCAGGAATCCTCCCCTGCGTTTCCAGAAAATATTCTTCCCTGTGAAAACCGGGGGCAATATTCTGCAGCATTCATTGGGCGATAGAAATATCCCCCAAATTTTCAGCGTGGGGTGGTTGCTGTTTTCCTTAATGCTTTCAAGGCATTTAAAAAAGGCCCTCGTGTGTTGCTCAAAATGGCTGCCTCCTGCTAGTTCTCAACAGCTGCACTGCTTGGAAGTAACATGGCATCATGTTGCTCCTCAGGCATTCCAGGAAGAATGACTGGCAGGATGCTATTGACATGCTACTTCCTGTTAGCCGGACTTCCTTGGATGCTGTGAGGAGCTATTGGGCTCACTGGAAAATCCCTGACATTTCCTGGGTTGCCCAGCTACAGTAGCCAGTCACAGGTAGGACTGGGAAAAGAGGAAAAAAGGGCATCAGGACAAGGGCTCCTTGAATGTTTCAAAGACTCTGAGGGAGAATGAGGCTGGCAGAAGCACAGGATAAAAACATGGATGCTAGAATCACAAGACGGGAAGGAAGACAAAGCAGGGGTGAAGAGGCTCAGAAGGTGTGGCTGGAAAGAGCGCCAGGTAAGGAACAATGAACTAAAGCTACAAGAAAGGATAAGAGGAAGGGAAAGGGACCATTGAGTGTATTCAAAGGTCTAGGAGCTGAATCAGAAGACTGGCTCCTAGGAATGGTAAGAAGACCTTCCAGTGCAGACAGAAGCAGACAAGGCCAAGAGGACAAGACTGTCCCATCTCCACAGCAAACGCAGTGCCAGACCATCCTGACCCCACAACGATTTACCATTGGTTTGCAGCACTAGGTTGGCATCCATTCTGATCCTGCAGCTACTTACCTGTGTTGTGGTATTGTCATCCACTCTGCTCATGCAGCTACTTACTCAGCTTGTGGGCATGCCTTCTGATTCTACAAGCAGTTATCCATATCTCACTGTAAGCCTTCATCCCAATCCTGCAGCTATTTGCCTCACTGTGTAGGCCTTCATCCTGCTTCTGGATCTACTTTCCATTATTGCTCCAGGGGCATTTGGCTTTATCCTGCAAGTACTTAACTTTGGCGCTGAAGAAGGATACTGCTCCTGCAACTACCGTATTTCTTCGATTCTAAGACACACTTTTTCCCCTAAATAAACAGCTCTAAAAATGGGGTGCGTCTCAGAATTGATGGCGTCTTAGAATCGAAGCAATATGGTAGATGCAAAAAGACTATATCCTATTAAAAAAGGGTCTGAAACATCCATTCTCTCTAGCTTTATTGCTTTCAGAAAGCTGAGTAAGCAGGGCTTTTTAAGATTGCTTTGCAGGCTGATTGGGGCCTACAGCGCACCCCGTGCAGCTCTGGCCCTCGTCAGCCACGCCGGGGAGACATGCGGCTCCAAGGCTCACCCCCCCAAGCACCGGGTTCCCCCCCCCAGCCGCCGCGCTGGAAAGCGCGTCCCGCCTGGAACTCCTCATGCCCGCGTTAAAACCTGTGCCCAGAGGCTAAAGAAGTTCTGCTCCACCGAAGCTGCTCTCACGCGGCAGCTCCAGCTCCAGTTCTCTCTCTCCTCCACATGCAGGCAGGCCTCCAAAAGAGGAAGTTCCTGCAGCAGCCACGAGCTGGGACGAGGAGCTGGGAGGGTAAGCGCCTGGTTTTTAGCTTACCCATAAGCCCCTCCCAGCCCAGTGGCCCCAAAACCTAGCTCTTTCTAAGATATTCTAAGATATTCTAAGAAATTCTACTCATAAAAGATGTTCAAAGAAATTTATTTTTTTCTTCAAATCAAAGCTTTTTTTCCCTGTTGGTGGTACTGAAATTAGTGTGCGTCTTAGGATCGATGGCGTCTTACAATCGAAGAAATACGGTACTAACAAATGATCCCGTGCTGTAACAATGATTAATAAAGTCTAGAGTTGTTCTATATTTATGTTGTTACATAGTTCCTTCTGGTAGAAAACAAGGAAAATGACATGTCCCCTCTCTGATGGACAGATGCCTTGTGACAGATGCCTTGTGAGTAACGTGATGCCACATCATTTCCAAAGCCTTCTGGGAAGCATAACCGGGGGAAGTAGCAGACAGAGACTTGTACTGCTGTGAAGAGTGCAGGGGCCTTTGTTTAGTTTTAGAAGCCCTTGGCCTTGTTGAATGATTAAAGTAAGTGGCATCCTGGCTGAAAAATTTCAAGAAAATTACACCATGATTTTTAGTGGAAGTTTTGATTTGTCCCCAGCCAACAATCAAATGGGGGAGAAAAGTGAAGGCCAAAATTTTCATCACAGCTGTAGTTCCAAGGTCTCTTTAGGCAAATCTAATGATAACCAGGGGATATGAAAAATGTCAGAGTTTCATTACCCATCTTGAAATTATTTTAGCGACCTTGTTTTGATTTGAAAACCATTCACTGCAATCCACGAAACTTATTTTCAAGACCGGGAATGTATGTTCAAACTACATCCAACACCATACTTTAAAATATATGTCTGCCTTCACTCTACAACCAAAGACATTTCTCAGGATGATTCCACACAACCTCTACATGGATGTTCATCATGGTATTGCTCAGGGATGTGCACTTTGTTTCCCTCGGCACTTATGTAGTGATAATTTCATGTGTGAAATGAGCCTTGGAATCATGTATCGTATGCCAGCCTTCATGATGTGTCTGACTACGGCAGGATCTATGCTACTGCTTTAAAACAGTTTATAACATTAGTGACAACTGTTAGGACCCAGGACATACTCCTTATTTATTTATTTATTTATTTATTTATTTATTTATTTATTTCATTTATATACTGCCCCATAGATGAAGCTCTCTGGGCAGTTTACAAAAGTTAAAAACAGTAAACATTAAAAAAAAAGTATATAAAAGTATATAAAAACAACAACATCCATTTAAAAACAACAGTTCTGGGGATCCATTAAAAAACAAACTTAGCATTGTTAAATGCTGTTAAATGCCTGGGAGAAGAGAAAAGTCTTGACCTGGCGCCTAAAAGATAACATTGTCAGTGCCAGGCGAGCCTCATCGGGGAGATCATTCCACAGTCGGGGGGCCACCACTGAAAAGGCCCTACTGAGTTTTCAAACCATTTTCAAAGTGTCATATCCTGCTTGGTGTAGACCTGGCCTACAACTCCCATAAACTCTAGCCATCATGGCTGTGGCAGTGGGATTTACTTATTTATTTATTTATTTATAAACCAAGATTATGGCAACCAGCTTGATTGATAACTGGCAAATAGAGGGAGAAAACGTGGAGGCAGTGACAGACTTTGTATTTCTGGGCGCAAAGATATTCTGGAGGTGACAGGCTTGACCTTGGGGGAGCTAGGGGTGGCGACGGCCGACAGAAAGCTCTGGGGTGGGCTGGTCCATGAAGTCACGAAGAGTCGGAAGCAACTTAACGAATAAACAACAACAATATGCCACATTTTTTCCTCCAAGGAACCCAGGGTGGTGTACATAATCCTCCTCCTCTCCATTTTATCCTCACAACAACAACCCTGTGAGGTAGGTTGAGCTGAGAGTCTGTGACTAGCCCAAAGTCACCCAGTGGGTTTCCATGGCCAAGTGGGGACTAGAACCCAGATCTCCCGACTTCCAGTCCAACACTCTAGCCACTACACCACAGTGGTCATATGAACGTCCATCTATTAGTTGCTTTCCCATCCTCTGGCTGGGAGTATTTGCTAAACACAAATAGTGGCGCCTAAATGAAATTGCATTGATTCACATGGCATTTGTTCCATAAATGGCAATACTAGGAAACTCACGTCTTTGGAGGTGAATGTTTTGATTGGCAAAAGACTCCTTGTCTGGTTCAGAGTACAATGCTTGCGCAAGGCCCAGCATTTCCCACTTACAGGTGTTGGATCAAAAGACTCGGTGAAACGAGCGACAGCTCATTGAAGCACTTTGTTTTCAAAACCATGTATCAAGTAATCACTAATGCAACGCAAAAAGAGTACGAAAGAAAGGCATGAGCTAAAAATTATAGTCTTCTGCCTTTTGTGATTACAGTTTCTTTGGAATATATTGATGAAAGCTCCATTGTGTTTAGACATCATACAGGAAGAAAGAGTGCTGTGAAACTGCTCTTTGCCTTGAAGTTGGGAAAAGGAAACCGGACAATGAATAACAATACCATCATTGCAAAAGGGCCAATGAGACCACATCACGCCATTCCTTTTCCAGCTTTACTGGCTGCCAGTCCAGGTCTGGGCTGCTATTAACATTTAAAGCCTTAAACAGCTTGGGGCCAGGCTATCTGAAGGAATGCCTCCTCCCATATGTACCTGCCCAGACCCTAAGGTCATCCTCAGGGGTCCTTCTCCGTGAGCCCCTGCCTAAGAAAGTGAGGCAGGTGGCTACCAGGAGGAGGGCCTTCTCTGCTGTGGCCCCCCCAGCTGTGGAATGAGCTCCCTAAGGAGGTTTGCCTGGTACTTACGCCAGGTGAAGACCTTTTTATTCTCTCGGCATTTTAACAGTCTATACATTTAATTTTAACTTGTCTGTTTAAAATTTGTATTTTAAATTAACATTTCTGAACTGCTGCTCATTTTATCCTGGTTGTGCTTTTATGTTGTATTTTATGTCATGTTTTTATACTGTTTGTTTTAGACTTTGAGTGGTTTTAATTTTTGTTAACTGCCCAGGGAGCTTCAGCTATTGGGCAGTATAAAAATGCAATAGATGAATTAATAAATAAAATAATATAAATCAGAGTGCATGGGGAAGCATTCTTTGTGGTTGCTCTTCAGCGTTACAGTTTAGTGCTGTGATATATCATATTAAAGGCAATGGGATATGTGGGAAACCTTGCCCTTATCTTAGGGCCTTGCTAGACCTACCTGAAAATCGGTGCTTCAGGCGCTGCGAGGCCACGCTAAAATTAGCACGAGCCGTCGCGCCTATCTACATGTCAGATGCGACGAAGCCCTGTTGCGTCCGCCATTTTTTGTTTGTTGTTGTTAAAGGGGCTGGCGTGCGCAGGAGTGCACCACTGGAAAGGTAAGTTTAAAAATATATATATAGGGTCCCCCCATCCCCCGATTACCCTCCCCACGACCTCCCCTGACCTGCGATCCCCCCCTGTCTCCACCTCCTGTGTCCTGCTGCTACGGTTCTGCCGATGTTCCCAGCCACTCTGTCCCGCTGCCGCTGCCACTGTCCCCAGCCGGCGATTCCTGTTGTCGCCATGTCCGGCCTGTGATGCCTGCTGTCGCCATGTCCTGCAGGCCGTACATGGCGACAACAGGAAAGGCCGGCTGGGGGCAGTGGCAGCGGCAGCGGGACAGAGCGTCTGGGGACATTGGCAGCAGGACACAGGAGGTGGGGATGGGGTGGTGGTGGCGAGACATGGACGTGGGGATGGGGAGATCGGAGGCCAGGGGAGGTCGTGGGGGGGAATCGGGGGAAGGGGGTGGGAGTGCTGTGGCCCATCCGCCACTTTTCCTGGCTACTCGTGCGTAAGTGCCGTAGCCGGGGAAAGTGGTGGAATGGTTCACACGCCCGCGGTCCCGGCCTCAGCCCGACCTGAGGTCGGGACTGCGGGAAAAACTGGGCTAAATGAGGTTTCACTTATCCCGCGCCCAGGGAGGTTTCACCCCTGCCTGACCCCGGGATCCCCTGTGGTTATCTGGACGCACAGGGGTGAGCCTGGGGCGAGCACCGGGCTAAACCTCCATCTAGCAAGGCCCTCAGATGCTTTGGGTGGGGTTGATTAAGGGAAGTGACAGATAAAGAGCTTTATCACACCAGCATTATACTGTGCAATCACGGTGAATTGCGTGTAAAGCACTCCAAAGTTTTCCAGCTTATAATCTGCTTTTATTTATTTATTAATTTGTTTAATTACATTTATATACCGCCCCACAGCCGAAGCTCTCTGGGCGGTTTACAACATTTAAAAATAGTAAACATTAAAAGTATACAATTTAAACACACACACACACACACACACACACACACACACACACACATAAAAACAGTATAAAAACAACAGTATCCATTTAAAAACAACAATTGTGGGGTCCATTAAAAACAAACTTAACGTTGTTAAATGCTGTTAAAATGCTGTTAAAAATGCCTGGGAGAAGAGAAAAGTCTTGACCTGGCGCCGAAAAGATAACAATGTTGGCGCCAGGCAAGCCTCATCGGGGAGATCATTCCACAGTCGGGGGGCCACCACTGAAAAGGGGAGTTACTCCCATGCATCCTGCTTTAATTGCACTTCAGAGGCAAAAGCCTCACTGTATTCGAGGGTATCATTTGTTGTTTTCTGAGCAGCCACTGGAGTGCAGGAGCAGGATTTGAAGAAAAATTAAACAAATGCTTACATCTATGTAAGCTTTAAAGATAAAGACATCAAAATTGGCACAGTAATAGATATTAAGGAGAGCGTTAGGCATACCAAATTTGAATCGGATTGGGTCATCCGTTGATTTTTTATGATTTTTTTACCTTTTCCCCCTTAAACCCATTTTCTGGTATGCAAAGGATCTAGCCGCCTGGTAGCAACAACAATGGTGACAGCTTAGTGCTGTAGGGGATAATTCAAGGGAAACAGGTACGTGGGATAAAGCTAAAAGCAAAGGCAGAAGCAGCAAGCTGTGTCCCTGCTCAGCTTTGGCTGAGCATGGTGGCTGTATGTCAAAGGGGAGTAGTTAGGGAAGTAGAAGAATTTCGTTTCAGTTTGTCTTTGATCAGGACTTTACCCAATTCACACTTTCTGGACCAAACATGGACTTGAACACAAAATGCAATACATTTCCGAGGTTGCAACGTGATTCGTGGGCTAAATTGTTTTTTAAGTGTTTGACAGCACCTGTACATTTTGAAATGAGTACATGTTGAGGGGAAAAAAGATCTATTTCTCAATGAGTACATTACAAAAAATGCACACAGTTGATGCATACATTTGGGGAAAATGTGTATGGGAATATTCATGGATTTTCAGAGGAGGGCAACGAGAATGATCAGGGGTCTGGAATCAAAGCCCTATGAGGAGAGACTGAAAGAACTGGGCATGTTTAGCCTGGAGAAGAGAAAATTGAGAGTGGACATGATAGCACCCTTCAAGGACTTAAAAGGTTGTCACACAGAGGAGGGTCAGGATCTCTTCTCGGTCCTCCCAGAGTGCAGGACACGGAATAACAGGCTCAAGTTACAGGAAGTCAGATTCCAGCTGGACATCATGAAAAACTTCCTGACTGTTAGAGCAGTATGACAATGGAACCAATGACCTAGGGAGGTTGTGGGCTCTCCCACACTAGAGGCCCTCAAGAGGCAGCTGGACAACCATCTTTAAGGTGGATTCCTGTATTGAGCAGGGGGTTGGACTTGATGGCCTTATAGGCCCCTTCCAACTCTGCTATTCTATGATTCTGTGATTCATGCAAAACCACGGGGGAAAATCAGAAACACAAAGCTCTCCATCTGATATGGACTTGATTTGGAATGAGCTTTTTGAGATGGAATTCAGAGAACTTTGGTGAGCCCAAATTTTGCTGATTTGCACATCCTGGGACTAGTGAATGCTATAAATCTCCCTCTGTGGCTGCCCTTCATTTCTCTGTATGTCCTTATTATTGAGTATTCTCTTTTAGAGAGGGAAGGAGACCCTTCATGAATCAGCAAAGCTGGAACTTGTTGAATTTCTCCAAATTCCACCTTGAAGCTTGTTCGGATTCATGCCTATCAGATTGTGAGCTGTGTGTATGTGTCTATTTCAGCATGAAAATTGATGCATATTTTTGTGCTGATGTGCCTCCCCCCCCAAAAAAAAATGTACATCTCAATCGTGGTCAGTTTTGAAATGTACAGACTTTGTACCCATTGATTAAAGCATGTTACTTTACATTTTTTTCAAAAGTACATTTTCCCCCCCATGCACTGTTTTCAAATGTATACATTTTTATGTGCTCTTTTTGTTTTGTTTCATAAATCACTCTGCAAGGTCAAAAAATGCATGGACCGTTTTCTACAGTTTTCATTTGGGTCCATTCTAGTACGTGCCAATTGGATAAAGTCTGGTGAAAAATGTACTGAAACCAGTTTAACCTACAGCTAGTGCTGCAAATAATATGGTAGTCATATTGTGTGGGGCAAATCGTTGGAAAAGAAGAAGGAGAAGGATTTCAGCCAAAGCCTTCCTTCGGAGATCTGAAAAAGCTGCAGCTTGAAGATTATCCAGAAATGCTCCTGGATCCCTCTATTGGAAATTATTAATGGTTGGAGATAAGGTGTAGGCTGCAGGAAGATGCAGGAAGATCCAAAAACTTCCTGACTGTTAGAGCAGTACGACAATGGAATCAGTTACCTAGGAAGGCTCTGGGCTCTCTCACACTAGAGGCCTTCAAGAGGCAGCTGGACAACCATCTGTCAGGGATGCTTTAGGGTGGATTCCTGCATTGAGCGGGGGGTTGGACTCGATGGCCTTATAGGCCCCTTCCAACTCTGCTATTCTATGATTCTATGATCCTATGATGTAGTTTGGAGATCAGCAGTGATGGGCAAAGTTATAGAATCATAGAACCAGTCATAGAATAGTAGAGTTGGAAGGGTCCTATAAGGCCATCAAGTCTAACCCCCTGCTCAGTGCAGGAATCCACCTTAAAGCATCCCTGACAGATGGCTGTCCAGCTGCCTCTTGAAGGCCTTTAGTGTGGGAGAGCCCACAACCTCCTTAGGTAACTGGTTCCATTGCCGTACTGCTCTAACAGTCAGGAAGTTTTTCCTGATGTCCAGCTGGAATCTGGCTTCCTTTAACTTGAGCCCGTTATTCTGTGTCCTGCACTCTGGGATGATCGAGAAGAGATCCTGGCCCTCCTCTGTGTGACAACCTTTTAAGTATTTGAAGAGCGCTATCATGTCTCCCCTCAATCTTCTCTTATCCCAACAGAACTGTCATTTGCTTACCAGGTTCCAAATGCAGGGGGTTGGACTCGATGGTCTTGTAGGCCCCTTCCAACTCTACTATTCTATGATTCCATGATTCTATGACCACTGAGTGGGGAGCAGGTGTCAGAAAGGAAGGAAAGAGAGGGAGGTTAGACTATTCTTTAAAACCACTTCACTTCTTTCTTCCCAAAATGTTGGGAAGAAGACCTGACCCCTTTTCACAGTATATAATCCATGTGTTGGGTATGTGTGCAGCTGGACGCCTTGCAGACAGAACCAAAGACTTTCATAGCTGTGGTACTGGGATGTTTCTAAAAAATTCTTTGTCTTTGTGACAAACTTCTGTATTCTGAACAGAGCAACAATGCCCCCTACAGTGTCTGCAATCAAAACACTTTTCTGCATGTCCACAACAGACAGATATCCTGTCTTTTGTCCCCAAAAATACATTGTAAGGTTAATCCCCTTTTCTCAATAAACCATCTGGTCTAAACTGGCTGGTTCTTTTATCATGTAAGTTCAGAGTCGTTAAGCAAGTGAAAGCCATCTCTAAATAATTTTCTGATTGACTAGCAGGACCACTTATCACACAAATGGAGCTTCTGTCATTATTGGTCGATCCAATTCTGTCAAAGCATCAGCTTTTATTGATCTAAAATTTCCATAACTAGGTGAAGTACCGCCTTAATACTTCGTCTCTTGGAAATAATAATAAAAAATGCTGGTAGCTGAGTACAACATGGTGGGAACACCCAAAGCAGGTCAAAGGATGGAGCCCGGTGGTTTTTGGCAAGTCTAGGGGTGGAGAAAGCTCAGAGATTTAAGGTGGCTTAAATGTCCCCAACTGTGCCCCAAATTTCTCCCATCCACTGTCCACAATATAGTGCAAGTACTTCACCCCACATTCACCAACCAGAGATAGATAAATGCTTTCTTCTATGTAGTCATAGGGAGACATTTTTCTCCCTCTCCCAAAATACTAGAGCCCGGGGTCATCCCATGAAGCTGATGGGTGGGAGGTTCAGGACAAATAAAAGAAAGTACTTCTTCGCACAGCGCAGAGTTAAATTATAAAACTCACAACCACAAAGTGTGGTGGTGGCCACCAATTTGGATGGCTTTAAAAGGGGGCTGGATAAATTCCTGGAGGAGAAGGCTATCAATGACTACTAGCCCTGATGGTTATGTGCTACCTCCAGTATCTAAGCAGTAAGTCTGTGTGCACCAGATGCTGGGGAGCATGGGTGGGAGGGTGCTGTTGCACCATGTCCTGCCTTGTTGGTCCCTGGTCAACAGCTGCTCGGCCACTGTGTGAACAGAATGCTGGACTAGATGGACCCTTGGCCTGATCCAGCATCAGGGCACTTCTTATGTTCTTATGTCATGCCAGCATGGCTCAATGCAGCCAACTCAGTCTTCATGCATCCTAAGAATGTGTGCATGCATGCCCATGTGTGTGCATGCGAGGAACCAGCTATGGTGGCCTACGAGGAGCAGCTCCTTGCCCCCTTACCCTCAAGTGAGGCCAGGCCCGTTAGAGGAGTGGGCACCCTCATGAGAGCCTATACATCCTATTTCAAGGTGTCACATAGAGAGCATTTTGCTTGTGGGGATGGCCTGTAGTTTACTAGTAGAGCAGCGCACACTTTGCATGCAAAAAGTCCCAGGGTCTTCTCCAGCCATAAAGATCAGGTAGCATGGAGAAAGACCTCTGTCTGAAACTCTCAATTCGGGATGGGAGAATCATCTCACACCCATTTATTATTATTATTATTATTATTATTATTATTATTATTATTAATTAATTAATTAATTAATTATTTTCATTACAGGGTGGACAGATGTCCCTTTTTTTCTTTTTTTTCTTTTTTTACAGAGGACACCCGTCTGTTTGAAGGACTGCAGAAGGGCCATCCTGTATTTGAAGACTTCTTCTATTGGAAGGATTGTCCAGCCCAAGTCCGGTTGAAAGATAATTGTTGGAAATGGGCAATGACGCTTGTGGGTTGCTTGTTTGGGCCAGCGGAAGGTGGTGATTAAAGTGGTCTTTGTGTTCTTCTTGACTAATCCTCTCTCTGGTAAATAGAGGCAGGGAGCTGAAGAGCCTGCAAGCCCCCCTCTGGAGCTGGTGGATAGAAGAGGGGAAAAATTTAGAGTTTTTTTTAAAAATGGGAATTAGAAAAAGCCTTTCAGGAAGCCTCCCCCCCAGTGGCCGCTAGAGCGAGAAGAAAAAGACAAAAGAAAAGGATGCCAGATTTGCATTCCTTGATGGTGGACATTAGGGGTGTGCACGGACCCCCCCACTTCGCCCTGTGGGCCGATCCGAAAATTTTGGATCGGCCCGCTCCGCTCCGCGCCGCTCTGCCCATACTCCGCTCCTCTTCGCCGCGGAGCTCCGGCTCCGAATCGGAGCTCTGCAGTGGAGGGGAGTGGTGCCAGGTACGGCCGGGAGAGGAGGGCGGGGGGGGGTTACCGGGCCCTGCCGCCGTCGCCGCCCATGCGGCAATGGTGGCAGAGCCCGGTAAGGGACTATGAGGGAGGGGGGCCTTACCTGCCTCCGTCCGCGGTCCGCCGGCTTCTTCAATTGAGCCCACGGTTCAACCAGGAAGTCTGGGCCGCAAGTGCGGCCTAGACTTCCTGGTTGAACCACGGGCTCAATTGAAGAAGCTGAGGGACCGCGGATGGAGGCAGGTAAGGGAGAGGAGGGGGGGTTACCGGGCCCTGCCGCTGTCGCTGCATGGGCGACAGCGGCAGGGCCCGGTAAACCCCACTTACCTTTCCGGCGGAGCTCCAGATCGAGGCGAAGGATCCACCTTCACCTCGATCCTCTTCGCCACGCTCCGCCGGCCCCCCAATCCTCTTCGCCTCCGCCTTAAGGGGAGGCGAAGCACCCTGCTCCGCTTCTAATTCGCCGGTCCGATTAGAAGCGGAGCACTTCCCTAGTGGACATCATGTGCTAGCAGACAAAGGGAAAAACTTTCAACCAATTGAGCATCGAATGTAACCTATGACTCATTGAGATTGTGCACCTTAACTTGAAAACTGAATGTAACTTAACTTGATAATTCAGAACTGACCAATCGAAGGGTTTGAAAGAGATCAACACCCTCTTGTAGTCAGGGCCTATATATACTGTGAGATTCCCTTGTTCTTGGTGCCTCCATCTTATAGAACAGGAGAGCACCCCCATACTGCAGTATCAGAAGTAAATGGATGAAGTGTATTCTCCAGCCTCATGTGTTTGATTGGCTAAACTCATCAGGGTAGCAGGCCTTTAAATCCCTGGTTGAGGGACAGCAATTTCTCCTCCCCCTTTCTTATCTCTCTCCTCCTCGTTTTGCAATGAGGTTTTGCTTCTATCTCCAGAACCTGAGATGACTGTGTATGGTTTCTTGTTCGTTTTTAAACTTGGAATAAAGCTTTTATTCTTTTCTTTTTCCACCTTGGCCTTAAATTTCAACATAATGTTTATTGCAACTCGCGCTTGCAAACTTATCAAACTATTCTCATAGTACCCACAATAATAGACCATAAGAACTATTGGTCATCAATAGTTAGCACCTGGATAGCAGGCTAAACGTGTTAGATGGTCACAGTCTTCCACACTACGGCATTTCTAAGTAAATTATAGTAATTATTTCTAAATTTGCATCTATACATATGAAGTAGGGATGTGCTCCGCTCCGATTAGGAGCGTAGAAGCAGTAGCGGATTGGCCTGCTCCGCCTTACCCAGAGGCGGAGTAGGAGCGGACCGCGGACCCCCTAGAAGCAAGGCGAAGAGAAGCGACCATTTTTCGGAGCTCCGAGTTCAGGCGGAGCGCTCCGGTCACCATCTTGAAAACATTTCGCCATAGGATTGCATTGCGGCAAATAATCGCGCATAACTACGTTGTTTTTGAAGCTATCATTCTGGAAATTCTTGTGCACAGAGAGTCGTGGATGGGGGTCATTTTGAGACCTCTCTCAACTTTCTGCGTTGTCTGGGTCACGGGCTATATTTTTGTGAAAATCGGGTCAACCGCGCGGCTCAAACTGCGTTTTCGGCTTTTCGCCCATAGGATTGCATTGAGGGAAAGAATCGGGGATAACTGGGGGGGGGGGGGTTAAGCTATCGTTCTGGAAATTCTTGTGCACAGAGAGTCGTGGATGGGGGTCATTTTGAGACCACTCTCAACTTTCTGCATCGTATGGGTCGCGGGCTATATTTTTGTGAAAATCGGGTCAACCGCGCGGCTCAAACTGCGTTTTCGGCTTTTCGCCCATAGGATTGCATTGAGGGAAAGAATCGGGGATAACTGGGGGGGGGGGTTAAGCTATCGTTCTGAAAATTCTTGTGCACAGAGAGTCGTGGATGGGGGTCATTTTGAGACCACTCTCAACTTTCTGCATCGTACGGGTCGCGGGCTAGACGTTTTTAAAAAATCGGCGGGAAAAATACCTTTTTCAAAGGGCTGAGGGGCAGAGTCAGCTCCCGGTCATGATGATCCCAAAGTTGGAGGAGGGCATAGGCAAAACAGGTAACTTGGGATTCTGGGAAACTTCTCTTTCTTCATCTGAACGGGCTTTTCCCCGTGTTTTTTAACACAGTAGCCCCACCAAATGCACAAACACAACCTGAAATCATATACTAAGCCAAGAATAAGAGATAGAAACACAGCACTGCTACCCACCCTAACCTTGGGGAACAACTGAATCGATGTGGTGCAAGGGGATGAGCTCCCCTAGGGCATCTCATCGTGGACGTGCCCCCACTCTCTCCTGCACTGGACGGCCATTAGAGCCTTCCAAAGAGAGTAAAACGGTGGAGCAATGCCTATCATGAGTTGAAGTGAATGGTCACTTTTCAGTGGTGGAGCAATGCCTGTTCTGAGTCGAAGTGAGCGTTTTACTTCTTCTCAGAGCTGTGGCTGTCAGTGTCTTGAACTGGCAGCTACTTCCCCCTCCCCCGGGCACGTCCCCCTATTGCTGGTAAAAGACAGATATAGCCTTTTAAAAAAAGTTCTTCTTGTTGTTTATTGAGCAACACTGCTGCTTTTAATTCCACCCCTCCTTTGTTTATTGATTGATTTATTCCATTTTATATGCATTACTGGCTTATCCTTGGCTCACTTCCTTATGCCCCCAGAAATGCCAGCTGCATGCCTGCCTGCCTTCCCTCCCTCCTCCCCTGCCCACCTCGCAGGGATGGTGTGTGTGGGGTGCCCGATTTTCAAAAATTCGCCAAAAATCAGGGGATGATGGGATTGCTTTGAAACTTGGCATGCGTGTGTATATCCCCATGAGGTGTCATGGTGCCAAACATGAGGTTTCTAACTTGAACAGAAAAAAAGTTGTATAATTTTTTAGCTTTCAATGCAAGCCTATGGGGGGGGGGGAAACGGAGCTCCGGATCCGGATCCGGAGCTCCGGGCGGAGCGGAGCTGAAGTGGGCGGAGCGGGGGCGGGGCGGAGCGGCCCGATCCGGAAAATGGCGGATCTGCAAGTGAAGCGGAGCGGGGGGTCTGTGCACACCCCTAATATGAAGTAACATGTGCAAATATTATGCAAATCACTGTCTTCTTTGGCCTCTTCTTTGATGATGCATTTCTGCTTACTTGGCAGTTTCAAAGTGGCCACTTCGGTTCGCGAATTTTTCTTCTCTGTGATTCTTTCTTCGCTGCAGTCTAGGCATTTAATGACTTTTTTTGGGGGGGTGTTTGTGGAATAAAGCCCTTCCCAAAGATAGCTTTCCAAATAGCTCATAAATATTATTGAGAAAAGGGGAGCATATTTTTAAACAGCTCCTCTGCAAACCCAACTTGAATGCCATTTTTAAACCCCAAGGTATTTAAAATGTATTCAACATCCTGTATTAATTCTCCAATCCCCCTTTCAGTTGGAAGTAATTTATTCACAATTGTAGGATGAAGAAAATGAGCTGGTATGAATGGAGCCTGCCGCTCAAACACACACATATGTGCGTGTGTGCACGCAAACCCCCCCCCCACTACCACTACTTGCTGGATTTGTTTGTGTTTATGTAAGCAAAAAAAAATTGGCATGCATTATCTTTTTATGAGCCTTGCGATTTATTCTGTTTTTGTTGTCAGACCTCTGGGAATGCATTCTATAAACTTTATTGAGACAAGATATCTAGAGGCGTTTGCATATATGTGAGCTCAGCACAATATTACTTTTTAATGCACTTTCGACTTTGCAAGGAGGTGATAGCGGCTTGTGAGCGGGGAGGGAGAAAAATGTAGAACAGTAATATTTGATTATTTTTAGCATCTGTATTCATTTCCGTTCCCTAGGTCAAAAAACAAAACAAAAAACAACAGTAAAAAAGATTTCAACGTAACGACAGGATTGTTGCCATGTCTTAAACTAATAAACACTAAACCAGATTGATAGGTTACATCCAAATAATGCTTCTAATAAGGTGCAGTGTTTTAACCTTTCTTTTCTTTATTTTTAGTAGAGTGTAAGTCCTGTTTCATATAGAATCAATGCAGGAATCCACCCTAAAGCATACCTGACAGATGATTATCCATCTGCCTCTAGAATGCCTCTATGTGGGAGAGCCCACCACCTCCCTAGGTTGCTGGTTCCATTGTTGTACTGCTCTAACAGTCAGGAAGTTTTTCCTGATGTCCAAAAGAATTCCATGGAAAGCTAGACAGTGCACAAAAAGACCAGTCTCTGACTGGTTTCAGAGGCCCAGCAAGGAAGACTGGTGCCTTATTCCTCAGGCTGTTGCTTTCCAAAGTCCTAATTATCATAGAGTCATAGAAAAGCAGAGTTGGAATGGGCCTACAAGGCCATTGAGTCCAACCCCCTGCTTAGTGCAGGAGTCCACCCTAAAGTATACCTGACAGATGATTATCCATCTGCCTCTAGAATGCCTCTAGTGTGGGAGAGCCCACCACCTCCCTAGGTTGCTGGTTCCATTGTTGTACTGCTCTAACAGTCAGGAAGTTTTTCCTGATGTCCATATGGAATCTGGCTACCTTTAACTTGAGCCCGTTATTCCGTGTCCTGCACTCTGGGATGATTGAGAAGAGATCCTGGTCCTCCTCTGTGTGACAACCTTTTGAGTCTTTGAAGAGTGCTATCATGTCTCCCCTCAATCTTTTCTTCTCCAGGCTAAACATGCCCAGTTCTTTCAGTTTCTCTTCATAGGGCTTTGTTTCCAGACCCCCTGATCATCCTGGTTGCCCTCCTCTGAGCACGCTCCAGCTTTATAGGAACAATTTTAAACAGGGCTGCAGTTATCATAGAATCATAGAATATGATTCAGATCTGGCTTTAACATTAGCTGAAAACAAGTGGTCATAGCTAGACAGGGAGAAATCCCGGGATGTTCACATGATGCACAGGGGATCCAGGGATCATAGAATCATAGAATAGTGGAGTTGGAAGGGGCCTATAAGGCCATCGAGCCCAACCCCCTGCTCAATGCAGGAATCCAAACTAAAGCATCCCTGACAGATGGTTGTCCAGCTGCCTCTTGAAGGCCTCTAGTGTGGGAGAGCCCACAACCTCCCTAGGTAACTGGTTCCATTGTCATACTGCTCTAACAGTCAGGAAGTTTTTCCTGATGTCCAGCCGGAATCTGGCTTCCTGTAACTTGAGCCTATTGTTCCATGTCCTGCACTCTGGGATGATGGAGAAGAGATCCTGTTAATGGTGTGACTTGGGGCCTTCTTTCATATTGGCTGGTTCAGGGATGTTGACCCTGTTTCAACCTGCAGACTGAATTCCGTTTCATAGAAAATCTCTGGGGCTGCACTCCAGTGGTAGGCAGGGCTGAATGCTAAGTGGGGGTGGCCATAGGCAAAAAGCGGAGGGACCAAAATACTAGCCCATTTTAGCTTTAAAACATACTACTAGTAATGACACCTTAGGAGAGGCATTTCAACTTCTTTTAGAATGGGGAAAAAGCCTGCATGCAAGCTGAGAAACTACTGAACAAGTCATGGTTGGGGGGAGAGGTGGAACCAAGGGAAGGCCATCTGGGGACACTGGAAGGCTAGAATGGGATGACAGGTGGGCCAGATTTCCCTTCTACTGGACCAAGATTCTGCACTCCTGGTCCCAGCAAAAGAAGGGTACCTTAGGATGTAACCCAACAATTCAAAGGAGGAACAACCAGTGCTCAGAATTCGATATGAACATAAGCCAGAACAAGCTTTGAGGTAGAATTTGGAGAAGCTTGATGAGGTCAGATTTTGCTGATTCACATATCCTCTACAGTACCTCTACAGTAAGGCCCAAAAGCACATCCAGTCATTGAATACTGTTGATTTGGAAGAGGAAAGATAGAGACACATCACATGAGACCATAGAAGTCAGCAGCTTGAGGGACCTTCCATCAGATCTGAGAAGATGCTAAGTCATTATTTGAAAAGATGGAGTTGTTCCATCTACAGAGGATATTTGGAGTAGATGGAACACACCATAAGGGTTGACTGAGAGCCATGTTATGGTTGCATATATAAAGTTTGCATGTGGGCTGTGATTTCATGCTGACATACCCTTGAATAATCTTGCATGTTACATTTTCCCCAAATTACTCACTCACAATATTTGTGGAGTTCTCTGCCTGGTGCTCCATCTGTTACCCAACAGGTGGAATTCCAAGCAGTTTTCTATGCTGGCACATTCAGACTGAGCACATTTGCTGGTTCACAAGGCCCTTTGATTATTATTATTATTTTAGTGAATTTGCCATAGAGAAAATGTACTGAGGATCACAAACTGTGTTTTGCAGTTGACACTACAAACATTTTGGTGGGAGAAGAATAAAGATTTGGAGAAAACTCTTGAAGGGTTTGATTTTTTAAAAACTGCTTCCATAAAGTAGGGTGACCATATGAAAAGGAGGACAGGGCTCCTGTATCTTTAACAGTTGTTTGTAAAAGAGAATTTCAGCAGGTGTTATTAGCATAAATACAGCACCTAGTTAAGTTCCCTCTTCATCACAGCAGTTAAAACTGCAGGAGCTATACTAGAGTGACCAGATTTAAAAGAGGGCAAGGCACCTGCAGCTTTAACTGTTGTGATGAAGAGGACATTTCACCAGGTTCTCCATATATACTATGAAGAGAGACTGAAGAGAGACTGAAAGAACTGGGCATGTTTAGCCTGGAGAAGAGAAGATTGAGGGGAGACATGATAGCACTCTTCAGGTTGTCACACAGAGGATGGCCAGGATCTCTTCTCGATCCTCCCAGAGTGCAGGACACGAAATAACAGGCTCAAGTTAAAGGCAGCCAGATTCCAGCTGGACATCAGGAAAAACTTCCTGACTATTAGAGCAGTGTGACAATGGAATCAGTTGCCTGGGGAGGTTGTGGGCTCTCCCACACTGGAGGCATTCAAGAGGCAGCTGGACAAGCATCTGTCAGGGATGCTTTTGGGTGGATTCCTGCATTGAGCAGGGGGTTGGACTCGATGGCCTTGTAGGCCCCTTCCAACTCTGCTATTCTATGATTCTATGATATATACAAATGACACCTGCTGAAATTCCCTTTTCAATACAACTGTTAAAGATACAGGAGCCCTGTCCTCCTTTTCATATGGTTACCCTACATAAAGAGAATGATTTGAACTCTTATGTCCAAAATATACTTTGCCATGTTGTGCACCTATAAGTCAGAAGAGCACAAGAATGTAAGTAGAGATCAATGGTCCACCTAGTCTGTCATTGTGTTGTGGCCAGGTTGCTGACCAGGACTGTTTACTGGGAGTATGTCACACCCCCTGTTACAATAGCTCCACTCTCTTCCAATCTGTTTCTGGGCACAGTTCAAAGTTGCTATAATTTATAGAGTACTATACAGCTTGGGAGAAAGTTCCCATAAAAACCTGCCTGGGCTTTAAGATCTTCATGGGAAGTCCTTCTGTTGGTCCCACCAACACCAGGGGTGCATCAGGTTGAAATGCAAAAGAGCCTTCTTGGTGGCCACAGCCAGGCTCTGGAACTGCTTGCCAAGAGATGATACATTGGGGTCCTCCTTGTTGTTCTCCTTTCCATACGGTCACCCTATAATTTCACATTTTCAAAGCAATATACAAACCTAAACTTAAGTCCTCAAAAAGTCAGCTGCGGGTTTTCTTCATGCGTCCTACATGAGAATATTTGGGTCAATGCCAAGGATTGAGACCTTCTGTATACAGGGGATATGTTCTACCACTGAGCTGTGGCCACTCCTGAAAGCCATTACTTTTATGGAATCAGTTACCTAGGTAGGTCGTGGGCTCTCCCACACTAGAGGCATTCAGGCATTGAAGAAGCAGCTGGACAGCCATCTCTCAGGTATGCTTGAATGTGGATTCCTGCATAGAGCAGGGGGTTGGACTCGATGGCCTTGTAGGCGCCTTCCAACCCTACTAGTCTATGATTCTATGATAATTAGGACTTTGGAAAGCAACAGCCTGAGGAATAAGGCACCAGTCTTCCTTGCTGGGCCTCTGAGACCAGTCAGAGACTGGTCTTTTTGTGCACTGTCTAGCTTTCCATGGAATTCTTTTGGCAAATGATGCATTCACGACAGTACGTTTGAAATATTGTCAAGATTAGATTAGCGTTTATTTATTGAAAACACTCTTCCCGTCTTTCGCAAGCCATTGCGATATTATCTGGATAATGAAATTTACAGCTTCCAGTTCCACTTGTAGAACGCTTGCTTACCAGCTTCCCTTTTTCTTTTCTTGAGTGAATGGATTGATATTAAAACCAATATCTCCTCTCACATTTCACTCAAGAAATTGACAGGCTGTATGAAGCCACTGGATTAACCAGGCTTGGAATAAATTAAAGAAAGCTAGCTGTTTCTCTTTGCCCGGTCAAAACTTTGGATTTGGCCTAGGCCAAGGGCGTCCAGTTGGGGCTCAAAGCCTGGCAAAAAACCACCGCCTTGGTCTCCCAGACACCAGTCTGCAGACCCAGCCAAGCACACGGGCACCTGCTCCCTCAACAGGACATGATTATCCAAATAAATGGGGGCTTATTCTTGTGCGTACATGTCCCATTTGTGTAAATAGAGGCCTTAAAGGGGTGATGTGCACAGCATTACAGGCATGAATGTCTGTAATGCTGCATGCATTGCCCCTTTAAGGCCTCTATTTACATAAATGGTGAGCTTAAAGGGGTGATGCACACGTTGCAGACAAAAACGAGCCACCATTTTTGCAGAAAATGGTAGCTCACCGAGCGTTCGCCCAGTGGTTCACCCCACACCATTTGCTGGGGTTGGGTAAGTGGTGGGGGTCAGCAAGCAGGGTGGGCACATAGGATCATAGAATCATAGAATAGCAGAGTTGGAAGGGGCCTACAAGGCCATCGAGTCCAACCCCCTGCTTAATGCAGGAATCCACCCTAAAGCATCCCTGACAGATGGTTGTCCAGCTGCCTCTAGTGTGGGAGAGCCCACAACCTCACCAGGCAACTGATTCCATTGTTGTACTGCTCTAACAGTCAGGAAGTTTTTCCTGATGTCCAGCTGGAACCTGGCTTCCTGTAACTTGAGCCCGTTATTCCGTGTCCTGCACTCTGGGAGATGACAACCTTTTAAGTATTTGAAGAGTGCTATCCATCCATCCCTACTCTTTAGTCTTTGGATTATTCTTTCCCAGTTTCACCAATAATATATTGGCAATACCATTTCGTTCCATCAGGAGACTGGAATATTTAATTTTGGGAGTCCTACAAGCTGCGAGGACATAACGTTGATCTGGGAATCTGTCTATGAGATCTTTCCTGATTGCTTTCCCCACAATATTAGTTTCTTTAAATTATTCAATTATTAGAATGCTTAATACATTACTTAAAGTTTAATGAACTCGGTCAAATGAGAAAAGAAGCTGTGCTCAGCACTTTCCATAGCAAAATGTACCCCCTCACCCCCACCCCCACCCTACTCCACCCCACAATGTTGGAAGGTCTGCATAATATAATCTCGATTTCACTTGGTGGGACGTATGCCCAGGAGCGATGATTATATAACCTTTCACTGGCACATTACCTTACATACAATTGACCGAAACGAGACACTTAAGCAATTCTTGCTTTGTACTGTAAAATTACAGGTATTTTAACAATGCAAAAGACCCCAAATTGATAGTAACTGCCAGTCCCTGTCTGGCATGTATTAGTCAATAAATACTCATTAAAAACAGAATTTGTGGAATGTGCAGATCATTTCCAAATGAAATTTGGGGAAACCCATTCCAAATAAATCATTTTGCCCCTGCAGCAGGCTGCTGATGCTACCAGGATTTGAGTTAAAATGTCAACAGGAGGGGATTTCACCCACTAGTGTTTCTTTAATTTAGAAGAAGCTAAGCAAATGCACCCCTCTGCTTTGGCTTTCTATTTTTGTCTTTCAAAACAAAACAAAACAGGCCGTCATGCCAGGCAAAACTGCATGAACCGTTATGCTAGGTACGCCACAGTATAAGCTACCAGTTAAATTGCTGGTAGAAAGTACAGCCTGAAATCTTTTAAGTAGAAATGTAGCGTAATTTGAACCCAGGACATTCTACATGAAAAGAATGCACTCTTCACTAAGCTACAGACCTTCCATGGGCTCATCTACACCTAAGGGTGTATCAGGAGGGATGGGGCAGGAATGAAGACTTACCTGCTTCTGCGATCCTGCCCCAGCATCTATACGGCTGTGCGACATCCCGGAAGGGGAGATGGATGTTGTGAGCGCCATTTTTTTTATTTTTTTGAAGAAGAGCCACACATGGCGAAAAAGTAAGAAACCCTCATGCCAAACTCTGCACCCAACCCCCCCCCCCCACCATCCCAGGGATGCCGTGCCACACCAGTTGTGGTCCTCAGGGTTGATACAGGACCACGGAAAAAAAACAAGACATCCCCGGTTTCAGTTACCTGGGGAAAGACTCTGGTTGTCCCCAGTTGACCCCAAGATCCCCTGTGTGTCATTTGGACACACAGGGACGACCTAGAGATGACCCAGGGATATATGCATGGTGTAAGACATGCCCCATGTTGATTTATTCATGGTCTTTTGGGCAGATGGGCTCCTGCAATCGAGAGGCAACATTCAACCGATTATATTGACTGCTTTTCATTGCAGAAGATGAATAAATAAAGGGCATGGGCCGGCAGGGTGGGATGGGGTGGTGGTGGAAGAGAAGAATAATTCTGGATAGGGGCCAAGTGAGTTGTAATTCTTCCTAAGTAGAATAATGCATCTTCATTGCCTTTCTTTTGGGTCTTTTGGATGATTAAACTTACAGTCGAACTAGTAAATCTAACCCACATCTTTCCCCCTTTCTTTCAAGAAGCTGGAAACTTATACAACAGCAAGGCATAAATAAGTTAAATCATTTATGTTGGAAGCCAAAAATTATGCTACCTGGGGTGGGTGGGGAGGGAAACAACCCACCCTGGGAAATAACTTGCTAGCAATAAATCTTAGCAACTCTCATTGAATGTTTGAAAGAACCCGACATTGTCAAGTAAGAAAAGAAAAGACAATTCCGTTCGTGGCGGTTAGAAATCAAGGCGTTTTTTAATCTAATTATTGCACGTGCCACTCCATCCTGATCAACTGACTTGCTCCAAAGAGCTTTGTTTGATATTAATCAAATTTGCCTCCTTGCAAAGGGAGTCTAAATTTAATGATCACATCACACTGAGCAAATCAGATGTCATTCACATTTGCTGGGAAGATGGATATACGTCTCCCCGTGTTATGATGAACGCGCAGAGCAGAAAGGAAAGTTTCCCTTGGAATTAAGCATAGTTGCAACAACTTTAAAAAGGTTATTAAGAAACAAGACAGCGCACATTAATAAAACCGTGTCATAGAATCATAGAATCATAGAGTAGCAGAGTTGGAAGGGGCCTACAAGGCCATCGAGTCCAACCCCCAGCTCAATGCAGGAATCCACCCTAAAGCATCCCTGACAGATGCTTGTCCAGTTGCCTCTTGAATGATTAGTGTGGGAGAGCCCACAACTTCCCTAGGTAACTGATTCCATTGTCGTACTGCTCTAACAGTCAGGAAGTTTTTCCTGATGTCCAGCTGGAATCTGGCTTCCTTTAACTTGAGCCCGTTATTCCGTGTCCTGCACTCTGGGAGGATCGAGAAGAGATCCTGGCCTTCCTCTGTGTGACAACCTTTTAAGTATTTGAAGAGTGCTATCATGTCTCCCCTCAATCACTAAAGTGTCACTTTAGGATGTCTGGTGGCTTTGATGGAGACCTTAGCTAGACCTAAGGTTTATCCTGGGATCATCCCTGTTCATGTAAATGACACACAGGGGATCCTGGGAGCAGGCAGGGATAGCCCCAAGACGATCCTGGGATAAACCTTAGGTCTAGCTAAGGCCTTAGAGAATCAAGTTGCAGCAGTTTGGTGGTTGCGCAATCACATTTCCAAATCTACAATCCATTGAACTGGGATTTAAAGAACCACAGAATGAGCCTTATGGTCCCAAGGAGGTTATATTTAAAGAGCAACAGCATCTCACCCTCCATCCTATGCCACATGCCTTTGGGAACTAAGGGCATGGCTAGACCAGGGTGGTGGAGGGGGAGGATCTCACAATATGATGATCACGAGATCCTCCCCCTCAGTCTACACGCAGTGCGCGATGTTCCAAGAGGATGGAGGACGTTGCACCCGCCATTTTTGAAAAAGCACAGGAGCTGGCAAGCAGCGCAAAAGTGAGTTTGTTTTTTAAAAAGCCCCGACCCTGCTCCCCCTCCACCTGTCGTGTAACCCTACTGCCCCTGTTTCGGGAGACGGGGTTTCAGGTAATCAATCAGAATCAGATTCAGAACTAGAAGACGCAGCGCCAGACACCAGCCGGACCGTACCAGTGGGGGAGGAAGCTCTCAAGCTGAGAGTCAGCCCACTCCAGAGCTTATCTCCTCAAGGCCAAATCCTACACCCTCAGAGGGAAACGAGGGAGCTTCCGGGGGTGAGCATTCTGAAACACTGATGCTAGAATCCGCCGGAATCTCAAACGCACAGCGCATAAAAAGGCCGTGAGAAAGTTGGAGAGATTGCGCCAGAACCTACCACCGCACTAGGCTCTTTGAAGTAAGGGCATTTGAGAAGTAACTTCTATCTCTCTCTTCTTGAACGGACAATTGTCTTGCTTACTTTGCATAGTAATTGCTTAGGGCTTCATTACAAAGAGGTAGACTCTATTCAGGTGAAAGAGACATTTGTTGCTCAATAAAAGCTTTGTAGATTACTTAGCAAGCCTCATCGTTTGCCTCCCATTGAAAGTACGAGGGCTTGGGAGGGACACGACACCACCAATGGGCATGGGACACTTCAAGAGCTCTTTGCCTGCTTCCTGGCTCCTTGCAGTTACTCACGAGGAGCTGGGAAGAAACTAGGATGGCTGCCCATACATCCCGAAGTCTTGGGACGATACTGAGACCACAGGAAAAGCCAGAATTAAAGCCATCCCAGCTATCCCAGGGCAAGGGAGGGATGATCCCTCCCTGTCCCTGGGATCCCCTGTGTGTCATGTAGGCATTTCATTGGGCACTCCCACAGTGCCCAATGAAATGCCTATGGGAAACCCACAGGCAGGACATACTCATCAACAACTGATATTCAGAGACACGCTGCATCTGATCCTACAGGTAGCACAGAGCCAACATGATGAGAAGACACTGTTAGCTTTCTCCTTTCATGAATCTGTCTAATCTAGGGATGCAGAACCTCTTTCAGCCCAAGGGTCAAATTTCAATTCAGAGACACTTTCAGGGGCCGCATTACAGTGGTGGGCGGAGCCAAAGGCAAAAATGGGTGGAACCAAGCATTTCAACCTTCTAGAATGGCAGTGTGTGTGTGTGTGTGTGTGTGTGTGTGTGTGTGTACAAAACCTGGGACACCCCAAAATGTTTGTTGGTTGTGGGAAAGGGGGCAGGACAATGGGGAACAGTATGTGGGTATCTGGAGAACCTTGGAGGTCAAGATTGGACCCCTTGAGGTGCTGAAAAACATGCACATTCAGACACATATTTTTGGGCTAAAAGGGAAGCAAACTAACAAACAAAGCAATGCTAACAGTCTGAAGTCAGAAGAAACCTGCAGATGGAATTTGGAGAACGTCAGTGAGTTTTACTGACTGGCGCACCCCTATCCCCCAAATGACCTCCTAGAAAGCAGCAGATGCAGGAGGAAACTCCATTTTATTCCTGTAATAATGGTGCTATGGGTTAACTGAGTTTAAAATACAAAATGCACAGAGTATTACTTTAAAAAAAAACCAAAAAAAAAACAGGGTTGGCAGGCAGTGTTGACATTGCTGTGGTTGTTTAGGGTGACCATATGAAAAGGAGGACTGGGCTCCTGTATCTTTAACAGTTGCATAGAAAAGGGGATTTCAGCAGGGGTCATTTGTATATATGGAGAACCTGGTGAAATTCCTTCTTCATCACAACAGTGAAAGCTGCAGGAGCTATATTAGAATGATCAGATACAAAAGAGGGCAGCTTTCACTGTTGTGATGAAGAAGGAATTTCACCAGGTTCTCCATATATACAAATGACCCCTGCTGAAATTCCCTTTTCAATACAACTGTTAAAGATACAGGAGCCCTGTCCTCCTTTTCATATGGTCTCCCTATGGTTGTTATTTGAACATATCCCAAATTCAGAAGCAGTTTTAAAGCATGGGATGGCAGTTGGAGGGGTAAGGGAATATAAGAACATAAGAAGAGTCCTGCTGAATCAGACCAAGGGTCCATCTAGTCCAGCACTCTGTTGACCAGGGACCAACACAGCAAGACATGGTGCAACAGCAGCACCCTCCCACCCATGTTCCCCAGTAACTTATGTGCACAGTCTTACTGTCTCAGATACTGGAGGTAGCACATAGCTATCAGGGCTAGCAGCCCTTGACAGCCTTCTCCTCCAAGAATTTATCCAACCCCCTTTTAAAGCCATCCAAATTGGTGGCCATTGCTACGTGCTTCACATCTAGAGTAAGACGCAGGGCCACCTGGAGGATCTCTCCAGAAGACCATTCGGTTATCTGTCTGCACCACAGGCCTGAATAAGTTTGAGGGAAAACACGAAATAATTCTTTGGGGGGAAATACTGTCCATTGTTCCGAGTCTGTGCCAATAAATTTAGCTCATTAGCATTTCTGCCTGAAAAGTGACAGTGACTTGGCGTGACGTGAGTGTCCTGTCCTGCCTGCCCTTGCCTTTGAGACATTTTTGGCCCCATCAGAGCCCAGTGGAGGAAAGAATCATTAAGGAAGAAAGGTATTTGAGCTAATCAGCCTGTCAGCCTGCATTGTTTTGGTGTCTGCCAAACGAAAAGCCAGCCAGACATCTCCTAGAACACAGGAGACATGGTTCCCCCCCACCCCCTGTAATAAAGATGCAATCCAATAAGAATCTAGTGAATGTCATCTCCTCTTGCGGTCAGAATGACATCTCTATTCGGCACACTTTTAATCCAGCAGAAAATGTCAAGCTGGTGCTAATTCAAAAAAGGCCCTGGAGGTGAGGCAGTTTTTGACAGGCGCTCTCAGCCAACCCACTGAAGGAAGCCAGTGTTCTTCCTGTCATTGCATCTTTGGCGTGCACTTCCGTGCACTGATCCAGGGCTACAGCTAGCCTGCTGAGGACCGTATAGTACTACTTGGCATTTAAAATACCAGCACTTAGAAAAAAAAATATACACATCCCACTCAAAATGCGCAAATCTCTGCCAAAATGTGCAAGTTTTAGCCTATAGGGGAAATACTCTTTTGCAGCCCATGGTATTATTATTATTATTATTATTATTATTATTTTACAACTAGATTTACATAAAATTCTGCAAAGTAAAAACAAACAAACAAAAAGCAACTGTCCGCAGAATCCACGTGACTGCAGGATCTGTGGATCAGATACATAGAAACTCAAATTTATTTATTTATTTATTGCATTTATATCCTGCCTTTTTTCTTCCAAGGAACCCAAGGCGGCGTACATAACCCTCCTCCTCTCCATGTTATCCTCACAACAACAACCCTGTGAGGTAGGTTGGGCTGAGAGTCTGTGACTGGCCCAAAGTCACCCAGTGGGTTTCCATGGCTGAGTGGGGACTAGAACCCGGATCTCCCGACTCCCAGTCCAACACCTTAGCCACTGCACCACATTGGCTATCACACCACACTGGAAAAGCCAGGTCACTACAGAAATTGCTGATCAGATTCATAGAAACTCATATTCATTTGATTCCGCTATGGGTTTCCCCCTCAAAATCCCTACTTCTAGACAAAGTGGGCTTTTTTGTTTTGTTTTTTAAATCAATGTATGTGAGTTCTACCTGAATTATAGATGTGAGTTCTACCTGAATTATAGTGCTCATCTACACCAAGCAGGATATTGCACCATAAAAGCGGAATATAAAAGGCAGGAGCCACACTACTTCTTTATAGTGATATTGATGTGCACTGCAGGATCTACACTACTGCTTCATAGTGGTACTGAAGTGCACTGACAACTGTTGTGGCCCAGGACACATCTACACCAAGAAGGATATAACATTATGAAAGCAGTATGAAAGCGGTATATGGTATGTGTCAGTGGGCCCCAACAGTTGTCAGTGCACTTCAAAACTGCTATAAAGCAGTAGTGTGGCTCCTGCCTTTTATATACCACTTTCATAGTGGAATAACCTGCTTGGTATAGCATCTACTTCTCAAGGTCATTTTGGATCTAGAACGAGAGCTTAGAACGAGAGCTCAGTAGTAAAGTGCATTCTTTGCAGGGTAAAGGTCTCAAGTTTGGTCTGGTATCTCCATCAAAAAAGAATGGGTCAGGAAAGGTACTCTGCCTGTGATTTGGGGGAGCCATTGCTAGGAGACAATGGGTAGCCCAGTGGTCCGACTCAATATATTGCAAGTTTGTATATACTCAGATGTTCAGACAAAAGGGTTTCTGGTTCTGTTAGAGTGACCAATTGTGCATCACAAAAAAGAGGTCAAAATATTTACTTAATTTTTCTGCATGCTGATTTATATAGTGAAAGGCAAATTTGTGTGTGTGTGGGGAGAAACTATAATTTAAAAAGAAACATAACATATCTCACCATGGTGGGGAATACTGTGACAGGTGACCCAGGTATTAACTTCAGCAGGTCCGAAATAGGGCAGCGAGATGGTGAACAGGGAATGGCCAACTTGATAATATTACACCAGTACTTTACGATCTGCAATGGCTGCCAATTTATTTCCAGGCCAAATTCAAAATGCTAGTTTAAACTTACAAAGCCCTAAACGGCTTGGACCCAGGTTTTCATATATACCTGCCCAGACCTTGAGATCATCCTCGGAGACCCTTCTCCAGGTGCCTCTGCTAAATAAAGTGAGACAGGTGGTTATTAAGGAGAGAGTCTTTTCAGTGATGAAGCCCTGATTGTGGAATAACCTTCCAAGACAAGCCTGCCAGGTGCCTACACTGAGGTATTGTCAGCACCAAGTGAAGAACTCACCCCTGCCCCGGCATTTTAGCCTTTTTGTCTGTATTTTGTTTTAACTTACTTTTTATATTATGTTTTACTATCTTCTCATATTTTATTGTTTTAATCTTTGTCTGGTTAACTGCCCAGAGATCTTCAGTTAATGGACAGTATAGAAATGTAATCCATCAATCAAACTTTTAATGGACAACATTAAGACCCTTTTTTTCTTTTCTTGTGGTTACCTTTGAACTGTCCTCTGTAAAATAGGACACATGGCCAACCTAGATTCTGTTTTGCTGTATAAGAATTCTCCATGGAGTCCTCCTTGCTAGGGTGGGATGGGGCAAGGTAGACAGCAAGAAGGCTCTTCAGAATGGCTGTAGTGAAAGCTGACGCTTTCTGAACCTATCCTCACGTGAAGATCTTCTGTGGAGGCCCTGTACCATAACCCATTGCAGGTTGAAATATGCAGGTGAGCACAGGGGTGAGAGTTTTCTTGGTGGTGTCAAGCACTGAATGGAATTCATTATATTGGGATGTTCATTTGTTGTTTAAGAACATAAGAACCTAAGAAGTTCCATGCTGGATCAGACCAAGGGCCCATCTAGTCCAGCACTCTGTTCACACAGTGGCCAACCAGCCATTGGCCAGGGACCAACAAGGCAGGACATGGTGCAGCAGCACTCTCCCACCCATGTTCCCCAACAACTGGTGCACACAGGCTTACTGCCTTGAATACTGGAGATATAGCACAACCATCAGGGCTAGTAGCCATTGATAGCCTTCTACTCCATGAATTTATCCAACCCCCTTTTAAAGCGATCCAAATTGGTGCCATCACTACATCTTGTGATAGTGAGTTCCATAATTTAATTATGCACTGTGTGAAGAAGTCCTTCCTTTTATTTGTCCTGGATCTCCCACCAATCAGCTTCATGGGATGACCAAGGGTTCTAGTATTTTGAGAGAGGGAGAAGAATGTCTCCCTATCCACATTCTCCACACCATGCATCATTTTGTACGCCTCTGTCATGTCTCCCCTTAGACTCCTTTTTTCCAAGCTAAACAATCCCAGTTGATGTAACCTTTCCTCATAGGGGGAGACACTCCAGCCCCTTGATCATTTTAGTTGCCCTTTTTCCAGCTGTATAATATCCTTTTTTTAGGTGTGGTGACCAGAACTGTACACAGTATTCTAAGTGTGGTCGCACCATAAATTTGTATAAGTCAGTATGATACTGGCCACTTTATTCTCAATTCCTTTTTTTTTGTATTTACGAGATGCCTATTAAGCTGTCACATGGTCATTTTAAAACCAAGCAGTAATACAATAAATTAGGGGTGTGCGAACGTATAGGTTTTGCTTGCAGAACTTGCGAGCGTGCCATTCCGTCGATGCAATTCCACCAATGAGTGGACAATGGAACAGAAGGTAGGGATGTGCTCTGCTTCTCCTCGGATGAGAGAAGCAGGGGCGGATCGGGGGGGGCTTTGTCTCCCCTTAAGGAGGCGGCCTAGTCTTCCTGTTTGAGTCCTTGGGCTCTGTTGAAGCAGCCGCGGGTCCACAGACAGATGGAGGTAAGGGAGAGGAGGGAGGGGGGTTACCTGGCCCTGCCGCCGCCACCCGTGCGGCGATGGTGGCAGAGCCAGGTAAGGTGGAGGGGGGTCTTACCTGCATCCGTCGCGGCCCATCCCAGCTTCACTAGAGCCTGCGGCTCAACCAGGAAGTGTAGGCCGGGGCCCACAGTTCCTGGTTGAGCCGCGGGCTCTAGTGAAGCTGGGATTGGCCATGACGGACACAGGTGAGGGGGAGGAGGGAGGGGGCCTTAACTGGCGCCACTCCCCGCCACTGCGGAGCTCCGATTGGAGCCGGAGCTCCGCAGCGGAGCGGAGCGGCCCCTAGGCGGATCGAGGCAGGGCGGAGCAATTTGCGGATCGGGCATGAAGAGGATCGGGAGGTCCGTGCACATCCCTGTTGGAAGCCTTGATGTTGCCTAACTTGTCTAACACCCTAACAGAAGGTGCCCTCACAATCCACAAGATGCGGATGGTATGGGTTTTACAAAATCTGTACATCCCTAGGGCAGAGAGATGGAATGGCATCCGTCACTCCACCTGTCCTGCTGGCAAGAGCATGGTGGAACATTGGGTACTTCGAAGGTTCTGATCCTGGACCTATGTCATTTCAGTAGCAATCCCATGGGATCGTGCCCTAAACTGGTGAAGCCATGAGGAAGCAGGCTGGTGGCAAGCTGTTACAACATCAAGTGGAATTTGGAGGGTTGTGTGTTTGGCTCATAATGGTTTAGGGATTTCTTAACTGGGGCAGCTCATTTCAGAAGTCCTCATTTCCAAAAATTCTTCTCTATCCCTAGCAAAAGAATTTCTGATTTGCTCTTGGAGATAAATGTTCCAATTGAGCAAAGTTGTGCAAATATTATCATTTCATCTGCACTGGGAAGAAGTAAATGTGATGTGTAGCACTGATGTGGATTTCTCTGGCCATATACTTAAGGATGGGAGAACCAGGGATGCTCAAGCTCGCCGAAATACTCCAAACTTTACTTCAAAGCTCAGTATGGCTCACTCATGCTCTCATTTGCGACCTATTTCAGTTTGTTCGAATTGGATAAAGAAATGTTTATTTTGAAGAAGTTGTGCACTTTACAAAATTTGTGCATTTTAAGAACGTTATGGCTTCTCAGAAAGTTGGGAATTTTTCAAGTACCCCTCTTATTATTTATTTATTTATTTACTACATTTATATCCTGCCTTTTTTCCACCAAGGAATCATAGAATCATAGAATAGTAGAGTTGGAAGGGGCCTATAAGACCATCGAGTCCAACCCCCTGATCAGTGCAGGAATTCACCCTAAAGCATCTCTGACAGATGGTTGTCCAGCTGCCTCTTGAATGCCTCTAGTGTGGAATGCCACAACCTCCCTAGGTAACTCGTTTCACTGTCATACTGCTCTAACAGTCAGGAAGTTTTTCTTGATGTCCAGCCAGAATCTGGCTTCCTGTAATTTGAGATCATTATTCTGTGTCCTGCACTCTGGGAGGATCGAGAAGAGATCCTGGCCTTCCTCTGTATGACAACCTTTTAAGTATTTGAGGAGTGCTCTCATGTCTCCCCTCAATCTTCTCCAGGCTAAACATGCCCAGTTCTTTCAGTCTCTCCTCTTAGGGCTTTGTTTCCAGACCCCTGATCATCCTTGTTGCCCTCCTCTGAACACGCTCCAGCTAGTCTGCATCCTTTCTGAAGTATGGTGGCATACATAATCCTCCTCCTCTCCATTTTATCCTCACATCAACAACCCTGTGAGGTAGGTTGGGCTGAGAGCCTGTGACTGACCCAAAATCACCCAGTGAGTTTCCATGGCTGAGTGGGGACTAGAACCCAGATCTCCTGACTCCCAGTCCAACACTCTAGCCACTACACCACACTGGCTCTTGCAAACATGAAAGCAAGTTTGGGTATTTACAGGCATTTTTGGAGAACATGGTGTCCCTGTTCATGTTCATGTTTCGGACTGCGAACAGGACATTTTCAGGTGGTTTGCAAAATGAAATGAAATTCTCATACATTAGAGTGACCGTTTGAAAAGGAGGACAGGGCTCCTGTATCTTTAACAGTTGTATTGAAAAGGAAGTTTCAGCAGGTGTCATTTGTATATATGGGGAACCTGGTGAAATTCCCTCTTCATCACAACAGTTAAAGCTGCAGGTGCCCTGTCCTCTTTTAAATCTGGTCACTCTACTATAGCTCCTGCAGCTTTAACTGCTGTGATGAAGAGGGAATTTCACCAGGTTCTCCATATATACAAATGACACCTGCTGAGATTCCCTTTTCTATGCAACTGTTAAAGATACAGGAGCCCTGTCCTCCTTTTCATATGGTCACCCTAATGTCATACATCTCTACTTATACTGGTGTCTGTGCTTCTAAAAGGGGAACCCGAGGAACTATTAATACAAGTGCAGTTGTAATGCACAATAATAAGTCATCTCTGTGCCGTTGCCTATGTGTTTAAATGGGAAACATGATATACAGTTGTAGATAATGCACACATTGATTTGCAATGTTTTGGGGGTCCACTTTGCCAAACACACACACACAGTTATGCACATTTGAGGATAAGCACCCTGAACAAGAAGATGTAGTAAAGGCAAATGATTTGGATGGCTTTAAAAGGGGGTTGGATAAATTCCTGGAGGAGAAAGCTATCAATGGCTACTAGCCCTGATGGCTCCAGTATCCGAGGCAGTAAGCCTGTGTGCACCAGTTGTTGTTGAACATGGGTGGGAGGGTGCTGTTGCACCATGTCCTGCTTGTGGGTTCCTGGTCAACAGCTGGTTGGCCACTGTGTGAATGGAATCCTGGACTAGATGGCCCTTGGTCTGATCCAGCATGGCTCTTTTTATGTTATTATGAAATCCCAGCATGTAGAAAAATAGAAATAACTGCTAAAACAAGGGCACATATTTCACATTTCCCCTGTGCAGTTAGAAAGGGGGCATTCTAAATGCAATGAACATGCAGGGATTCAGAGCCTGGTGCTCTGAATCCCAGATCCTGCTTCTAATCATATGCGTCCCCGACTCTCCTCAGGGGGGAAACTTTCTTCATTGCCTCGGTGACTTGGTTGGAGAAGGGAAGAAGCAAGTGCTAGAAATAATTACATATGCTAATTTAGCACACTTAATTAGCATAATTAGTACACCAATCTGCATATAATGGAAATCATGCTGCTCACATTGTGGGAAGATAGGCTGAGATATGGTGACTCTTGTGCAGAAAGGGCACGGAGGTTATGGGGGAGAGAGGGAGAGGTGGTCCCTGTTGCTCTTCCACATGCAACGCTACAGCTTAGGAACACATTGTAATAAATTAGCTAAATGCAATTTGCTGTCACACACACTGCTAGAATATGCAGGCTTGCAACTTCAGTAAAAACCAATTATACTTCTCTGGGATTCGTTCAATATAACTTTGAGCTTCATCACACCAGCGTTATACTGTGCAGTCAATGCAAATAGCATGCAAAGGACTCAGAAGTTTTCCACCTTATAATCTGCTTTGATTGTGAAGTGCTCCCATGCATCCTGCCATAACTGTGCAATAAAGCCAAAAGATTTGCTGTATTTAGCCCCTACTTTTTGAGCATATCTTCAGAGCCGCCGCTGGGGTGCAGGAGCAGCATTTTAAAGAAATGCTTACATCTGCGTAAGCTTTAAAGATAAAGACACCAAAATTGGCACAGTAATAGATGTTATGGCAAGCTTTAAACATACCAAATTTGAATTGAATTGGGTCATCCATTGATTTTTTATGATTTTTTACATTCCCCCCCCCCTTAAACTCACTTCCCGGTATGCAAAGGATTGCTGTTGCCCGGTAGCAAAAACAACAACAACCGCGAAAGCTTAGCACTACGGGGATAATCCGAGGGAAGCAGGTATGTGGGATGAAACTTATTAACTGTTATGACAAACTATTTTTGGTAGGGATGTGGATGTAATCTGTGGGCATGTCAACACCAGGGGAGGGAAGGGGGAGGGTCTCGTAATATGCTGATCACCAGATCCTCCCCTTTGTCCACATGTGGTGCATGACATCCAGGGAGGAAAGAGGACATTGTGCCCGCCATTTTCTTTTTCTTCTTTTTTTACGGAAGATGAACGGACGTGCGCTCCAATGAAAAGGTCATTAAAAAAACAAAAACAAAATACTCTTGCTCCCCCCCCCATTCCCAATGGGCATGGAGTGCCTGAAGAGATCTGTGCCTGGTTCCTGTCTCCTCATGTTTACTCATGAGGAGGTGAGAAGAAGCTGGGACAGCCGCCCACATTTCCCACGTTTTCGGGACGATCCCAAGACTGCAGGAAAAATTGGGGCTAAAAGCCATCCTGGTTATCCCGGGGAATGGAGGGAACTTCTCTCCCTGCCCCCGAGATCACCTGTGCATCATGTAGATGCACAGGAATGATCCTGGGATGATCCCCGGGATAAGTCATGGTCTAGACATGCGCTATGTCTTCCACCTTTTGAAACCCAAGTTAACATTTGGATACAATGAAGCATCACCAGGTTTTATTTCTCATTCAAGCGTGAAGAAATATGGAAGTCCTGACATTAAATGCCACTTGAAGAAGAAGAAAAAACCATTTCCAAGCCAAACTTGGTGAAAAGCAGCAGACTTTAGAGATAAATTTGCTTAAGTTGGGGCCATGGAGGGCAAGGCACCTAGTCAAAGAATTGTGGCTAGCTGCTGGTCTTTGATTTCTGCTTTTCATTGCTAGAGCTGAACTGAACAATTCCATATTATTATTATTATTATTACTATTGCCATGTATTTTTTGAAATTGAATTTACTTAATTTATGTCTCTTACTCTCTAAAAATACTTGACTCAATGGGCAAGTTCGCATGTCTTGCTAAGCCATCCTTAGAATAAACCATCATGGGTTGGTGATCCGCTTGTTACTCGAAACAGATGATCATGCACTCTGGGGCTTGCCATGGCTTGTTTCCCTGTATCGTCTCGCCTGCTCCAACAACATATCCTGGCAACTTTGCAGAATGAATCCTTATTGTTTCATTCCCTGTGTCAGCACCCTTTTTGCAATTCATCCACTGGCATTGCTGGATCATGAGGGAACACCTCCCCCACCCCCCATCAGATCACCAAATGCATATAATTTTCAGAGTCCTTATGGGTGTGGTAATGTATTGACAAACATTTATTCTATTTTTAAAAACTGCAGGGTCTCGTGCAAGTGCAGAAGAGTGCAAGGCTGTCTGTCCACTATTTAGCCCAGCCTATGAATACCCCCCTGTTGTTAATATCCTTGTCAGTTTCATTGTCCACTTTGGCCCTTCCCTTGCTAGTGAACACCTTTTTTTTAAAGGCTGCTTCAAGTACTACCGAAGTAATTATACCCACCTGAAATGCTTCTTCTCCTGCAGCCGCCAGCTGCCATCCGCTTTTCTCCCTATCTCATGATGGTAGAACCCAGTGGGGTCATCCCATGAAGGTGACTGGTGGAAGACACAGGACAGACAAAAAGAAGTCCTTCTTCACACAGTGCATAGTTAGACTTTAAAAGGAGATTGGACAAATTCCTGGACTATATAAGTCTATCCATGGCTACTTCTCCTGAAGGCCATATGCTACTTCTGGTTAAAAAGTGATATGCCTATGTATGCCAGTTGCTGGGGAGCATTTGTATGAGGGTGCATGTGCAGTCGTGTTCTGCTTATGGGTTTATAGTGGGCAGCTGATTGAGCAATGAGTAAAGAGAATGCTGGACTAGATGGGCTCTCAGTCTGACCCACCAGGACCCTTGGTCTGATCCACTTGTTTCCTGTTAAGATCTTTTTGTATTTGCACATGTTTTTCACACAGGCGAGCAATCAAAAAGATGATCAACACTTGCACTCTGCACAGACAGAGCCTATTTTACCACGTCTGCACTCTACCTGCATGTGTGGACAAACCCATAAACTGAGGCCAGAAGACAGAGACACATCTGACCATCAGACCCATTGATACATCAGTTCTAGAGCTTTATTTTTATTTTTATTTTTTTAAAAAAAACCCTCAGAAATCAACTTTATTTTTAGTCTGGGTGTGTTTAGAGCCAGACTGAGTTCTGCATGGCACCAGTGCGTAGAATTAATCATTCAGGTTAATATCACAGTTACTAGTTCATCAGGGTTTTTACCCTATTCACACCTTCCAGACCAAGCATGGAGTCAGATGCAACCTGCACATGAAACCCATACATTTCCAAGATTGCAATGTGATTTGTGAATCAAAAAAGATTCATTTTAATCCTATATCAACTTTGCTGTGTGGTTTTATCCTGGTTGCGCTTTTTATACTGTATTTCGTAATTGTGTTTTAAACTGTTGGGTGTTTTACTGTGGTTTTAATTTTTGTGAACCGCCCAGAGAGCTTCGGCTATTGGGCGGTATAAAAATGTAATAAATAAATAAATAAATAAATAAATAAATAAAAGAAAAGAAAAGAAAAGAAAAGGATTTGCCAGCAGGTGTACATTTGAAAAATTCACATACAATGCATATTTTATGCACAAATATGCCTTAATCAATGGGGGGAAAGATGTATACATTTTAAAATGTGCGTAATTAATGTGTACATTTGGAAAAAATGCATAAAAATATGCATGGATTTTCATGTAAAAGGGGGCAGGGAAGCAAAGGTCATGGTCTGATACGGACTCAAGTGGAATTCAGGGATCTTCAGAAAGCATGAATTTTGCTGATTCATTCATCCCTAGTCTTCAGAGATAGCTTTTCAGCCTGGCAGATACTTCCTGGAATGGCCATATGACCACACCAGGGTGTGTCCCAGGTATTCCAAGAAGTACTGATTGGGGTGAAAAGCTATCTCTGAAGACAGTGTCACTTGCTAGGAGCATGAACACATGGCATTTCAAGGAAGAGGTGGTCAGGAGAGGAGCAATGTAGCCTGGAGAGGCAGGCTGGTAGGTAAGAAGGAGGCCTGTGCATTTATAGTAGTTTTTATATGCAATATGTGAACTCGGAATAATGGAGAACTTTCACTAAGATTAGGCAGAGGCATTTGGAACCTGGTGAGCAAATGACAGTTCTGTTGGGATAAGAGAAGATTGAGGGGAGACATGACAGCACTCTTCAAATCCTTAAAAGGTTGTCACACAGAGGAGGGCCAGGATCTCTTCTTGATCCTCCCAGAGTGCAGGACACGGAATAACGGGCTCAAGTTAAAGGAAGCCAGATTCCAGCTGGACATCAGGAAAAACTTCCTGACTGTTAGAGCAGTACGGCAATGGAACCAGTTACCTAAGGAGGTTGTGGGCTCTCCCACACTAAAGGCCTTCAAGAGGCAGCTGGACAGCCATCTGTCAGGGATGCTTTAAGGTGGATTCCTGCATTGAGCAGGGGGTTAGACTTGATGGCCTTATAGGACCCTTCCAACTCTACTATTCTATGACTCTATGGTTCTATGATTCTATAACTTTGCCCATCACTGCTGATCTCCAAACTACATCAAAGGATCATAGAATAGCAGAGTTGGAAGGGGCCTACAAGGCCATCGAGTCCAACCCCCTGCTCAATGCAGGAATCCAAACTAAAGCATCCCTGACAGATGGTTGTCCAGCTGCCTCTTGAAGGCCTCTAGTGTGGAAGAGCCCACAACCTCCCTAGGTAACTCATTTCACTGTCATACTGCTCTAACAGTCAGGAAGTTTTTCCTGATGTCCAGCCAGAATCTGACTTGCTGTAACTTGAGCCCATTATTCCATGTCCTGCACTCTGGGAGGATCGAGAAGAGATCCCGGCCCTCCTCTGTGTGACAACCTTTCAAGTATTTGAAGAGTGCTATCATGTCTCCCCTCAATCTTCTCTTCTCCAGGCTGAACATGCCCAGTTCTTTCAGTCTCTCTTCATAGGGCTTTGTTTCCAGACCCCTGATCATCCTGGTTGCCCTCCTCTGAACACGCTCCAGCTTGTCTGCGTCCTTCTTGAATTGTGGAGCCCAGAACTGGACGCAATACTCTAGATGAGGCATAACCAGGGCCGAATAGAGAGGAACCAGTACCTCACGTGAGGTACTGTACTGTACTGTACTGTACTGTACATCAGTGTGGGCCAGTACAGTGGTTCATTTCCATCCCCATTTGAAGCTTACGAATGGCCGAAGAAGGGCAGTGTGGCAGGAGAAGAAATCACAGAAAGATGGATTCCTCATCTCCAGGGCAAAGTGTGATTTTGGCCATATAATATTTCATAGTTGCTTCCCTGCCTATTCTCTAGCACCTCGATCTAAACTTCACTCCTTTGACAGTTACAAACTTTCTTATGCTCCCCAGGCTACATCTGTTATTGTAACCTCATCCTCCCATAACCTACATAACTTGGTTGCCATCCCCCAAGTATTTGCATAGTGCAACCCTATTCCCTTCTCAAATTGAAATTCTGTAAAAAAAAAAATGTTTTAAGCTCCATCATTTCTTTTTGTTTATCTCCTGAGAAAGCTACTCAGATTCCTTGATACCCTCCAGATAGGATTTGAGAGTTTTACCATGTAGAAAACTATTACAGCAAATAATTAATTATCCCCACACTTAACACACATCCCCAGATATTTTAAGCTTTTGCTTTAAGGGCTTTCATTTCTGTTTAATTTTTTTTTAAAAAAAAAACTGTGTCAATAATGCTATTCAAGGGGTAATGGTTTTTAAGTTGTAGCAATATAGATTAAGGCTGAATATTATGGAAGGATCTCATCTAAGTATAATAATGGTGGAGCCATGGAACAAATTGTCCAGTTGAAAAGTGTGTCCCAATTGTGTAAGAATGTAGGCATGGGTGAGAAATTCACTCAGGCATTGTTCTATTTTTACAGATTTCCCCAGTCCTACACTTCCTGGCACTGTATGTAGAAATGGATGTAATTTACAGTTGAAAATCTGTATGTTTTTGGACTTGCCTGGGTGTTCCGTGAAAGAAAGAAAGAAGTATTATTCAGTAACATGCACAAATCTGAAAAATGCACAACCCTCCCAAACAAACACACTCTTTAAAATGTGCATCAACATGCTTTAGTCAATGGATCATTAATGTGCCTATTTCAAAAAAATGCGCACTGAAATACGTATTATTGGTACCCTATTTCTTCGATTCTAAGACACACTTTTTCCCCCATATAAACATCTCTAAAAATGGGGTGCATCTTAGAATCGCGGGTGTGTCTTGAAGAAATACGGTATTATTATTATTATTATTATTATTATTATTATTATATTTATTTGTATTCTACCTTCTGCCCAATACTGGGCCTCAAGGCGGCCTTACAAAATTTAAAACATATACATTTTAAAACCTATGAGAAGAAATAAACAAAAGTTTTTTTAAAAAAAATTAAATATATTACAATATTAAAACATTAATCATTTAAAATACATGAGAATTTTACAAGTCTTTAACATAAACAGAGATCTAGATTATTCGCCAAAGGCCTGCTGGAACAAAAAAGTTTTAGCCTACTTCCGAAAGCCCATCAAGGAGGGAGCCAGCCTAGCTTCCCCGGGAAGAGAGTTCCAGAGCACCGGAGCAGCCACCGAGAAGGCCCTCTCCCATGTTCCCACCAGGCACGCCTGTGAAAATGACGGGACTGAAAGAAGGGCTTCCCCAGAAGATCTCAAAGCACGGGCAGGCTCATAAGGGAGAATACGGTCTTTCAGATAACCTGGATCTGAGCCGAATAGGGCTTTATAGGTCATAATCAGCACTTTGAATTGTGCCAGGAAACAGACCGGAAGCCATTGAAGCTGTTTTACCAGGGGAGTTGTGTGCTCCCTGTAACCAGCCCCAGTTAACAATCTGGCTGCAGCTCTTTGAACCAGCTGGAGTTTCTGAACACTCTTTAAAGGCAGCCATATGGGTTAGGATTCTGTGAAGTAAAAGGGTAGAAGTGGGGTAGAGAGAAGTGGATGATTTTAGTATTCTATAGTGGAACCTTGTAAGAAAGAAGTGACACAAACCAATACCCTTAGAACCTTGTAACCATACGCATTTCAACGGAGGAAACCATTAAGCTTGTACATGCACTTACTTACGTTAATAAATTCAAACTATATTTAAAAACAATTGGTGTGGTCTGTGGAGGAGTGACTGAAGAGAGAACAATTAATGGTGGCAGCGGAATGGGAAACTGAGGGCTAGGTTGCTGGGCTGTGAAGCCTAAAGAATAAAGGTGAGACAGGAGCAACAGCAGTAGGCCTAAACCCTCAAACATGTCATTAGCATGGGTGGGGGGGATAGAAGTGGTCCCGGGTGCTAGTGGCATAAATAGTCCTGTCAGGTAGCTTGTGGGTGTCTCAGGTGAAGCCAAGATGACACAGGTGAAGGATTTTTGATGTATTTTTTTTAAATCCACATGGAATGGATTTGGATTTGGAGGAAGACCACTGAAATGGACGTGACAGCTTCACCCATCGCTAAGAGAATGAAGACACTAAATTCCAGAAATAAACCCAAAATACACAATCCAGCAATAGGCCAGTCACATCTAAGGTACTTCTCTCTCTCTTAGCTTCATCCCATGTACCTGTTTCCCTCGAATTATTCCCTACAGCGCTAAGCTGGTGTAGTTGTTGTTGCTAGTTAAATCACACCCCAGGCAGCAGCGCTCCTAAGGTCCTTTGCATACCAGGAAATGGATTTAAGGGGGGAAATGTAAAAAAATCCTTAAAAAAATCAATGGATGACCCAATCCAATTCAAATTTGGTATGCTGCAAGCTCTCCTTAATATCTATTACTGTGCCAATTTTGATGTCTTTATCTTTAAAACTTACACAGATGTAAGCATTTGTTTAATTTTTCTTTAAGCATATCAAATCCTGCTCCTGCGCCCCCAGTGGCCGCTCGGAAAACAACAAATGATTTGCTCCAAAAGAAGTACCAAATTAGGTCTGGTCTTTTGCCTTTGAACCACAATTAAAGCAGGATGCATGGGAGCACTTCACAGTCAAAGCACATTATAAACTGGAAAACTTCGGAGTCCTTTGCAGGCAATTCGCAGTGATTGCACAGTATAACCCTGGTGTGATGAAGCTTTCTCTCTCTCTCTTTCTCTCTCTCTTTGCTGTAGGAGTCACTTTTCAATGCTGTAATGTAAGCATACATTGGTTCCCCTCCCAGTACCCTTTTCATTAGGGATTTGTGAGAAATTAATTTCAGTTTGCTTTCATTCAGAATTTACCCAGTTTGCCCCAGTACTGACTTGGATGCAATCTCTAGTTAAAATCCATACATTGTAGTTAAAATCCATACATTGCCAAGCTTGCAGTGTGATTCACGGACCCCTCAAAATGCATTCTACAGCATGTATACATTTGCAAAAATGTGCATGAAATAAATGTTTACTTTTGAAAAAATGTGCACTTTAAGCAGTGAGAAAATGCCTGCATTTCAAAGATTTGCACAACTGATGGACAAATTCACATGAAAATATGTAAGAAAGTACACATGGATTTTCACGCAAAAACAAAAACAAACAAAAAAAGGGACAAAGTTTGCCACCTGATACAGACTTGAGTTGAAATGAGGATCAAGATGGTATTTGGAGAATTCTAGCGAGCTCAACTTTTGCTGATTCGCAGATATACAGTGTACTTCAGATGCAAATATACCAAGGATGTGAATTTAAGGGGGGAAAGCCCAAGCAACTGAATTTCCCCACTCCAGTGTTTGTGGGGTGTGTGTGAGAAAGGAGTTCAAGTGTTGAAGCATAATGCATGTCCTCTGCAGCCTCAGAACTAATATTACTTATTATTATTACTTATTATTATTATTTTATTATTGTTTATTATTATTATTATTACTATTATTATTACTATTATTTATTTATATAGCACCATCAATGTACATGGTGCTGTACAGAGTAAAACAGTAAATAGCAAGACCCTGCCGCATAGGCTTACAATCTAATAAAATCATAGTAAAACAATAAGGAGGGGAAGAGAATGCAAACAGCCACAGGGTAGGGTAAGCAGGCACAGGGTAGGGTAAAACTAACAGTATAAAGTCCGCACAACATCAAGTTTTAAAAGCTTTAGGAAAAAGAAAAGTTTTTAGTTGAGCTTTAAAAGCTGCGATTGAACTTGTAGTTCTCAAATGTTCTCTAGAAGAGCATTCCAGGCGTAAGGGGCAGCAGAAGAAAATGGACGAAGCCGAGCAAGGGAAGTAGAGGCCCTTGGGCAGGCGAGAAACATGGCATCAGAGGAGCGAGGAGCACGAGTGGGGCAATAGTGTGAGATGAGAGAGGAGAGATAGGAAGGAGCTAGACCGTGAAAAGCTTTGAAGGTTAACAGGAGAAGTTTATATTGGATTCTGTAGTGAATTGGAAGCCAATGAAGAGATTTCAGAAGCGGAGTAACATGGTCAGAGCGGCGAGCCAAGAAGATGATCTTTGCGGCAGAGTTTATTGCATTTATATCCCACCTTTTTTCCTCCAAGGAACCCAAGGTGGTGTACAAACTTTTTTGTTTCAGCAGGCTTTTGGAACTATACTGGAAATGTGTTAATGTATTGGATTCCCCCCTTTAATCTGTTAATTTTTTTTAAAAAAAAATTAACATGTTTTAACTTTACTGTAGGTTTAATTCTATTTTAACTGTTGTAATTTATATTTTTATGTTTTAATTGTACATGTTTTAATTTTGTAAACCACCTTGAGTCCCAGTACTGGGAAGAAGGCAGGATATAAACAAATCTACTACTACTACTACTACTACTACATAATCCTCCTCCTCTCCATTTTATCCACACAACAACAACCCTGTGAGGTAGGTTGGGCTGAGAGTCTGTGACTGGCCCAAAGTCACTCAGTGGGTTTCCATGGTTGAGTGGGGACTAGAACCCGGATCTCCCGACTCCCAGTCCAACACTTTAGCCACTATACCACACTGGTTCACCTGATATGCTAAGCTCGAAAAGTCAACCAGTGGTTTTCCATGGCTGAATGGAGACTAGAACCCGGATCTCCCGACTCCCAGTCCAACACTTTAGCCACTACACTACACTGGCTCACTAATATTACTTATGTTCTGCAATATGTGGGTTAAGAAAATCTTTGAACTTGAGATGGAAGAGGGGTTATTCACGACAACTACTTGCTTTCTCTCAAACAACACACACACTCACGTACAAAGTTCAAAAGTAGGGATGGCCTGGACACCTGCTTGGATCCGGGACTCCCCTGTGCCTGGACCCCTGGACCCCACTCACCACACCATGGGAAGCTAATGTGAGCGCTCATCAATCCCTGCATGATCTGTGAGCGCCCTGCTGCCACCTGCTCTTCTCTGCCAGATAAAATGGGGTAACTGATTTTTTTTGTTGTATATTTATGTTGCACAAAGTGGCAGACAGAAAAGTGGATTTCTGCAATATTAGAGGCGTAGTGGGGCCAGCAACTAGGAGCAGGCAGTGGTGGGGTACTCCTGGACCGCTTGCTGAGCCCTCCAGGGGCTCACACAGCCTGGTGGGTGGGGATGAGAAGTAGCCACAGCTTGTCAGATCTCCGGCGAAACCAGAGAGAGGACGGTCCATTCATCTCTATTCAAAAGGAATAATATTTATGAGACAAGTAAATACATCTATGTTTATGAACAAAGATCAGAGGAATAGAACCTTATGCAGTCATTCATTTACAAGCACAAATCAGCAAAAAATGAATCTAAGTCATCATATCGCCAAACCATGAGTACACGGAAAGAAGTCCTGAGTCTAATCAGGAAAACAGGAAGAATGAGAATGGGATTGGGTACAGGATAGGTTTGGTGTGCTCTAGGTGTGCTCTGTAGTTTTGGACTACAACACCCATCAGGTCCAAGGAGCATAGCCAATGATCAGGGATTATGGGACTTCCTGTCTAGGGATGGGCAAACTCACATGAGTCCCGTTCACTGGATGCTTGCCCCACCGCTGCCACAGCTACTCGTGGTGCTGTACGAGCTCCTCCTGTGGCATGATGAGCACCTGACAATGTCCAGCCACCCTTTTCTGGAACCTCCATTGTACCATTTACACAATGGGGGAAATGCACAATTTCTGGATCCCCATGGAAGCTTCAGGAATTGAGCATTTCCCTTGTTGCATAAATAGCAGCTATAAAAGCCCCATTTATGCACGAGTAAAAGCAGAAACACTCCCTTTGTGCTTTACTCTTGTGTAAGTGGGGACTTCATTGCTGCCATTTATGCAGAAGAGGAAATAGTGTAATTTCTGGAGCTTCTGGATTAGGGCACACAGTTCCTGGCCGCTCATTGGGCCATGCGGGTGCCCCACCTGTGGGCCGATGAATTTTTGTGAACCGCCCAGAGAGCTCCGGCTATTGGGCGGTATAGAAATGTAATAAATAAATAAATAAATAAATAAATAAATAAATAAATAAAATAAAATAAAATACACCTTGGGTGCCTGACTGGGCCTAGAGGGTTGCAGACATGGAGGAGTCCCTTGGACTCACTGACCGAGGCTGTTTCTACACCTGCCTTTTTCCTCAGGATCGTCCCTGGATCGTTCCTGTGCATCCAAATGCCACACAGGAGATCCCAGAAGCAGGCAGGGAGGACCCCTCCATTTCCCTGGGATAACCCTTAGGTGTAGAAAGGGCCCGAGTCAAGTGGCCATGACATAGCTATTGAAGTCCACAACATTTAGAGGCACCATATTGCTTATCTCTATCTTAGACAAATGGAGAACCCAAGGAATGTTGGGATTGAAGTACAGAGGGAGTAAGTAAGAGAAGTTAGCAACTTGTCCATCAACAGTTAGCTCCTGGACAGCAGACTGAACAGGCACAGTGGCCACCAAGCTAATCTTCTCCATTATGGGGAGATGTCTTATATTTCTGTATAAATACTAGTTATTCCCCCACCCATAAATGTGCATCTTAAGGTATATAAAATTGTACATGCAAATGTTATGTAAATTGGTGCCTTCTTTTTGGGAGTGATATGGTAGCCCCACTCCCGTGCGCCCACCAGCCTAACAATTCTGAGATGCTGGCACGCTGGTAGAGCCTCTAGCTCATTAAAGCTTACCACGCCATCCCCCCGCCATCTTTTTACACTGTTGCACCCATGTCCTGCTTGTGGGTCCCTGGTTGGCAGCTGGTTGGCCACTGTCTGAACAGAATGCTGGACCAGATGGACCGTCGGTCTGATCCAGCAGGGCTCTTCTTATTTTGAGATCTCTGCAATAATGGCATCTTTTGGGATCTTTCGGGATCATCCTTGCATTGCTGATTGGCTTCCCTTTATAGATGCTAGATTTCCCCGCTCCTTTTTTATGGGACATCATTTTCGCTATATATCCCATTGAAATGAACTGGAAGTGAACTGTGAGGTTGTGTAGCTCCCATTGATTTTGACAATGGAACCTGTGCAAGAGATGTTTGCCCTGATCCCATCTTTGTTTTGTTCCAGACTGGGGGCAAAGGAACTGTTTCATTCTGCCGTCAAGGTGGGCAGGTAGAGAGATGGATTGCTCTACATTGAATCCCCCCCCCCTATTTTATAGAAGAAGACTGCACTTTATATCAAAACCACATTTAAGGAAATGTACTCCAGAGACTGACAGGGCCCTTTTTGTATCATCATGGGATATCTGACATGCTAGCATTTACATGCAGTTTAACTCCCATTTTAACTGCCACCACCATAAAATTCTTTGATTGAGTGTCATTCTTGAATTTCAATAGGAAGCAAAAAAATCTCCCAGGACTATGGCTGCTTATGAAATATTCCTCACAGAACTCGTGGAATCAGATGTCACACTATACCTGGAATCTTAATTCCTTAACAACACAGAGCCAGGGGGCTTCTTTATTTATTTATGTTATTCGTTGCACACACACACACACACACACACACACACACACACACACACACATATACACACAGAGAGAGAGAGAGAGAGATAAACCCACAGGAGTGTATGTTTGCTTGAAAACACATGGGTGTTGTTGTTTTTCTTTTGCTTTGCCTTCTTCAGACAAGCATGTGCATAAACTTTTAATTCCAAGGGAACTGCAGGATTTGAAGAGCCTGTTTACAAATAGCTTGCATTTCCTGTCTCTTTTATTTTATGAATGACTCCCAAAATGCAATCCTTCATAACATGCAAGCTGTACTTGTGTCGTAATGCTGACATAAACTGTGGCAAAAGGGGGAAATGGTAGGGTTATTGTAAAGCTCAACAGATGAGAAATACGGGTCTATATTCCCTGTTAAATAAATTCTAGATTGTGTGTGTGTGTGTGTGTGTGTGTGAGTGTGAGTGTGTGTGTGTGTACACACACAAAATAAATTGCGTGCATATAATACAATCTTATATAAGTAAACAGGGGTGTAAGGTACTCCAGATCTACCAAACTAATTTTACTCATTTTTGTTTTAAACTGTAGCTTGAACAGTGTAGATGTGCAGAAAATTGTGAATGTTGGAAAATGTTCAACGTTTGAGCTTTAATAGAAATAAAGTCCTGCTCAGATAATCAGTGTGATGTGTAAGTGGTCCGCAGGGGCAACTGCACGGTTAGGCTGTCACAACCAGTGAGGAGGCAGAAGGTGACCCACTGTGGCTCATGAGGGAGGGGGTGGGGCGACGCCACATGCACATTTTGGAGAGGGCATTTACTCTGCATGAGCCACATGCAAAAGGCGGGATATAAATGCAATTAAAAAAAAAAAGTTATATTTTAATTATTAGGAAAGAAGAAGGGAGGCAAACATTTTCATTGGTTTAATGTGAGTGGATTTCCTTTCTAAAATGGCATTGGGATTATGAGAATGTCTGGGGAGTTGGAAGGAGGTAGAAGTTTCATTTTGGACTGATGGAATTAGGGATACATGAGGAATTTGCTTTTTGCGGATTCTGCTATGTACAAATGTAGGGCTGTGCACACACACACCCAACTTGCCTCTGATATGGCCCCGACTCAACCCGAAGTGCTTCAGAGCTGGGCTGCATCACTTTGGAGCCGAAGTTGAAGTGTGGTTCAGCCCTTGCAGGTTCCTGGGCTCTTGCCAGCTGTGCAGCAAGCACCCAGGGAAGACAGGTGCAAGGCCAACTGGGAGCCCATTGGACTCCTTGCTCACTCTCTCACTCCATTCCCCCTCCCAGCTCATCCTCCGAATCTGCTCACCACCTCAACATGGAGCCATTGCCACTGCCCCCAGGATTTACCTTTGTTGCCCTTCCTCCTCCGTTAGAGCCATGATTTGAAAGTGAGATGGATGCTCTCTCCTTTTCATAGATCTTGTTGTTTATTCATTCAGTCGCTTCCGATTCTTCGTGACTTCATGGACCAGCCCATGCCAGAGCTTTCTGTCGGATGTTGCCACCCCTAGCTACCCCAAGGTCAAGTCTGTCACCTCCAGAATATCATCCATCCATCTTGCCCTTGGTCGGCCCCTCTTCCTTTTGCCTTCCACTTTATGGAAATGGCCCTTTATGGCCATTGCAGGTTACAGTCATAGATCTATGAAAACCTCAGAGTCCCCATCTTTCTTTCAATCCTTGGCTCTAATGGCGGAGAATGCATGGCAATGGTAAGTCCCATGGAAAGTAGCTGTGGCTCCAGGTTCGGGAGGTGAGCAGGGAGGGAGAGAAGAGGGGAAGGGAATGGAGGAGGAGAGAGAGGTTAGCCCAATGGACAAATGGTCAGCCTTGTGTGGGCTTTCCCATGTGAGTGGGTGGTTGGTTGGTTGAGCAGCCCACCATCACCCCGAATCGTCCCGAGGCATCCCGACCTGATACCGCCTTGTATTCGGGCTAAATTGGCCTGCCTCATCTTGGATTTGGGGTTTGGTCCAAAGGGGTGCATAGCCCTATACAAATGGATCTGTATTTCCTGGAGCAATGTGTGATTCAGGATGTAGTTATCCTCGGGATTTCGCATTTGAGTCAGGCCAGTGTGTGGCTAACTGAGCCATGGAGCTCCATGGAGCAGAGGTGATGAAAACTTGATGAACTTAACCCCCTCCCCCAATGGATTCCTTCAACATGTCGAAGTCCAGACATTTTGAAGTTGGAAATGTGTCTCATGTACACCCCTGAAAACATGTTCGACAGCACGTCTAGAACTGGGGGGAAAAAAAAACATTGGGAGAAGAGCCTTTAGTGTGGTGGCCCCTTCTCTGTGGAACTCCCTGCTCCTGGAGGTCAGGCAGGCACCAACCCTAGGCTGCTTCTAGTGCCTCTTGATAACAACTCTGTTTTGAGAAGCCTTCCTCAGCTGACTAGCCACTGTTTTTCTGGTTCCTTTGTTTTTAAATTGAACAATTTTAATTTGCTTTCTTAATCTTCTTTCTTTTACTGTTTATACCCATGCTCACCTCTCTGGAATCTGTGTTAGATAAATAAATAATAAATAAGAATGTGCCCAGATGGGTGTTTAATTAATTAATTAAACACCCTTTAATTAAAGTGAGAAAATGTGTCCTTTTTGAAATTTTAAAGTGCCCATATTTTTTTTTTTAAAAAGGAAGACATATTTTACAAATACAGTCACAAGCTCTAGCAAAAATTACGTGAATGGGACATTTTTGTCACTTTTTCAAATGTGAACGGAATTCTCATATGTCCTAGTTGTTACTTGCTATCTAAAAGGAGAATTAAATGCATCGGTGGAGATCCAGTGTGGCTGGGAAAAAATTCAGTTCCTATGGTGTCATTCTCAAGGTTAACACCTTTCCCGGCAACCGTCAGGTTACTTTGTCATACTTGAGGGTCCAGGGTAACAGAAGGAAATTCCTCAAGTGGTGTCAGCAGGCTGGTAAAGCCAGAAATGGATCTCTTAGTACATGGTGTGCCTCTTCCTCCTTGTCTTTGTGTGTGTGTGTGTGTGTGTGTAAACTTTTAATTCTGAGGGACTGGCATGCATTGAAGAACTGCCTGTTTACAAACAGCTTGGATTTCCTGTCTCTTTTATTTTATGAATGGCTCCCAAAGTGCCATCCTTCATCACGTGCAAGCTCTACCTCTTTTGTAATGCTGGCATGAACAACTCCAACAAGAAAAGTTTCTCAATACAAGAGAGAACAGGCAAGGGGTGACAGTGAGGTGGTTGAAGATGTTTTCATTCCCCTCCAGAGAAAGGAACACATTTAGGGATTTGTAATGCATTTGTTTCAGTTCATTGTTGATCGTGTCTGCATTTTCCAGACAGAACATGGACGCAGACACAATCTGCGGTTGAAGGAGAGATGTCTGCCCTGTCCAAATATGGGCAGTTTTGAACCAAACTGATCCCTGCTACCCTCACAGCTCGGCTTGCATTTTGGGTTTTTCCCAGGGTCTAGGAATGTTTTTTTAAAAAGTTTTTTTTTGCTTCTTAAGTAGACATTTGTGCAAATTGCAAACACCAATTTGCATAATATGCACATATATTTATTTATTTTATTTTATTTATTTATTACATTTTTATACCGCCCAATAGCCGAAGCTCTCTGGGCGGTTCATAAAAATTAAAACCATAATAAAACAACCAACAGGTTGTTTATATATTGAGTGCAATTTGCATAAATGTCTATTTAAGTGGGGGGAAATCCAGAAGTTGGCCTGACTCATGCCTTAGCTAGACTTACCTCATAGTCCGCGACGGAGGAGGGAAGATCTCACATTGTGATTAACAAGAGATCCCTCCTCCGTTTACACATGAGGCGCAATGACTTCAGGAAGAGAGGTGTCGCACCTGTCATTTCTTATTTTTAAAGACATAGGAGCGCACGAACGCTCTTGCGCTAAAGGTAGTTTTTTTTTAAAAAAAAAAACTTAATTTCTCTGCTCCCCCACCCTACCCCCGATGGGTGCAGTTCCCGGCTCCAATCACAGCTTTTAAAACTCAGCTAAAAACTTTTCTTTTCCCTATAGCTTTTAAATATTGAGTTTGTTCTAACTCCATACTATTAGCTTCACCCTACCCGGTGCCTGTTTACACTTCCCTGTGCCTGTTTGCATTCTCCTTCCCTCTTTATTGTTTACTACAACTTTATTAGATTGTAAGCCAATGCGGCAGGGTCTTGCTATTTACTGTGTAATCTGTACAGCACCATGTACATTGATGGTGCTATATAAATAAATAATAATAATAATAATAAGGAATTGCGTGGAGCTGGGTCAAACTGTGGCAATGGGCCACACGTTCTGCAGTCTCGGGCTCAGCCCGGGACCATAGAAAAAGCGGGCCCAAAGGGGAGGGCGAGATCCCAGGGCAAGGGAGCGATCACCCCTGCCTGATCCCTGGGATCCCCTGTGCGTCATGTGGATGCACAGGGACGATCCCAGGGTTTGCCCCAGGATTTCGCCCGGTCTAGCTAAGGCCTCAATCTGCATTGAGTCAGGCCAGCATGTGGCTAAGTGAGCTAAAGTCCATGGAGCAGAGGTGATGAAAGCTTGATGAACTTCAAACACACCCCAATGGACTCCTTCAACATGTCAAAGTCCAGACATTTTGAAGTTTGAAACGTGTCTCATGTAAGCCAGTCTAGAACTGGCAAACAACAACAACAACACAACACACATGGGGGGAAAAAGTACTTTTGAGAAATATACACAAATGCACTTTAATGGATGGGGAAAGAATGTTAAATTTAAAAAATGCACACAATCGATCTGTACATTTGAAGAAATACGCACGGATTTCCACATGAAAAGGAAAAACAAAAACACACCACCGCTACCAACACTTGCAATCTGATATCTACTTAAGTTGGAATGAATTTTGAGATGGAAAGTGGATTTCTCTGTCGAGCTTGTGATTTGCTGATTCACACATCCCAATTCAAGAAGGACGCAGACAAGCTGGAGCGTGTTCAGAGGAGGGCAACCAGGATGATCAGGGGCCTGGAAACAAAGCCCTATGAGGAGAGACTGAAAGAACTGGGCATGTTCAGCCTGGAGAAGAGAAGATTGAGGGGAGACATGAGAGCACTCTTCAAATCCTTAAAAGGTTGTCACACAGAGGAGGGCCAGGATCTCTTCTTGATCCTCCCAGAGTGCAGGACACGGAATAATGGGCTCAAGTTAAAGGAAGCCAGATTCCAGCTGGACATCAGGAAAAACTTCCTGACTGTTAGAGCAGTACGACAATGGAATCAGTTACCTAGGGAGGTTGTGGGCTCTCCCACACTAGAGGCCTTCAAGAGGCAGCTGGACAACCATCTGTCAGGGATGCTTTAGGGTGGATTCCTGCATTGAGCAGGGGGGGGGGTTGGACTCGATGGCCTTGTAGGCCCCTTCCAACTCTGCTATTCTATGATTCTATGATCTTTGGGGGCAGGAGAAGCATAACATCTAGGAATTTGATATCCATGTAGATTTGCATGAATTGACACAGGGAAGGTGTGAGACCAGGGTGAGCTCCAGGTCTGGGGGTGGTTACTTAAGTGCCTTCTTGGGGTGGGGTTCTAAGTAGGGTCCTATTGATATAGGCTTGTTTGTTACTGCTGGGACGCTGCTCTACTCCTATTAGCATCCTCTTCACACTTTCAACTGGCTGTGCATCAAATATCTGCAGGGGGCATTTGGGAGTAATATTTTACCTTTGGGGCAGACTTGTGTAAACTTGCACTTGTGCTAATTCATGTAGGGTTGTCATGAGCGCCCGACTTGTAGAGTTGTCATGAGCGCGGGGCGAAATCCCGGGATCATCCCTGTGCATCCACATGACACACAGGGGATCCTGGGATCAAGGAGGGATGATCTCTCCTTTGCCCCAGGATCTCGCCCTACCCTTTAGGACCATTTTTTCCATGGTCTCGGGTGAGCCCAAGACCGTGGAACGTTCAGCCGGGCACCATGGTTTGTCCCGGCTCCTCGTGGTTCCTCACAAGGAGCTGGGACCCGCGCATGGGGCACAGAGCTCCTCAGGAGCTCTGCACCCATCGGGGGTGGGGTGGGGTGAGCAGGGAAATTATTATTTTTTTTTAAAAAATAATACTTACCTTCTGCACATGAGCGCTCGTGTGCTCTGGTCTCTCCCTCTGTGGTTGTTGCATGCTGAGTGTAAACAGAGGGGGAATCTCACAATAAAAACATTGCGAGATCTTCACCCCTCCATCATGCAATAACAGGTAGGTCTAGCTAAGGCCTTGGTCCAGGAGCCTAGCAACACCCACAGTATCTACCCCCAGACCCAGTCAGGCACTCCTCTTCTAAGCATAGAAGCACTCCAAACACTTGTGAGACTCCAGGAGTTCAACATTAGCACATTCATGCCTTTACCCTTGAGTCAGTGGTGCTCCTGGATATGCGCACTTCCCCGTTGCTGCATCAATAGTGGGCACACTTGACACATGAAGGGCGAAGTGTGCAATTTTGGCAGGTGGGCGAGTGGCTGCTGAGTACCCACCTGTCCAAGCCGAGCCTCAGAGGAGCCTGGCCTGGGTGACTTCGCTCACCCTAAATTCACATTAGTGCTAATGTACACTTGCACTAATTCACACTTAGCACAATTACATATTAGAGCACTTGGAATGAAATCCCGGTACATCCCTAAAACAAACCCAGGGCTCATCTACACCAAGCAGATATTCCACTATGAAAATGGTATATAAAAGGCAGGAGCCACATTACTGCTTTATAGTGGTATTGAAGTGCACTGACAACTGTTGGGGCCCATTGACATGTACCATATAACGCTTTCATAGTGTTATATGCTGCTTGGTGTAGATGTGTCAATGGGCCCCAACAGTTGTCAGTGCACTTCAGTACCCCTATAAAGCAGTAGTGTAGATCCTGCAGTTCACTTCAGTACCACTATAAAGCAGTAGTGTGGCTCCTGCCTTTTATATACCACTTTTATACTGCTTTCATAGTGGAAAATCCTGCTTGGTCTTGATGAGCCCCCAGTTCCATTAATGAGTGGACGATGGAGCAAAAGATGGAAGCAGAGACAGAATGAACGCAACACCCTCTGTACATCCCAAATGTCAACCCACGTCACGTCTCAGCATGGTTTGCGCTCTCCACGCCTTCCATTACTCTGCACTGCAGGTGCAACCATCAAATGTAATTTAGCATAACGTTGTTTGACTGCAGTGATTAAAATCACATAAAAAAGGGAACAACCATTTCTGTCCCAAAAGCCTTCCTCCAAAGCTCAGCTTTCACCCACTCGGGGAAGCCCCTTAGAGAGGACGTGAGACGAGGGAGGGAGTTTCATAGTGTGGGCACATCCACTGAGCATGTCCAAGTAGTGGTGTGCTTCTCCTTTGCTAATGCACCACTGTGATAAACCTCCACTTCACCTGAAAAAAAATGCATTTAAAAATTTACTTGTACTTTAATTTAATTTTTGAATTATTGTTATTTTCTGTACCCAAAACTGCATTTTGCTGGATGCAAATTGCATTTGCATGCAACAGGGGAACGGGTCCTTTCCTCCGCACTTGCCTTAATATATTTTCTCTAAAATATTATTCTATTCATTGCATATGAGCTATTATACAAACTCCCACACTGACTGTGTTTTTCCATAGCAAAATTTAAAACAATTATTTCTAACTCATAAAGAGATGCATGTTTCCACCACCACCACCACCACCACTTGGTCTATGCAGTTGCCCTCATCATTTGCATAATGCAAAGGGCCTTGAGAATCCAAAATAAGGTTTTGGGTAAATAAATAAGCAATGATTGCTATGAAAAACACACACATCATATAGCTTAATATCAACAAATCTGCAAAACTTTGATATTGCAATGGATAGTATTAAAAGCAAGGTTATTACGGAAAAATCCCCCCTCCCCACAAAAAAATCTAAGGCATGATTTGTTCATGTAATTACAATTGGGACATGCAACAAGATATAACAGTGTGACGTGCTGCTCTTGGTGATTCCAGTCATTCCGTTCCATTCCACCTCCCTCCTGTTCTCACCACACAACAACCAGCATTCCATGGCCACTGCTTATGTTCAGTTCTTATTGGGTTGCTTTCAGGGTTGTCTTGCTTGAGTTGTTGTGTTTTAACCTAAATACTTTTGTACTACAGCAAACCTTGGGGATCACTGTGATGTTTTGCTGTTCCATGCCTATTCTGTAATGTAGGGAGTTAGATTGTATTAAGAATGTTTGCTGTTTTAAATAAGAATATAAGAAGGTCCATGCTGGATCAGACCAAGGTTCCATCTAGTCCAGCAATCTGTTCACACAGTGGCCAACCAGCCATCGGCCAGGGACCAACAAGCAGGACATGGTGCAACAGCACCCTCCCACCCATGTTCCCCAGCAACTGCTGCACACAGGCTTACTGCCTTGGATACTGGAGGTAGAACACAACCATCAGGGCTAGTAGCCATTGATAGCCTTCTCCTCCAGGAATTTATCCAACCCCCTTTTAAAGGCATCCAAATTGATGGCCATCACCACATCCTGTGGTAGTGAGTTCCATAGTTTAACTATGCACTGTGTGAAGAAGCACTTCCTTTTATCTGTCCTGAATCTCCCACCAATAAGGTCCATGGGACAACCCCGGGTTCTAGTAATATGGGAGATGGAGAAAAATGTCTTATTATTATTATTTATTTATTTATATAGCAACATCAATATCTTCCTATCCACATTCTCCACACCATGCATCATTTTGTACACCTCTATCATGTCTCCTTTTAGCCACTCTCCCCGTCAAGCTGATCAATCCCAGCTGTTGTAACCTTCCCTCATAGGGGTGATTCTCCGGCCCCTTAATCATTTGAGTTGCCCTTTTCTGCACTGAGAATGGTTCACTGCAGTGCAAGGGTTCACCATATGGGGTAGCTGTACACCGGTCCAACAGCTCCTGATACTGATGATAGTGAAGATGTACAACCCCTACTGCTTTGAGATTCTCACCCTAGATCTGTTGAAGTGACAGGACATGTCTTTTGATGCAAATGGCATGAGTGATGGGGATGTCCATAAAAGCAATAGTTCTCCAAATTTCGACTTGAAGCTCATCCCATCCCTTATCACATTGCAATCTTTTTTTTTCTGCATGAAAATTAGTGTGTGCTTTTGTGTACATGTTTTCCCCCCAAAGAATACACCAATTCCAAACATCTTTGAAAGCATGACTGTGCACATTTTTCAAAAACATGCATTTTTTTAAATGTACACATGCCGTGGAATGCATTTTTAAATTATTATTATGTATGCAAGTTTAGAAATTCATAGACTTTGACTGCAGATTGTGTTCAAGTCTATGTTCAGTCTAGGATGTGCAAATGGCGTAAATCCAAATCAGAAATGAACTTCTCATAAATCACCTCTGAGTAGCTGCCTCCACTACAGCTGGATCAGGGCCATCATGTGTAAGCAGACTTACCGCTCACTTTTTCAAGTTATATATTGTCAGTCCTACATCTAATGAAGTCTTTCTTTGAGCTGCTATTTTGTATTGCTTGGTGCTCTCCATCTGAAGAAGTATTGTAATGTGTAGCTATTATCATTTTAATATCTGTAATGAAATCCTCTTGCTGAAATTACTGCAGTAGCCAGTTTCAAAATGGTAATTACTTGATTGATATATATATATATATATATATATATATATATATATTCCATGAAACATTTCAGATTAATAGCCTGGAAGATCACCCAGTAAAATAAGCCAGGCTTTTAAAAGACTGTTTAGAATAGTATCAAATGGCATTGCTTGTGACACAACAAACTTGCATGTGTATATGTTTGAATCACAAAAAGACAAAATTAAAATGCCAGCATTATGGCACATTCTCCTGTAATCCAGAAGAACAGTGTTTCATATTTAGAAGTCATAAATGTCACACATTTTTCAAGATATTAAATATATAATATAATATTAAATATATATTATATAATATATAATATATATATAATATATAATATATATAAAATATATTAAATATATATAATATCTTGACACAAAACTGGGTGGGATAGCTAATACCCTGGAAGACAGAAACAAACTTCAAAGTGATCTTGATAGGCTGGAGTGCTGGGCTGAAAACAACAGGTTGAAATTTAATAGGGATAAATGCCAAGTTCTACATTTAGGAAATAAAAAGAAAATACACAGTTACAAGATGGGGGGTACTTGGCTCAGCAACACTACAAATGAGAAGGATCTTGGAATTGTTGTAGATTGCAAGTTGAATATGAGCCAAGAGTGCGATATGGCTGCAAGAAAGGCAAATGCTATTTTGGGCTGCATTAATAGAAGTATAGCTTCCAAATCACGTGAGGTACTGGTTCCTCTCTATTCGGCCCTGGTTAGGCCTCATCTAGAGTATTGCGTCCAGTTCTGGGCTCCACAATTCAAGAAGGACGCAGACAAGCTGGAGCGTGTTCCGAGGAGGGCAACCAGGATGATCAGGGGTCTGGAAACAAAGCCCTATGAAGAGAAACTGAAAGAACTGGGCATGTTTAGCCTGGAGAAGAGAAGATTGAGGGGAGACATGATAGCACTCTTCAAATACTTAAAAAGTTTTCACACAGAGGAGGGCCAGGATCTCTTCTCGATCCTCCCATAGTGCAGGACACAGAATAACGGGCTCAAGTTAAAGGAAGCCAGATTCCAGCTGGACATCAGGAAAAACTTCCTGACTGTTAGAGCAGTACGACAATGGAATCAGTTTCCTAGGGAGGTTGTGGTCTCTCCCACACTAGAGGCCTTCAAGAGGCAGCTGGAGAACCATCTGTCAGGGATGCTTTAGGGTGGATTCCTGCATTGAGCAGGGGGTTGGACTCGATGGCCTTGTAGGCCCCTTCCAACTCTGCTATTCTATGATTCTATGATTCTATGATCTAGTGTTAAAAATATCGCTAGATCTTCACCCCTCCATCACGCTAGACCTCCATCACAGTCTGGCGGCGGCTTCAACTGAGGCCCAGGCCTCAGTTGAAGCCACTGCCAGACTGTGACAGAGGCAGGTAAGTGGTGGGGTGAAGGGGGCCTTACCTGGCTCCGCCACCACTGCCGCCACAGTCTGTGCAGCAACGGAGCCAGGTAAGGGGGGAAGGGGCTTACCTGCCTCCCTCGCAGTCCGGCGTCAGCTTCAACTGAGGCCCAGGCCTCAAACTGGAAGAGCAGGTCGCGGGCGGGGCCTACTCTTCTGGTTTGAAACCTGGCCCTCAGTTGAAGCCGGTGCTGGACCACAACAGAGGCAGGTAAGTGGTGGAGGGGAGGGGGTCCTTACCAGGCTCTGCTGCTGCTGCAGTCTGTGCAGCAGTGGATGGTGGAGCCAGTTAAGGGGGTGGGGAACTTATTCATCCACATTTTGTCCCCCTTTCCCCATTTACCTGCCGTCTGCTGTGGAGACAAGTAAGTGGGGAAGGGGGGCAAAATGGTGGGCGAATCACGATCCAACCCTTCAGATCTTGATCTGGGATCCGATCCGGAGTGGGTCGGGGAAGGGTCAGATCGGCGCAAACCAGTTCGGACCCAATCTGAAAGTTCTGGATCGGGCATCGAAGTGGTTCGGGGGGCTGGTGCACAGCGCTAGCTTTAAGTGTAGTGATGAAAAGGGAATTTCATGCCTACACTTGACACCTGCTGAAATTTGCTTTTTTAAATATGCTGTTAAATATACAGGAGCCCTGTCTTCCTTTTTCTATGGTCACCCTAGTTCTAATGTATGATAGGCTTCAGTAAACCTTCCTTTTCAGTAGGACTTAGGTAAAAAGTAGGGGTGTGCACGGAACCCGAAAATTTCAGATCGGCCCACTCCGCGCCGCTCCGCCCATAGTCCGCTCCTCTTCGCCGCGAAGCTCCGGCTCCGAATCGGAGCTCCGTAGTGGAGGGGAGTGGTGCCAGATAAGGCCCCCTCCCTCCTCTCCCTTACCTGCATCCATCCGCAGTCCCTCGGCTTCTTCAATTGAGCCTGTGGCTCAACCAGGAAGTCTAGGCGGCCTAGACTTCCTGGTTGAGCCGCGGGCTCAATTGAAGAAGCCAAGGGACCGCGGACGGACGCAGGTAAGGGAGAGGAGGGAGGGGGGTTTACCGGGCCCCGCCGCCACTGCCCGTGCGGCGACGGCGGCAGAGCCCGGTAAAGGACCAAGGGGGAGGGGGGGCCTTACCTGCGTCCGTCTGAGGTCCCTCGGCTTCTTTAATTGAGCCCGTGGCTCAACCAGGAAGTCTGGGCCGCAAGTGCGGCCTAGACTTCCTGGTTGAGCCATGGGCTCAATTGAAGAAGCTGAGGGACCGTGGACGGATGCAGGTAAGGGAGAGGAGGGAGGGGGGTTACCGGGCCCTGCTGCTGTCACTGCATGGGCGACATCGACAGTGGCAGGGCCCGGTAAACGCCACTTACCTTTCTTGCAGAGCTCCGGATCAAGGCGAAGGATCCGCCTTCACCTTGATCCTCTTCGCAACGCTCCGCCGGCCCCGCAATCCTCTTCGCCTCCTCTTTAAGGGGAGGCGAAGCACCCCGCTCCGCTTCTAATTCGCCGGTCCGATTAGAAGCGGAGCACATCCCTAGTAAAAAGTAAAGATGTTCATACCAAAAGGAAATGTTGTACAAAGATATTGAATAGATACAATTAAAGATTATGGTATGGTAAGAGAGGGAGGGCCCTGGGGAGGAAGTAATAACTCCCAATAGGGGTGGATATAGAATTCATTCTTTGAAAACTCTGATATGAACCCATCTGATCTGCACCTCTGGATAATATGTTGATTGGAACTGAGATTTCCTCTGGTTTTCACACATCCCAAACCTTCTGATGCAATTCTTAAAATATTTCTCAGAATATATTTAAAAATTAGATAGGGAGAGAAAATATGTTTTGAAATGTGTATTTTAAATGAAAATATGTTCAAAAGCAAATATATAAATGTCTCCTCCTCCACCACCTCCTCCTCCTCCTCCTCCTTCTTTTTTAAAAATGGAGACAAGTGCAGAAATTTGATGGAAAAATTTATGGGTGATGATCTGCGGAAATGAGAGAAACCGTAAATAGCTGAACCTGAAGTCCAGACAGTCACCATGCCATCACCGCAATAGCTTCAGTAATCAACTCATTCTTCAAGCAATTTTCTGTACCAAGGCTGCAGACATTGAGAGCAGCCATAAACTTGGGTGGGTGGAGGAGGGGGTTGCTCAAAGAAAAACGTTAAGAGCAGCCCAAGTGGGTGCAGTTCTAATATTAATGAGGCTTGGGAAAGGATGATTTTACAATTCCTGCCCTTCAAGCTTCAATCCATTAGGCGGTATAGATTCGGCAGTAGTTAGCACACTTGGTCAAAACTGCCTGAGTGGAAAATTGATCTTGGGTGGAGTGCAAGCAGAGTGGGTTGATGTGTTTTTAATGCACTGAACTTTCACTCTCTGACGCTGAGGCTTCGATGCTTCCACACCCACATCCTCATTTGAGGAAGATGAACTCACAGCTCACCGGGAGAGATCACTAGTAGTGGTGTAGCACAGGCAGGGCTTGCAGGAATGGAGCGCTGACACTTTTTTTTTTTTTATGTGCAGGGACGCTGACGTCATCTGCCACCCCCTTTAGAATTACCTGTTCCTTTTGAGTTTAGCTGGAATTTTCATAGTAGCTGAGAATGCTATATTGTTCTCTGTGGTTATGCAAAGTCTTTTGGCATGGCCTGGCCTTGAATGGGTGAGAAATGGCCTTGGGTTTACAAAAGCCCTGCTCCTGGTGGTGCTAAAACCGCTAGGACTGATTGATTGACATGGCTCAATACAGCTGCCTGAATCTTTGTATTCTCCTTGGGGTTTTGGCTATGGGGAGGAATGTACGGATTTTGTACAACCCATTCTGTCTGTATTTCACATATTGTCAGGTGCCTTTCGCTTTGGCCTCAGCTAGACCTACCTGGTCTAGCGTGATGGAGGGGTGAAGATCTCGCGATATTTTTAACACTAGATCATAGAATCATAGAATCATAGAATCATAGAATAGCAGAGTTGGAAGGGGCCTACAAGGCCATCAAGTCCAACCCTCTGCTCAATGCAGGAATCCACCCTAAAGCATCCCTGACAGATGGTTGTCCAGCTGTCTCTCGGAGGCCTCTAGCGTGGGAGAGCCCACAACCTCCCTAGCTAACTGGTTCCATTGTCACACTGCTCTAACAGTCAGGAAGTTTTTCCTGATGTCCAGCTGGAATCTGGCTTCCTTTATCTTGAGCCTGTTATTCCGTGTCCTGCACTCTGGGAGGATCGGGAAGAGATCCTGGCCCTCCTCTGTGTGACAACCTTTTAAGTATTTGAAGAGTGCTATCATGTCTCCCCTCAATCTTCTCTTCTCTAGGCTAAACATGCCCAGTTCTTTCAGTCTCTCTTCATAGGGCTTCGTTTCCAGACCCCTGATCATCCTGGTTGCCCTCCTCTGAACATGCTCCAGCTTGTCTGCGTCCTTCTTGAATTGTGGATCCCAGAACTGGACGCAATACTCTAGATGAGGCCTAACCAGGGCCGAATAGAGAGGAACCAGTACCTCACGTGATTTGGAAGCTATACTTCTATTAATGTAGCCCAAAATAGCATTGGCCTTTCATGCAGCCATATCGCACTGTTGGCTCATATTCAGCTTGTGATCTACAACAATTCCAAGATCCTTCTCGTTTGTAGTGTTGCTGAGCCAAGTACCCCCCCATCTTGTAACTGTGCATTTGGTTTCTATTTCCTAAATGTAGAACTTGGCATTTATCCCTATTAAATTTCATTCAGATCTCCCCCTCTGTTTACACATGGCATGCGATGACCTCGGAGGGAGAGGACATCACCATTTTTTTCCTTAAAGGAGTAGAACGCACGGACACTTGTGCACAAAAGGTAGATTTTTTAATTTTTAAATTAATTTCCCCGCTTCCCCCAGCCCACCCCTGATGGGCGCAGAGCTCCTGAGGAGCTCTGTGCCCCATGTGCGGGTCCCAGCTCCTCATGAGTAACTGCAAGGAACCAGGACAAACTGCGATGCCTGTACACACGTTCTGCAGTCTTGGGATCATCCCAAGACCATGGAAAAAGTGGGCTCGAAGGGCAGGGCGAGATCCCGGGGCAAGGGAGGGATCATCCCTCCCTGCTCCTGGGATCCCCTGTGTGCCATGTGGGTTAGGGTTAGGGATTTCACCCCATCTAACTATGGCCTTTATGATCTGCTCATTGATGGAATCGGATCTGTTCCAACTTCCAAAATGTGTGCAAATTTGCATTTGCTTCAAATTTGCAGTTGTGAAAATGCCCAACTCTCCCCCTCCCAAATGCATAAATTTCCCTAAAATGTGTGTTTTCATGCTTCAGCCTGTGCAGGAAATGCACATTTTTGGCCCTTCTTTTTTATGCATTTTTCTACAACTGAATCTGCATAAAATTCTGGGAAGTAAACATATTGGTCTGCAAGTCTGCAGAATCTCTGCAACTTGAGAAAAGCTTGTCTGATGTGGAGTCAGGTTAACAGAAACGCAAACTCATTTGATTCTGTTGGAGGTTTGTTGAACAACCCTAGCTCCGGGGACTTCAAAATTCACTACTACACCACTGATCACAAGTTCTTGGGTTTGGGGGCCTGCTGCTCTTGCATTTTCATTTTCATTTTCATTTTAACACAAACCAAAGGACACATTTATCAAAACCACTGCCACCTTCTCACTGTTGAGATGCAAAATGGATCTTTCCCCGTCCTTCAGTCAAGGAGCAAATTCAGAGAGGATTTACCATTCCCAGTTGGAAAATGATGCTCTTCACCGACAATCAGTGCTTCGTCTGATCAACATTTGGGCTTTGCGTATCAGAAGCAAACTAGTGATTGGGCTTGAATGAGGAGTGTTATTAGCATTTTGATTTGCAAAGATGTGGCCAAAGATATAAATAGCTTGAGTGTGCATTGTGCTTCTCATTCATTCATCATGGGGTGTGAAGAAACCGGAGAAAGAGACATATGGTGGTTTGGCTCCTGGCTCCGCACGTGGAATCGTGCGGAGCCAGGTCAACCCGCGACAACGGGCCACACATTCCACAGTCTCGGGCTCAGCCTGAGACCATGGAAAAACTGGGCCCAGAGTGGAGGGCTTTATACCAGGGCAAGGGAGGGATGATCCCTCCCTGATCCTGGGGTTCGCCATGGGATAAAGCCCCGTCTAGCTAAGGCCTAAGTGAGACCATTGTCCTTTCAAGAAAAAGGGAAAGCCTTTTCCCAGAATGCTTTAAATTATTATTATTATTATTATTATTATTATTATTATTATTATTATTTATAAAGCACCATCAACTTTCATGGTGCTGTACAGAACAAAACAAGACAATCTGCCATATGGCTTACAATCTAAAATCACAGTAACAGACAGGGGAGGAAGGGGAAAAACCAACCGGGGTAAGGGGCATTAAAGCTAAAATATAGACTACGATTACCATGCTATGATTGAAAAGCTTTCGAGAAAAGTAACATTTTCAAACGAGATTTAAAAACTGAAATTGACGTCGTGGTCCGCAAATGCACTGGATAAGAATTCCAGGCATAGGGGGCAGCGAGCGAGGACGGGCGAAGACGAGCGAGAGATGTGGAAACTCTTGGGCAGGTAAGAGACGTGGTGTTATTGGAGCGGAGGGCACGAGCAGGGCGATGGAGTGGAATAAGGGACGAAAGTTAGGGAGGAGCCAGATCATGACAGGCTTTAAAAGGAGCCATGGTTCTGAAGAAGCCTTTGGTGAGAAGCTAGCTGGGCCAACCTTCTCTTGCCTTCCTTTAGCTCCACCCATTTGAGTGTGGCGGACTCTAGGATCAGCTAGCCCCCCCTCTCTGAAGAATACTGATTTCCCACGGACTGTGGCCTCATCTACACCAAACAGGATATAGCACTATGAAAGCAGTATGAAAGTGGTATATAAAAGGCAGGAGCCATACCAAGCAGGATATAGCAGTATAAAAGTGGTATATGGTATGTGTCAATGGGCCCCAACAGTTGTCAGTGCACTTCCATACTGCTATAAAGCGGTAGTGTGGCGCCTACCTTTTATATACTGCTTTCATACTGCTTTAATAGTGCAATATCCTGCTTGGTGTAGATGAGGCCTGTGTGTTGTTAACGTTTTCAGTGATAAGGTCTGGTGAAGATTTATTCCCAGCTGGTGAAGAGACCATGAGAGCCACCTCCCCCACATCCCGTGTAGGCTGGTTTGTTCCTGATGCTGTCTGTTCTGTTTCAGAATCTGATTCTGATTGATTGCCTGAAACCCCTTCCCCCAGCCTAAGGGGAACAGGCCTAGTCATGACACTATGGAGAGCTGCTTCAATTGGGCACCAATTGCAGCTCCAGAAGCAATGTGTTCCAGAGTCTGAGGCTGTTTAACTTGGAAAAGACATGAGTAAGGGAATTCTTGATAGAGGTTAGAGATTGGGTGAAAATCTGCCAGGGCTCATGAGGGCAGTGGGCACCCTCTCAACCAACCCTCCCAGGCCCTGATGGACACGCCGGGTGGATTTTCGCCCCATCAGACCTGCAGGACAAAAAAGGTGCAGGTCCGGGCAGAACTCAGTTCCGCCCTGACCGGTGCATGCCCTTTGTCCTTTTCCCTCCATGGCAGTAATGGCGTCCGCCATTACCCAAATGGGGCAAAATACACAATTTCCCCAAAGCTGCCATTAGAGTGGAGGGGACAATATTCACACACAGCCTTGGGGAAATCACATCGATTAAGAGGGGCTTTAAGACCACAATAGGCATGGGGGGAAGGGAGGCAAAGTGCACTCCGGAAAGTGTGAAATTTCCCAGGAACACTAATAGCATGCTGGGGGAATTGTGGACTTTCTGGAGGCCCTGGAAAATGCACAACACCAAGCGCTCGGCTGGGCTGCCCACCCAGAACAGGGCCAGCTGGGCAGCGCTCAGCAAACTCACAGAACAGGCACTCGTGGGGTGGGCACCCCATGTGTTCTCCGTTATGTAATAGAGGTGCACAGAATTATGCATAGTATGGCCATTTCCCCCCACCCCCTCACTCATAGTAGTACAACCCAGTGTCATCCCATGAAGCTGATTGGTGGGCGATTTGGGACAACTGAAATGGAGCGCTCCTTCACACAGCACAAAGTTAAATTTCGGAATTTTCACTATCACAAGATGTAGTGATGCCACCAACATGGGGCTCATCTACACCAAGCAAGATATTCCACTGTGAAAGCAGTATGAAAGCAGTATGTGGTATGTGTCTATGGGCCCCAACACTTGTCAGTGCACTTCAATACCACTTTAAAGCAGTAGTGTGGCTCCTGCCTTTTATATACCACTTTCATAGTGGAATATCCTGCTTGGTGTAGATGAACCCTTGGATGGCTTTAAATGGGAATTGGAATTGGAAAAATCCATGGAGGATAATGCTGTCAGTGGCTAAGTCCTCATGGCTATGTATTACATCCAGCATCAGAGGCAGTACGCCTCTGTGTACCAGTTGTGGAGGAGGGTGTTGTTGCACTCATGCCATGGGGTTGTGCCTTGGGCAGCTGGTTTGCCATGGAATGGACAGAATGCTGGATTAGATGGACCTTTGCTCCAATCCAGCATGGCTCTTCTTACTTTGTTATGTTGGGAGCAACACAGGAGAATGCCCTGTGTTGAATCTTCTAAGAATGAGCGTTGCCTCCTCTCAGAACAAAACAGTGATCGTTGGAGCAAATTAACTTGTGAGCTACGGAGCAGAAGCAAAGATGTAGCATAGAACACCTGACGACACCTTAAAGCCCTCCTTTCGACGAACAACCCGACAGCGTCCTTTGCGTTGGCTCTATCTGGCAAATAAGTACTTTGACTGATCTGTTAATTTTATTGACAGCCTTAAGCAGTAGAAAACACTCTGCTGTTTTTGAGAGTTGCAGCGTCCCCTGGTCAATCAGCAGCAAGTGGCTAGGACCTTACGTGAGAAGACAGGTCTGTAAGAAATCAAAGAAAGCCACAAACGCTCGATACAAGGCTGGAAAGTGGAGAGCTAAGAGCTTGGAGAAATCAGGTAATTAATCTGAAATTCTCTCCTGTCAGTCGATGAGGGCTTTATGATGACAAGACACTTTGCTACAAGCTGTGATACACTTGCACCCTAATGTGTCAGGCAGAAAGAAAACAAACTTCTCACAGAGGACAAAGATCGGGAACTGGCAGGGCAATCCGGCTATCTTGGCCTAGAGCCAAACGGGCTATTGAATGAAGATATCATAGAATCATAGAATAGCAGAGTTGGAAGGGGCTACAAGGCCATCAAGTCCAACCCCCTGCTCAATGCAGGAATCCACCTTAAAGCATCCCTGGCAGATGGCTGTCCAGCTGCCTCTTGAAGGCCTCTAGGGTGGGAGAGCCCACAACCTCCCTAAGTCATTGGTTCCATTGTTGTAGTGCTCTAACAGGAAGTTTTTCCTGATGTCCAGCTGGAATCTGGCTTCCTGTAACTTGAGCCCATTATTCTGTGTCCTGCACTCTGGGAGGATCGGGAAGAGATCCTGGCCTTCATGTCCACTTGAAATGGAGGAATCAGCAAGGTTCAAACGTCTCAACGTTCTCCCATGTTCACCTCTGACCTTGGTCCATCTTGGTTCCTTCCCCTTTTCAAACCCAAAAAGTGCTGATTTCACTGCACGTATTTTAAAGAGCACAGCCAAAATGCACTCCTTCCCCATGTAGACTAAACCATGGAAATCAAACATGACTGCATGTTTGGGAAGTTGCAAGCTGTTCTGGAAAACTGTGTTCCTGCTTGTGTCTGGAGTTGTGAATGGAGAAAATTCTAACTGAATGCAAACCTAAACAAAAATGCTCATATATCCCTAATGTCTACAAGGTAATTGTTTGTCTTGGAGACCAGATGCAATCATACAGCACAGATTCCCAAGAACTAGAATAATTAGCAATGTCTTAAGGAGTTTCAGAATGTCTTAAGGAATTGTGAAATGTCCTAAGGAATCTAGGAATGTCTTAAAGAATCTACCCTCCTCTCCAGAACTCTTTTGCTAATTTTATTAGCAAGGTAAGCTTATTAGCTTACCTTGATATTTCTCAGATCTACAAACAATTCCTGGAGGAGAAAGCTATCAATGGCTACTAGCCCTAGTGGTTATGTGCTTCCTCTGAGAAAGTAAGCCTGTGTGCACCAGTTGCTGGGGAACATGGGTGGGATGGTACTGTTGCACTGTGTCCTGCTTTTCTGGTCGCTGGCTGACAGCTGGCTGGCCACTGTGTGAACAGAGTGCTGGACTAGATGGACCCTTGGTCTGATCCAGCATCAGGGCACTTCTGATGTTCTTATGAAGGACATAAATAAGTGAAATCACACTTCTAGGACAAAAAGTAAAGTCTGTTACAATAACCAGACCTCCAGGGGGGGAAATGTGTTAGTTAAGATTAATTGAGTTGGGGGTCATTTCAAGGTGATAGAAGTTGATTATCTTACCAGACTGAATGGTAAAGGCTAAAGGTCAGCAATGAGAGAGAAAATTTCAGGAGCTTGGGAAAGAGGTAGGGTGTTGATTAGGTCCACAAAGAAAGAGGAAATGGTTTTCTACAGCGAGAAATAAAATGAAAAATCTCACCGCAAAAACTTTTAACAGGACAAGCCAGACACATGTTGACAAAAGTAAAATATAGCCCTCAACATAGTGCTATGCACATGTGATACTTTTGGTGGACTGTGCAAAGCAGCCATGAGGAACTCCGTCAGGACTAGTAGCCATTGATAGCCTTCTCCTCTATGAATTTATCCAACCCCCTTTTAAAGCCATCCAAATTGTTGGCCATTACTACATCTTGTGGAAGTGAATTCCATAGTTTAACTCTGCGCTGTGCAATGAAGTGCTTCCTTTTATTTGTCCTGATCCTCCCACCAATCAGCTTGATGGGATGATCCCAATGGGTTCTAGCATTATGAGAGAGGGAGAAACATGTCTCCCTATACACATTCTCCACCCCATGCATAATTTTGTACACCTCTATCAGAGATAGGAGTTGGAAGAAAGAGGAAGAAAAGGCTGTGTCCCCAAACACTTTTGACTCTGGCCCCGCATACTGCTGGCATTGACCCAGCCCACCACTGAAGGAATCTGGCTCACAGTAGAAATAAGCTTCCCTGCCCCTGGTGTAATAGGTTAGGCTGTAAGGCAAATAAGAACATAGGATGAGCCAAGCTGAATCAGACCAAGGGTCCATCTAGTCCAGCATTCCCTTAACACAGGGCCAGCCAGATGCCTGTGGGAAGTCCACAGGAGAGCAATTGCACCCACTTACCCACGTTCTCCACCAATTGGTATATAGATGTATTGGTGGTGACATATCACTATCATGACTAGTACCCATCGCTAGCCTTATCCTTCATGAATTTGTCTAATCCCCTTTTAAATCCATCAAATTTGGCAGCCATCACTACATCTTAGCAATCTCTGTACATTACCTAGATCTTGTGAGAAGAACATCCAGGTAACGTAATGCTTCCTTTTGTCTGTCCTGGATCTTCCACCATTTAGGTTCATGGGATGTCTCTGGCTTCTAGTGTTATCAGAGAGGGAGAAAGATGTCTCCCTATGCACTTTCTCCCCACCATGTACAGCTCTGTGGGGGGTGGAATGGGTTATATCTCCCTGTAATCGCCTGCTATGAGTTGCTCAAAGCTGTCCAGTCAGCATCATGAGGATTTGAGCTCCAGTTGTTCAATGCCAAACCCAACACTCAAACTACAATGTCATAGCGGTTCTCAGTGTACTTGCTCAAAGCTAGCCAATATGTCCATGACCAAGCGGTGAACCTGAACTCTGGTCATCTTCCAACAGTTTATTCTCTATATCCATTAGTTCTGAAGCAACGTTAACACCCATTGGAGGCCATCTTGACTTGACCTCGACAACTGATTTCATCTATTTGTACACATGAAGTTGAGAAGCTCCTTAAGGGAGCACAGTGGTTTGAACTTCCTCAAGTCAAATGTGTTCAGTAAACATAATTAAGAAGACAAATGTTTTCTTCTTAATTGGATGGTATGGATTCTCCCTACCAACTCCGGCGCTTATCTTGGTTACTGGAAAGTACAATGAGTAGATTTTCCAGAATGGTGCTATAAAAAATAAAGATGATTGATTAGTTCAATACACCTAGAGATAGGAAATGTCTTCCAGGAAAGTTTAGAGGAAATGTACAGCATTCTACAAATAGACACAGTTTACCATATGCATATTAAGCGTTCTAGATTGCTGAAGTTTTCCGTTATCCCTCTCTCAGCTCTGGCTGAATGGCTGACATTTATTTTATTTTATATTACATTTCCCCCCCCCACTCCATCCACCCTTTCAATATGCGTGGAGATCTCAAAGCAACAATCAGCCATCATAAGATACAGATAAAATTCACAGAACCACTCCAAACAAATTAAAACACATTAACCATACTGAGCATTTCTAGCGTTCTTTTTGAGCGTTCGAAGTGCTTTGCGTACATTATCTCTCAGTGCAACATTGAAACAGCCCTGAATGGTAGGCTGAGATTAGTATCCACATTTTGCAAATGGAGGACTGAAAGCAGGGGAATCGAATTGTGAAATAGGAATGTTTCCTTGCATAGGCAAACACCCCACCTTGACAGATGGTGATCAGGGTCATCTGTCTCTAAATTAAGCTAAGAACATAAGAGGAACCCTACAGGATCAGACCAAGGGTCCATCTAGTCCAGCACTCTGTTTATACAGTGGCCAACCAGCTGTTGACCAGAACATGATGTAGCAGCAACCTCCCACCCAAATTCCCCAGCAACTGGTGCACACAGGCTTACTGCCTCAGATACTAGAGGTTGCACATAAACATCAGGTCTGTATTCACCCCAGTTCTAGAAACCATCAAATTCTCCTTCCCCTGCAATCTAATCAGAAGTAAACCCTGCTGACATTTCCTACTTCCAGAAAATGTAGAGCTGAAAATGACTGAAGCCCTCCATTAACAAAGTGATAGAGTATAAACTAACTTTATACTGTTAGTTTTACCCTACCCTGTGCCTGCTTACCCTACCCTGTGCCTGTTGGCATTCTCTTCCCCTCCTTATTGTTTTACTATGATTTTATTAGATTGTAAGCCTATGCGGCAGGGCCTTGCTATTTACTGTTTTACTCTGTACAGCACCATGTACATTGATGGTGCTATATAAATAAATAAATAAATAAATAATAATAATAATAATAATAATAATAATAATAATAATAATAATAATAATAGAGTCAGAGACAGTTAAAAAAGAAGAAGAAGAAGTGGCAGACAGAGGGCTCATCTACACCAAGCAGGATATTGCAGTATGAAAGCAGTATGTGAACCGCCCAGAGAGCTTCGGCTATTGGGCGGTATAAAAATGTAATAAATAAATAAATAAATAAATATATAAAAGGCAGGAGCCAAACTACTACTTTATAGCAGTATTGAAGTGCACTGCAGGATCTACACTACTGCTTTATAGTGGTACTGAAGTGCACGGACAACTGTTGGGGCCCAGGACACCTCCACACCAAGGAGGATATAACACTATGAAAGTGGTATGAAAGCGGTATATGGTATGTGTCAATGGCCCACAACAGTTGTCAGTGCACTTCAATACTGCTATAAAGCAGTAGTGTGGCTCCTGCCTTTTATATACTGCTTTCATAGTGGAATATCCTGCTTGGTGTACATGAGCCCAGAGACAGGATTTGGCATAATCAGCTGGCAATTCCAAACATCATTTTATATGGATAGCTAATCCCCTTTTTGGGAACTGCTAAATCGTTTGCCATGTCTAATTCCTTCTAGTAGGGAGCCACACAGTTCAGCTTCCCTCAAGTAAAGGACAGACATTGAGCCCGGGGGTGTCATTCCTCAGTTTCCCCATTCCAGGCAGAATTTGCTGATATAGCATCCAAAGAGGGAAGGCATTTTAATTTATACGGTTTTTGTCATCCTTGCCCCCCTCCATGTATGCCTCTCAAAGTATTCTTCTTTACCTCCTGTCATTTCATCTCCCCTTCTCCTTTCATACTTAAGTTGTACCCTGTCCCTAATTGACCATTTCTTCCATCTATCTGCTTTTCCATCCACTTCTGCTGCTTTTCTATCCACTTCCCCCTGTAATGCTTTCCTTTCTTATCCCCTTCCTCTTTATTCCCAGTTTTTAAATTCATTTTAAAAAATAGCCTTGTTCTCCAACCAACCCCCGCTCCCATTCCTGCCTGTGAACAGCTTGTATGGTGCAGCCATAGGGTGGACTGGTGAAGCAAAGGGGCACTGGGATCTCTGCAGCACTGAGACTGCAAGTGGGCTGAGACCCACTGGTGGGTTCCTGCCCACAGGTCAAGAAATGCTGTGCTAAAGGATTGGCAAGATGAGTAGGAGAAACAAAACTGGGGATAGGCTAGTTCAAGGGTCTCCATCACAAGGAAATCCTGCAGTTTTGGGGCTCACTGGATTTCTGCAGTGCCCCCCAGCTCAGCTTGCATTTGCATTTGCAAGATGAACCACAGGGATCTTCGTAAAATCTGGGAACTTTGGGGGCTTTTTAAAATATTTATATAAAAAAGCAATTTACAGTTCCAATTTGCATAATTTGCACAAAGTTCAGATGTAATTCGCGCAAAGTTCAGGCATAATTTGCACGAAGTGTGGACGTTAGTTGCGCAAACCGGATGTAATTTATGCAAACTTTGGATGAAATTTACGCACACTTCGGATGAATTTTACGCAAACTTCGGATGAAATTTGCGCAAACTTCGGATGTAATTTGCGCAAATTTCGGATGTAATTTGCGCAGACTGCAGTCATAAATTCCATAATTTGTTATTTATGCAAATAACAAAAAACTCCAAAAACTTAATAATCCACAAATGGGTCAAACTCAATGCAGTTCATGTCAGCCCAGCTCATGGGGAAACAAGCCAAAGTCCAGCAGAGGATGGGGGCGACCTCATGAAAGTTTGATAAGCTCCACTTCCTTGGTGGATTTCTCCAACATCCCTAGCCAGTTCATGAAATTGTCCTTCCTCAAATTACTGAGTCAATTTCACAATGTTTTGATTTTCAAACAGCCCTAAATGGGACCTAGGGGAGGAAGAGGAGAAAGAGGGCCCTTTTATGGTGATAATGAGCCTGTTTTAGATCTTAAATATAAAAACCATGATTAACTTCGAAGGGCAGAATTTTCCTTAAGAGCAAGTTTTCAAACCAGCCCCTGGAGAATCTCGATTGACATCCTAAGAATGTGGTTTGTCTTGACGGAGTGAAATCATGCCATGTGATGTTTATTGGGAAGGGGGAATGACTGCAAGAACTGAGATCTCTCTTTGGGTTTCATGGTTAGTTAACAATGTGATGGACCTGCGCGTAACATACGCTGTCACCTTAAAAACCAAACCCTACGCAATCAACCTTGTGTGGAGAGTAACATTTCCTTTCTGATCTCAATCAACAGATTGTTTGCCTTATGCATATTGCTTGGTTTTTGCTCTCAGTTGATCTGCAGAGTGAAGGGGAAGAAAGAAGGAAGGAAGGAAGGAAGGAAGGAAAGAAAGAAGGAAGGAAGGAAAGAAAGAAAGAAATGGAAGGAAGGGAGGGAGGGAGGGAGGGAGGAAGAGATCATGAAACTAGGTCTTCCTCAGATGGATTCAGACAAACTTCAAACTGAACAAAAGATATGCAAAATCCCCTTGTCTGGTTCTTTTACAGATTCCATCCTCTTTACTAGGTGATAGATCACGTGAAGGGACATGTGTCAGGTGGGACAGCTGAAGTGGTTCTGGTGTAGTTCCAGAATCCCAGATAGAACTGCAAGTACTGATTTAGGGACAGTGGACCCATATACAGGATCACAGACAGCAATCCTACAGCTAAGCTATTGACTCAGTTCACGTGACATGCAAAGCCATGGGTGTTTAAGCATTTCAGGCATAGCATATTATGTGAACCATTCTTAACCAGGGTGGCTACATAAACATGGTTTCAACATTTGCTGCAAAAGGGTTAGTGGCCTAAACATGGCTAAGCATGTTGTCTGAACATGCCCAGCACTCATATGTGTCTGCAGCACATTCATTAGGGTGTGCTCCCAGGGATTATTATTTTTATTGAATATTCAATCATAAAGGACATTATTTTTATTCATTTATTAAGCACTGTAAACACTGGTGCTCTACGCCACACTTGGCTTGCCTGACCATAGGAGGGCTGTTGCAGGTGGGGAGGGGAGGAATGAGGAGACGCTCCTCAAACCCCAGCATTGGTGGGGCTTTGTGGTGACACTGGGCAAAGAAGGGGCTTACGAGGTGATATCAGCCTTTGGGGGCCCTATTCTTGGCCTCTTGGTAGCATGGCTCCTGGCAGAGAGGCTCCCAGTTGAGATATTCCTTTTGCTCCTGATGCCAGAGCAATGGTACTCTCTTCAGGCAGCGGTTCTTCAGCACAGCAGCACAGCAGCCAGAGGGCAGCCAGGGGACCATTCCTGCTGCCCTCGGGGTCTCTACTCAATGTCCCCCTCAATTTGGTGCTTATTGTATGAGACATTAGGGTGTGCCTGGGAACACCCAGCACACCCCTTGCACACACCTATGCCAGTTCTGGCATAGAGCAACTGACAGGTTTTTATATCCAAGCCAGGGGAGTCCTTTAGGAAGTCCACCTCCTCAAGTTCTGCATTTGTGTGTGTTTTTAAAAAGTGTTCATGCCCTTTCCCATAATGCTTAGCTTTTTCTGAGAGTTGAGGGTCTGGAGAGTGAAGAGCCTGTTGGGCAATGTTTCCCAGGACTTTCCAGCTCATGGGAGGAATCTGAGGTCCACTTCACAGGGTCAGATGGCAGCAGCACCTCTTGGGGATCAAATAGACAGAATGTGGGAATCATGGTGGAGATGCCCACTTATGGATGTCTAGTAACTGGTTCTGACCCCTCAGTTTGCTGCCAATGAAATCCTCAGTCTTAGAGGGCGCTTGGTCATGGACCAATTATACAAACTTGATCAGAATTTCGTTTACTCTTAACAACCACACTTGCACGAATATAATTTTAGTTGGATTCTTCTCTTGTGCATAGTTCAGAACCACGTGTCCACGAGGACAACCTCATTTTTGCTAATGGAATCATGCAGTTGGATACCATAAGTAGCATCAAACACACCAGATTAGTTGCACAGGTTCACTCTGCCTGTCATACAGCATAAGAAAAGGCAGCAGGTGAGGGGATAGAAACCTAAAACAGCAACAAACCCTACAGGGAACATGCATGCGTTCGACAGAACTTAAAGATAATTTTGAAGCAGGTCAGTGGAAGATGGTGGAGTGAAATGTTTGGATAAAATGATATTGGGACCAATGATGGAATGGAACTAGGTGGAGTGAAATGTTTGGATAAAATGATATTGGGACCAATGATGGAATGGAAACAGGTGGAGTGAAATGTTTGGATAAAATGATATTGGGACCAATGATGGAATGGAACCAGGTGAAGTGAAATGTTGTTATTATTATTATTATTATTATTATTATTATTATTATTATTAATTTATATAGCACCATCAATGTACATGGTGCTGTACAGAGTAAAACAGTAAATAGCAAGACCCTGCCGCATAGGCTTACAATCTAATAAAATCATAGTAAAATAATAAGGAGGGGAAGAGAATGCAAACAGGTACAGGGTAGGGTAAGCAGGCACAGGGTAGGGTAAAACTAACAGTAGAAAGTAACAGTAGAAGTCTGCACAACATCTAGTGTTTATGTTTGGATAAAATGATATTGGGACCAATGATGGAATGGAACCAGCTCATCTCTAGTTCCTAGGACTCATCCTTGGGAGCCTTAACATAAATTTCTAAAACAAGAGGAAGCAACATCTGATGGCCCAGGGACCATTTCCCCACCCCCTGGAACTGCCGCACCTTTCCACCAGCAAAATTTTGCCATGTTCCTGAAGGTGGGGAAAGAAAGCACAGTGAATTCTCTATAAAACAAGGAGCATAACAATCAAACTCTTAGGAGACTTCTGGGAGGCTTACACTAGGGAAGAGTGATATTGCCCAGTGTCCACCCTACGGGTGCTCTCCCCATCACTGCCAAGGCCACCCCATGATCCAGGCTGCGCTCACCTACACCAAGTCCTCCAGAGGCTTGTGAGTCCCTGAGAACACTTGGCAAATGCCTGTCTTTCCCCCCTTGGCAGTAATGGTGGCCACCATTGGCGTGAAAGGGAAAAAACGCATGATTTCCAGAGGGTTCAGAAATGGCACATTTCTCCCTTTAACACGAATGGCAGCTGCCATTAGCATGGTAGGTGGACGTGCGTAATCTTCCTAGCCTTGGGAAATCATGCATTTGCTCCCCCCCCCCCCCGTACCAATGGGGACCATTGGTGCAGGGAGAAACACAGGATTTCCCAAGGCTGGGGAAATCATGCACTTCCCTCTTTTGGAGGATGGGAATACGTAATTTTGGCAGTGGGTGCGGGTGGCTCCCAAGAACTTGCTGGGACCTGGCGAGCACTCGGCAGTGGTCCATGCTTGCCGCTGGGGCACCCAACTGGGTCTGCAAGGGCCGGACAAGGGGTGGTGGTGATCCGCTGCTCTCATGGACCCAGCAACAACCCAAGCTTACACACAATTTTGGTGGTGTCGTATGTGGGGCAATGGCGGCCATGGCTCCATATGGGCCTGGGTGCAGAGCGATGCCCGCCCCTGTCCTAAACCAAGCCTACACTCTCTTATTTGTCCCCAAAATGCCACTAGAAGACTTTCTTTCTTTCTTTCTTTCTTTCTTTCTTTCTTTCTTTCTTTCTTTCTTTCTTTCTTTTTTTCAATCTCAGCAATGAAGTCACTGCTTCAAACCACAAAGAAATCAAGAAATCAAAGAGTTGGCTTGCAGATGACCTTTGAAGAGACAGGAAAGCATTAGTGGAGAAGGAGCTGTATTTACGAACAGCGTTGTAACTAATGTCTCCATTTAATGGCAGGCTTCACCTTCTCCTGTCACTTTCCAGTGACACGGCGAAACAAATACTCCTTTAAAAACAACAACAACTTCATATTCTATCAGATGGTAATAACATTAGCACCCATGCTTCCAGAGCAGCAGGTTAGGTGCCACCCCCATCTCTTTGGAAAATAGTTTTATCTGTGCAATAGTCTTTTTTGCTTTCGTAGATCCTGTAATGTTGGACAAGCCCTGTGCTCAAGTGTTTGCCTCAACATGTGGGAGCTTAAAGTGGGCTGTGCATACTGGTCCTGCCCCTACATCTCTGGAGGCACTGGCTTTCCCCCTCCCCCAGTTCAGACCTTGCCGTCTTGAAAGGGAGTGATGTAGTGATGGCCACCAATTTGGATGTCTTTAAAAGAGGGTTGGATAACTTCCTGGAAGAGAAGGCTATCAATGGCTACTAGCCCTGATGACTATTTGCTACCTCCTGCATAAGACATAGTCATAGAATCATAGTAGAGTTGGAAGGGGCCTATAAGGCCATCAAGTCCAACCCATTGCTCAATGCAGGAATCCACCCTAAAGCATCCTGACAGATGGTTGTCCAGCTGCCTCTTGAAGGCCTCTAGTGTGGGAGAGCCCACCACCTCCCTAGGTAACTGGTTCCATTGTCGTACTGCTCTAACAGTCAGGAGGTTTTTCCTGATGTCCAGCGGGAACCTGGCTTCCTGTAACTTGAGCCCATTAGACCTATATGTATCAATTGCTGGGGAACATGTGTGGGAGGATGCTGTTCACCATGTCCTGCTTTGTTGGTCCCTGGCCGACAGCTGGTTAGTCCCTGTGTGAACAGAGTGCTGGACTAGATGGACCCTCAGTCTGATCCAGCATTTGGGATCTTCTTATGCTCTTATGTTCTTTCGCCTTTGGGCAGGGCAAACACTTTTTGCTAGGGATGTTGGAGGATCCCGTTTGGGGGATGGAGCACAACGCGTTTTCATTGGCCTAATCTACACCAAGCAGGATATTGCACTATGAAAGCGGTATATAAAAGGCAGGAGCCACACTACTGCTTTATGGTGGTATTGAAATGCACTGACAACTGTTGAAGCCCATTGACACAGACCATGTAATGCTTTCATACCATTTTCATAGCGCAATATCCCACTTGGTATAGATGAGGCCATAGTCTTGGCTACTTGTACTCCACTCTGTCTTCCACCAGCTGGCCCAACTTGTTCCGCAATGAGTTGGGCCACCTGGAGGATATCCTGCCCTTTCTTTTTATTTGCATAATGTGTGTAATTTGCATAATGTGCGTAATTTGCATAATGTGCGTAATTTGCATAATGTGCGTAATTTGTGCAAATCTTTTCTGCAATTTGCACAATTTGTGGAAATAGCTGTTTTCACAAATAATAATAATAATAATAATAATAATAATAATGATAATAATAATAATAATACCCCCAATTTCCGGATTTCTGAAAAAACCCCACAGTGCAGCACGGCTCACAAATGTAAGCTGCGTCGGGCACCCTGTTCAAATCTGGTAATCCCAACAAGGACTGGATTTCCCAGCGACGGCCATCTCTACTTCTTGCAACCCTGCAAGGACCTTGAATGCATTTGCACACCTTAGTTGAAGGATGGGGTATAAATGAGTACACTTCCAGATCAGGGTCTGGTAAAGCAAATTGCAATGCCTGTAAACTCAATTTCTGACAAGCTTTGGGGACGGGAATCTGATCTGATCTGTCCCCGATATTTTGCTGCATTTTCACAGACGGGTGTCTTATGCACATGGAGTGTCATTGTTTAGCCACCCCTGATGCTGCTATGCCATGTTACATCATTGGAACAAGCTGGAGCGTGTTCAGAGGAGGGCAACCAGGATGATCAGGAGACTGGAAACAAAGCCCTATGAAGAGAGACTGAAAGAACTGGGCATGTTTAGCCTGGAGAAGAGAAGATTGAGGGGAGACATGATAGCACTCTTCAAATACTCAAAAGGTTGTCGCACAGAGGAGGGCCAGGATCTCTTCTCGATCCTCCCAGAGTGCAGGACACAGAATAACGGGCTCAAGTTAAAGGAAGCCAGATTCCGGCTGGACATCAGGAAAAACTTCCTGACTGTTAGAGCAGTACGACAATGAAACCAGTTACCTAGGGAGGTTGTGAGCTCTCCCACACTAGAGGCCTTCAAGAGGCAGCTGGACAACCCTCTGTCAGGGATGCTTTAGGGTGGATTCCTGCATTGAGCAGGGGGTTGGACTCAATGGCCTTGTAGGCCCCTTCTAACTCTGCTATTCTATGATTCTATGATTCTATGATACGACCTGTCAAGTTGCATTCACCCAGTGAAGTTACATTAGAGATGTAACAAAGAATGTGACCAAAGCCATCTAACATTATAAACTAACATGTCGTCCCCAAAAACAGTATTCTAGACGTTATTGGGTAAAGAAATGGCAAGTTAGGAACAGCGGAAGTTTGGTGAGATCAAAGTGATGTCATTGAATGGTATACTGTCATTTTTAGTAGTTTGGAGAGGTTTTGGGAATGGAATAAAGTCTCTTCTTCCAGATAGGAAAGGGTGTTTTTTAAAAAAACAAAAACAAAACACAGACACACCGGTGCAGTTAAGATTTTGAATGGCAATAAGAGGGCAAGTGCTGTGAATGGGTTCAAGAAGGCAAACCATCTGTGGCTTATCATTAATAATGAGCATAAGGCCATGGAAGGTCACTGGCCGCTCAACTGCATTGTAAGTATAATTGGGAATTCTGCACTGCTTACCTCGATCCTGATCATTCAGCATTTCCAGCAATGTTATGGCTTAGAGGCCATTAGTCAAGAGTGGAGCCTTCTCCCTTAACCACTTAAATATACCTTTGGCATAGGCAAGAATGGGGCATAACAGTGGCAAAAGGGCAAGTATATACTAGAGCTGCCCATTCCTTGGGTTCAGGGCTTCTGGGGGAGGGATGGAAGCCAGCTCTCAGTGTTGAAATGGCTCATAATGATCCATGCTGACTATCCCAGAGCATATCTCAGCCTGACATTTCCATAAATGGTGGCTTATTTGGAGTCACTGGATCTGTTCAGAAGACACCTTAAACTCTGCTGGTTAAGGCTTTTGGTTAAGCAGCAGGGCTTAAGGTATCCTGTGCAATGTGTTTTGCTAAACCCTGCTCACTCACTCACTCACTACAGTTGGACCATCTGCAGCAGAGTTAGAGGCTCTAACCATGGCTTAAAGTGGTGTGTGCGACAGCAGGGCTTGTGGTTAGTGCTAACCCCAGAGAACCAGTTTCGCTAACCACAGAACCCAAAGTATCATCTGAACAGGCCCAGTGTTAGGCAATGGACAATTTACAATAGCTACCTATTGTTCAGAAATAATTTCTACATGTAAACGTGAGACATACGGCTCATAGATATGACAGTTTTACAGGGGGATTAGGCCTCTTCAATTCACTGTGAACAGCATACAGTGATACTTGTAGCTAGAGCATCTCTGAAATTGGTTTTACAGTACTCCTGCCATAGTTCACTACCCCATAGTCCTTTATTTATTTATTTATTTATTTATTGCATTTCTATACCACCCAATAGCCGAAGCTCTCTGGGCGGTTTTTTTGCGTCCTCCACTACCAGCATACAGGAAATGGGGATTCTATTGCATCAGAACAGTCTGTGGTTGTAGGAAGGGACTATGGCCTATGGTATACACAATGTCTCCCTGCACCCGACCTGATGTCATGCACACTTTGGTGCTCAAACTAGCAATCCTAATTTGGCTTCCTCTAATATCTGATGCAGACCATTTTGAGAAACAGGAAGAATTAGGCCTCATCTACACCAAGCAGGATATAGTACTATGAAAGCCATATGGAAGTGGTATATAAAAGACAGGAGACACACCAAGCAGGATATAGGACTATGAAAGAGATATGAAAGCAGTATATGGTATGCGTCATGGGCACAGTTGTTGGTGCACTTCAATACCATTATAAAGCAGTAGTGTGGCTCCTGCCTTCTATATACCACTTTCGTACTGCTTTCATGGTGCAATATCCTGCTTGGTGTAGATTAGGCCTTAGGCTCTGTGTGTGTGTGTGTGTGTGTGTGTGTGAGAGAGAGAGAGAGAGAGAGAGAGAGAGAGAGAGAGAGAGAGAGAGAAAGAGAGAGGCCTTAGCTAGACCTACCTTTTGCCACGCAATGGAGGAGTGAAGATCTCGCGTTGTCACTAATGCGAGATCCCTCCTCCATTTACACATAAGGTGCGATGACCTCAGGAAGAGAGGTGTCGTGCCCACCATTTTTAAATTTTCTTAAAGCAACGGCAGCGCACGACCGCTCGTGCGCTGAAGGTACGTGTTTTTTTAAATTTTATTTGGTTTCCCCGCTCCTGCCCCCTAACCCCGATGGGTGCAGCTCAAGGCTCCATGTGAGTAATCGCAGTGCGCCGGGTCAACCTGTGGCAACAGGCTACACGTTCTGCAATCTCGGGCTCTGCCTGGGACAGCGGAAAAAGTGGGCCCAAAGGGGAGGGCTCTATCCCGGGGCAAGGGAGGGATGATCCCTCCCTGATCCCGGGATCCCTTGTGCGTCACCTGGGATAAAGCCCCATCTAGCTAAGGCCAGAGAGGAGTGGTGGTGGACCAAAGCGTAACAAAGATCCATTGGGTTGCATCCACTGTTAGGAGAACTACGTCCGCTTGAGCTATGAAATTCATCGACTTGCGTAAGCATGACCGCCTATGTAGAAGATTATGGCTCATGATGAGTGTACAGCATTTCCAGTATTTATGCTGCAGGAAACACAGATCAATTTTGAATTTATGCACCTCACCCTGTCAATGTATCACAGTTTTAAAGCAGGGCAAAGGGCCGTATCCCATTTGAACTGGTTAATAGAAGAAAATTTAAAGTTTACCAGCACACAGTCGAAAAACGAAACAGCAACAAAAACCTCTCACATCGTCATTTTGGTTCAGAAGCTGATGAATATAGCTTTATTCCCCCTGCCACCCTGTTTATGCTTTGCCTTATTACACAATGGTTCAAAGTTCTAGAGCAGGCACAGTTGCAAAGGAGATTAAAACTAGGCATGTGCTCCGCTCCTATTAGAAGCGCAGAAGCAGGAGCGAATTGGCCTGCTCCGCCTTGCCCAGAGGCGGAGTAGAAGCGGACTGCGGACCCCTAGAAGCAAGGCGAAGAGAAGCGCCCATTTTTCGGAGCTCCTCTTTCAGGCGGACCGCTCCGATCGCCATCTTGAAACATTTCGCCCATAGATAACTGGGTTGTTTTTGTTCTGAAAATTCGTTCTGAAAATTCTTGTGCTTAGACAGTCGTGGATGGGGGTCATTTTGAGACTACACTCACCTTTCTGTGTCGTGCGGGTCGTGTGCTATATTTTTTTAAAAATCGGGTCAACAAACAGGGACAGCGCGGGTCAAACGGCGGTTTTCGCCCATAGGATTGCATTGCGGAAAAGAATCGGGGATAACTGGGTTGTTTTTTAAGCTATCGTTCTGAAAATTCTTGTGCTTAGACAGTCATGGATGGGGTCATTTTGAGACTACTCTCACCTCTCTGTGTAGTGTGGGTCGCACGCTAGAATTTTTAAAAAAGTATGGTAAAGGCGGGAAAAAGATTACCTTTTCGATTGCTGAGGGGCAGAGTCAACTCCCGGTCATGATCACATGATCCCAAAGTTGGAGGAGGGGATAGGCAAAACGAGTAACTTGGGATTCTGGGAAACTTCTCTTTCTTAGTCTGAACGGACTTTTCCCAGTGTTTTTTAAAACAGTAGCCCCACCAAATGCACAAACACAACCTGTGAAATCATATACTAAGCCAATAATAAGAGATAGAAACACAGCACTGCTACCTACCCTAACTTTGGGGAACAACTGAAAAGATGTGGTGCAAGGGGATGAGCTCCCCTAGGGCATATCATTGTGGACGTGCCCCCACTCTCTCCTGTACTTGGAAGGCCATCAGAGCCTTCCAAAGAGAGTAACCCGGTGGAGCAATGCCTATCATGAGTTGAAGTGAGCGGTCTACTTCTCTTAGTGGTGGAGCAATGCCTATCATGAGTTGAAGTGAGTGGTCTACTTCTCTTAGTGGTGGAGCGATGACTATCATGAGTTGAAGTGACAGTTCCACTTCTTAGCGGGGGAGCAATGGCTTTCATGAGTTGAACTGACAGCCTTGCTTCTTAAAAGACTGGTCACTACTAGGACCAGTCAAATTGGCAGCTGCTTCCCCCTCCCCCGGGCACGTCCCCCTATTACTAGTAAAAGACAGATATAACCTTTTTAAAAAAGTTCTTCTTGTTGTTTATTCAGCAACACTGCTGCTTTTAATTCCACCCCTCCTTCGTTTATTTATTTATTTATTTATTTATTCCATGCACACCCCTAATTAAAACACAAGACGTTCGCAGTTACTCAGTTATCCTTTAGACCTTTTGGAAGTAGATATAGGAGGTGGAAGTAAAGGGTCATGCAAACACATTTCTGTCATGAAGAACATGCAGACTTATCCTGCTTCCGGATAAGCAGGAACATGATAGCAATAGCCCTCCCCTGCTGTTGTATCAAAGCAAATGGTATTCAGAGTAGGGGTGTGCACGGACCCCCCGCTCCGCTTCACTTGCAGATCCGCGATTTTTGGAGTGGGCCACTTCGCCCCGCCCCTGCTCCGCCCACTTCCGCTCCGCTCCACTCGGAGCTCCGGATCCGGATCTGAGCTCCGTTTTTTCCCCCCATAGGGTTGCATTGAAAGCTAAAAAATTATACAACTTTTTTTCTGTTCAAGTTAGAAACCTCATGTTTGGCACCATGACACCTCATGGAGGTATACACACGCACGCCAAGTTTCAAGGCAATCCCATCATCCCCTGATTTTTGGAGAATTTTTGAAAATCGGGCACCCCATTCAGACCCCTTGGGATAGCTCCATCAATTTGCATGTTAGAAACCTCAAACTCGGCACCATGAAAGCTTATCCATGTGTCCACATGGATGCCCAGACTCAAGGCAATCCCATCATCCCCTGTTTTTTGGCGCGGCTCTAACCTCTAACACACCACCCATAACCCCCCTTTCGATAGCTCCGTCAATTTGCATGTTAGAAACCTCAAACTTGGCACCATGATAGCTTATCTATGTGTCCACATGGACGCCAAGTTTCAAAGCAATCCCATCATCCCCTGATTTTTGGGGAATTCTTGAAAATCGGGCACCCCATTCACACCCCTTGGGATAGCTCCGTCAATTTGCACGTTAGAAACCTCAAACTTGGCACCATGAAAGCTTATCCACGTGTCCACATGCACGCCAAGTTTCAAGGCAATCCCATCATCCCCTGATTTTTGGGGAATTTATGAAAATCCAACACCCATTCACACCCCTTGGGATAGCTCCGTCAATTTGCATGTTAGAAACCTCAAACTCAGCACCATGACAGCTTATCCATGTGTCCACATGGACACCCACACTCAAAGCAGTCCCATCATCCCCTGATTTTTGGGGAATTTATGAAAATCCAACACCCCTTTCCATAGCTCCGTCAATTTTGCACGTTAAAAAAACCCCTCAAACTCACCACCATGAAAGCTTATCCAGGGATACATACGCACGCTGAGAGTCAAGGCAGTCCCATCATCCCCTGTTTTTTGGCGGGGCTTAAACCTGCAAAATTTGGAACTTCCAAAACTCCAAGTGAGCGCAGGAAGGACTTCTCCCCTGAGTCAAAGCCATACACACAACATCCCTGCGAGGTGGGCAGGTGAGGAGGGAGGGAATGTAGGCAGGCATGCAGCTGGCATTTCTGGGGGCATAAGGAAGTGAGCCAAGGATAAGCCAGTAATGCATATAAAATGGAATAAATAAATAAATAAACAAAGGAGGGGTGGAATTAAAAGCAGCAGTGTTGCTGAATAAACAACAAGAAGAACTTTTTTAAAAAGGCTATATCTGATGTGCCCGGGGGAGGGGGAAGCAGCTGCCAATTTGACTGGTCCTAGTGACCAGTCTTTTAAGAAGCAACACTGTCAGTTCAACTCATGAAAGACATTGCTCCACCACTAAGAAGTAAACGCTCACTTCAACTCATGATAGGCATTGCTCCACTGGGTTACTCTCTTTGGAAGGCTCTGATGGCCTTCCAGTACAGGAGAGAGTGGGGGCACGTCCACAATGAGATGCCCTAGGGGAGCTCATCCCCTTGCACCACATCTTTTCAGTTGTTCCCCAAAGTTAGGGTGGGTAGCAGTGCTGTGTTTCTATCTCTTATTATTGGCTTAGTATATGATTTCAGGTTGTGTTTATGCATTTGGTGGGGCTACTGTGTTAAAAAACACTGGGAAAAGTCCGTTCAGATTAAGAAAGAGAAGTTTCCCAGAATCCCAAGTTACCCGTTTTGCCTATCCCCTCCTCCAACTTTGGGATCATCATGACCGGGAGCTGACTCTGCTCTCAGCCCTTTGAAAAAGGTATTTTTCCCGCCTATTTTTAAAAAAATTCTAGCGCGCGACCCGCACTACGCAGAGAGGTAAGAGTAGTCTCAAAATGACCCCCATCCATGACTCTCTGTGCACAAGAATTTTCAGAATTATAGCTTAAAAAACAACCCAGTTATCCCCAATTCTTTTCCTCAATGCAATCCTATGGGCGAAAACCGCTATTTGACCCGCGCTGTCCGTTTGTTTACCCGATTTTTAAAAAATTCTAGCATGCGACCCGCACGATGCAGAGAGCTGAGAGTAGTCTCAAAATGACCCCCATCCACGACTCTCTGAGCACAAGAATTTTCAGAACGATAGCTTCAAAAACAACCCAGTTATCCGCGATTATTTCCCGCAATGCAATCCTATTGGCGAAATGTTTTCAAGATGGCGATCGGAGCGCTCCGCCTGAAATAGGAGCTCCGAAAAATGGTCGCTTCTCTTCGCCTTGCTTCTAGGGGTCCGCGGTCCGTTTCTACTCTGCCTCTGGGTAAGGCGGAGCAGGCCAATTCGCTACTGCTTCTCCGCTCCTAATCGGAGCGGAGCACATGCCTAATTCAGGGCATTGCTACGTCTGATCTCGGAGGTAGCAAACATGACTAGCAGCTGTCAATATGCTTATCCTCCATAACTATAGATCCGGGGAAGTGATGGGGATAAACTAGCAACTGCTAACACAGAAAATAGAGAAAGCACTTTTGGTAATGTGTTTTCGTTTTATTTTTTTAGATTAGGTGGTACTCATTCCATAATGTTTATTGTGGAAATAGGAGTGTTAAAGGTATGACTTCTGCCCACTTCTGCAACTTCAAATTAGAGAGGAGATCTGTTTTTTGGGGCATGGTGAATGGAATTGCTGAAGCCTGAAAAAGAATCATTAATACACAATCCCACCCCTTTGCAGGAACAGAAACTGACAGTCAGGAGGCTCTCCTAGGTCCTTAATTATAGGTGGAACTTAATAGATTTTTTCATCAATAGTCCCACTCCTATTCTGAACATGAAGCAATAAGAGAACTTACAAGCAGGGTAGTTTAATTAAAAGCACAAGACCCCGGAATAGCCTCATTCGTGCTTTTTCTGTCCACACTGCTGCTACAATTGTGTTTTCGTTTTTAAATGGTCACATGTCAAGTGTGAAACAATATGGGAGTACAACATAGAAAATGTTGAAGTGTAACAGTTCTCTGGTTGTCTGCCAAAAAGTGAGTGAAGACAGGATGGCAAATCCAGGTAAAGGCCAGTGTGAGGTGCTAGACTTGCATTTCTTCAGATTCCAGCCCCATTGCCTGGCAATTTCTAAGGGCGTAGCTAGATTCCGGGGATCGCCCTGGGATAGTCCTCGAGTATTCACATGATACACAGGGGATCCCAGGAGCAGGAAGGGATGATCCCTCCCTTGGCCCGGGATATCGCCCTACCCTTTTAGCCCACTTTTTCTGCAGTCTCAGGATGTTCCCGAGACCACAGAATGTGTGGCCGGGCATTGCGCATTGTCCCAGCTCCTCATGAGTAACCACAAGGAGCTGAGACCTAGGCATGGGGCACAGAGTTCCTCAGGGTCTCTGTGCCCATCGGGCAGGGTTGCGGGGAGCGGGGAAATTTATTTATTTATTTATTTAAAAAAACACCTTACAGTTTGCAAACGAGCGTTTGTGCGCTATGTCTCCTTTTTAAAAAAATGACAGGCGCAACATCCTCTTTCTCCTGGGACATCGTGCGTCACGTGTAGACAGAGGGGGAGATCTCGCAGTAACCATATCGCATCTCGCAAGATCCTCCCCCCTCCGTCATGCTAGACCCGGTAGGTCAAGCCATGGCCTAACAGTTAAATATCCCAGTGCAAGCACATATATCTTGTTTCTAGTTTAAATGCAAAGAACCCCATGTGCATTGGCATTAAGATATGAGATACACAGCCTGCAATTTCATGCGCTTTGTTTGCTTTGAGCTGTTGATCAAACATCATTGCCTTAAAGGTACACCTAGCGTCTCTTTAACCAAAAACACACACCCTCTTTTTGCCTCTAAATCAGCACAGGAACAAAATCAGCACAAGGAAGTAGAAAAGAGTTTCAGTAATATTGCTGTTGTTTCTAAGCTGGGTGGTACTCATGCTATGACGTCTATTGTAAGAAGAGATGTATTAAAGGTGTGACTCGCTTTGTTCATCTGTGGATTATTGGAGGATATATTGTGACCCAATAGGTCACAGTCTATGTTGTTGTTGTTATTATTATTATTATTTATTTATTTATTTATTTATTTATTTATTTATATAGCACCATCAGTGTACATGGTGCTGTACAGATAACACTGTAAATAGCAAGACCCTGCCGCATAGGCTTACAATCTAATAAGTTGTAGTAAACAATAAAGAGGGAAGGAGAATGCAAACAGGCACAGGGAAGTGTAAACAGGCACCGGGTAGGGTGAAGCTAACAGTATAGAGTCAGAACAAACTCAATATTTGAAGGCTATAGGGAAAAGAAAAGTTTTAGCTGAGTTTTAAAAGCAGTGATTGAGTTTGTAGTTCTCAAGTGTTCTGGAAGAGCGTTCCAGGGGTAAGGGGCAGCAGAAGAAAAAGGACGAAGCCGAGTAAGGGAAGTGGAGGTCCTTGGGCAGGAGAGAAGCATGGCATCAGAGGAGCGGAGAGCACGAGCGGGGCGATAGTTTGAGATGAGAGAGGAGAGATAGGCAGGAGCTAGACCGTGAAGAGCTTTGAAGGTCAGCAGGAGAAGTTTATATTGGATTCTGGAGTGAATTGGAAGCCAATGGAGAGATTTCAGAAGTGGAGTGACATGGTCAGAGCGGCGGGCCAAGAAGATGATCTTAGCGGCAGAGTGGTGGACAGAGACCAGCGGACTGATGTGAGATGAAGGAAGGCCAGAGGGAAGAAGGTTGCAGTAGTCCAACCGAGAGATAACCAGTGCGTGAACGAGAGTCTTGGCAGAAGAGACAGACAAAAATGGTCGAATCCTGGCAATATTATACAGGAAGAAACGACAGGATTTAGCTACTGCCTCGATGTCAGTGGTGTAAGTGGGACCTGTGGCTTGGGATGACGTGAAAATGAGTTCAGATTTCTAAGAATCCGACCTATGGAATCCGATGCAAACTGGGCTCCCCAGGCTACAGAGAGTCCGTGGACTTCTGGATATTACTTTCCCAAAGTTTATGCAAATTCATTCACAGGGAAATATGCAAGTTTCTGCTGAGACATATGCCAAGCTGGAAAATAAATGCAGGGAAAACTCGCATGCAATGGGAGACAACATACTAAATGTTACATATGAACATATATTATGTAAATTGTTGCCGATTTTCGTTTTTTCCCATATAATGGGGGAGGGGAATCAAATCAGAATGAACAGACAGCGGAACAAACGGCAGTACGTAATCTACGAAACACACGCGGGATGGATGTCACAAAATCTGGACTTCCCTACTTGCAACATATTTTTTCAGTGTGGAGTTTTCCTGTTCATGATTTCAGTCCATCAGCCATACTTGCCCCCACAGTAGGACATTCTGTTGCCCTTCCCGCTGGGTTTTCTGTCCCCTCCCCATATATGAACATTCTGCCACCACTGGGCATACTCAATCATCACTGGGATGTTTTGGGCTATCCCTGTTCACTTAGTATTCTTCCCTATTTCTTTTCTTTTCTTTTTTTTTTTTTAAAAAAAACAATATTTCTGAAAACATCAGGTTTTCCTGATGGAATGATTTACAGTAGGGCTGTGCACCGCCTCAGGCCAAATACCCAAAACTGAGTCAGGGCACGCTGATTTGGCCCCCTCATCTCAGCTCTGAGGAAGTTCCAGATTGGCCCAAGATGCCCTGAAGCTGAAGGAGATTGGTACCAAAACTTTGGGGTGCCTTGGATCACTTTGGAGCGGCGCTGGGCCCTCCCTCCTGCCATCCTGGGAAAGCCGATGCAAGGCCAGCCGTGAGTCCATTGGATTCACCTACCTCTTCCCACTCCCCTGCCAACGCATCACCACCATTGCCACATTGCCATCGTCATTGCCATCTGCTATGACCAGGAGTCCTCCTGAGAACCAGGCCATGATTTCAAGACATTGTGGGGTCTCTGTATTTTGTATATCTATGGCCACAAAGTATGGCAGCCGGAAAGGGGAAATGGCCCTTTGAGAATGCCGAAGTTTGCGGCCATAGATGAACTAAAACAGAGCCCCTGGGAATCCTTGAAATTGTGGCCTGGCTCTCAGGAGGATGCCATGATTCCTGGTCACAGTGGTGATGTGGCGGCAATGCAGTGATGGGGCAGTGGTGGCAGCAGTGCGTCAATGGGGCGATGCGGTAGTGGTGCAGCGTCAGGTGAGCAGGTAAGTCTCGGCAGCGGCTCTGGGTTGGGGGGGTGAAGGAGGAAGCAGCGAGTCAGGAGTCCAGTGGACTCCTGCCCAGCCTTGGTACTGGCTTTCCTGGGCCCCCGAATCTCACCTCGGCTTTGGCATCGAGGTGAGGTGGGCAACTTCCAAAGTACCCCGAGTCTAATCGGGGCCATTTCAGGGGCTCCAAAACTGCCTCTGAGGCGAATCGGGGGACTGTGCACAGCCATCATTTACAGTGATGAGCAGGAAAATCTATGCATCACTACCACCAACTTAGAGTTAAAACTTACACCACCTTTGGAAAGTCACTTTCATTCAGGTCAACTTTTTTTTTTTTTAATACTATTTTTATTGATTTTCAAGTAAGGACAAATACAATAAACACACAGAGACTAAAAGAAAACACTCAACAACAATATAAATGTTCCCACAGCACCACTATAAAAAAGCATGGGTGTTCATTCCTTCAATAAGCACTTAGTACAGAAAAAGATGCAGGTTAGGTTAGAACCTCTGACCAAAAGGATTCCTGAGTCATTGGGGGTCTAGGTTCGCTAGGATTCACATTAATAAATGTGAAAAAGTCCAACCAGTTTCCCAAAAATGTGTCTGATGTTGTTTCCCCTTTTGCTAACCTGCTATGTTGTGTCAACTTATCATTTAAAGCTAGTTTCCAAATCTTATCAAACCAGCGTTGATGGTCAAAAGCTCTGTCGCTTTTCCAGAATTGGGCAATTTCCCACCTGGCTGCAACCAGCAAATGGGTGACCAAGGCTTTGGGAATAATAGTACTCAGATGATTCCTCATTGAAATGATCCTGTCAGCACTTATGCGAGGAAAGGGATGCCAAAAGGAATCTTATTTTCCTAGAGCTGAAACCACTTCTTGGGCAAAGGGATTATTGAGCTAAATGCAATATGGAGTTAGGCATGATTAAGTCCATTGATTTCAATGGCTAACTCTGTGATAGATTTCATCATCATCAACATCATCATCAACATCGTCATCGTCATTAACATCATATCTTCTGCTGATATAATTCTCAGAGTGCCTTCTTTCAGTATAAAATACAATACAATTAAAACAAGATAATAACAATTACTGAAATATAAATTTAGAAACAATACAGTCATGCAGCAGCAATTTAAATCAAATTAAAGAACAGCAGCAAAATCAAACATTAAACACTGGTTGAAATAACACCATGTTCAATGATCGTAGCGGGGAATCCTGATGGTTCTCAACTGAGAGGGATGATTGGGCAACTTCTTCTAACTCAAACTTGCTTGCAAATGTTCAAATTGATATTAAATGCACTTTTCCATGAAAGATCTAAGTCCAGAACCCTAGACATGATTTAACTCAACATCTTGCACATATATTATCTGATCCTATACATAACATCAGTATGCATCTATATCGCCTCTATTTCTGCTTTGCGTTGGAACAGGTTTCAAAATCCCTGGATATCTTTTAGGGATGTGTTTGTGTTTCTTTAAAAAAAATAAGATTTCAGGAAGATAAAAGCCTTTGTGCTTTAAACATGTAGCTTTTTGTTGGTTGGAATCCCAAGTAAAATGAAAAGGGTATCTTGAGCATCCTGTACTTCGCAGCTTTCAACATCAAGGGCTAAATAAGGACTTGAGCCTTTAAAAATAATACAAAGTGATTCCTAGCAATGGCAGTGAGATGAGAAAGCAGATCCTCCAAGCAAGTAGAGCACTGACGAAATGTACCTGAGGCCACCGTAGTGCAAATTGCAAATGTACAAGTTATAGACATCCACATCTGTAACCCAAAGCAAGAAAAGGCATCGAATCGTAGAATCATAGGCCTTAGCTAGACCTACCTGTTAACCCACGACGGAGGAGGGAAGATCTCGCATTGTGTTTAACGTGAGATCCCTCCTCCGTTTACGCATGACGCACGACGACCTCACAAGGAGAGGCGTCGCGCCCACCATTTTAATTTTTTAAAGTGGAAGGAGCGCATGAATGCTCATGCGCTAAAGGTAAGCATATATTTTTTTTTAAAAAAAAAAACAATTTAAATTCCCACTCCCCCCACACTACCCCTGATGGGTGCAGCTCCAGGCGAGGAATCACACGGAGCCAGATCAACCCGTGGCAATGGTCCACACTTTCTGCAGTCTCGGGCACAGCCCGAAACCGCGGAAAAACCAGAGCCAACGTGGAGGGTGAGATCCCAGGGCAAGGGAGGGATGATCCCTCCCTGATCCCAGGATCCTCTGTGCGTCATGTGGATGCACAGGGACGATCCCGGGGTTTGCCCCGGGATAAAGCCCCATCTAGCTAAGGCCATAGACTCATAGAAAGTGGAGTTGGAAGGGGCCTCTAAGGCCATCAATTCCAACCCCCTGCTCAATACAGGAATCTACCTCCAAGCATCCCTGACAGATGGCTTTCCAGCTGCCAACTTTGGGTTCTCTTCAGGCAGATCTGTATTATAGACTTCCAATTCTTCTGCACATTTAGGGAAGGGGGCGGGAAGGTTTGATGGCAGGGCAGCCGCCGCATCTATTGCCCTGTTGTTTCACTGTGGGCATGGTGGGAGAGTCATGGCTCTTTCTTCTTCCCCCCCACTGAATGCAATAGGCATGAATTTACTACTGTTTATGTGGGCATGTTAGGGAAACAAATGTGCTTTCGATGTGGTGTATTCCCTCACCCCACCCCATTGTCCAGTACACCCTTGTCATGCTTATTTCTTCCACTGGAACATTTATTAGTGTGTGGTGAGGGGACTTTTGGAGGTGTTAAGTGTTAGCCTGCCAGTTTTAGGAACGGGGAAGAAATTGGTTCATTTGATGGATGAACTTACCTCCGTCCGTGCTCGCTGAACACTCCCACTCAATGCAGAGGTGCTGGACAGCCCAGCAAGTGCTCAGGGAGCGCCCAGTGAGAACCACAGGGCTGCCCATCTCTTTACTGAGCTGCCATCTTACAAAACAATGGTGGCTTGTTATTCTCTGCAAATAGCACCAGGTGTGATGGACACCCATTGGAAATTCACCTAACGAACACAACCAAATGGGGGGAAAGGATTTTTTTTCCCCTTTGGATAGAGGGCAATAACCTCATAAAACTTTTCAAGAAACCATCGCCATCATAGTGAAAAGACTCACCAATCACAAAAACAGGTTACACAGATTTGAAGGAACTGAGCAGAGGGGTGAATTCAAAAAGGGCAAAGTCACACAATCATAGCACTAAAAATAATAATAAAAACACACACGCCCAAACCAAGTTAATCATTCCAGTACCTTAATTAGAGCCTTCTTTCCATGTCCATGAAGCAGTGAGAAAACAGTTTTGCAAAGAAATAAAGGGTATCCATCCTAGGAATGAAACAGCATTAAAACCGTTATTAGAATTTTGAAAGATTCAGTTCATTTTGCACAATATTAAACTTAAAATGCCAAGACAAATTACTCTTTCCCTTTCAGGAAAAAAAAATTGTAGGGAAGTTATAAAGTTTTATTGTCTTTATAATTGCACACGTCCATACATTATTGAAAGAATTATTTCTGGTCTAGGCATCCTAGGGGCAGGTTACATGGTCAGCAGAATCAAGTGATAAAGTTTTTCATGGACTAGGTCACTTCAGAATGGAGGCGGGAGATGGCATATTTGAATGCTTTTCCTTGGGGGAAAAAGCTCTTTGCGTAGAGAAAATAGCCGGCCATAGAGAAAAATGAAACATGTGTGATAGTTATCCTGGGATCATCTCAGGATCACCCCTGTGCATCCAAATGTCACACAGGGGTCCCGGGAACAGGCAGGGACGATCCCTCCATTTTCCTGGGATAATCCTTAGGTGTAAAAAGGGCCTTAGTTAAGGTCCAACAGGGAAAAACACACATTATATATATACATGGGAAACCATTTTGTAACTGGATACTTGGCAACTGTAGTCCTTGCTATTAAGAGATATATGGTATAAACCAATGTATGGAATGCAATTGGACTTAGTCTGTAGAAAGTGTGTTTAGGATAGCGGTGGATGAAACTATCAATTTCAATTTCTCTTTCTCCCTACCCCATTTTTTTTTTAATTAGGTTTGTTCCAAGCTTCAAGATTTTTCCAGTTATACATCTGGTTCATCCACAACTTTTATTATTATTATTTTCATTTGTCCTGAAAAGGTGTGTGCATTTTTGTGTGCATTCTCCAAAAGCATGCGTTTTTGTATCCGTCCTTACTTAAGGTGGCCATTTGGAAAGAAGGGCAGGGCTCCTGCACCTTTAACAGTTGCCTAGAAAAGGACATTTCAGCAGGTGTCCTTTGTATGCATGCAGCACCTGGTGAAATTCCCCTCGTCATCACAACAGTTAAGGCTGCAGGAGCCCTGTTCTCTTGACCAGATACAATAGGCTATGGCCCTATTCTGAAGATGCCAGAGTAGGAGTGGGCAAACTCAACTGTATCCAACTCACCATCCACCCCCCACATGCTGGGCTGTGCAAGCTCCTTTTGGCCTGGCGAACGCTCGCCCCATCCTCACTGCCGAAATTGCACACTTCTGAGTGCTTTTACAGGCCTCCCAAGCACTCAAATGTGGGTCCATGGTAGGTGACACATGCGTCCGACTGGGTCCAGGGGGGTGGTCTGTCAGACTCGTGGACTCAGTCGGGCGCTTCTGACATCCCTGTGCCAGAGTGAATGCAGCTTATGAGCTCTTGTTTTGTCCCAGCTTCCCAGGTCTTACACATTATACAGCAGGGAAACGGTTTGCCAGCCCTGACTACAGCGAACGAATGTCAAACTGCCCAAAAGAATCATTGCTTGCAATTTACAATGGCAACGTTTGTCACTGCCGTTTTGCAGTTTGTCCTTCACACCTAAGGAGATGGGCCTACGTGCTGCCTTTGGCTTCTGTGAGGAGCTAAGTGGAAACTCACAAGAGCGATTGCAGTGAAGAAAAATGTTCGGTGCCAACAGAAATACTGTGTCTTGCCTCCTAACTATACTATCTGGAATGTCAGCCATTTTGAGACCAGCACAGCGCCTTCTAAAAAGTGCTTCTGTAGTTAGTTGGTTGATGGTCAATATCGCCATGTCTATTAGTGATCTTTGGGGGTAGCTGCTAACACTTATGTAGCTGAAATGGCACAAGAAGAAGGTGACAATATGCTCAAGGGAAACCCAAGGTTGGCTGATGAAGTGTTTTGTTTTTTTAAAAAAGGAAAAATAAACCTATGGGGCAACCTCCACAGAACTTCAGGCATGCTCATTTGCCACAGAATATGGTGTGGATGTTGTGGTGGCAGAGAATGAAAAACTGAGCAGTAGTGGAGTCTCCTGGAAAGACAAGGGTATGACGACCTGGCTGGCTAGAAAAATGGAATGGAAGCAGTCCAAACTAGGGTGGGAACAAGTTTGCACGAGTCAAGGAACTAGGCTGCACGAGTCTTTGCCAAGCGCTTAGGAGGTTCAGAAGCTTCTTTAGCTCTTGGCTAAGTGCTCTTTCTGTGCCCTCCAGAAAGTGTGCAATTAGGCTACAGAAAGTGTGATTTCCCATTCTCTCCCCTGGCCCAATCAGGGTTTTAAGGCCCTCTTAATGCAAGGCTACTTTGCATTAAAAGGGCCTTTAAGGCCCCAATTGGTGCATGTGTGTGTGTGGAGGGGGAGAGAAACACACAATTTCCCCAAGTATTAGAGCGAAAGGAGAAAATGTGTGATATCTCTAGTCTTGGGGAGATTGTGTGTCCCCACCCTCCAAACACACATACTATTGGGAGCCTTGAAGGCCCCATCGGAAGGGCCTTTAAGGCCCAAACAGGGTGGGGATAAACACGCGATTTCCCCAAAACTGGGGAAATTACATATTTTATCCCACTGCTGTTATGGCATTGAGAAAATACACAATTTCCCTGACCTTGGGGAAAAGGGAGAAAGGGCGCACCCTGACACAGAAGTCAGGGCGGACCTGAGCCTGAGTGCTCTCCCACCCTAGAGGCCTTCAAGAGGCAGCTGGACAGCCATATGTCAGGGTTGCTTTAGGGTGGACTCCTTCATTGAGCAGGGGGTTGGACTTGATGGCCTTGTAGGCCCCCTTCTAACTCTACTCTTCTATGATTCTAAGGCTCATGAGCACTTGGGCATGGGTCCCTCGTAGTGCCAGACCCAGGCAAATATTTGATGCAATGCTACTTCAAACTGCAATATTTCGTTGCAGGGCCCTTTTGTCTTTATGTTACAATCCCTACCCTCCAGAATATGTTAAATTCCGCAAGGCCAAATAATCCCTCCACCACTTCTGTGAGACCGTTTGTTCCTGGTGAAAGCGTGTATGTTTTGGGGTGGGGCATTTTGGGAACTTCCATGGGGAGGGTAAAATCTAGGGTGACCAACTGTCAGGATTTCCCTGGATTTGTCCTGTTTTTTGTTCTTTTCATGGTGTCAGGGGGGATTTTCTATAATTTTCAATAATGTCCTGGAATGACACACCTTCCCCTTTAAGGCAACCATTAGCATGGCAGGAGGGAATGACATGCTTTCTTGAGGCACATCATTCCCCCACCCCGAGCTCCAATTGAGGTCTTAAAGGGGAAAGTGGGTCATTCGTGGACATTATAGAAAAGGCCCCAATTGGAGTGGATGGTGGTGGTGCAGAATGAAATCCTTTCCCCTCCTCCACTCCAATCGGGTTCTTTAAGGTGGCGGGGGAATAATGTACTTTCTGCAGGACTCAGAAAGCTGCTTCCCCCCCACACACACTAGGTGTCCTCTTTTTTGGTTTCCCAAATATGGTCACCCTAGTAAAATCTGATAATGTGGAGGAGCTCAAGAGGCGACATTAACATTAAGAAAGACAGCTGAAGAGGGATCTTGTTCTTTCTTCTTTTTTAAGTGAAAAGTATTTGTTCCTGCTGCTACTAGGAGCCCATCAGCATTCCTCTCCCATAGAATGGTCCTATGGGATGTAGCTGAGGGAGAGAAATTGCCTGGGTTAGCATTTGAGTGAGATTTCATCAAATTCACACTTCCTGAACCTGCACGCAGACCGGAATGCAATTACACCACGATATTCACACTTTTCAGAATTTGAGATGCAGTTCACAAAGAGTAAAAAAGTGCACAAAATACTATTAAAAATGCCATCAAAATGCACATCTTAGGGAAAAGAGCACACAACAGCAATTTAGGGGAAATCACATGGGACAAAAGCACTCATTCAGAAAAAAATATATGACCACAAATATTTGTATATTAGGAGAAATAGACATGAAAATACATGCACATTTTCATGCTGACTGTTACGTGAAAAAAATCACAAGCAGATGGAGGCCTAATCTACACCAAGCAGGCTATTGCTCTATGAAAATGGTATGAAAGCGGTATATAAAAGGCAGGAGCCACACTACTGCTTTATAGCGGTACTGAAGTGCACGGTCAACTGTTGGGCCGATTGACCCATACCATATACTGCTTTCATACCACTTTCATAGTGCAGTAGCCTGCTTGGTGTAGATTAAGGGGCAGAAATTGGATGGGACAAACTTAGGGTGACCATATGAAAAGGAGGACAGGTATCTTTAACAGTTGTATTGAAAAGGGAATTTCATCAGGTGTCATTTGTATGCATGTTGCACCTGGTGAAATTTCCTCTTCATCACAACCGTTAAAGCTGCAGGAGCTATACTGCAGCTATACTGTGACCAGATTTAAAAGGGGGCAGGGCACCTGTAGCTTTAACTGTTGTGATGAAGAGGAAATTTTAGCAGGTTCCCCATATATACAAATGACACCTGCTGAAATTCCCTTTTCAATACAACTGTTAAGATACAGGAGCCCTGTCCTCCTTTTCATATGGTCACCCTAGACAATCTTAACGTTGGGAAATTGAGTTGAGTGTCACAGATCGTAACAGATTTCTCCATCCCTAATGGGAAGAATGTTACCTATAGTTAAGGTAACTTTGAGGGTGGGTCAAAGAGGAGAAAAATGGAGAGAAAAAAGGAAGTGACATAGTTCAGCCAGTCTGAATCAAAGAAGTGGGAATGGCGTGGTCCTGCATCCCACACTACTTGGAGCATGGCTCCCATGTGAAACTTTGGTCTTACCCCTTTTTGCCTGTGACACCACCCAGTGGTGGAATGTGGTCCCCAAGAGTTTCTCCAAAAGAATTTGACACTTAGGCTGAAAGAGTTTCAACACCCTTGACATAAAGGCTAGAAAAGTCTGGGTACTAGAACCATGCCGAATGTGCATCGGAAACACCTGCTTTCAGGAAATTCAGTTCAGAACATTTTCTTCAAAACCAGGATACATGCAGTTCACACCTTCCAAACTTATTATTATTATTATTATTATTATTATTATTATTATTTATTTATTTATTTATTTATATAGCACCATCAATGTACATGGTGCTGTACAGAGTAAAACAGTAAACAGCAAGACTCTGCCGCATAGGCTTGGATGCAATCTGCAGTCAAAATCCATACTTTTTTGAGTTTGCCACATGATCTGCAGACCACCGCCCCCAAATATGTGTATGACGGCATGTGTGCACTGGAAAAATAAATGTGCATGAAAAAGGCATACATTTGAAAAATATGCACAAATGTGCTTTCACCATTGGGAGAGGAATATGTGCATTTCAAGATGCACACAACTGATGAGTACATTTGGGGGAAATGTGCATGAAAATACCCACAGATTTTCTTGCGTAAAGTAAAAAAAAACAGCAACAAAGCTCTCAACTTGGTACGGACTCAAATTGGAACGAGCTCCAAGATAGAATTCGGAGAACGCCAGAGAGCTCAGGTTTTGCTGATTAGCACATCACTAGAGGGGAGACTTAGGCATTAGTACTGTCGGACCCTGCTTTTTTCCAAGGAGGTTCTCTTGCTCTTTGCCTGGAAGTATGGATGTCATGAGTGCCTGACTGAGGGCATATATAGACGGGGCGATATCCCAGGGATCACCCTGGTATTGTCCCTGTGCGTGGGATATCGCCCTACCCTTCTGTTGTGCTTTTCCCGCTGTCTCAGGATGATCCTGAGACCACGGAACGTGTGGCCAGGCATTACGGTTTATCCCAGCTCCTTGTGAGTAAACACGAGGAGCCAGGACCCGGGCACACTGGGGGTGGGGGAGGGCAAGTTGTTGTTGTTGTTGTTTAATAAAACCTCAACAGTTTGCGCATGGGCACTCGTGTGCTCCTTCTACTTTAAAAAAACAAAAAATGGCAGCCGTGATGTTGTGCACCACGTGTAGACCAGGATGACGATCTTCCGAACATAAAATTGCAAGATCGTCATGGTACAACCCCCTCGCCTAGCCATGGCCTGAGTCTGGGACTCCGCAAGGAACCAGTTGGGCACATTGGGCACGAGTCATTGACACAGCAGGGGGGGACACATGCGCCATTTCAGCAGAGAGAGAGCGTAGCTGCCAAGCGCTTGCTGAGCCAAGCCAAGGCTCGAAAGAAGTTCGCATGACCCAACAAGCAGAGGCGAGCGTCCGCCTAGTCAGACACAGGTGTCGTCGCCCATTCCTGCCTGTGAGGACTCCACCAACTTAGAACTTCCTGTTGTGAGGGAGGGCACCTTCTGCTCCTATTCCACAATAAGAAGGAGCGAGAGGTTGCCTAATCCTGCCAGAGGTGACACCTGAAAAACAGGGTATAGCATCTTTAAGGGCATGGCTAGATGTGTGTGGGGGGGGGTTTGAGGCAGATGATCTTGCAATTTTATTATTGTGAGATCATCCCCCTCATCTGCATACAGCGAGCAGCATCCCAAGAGGAAGAGGACGCCACGGCTGCCATTTTGTTTTGATTTTTAATCGGAGAAGAGCGCAGGAACGCTCCTGCGCAAAATGTAAGTTTTTAAAACAAAAAACCCCTCCCACTCCCCCACCTCACCCCCAATGGGCACAGAGCTCCTGAGGAGCTCCGCGCCCCGTGCTTGGTTCCCGGCTCCTCACATTTACTCGGGAGGAGCCGGGACAAAACCGCGATGGTGGGTGCGACGGCACCGACCTTATACAGAAGGCCTTGCCTAGCACACCCTCCTCAAGCCAAGCACTACCACTTGAACAACCTGAGGGTAAGGGTAAAACACAACCTTTTCCTCATATGACAGGGTAAAGGCTAGAAGCTGGAAAGGCTTTATTGTGTAGGTAATAAGCTGAAAGAATATATATATATATATATATATATATATATATATATATATATATATATATAGTGTTTATGATAGTAACTGTAGAGCAGGTGATAAAGCCAAGCAGACACGTGGTTTGAGGTAACAAAACAAAATAAAAGGTTTATTTTTGTTTAACAGATCTTAGTTACTTTAAATGCAAATTAACCTGCTTAATCTACTAGTTCTAATCAAAACAGTAATCTTATCTCCATTCACTCTCCACACCACTGGACACTCTCATGACTAAACAAACCCTAACTCCATAAACTCCCTTAACTAACTCACAATCTCCTCAGCCAACATATTTATACTCCTCCCTCCCTCTCTCTCCCCGCATCACTAGCCACACCCACTCAGTCAAACATTCCGCACTCACTAGACGTACAAACCCAGACATAGTTAAGGGACAGAAAGCTGGTATCGCTACAGCGGGCCACACGTCCCGCGGTCTTGAAATCATCCCGAGACCATGAAAAAAATTGAAATTGAAGGGTTGGGCGATATCCTGGGGAAAGGCAGGGATCATCTCTCCCTGCTCCCGGGATGCCCTGTGCTTCATGTGGACGCACAGGGATGATCCCGGGATGATCCCCAGGATATCTAGACATGCCCTAAGATGCAACAGCTCTCCACAGATAGGGTGGAGTTAAAGATGATATCCTGGATGTGCACTTATTCTAGTTGGCTCCACCTAGTAAGTGGAGCTTCAGAGTTAGCTTGCTCAGCAGTGGTGTAGTGGATTCTGGGCTTCGTGGGATGAAGTGCTAGCACTTTTTATTAGCAGGGATGCTACCATCATCTACCCACCCACCCTACACTAGTATGGTCTTGAATGGACAATTAAGAGCCTTTGGCGAATAATCTGGGCCTCCGTCTATGCTAAGGACTTTTAAAATTGTCGTTTATTTTAAATATTTAATTGTTTAATATTGTAATGTGTGTATATATATATATATATATATATATATATATATATATATCTTTTGTATATTCCTTTCTATAGGTTTTAAAATGTATATGTTTTAAATTTTGTAAAGCCGCCTTGTGGCCCAGTATTGGGCAAAAGGTGGGATACAAATAAATAAATAAATAATAATAATAATAATAATAATAATAATAATACCATATTTCTTCGATTGTAAGATGCCATCGATTTGTAACACACACACACTAATTTCAGTACCACCAACAGAAAAAAAAACCCCTAAGACACACCCGCGATTCTAAGACACACCCCATTTTTAGAGATGTTTATATGGGGGAAAAAGTGTGTCTTAGAATCAAAGAAATAGGGTAATAACTACTACTAAAGGTCTTTGCCTGGTGGAGATGAAAATTGCTAGAAGTGGTTTGTTGATATAGATTAAGAGTTGGCACACAAAGCAGGTGCTAGCCTTAACCAAACACAATATGCTATAAAACCAAGAAAGTTAAGGTAATAACCTGACTTATCTGTTTGTGTATTTCAGGTTACCCTTGAGTTAGTACTGCAGGGGAGTGACGTATTTAATCCTTTATCTTTGGGAATTCCTTAAGCCACCTCCTATTTTTGAAGCTAGATCCCTGAATGTGGAATAGCGGTGGTAGGTTATCTTAGCACTGATTAATACAATACCTTTATTAATGCATGAAAATAATCGCAAGAATTCCTTTATCTTTATCTGGGACTCTCACATATGTATCTTTGTTTTTCTTTTATATATTACGTAGTAATAGACCATTGAAGAAGACTTCCAGTCGAAACGCGTCTGGCCAAGACCCTCAAGTTTACAGAGCACCTTTATATTGTATTTTGTGAACCGCCCAGAGAGCTCCGGCTATTGGGCGGTATAGAAATGTAATAAATAAATAAATAAATAAATACATTTTTTTTTTACTTTTTGTATATTGTACATTTTGAGTGCTCTCTATATTTTTTATATATTCCTTAAATTTATTTTATTTTACTTTAACGTGAAACTTTGCTATAAATCAATTATTACCTTAACTTACTTTCTTTCTTTCTTTCTTTCTTTCTTTCTTTCTTTCTTTCTAGTGATTTTTTTAGCATAGATTAAGAGTTGCCTGCATTTTGGGGCTCTGAATAAGGAGATGGTCATTATTATTATTATTATTATTATTATTATTATTATTATTATATTTATTTGTATCCCACCTTTTGCCCAATACTGGGCCTCAAGGTGGCCTGAAGAGCATCTGCACTTCAAAAGTTACCACTACACCACAGTTGCTCAGAGGTGCCTTGATGTTGTCCCTGATATTCCAAGGGAGCTGGCCGAGATCCTGATTTCAGGCACTTATTGTTCAGTCTCACCTGCATCCCTACGGGGCCCCATCATTGAAGAGGACACCTCTTTGAATTTGGGGGACTTACTTGAGAATTTCTCCCACCCCTATTTATTTTGGCTACAGTTAAGCATCTTTGGGGACTCTGGCTTCTACTGAAAGGATAAGTATGATAATATTCTGGAAAAAAACACAAACTTTGAGGAACTGTGCACATTCCACAAGGAGGGTAGGCCTAGTACAAAATAAGCAGCAACAGATGTTTCAGGTCATTCGTACTTCCTTATCAAAACTACACCTTCTGTCAAAAACATGTTCGTCTGTGCTGATATTAATTGCAAAAGGTATGGGAACATCTTTGTAGGATTAACATGTCAGGAAACTGCCAAGTTGTTTTAGGAACCAAGCAATGGGAAAATGTGTTATGAAGGGAACATGGCTGTCTATTAGCAATTCACCCATCGAAGGTGGAGTGTTGACTGCAATTTGGTTCCGATTCAATGAGTAAAATCTCTGACAAATGATTGGACAGCTACTTGGATCTGACAGGCAAATCAATTCTCTGTGTATATTGATTTAGCTTTAAAAGAACATAAGAAGAGCTTTGCTGGATCAGACCAAGGTTCTATCTAGATTACTCAGGGTTGTAGTGGACAGCTCAATGAAAATGTTAATCCAGTGTGTGGTTGCTGTGAAAGAAAGGCAGATTCCATGACAGGCATAGAATCACAGAATCATAGAATCATAGAATAGCAGAGTTGGAAGGGGCCTACAAGGCCATCGAGTCCAACCCCCTGCTCAATGCAGGAATCCACCCTAAAGCATCCCTGACAGATGGTTGTCCAGCTGCCTCTTGAAGGCCTCTAATGTGAGAGAGCCCACAACCTCCCTAGGTAACTAATTCCATTGTCGTACTGCTCTAACAGTCAGGAAGTTTTCCCTGATGTCCAGCTGGAATCTGGCTTCCTTTAACTTGAGCCCGTTATTCCGTGTCCTGCACTCTGGGAGGATCGAGAAGAGATCCTGGCCCTCCTCTGTGTGACAACCTTTTAAGTATTAGAAGAGTGCTAGCATGTCTCCCCTCAATCTTCTCTTCTCCAGGCTAAACATGCCCAGTTCTTTCAGTCTCTCTTCATAGGGCTTTGTTTCCAGACCCCTGATCATCCTGGTTGCCCTCCTCTGAACACGCTCCAGCTTGTCTGCGTCCTTCTTGAATTGTGGAGTCCAGAACTGGACACAATACTCTAGATGAGGCCTAACCAGGGCCGAATAGAGAGGAACCAGTACCTCACGTGATTTGGAAGCTATACTTCTATTAATACAGCCCAAAATAATTAGGACAGGAATTGAAAATATAACTGCCAAAATCATACTCCCCTTATACAGATCTATGGTGTGACCACACTTAGAATATTGTGCTACAGTGCTGTTCACCACACCTAAAACAGGATACTATAGAGTTGGGGGGGAAGTGCAGAAAAGGGCAACTAAAATGATCAGGCGGCTGGAGCAACTCCCTTATGAGGAAAGATTACAATGTCTGGAACCGTTTATCTAAGCCCATAGCTAGACGGGGCTTTATCCTGGGGTGATCCCCTGGGATTGTCTCTGTGCATCCACATGCCACACAGGGAATCCCGGGATCAGGGAGGAATGATCCCTCCCTTGCCCCAGGATCTTGCCCCCCCTCTTTGGCCCCGGCTTTTCCATGGTCCCAGGCTGAGCTCGAGACCGTGGAATGTGTGGCTGGTTGCTGCGGGTTGAGGAGTCGGGAGCCACACATGGAGCGCAGAACTCCTCAGGAGCGCTGCGCCCATCGGAGGTCGGATGGGGGGAAGCAGGGAAAGTAATTTAAATTTTAAAAAAGGACTTACTTTTTGCGCACGAGCGTTTGTGTGCTGCTTGCCCTTTAAAAATAATTTTTAAATGGCGGGCGCGACACCTCTCCTTCTGAGGTCATCGCACGTCATGTGTAAACAGAGGAGGGATCTCACATTAAATACAATGCGAGATCTTCCCTCCTCCGTCATGGGATAACAGGTAGGTCTAGCTAAGGCCTAAGAAAAGAAGGAAGAAAGGGGAGACATGATAGTGGTGGACAAAACTATGCATGGTGTGGAGAAAGTGGACAGGCAGATATTTTCTCCCTCTCTCATAATACTAGAACCAGGGGTCATCCCATGAAGCTGACCCAGCAAGGCTTTTCAGATACGTGCCACCATTTCTCTCCATCCAGTCTGCCAGCTGTCCCACCAGGCCATACCCTTCTATGTGGCCACACCCTCTGACGTGTCCCACCGGCCCAATTCTACCACTCTTCATGTGCCTTGGTTTAATCACAAACTCTCCTAATGTGAAAAAGACACCAAATCTTGCAAAAAGCATGGTCCTTTAACGAGATTCGTGCCCCAACAAAAAGCCTCTTTGATTCAACGATGAGGAGATGGAGAAGGAGGAGATGAGAGATATTGAGAGATCGAATCCTCACACTTGCCTGTAGTCAGGAGTACTGCTGGTCAAAGGACTACAAAGCCCTGCATGTCATGCTACAGCAGGAGCTGCAAACACACACACACACACACACACACAGGGTGACCATATGGAAAGAAGGACAGGGCTCCTTTATCTTTAACAGTTGCATAAAAAAGGGAATTTCAGCAGGTTTCATTTGTAAGCATGCAGCACCTGTTGAAATTCCTTCTTCATCACAACAGTGAAAGCCACAGGAGCCCTGCCCTCTTTTGTATCTGGTCACTCTAGTATAGCTCCTGCAGCTTTAACTGTGGTGATAAAGAGGGAGTTTCAACAGGTGCTGTATGCCTACAAATGACACCTGCTGAAATTCCCTTTTCAATACAACTTTTAAAGATACAGGAGCCCTGTCCTCCTTTTCATATGGTCACCCTACACATGCATATATTAGTATTCCATTATAATTGAGTTTTAGCTTCCCTCAAATCATTTCAGCTATTGTATGCTAACCCAGAGGATCACAATATTTAATCTTAGGGTGGCAGATTAGGAAAAATAATAATAATATATAAACACTGTGGATCTTGAGTACCATCTAAGATACCATCTTTTCTCTCTTACACAAGCCCTTTTCAAGATAATGCCTGCTGCACCACATGGCTAAGAAGAAAGGAAGTGTTTTGTTTGCTTCAGAACTATTGTTTTTATGCATATGAAAATTTAATACATTAATTACTTGATTTATCAGGCAATAAATATATACATTTTAAAAATCAGGTGAAAGCCCTACTCAATATTTTTTTAAAAAAAAAGAAAGGAAGGAAGGAAGGAAGGAAGAAGTCATTTGATGTTGCTGTTTTATAGGCAAACAGCAGATGAAGTTCAGTTGGTTCTGCGTGGCTTGTAAACTCCTTATGGGCTGCAACAGAACTCGACTTGGTAAAATCACCCTATTTCCAGTTGAAGGTGACACCTAGGCCAGCCCTAATTATGCATGGAAGAGATACAAAGGCACACCTAGGTCATGTCTACCCCAGCCCTTTTCCCAGGGTCATCCCTGGATCACCCTTGTGAAACCGAATGATGTACAGGGGATCCTGGGGGCAACCCAGGACAACCAGGGACTTTCCCTGGGACATCCGGGACGGCAGAAAACCTGACTTTTCTGTGTTCCCAGGACCATCCTGAGGAGTGCGGGCCATGTGGCTGCTGCTCTTGGGTCGTCCCTCCCTCTCCGTGAGTAGCAGGGCTCTTAAAATTGGCACAGAGCTGTGCAGGGGCAGTCTGTACCCACCACGGGTGGGTGGTGGATGGGGAGAGGGTTTGGGTGGGTTTTTTAAACTCACTTTTCGATGGAGCACAATTGCACTCCATCTCCTCTGTAATAATAATAACAATAAAATGGTGGCCGTGACGTCTCTCTTTCCTTCCAGAATGTCACACAGCTGTCAAGATGCTGGGGGAGGATCACAGAAACAGGTACGTCTGCGGTCCTCCCCTTCCCTCCCTCTACATCCTTACGGTGTAGACATCCCATACACTGCCCCTGGACCAATGTGTCAGGTTCTGTCCTGCAGCACCACCTGGTGGCCTCAATGCACCTTGCCGGCCGCAGAGTAGTTGCAGGATCCAGGCTCATAGCATCAAGCACTCACAGGTGGGCTGATGCAGACCAGCTGGGAGCAGCCAGGAAAGGGCTATATAAGAACTGCATTTCCACTCCAGCTTTGCCACAGCAACACAGTCTCCTATGCCTGCTGCAGCCCATTCTGGACTACTTGCAGTCCCGGACCTTGCCTTACCATCTGTTTCTCCTGACCATGCCTTTTGCCTCTGGCCCTGCCTGAACTCTGTTTGCTGGTTCCACTGCCGTCCATCCAGGCCCCCGCGTTCCTGTGCTGAGGCCTTGCTGCCCACGCCCCGGACCCTGATGCAATGTCCCTGTGCACACCAACCTAAATGTGTGGAATGCTGTGATATGAAGCAGGTTCTAGTTGTGTACAATTGAACCCAAACAGAATAAACCATGTGATCAGGGGAAGCTGATAAAACAGGCTCCAAAATCATTTGAAACATTGTACCTGTGTTGAATTGAACAGGAGTAGAACCCTGCTTTAAACTAGGGATGTGCTCCACTTCTCCTTGGACTGGAGAAGCGGGATCGGATCGGGGGGCTTCGCCTCTGCTTAAGGCGGAGGCGAAGAGGATTGGGGGAGCCGCAGAGTGTTGCAGAGTGGATCGAAGTGAAGGCAGATCCTTCGCTTCAATCTGGAGCTCCGCAAAAAAGGTAAGGGGTTTTTACTTGGCCCTGCCCCTGTTGCTGCCGCCTGTGCGGCGACGGCGGCAGAGCCAGGTAAGGGGGCAAGGGGGTGGGGGGGTCTTACATGCATCCGTCCGCAGTCCCGCAGCTGCTTCAACAAAGCCCAAGGACTCAAACAGGAAGACTAGGCCGCAACTGTGGCCTGGTCTTCCTGGTTGAGGCCTCGGGCTCCGTTGAAGCAGCTGCGGGTCCATGGACAGATGGAGGTAAGGGAGAGGAGGGAGGGGGGTTTACTTGACCCTGCCGCCACAGCCACCCATGCGGCGATGGTGGCAGAGCCAGGTAAGGGGGAGGGGGGTCTTACCTGCATCTGTCGCGGCCCATCCCAGCTTCACTAGAGCCCGCAGCTCAACCAGGAAGTGTAGTCCGCAATTGGGGCCTACAGTTCCTGGTTGAGCCGTGGGCTCTAGTGAAGCTGGGATGGGCCGCGACGGACACAGGTAAGGGGGAGGAGGGAGGGGGCTTACCTGGCGCCACTGCGGAGCTCCGATTCGGAGCCGGAGCTCCGCAGCAGAGCGGAGCATCCCCTAGGCAGATCGAGGTGGGGCGGAGTGAGCCCGATCCGCAATTTGCGGATTGGGCGTGAAGAGGATCTGGGGGTCCATGCACATCCCTACTTTAAACCTTGTGTGGAGCAATGAAGTTGGGGGCAATAAAGGGGAGTGGGCAGGAGATGTTGGGATGGAGCCAGACTGTACATCCTCATTCCTACTTTGAGTTCTCATGCATTGTCTAGAGCCCATGAACAGGGCATGCATTATCCAAAATCCAAATGCTCCATGGCTTAATCGGTGCTTGGAATAAGACCAAACAGGTTGAGACATTAAGAGATCCATGATGCTACTCTGTACAGTTCTGGTGGCCACACCTCAAAAAGCATATTGTAGAATTGGAAAAGCTGCAGAAAAGCGCAACCAAAATGGTTCAGGGGCAGGATCAACTACGCATTGAAGAAAGGTTCAACATCTGGGAATATTTAGCTTAAAAAAGAAAAAGTAGTGAGTAAGAGGAGATGTGATAGAGCTGTACGAAATTATGGTTGGTGTGCATAAAGTGGATAGGGTGACATTTTTTTCTGCCTTTTCCATAATATTACAACTAGGGATGGAAGGACTCACCTGCAATCAGCTTCATCAGGTGAATGCCGAACTGGCGCCATCCAACCTCTTACTGGGCCACCATTTTGTGCAACAATGGTGGCTGGGGCATTTCTGGGAAGGGAGTGTTTCATAAATGGTAGCCATAAAGGGCGCATTTATGCAACTTTACAGGTGTGAATGCTTGGTGAGTGAGGTCCAGGAAGGTGGGCATGAGAGAGTCCATCAGATCCTATCCCTCCACCACCACCATCCTGTGGACTCTTGCAACATCCCAGTGAAGTCATTCCATGAAGCTGATCGGTGGGAGATTCAGGACAGATAACAGGAAGTCCTTCTTTACACAGTGCATACTATGGAATTAGCTACTGCAGTATATAATGATGGCCACCAATTTGAATGGCTTTATAAGACTGTTGGACAAATCAATGGAGGATAATGCTATCAATGGCTACTCATCCTAATGGCTGTAGCCAACCTCCAGTATCAGAGGCAGTAGGACTATGTACACTAGTTGCTGGGGAACATGGGTGGGAGGATGCGATGGCACTTATGTCCTACTTGCCAGTTTCCACAAGCAGCTAGTTGGCCATTATGTTAACACAAGACTGGATTAGTTAGGCCTTGGTTTGATTCAGCTTGTCTTGTCTTATATTCTTATGAAACAAAATAACAATACCCTTTCCTCCACCTTGGTTCATACATGCCTGGCTTCCATCCTCCATAACTGTTTTGCAAAATTAGCCACATCAAAGTTTTGTTTAAATGCTGGATTCAGTAACACAAATGTGAGGGGAGATATTTCTTAGTAATTCTGTCAGGAAAATGGCCTAAACACTGCTTTATCTACCTGTCACTTACCTTGAAAGGGCAGATTACTTTTTTCTCAAACTTGGCACATCCAATTAAGGTAGACTCACAAGCCAGGCAGGTGTGTAAAGTGCAAGGCAGCGCTTGTTCGCGTTTGTAATTATCAATGGGGGAAAAAGTTAAGTGCCCGGGCCTGTCACAACTGTTACCGTGACAACCGCTAGTACTCAGAGACTCTGCCGAGGCAAACATGACAGCCTGACACCTTTTCCCATATAAAAGATTATTGTGCTACCTTCTCTCTCTCTCTCTCTCTCTCTCTCTCTCTCTGTCCCCTCCTCTTTCCAGGATTCTGGCTTCACCATTTCCTCGGATGTGCCCCCAGCATTCACAGCCACTGCCGCTTGTTAAAATTGAATATCTGAACTATTGTAAGCTGTCATCAATTCTTTGCGCCTTACCCACTTGTGGAGTGAAGCAGAGTTGTTGGAGAGTTAAGCACATTATGCCACACATTAGGGTTGTCGTGAAGGTCCACAGCAGGTGATGGAGGCCTTCAAGATGTATCTGGGCTTTAGGGTGGATTCCTGCATTGAGCAGGGGGATGGACTGTATGGCCTTATAGCCCCCTTCCAACTCTGCTATTCTATGATTCTACTATTCTATGATCTCTTTCAGTAGGAGAGCCATGGTCCATTTCAGGGAAGCTCTTGAGGGCTGCATTCTAGTGGTGGGCAGGGTGAAATAGGGATTTCACAAGTGCCCGACTGAGTCTGGGAGCCCCCCGGATCTGCTTTTGTGGTTTTTTCCTTCCCCCAGTTGGGTGCATTTGGCATGAGCGTGAACCCAGACTTGAGTGCTTGCTCGGCAGCCTTTGCTGCTGAAATTATGCGGGGAAGTGCACAATTTCCAGAGCCTCCATTGTGCAGCCACCATTGAGACAGCAGGGAGATGTGTGCAGTTTGGCAGTAAGGGCGGGAGTCTGCTGGGCACTTGCTGTGCCAAGTCAAGACTCGAAAGAAGCTTGTGCAGCCTGGTGAGCATGGGTGGAATTCAGGGGTGAAAGGGTGAGCATCCACCAAGTTCACCCACCCGTAGGGGCAAAGGGACAAGGCCAAAATACCCAAGGAAAGGAAAGGAACCTCTCGTGCAAGCACTGAGTCATTACTGACTCTTGGAGGGACGCCAGCTTTTGCTGACGTTTTCTTGGCAGGCCTAATAGCGGGGTGGTTTGCTGTTGCCTTCCCCGGCCATTATTACCTTTCCTCCAGGTAACTGGGTACTCATTTTACCGACCTCGGGAGGATGGAAGGCTGAGTCGACGCGAGCTGGGATCGAACTCAGGCCGTGGGGAGAGTTTCGGCTGCAGAAACTGCTGCTTTACCGCTCTGCGCCACACGAGGCTCTTTAAAATACCCAAACAGGCAGCATATTTTAGTGTGTACTTTTTACTTCCAGTAACTAAGTGTTAGGAGAGGCATTCCGACCTTTTAATATAGGAGGAAATGGTGGAAAATGTGGAGAAACTACTACATCATTGGCAGTCAGGGGAAAGTGGGTGGGGTGGGGGAAGGGTGTGTGGCATTTGGGGGAACCTAGGTGGGCCAGTTTTGGACCCTGGCTCTGAGCTTCTGTAGTCCTGATCTCTGTTCTTTTCTACTAGTACCGTAACATCCACCAGTTGGATGTAAAATGGTGGTGTGACCCACAAGCTTCAGACCCTATATTCACCAGGTATAAGAGACACCCAATATGCCCAACTGGTTCCCTTTACCCACGCAGGAGTAGTAACCAGGAAATATTGAGCACTATTGGTAGCGCAGAAAGATGAACTGCATGTGGGATTTTATATTTTAAAAAGGAAACAAATTAAGGTTCATTTAACACAAGTGAGCCTCGTGTGGCGCAGAGCGGTAAAGCAGCAGTTTCTGCAGCTGAAACTCTCCCCACGGCCTGAGTTCGATCCCAGCGGAAGCTGGTTTCAGGCAGCCGGCTTGGGTCAACTCAGCCTTCAATCCTCCTGAGGTCGGTAAAATGAGTACCCAGTTAGCTGGGGGAAAGGTAATAACGGCTGGGGAAGGCAACAGCAAACCGCCCCGCTATAAGGCCTGCCAAGAAAACATCAGCGAAAGCTGGCATCCCTCCAAGGGTCAGTAATGACTCAGTGCTTGCAGGAGAGGTTCCTTTCCTTTCCTTTAATACAAGTGATGTTATATCACATAATGGAAACAACACCCTATGAGGAGAGATTGAAAGAATGGAGCATGTTTAGCCTGGAGAAGAGAAGACTGAGGGGAGACATGAGAGCACTCTTCAAATAGTTGAAAGGTTGTCACACAGAGGAAGGCCAGGATCTCGTCTCGATCAACCCAGAGTACAGGACACGCAATAATGAGCTCAAGCTACGGGAAGGCGGATTCCCGCTGGACATCAGGAAAAACTTCCTGACTGTTAGAGCAGTATGACATGGAACCAGTTACCTAGGGTAGTTGTGGGCTTTCCCACAGTGGAGGCATTCAAGAGGCAGCTGGACAGCTACTTGTCACGTATGCTTTAAGGTGGATTCCTACACTGAGCAGGGGGGTTGGACTTGATGGCCTTATAGGCACCTTCTTTCTAACTCTACTATTCTACTCAATTCTTGGTCTTACCCTGTCTACTCTACCCCATCTAACTCCCACTAACTATATGTAGCTTAGCTTCACCCATCCCAAAGTCCCTGTCTCCCATCCAATCTACAATCTAACTAACCAATTTCTCTCCTCTTATATAAATTCAGGCTTTAGCTAGACCTAAGGTTTATCCCGGGATCGTCCCGGGGTCATCCCTGTTCATGTAAATGACACACAGGGGATCCCAGGAGCAGGCAGGGACGACCCCGGGATGATCCCAGGATAAACCTTAGATCTAGCTAAGGTCTCCGTCTCCTCTCTCACAGTCATATGCCGCTCCTACCTTTCATTCACTCTCTTATCATATTTAAATGTTGTAAACCGCCCAGAGAGCTTTGGCTGTGGGGCGGTATATAAATGTAATTAAATAAATAAATAAATAAATTAACCCTAACTTACCTGGCTTCTATCTAACACAGCAAACACATATATACTGTCATACAGGCACAACATGGGAAACAGTGTGGTTTTGTCACAGATAGCTTAAGGCCCAGCACTAATTTCCCACTGCATCATATGAGCCATATAATGGGATGCATTTGGCACCAGCACAGTGGGGTTTTTTCAAAGTCAAATCAAAACATCCCCTTTTTGTCCAGGCATTTTTAATTTGAAATGTATTTTTTTTAATTGACTTTTATGTTCGTTTGCAGATCGAATACGTTCCCCCCCCCTTTTCTTTTTCGTAATTGTACTGTTGTGAATTGTTCTCTATAATGTAATGTGGGACCCCTTGTGGATGAAGGTCACTGTATAAGTTTGAAAAATAAATCGAAGTAAATAAATAACTTGTATAAACAAGTAGGAATCCGCAACCCAGCCTCTACAGACCAATTAATACTCAGATTTTACAGGCACAGATGATGAACGCTATGAGACAAGTAAATGTAGCACAAAATCAGCCATGAAAGAGAACAATTTTGGGGGATTGTTTGGATTACTGCAATGCGTTATATGTGGGGCTGCCTTTGAAAATGGTCTGGAAACTTCAGCTGATACAACAAAGCAGGCCAGCATGTTTACTAACAGGGACTGGCTGGCGAGATCACATTACGCCAGTCCTTTTCCAACTTCATTGGCTGCCAGTCCAGGTCCGGGCCCGATTCAAAGTACTGGTACTAACATTCAAAGCCCTAAACGGTTTGGGGCCAGGTTATTTGAAGGAATGCCTCCTCCCATATGTACCTGCCCGGACCTTAAGATCATCTACAGGGGCCCTTCTCCGTGAGCCCCTGCCAAAGGAAGTGAGGCAGGTGGCTACTAGGAGGAGGGCTTTCTCCGCTGTGGCACCCCGGTTGTGGAATGAGCTCCCCAGAGAGGTCCGCCTGGCGCCTACACTGTATTCCTTCCGTCACCAGCTGAAGACCTTTTTAGTATTTAACACCTAATTCAACTTAAATTTAAACTTTGCTGTTTTAATTCTGTATTTTAATCTATATCAATTTTTGCTGTGTGGTTTTATCCTAGTTGTGCTTTTTATATTGTATTTTGTATTTGTGTTTTTAGACTGTTGGTTGTTTTATGATGCTCTTCATGGTTTTAATTTTTGTGAACTGCCCAGAGAGCTTCGGCTATTGGGCGGTATAGAAATGTAATAAATAAATAAATAAATAAATAGTCTACTTGCAGTCCCCCCCCTCTAATTTCCAATTTGGATAAATTCATGTCTAGATTCAGTTTTGTGGATCAGAGTTTCACAGGCTTCCATAGGGATGTATGATAAATTAATTTTGGTTCATTTTTTAATCAGGATTTAACCACCTTCCAGACTGAACACAGACCCAGGGCCTTGCTAGACGAGGCTTTAGCCCAGTGCGAGCCCCAGGCTCACCGCTGTGCGACCAGATGATGCACAGGGTATCCTGGGCTCAGGCAGGGGTGAACCCTCCCTGGGCCCAGGGTAACCAGCACAGCTTCTGGCCTGTTTTTTCTTGTGGTCTCGGGCTGAGCTTGAGGCCACAGGCATGTAGCCAGGTTCACCGCTTCTCCTGGCTACCACATTTAATCCTGAGTAGCCGGGAAAAGCGGCGGATGGGTTGCAGTGCTTCACAGGAGCGCTGCAGCCATCAGGGCTATGGGGGGGACATGGGGGGCAGGAATCACGGCCTACGGGACATAGGGGCAGGAAACGGAGGCCATGGGGAGATTGGGGTGTGGGAAATGGAGGCCAGGGGAGATTGGGGGCATCAGACATGGTGGGTGGGGGACACTGGACATGGCAGATGGGTGGGTGGGTGGCATCGGACATTGTGGGCGGGGGGGCATCAGACATCGTGGGGTGAGAATTAGGGTCAAGGGGAGTGGGAACCCCCTTTTTTTTTTAAAAAAAGCCTGCCTTTATCGTTGGTGTACTCCTGCGCACATGGCCCCTTTAAATTAAAAAAAATGGCTGACGCAACGGGGCTTTCCTTTACCCCGTCGCGTGTTACGTGTAGACAGAAGTGACAGCCTGCACTATTTCTAGCGTGGGCTGGCCCCTCCACGTGCCCAGATTTAAAGGTAGGCCTAGCAAGGCCCCCAGACTCAAACTGTGGTGGAAGTCTGTGCATGCCCAAGCTTGTAATGCGATGCAAAAAGAAAAGAGGAGAAAAAAGTGTTCAAGAGCATGGGTGCATTTGAAAAATGTGCATGAAAAAAAATGTGTGCTTTTGCAAAATGCATAGAAATGTTCTTTTATCAATGGGGAGTAGTACATTTCAAAGGTGCTGACAATTGATGCATACATTTGGGGGGGGGAAAGATGCACAAAAAATGCATGGGTCTTCATGCGGAAAGAAAAACAACAGCAATGTTTTCAATAGGGATGTGCTCCGCTCCGATTAGGAGCGTAGAAGCAGTAGCGGATTGGCCTGCTCCGCCTTACCCAGAGGCGGAGTAGGAGCGGACCGCGGACCCCCTAGAAGCAAGGCGAAGAGAAGCGGCCATTTTTCGGAGCTCCGAGTTCAGGCGGAGCGCTCCGGTCGCCATCTTGAAAACATTTCGCCATAGGATTGCATTGCGGCAAATAATCGCGCATAACTACGTTGTTTTTGAAGCTATCATTCTGAAAATTCTTGTGCACAGAGAGTCGTGGATGGGGGTCATTTTGAGACCACTCTCACCTCTCTGCGTTGTCTGGGTCGCGTGCTATATTTTTTTGAAAATCGGGTCAACCGCGCGGCTCAAACTGCGTTTCGGCTTTTCGCCCATAGGATTGCATTGAGGGAAAGAATCGGGGATAACTGGGGGGGGGGTTAAGCTATCGTTCTGAAAATTCTTGTGCACAGAGAGTCGTGGATGGGGGTCATTTTGAGACCACTCTCACCTCTCTGCGTTGTCTGGGTCGCGGGCTATATTTTTGTGAAAATCGGGTCAACCGCGCGGCTCAAACTGCGTTTTCGGCTTTTCACCCATAGGATTGCATTGAGGGAAAGAATCGGGGATAACTGGGGGGGGGGGTTAAGCTATCATTCTGAAAATTCTTGTGCACAGAGAGTCGTGGATGGGGGTCATTTTGAGACCACTCTCAACTTTCTGCATCGTACGGGTCGCGGGCTAGAAGTTTTTAAAAAATCGGCGGGAAAAATACCTTTTTCAAAGGGCTGAGGGGCAGAGTCAGCTCCCGGTCATGATGATCCCAAAGTTGGAGGAGGGCATAGGCAAAACAGGTAACTTGGGATTCTGGGAAACTTCTCTTTCTTCATCTGAACGGGCTTTTCCCCGTGTTTTTTAAAACAGTAGCCCCACCAAATGCACAAACACAACCTGAAATCATATACTAAGCCAAGAATAAGAGATAGAAACACAGCACTGCTCCCCACCCTAACCTTGGTGAACAACTGAATCGATGTGGTGCAAGGGGATGAGCTCCCCTAGGGCATCTCATCGTGGACGTGCCCCCACTCTCTCCTGCACTGGAAGGCCATTAGAGCCTTCCAAAGAGAGTAAAACGGTGGAGCAATGCCTATCATGAGTTGAAGTGAATGGTCACTTTTCAGTGGTAGAGCAATGCCTGTTATGAGTCGAAGTGAGCGTTTTACTTCTTCTCAGAGCTGTTGGTGGCTGTCAGTGTCTTGAACTGGCAGCTACTTCCCCCTCCCCCGGGCACGTCCCCCTATTGCTGGTAAAAGACAGATATAGCCTTTTTTTAAAAAATCTTCTTGCTGTTTATTGAGCAACACTGCTGCTTTTAATTCCACCCCTCCTTTGTTTATTGATTGATTTATTCCATTTTATATGCATTACTGGCTTATCCTTGGCTCACTTCCTTATGCCCCCAGAAATGCCAGCTGCATGCCTGCCTGCCTTCCCTCCCTCCTCCCCTGCCCACCTCGCAGGGATGTTGTGTGTGGGGTGCCCGATTTTCATAAATTCCCCAAAAATCAGGGGATGATGGGATTGCTTTGAAACTTGGCGTGCGTGTGTATATCCCCATGAGGTGTCATGGTGCCAAACATGAGGTTTCTAACTTGAACAGAAAAAAAGTTGTATAATTTTTTAGCTTTCAATGCAAGCCTATGGGGGGGGGAAACGGAGCTCCGGATCCGGATCCGGAGCTCCGGGCGGAGCAGAGCGGAAGTGGGCGGAGCGGGGGCGGGGCGGAGCAGCCCGATCTGGAAAATGGCGGATCTGCAAGTGAAGCGGAGCGGGGGGTCCGTGCACACCCCTAGTTTTCAATCTGAAATGCATTCGAATCGGAGTAAGTTTCGAGATGCAACTTTGACAAGCTGATTTGCACATCCTGAATTGCCTTCATCAACATCTGATTCAGATTGTGACTCGCTGCTTGTGTCTCCTTCCCCCCTCCCCGCCCCACATAGACATGAAATATGGGTTAGGTATGAGCAGTGAGCTAAAATCTGAATCAGCTGCTGATGGATGCAAAAAGGAGCTCAATGCAGCTTTTACGGCTCCCTACCCAAAGAGGTGCTGAAATTAGAGGGATAGCAAAACTGTCATGAAAGGAAAGATTGACTGCTTGGAATTTGCAATGCAATCCCACCCTTATCCCCTGTGCTGGGAAAAGATAAGTGGGATTTTAAAAAAAGAAAGAAAGAAAGAAAAGAAACAAGAAACAGAAAAGAAATGACATAAAAGTTCTCTCCCTAATGGAGCACATTATTTATTACTAATATTTATTTCTAGTTTAAATGTCAGCATGATTTGCAATCTGAAAGCTGTGCCTGTAGTTAAACCTATCGCAATGCAATGCATTATGGCTATGGAGACAGCTACCTGTGCATTATTATTACTTAAAATTTATACCTACAAAATAACAAAACAAAACAAAATCAAGTTGGCTGGACTAACGAAACAGGGATGGGGGATAAATGTATGTCAAATTATTGAACCACGATGCAGACCTAAGTTCACTTATCCCCTGAAATCTACACGTCTACAAATTTTGCAATGGAATATACAAAAAATCTAAACAAAAATGCATGCATTAGAGGAAATTGTTTTTAAAATGCATTGTATTAGGAAAACCCCTTGCAAAAAATATGTATATAAGGGACAATGCTTACAAAAATGCATGTTTTAGGAGAAATTTGCATAAAAATGCTAAAGAATTTTCATGCAAACGTCTTACAGAAAATTCCCAACATTTGAGATGAACCAAATTTCTGATCGGAGAAATCCTCAAAGTTTGAAATGAAGTGAATTCAAGATGGGGGGAAAATGAGAAAATGAGAGAAACTAAAACTGATATATTCATTCATCCCTACTTCAAAATGGTTAAGAACATGAGAAGAGCCCTGCTGGATCAGACCAAGGGTCCATCTAGTCCAGCACTCTGTTCACACAGTGGCCAACCAGCCATTGGCCAGGGATGAACAAGCAGGACATGGTGCAACAGCATCCTCCCACCCATGATCCCCAGCAACTGGTGCACACAGGCTTACTGCCTCGAGCTTTGCATCTCTCCTCTTGAAGCCTATAGCTTGGCTTGCAGTTGCCTGATCCCATTTTACTGCAGAAACTCCATTATGAACTCCTCCAAATCCTCAGTATGCCATGAAAAATCTTTGCCAAAGGCCTTTTTTAGGTCTTTCCTTTTTTTCTTTGGTCACCACTTCCCTCAGAATTATGGGATGAAATTCATCTGGGAACGGATGCTTTGTCAATTTTTAATAGCTCTAATTGCCTCATTAGCAGCTCTGGTGCAATAGAAAAGCTTTTTTAATATTCCAGTTTCCCTCCAGAAAGAAACATCTTTGACATTTGGGGGAAGGTACCAGGTCTTTGTATCTATATGTAGTCATCATTTAAGGCTTGCAGTGAAGTTAAGTGCATCTTTCACCAACTTTTCAACTGTGTCCTTCAAAGGCTCTTCCCACTCACAGTTTGCTTGCCTGGGTGGCTGTGTCTCATATAATTAAAGTTTCCCAATTATTGCTACCATTTACCACCTTGTTAACTTTCTGTTTCGTTTTTCTTCCGTTAAACTCTGATGGCTTCATGATGAAATATGAGAACCCTGGTTCATATAGAAACCTACAGATAGGACATCCCTTCGGTCAAAGGTAGGGATGGGAGAGAATAATTTCAGTCTGGGCGGGGGTTGTGTGTGTTTTTGGGTAAGAACTTACTGACATTTGCAACTTCCTTTACAAACGGGTTGGAAAGTATTTGGGATTTTGAGGGGGGGAATGAAATGTGAGAGAAAGAAAAAAATGGACAAGTTCATCCATTTCTGGTCAGAAGCCTATGATTGACTGTAGCAGTTACTGGTTTGGATGGCCATTTGGGAATAGCACCCTTTCAGCCCTCTTTCCATGGTGCCTTTGACCATTCTGGCACTACCTGGTTTCTTATAGCAGAAAAGTGAACCAAGCAGGTTTCTTTTTCTCTCTCTTTAGTTGCATCACCACTAAGAATGAGAGCTGGAAGAAAGCTCTTTGAAGATGGATAGCTACTACAGGAATTCAGAGGCTTCTGATAATGTGGAGGCTAGCAGAAGGTCTATTAGGAGTTAATCAAAGGTTTTCTCTCACTGCATAAATGTTCAATCATTCCAAATGACTGTTACTTGAGGTATGAGGTGTTGTTGTTGTTTATTCGTTCAGTCACTTCTGACTCTTCTTGACTTCATGGACCAGCCCACGCCAGAGCTTTCTGTCGGCCGTTGCCACCCCTAGCTCCCCCAAGGTCAAGTCTGTCACCTCCAGAATATCATCCATCCATCTTGCCCTTGGTCGCCCCCTCTTCCTTTTGCCTTCCACTTTCCCTAGCATCAGCCTCTTCTCCAGGGTGTCCTGTCTTCTCATTATGTGGCCAAAGTACTTCAGTTTTGCCTTTAATACCATTCCCTAAGTGAGCAGTCTGGCTTTATTTCCTGGAGTATGGACTGGTTTGATCTTCTTGCAGTCCAAGGCTCTCTCAGAATTTTCCTCCAACACCACAGTTCAAAAGCATCTATCTTCCTTCGCTCAGCCTTCCTTATGGTCCAGCTCTCGCAGCCATAGGGAATACCATTGCTTTAACTATGAGGACCTTTGTTGTCAGTGTGGTGTCTCTGCTCTTAACTATTTTATCAAGATTTGTCATTGCTCTCCTCCCAAGAAGTAAACATCTTCTGATTTCCTAGCTGCAGTCAGCGTCTGCTGTAATCTTTGCGCCCAGAAATACAAAGTTTGTCACTGCCTCCACGTTTTCTCCCTCTATTTGCCAGTTATCAATCAAGCTGGTTGCCATAATCTTGGTTTTTTTGAGGTTTAACTGCAACCCAACTTTTGCACTTTCTTCTTTCACCTTCGTCATAAGGCTCCTCAGCTCCTCCTCGCTTTCAGCCGTCAAAGTGGTGTCATCTGCATATCTGAGATTGTTAATGTTTCTTCCTGCGATTTGAGGTACCAAATAATAAATATATTTCACCTAACATTTTGCCTTACCCATGAACAGAGCAACACCAGTTTCCATCACTGTCGGATAAAGCTGCACATAATATGTATTATAATAACAAGTGGAAGCTGGTGACTCTGATGTCAGCAGGATGGTAAATCTGTTCCCAGTTTCAGTCAAAGCCAGTCAGAACTCTAAAGGACCTATCCAAAGTGTGATGCTCTTTTGGGGATTGGGTTCAGTACCTTGGTTGGCTGCTTTAGATAGTTCTGGCTGGTTCTGTCTGAAACCTGATTCACTGCCCCACTGACCTTGGGGCCACCAGCCTCCATTGATAATAACCAGAGTGGTGGTGGGGAAGAAATGGAATATGGCTCCTGTGGAATCTAACTGGGGAAGGAGAAAAAGACTTTTTCAGTTTGGAAAACTATTGCTCCAATTTGGGCAATGCATATGAGCACATGGAAACCCTCCTTATTTCAGTGCATGGGCATGATCCATACATGCATTGCTTTGTGCACATGGATGGGGTTCCTTCCTTGAGGTATGTGTCATTATCTGCATGTGTAAGACATCTGTGCACACTCAGTACACTTGATGAAGGCAAATGACCTTAATCCAGTCCCACAGGAGGTCCATGGAACCCCTTGTGTCATGCCAGGCTATTGGTGGAATGAAAGAATGGGTAGGTTGGAGGAAGAAGCACCAAAAGTAGGTGCAAAAAGGAGGATGATCATCATATGAGACAGGAGCATGTAGGAAGCATGAGACACACAATGTTGGAATAGTCCAAGGGGGGATCCGCACGTCGCTCCCAGAGCGCTTCTATGCAATCCCAGTGCACCCTGAAAACGATAGTCTGACTTCCCTGTAAAAGAAACGAGGAAGAGCCGTCCATGCCGCTGCCGCCGCCGATAACGAAGAGAGATCATCCGACGACGAGGAGAGCTTCTTCAGCTCTTCACCCCTCCTTCTTTTGCCGAGCTCTCCTCACCAGTGGAGAGCTCTCCTCGTCAGCGTCGGTGGCATGGATGGCTCTTCCTCGTTTCTTTTACAGGGAAGTCAGACTATCGTTTTCAGGGTGCACTGGGATCGCATAGAAGCGCTCTGGGAGCGACGTGCGGTTCCCCCCCTGGTGTCAAGCCAAGTAGATCAAACATAGACTGTGAAGAATCATCAAGCAAGAACATGGGTTAGAGATGGTCTGCGTTTCCATCCAAAAGTTAGGATCAAAGAAGGAAAGATAATCATATGTCAGGAGCAACAGATAAGAACTGTTGTTGGCTAGGTAATATTCTGCTCAGGCCTCTTATGTTGTATCCTGCAAGAGCTGGCCAATGGGATTGAACTCTGGAGGTGAGACATGTTTGGGAACAGTAAAGACCGAAGACCTGCAAAGCACTGGATTCCAGGACTTTCCCATGGTTCTCCACCAGAGGGCCATTGTCCCCTCCAGACCCCCTTAAATCTGATATATTGGGTGCTTCCAGACAAGTCTTTTATTGCCCTTTCTCAAGCATAGAATTTCCGGATATGTGTGTCCAGATGTCACTGCCTTTCAATTGCAAACCTCCCACTTCTTCTCCTATGCTTTTTCTTCCTACAGTAAATCCATTAAGAAGGAAAAGGTGGAACAGCTGTACAATGTCTTGAGAGGAACCCACCCTCTGTCATTTTCCCCTGACTTTAAGTCCATTTTGGTCCAGTCCCGCATCAGGACATGATCCTTTTCTAAAGTGCCTGCACTGTATTTGTGTGTGCAAATATACCCATTATTGTGTGCATATTTTTCTAATATATGGATTTTTATGCACTATTATTATTATTATTATTATTATATTTATTAATTTCAATTCCACCTTTTGCCAAATGCTGGGCCTCAAGGCAGCTTCACAAAATTTAAACCTATATTTATGCACAGAAAAAATGTTTGAATAGTCCAAGGATCAAGCCAAGTACATCAAAACTAATAAATAAACAAACAAATTTAGATAAACAGCTAGAGGGCTTTTGATTGATAGCACTAGGAGCTGTCATTTATAGAATCATAGAATCATAGAATAGCAGAGTTGGAAGGGGCCTACAAGGCCATCGAGTCCAATCCCCTGCTCAATGCGGGAATCTACCCTAAAGCATCCCTGACAGATGGTTGTCCAGCTGCCTCTTGAAGGCCTCTAGGGTGGGAGAGCCCATAACCTCCCTAGGTAACTGATTCCATTGTCACCCATTTAGGGATGGGTGAGAATTCCATTTCAGTTTGTTTTTGAAAAGAATTTTGCAAAACTCACCAAGTCTTTCTCATGCATGAGAAAAGGAACTTGAAATTAAAAACAAAACAAAACTCTACAAATGTGGGAAAACCCAAAACATTTGGAGTGCTTAGCTCTTAAATGTGTGGGTTTAAATCCCTGCCTCTTCAACCATAGTAGTGCTAAATTAGTGTTGCCACCTTCTTTTGGACAGGTTCCTCATCTTTAACACCTATATGGCAGGCAGGTGCAACATGAACTTCCCCATGCTGGGAACAGGTAGGCCTATTTAATTTGGCTGGTACAGATGGATGAGAATTTCAGTTCAGTTCTTTTTTATATATATAATTAATTTTTATTTTTTCTAAACATCCGAACAACACAACAATACAATATGAAACAGTACCCCATAATACACAATAATATAAAGTAAACAATTTAATAAACATATATTCTAACTTAATTCCATTTAACATAATCATAATTAACAATAGTGTGCTCTCCCAACCATGGGATCTTCAGTTCTGTGTTTGATCACAACTTACCAAAAATACATCTTATCTTAGATCGTGAACCAGTGGGTAGCAACTATCTTATCTTTTGTTAATCTCTGCACTGCGCTCAGAAAGTTTTAAGTGCTTTACAAGTGATAATTTCTAAAATATATGTTAATGACTCTGTATGCTAAGTGAATCTCTCCCCCCCCCCCAAAAAAAAAAATGCTTGGAAGGTTCATGAACATCACGACTTTCATACCTTTCTTTGGACTTGGGGATGAGCAAAAGAAGGAGCTGGCTTCAGACTTGAAGAACAAAAGAACATAAGAAGAGCCATGATGGATCAGACCAAGGGAACATCTCATCCAGCACCTGTTCACACAGTGGCCAACCAGCTGTCAAGTAGGGAACCACAAACAGGACAATAGCACCCATGTTCCCAGGCAACTGGTGTATATAGGCAACTGCCTCTGATACTGAAGGAAACACATAGACATCAGGGCTAGTAGCCATTGATAGTAGGAATGTGCTCCGCTTCTCCTCGAACCAGAGAAGCAGGAGCAGAGCGGGGGGCTTCGCCTACCCTAAAGGCAGAGGCAAAGAGGATTGGGGGGCCGGCGGAGCGTTGCGGAGCGGATCGAGGTGAAGGTGGATCCTTTGCCTCGATCCGGAGCTCTGCAAGAAAGGTAAGTAGGGTTTACCGGGCCCTGCCGCTGTTGCTGTCACCCATGCGGCGATAGCGGCAGGGCCCGGTAAACCCCCCTCCCTCCTCTCCCTTACCTGCGTCCGTCCGCGGTCCCTCGGCTTCTTCAATTGAGCCCGCGGCTCAACCAGGAAGTCTAGGCCGCACTTGTGTCCCAGACTTCCTGGTTGAGCCACGGGCTCAATTGAAGAAGCCGAGGGACCGCGGACAAACGCAGGTAAGGCCCCCTCCCCCTTGGTCTCTGCAGGAAAGGGAGAGGAGGGAGGGGGGCCTTACCTGGCGCCACTCCCCTCCACTGTGGAGCTCCGATTCGGAGCCGGAGCTTCGCGGAGAAGAGGAGCGGACTATGGGCGGAGCGGCGCGGAGTGGGCCGATCCAAAATTTTCGGATTGGCCCGCGGGGCGGAATGGGGGGGGGTCCGTGCACACCCCTCATTGATAGCCCCCTTTTAAAGCCATCCAAATTGGTGGTCATCACTACATCTTGTGATAGTGAATTCCATAGTTTAACTCTGTGCTGTGTGAAGAAGTCCATCCTTTTATCTGTCCTGAATCTCCCACCAATCAGCTTCATGGGAGGACCCCATTGAGTTCTAGTATTATGGGAGAGGGAGAAAAATATCTCCCTATCCACATTTTGTGTACCAAGCTAACTTTCCATTAATATTAAGGGGTCTACTCTGTGTATGACCCAGTCTGGATCCTGCCCCATATTTTTAAGAACCATTCTGCTAAAACCTAGCATCAGAAACAGCCCAACAAAACAGAAGAAGGTGCTTTAGAACAAAGAATAAAAAGGCAGGGCAGAATGTGTCTCTGGAATGAAACATGCTGCAACCTATTGACTGGGAAAAAAGATGAGGATTTGGGAAATATTAAGAAACAGGGAGAAAAAAATACATCCCTAAATCTGTTGGCTCAGTTTAAACTGCAGAGCAAACAGCGGACAGGATACAGTTTATCTGCAGGGAGTGCCGGCAAAAATCAATGAAAGCGTTGGTTCAACTACAGTTACCACGCAATACAAGGCAGCGGATAAAACCCAGGCTTTAGCGCTTCATCCAATTTTACTCACCTCAACATGGTGAGACGCAGAGGAGACAAAACAAAGCACCCAAAACACAAGACATGAAATAAGGAATTCTTTTCCTCTTTGTCTCTCCTTTCAGTGGGGTCTGGGGAAAGTTGAAAGTAAAGTGAGATTTAGGGCTTTGTTAGACCAGGGGTTAGCCTGGGCTGATACCCGGGCGCGCCCCTGTGCATCCAGATGACGCACAAGGGATCCCAGGCTCAGGCAGGGGTTAAGCCTCCCTTGCCCCGGGATCATGGGCTCCAGTTGTAGCTTGGTATTTCCCTAGGTCTCGGGCTGAGGCCGAGACCGCGAGCATGTAGCCCGTTCCGTGGCTTCTCCCGGCTTTGGGTGATTACTTGCTAGGAGCTGGGAGAAGCCGCGCATGGGGCACAGCGCTCATCAGGGCAGAGGAAGAGATCGGGGGGAGGGAGATCGGGGCCAGGTTGGGAAGATCGGGGGGAGATCGGGGCCAGGGGGGGAGATCGGGGGGGAGATCGGGGGGGGAGAGATTGGGGCCAGGTGGGGAGATCAGGGGAGGAGATCAGGGCAGGGTGGGGGGAGCAGCGACATATATATATATATTTTAAAAAATGACTTATCATTGCCACTCGAGCATTCCTGTGCAGTGGCCCCTTTAAACACGCAAAAAATGGTGGACGCGATGGGGCTTTCCTTTAGCCCGTCGTGTCTGATGTCTGGATTAGAGCAGACACCGTGGGCTCATTCCTCCTCCCGCACAGATTAAGAGGTAGGTCTAGCAAAGCCCTTAGTGATCAGCTATTGATCAGAAAGGAAGCAAACCGTTCACACATGCACTTAAGTTACACACTTGAATAAAACTGTCAGATCCTGTAAAGTCTGGGAAAAAAAATAACTGGTTTGGCAATGTTGGATTTGATGGCCATAAGAAAATAAGAAGAGCCCTGCTGGATCAGACCAAGGGTCCATCTAGTCCAGCACCCTGTTTGCACAGTGGCCAACCAGCCATCGGCCAGGGATGAACACAAGCAGGAGATGGTGCAACAGCACCCTCCCGCTCATGTTCCCCAGCAACTGGTCCACACAGGCTTACTGCCTCGAATACTGGAGATAGCACACAACCATCAGGGCTAGTAGCCATTGATAGCCTTCGCCTCCAGGAATTTATCCAACCCCCTTTTAAAGCCATCCAGATTGGTGGCCATCGTTACATCTTGTGGTAGTGAGTTCCATAATGGTAAAGCTAAGTAAATATGGCAAGTATTGGGTCAATCTTTAAATTTTCATTCTACCCAGTTACTCATTTTTTCTGACTTTAAATTCATTTTAGTCTATTTCCACATCAGGGCATGATCCTTTTTTTTTTTTAAAAAAAAACACCTGCCTGCACAAAACTTTGGCAGGATCTACTGTAGTGACAACTGTTGGGACCCAGGACACACTCCATATACAGTTTTCAGACTGTTTTCAAAGTGGCATATCCTGCTTAGTGTAGATCTGGCCCAGTATGCATTTCTGTGTGCTAACATGCACATTACCATGCACAATTTTTCTCATATATGATTTTTTACGCACACTTGTTCTTTAAGTACACAAGCAATTTTCTCTAGAATACTATATTTTTGTACATAATTTCCCCTTATTTACACATTTCTGTGTGCACTTTTCCTCCATGTATGCATTTTTGGGTGCACTTTCTCTTCATGCGCACATTTTGCAAATGGAGAATTATAGCGCATGAGAAAAAGCCAAAGGCAAGGGGTGGGAATGGAGATATATTACAAGTTATTTATTGTTAAGTTGCCAACGCGTTTCAGACAAAGTCCTTCTTCAAGGCAATGACAATTGTAATTTTCTCTGGATGACATTTTATGAAGTGTGAATTTTCAAGTGCAAGTGCATTTCATTGGCCACATTAGTACAAGAGGTGAGAAGTACAGCTTCATCACACTCCCGTTATAGCCTGCTATCATGACGCAAGCTATGCAAAGGACTCTCATGACGTTCACGTTATTGTCTGCTATCATGGTGAAGAACTCGGATGATGTTGACTATGTCCTGCCCTGATTGCGGTTCTTCCTCCCCTTGTAGCAAAGTATTTTTGCCCTCAATAAGTGTGATTCATCTTGAGCGGCCACTAGGGGCGCAGAATGATGACGAGGTGCAGAGACGCCTGGCTGGCACCCTCGCCAGTCCCCAAACGAGTGCCGTGGAGCCCGGAGCACGCCCAACCCTCCCAGGGCACACACCAAGCAACAACACGAGGAGCAAGGCCACCTGACCGCCTCCCTCGACAGCCCCAAGCGAGCACCATGGAGCCCCGCCGAGCCCTCCTGGGGCACACGCCGGAGCAGGGCGGAGATGCAGAGACTCATGTCATGGAGCTCGTTGACAACAACCGCTTTGCATGGATTGCACCGTGATAGCAGGCTATAACGGTAGTGCGAGGAAGCTCGTAGGTAAGTTCATATAAACATTTGGACTAAACAAACTCCACACACACACACACACACACACACACACACATGCCTCAAATCCTGGATATGGGTCTGCTCAGAGCTATTTTAGTGTAGCGTCTGAGAAAGTGTGAGGCTGAAGTGAGCACCAAGGTATTATCTCAGAAGAACTGATTGTGTCAAAAGGTCTGTTCACCTCACCCTCTCCCTAAGAATGGTTCTGCCAGTACCTTTCAATTTTTTTCCAACAGATTCTGTGCACACCATGTGTCAGATTCCAACTTAGTGACCTTCCTTCCTACAGTTGCAGAGCAGTGAAGCAGGAGTGCAAGAAAGGTGATTCTTCATGTTCATGTAGTTCAGATCCAAAATGAGAATCTGTTTGACGAATGTAACCATAACCACCAGAAGCCTGGGATGTGAATACTTCATGGTATTAACAAATTGACTTTGAGACTGGTGGTCTTTGGCACTTCTCACTTCTCAGAGAGATAGTAGTGTTGCATAGGCAGTGATTTAACCTTGGGAATTGGATGACATCCAACAGACACCTGTGTCTCTCTCCTGTAATGCTAATAAGTTGATTTCTTTCAATGCCTGAGAGCCAGTAACTTCAGTGTTGGAAACTGTGCAGAAAAGGGCAACTAAAATAATCAAGGGGATGGAGCAACTCCCCTTTGAGGGAAGGTTACAACAGCTGGTGTTGTTTAGCTTGGAAAAATGGAGGCTAAGGGGAATCATAGAATAGTAGAGTTGGAAGGGGCCTATAAGGCCATCGAGTCCAACCCCCTGCTCAATGCAGAAATCCATCCTAAAGCATCCCTGACAGATGGTTGTCCAGCTGCCTCTTGAATGCCTCTAGTATGGGAGAGCCCACCACCTCCCTAGGTAACTGATTCCATTGTCGTACTGCTCTAACAGTCAGGAAGTTTTTCCTGATGTCCAGCCGGAATCTGGCTTCCTTTAACTTGAGCCCGTTATTCTGTATCCGGTGGAATGTGACAACCTTTCAAGTATTAGAAGAGGGAAGCCTGATAGGGGTGTACAAAATCATGCATGTTGTGGAGAATGTGGATAAGGAAACATTTTTGATTCCACATTTTCTGGAGTCAACCCTTGAAGAGGATTGGTGCCAGATTCAGGACAGATAAAACAAAAGTCTTCTTCACACAGCACAGAGTTAAACAATGGAACTCGCCTATGTAAACCACCATGAGCGAGAAAGATAATAATAATAATAATAATAATAATAATAATCTTAGTTTTGTGTCTTAATACTATCTTCACTGTTCAAACAACTTTGCTCACAATCTTGTGGGATTTAACAGTAATGACACAATTAGATTGCCCTGTATCTCATGGGGAGGCAGAGCATTTGGAGCAAAGAACTAGTGGGAGAAAAAATAATTTAACTGGGGTGTATATGTACCTTAGCATAGACCTTTACTCCTGAAGGACCCTCACAGGTTGTTAAGACAAAATGATTGGGTTTTTTTTACCTCTTAACAGCACATGCATAATAATCTTAATGTTATTAAAAAGAGGCCTTTCAAAGAGCTATTTAAATCTTTAGCCTCCCCCATTTAGAATACTTGGACTGAGGAATCATGTCTGATTTTTTTTTTAATAACCAATATGGTAATGCCACCCTAACGATCTTAATCCTGACAATCAAATGCCAGCCCAAAGATAATTTTACAATACTTTCAAGAGATGTTATGGTTAGGATTTTGCTGAGTCTCCAGGAGAAGAGAGTTCCACGGCAGATGAATGGAGTTACCAATTGAAATTGTCAATTTGGTCCAAAAAATTGGTCTTTCATGCCAAACCATGTCTGTAATTTCATTCAGAAATGCCGTTTGTAAGTGCAGAGTGAGTATTCTTTACTAATAATGAACTCCGTTTCACCTTTGAGGTTTATGAAAAATATAAAAAACTTGACTACAAAACCCATGACACTATGTAACGTTGTGTGAAATACACATGCATATAAATTACAGAGGCTGCAATCTTACGTACACTTAGGCCTTAGCTAGACCTAAGGTTTATCCTGGGATCGTCCCGGGGTCATCCCTGTTCATGTAAATGACACACAGGATATCCTGGGAGCAGGAGGGGACGACCCGGGATGTCCCTGTGATAAACTTTAGGTCTAGCTAAGGCCTTAGAACATAAGAAATGCTGTGCTGGATAAGACCAAGGGTCCATCTAGTCCAGCAGTTGTCTGAGTAAGCCCCACTAAGCACAGTGGAACTTACTTCCAAGTGAACATACATAGCTGTATGGCATAGATTCATAGAATCTAAGAATCATGGAATAGTAGAGTTGGAAGGGGCCTTTAAGGCCAACGAGTCCAACCCTCTGCTCAGTGCAGGATTCAAAGGTTCAGTAGGATGGATGGAGAATGTCTGTGGTCCAGATTAGAACTCCAGGCTTTAGGTTACCCTCCACTGCTCTATGTGGGAAGTGTTAATGTAAGTGTTGTTCCCCCCCCCCCACCTGAAAAATTGCCTGGTCTTTGTCTTTACTTGGAATAATGCAGGATGATTTGGGACATGGATATATTCATTTGTAAACCACCCAGAGAGCTTCAGCTATGGGACAGTATATAAATGTAATAAATAAATAAATAAATAAATAAATAAATAAATAAATCCTCAGTCAAATTGTAGAGCCATCTTACCTCCTTGGCATTTCGTGGAGCTGAGAGCAATGAAATAATTGGGTCAACAACTAGAATGCAAATAGTAAAAGACTCACAGTGAATATGACTGAATACCGGCTAGCACCCATGTTGAAATCTCTTCTATGATGCTACTGGTGGGAGAAAAAAAAACTTTTCTTCTGCGCAATGTCAACTAGTGGAGCTTTTTAAAATGAGAAGGCAGCTCCTTCGAGATGGCTGAGATGGAACCCTTGGAGGGCCCACTGTGACCTACTTGCACTACATTTTGCAGATGTAGTGCAAAGCCAAAAAAGCAGATAGGTTCAATTGCACCCATGCCAACTTGATTGACAATACTCCTATACAGTCAGAGATGGATGCAATGAGGATGCTGTCTGATTAGGTGATGGTGAATTATTTTCAGCTTCTGGCACCTGAGAGTATGGACAGCCTTTTGGAGAGGTAAGGTCTACCACTTGCCCTTGGGATTCTTCCCTCTCATGGGTATTGAAATTAGATAGATGGATGATAGATAGATGAACATTTAAAAGTATAAAACCCATGATGCAGTATGATCACTGGTGGTAAAAAAAAAGAAGTGTGCACCAATATACAAGGTTTAGATAAAAATCAAACACACGAGAAAGCCAGATTTCACATGGACTGGGGAATTTTTTATTCAGGCTATGGAATTTCTATGGGAATCCATTGCTTTGGGTCAGAGAGCCAGAATTTGCAGTGGAATTCCTCATGTTTTTATACATTCCAAGTGCAACGGCAGCCATTGCATTTCCTTGGCAAATTATCTGATTTTTCTTTAAAACACGTCCAAAGGGCTTAAAGACAAATTGACTAGTTAAACAAAGATCATGAATTTAAGATCACAGACTTAATTATTGAGATCTTTTGGATATTCTCCAATCTAGTAGCGGGGCAGGGTGTGTGCGCGCATTGAAGCAAAATGATAATTGATGTAAAGATTGTAAGGACAAAAGATGTTTGAAAAAAAGCCTTTTCAATGCTGAGAAAATTATAGAAGAATCTAGTAGAATGTTAACTGAAGAAGCAGCCTTTTGGTTTCTTGAATCCATTTAATTTGCCGGACTTAAATTAAAACAATTTTTCATTCTTCCTTTGCTGTCTCCTTGTATAAAAGACTATTTGTAACCCTATGTATGTTCAACACTTAGTATTGCTACTCTGCTTATTAAACCTTGAATGATTTAAACATTTTCCTTTATAGTTCCCTCGCTAGTCCAGCCCAGTTTCCTAAGGGGGAGCTGAAATCCAATTGTGACATTATTAGTAGGTTAGTTAAGAGATTTTCTTTCCAACAAATTAAAGCAGCATGAAAAGCTTATTTATAAAATGTTTGGGGGCCAATCTGGGAAATATCCAGATGTTAATAAAGTCATTAAAACTGGGACATTTATGTAGATGCATGGAGTCATTAAGACCTTTTTTAAAATACCCAGATTTGTACAAACATAAGCAGCGTATTTAGAATTTTCAGAATGGACAGAAGTACAATCTGTACTTAATGCTCTTTGAATTGAATCCATGGTATTTCTCTAAGGATGGAATTCGAGCTCAGTGAATTATAGCCAGCTCAGACCCCTGGTCATCAGTTCACAGACCCCCATGCTCAGTTGAATCAGTGTGTGCTGAGTTGGGCCAGGTTAGGTGGCCCTGCATACCTGCAAGCTGCCATTTTGTGGGAAATTGTGGGCAATCGTTTTACGGAAGTCACCATTTGCACAAAATGGTGGCTGTAAATAGCTCCACTGATGCAAAATTTCTGGCTAAAATAGTTTAATTATAGTCTAATTTATAGCTGCAATTTTGCGTAAATGGGTTGTTTATGGCCACCATTTTGTGCAAATGATGATTTCTGTCAATTGCACGCCCACGATTTTCTACAAATTGGTAGCTTGTGGGTAAGTGGGCACTGCTTGCTACTTGCTGGGCCCCTGCAGATCATCCAGCACTCACCCTATATACTGAATAGGGTCAGGTGACCAGCCAGGGTCCAGTGCATGACATGTTGGGGTGGGTTCCACAGCCAGGGAGCAGCCACCAAAAAGGCCCTATTTTGTGCTGCACCAAATTCACCTCTGAAGGTAGCAGTCTTGAAACACAGCCTTCTCCTGAAGATCCAGGCAAGCTTGAAAGGGAAAAGGTGGTCTTTCAGGTAGCCTGGTCACAAGCCACATAGGGTTTCATGGGTCCTAACCAGCACTTATATTGAACTGGTAGCCAGTGAAGCTGCTGTAACCAGGGAGTTCTGTGCTCTACTGCTAGGCTGCTGGACACAGCATTCTGGGCCTCCTGAAGTTTCTGAACAGTTTTTGTAAGCACCTCCATGTAGAACACATTATAGTAGTCTAAAAGGGATGTGTCTAAGGCATGAGTGACTATGGCCAGAGCAGACATCTCTAGGAATGGATGCAGTTGGTGCATTAGCCTGAGCTGCACAAGCACTAGGGATGTGCTCCGCTTCTCCTCAAACTGGAGAAGCAGGAGCGGAGCGGGGGGCTTCGCCTACCCTTAACGCGGAGGCGAAGAGAGTCAGGGGGGCTGCGGATCGAGGCGAAGAGGATTGCCTCAATCCGGAGCTTCGCCTGAAGGTAAGTGGGGGGGGGAGGGGGACTAATCTGGCGCTGCCGGCGCCGTCATCCATGCGGCGGCGGCAGCACCAGGTAAGGGAGCAGGGAGGAGGGACGCTTACCTTCCTCCATTGCCAGCTTCAATTGAGGCCCCGGTTGAAGCTGGAAGTGAAGGCCGAGGCCTCTTCCGGTTTCAATCGGGGCCTCAATTGAATCCCGTGACAGAGGAAGGTAAGGGGGCGGGGTGGGTGGGTGGTTTCTCTTGCGCCGCCGCCGCCACCGCCGTCCATATAGTGATGGCAGCGAAGCTGGATCTCGCTCCGCTCCGCGGAGCGGGAGACGGGCGGAGCGGCACGAAGAGGATCAGGCCCGATCCGGATTTTCCGGATCGGGCCACGAAGCGGATTGGGGGGTCCGTGCACATCCCTAACAAGCACAATCCTGGCCAACACTGAGGCCTAGGATTCCAGGTTCTGGGCTGACTACAAGAGTATACTCTAGCTATGAGCCTGAGTCTTCAGGGGGAGTCCAACACAGGTTGAATCCCTATTCTCTGATCTGCATTTTGACTGACCCAGATCATTTCTGTTTTGTCTGGATTGCTTGCCCTCATCCAGTCTATTAACAAAATACCAGAATCAACCGATTCATCCTTCTCTAAGAGCTGAGGCATCAGCTGGCAGGCACTTACAAAATAGTTTTGTTCAACGTCCCAGTACTTTCCAAATTCACAGGTACAGGAATAGTGGTGCAGGCTGCTGCAATGTGTGGGTTCGCTGTAGCACATTTTAAATTTAACGCACAAGCAAAACCCATCTGATTGGACCATTGTTCTCCCAGTGTTGAAATGAACTCAAGGGTAGCCATCTACCCTTTACTGGAAACCTGGTTTGGATCATCCGCGCCCCTCCCTTTCCCCAACCCCCTCCACACAATCATCGCTCGATAGTCAGTTAAAATTTGATTCAGCTTTACAGCCACGGAGGATTTTGTTGTGGGGAGAATCACACAGAAGATAGAAAATTGGATCCACCAGGACTCAGACAGCAGCTGCTTCCCTTATTGGAAACATCTCAGTTATTGTCTGAGTCTTCTTATCAGCAATCTGACAGCTGCCTGAACCACAAGGGGCCCTGCCAATGTGAAATGCATTTACAGACAAGGACTGCGGCTGCACCTCAACGGTGCTTTGAAACTACATGCTCCTTTGCCCTGTCTCCCCCACTATCCTTGCGGTCCTTCGGAATTACTAGCCCCCCCTTTTTTTTTTAAGTGATGCCTTTGACAAACGTGCTGAACCTGAGCCTTTAACATCTCCAAAAAGACATGTTTCCGACATCGATGTAATGGAACTACTTTATTAGCAACAGATTAGAACTCAGCTAGAATGCTTCTGCCTTTGGTCTCGTTGTTATACGAGAAAGAATAGAAGAGTGTTCAGGGGACCGTAAGAGGCAATGTCTCCGACCACTGGGTTTGCATGCTAGCCATGTGGGAAGCCCCGGAAAAGCTTGGTTTGCAGGTTGGCCTCCAGACACAGTAAGGCGTTAATGTTCCGCTGTCTTCAAGGGCGGAATTCCACTTTTGGCACTCCACCTTACGTGTGAAAAGAGCTGAATCTAGCAAAGGCTTCATTTCCATGCACCACGGTGATAGTTCCTCTCTATTCGGCCCTGGTTAGGCCTCATCTAGAGTATTGTGTCCAGTTCTGGGCTCCACAATTCAAGAAGGACGCAGACAAGCTGGAGGGGGTTCAGAGGAGGGCAACCAGGATGATCAGGGGTCTGGAAACAAAGCCCTATGAAGAGAGACTGAAAGAACTGGGCCTGTTTAGCCTGGAGAAGAGAAGATTGAGGGGAGACATGATAGCACTCTTCAAATACTTAAAAGGTTGTCACACAGAGGAGGGCCAGGATCTCTTCTCGATCCTCCCAGAGTGCAGGACACGGAATAACGGGCTCAAGTTAAAGGAAGCCAGATTCCAGCTGGACATCAGGAAAAACTTCCTGACTGTTACAGCAGTGCGACAATGGAATCAGTTACCTAGGTAGAGTTGGAAGGGGCCTACAAGGCCATCGAGTCCAACCCCCTGCTCAATGCAGGAATCCACCCTAAAGCATCCCTGACTGATGGTGGTCCAGCTGCCTCTTGAAGGCCTCTAGTGTGGGAGAGCCCACAATCTCACCAGCCATCTGATTCCATTGTTGTACTGCTCTAACAGTCAGGAAGTTTTTCCTGATGTCCAGCCAGAATCTGACTTCCTGGAACTTGAGCCCGTTATTCCGTGTCCTGCACTCTGGGAGGATCGAGAAGAGATCCCGGCCCTCTTCTGTGTGACAACCTTTTAAATATTTGAAGAGTGCTATCATGTCTCCTCTCAATCTTCTCTTCTCCAGGCTCTCTTCATAGGGCTTTGTTTCCAGACCCCTGGAATGTATGAGTGTATACATTTTCTGGGATTCTGGGGAGGCATAGTTCCCATGGTCTCAAGATTCCCTAAATCCCAATATAGGGTTGTCTAAGTATTTAAGAACATTAGAAAAGCCATGCTGGATCAGACCAAGGATCCATCTAGTCTAGAATTCTGTTTGCACAGTGACCAACCAGCTGCCCACAGGAAGCCTACAAGCAAGACATGAGCCCAACAGCGCCTTCCTGCCCATGTTCCTCATCAACTGGTGTACATAGGTGTATTGCTTCTGATACTGGAGGTAGCAAATAGTCATCAGGATTTGTAGCCAAAGCCTTCTCCTCTGGGGAGGAGAAGCATGAAGAGGATTCCATGCCCGGGACTGAGACCTCTGTGCCATCCCTTCTGCCTTCACACAGGTAGGCAGATTTCATTCTTTGGTTTTGAAAAGAAGCACAAAGTCCTCCAACTAGAACCAATTACAAAATACCAGCTCAGGGAGCAGAGTGGGTCAACGTTACAGTTTATTTATTTATTTACTTATTTATTTTTGCATTTACATCCCACCTTTTTTCCCTCCAAGGAACCCAAGGCGTAATCCTCCTCCTCCTCTCCATTTTTATCCTCACAACAACCCAGTGAGGTAGGCTGGGCTGAAAGTCTGTGACTGGCCCAAAGTCACCCAGTGGGTTTCCATGGCTGTGTGGGGACTAGAACCTGGATCTCCAGGCTCCCAGTCCAGCACTTTAGCCACTACACCACACTGGCTTACATTCTGCCCTTGCCACCCTCTAGATACATATACAAATATAAATCCATCCTGGAGTTGCTACTAATGAGGGATTTGGACATACAGGCTGGAAAGTAAAGTCGCACAGAGTCCTGGTTAAAAAGATACCAGTGCAAGGTGCACTGAAGACATTAGAGAAGCAACCAGGATTGGCCACAACTTCTTTGCAGTTAGTGTTTCATTGGAGGCTCTTGCTCGGGGCTTGTGATGAATTTTACATAGAGAAATATGCTCCTCTCCCCTTCTTCTCTGCGGCTGCTGCCATTCTCAATATTTTTTTGACTGTCAGCCAGAAAGGAAGAACAGCCTCTTATTCAGTACAGGAGGTGAATTCTTGTAGAAAATTAGCCACAGAGTAGCATTTGGCCAGGTAAGGCACAGTAGGGATACAGGAAAGAGCTGCCTTCCTTTGGCTCACCCAACCCTTCCTTTCTGGTATATTATGTTTTCAAGAAAGGCAAGTGCCAAATATGAAGAACAAGAACTTCCTTCATTTGCTGTAGCATGTATCTAGGACACCTTTCTCCAATCTTGGGTCCCTGACTACAATTCACATCAATCCCAACCAGTATGGCCAATGGTCAGGGATGTGAACTGCACTAGACCGAAAACATTTGGGGCGGGTGGGCAAAGTTGGAGAATGTTGTCTTAGATATATGCTGTATCAAATGGAAAAGGTTCTTGTTCTTCATATTTGGGAAATGCCTTTCCTGCAAAGGCTGGGAAACACTGATCTAGGACAAGCAGACTCTGTCTATGGCTGCCATGTTAGCATGGCTCTAGTAGATTCCACTTCCTAGCAGCTTACTAAATTCACCCTTAAATAGGCTGTGTGTGTCCGTGTGTGTATGTGTGTGTGTGTGTGTGTGCATCTTCTTCACTAAAACTGTAGGTGCCAGAATTTTTTTTTTAAAAAATGGCAATCTTCCTTCTCATTCAGACCAGCTTTTCCCAACTTGATGTTCTCCTGATGTTTTAGACTTCAACCCCTTCAGCCCAAGCCTCAATGGTCAAGAATTCAGAGAGTTGTGGACCCAAATAGTGGGAGCACACCTAGGGCATGGTGTAGACGGCGGGAGGGGGAGGATCACAGATTTCCCTGCTTCCACAATCCTCCCCCAGTGTCTTGATAGCCGTGCAACATCCCAGAAGAAAAGAAGGACATCATGGCTGCCATTTTTTTTATAACAGGGGAGACAGAGTGCGATTGTGCTCCAATGAAAAGTAAGTTGAGGAAAAATGAACCCACTCCCCCAAACCCCATAGGCATGGAACCTCCCCGTATAGCTCCGTGCCCATTTTCAGAGCCCTGCTACTCACGGGAAGGAAAGGAAGAGGCGGGAGTAGCGGCCACGCCACCTATGGTCTGCAGGATACTCCTGGGACCATGGGAAATAGTGGGTCTTCCGCAGTTCCCAATATCCCACGGAAAGCCCTTGGACATCCCTGCTTGCCCCTGGGATTCCCTGTGCGTCATATAGATGCACAGGGACCCACACAAGATCAGCCTGGATTTAATGGCTGGTGTAGACATGCCCCTAGTCATGGAAGGCTGACCTAGACATTCCACTCTTGAGCCATGGGAAAGAGACACATATTTGGAGCAGGCCTTCTGGCTGAGTCCCACACACGTATGCTGTGCTAAAAAACAAGAGAAATAAATTCTTCCCAGTGAAATAAAAGCAATTAAACAAGAGCAATATCCACACATTAACAGATTACTAATGATGGGGCCATCGCACAATTCCGGAAATGAAGTAATTCCAAAACTAACAAGCATCCCGTGAAATAAATAAATAAACAAGGGAAGTTGTGTTCAAAGGATTAATAATGCGATCAAAATGGAGCTGCGGGATAATTAACAAATGAGATGGCAAAACTTACAAACATTAATAGTGAATTACTAGGCAGTAAATCAAATATAAAGATCACAAACATGAGGTGTTCTAACAACTGCAGCTAATTGGATAAGAGCCACAAACAAAAGACATTTATTCATGTACTGAGAATTTTCACAGAACCACATCTCTGCATTCCCATATCATAAGAATATAAGAAGTGCCCTGATGCTGGATCAGACTGAGGGTCCATCTAGTTTAACATTCTGTTCATACATTGGCTAACCAGCTGTCGACCAGGGACCCACAAGCAGGACATGAGTGCAACAGCACCCTTGCACCCATGTTCCCCAGCAACTGGTGCACATGGGCACATTGTCTGATACTGGAAGTATTATTATATTTAAAACATAGTTGTCAGGGCTAGTAGCCACTGATAGCCTTCTCCTACAGGAATTTATCCAACCCTCTTTTAAAGCCACCCAAATCGGTGACCATCACTACATCTTGTGGTATTGAGTTCCATAGTTTAACTATGTGCTCTGTGAAGAAATACTTCCTTTTATCTGTCTTGAATCTCCCACCAATCAGCTTCATGGGATGACCCCATTGGGTTCTAGAATTTTGAGAGAGGGAGAAAAATGTCTCCCTATCCACATTCTCCACACCAGGCATAAGTCTCCATATCATGGTTATCCTGGGGTTCTTCTTTAGACGTTCCCAGTGGAGTAAAAACATTAGAAGCAAGAATAAGGAAAATTATTTAGAATAAGTACAGTTCAAAAAGATAAAGTAGGTATAGGATCACAGACTTTTTTTTAAAAAAAAGTGATCTACCATAGAAGAGAAATCTAATGTGATAAATCTGGGAATAAATCATCTGACCAAAATTTCAATGTGTGTAATAAAATGTGTAACTTTGAAACATTCCAGAGTGGTGAACATAAGAATTAAACAATAAAAGATACAAACATTTAAACACCATTATTATACTAAAACACACGGAGAGAATGCCAATAAATTCTTGGTTGCTTCCTGTAATAAGAATGTATTCATAAAGTGCCAGAAACAACACTGTGTTGGCACCTGCCCGACCTCTAGGTGCAGGGAGTTCCCCAGAAAGGGGGCCACCACACTGAAGGCTCTTCTCCTGTTGGACTCCAATTGGACCATAGGTCCATGTGAAACCACCGGAAGCATGCCCTCTAATGAACTCAGTGATCAGGCAGGTTAGTAAGGGCAAAGGGGCTCTCTCAGACAACTGGGTCCCAAATTATTTAGGGTTTTGTACACTAGTACCAAATCCTTAAACTTACCCCAGTAGCAAACAGATAGGCAGTGCAGTTCCTTCAGCAAAGGAGTTATATGCTATATACATATTCTATCCTCTTCACAAACTCCTCCCAGTTTTGTTCCTACTCTGCCACTTTGGCCCAGGCCTTGCCCAATTCAGCACTGGTCCTGTCCACTGGTGGAACATGGATCCCAACAGGTTTTGACTGAGCGTGGTGGACCTTGGCTTGAAAAACATTCCCCACCATGAGTTCAAGGATTACAGGTTTCAGGTTTGGAAATTACCCAATTGGGGCCTTGGACAGTTCTTCCCAGCAAGAATAGACAACGTTTGGCTATATGGACCAATGGTCTGAGCCTATATGGCAGCCACGACAAATATTTATGTTGGGCCAATCCAACAATGTGGTTAATCTCCCAGAGAAGCAGTACTGGTGATGTTCATAAGACTGTGTCAAAGTACTCAAGAAAATGGGTTTGATTTAGACTTAGGCCTTAGTCCAGAGCGGCCCACTTGGCTATGGCCTTAGCTAGACCTACCTGTTAGTCCGCAATGGAGGGGTGAAGATCTCACTATGGTTTTATCATAAGATCCCCCCTCTGTTTACACGTGGTGCCCAACAACCTCAGAGGGAGAGGCATTGCGTCCGCCACTTTTTAAATTTTCTTAAAGAGCCAGCAGAGCACGAACGCTTGTGCGCATAAGGTAAGTGTTTTTTAAAAATAATTACTTTCCCCCCACCCTCCCGCACCCCCAATGGGCGCAGTGCTCCTGAGGAGCTCTGCACCCCCTGCACGGGTCATTTTCATTCATTTCATTTATTGCGTTTTTATACCGCCCAATAGCTGAAGCTCTCTGGGTGGTTTACAAAAATTAAAACTAAATATTGAAACAATATACTAATCAACAATATCACAATAATATTCAAAAATATATTAAATACAAGTGTACAGCAAAACAAACCAGATAAGATTAAAAAAAGAGAAAAAGCTTGGTTAGAACAGCATTTCTCTCCCTGAAACAAAACCTCCCAACCATCAGCTCAAGCCTTGCTTTTAAAATCGCCAGGTCGGGGGGAGGGGAGCAGGTGGAATAACTCACCCTTGATGGTACAACATTTCACCCCCAGAAGCAGCACCTCGAGGAATCGAAAGGAGCCGGGACAAAACACGGCACCCGGCCACACGTTCCGCGGTCTCGGGCTCAGCCAGACCTAAAAGGGGGGGGGGGAGATCCCTGTGGACACACAGGAACGATCCCGGGGATCACCCTGGGATTTCGCCCCTTCTAACTATGGCCTTAGTTATGCTTAGAGTATAGCATTTGCCTATGGCTGCAAGAAAGGCCAATGCTATTTTGGGCTGCATTAATAGAAGTATAGCTTCCAAATCACGTGAGGTACTGGTTCCTTTCTATTCGGCCCTGGTTAGGCCTCATCTAGAGTATTGCGTCCAGTTCTGGGCTCCACAATTCAAGAAGGATGCAGACAAGCTGGAGGGGGTTCAGAGGAGGGCAACCAGGATGATCAGAGGAGGGCAACCAGGATGATCAGGGGTCTGGCAACAAAGCCCTATGAAGAGAGACTGAAAGAACTGGGCCTGTTTAGCCTGGAGAAGAGAAGATTGAGGGGAGACATGATAGCACTCTTCAAATACTTAAAAGGTTGTCACACGGAGGAGGGCCAGGATCTCTTCTCGATCCTCTCAGAGTGCAGGACACAGAATAACGGGCTCAAGTTAAAGGAAGCCAGATTCCAGCTGGACATCAGGAAAAACTTCCTGACTGTTAGAGCAGTACGACAATGGAATCAGTTACCTAGGGAGGTTGTGGGCTCTCCCACACTACAGTCATTCAAGAGGCAGCTGGACAACCATCTGTCAGGGATGCTTTAGGGTGGATTCTTGCATTGAGCAGGGGGTTGGACTCGGTGGCCTTGTAGGCCCCTTCCAACTCTGCTATTCTATGATTCTATATCCCGCCCTATATCAGTAAGATCTCAGGGTGACGTACAGATAAAAGCAAACAGTAGATGTGCTGAAATCAATGATACCTAACTTAGTCAAGTCTCATTGATTTCAGTGGGCCTAGTCAAAGCCTGACTAAGTCTGGATCCAGGCCAATATGTCTCAGACTGACATTTTATGTCAGGGGAAAGTACCAATGAGCTCAGTGTGGTTGAAGTCCTATTTACAAGAACATAAGAAAAGCCATGCTAAATCAGACCAAGCATCACACAATGACCAATCAGCTATCCATGGGAAACCTAGAGTAAAGGTGAGAGTGCAACAGCACCCTCCCACCCCAACATGAGTACAACAACACCCTCTCACCCATGTTCCCCAACAACCAGTGTACATAAGGCATACTGCCTCTGGTCCTTGAGCTAGCACATAGCCATCAGGACTAGTAGCCATTGATACTCTTCTCCTCCAGGAATTTGCCTAACCCCCTTTTAAAACCATCCAAATTGGTGGCCAATTTGGAAGCATGGAATTGTGGTAGCAAAATCCATAATTTAACAAAGTGCTATGTGAAGAAGTCCTTCATTTTATCTGTCCTTAATCTCCCACCAATCAGCTTCATGAGATGACCCCGGGTTCTAGTATTATGAGAGAGGGAGAAAAATGTCTCCCTATCCACTTTCTCCACACCATGCATAATCTTGTTCAGGATGCAAATAGATCATGGGTAGAACGCTTCGCCCCTATCAACGTCCGTTCACGTGTGGTTCTGAACACAACGTCTGAGTAAACATTTGTAGAATTGGGCTCTAAGTTATCCTTCCTTCCTTTTTCTTGTAAATCATTTCCCTCTTGGCCTATTTAGGGCAATGAGCCAATTTCATATGAGTGAAGATAATCAAAACATTTCCTGTTCCAAAAGATAGCACTTCAGTTATTTTCTGTTCTGTTTTCCTTCGTCAGTAAAAGTCCCTTAGTGAAAATATTCCTGCTGGGAATGGAATACTGTTGAGTTGGATGTTCATAAATATTTGGCAATAAAAGAAAGCAGCTGGCTTTTTAAAGTTCTCTGATGGTGCTGATATGCTTAAAACCCATGGGATGCTCTTGAAGAGAGAGTCCTGGGCATGAATCTTCAAGTATCCTTATATCTATATCTGTATCTATATCTATATCTATATCTATATATATCTCCACAGTTTCCTTGTAACTATATAGTACATGCATTGCTTTATGACTCATTTTCCCCTCTCTCTATGCCTCATAGTACTTGGGATTGTTGTGTGTGTTTTTAAATCAGCCTGCTGACTTTTTACTAAAGGCTGGGATGAGCTCAGACTCACTTCATATTATTATTATTATTATTATTATTTATTTATATAGCACCATCAATGTACATGCATTGTACATTGTGCATCATAGCAACTTTGGGTTTGTATTTCCCCCCATGAAAACTCCCAGAAAAAAAGTCCAAAGGACCTGGTCACCAATTGTCCTGCCATTTCCCAGGAAGACCTACAATGGCAAAGGATTTCAGGAGGAGAGCTGGCGGCAGAGAGGGCTCATTGGAGAGGCCTTGACCAAGGACCCACCATAGCTCAGTGGGAGAGCATCAGCTTTGCATGGAGAAGTTCCCAGGTTCGGTCTTGAGTTGGTACAGGCTCCTGATTGGGGCTTGAAGTAGGGTGACCATATGAAAAGGAGGACAGGGCTCCTGTATCTTGAACAGTTGTACCGCAAGGGGAATTTCAGCAGGTATCATTTGTATATATGGAGAACCTGGTGAAATTCCCTCTTCGTCACAACAGTTCAAGCTGCAGGAGTCCTGCCCTCTTGACCAGATACAAAAGAGGGCAGGGCTCCTGCAGCTTTAACTGTTGTGATGAAAAGGGAATTTCACCTGATGCTGCATGCCTACAAATGACACCTGCTGAAATTCCCTTTTCTAAACAACTGTTAGAGATACAGGAGCCCTGTCCTCCTTTTCATATGGTCACTCTAGCTTTAAGCCCAGTAAAAAAATTGCTGGCTCAGCCTTCTGGATCCCAATCCATGCACCCCAGAACCTGACCAACTTGGCATGGACCCATTCCCTTGGTGAGCCTCCATTTCCCACAGAAATGGAAGGTCATTCTTGTCCATAAATGTCCCATTTATACAAATGGGCCTCAAAGGGGCAGTGTACACAAAATTACAGGCTTGAATGGTCACTGGGGTCAAGTAAGTGGCAGGGTTCCAGTCTGCAGCATGTGGGGTAGGCCACCATCCCTAGTTCAATCCCTGGTATCTCCATCTTAAAAGGGATTTTGGTAGCAGGCAATGGGAAAGTCCTCTGGAGAGGCATTCTATTGTCAAACAGTTATATGGAGAAATAATCTCACCACCTGGTGAGATAGGTGAGACATTTGTTTGGTTCGCATTGCAGTGGAAACGTACCAACTTTTAAATTTGTGAACCCAAGTACCAACCTGAGCTGAGTTTGCCACCTAAATCTGTACATTTCAGAATGTTGTTTATTTTTATTTTATTTATTTATTACATTTTTATACCGCCCAATAGCCGAAGCTCTCTGCAGTTGTGATGCAGTTCACACTTAAAAGCATTCAAAATATTCACAGAAATGCGTATAGTTAAAAAAATGTGCACCAAATGTGCACCAAATAAGAAAGTATGAAGATGGGAAATGGGGAAAAATCATCTTAAAATGTGCATGTTTGAAAATGTAAGCACAAAAATGCATAGAAAAATGTGCATGAAAACATGTACAAATTTTTCATATGGATTGGGGGGGGGGGGGAAAGCTCTGGATCCAATGTGGGATTGGAATTGAACAATGAGAAAATCGACCTACTGAGAAAAATTGAGCCCTATAAATTCGCCAGCCCTTACATCTGGAATGAGGCAGATCCCTATGTGACTTCCTATAGATACTGACACTTCATTCCCCTGAAGGGTGTGTGGAAAGGTGTCATCATTCCTCAGAATTTTTGGAAGTTTCATTTTTAAAGAATGGCAGTGGTGGATGAACCTTTTCTGAAGTGCACCAGCACATCAATACATATGCATGAGCACTAAGACTTTCATGAGGTGCATAGCCGATTTCACGCATTTCAGTTGTGGAGGTATATTTGAACTGTTGATGACATATTACAAGACAATTCTGTTGTTGTTGTTGTTGGCTTGTCCTTTTCTTTCTTTCTTTTTTCTTTCTTTCTGGTATATCTTCAACCAAAAGGACAAAACTTGGCCTTTCAAGTTTTGCACAATAAATGAGGCGGAGCTGAGCCTTCAGTGATGTCTAATAGGGGTAATGCGTGAGGTAAAGTAGAACAGGAAGGCCAGGAAATGTTCCTTGGTACAAGAACAGGGGTGTTACAGGCACATCCTGTAATTACTCTGTTTTACTCTGTACAGCACCATGTACATTGATGGTGCTATATAAATAAATAAATAAATAAATAATAATAATAATAATAATAATAATAATAATAACAACATCCATTGCAGATTCCTGGAAGGTACGACATGCAGTTCTTCTTTTTATCTAGACAAGCATGACTTTCAAGAAGCCTGATATGGGAACGGGAACCCCTTTGTCTGCTCTAAGCCCGTGACCAGATGCCTCATCCTTCTTGCTTGACTCACAGTTTTCCATCTGGTATTTATCTTTTTAAGAGCAGCTACAACAGTCAGCATGTGGTTCCATTTTGCACATATTCTCTAACATCTCTGTTTACACCCTGTCACAAGAAAGAGCCCGTGGTTCCCTTTGGAAAGATAAAAAGGCAGGGTTGTTACATACCAGACTCCAAGAGGGTTTCCCTCAAGGCAACAGTGGCGGCCGCAAACTTTGTGGGGCCTGGCGCAAGGAGGAGGGCACTGAGAGCAAGAAACCCCAGCTGTCTGAGGCCTGGAGTCTGAGGAGTTCAGTAGGTGGGCTGCCTGAGGGGGGGAATGTGCTCTATCTTGCTTGCTCTCGCTCTGTGGGGTGTGTGTGTGTGTGTGTGTGTGTGTGTGTGTGTGTGTGTGAGAGAGAGAGAGAGAGAGAGAGAGAGAGAGATTAGGAACACAGCATAGATGTGCATTGCACATTTCATTAGGATGTGCACTCATAGAATTTTTTAAAAAGGTGAACATGTATTGAATACTTAATCATAAAATATATTATTTTATTCATTTATTTATTAAACACTGCAGACACTGATGCTCTACTTGGCATTTGGCTTGCCTGACCACGGGAGGGGGGGAATGAGGAGATGCTCCCCAAGCCCCAGCATTGGTAGAGCTTTGTGGTGACACTGGCCAGAGGAGGGGTTTAAGTAGGGTGGCCATATGGAAAGGAGGACAGGGCTCCTGTATCTTTAACAGTTGCATAGAAAAGGGAATTTCAGCAGGTGTCATTGGTATGCATGTCACACCTGGTGAAGTTCTGTCTTCATCACAATGGATAAAGCTGCAGGAGCTATACTAGAGTGACCAGATGCAAAAGAGGGCAGGGCACCTGCAGCTTTAACTGTTGTTATGAAGAGGAAATTTCACCAGGTTCTCCATATATACAAATGACATATATGCTGAAATTCTCTTTTCAATACAACTGTTAAAGACACAGGAGCCCTGTCCTCCTTTTCATATGGTCACCCTAGCTTAAGAGGTGATATTAGCTTTCAGGGCCTTTCCTCCTCATAGAATCATATAATAGCAGAGTTGGAAGGGGCCTACAAGGCCATCGAGTCCAACCCCCTGCTCAATGCAGGAATCCACCCTAAAGCATCCCTGTCCAGCTGCCTCTTGAAGGCCTCTAGTGTGGGAGAGCCCACAACCTCCCTAGGTAACTGATTCCATTGTCGTACTGCTCTAACAGTCAGGAAGTTTTTCCTGATGTCCAGCCGGAATCTGGCTTCCTTTAACTTGAGCCCATTATTCCGTGTCCTGCACTCTGGGAGGATCGAGAAGAGATCCTGGCCCTCCTCTGTGTGACAACCTTTCAAGTATTTGAAGAGTGCTATCATGTCTCCCCTCAATCTTCTCTTCTCCAGGCTAAACATGCCCAGTTCTTTCAGTCTCTCTTCATAGGGCTTTGTTGCCAGACCCCTGATCATCCTGGTTGCCCTCCTCACCACTTTGAAGCCTGGCACCTGGCAGAGAGGCTCTCAGGGAGAGCGGTTCCTTTTTGCTCCTGCTGCAGGGAGCAACAGCACACTGTTGGAGGCACTGGATCAGTCAGAGGACCAATCCTGCTGCATCTAGATTCTGTCTGGATCCCTCCTCAGTGCCTCCTCCAATTTGGTGCTTATTGCTTGAGACGTTAGGGGGTGCCTGGGCACACCCAGTACTCCCCTTGCACACACCTATGGAACACAAATGGCATGAAGACTAATCATGTGGGATACTGGGTGCTCCCAGGCATCATTTAATGGGGGAATTCGCAGTAGTGCTGCTCTGAAGATTTTCTGGATCGACTTTGCAATGGGGATCAGGTGGGTGTGGTTGGGTGAAACAGGGACTGAAAATCAGTAGCCAGTTGTGGTGTGGTGGAGGAACAACTCTCAAAAATGTTCAGCAATGGGCTTATTGGGAATGACAGCAACTGTGAGTGTTCCTTCCCTTCTGCTTTGCTTGTGAAAAGGGAAAACACATCATTTAGTAAGTGCCAGTAGTGGAAGGGAGGTTCTTCTCAGCAGTCCTCTGCTGGCACTCATCACTGTTTTTCCTCACAATGCGCTCGCTTGAAATGATGCTTTTTAGTTTACCATTAAAAAGCAAAGGGAAAGAAAAAGAGGGAAGTCAGCAGCTGTTGCGGCTCCCACTAAGTCCTTCTCCACAAAATTACGGAGAATTCCTCCCCTGAAGAATTCCTCCCCTGAATGGCTGCCCATGATCACAGCCTGAGAAGATGGGGACAAATTTGGAGCAGCCGTTCAATTGAGCACTACTTTGAAGCTGTAAGGTTGCTTGCTGACGTGCTATGGATGTCTCCACATTGGCTATAAGGGGGAAATCAACAAACGGTTATAACTTTTTAATATTTTGTGAGATTTGGATGAAAATTGCAGGTTTGGATGAACACTGAGGACAGGCTGAAGGAACTTGGGGTGTTCAGTCTGGAGAAAAGAAGATTGATGGGAGACATGGTAGCAGTGTTCAGGGACGTAAAAGGGTACCACAAGGGAGATGGTCAAGAACTATTTTCTGTTGCCACGGGAATTAGGATCATAGAATCATAATATATGATTCTTATACCCAAAATAATGGGTATAAGTTACAGCTACCTAGTCTTCAATGAAATATAAGGGAAAGCTTCCTGACGGTAAGTTCTGTTCAACAGTGGAACAGTCTACCTAGAGAGGTTGCGGGTTCTCCATCTCTGGAGGTTTTTAAGAAGAGGCTGGACAGCCACATCTCATGGATGGCTTAATTGGCTTTCCTCCAAATTGCAGAGGATTGGACCAGATGATCCTTGTGGTTCCTTCCAACTCTACAATTCTATGATTCTATGATAGTATGCCCTTCTGTAGGGACGGAAGCAAGCCAAATTCAAGCCAAATAGGCGCAGGGGCTTCTATTCTTGGCACCTTTGAATCACTCTCTCTGTGCGTGCATGTTTTAAAGTGACTCGCCACTTAGTTTTCTGCGCAATTTGCTGTGTTCTTTGTTGGGTGTCTTGGGAGACTCCCTCCCTCTCTTTCCCTCTCTGTTTCAGAGTTGGCAAGCTCAGCTCAACGTGGTGGAAGAGCAGATGTGCATCATATTGTCCATCAAACATTAACCTTCCACACTTGGAAAGCCCTTGGAGCAGACCCCCATTCTGATCCAGCATCGCTCTTCTTCTGTTCTACCATAGGTCCATCTAGTCCAGCATTCTGTTCACACATTGGCCAACTGGCTGTTGATGGGAGACCTACAAGCAGGACACAAGTGCAGCAGCACCCCTATATCCTATGTTCCCCAGCAACTGGTGGGGAACATAGGAGGCATCCTGTCTCTGATACTGGAGGTAGTATATAGCTGTCAGGACTAGTAGCCATTCATCAGCCTTCTCCTTTAGGAATTTGTCTAAATCTCCTTTAAAACCTGTTTAGAGCTTGAGTTTTGCTGATTCACACATCCCTAGGGACCACTCCCCCCATCAATGTGTGAGATGTGTTCATATTTAGGAGCCATTGTTGCTCTCTGCTTGTCTACAAAGCTCAGGAAAAAGCAAGAAGCACAATTCTTCCCCTTTCAGGGATCCTTGGGAACATACAGAAAATTAAGAAGAGAGGAGGACATTATTTTATTTATTTATTTATTTATTTATTTATTACATTTCTATACCGCCCAACATCCAACCCTACCACAAATAACAGCTGGCTACACACCGGGGGTTAACACGCTCCCTACCTTCACTTCTCCGCCAGTGCTTTCGTTCCTCAGTTGCTTCCTCTTTCAAATGAGCACGAGGCCCATTCAGTCTGCTGTTCTAATCGTGCTGCTTCTCCTGCACACAGCAGGAGAGAGCAGTAATTCCAAGTTTAAAAAAAAGTTGGACTTAATGAGGTTGTTTTTTGTTTTGTTTTTTTGCCACACAAGGAAAGCCAGAAGGGGTGGAAGGCGCACGGGAGGCAGACGACGTCATGTGAGGGACCTGAGCAAACTCCGTGAGTGCCCAGGAACGAGTGTGCAATAAAACACTCGTCAGATGGAGCTTTACTAAGCCAAAGTCTGTAGAACTCATGGTATCACCTGAACCTTCAATGGTTGCGTGCCTTAACTGCAGAGAAAAATCCTGGTTTCTAACCACAATGCTCTCTTCCTGGGTTCTTGCATATTCAGCATTTGCTTTTTTTCCATTGATTTGCAACTGTATTTATCCAAATGTAATTATTAGCCAACTTACAAGATGCCACATGTGTCTTTAGCTGAAAATGTATTTTGTGACTTTATTAGGTAAACATCATTTGATTGGGCTGCTGTAATGAAGCATAATTAATGCTGATCAGGTGACCCCATTATGGGTGTCCTTGCTTGATCTTGGAATGCTGAACACTGCATTTGATGAGCCATTTTCTGGTGTGTGTGTGTGTGTGTATCTGTGTTTTAAGTTCCAAGTATGAACCTTCCTGGTATATACAGAAAGACAAGCATGCATTTCCCAAGGAGGGTGCAGTTTCTCCAGAAGAGATCCCTTAGTTTTGCAGAATGTCTACCTCATCTGGGTAACTGAGATGCCCTTTAAGCACAGCTGATAATATTCAGTGTCCTACATTTTCAGAAGTTTTCTTTAATGCAATTTTAGGAAAAACACCAGGAACCCCACCCACCCACCCCGTATTCCCCATTAAGTCAAGGGTGGGAATAAATAAACCAGTTTTGTGAGATTTTATTATTGTTTTATTATTGTCTATTTTATTATTATTATTGTCTATTTTATTATTGTCTTGTATCCTGGGATCTGGTATTAAAGACATACACCTAGAATTAAATAATTATGAATTTGTTTCAAGTACCACAGCATAATGGACATTATAGCTCTTCTGTACAAAAACTAGGGCTGTGCACGCCCCCCCCCCCACTACTTCATATCCCAATCTGGACCTTCCAGATCAGGCCCGAACTGGTTCAGGTCGATCTGGAGTGAGATTTGGAGGTTCGGATCGATATTCGGATGCCATTTTGCCCACCTTCCCCACTTACCTGCCTCCACTTACCTACCTCCACAAAAGCCCCCCTCTCCCTTCCCAACTTACCTGGCTCTGCCGCCTGCCACCGCAGATTGTGGCGGACAGCGGAGCCAGGTAAGCCCCCTCCCCTTTCCCCACTTACCTGGCTCCATCGCCGTCGCTGCATGGAACGTGGTGGCAGCAGATGGCCAAGCCAGGTAAGCCCCCTCCCCTTTCCCCACTTACCTGGCTCCATCGCCGTCGCTGCATGGAACGTGGTGGCAGCAGACGGCCAAGCCAGGTAAGCCCCCCTCCCCTTTCCCCACTTACCTGGCTCCATCGCTGTCGCTGCATGGAACGTGGTGGCAGCAGACGGCCAAGCCAGGTAAGCCCCCCTCCCCTTTCCCCACTTACCTGGCTCCGCTGCCATCGCCGCTTGGACCGCAGCGGATGGCGGAGCCAGGTAAGCCCCCTCCCCACTTACCTGGCTCTGTTGCCATCGCCGCATGGACCATGGCGGCGGATGGCGGAGCCAGGTTAGCCCTCTTTCCCCTTCCCCCCTTCCCTGGCTCCAACGCCATTGCTGCACAGACTACGGTGGCAGCACTAGGTAAGCCCCCTTCCCCACTTAACTGCCTCTGAAGCTTCGGAACGGTCCGAATCGATTCGGGCTGTTCCAAACCGCTTCAGGTTGATCCAGACCTCCCCTGACCTGCTCCAGAACCAGGTTTAGGAGGTCTGGATTGGCCCGCTCTGATTGGGGGATCCGAAACGGAGCGGAGCGCACCCCTAACAAAAACCCACTCCTGATTTCCCTCAAGCTGTCTTTATTTCAGCTGCAGGACGTGTGTGGAAGTTGCCATTCTGTTACTGCTATTGTTAAACTATTCGGCATCAGAAATAGGGAAGTCGTGGGCACCTGACTGTGTACAATGGAGGCTCTGGATGAGGGCGGACAGGCTCATGCAATACTGCAAGCGGGGGCAACCAGTGGCAGGGCGAGTGTTCAATGAATCAGACCTTGGTGAGTTCACCCTTTTCTAGTTAGAAATCCTTCCTAATCTTCTGCATATCACTAAAATTTCTTTTGCACACACACACACACACACACACACACACACGAAATAATGGAGCGGGGAGGGAGGAAAATCTGCAAACTGGCCTGACTGGATGCAGATCAAATCAAGCTAGCTTGTGAGGAAATAAGATGGTCTGAGAAGGCTGAGCTCATGATAGCAGCAAGCTCCACCCTTGGATGGATTACTCCAATTTCACCATAGTGCATAGGGGACAAGATGGACCATGGAGGCACCCCATAAGCCAATGGCTATGGGGTAGAACAGAAGTCCCCCAACATGATCTTCTAGGACTGATCCTCCAGGGGGGACCAGATCCATTATAACACCATGTCAATCTAAGTCCGATCGAGCAAGTCAGCTTAGGATACCATGGCCAACTAAAAACAATTAGTGGCCCAGAAGAATCAATAGGGTTTCTCTAAGGATGTTGTGGGAGTCCAGTTAGGCCTCAAGCTTGGCAATTTCTTGTGGGCTTCCCCCTTCCACTGTAACACCACTCTCTGAACCCCCACAGTTACCTGACTTAGTGCATGCACAATTTTGCATAAGAATGGCAGCTTGGCTAGTTACATATATGTGTAAAATGATGGCTGTAAATTGCACCATTTATGCAAAATTATGCTTGTAGCTTAGTTTAATTGAATTAATTAATTTGTATACGAACTCCACATCCAAAGGTTTAAGAGCAGTGAACAGCACAATAAAAATGTCATGTTAAAATAATTAATATTTTAAACAGAGTTCTAATAAAACTGAGTTTTGATAAACTGCAGCCAGTCACTCAAGGAAGGCTTTCTAAAATAACCATGTTTTCAGGAGGCACTGGAAGTAACACAATGTTAGCACCCACCTGCCCTCCAAAGGCAGGGAATTCCATGAGAAAGGGGCCACCACACTGAAGGCTCTTCTCCTGGTGGACTCCAATTGGGCCATGGGTCCATGTGGAACCACCAGGAGCATGCCCTCTGATGACCTCACTGACTTAGCAGGTTGATTAGGGTAAAGGTGCTCTTTCTTGTATCATGTTCCCAAGTTGTTTAGGGCTTTCTACACTAGTAGTAAAACCTTAAACCTGGCCTGGTAGCAAATAGGAAGCCAGTGCAGTTCCTCAGCAAAGGAATTGCATGCTTAAAAGTGGTAGCTCCTGACCTAAAGTGTACAATTACTTAAATATATATTCTGCAACCCAAATTAACCGCTTTGCTTCTACATCATTTTATCGATCCAGTCAATAGACCTCACAATAAGAGTTAAATATCAATTAACACACGCAAATAAAATTAAAAACATCAATCGACTTACAGGAGTAAAGTCCAAAACCAGATATTAAATATTTCTATTATTACAGAAAACTAATTAGACAATATTTCAGCCTGTATACACATAGAGGGGAAAAATAGCCACAGCTTTTGTTATAGATTCCTTTGTATCAAAATAGAATACAACAAGAAGAAAATATTCAGATGGTCTTCCAGGATGCAAAAAGATTAATGGATTGATTAAGTTATTACATAGATCTCAGCAACAATTACAGATGAGAAAACATTGTTTACTGTTTTGATTTCTTCAAAACCTTAAGGTTATAATCTGTTATGGAACTGCTGTGTATTCCTTCATTCTGCAATGTTATTCATTTTTCTTCCCAGGCCTCTGCTTCATACACCCAATGCCATCAGTAATATGGAAAAGAGGTAACTATGGCTGGGCCTTTTCAGCTGCGGCACCCAGGGATTTCCTAGACCTGGCCACATTGCCAATTGCTTTTAGATGGGCAATGAAGAAAGAGCTTTGGCAATTTCATTTTTAATAGGCTTTCAAGTTTCCAGATCATAGGGATCCAGAGGGAGAGGTGGGGAAAAATTATTATTATTATTATTATTATTATTATTATTATTATTATTATTATTATTATCAGTAAAACTTGAGCTTGCCAAAGTTTTCAGAATTCCACCTCCAGACTCAAGTCCATATCGGCTTGTGTATTTCCATGTATAGTCTTCCAAATGTATGCATCAATTCTGCTCAGCTTTGAAATGCATGCATTCATCTTCCATGGATTAAAATGTATTTCATAGAATCATAGAATAGCAGAGTTGGAAGGGGCCTACAAGGCCATGGAGTCCAACCCCCTGCTCAATGCAGGAATCCACCCTAAAGCATCCCTGACAGATGGTTGTCCAGCTGCCTCTTGAAGGCCTCTAGTGTGGGAGAGCCCACAACCTCCCTAGGTAACTGATTCCATTGTCATACTGCTCTAACAGTCAGGAAGTTATTCCTGATGTCCAGCTGGAATCTGGCTTCCTTTAACTTGAGGCTGTTATTCCATGTCCTGCACTCTGGGAGGATCGAGAAGAGATCCTGGCCCTCCTCTGTGTGACAACCTTTTAAGTATTTGAAGAGTGCTATCATGTCTCCCCTCAATCTTCTCTTCTCCAGGCTAAACATGCCCAGTTCTTTCAGTCTCTCTTCATAGGACTTTGTTTCCAGACCCCTGATCATCCTGGTTGCCCTCCTCTGAACACGCTCCAGCTTGTCTGCATCCTTCTTGAATTGTGGAGCCCAAAACTGGACGCAATACTCTAGATGAGGCCTAACCAGGGCCGAATAGAGAGGAACCAGTACCTTTATGCACCTTTTTCTAACTACACATGTTTTTCGTATGCATTTTTTCCTCAAATGTACGCATGCTGCCGACTGGATCTTGCACATCACATTGCAGGAGCAAAAATATGCGGACTTTGACCACAAATTGCATCTGAGTCAGGAAGGTGAGAAGATGGCAAATCCTGATCAAATGTGAACTAAAATAAACTTCTCATACAGCCCTACTAGTTCTTAAAGATTTTTTTCCATTTTTTTTAAATGAAGTCTTTGATGTAAAGCGTTTAAAATTTATTTTATGGTTGTGTATTTTAATTTTGATATCAACCTGCTATGTCTGCCTATCTATGAGGTGTGATATATGGGTGCAATAACACTTTGATCAATCGACCAATCATGGCATGTATGTGCCATGGCTTTGAAGAAATTCAGAAAAAACATACTTGGAATGTGGCATTAGTTGAATAATTTAGATATTCTACATGGGTGATGGTTGCTGAAATTTAAATGCAGAAGCCAGCGGAAGAGCTGGATAGAACCTGCAATTCTTGGGGGTGATTGTTCATTGCCTTCATCTTTCCCTTGACTAGCAAGATCAGAATAAATGGTATGAAAGAGTAAAAGTAAATGCAGTATCAGTTATGCAAAATATGATAAATAATACAAATTTGCCAGATTTATATGGTGCAGAATTTGATTTACCAGGGTAAAATGTTTTTTTTAAAAAAGAAAAAAAAGTGGGGTACACATAGCCATAGGTGGTGCCAGACCTTGGACTGCCTCCTACTGTGTATCTGGAGGGGCATTGGACTTCATAGAATCATAGAATAGCAGAGTTGGAAGGGGCCTACAAGGCCATCGAGTCCAACCCCCTGCTCAATGCAGGAATCCACCCTAAAGCTTCCCTGACAGATGGTTGTCCAGCTGCCTCTTGAAAGCCTCTAGTGTGGGAGAGCCCACAACCTCCCTAGGTAACTGGTTCCATTGTCGTACTGCTCTAACAGTCAGGAAGTTTTTCCTGATGTCCAGCTGGAATCTGGCTTCCTTTAACTTGAGCCCGTTATTCCATGTCCTGCACTCTGGGAGGATCGAGAAGAGCTCCTGGCCCTCCTCTGTGTGACAACCTTTTAAGTATTTGAAGAGTGCTCTCATGTCTCCCCTCAATCTTCTCTTCTCCAGGCTAAACATGCCCAGTTCTTACAGTCTCTCTTAATAGGGCTTTGTCTCCAGACCCCTGATCTGGAAACAAAGCCCAGGAATATAACAGGTAACAAACCCCTGACTTGTTACCTGTTATATTCCTTGCTAGTGGACTTCTTGTTTCAAATTCATAATGTGCTAGAATCAGAACAACTGGCACATTGAGTTTTGGGTAAGTAAAGATCGTGGCCGCAACTACAGCTGCTGAAGGGACCGGAATGAGGTCCCCTACAAGTGTCACTGCTGATGTGGGCACAAACCATCATGGGTGGTGATGCTAGGCCTGGCCTGAAGACAGTGTTGGGTTAGAGAGAACCAATCAATCACTGCATGATAAAGCTTTTGACAAGAGAAAGATTAATGTAGCATACTCTCACTTCTGCTTGATGAAGCATTTCAATTAGTCAACACAAGATGATACAAATGGTCCTATATATTAATGACAACATAAGAAATATCCCTTTCAATCCCTTGCCATTATTATTATTATTATTATTATTATTATTATTATTATTATTTCAAGTTATACCCCACCTATATAGAAATACTCTAGGCAGTAATAATTTTGGTCTCCTTGTCATGTTTCCCAAAACCTCCAAAAGAGGTCTGCCATGTAATCCACAAAGCTTTATTCAGGTAATAAACATATCTTCCTACCTGAAGACAGTTTAACCTCTAGGGACTTTCGTCTAGGCAAAACTATGTGAACTAAGCGAGACAATTGTCCTTTCAAGAAAAAGGGAAAGCCCTTTCCCATAACGCTTTAACTTCAAGGTTCTGAAGAAGCCTTTGGTAAGAAGCTAGCTGGGCCGACCTTCTCTCACCTTCCTTTAGCTCCACCCGTTTGAGTCTGCGGCGGACTGTAGGATCAGCTAGCCTTGAAGTGCTCTCCCCCTCTGAAGAATACTGATTTCCCACAGACTGTGTGTTGTTAACACTTTCAGTGATAAGGTCTGGTGAAGGTTCACCCCCAGCTGGTGAAGAGCCCATGAGAATCATCTCACCCACTTCCCTTGTAGGCTGGTACATTTCTGGCGCAGTCTCTTCTGCTTCAGAATCTGATTCCAACTGATCACCTGAAACTCCTTCCCGCAGCCTAAGGGAACAACCCTAGTCACAACACTCCCGGTGTCAGTGGCTTGTTTGGGAATGCATATGGCATACAGCGACATAAGCAGGAATCCTATAAATATCAAGCAAGGAATGAAGGGTTTGGTAAAGTGTCAGGTGTCATTAAAAACAAGGCAAATTCCCTTAAAAAGCTCCAAAAGAGATTAATAATATACCTTTCCCAGGGAGTACCCACCTGCTGAAGAAAGAAAAGAACTAATTCTTAGCTAACTGTCTTCCATTGCCTTTGTAGAGGGATGGAACAATATTTCCCTAGAATTCTCCTTTTCTCTCATACGAAAGGTGGAAGAAATGCCCTCTTTCACTTTAAAGCCGTAATGTTTTATTTTCTCATGGCATCGTGGTTTTTTTGTGGCAAACGAAGAACCTGGCTGCGAAGAAAAGGAACGGCGTGTGTGCCAAATGCAGTGCCTTAAAATAGGTGCTGGGCCTTTTGTGTGCACTTGCAGATAATTATTTTGCCGTGGATTACATATTATTATTAAATGCTACGCTGGGTTTATGCTCTTTTCCTCTTGCCAAATGGGGAGCGCACCGTTTTATATTATACTATTTTCAATGGATTTCCTTCCTGCTGGCTTCTTTCCTCATTAACAGGTAAACCTTAACCATAGTAACTGGCAGAAAGATGGATCGTTGAGATGTTAAAGTCAGGGAGAAAGGAGCAGATTACAGAATGCAGTAGGAATCGAAATGAAGAATTACACAGAGATTGAAGGCTAGACCAAACGTGGCTGTCACCATGGGGATTCTTCAATAAACAACAACATCAACAACTTTGTTGCCATGGGAATGGCTCAGTAAACAACAGTGAAGCACAATACACTACAAGAATGTGAGGCTTAGGCTGTCCTCCAGGTTAAAAGAGCCCCTGTTTAATTGGGGGCTTTCATCTCACTATTATTTCATAGCATCTTAAGTAACTATGAGGAAAAATAGCACAAACTTGTTTTATTCCTAGCCGACTGTCATCCTATAAACCCCAAATCGCTCCCTGAGATCTTCCAAGATGACCTACTGGTTTTTCCATGGCCAGCAATGTGCCGCCAGGTATTAGCATGGAAACAGGCCTTCTCGGTAGTGACACTGGCTCTCTGAAACACTCTCCCTCATGTGCGTCAAGAGGCAGAAATTGTGACGAACTTTAAATGCCTCTTGAACACCCCTCTTATGCAGCCTTTCCCTAACTTGCAAATGACCATGACACTGCTGTTTTACAATCTCGATGCATTTTTTAAAAAAAGAAAAAGCATTTTTATGTAAATCACTTGGTGTTCTTAGGATATCAGGTGGTATAGAGGCAGTTAAAAATAACTGAACTGATGTTATTATTATTATTATTATTATTATTATTATTATTATTATTATTTATTTATATAGCACCATCAATGTACATGGTGCTGTACAGAGTAAAACAGTAAATAGCAAGACCCTGCCGCATAGGCTTACAATCTAATAAAATCATAGTAAAACAATAAGGAGGGGAAGAGAATGCAAACAGATACAGGGTAGGGTAAGGAGGCACAGGGTAGGGTAAAACTAACAGTAGAAAGTAACAGTAGAAGTCTGCACAACATCAAGTGTTAAAAGCTTTAGGAAAAAGAAAAGTTTTTAGTTGAGCTTTAAAAGCTGCGGTTGAACTTGTAGTTCTCAAATGTTCTGGAAGAGCGTTCCAGGCGTAAGGGGCAGCAGACGAAAATGGACGAAGCCGAGCAAGGGAAGTAGAGACCCTTGGGCAGGCGAGAAACATGGCATCTGAGGAGCGAAGAGCACGAGCGGGGCAATAGTGTGAGATGAGAGAGCAGTTAAAAAATAACTGAACTGATGTAATATAGAATGGTGTGGGTATGAGTTCCAGTGTAGTCCAGTGGCTAGGCAGCTGAGCACAGAAAAGTGAGTTTCGGGTTCTGTTCCACCATGGGGTATACAGATGGAAATGCCACAGCTCAGTGGTACAGCACATGCTTTGCATGCAAAAGGTTGCATTCCAGGTTCAGTCCTTGGCATCTCCATGTAGGGCCGGAGAAGAATCTGGTCTGAAAACCTGGAGATTGTTGTTAGTGTAAGCAGAACTGACCCCATGTCAACAGGAATTGTCCCTGCCGGAGAGCAATCATGAATCGACCATCTGTCAAACCATCTTCACCATCCCAGGCAGTGGACTTCAGAAGACAAGAGCAGGTGAAGCATTGAGCCCAGTCAGAGGCCCCCCAACCCTCTTCTCTCAGGCAAGGAATAGGATCCGTGCTACATCAAGCTGTTAGGGATGTAATTGGAACAGATTTAACCCATCTGCTAAATCGTTGAACGTTTCAACTTTTTGAAGAAGGAAGCTTTTAAAGCAACTACCTTAAGAGAGTAAATTACCTAGGCATAATAATTACTAAGAACCTTTAAAGTGCACTCAAATCCAGCTTTGATCTGATTTGGATTAGCACGAAGTTTGATGCTGCAAGGAAGGAACAATTAAATACACTTCATGGGGCAAAGCTGACTTAGCTGACAAAATAGTCTCTTATCTTAACTTGTGCTCCCTCTTGAAATTGTCTTAAACATTTCTCAAGGAATTGACACCCGAATTTCAGTTGAATCCTGTCATGTGTCTTGCTCTTCTGTCCTTCAAATGTTCATTTGGCTTCCTTCTCCTCCTCCTCCTCCTTTTCAAAGAAGGAGAACAGATAGTGAACCCACAAGATGGGTTCTGTCTCCTGAATCTCATGGCTCTTTCAGTACTTATTCCATGACAAGGGGCTTAAGTAGGATCCACTTAACCTGGAGGGAGCCAGGTAGGCAAAATGAGACATCTTTCATCCTGGTCCTTGACCACATATGTAGAGGGACCTGCATGCATGGGGACATTGGGGTCAGACCTTGCTTGCATGTCCCCACCCTGACATCTTTGTAACTCTTGTCTGATCAAGCTAACAAGTGAAGAGGGCTACTGTTGCATAGTTTATACAACACAAACAAAATCCTCCCAGAAAAAATGGCACCCTCAATAGGAAGTCCCCTCCCCCTCCATGGAATGAAAAGAAATTAGGGAAGAAAGCTGAATGGCTTTCAAGCTGGCAAGCATATGGGTGATAATATGCCGTACATCTAAAGGGATACATTTCCGGACCTCTTGTATTGAACGTGTTGATTGAAAAGTGGTTAGGCCTGTGCTAAAAGCATTCTACTTTCCTCATACTTCCATAATGGTGTCTCACTGATTGCTATATGTAGCTTATAGAAGGATTCCCCACCCCTTCGGCCAGTCTGCCTGTAAAATCAGAGTGCTTTTCTTAGGCTGTCAGAAAAGTGGACTTTTTTTCTGTCCACTCCTCAACTGGCCATTAAAAAGAAAGAATGAAAGAAAAGATTAATATCTGTGATGTGTCAGATTTCATCCAATACTCTAATGATTCAGAAAACCTGGAAGTGATTGGTTTTGAAGCACTGAAATGGATCTCAACTCAGCAGCATTGAATCATGAGAGGTCCAAAGCTACATGCAAAGGATATAGACTGGGGGGGATTTGTGCAGCATATCTCATAGGATGAACTAGTTGTCTGGTTGCACACCCAAATTCTGGCTGAGCTAACAATGCATCCGTCAATCCATCACCAAAAGAGTTCAAACTTTATTTTGCATGTTTGAGGCTCTGCATGTACAAAAACATTCTGTGGGTACACAAGCTCCCATGGCTACGTCTGTAGCTGCTCGTCTCATTTCTTCCTGCCCCCAACATCTGGGGCAGGAGAAAAGGGAGGTAATAAAGATGGCTTTCCCACTGAGGCAAGCCCTGAGACTACAATCCCCAGAGTCCCTTGTGGAAAAGAGGTAGCATTTGTGTCAATTTTCAGAGACAATCTTCTAGAAGGTTCTAGGGCCTTCTTCTGTGGCAAATGGCACTCTACCTTTTCCACCCAGTTCCAGCAAACACCATTGAAGGAGCTGTTGAAATGCAATAGCTGCCTCTCACATAGGGATATTGCAGGCATCTGAAATAGGGATGGTGTGGGTGTCTGATGGTGTGGGTGGAGCCCTATGGATTCCCTTCTGCTCGCCCCGCTCCAAACCCCACTTCGCCAAGCTGCTGCCACTTACTGGACCTGTCTGCAAGCGCCCAGTGGCCGCCAAGTCCCCTTAGTGAGCCATCATTTTGTGCAAAATGGCAGCTTGGGGTTTTCTGGAAATTAATGTTACATAAATGGCGGCCATAAAGGGGCCATTTATGCAACATTATAGGCATGAATGTAATATGTTGAGCAGGGGCAGGCGGTGGAGACAATTCAGCGAAACCAGATGGAGGTGAGTCTGTTCATCCCCAACACTGAACGATGCCTGAATTGGCAGTGGTGAGGAACTTGCCATGGGAATGTTGCCCATGGAGTAGAGATACCTGGTACAGCTCGCTTTTGCATTCTGAAGTAGGTGCACGATAATGCCTTGATCCCACAACACTTTTCTTAAATTCACTCAGCCCATATTTTCCACGTGTAAATTCTTCCGAAGAAAAAGAGCCAAGGTATTTAACTTGAGATGTGAGACAAGCCTTTAATCAAGAGGAAAAGCTTAGGTCTGGACCATTGGAACCATCTAAGCAGAAAGGAGCATGTAACAGAGATAGCAATGCTGTGCCGATCATGGAAAGACCTAGTGGGGAAAACTCAGGAACAATTAAGAACATAAGAAGAGCCGGATTAGACCAAGGGTCCATCAAGATCAGCACTCTGTTCACACAGTGGGTAATTTTTGCTGTGTGGTTTTATCCTGGTTGTGCTTTTTATATTGTATTTTGTATTTTTGTTTTCAGATTGTTGGTTGTTTCATTATGCTATTCATGGTTTTAATTTTTGTGAACCGCCCAGAGAGCTTCGGTATTAGGCGGTATAAAATTGTAATAAATAAATAACCAGCTGTCAACCATGGACCCACAAACAAGATACAGTGCACTAGCACCCCCACACCCATGTTCTCCAGAAACTAGTGTATACAGGCTTACTGCCTCTGATACTGGAGGTTGCACTTAGCCATCAGGAATCCAGGACTAGTAGCCATTGATAGCCTTCTCCTCCAGGAAATTATCCAGCCCCCTTTGAAAACCAAATTGGTGGCCATCACCAAATGTTGTGATAGTGAATTGCATAGTTTAACTAGGTGCTGTGTGAAGAAGTACTTCCTTTTATCTGTCCTAAATCTCCCACCCATCAGCTTCATGGGATGACCCCGGGTTCTAGTATTTTGAGAAAGGGTGAAACATGTCTTCCTATCCACGTTCTCCACACCATGCATATTTTTTTACACCTCTATCAGATCTCCCCTGAGCCTTGTTTTTCCAAGCTGAACAATGCCAGTTATCATAACCCTCCCTCATAGGGGAATTGCTCCAGCCCCTTGATCATTTTTGTTGCCCTTTTTCCAGCTCTACAATATCTCCTTCTCCACCTCCACCTCCACCTCCACCTCCACCTCCACCTCCACCTCCACCTCCACCTCCACCTCCTCCACCTCCTCCACCTCCTCCTCCTCCTCCTCCTCCTCCTCCTCCTTCGGCATGGTGTCCAAAACTGTACACAGTATTCTATGTGTGATTTTATCCTGAAGTATGCTTTCCCCACCTCTTCTGTTATATATTTTGGAATGTTTGATTGAGCCTAGAACTATATTGCAGCATTCAGAGAAATGCAAACACTGAAGAATATCTGCTTTCTGATCCACATCTTCACCTAAGAAGTGCAAATTAAATTGGTTTGTTTAAAAATGCATACTGGACAAAGTCCTCTAGCATCCCTTCCGGGGGCACAATAGCAACATGTTGAAAATATACAACCAAGGTATTAAAATTCAGCATGTAAAATGTAGACACATATTAAGCCTTGAGCCTCATGCCAGAATTTTGCAAGAAATGCCTTCAAATGTTTCTGAAAGATGGATATAACAAGATGCTTTCTCAAGAGTTAATCCTATGATCTATTATAGTCCTGCACTTAAAATTAGCCACAAAGATCCTCAGTTAATGGGATAGATGACATGTAAACAAACTCTATTATGGCATGAAATTCTTTTGCATTTTCAGTGTTGTAGGAACACATGACAAGGATGAAATCTGTTGCTGCATCTGCCTTCCACAGAGATATTAGATTAGACTTCTGTAAGTCATCAACTAGAACTGTATCCCCAGGCAACCAAACTTATTAACCTCTCCCCTCCCACAGCACCTGAAACAAACAGAAGAAGAAAAAGGAGAAAGAGAAAGGCCAGATCTACAACAAACAGGATATAACACTTTGAAAGTGATTTGAAAACCATATATGGAATGTGTCATGGGCCCCAACAGTTGTCCATCCCTTTATAAACTATTATAAAGCATTAATGTAGATCCTGCCATAAGAGAAAGAGAAAGGGGAGGGAGGAGGAGGAGGAGGAGGAGGAGGAGGAGGAGGAGGAGGAGGAGGAGGAGAAGAAGAAGAAGAAGAAGAAGAAGAAGAAGAAGAAGAAGAAGAAGAAGAAGAAGAAGAAGAAGAAGAAGAAGAAGTTGTTGTTGTTGTTGTTGTTGTTGTTGTTGTTGTTGTTGTTGTTGTTGTTGTTGTTGTTTAATCCCGGGTGAATTTCATCTGATTTCCTTTTTAAATGAGCTACCATCAATCACACTTCCCAAACTAACTGGAAGACAGTTATCCTTTGAATTACACACTTCTCTATTTCCTGGTGCAGATATAGTTTAGGGATGCTGGAGAAATCTGAAATAGATTAAAATGAGTTCAGATTTCTATGAATTGAACCCATGGATTCTGCAGTAGACTGGCCACTTTGAGGCATGGAGAGTCAACAGACTTTCAGTTCATTTTTTTCCTACCCTGAAATTTATGCAAATATATTCATTATTCAAAAAAGATGCAAATGTAGTACAGTATGTAGTAATGCTTTCTGGACAAAGTTGAATGGAATGAGGGGAAATACTGTTGTTGGAATGGGCAAATGAGTGGTGTTGAGATCACCAGGGTTCTCCAAACATCGTCTTGCCACGGAGCCAGATTTCGATGAATGGGGAAACGATCGAATGGGAGATTTGTGCAAATCTCCCCCATATTTGCACAAACTTCCTGCATAGACTAAAGTGGGGCTGATTCAGTCTAATGTGGAAATTTGCGCAAATTAGGACATTTGGACCAATCAAACAAGGAACTGGGAATGAGACGAACATGAGCACGTTGAATAATTTGCAAATGTTTTCGGCAGACGCATGCTCACGCTCACGTTCAGAGCTTCAAAGGGCATGCTCACATGTTTTGTGAGCGAAAACGAAATTCTCATACATCCCTACTGTTTCCAACAGGAGAAACAAGTGGCAGAAATGCAACTTTCAAGGAAGGGTCCCTTTTTGCATGGATGCACTCTACAGCTTTCCTTCAGCATATGGAGAACCTACATTTCCCCAAAGGAAGCAATGTGCATACCTAACTAATTATTTCGCATGATAAGCTGCATTTCAGGGTCTAAGGATAGGGAAGTTTTGGGCTCTCCTGCACTAGAGGCCTTCAAGAGGCAGCTGGACAACCATCTGTCAGGGATGCTTTAGGGTGGATTCCTACATTGAGCAGGGGGTTGGACTCGATGGCCTTGTAGGCCCCTTCCAACTCCACTATTCTATGATTCTATGAACCCTTCCCCATGCTTTCTGAACATACAGTTGGCAGGGAAGTATTTATGTAATGAAGTTTAGGGATGTGCCTATAGCGCATGGGGTGGCGCCGTCCCACATGTGTCCACACCCTCTCGCATGTTCTTTCAACAGAGGGCATTATGTTTGACCTTCAGTATTGGTTCTCTGCTTGCAGCCCAAAATCTTAGTTCATTGGCCCAGGACTAGGAACAGGATGCCTTTCTGAAAGGGGACAAGGAATTCAAAATTCTACGAATCCTGAAAGCGGTGATTAAAGAGTGCTGAAATCTTTTAAAATAGACAATTAGATGCATAATTATGACAGTCATTATTCAAAACTTAAAAGCAACTGTGATTACCCCCCCTACATTTCTAATGATTGTACATTATTAATTACTACTTTCTACATTTCCATCTCAAAAGGCATTCAAATAATCTTAATACAAGGTTGCCAGTTGTAAATGTTAAAGGAAATTTGACTTAGAGCCCAGATTGTTTCAAGAATTAGATTGTGAAGTACTCGCTTGTGGTTAAATGTGATTAAACTATGCATTGCAGACAATGGTGACTTTAGGGAATGGAGCGCTCCCTGGAGCGCCCTTCCTTCCCGCCCCGAGCGCTGCCCACCTGGCCCCCTTTTGGCCAAGGCGGCATGCCATTAGCAACTCACTAGCCCTTTTTCCTATTACATAGCCATCACTGGCCTTGAGTTTGCTCTTCCTGGGATGACATTGTCTCTAGCAACTCATGCTAACAGATATTTTAAAATGGGGTGGGCAACTTTCAGCCCCTAGGTGTTGTTGGACTACAACTCCCATGATTTCTTACTATTGACTATGCTGGTTAGGGGTGATGGGAATTGCTGTCCAAGAACATAAGAAGTGCCATACTGGATCAGAGCAAGACCTTGGCTAGACCTAAGGTTTGTCCCGGGATTGTCCCGGGATCGTCCCTGTCTCCTCCCGGGATATCCTGTGTGTCATTTACATGAACAGGGATGATCCTGGGATAAACCTTAGGTCTAGCTGAGGCCAAAGTGTCCATCTAGTCCAGCACTCTGTTCACACAGTGGCCAACCAGCCATCGGCCAGTGACCAACAAGACATTCCCCAAATCCTTTCCATGGCAGAAAAGGAGCAGCGATTTATCATTGACCAGTTCCAGAAAAGTAGGGTCTGTACCTGATAAATAGGAAGATGATATGGTTGACTAGTTCAAACAAGAGCACTAAACATTGTAGCATTGGTAAACATGTTCCCCACCTAAAATCCAAAGTGGTACAATTCACTCAGACATTCATGGAAGGGCTAGGGATGCATGAGAAATTCATTTGAGTTCATTTTTTTAAAAAAACAAAAAACCAGGATTTATCGAGTTTGCATCTTCCAGGCTGATCACAAATTATGCAACTGAAGTCTATACATTTCTGAGTTTGACATGTAATTCACAGACAGCCCCCTCCCCCGCCCAAATCTCTTTGGCAGCATGAGCACATTTGAAAAATGGCCTTTACTGAGTGGGGAAAGCATGTGGCAATTCAAAAATGCACACAAATGATACATACATTTGGGGGGAAATGCATTTTAAAAAAGCTCATAACGTCATGCAGACTCAAGTCGGAATGAGCTTTGAGATGGTATTTGGGGGAATTTATTTTGCTGATTTGCACATGCCTAGGTAGAATTTGCTGAGTGTGTAGAGCAGCCCTTACTCACAGAGTAAACTATTCCTGTTTATGGCCAAGCTGACAGAATGTAGACCTTTACGACCCAGCGACAAGCAAAGTGAGTCAATTGTCTCTGTAAACATCATATAACTTTGAAGCTCGCTTATGAAGTAGCTGTCACTGTCCATTCTGCAAAAAAGATATTTGTGCCACATTTCATTTTGTGTTTTGCCTCAAGGTCATTCTATTATCAGGGAGTACATCAACTTCTCTTACTGGAAATCTAACTCCCTCCTCTCTAGGCAATATGGTTCCACCTCCCTACACGGAAGGTCAGTCAGCTAAGGTCACCATGCCAGTGCTGTGGATTCTGACCAGCAAATAAACCCTAACGGTGTTCCTTATTTACATTTAAAATATATGTGAATTGGGTAAGAAGTAAAACCATAAGACTTCCCAGAGTAGATCAAACATCTCTATCATCCTTCATTCAATTTGCAACAGAAATACCTGGCCAGGTATCTCTAGAGGTAAACAAGTAAGGCATGAAAGTGCTGTTTGTCTCTAATAGCATTTGTAGGGTGACCATATGAAAAGGAGGACAGGGCCCCTGTATCTTTAACAGTTGCATAGAAAAGGGAATTTCAGCAGGTGTCATTTGTATATGTGGAGAACCTCTTCAGCACAACAGTTAAAGCTGCAGGAGATATACTAGAGTGACCAGATTTAAAAGAGGGCAGTGCTCTTGCAGGTTTAACTTTTGTGATGAAGAGGAAATTTCACCGGTTCTCCATATAGCCTCATGTGGCGCAGAGTGGAAAGCAGCAGCTACTGCAGCCGAAACTCTCCCCACGGTCTGAGTTCGATCCCAGCAGAAGCTGGTTCTCAGGCAGCCGGCTCAGGTCAACTCAGCCTTTCATCCTTCCAAGGTCGGTAAAATGAGTACCCAGCTAGGTGGGGGGAAAGTAACTGCGACTGGGGAAGGCAACGGCAAACCACCCCACTACAAAGTCTGCCAAGAAAATGTCAGCGAAAGCAGGCGTCCCTCTAGGAGTCAGCAATGACTCAAGTGCTTGCACGAGAGGTTCCTTTCCTTTCCTTCTCCATATATACAAATGACACCTTATTATTATTATTATTATTTATATAGCACCATCAATGTACATGGTGCTGTACAGATTATACACAGTAAATAGCAAGACCCTGCCGCATAGGCTTACAATCTAATAAAGTTGCAGTAAACAATAAGGAGGGAAAGAGAATGCAAACAGGCACAGGGAAGTGTAAACAGGCACCGGGTAGGGTGAAGCTAACAGTATAGAGTCAGAACAAACTCAGTATTTAAAAGCTATAGGGAAAAGAAAAGTTTTTAGCTGAGTTTTAAAAGCTGTGATTGAGTTGGTAGTTCTCAAGTGTTCTGGAAGAGCGTTCCAGGCGTAAGGGGCAGCAGAAGAAAAAGGACGAAAAGATACAGGAGCCCTGTCCTCCTTTTGATCACCCTAAGGATAATGTACTTCTGAACATGGAGGTTCTCTCTCACACTCACTCACACACACCTCAGTTGTAGATACTTAAATTAATGCTGTGCTGTAAATTTCAGCCATTCCATTTTCAGCATTTTGTGGGGTTGGGGGGGAAAATGAAGACTTGGGCGAAAGAGGCTGGGAGAGCTGAGAATTTTCTCCTTGGGGAGGGGGACAGGGTTTCCACATACCTTTTAAAATGTAGCCAGTTGTTGAGGGGTCTCCTTTCTTTCTTTTATTTTTTTTTCAAAACAACCCCAGCATTTTCAGGAGCCCAGGAGTTCTTCCTGAGTGCTTATTGGAGAGAGAGAGAGACAGAGAGAGGTCACATGGTCTCTAATAGGCATTCATTAAGAACTGCTGTGCTCCTCCAAATCCCCAGGGAAGGGGGTGATATTTTTGTTGTTGAAAAAACTAAAACAAACAAACAAACAGGAAGAAGCCCCCTCAGCAACCGGCTGCATTTAAAAAAGGTGTGTGGAAACCCTGGCCAAAATTCCCTCCTCCCTGTGAAAGAGGCGGAAAGAACAATGCCTCTTCTGCAGGAAGACAGAAAGTTCCTGAAAATAGGTGGCAGGATTTGGCCCAGCACTAACTTAAATGGCATTAGCCCTAGATGGAGATAATAACAGCAGGCTTTGGGAAATCCTAGAGTTGCAGAAGTACATGTTTTTCAGGAAAAAAATGGAACCTTAAGGGAGCAATAATAATAATAATAATAATAATAATAATAATAATAATAATAATAATAATAATAATAATTAATTAATTCCCCAGACATCCAAATGATGTCTGAGCACGCTCAGTGGCCACAGAATTGCCAAACTTGAATAAACCATTCCTCAGATGCAACTGGTTTTCTATTTGTCCAGTTCTTGGCTATAATAATCTTTGCTGCTTTAACATATTTGGTATCATGGGCTGCTGAATTTTGGGGACCTCAGATTGAAAGCACAAACACCCACACCCACAAAAAAACCAAAAAAAACCACCTTCTAATAAATTTGTTTTAGGGTTAAGTGATAAATTAAATTATATCCTGTTACTTTAAGAACTGACAGAATTCTTATAAGGATAGAAAAACAACCCACAAGGCTAAAAAAACAGACACTAATTCTTAGTAATAATACAGTTTTACCTTGATAGTTTATAACAGTTTTCTAATACCTTGAGCTAAAAACATACTTCTTCTGAAACTACAGACACAACGTTGTTTGTAAGACATGTTACCAGCCCAGGATACATTGGAAAATAGCATAATAAAATACCCTCCCAAACACATCTCTGTCTATTTGTTATGGATTCTGTATGAAAGTTAAGGTAAAAGAGGGATTCCTAGGACCCATTTCGTGGAATTTGGGGGCAGGGAAGGAATCCCTTTTGGTGCACAAATGGGTTGCATAGGTCAGTTCTTGAGGTCTGGTCACAAGACAAGATTACTTACCCCCCCCCCCCCCCACACCCACCCAAGTTTTAATTTTGAAAGACCTGTGGGAATGTTAGCTCAATGAGCTCACAATATCGCCATTTAACAAGGGCATCCCCAAAAGACTGACTCTCTCTTTCTCATTTAAATAGAAACAAGAGGGACAGTGATTTATTAGGAATATAAATAAGGGACTAACCCTGGCCAATAGGGACAGTTCAAGCATATGACATCATATGCCCCACAGTTACTATTTTCCCCTAAACACTCTACACAGAGAGAGAGAGAGAGAGAGAATGAGAATGAATCATCTTTCCTTGTGGAAAAAGTGCTTGCCAAAAATAAGGACACATTTATAGCTACTTTATTTTAGCTGCATGACTCTCTCTTTTTGCATTCAGCTGATATTACAACAGGAAAATGATATCGTTGGCAGAAATATTTCCTGGAAGGAGGTAAAGCACTCAAGCTAGCAAATGTTTGCTACTCGTACATTTGTAACATATATAAACACAGGGCTGTTTGCAATTTTAAAAGCAGGGGTATTGTGAAATGGGGTTTTTAAGTTTCTTCAAGGCTCTTGCATTAGCCTTCTTGACTTTTCTTGTGCTGCCCTTTATTTTTTGTTCCGTGCTAAGAGCAATAGAGTGTAATCAGTAAATTTCTACAGAGGAGAATTTGGAGGTTTCTCCTCAAGCAAAACCAACCAACCCATCAATCAAGGGTTTTAAATGCTGAGAGAAAAATTCTGATGAGGTAAGTGACTATTTTCAGGCAGATTCCTTACAATCCCACCTGTAAGGTGACCCTATGAAAAGGAGGACAGGGCTCCTGTATCTTTAACAGTTGCATAGAAAAGGAGATTTCAGCGGGTGTCATTTGTATATATGGAGGACCTGGTGAAATTTTCTCAGCTGCTGTTGTGCACCTGAGAAAAGCCCATTTTTGAACCTGGTATTTGTTTTAAGTGGAAATCCACCTTTGACAACAATGGAACTTTTCTTTTATTTGTGTGATGCTCAGGGTTTCCACTAGGGATGTGCTCCGCTTCTAATCGGACTGGCGAATTAGAAGCGGAGCAGAGTGCTTCGCCTCCCCTTAAGGCGGAGGCGAAGAGGATTGGGGAGCCGGCGGAGCGTGGCGAAGAGGATCGAGGTGAAGGCGGATCCTTTGCCTTGATCCGGAGCTCCGCCGGAAAGGTAAGTGGGGTTTACCGGGCCCTGCTGCTGTCGCCCATGCGGCGACAGCGGCAGGGCCCTGTAAACACCCCCTCCTCTCCCTTACCTGCCTCCGTCTGTGGTCCCTCGGCTTCTTCAATTGAACCCGTGGTTCAACCAGGAAGTCTAGGCCGCACTTGCGGCCCAGACTTCCTGGTTGAACCGCGGGCTCAATTGAAGAAGCCGACGGACCGCGGACGGAGGCAGGTAAGGCCCCCCTCCCCCTTGGTCCCTTACTAGGCTCTGCTGCCGTCGCCGCACAGGCGGCGACGGCGGCAGGGCCTGGTAAACCCCCCGCCCTCCTCTCCCGGCCTTACCTGGCACCACTCCCCTCCACTGCGGAGCTCCGATTTGGAGCCGGAGCTCCGCAGTGAAGAGGAGTGGAGTATGGGCGGAGCGGCGTGGAGCGGAGCGGGCCGATCCAAAATTTTCGGATCGGCCCGCGGGGCAGAGCGGGGGGTCCGGGCACACCTCTAGTTTCCACTGTAGCTCTGGTCCCAGCTCTACAAGGACTTGTTCTTTCAGCACTGCTTGGGCTTGGCTTCCTATGACCCAGTAAGGGAAGCTCCAAAGCAGTAGATCAGGCTACTCAGAGCCAAATCCAAAGAGCCCAGACCATGTTCATTTCAGCTGTGTTTCAAGCTTTTCCCCCCAATAACAGAGCCAAAGCAGCTCTAAAGCTTGGCGGGTCAATTAGAATTAGGAATGGATGGACTCATCACTGTCCGGTTTTGCCAGGCTCTCACTGAATCATTGCCCGCTGCCACTTGCCGTGCCATGTGAGCTGCTGGACAGCCCGGTGAGTTCCTGATGACTGCCATGGGGCTACCTCAGAAGAATGGAAGGCTGAGACACCCTGTGCCGGCTGCCTGAAACCAGCTTCCGCTGGGACCAAACTCAGACCGTGGGGAGAGTTTCAGCTGCAGTAACTCCTGCTTACCACTCTGCACCACATGAGGCTCACTAGGACACACGACATATACAGTTTTCAAGCCATTTTCAAAGTGCCATATCCTGGTTGGTGTAGATCTTATCCTGGTGAAATTCCCTCTTCATCACAACAGTTAAAGCTGCAGGAGCCTGCTGTCATTCGTATCTGGTCACTCCACAAAAGAGAGCAAGGCTCCTGCAGCTTTAACTGTTATGATGAAAAGGGAATTTCACCAGGTGCTACATGCATACAAACAACACCTGCTGAAATTCCCTTTTCTGTCCAACTATTAAGGATATAGGAGCCCTGTCCTCCTTTCCATATGGTCACCCTACCTTAGTGAGCCCCCATTTTGCATATAAATGGTGGTTTGGAATTTCTGAGAATCTAATGTTACATAAATGCCCCCTTTATGGCAGCCATTTATGCAACATTAGAGTCCCATAAATCCCAGAGCTGACATTTTTATGCAAAATGGCAGCTTTGTAAGGGAACAGGCACTCGTGGACCATGCAAGCACTCAGCGAATGGAGCCAGTAAGTGACTATGGCAGGGTCCAGGAGGCTGAGTGAGGAGGAGTCCACTCTCAGACTAACACAACATCCCTAACAGAATAAGTCTGTTTTTCATTCATGTCTGTCTTGCATATAAGCAAACATAAGTCTATTCCACCCAATTTCCACATCAGTCTGCATTCATTTCATTTCTTTTTTTAATGCACAATTGCAGTTAATTCTTGTACACACTTTTCTTGGATATACACATTTCGTATACAACACGCCCTAATATGGACCTTTTTGTATGCAACTTTCCCTGCGATACATTTTTTTGGGGGATGCAAATTTTCAACTAAGAACTGAATCACAGTGTTCTCAGAAATGTACAGTCTGCTCAAATTTGGCCTTAGCTAGACCTAAGGTTTATCCTGGGATCGTCCCGGGGTCATCCCTGCCTGCTCCTGGGATTTCCTGTGTGTCATTTACATGAACAGGGATGATCCTGGAATAAACCTTAGGTCTAGCTAAGGCCTTAGTCCAGGGACTGCAAAGTAGGTTGGTTCACTTAAAAATGTGGGTTTGATGAAACTCCCCCCTCCATTTTCTGTAGCCACTGGATGGGGCGGGGAATGTTTGCTCTTTCATAATCTCTTATATGGCAAAGAAATGAATTTGTGGACTCTGTCATCTAACATCATTGAAAGTTTGAAAGAAGAAGGAGCTACAGTAGTTGTCTTTTCTTTTTCTTTTTAAGCAAGGAGCTCATTTCAGTTCAGACTCTGTGCATGCATATATATGACTTCTAATTTCCCCTTCTTTGTTTGCCTATAATAAATTTTCAATTAGAGAAACGAGAAGAAAGCTCCTGTTTGCACACAAGTACCCTGGTAATTAGCAAGGAAGGGAACACTTGAAGGTTTAATTTTTTTAAAAAAAAAGAAGAAAAGAAAGCAAATTGCTTTTATATTTTCACATTCATTGTCCTGAGTGTGACAGAGGTGTGTTCAGTAAATATGGTGAAAAGCGACCTCAAAACCAATCCTTAGTGTAAGAATTGTATTTGTTATCCAAGATGAACAATGACAGATATTCCAAGCTGCACTTCAAGGACAAGGGGATTGTGTTGCTTAAATGAGGAAATGGAAAAACCTTGGTATTGCACCCAAAATGGTATGGGGCGTTCGGATTCCTTAAGCCCTTTGACAATCTGGCTACTATATTTAGCTTGTTTCAATGCTGCCAAAATGGCAACCTACTGCAGGGATTACTTGAGCAGCTGCAAGCGCACAAATATGGAAGAGTTCTATTTGGTGGTTGTGTAAAGCACAAGGAGGGTCCTTACTCCCTGGAGAAATTCATAGGTCGAAGGAGGTATTCATCAGGTTTTTGCTGCCTTGCCAGAAAGAAGGATTACAGCTCATCAGTCTAGCTAGCTGGTCCAGGTGACCAGGTGAGCCAAGAGTGGTCACGCTGACCTTATTTAACAGCTGTCACAGGCTTGATTCCTTGAGTGGGTCCTTTTGGAGGGACCTCAAGTGGGTTAGATTTGACCTACAGGCTTGAGCTTCTGTAGTTTCAACATACCTGATACATGATTGAGCTGTCCATTGCTTTATTTCTTTGAAACAGGGGAATTATGCAAAGCCTTGGAGATACAGAAAGCTTAACCACTTTTGTTTCTGCTTAACCAATGTCATCGGTTCAAGGTTGCATTCTGAAAGCTATAAGATGCAGAATGATACAGTGAAAAGAACATTTGTCACCCCATGACTGAGAATTGTGTTATGATGTCAGGCCTAGATCACAGCACGACAGAACATTAATCACAGAGCCCTTGTGTACAGGGCAGGAAAAGCAAAGAGATTCCAGCTTGTGTAAAGCATCTGTTGTGGATTTGGTGCTCATACAAAGCTGAAAGGCCCAGGGGTAAAATTCTGTACTGAGAAACATTTGATGAAAGTTGGAGAAGAAGCATACACATACATACTCACACACAGAGAGAGATTGAGATTGGGAGAGAGAGAGAAAGAGAGAGATATTTTCCAGATTTAATCAGAATTTCTTGATAACAATGCAATAGGTGTGAAACAAGGAGTTAAGCATGACAGCTCTATTCACCTAGGGGAAGCAGACAGATGTTGTTGAAGTGATAATAACTTGGAGAATCAGGATAAAGAGACGATGGGTTGCTTAAACCCATTAAAGCTGACGGAACCTAGCCGTTAAGAGATGGCCCTACAGATTACTACCAATTATTAGAACGTTGCAGGGGCCCTGCAAATCGAACCAGGCATTTATTTTAGCGCTGTGCCAAAAGTTTCACCCATGAGAATTTCAACCATTCTCATTCAATTCGATAGAAAAGAAACTGCTTTCAAAAAGAAATTCAAAGCAGAAGAAATTTCAGGGGAATTCTCATTGGTTTGGTTCAGGGTTCTTGTGCTTACCTTACTTACAAGATGGTTGAGGAGTGTGTTTGAGAGTCCCGTCTTTCATTGTACAATCATCGTTCTGATGGCCTGTAGCCTCCTTGGCTTCCTGCACTTTCTGCCCAGGAGAAGACATCATTAATATATTCCTCTCATGGGGTCTTTTTAGCTCAGGAAGTGCAGGCAGCCTGGGAGACCCCAGAGCAATGGTGATATGTGTAAGAGGAGAGAGAGAGAGAGAGAGAGAGGGCCTTGCTAGACCTGCCGGAGAAGCCGGCAGGGAGGAGGGGCGATGGCGCGCTAGAGTTAGCGCGCGCCGTCGCTGGCTTCCAGACGCATGACACGACGGGGCAACACGAAGCCCCATAGCGTCGGCCATTTTTTTTTAAAGGCACCATGTGTGCCGGGGAGCCGCCGGAGAAGGTAGCTGGTTTTTTAAAAAACAATAAAGCCCCCCCGCCCCTGATTCCCCCCCAATGCCCCCCTCGCCCCTCACTCGCCCGTCCTCCCCCCATCCCCGATGCCTTGTCCCCGGCTCTCCTTCCCTCGCCGCGCCATCCCCGATGCCTCGCCCCCGTCCCCGATGTCCGGCCTTCCCCCCCTCTCCTGCCAGGTCCAGCCTTCCCCCCCGCCCCTTTCTCCCCCCCGGCCCGATGGGCTTGTATGAACGCTGTGCCCAGTCCGTGGCTTTTCCCAGATACTCACGAGTAAGCGAGCAGCCACAAAAAGCCATGGACCCTGCTAGACATTCCGCAGCCCTGGCCTCAGGCCGGGGCTGCGGAAAAGCCGGGCCATAAGCGAATTCGCTTATGCCGGCTTAAGGCAGGTTTCAGCGCGGCCTGACCCCAGATTTCCCTGTGCGTCATCTGGATGCACAGGAGGGAAACCAGGCCTCACACTGTGCTAACGCCTGGTCTAGCAAGGCCCTGAGTCAGTCAGTCCCCTCAGCCATGTTACAGTAATTAGGAAACTCCAGAAACACCACCAACACACATTCAAAATAAAATATTAAATGCCCTGAGAATGAGGCAGAAAAATGGAAGCCCCTTTCATGGGGAAAGAATGCTTAGAAGGAATTCCTGAGATTTTTCATTTCTTACCTCTTAGAAATGAAAGGACATTTTTCAGATTTTTCTCCACATTTTCTTCACCATTTTTTTTTTTTTTTGGTGGTGGCTGCATTCCCTCCCCTCAATCCCCTGGAGTGATGCTAGGTATGTGGGGCATTGTGGTGGATGTGAAATAGGGGGCACACTGCCAACCCTGTTGAGGCTGTTGCCATTTGCAGTGGCAGTGCAGAAAAAAACAAAATTCCTTAGGAAAATGAATGAAAGAAGCTGTACTACACCCTTGCTGATGGTGATGCCTACCCATGAGAAATTGTTGGAGAATTTCTCCTCTCCATGGGGGAAAAAAATCAGTGAAATGGCCACCTCAATTTCTCTACCCACAAATGGGGTGGAGAATTTTGGGAGATCACTTGTGTACAGCTTTAATTTATTTAGTTTTATTTATTATTTATTATGTGATGCCCCATGATTATAGTTCTCTGGTTCACATTTCACCTCTGCTATAAATTCACTAGGTGCCCTTAGGCAAGCCACCCCGGCTTGGCCTCAGCCCCTGCCTTCATCTCTAGTATGGGAGTAATAAAACCAATCTACCCTGCAATGTTGTTGTAAGGATCATCACGCTTTGCACATTTGAAAGTGCTGTAACAAAATATCAAAGCACTCCGGTTCGACACCAACATGACCTCATCTTTGCTCCCTTACTTAGGCCTAGGCTGTTTCTACACCTGCCTTTTTCCCTGGGATTGTGCCGGGATCATCCCTGTGCATCCAAATGACACACAGGGGATGCCGGGAGTGGGCAGGGAAGATCCCTCCCATTTGCCTGGGATAATCCTTAGGTGTAGAAAGGGCCCTAATCCACACCAAGCAGTATGAAGGCGGTGTATAAAAGGCAGGAGCCACACCAAGCAGGACAGAGGTATGAAAGCAGTATATGGTCTGTGTCAATGGGCTCCAACAGTTGTCAGTGCACTTCAATACCACTATAAAGCTGTAGTGTGGCTCCTACCTCTTATATACTGCTTTCATAGTGCAATATCCTGCTTGGTGTAGATTAGGCCTTAGAAATATTTCTACCTTGTCAGAGCCTGACTCAGCCCTAACTGTGCTGCCCTGAGTGCCTCAAGAACATGTGCTCTTGCCACATCTGTGACTTAAGAGCATGCAAGCAGAAGGTGTTGAGACTTCAGCTTCCATGTATAGCTTCATCCCACGTACCTGTTTCCCTCGAATTATCCCCTACAGTGTTAAGATGTCGCTGTTGTTGTTGTTATTGCTAGCTAAATCACACCCCGGGCGGCAGCGCTCCTAAGATCCCTTGCATACCAGGAAAAGGATTTAACGGGGGAAATGTAAAAAAAAAAAAATCATAAAAAATCAACGGATGACTGAATCTGATTCAAATCTGGTATGCTTAAAGCCCTCCTTAATATCTATTACTGTGCCGATTTTGATGTCTTTATCTTTAAAACTTACGCAGATGTAAGCATTTGTTTAATCTGAAGCTTAAAAGTATCAAATCCTGCTCCTGCGCCCCCAGTGGCCGCTCGGAAAACAACAAATGATTTGCTCTAAAAGTAGTACCAAAATAGGTCGGGTCTTTTGCCTTCATAACACAATTAAAGCAGGAGGCATGGGAGGACTACACAGTCAAAGCAGATTATAAGCTGGAAAACTTTGGAGTCCTTTGCATGCCATTCGCAGTGATTGCACAGTATACCGCTGGTGTGATAACGCTCGTGGAGTCTCCTGAATGGCTTTGAGTGGGTTGCCTTCCCAATTCCAACTCTTTGTGCTACAGTAGTACGCCGAAATCTGCAGTGTCACTTCCACCTTTCTGAATTGTCTTCCCTCCTCACCCCATTACTAAATAGGCTCTTTATAAACAGATCCAGGACTCGGGCTATGAAGCGTCATGCTGGGCTGTTCTGCTACCTGTTTATTATATGTGATTAGAGAATGCAACAGTGACTTTGAAGTGCCAACGGGCCTGTAGAATGCAAATATACTACCCCCACCTCATTTTCAGAGTGCCTACGCTCCAAGGCCTGTAATTTTCTTAATCTTCTTAGACCTTCTTGTGTCTCCATCTACAACCTATGATTATAATTCTCCTACAGAATTAGGTAACACTAGTTTTATTTCCTCATGATGTTTGGTTATATCTTGTTGTAGGAGAGAGAGAGAGAGAGAGAGAGAGAGAGAGACCAGACCCCCAGTCAGGCGCACACAACATCCCTGTTTCAAATATTTGAAAGACTGTCATGTAGGAGAGGGAGCAGATCTGTTCTTGGTTGTTCTGGAAGGCAGGAGTAGAAGCAATGGGTGGGAATTGAAAAGAACCAGATTGTGTTTCAATGTTAGGAGAAATGTCCTAATGGTTGACCTTGGTAGGTTGTGGGCTTTCCTATTATTATTATTATTATTATTATTATTATTATTATTATTATTATTATTATTATTTATATAGCACCATCAATGTACATGGTGCTGTACAGAGTAAAACAGTAAATAGCAAGACTCTGCCGCATAGGCTTACAATCTAATAAAATCATAGTAAAACAATAAGGAGGGGAAGAGAAGGCAAACAGGCACAGGGTAGGGTAAGCAGGCACAGGGTAGGGTAAAACTAACAGTATAAAGTCTGCACAACATCAAGTTTTAAAAGCTTTAGGAAAAAGAAAAGTTTTTAGTTGAGCTTTAAAAGCTGCGATTGAACTTGTAGTTCTCAAATGTTCTGGAAGAGCGTTCCAGGCGTAAGGGGCAGCAGAAGAAAATGGACGGAGCCGAGCAAGGGAAGTAGAGGCCCTTGGGCAGGCGAGAAACATGGCATCAGAGGAGTGAAGAGCACGAGCGGGGCAATAGTGTGAGATGAGAGAGGAGAGATAGGAAGGAGATATTTTGTGGAAATATCTAAGCAGACACGGGATAGCCATCTATCAGGGTTACTCTACTTACATTGTTACATTCCAGAGTCTGCATTGAGCAGAAGGTAGGGCTAGTTGACCCTTTCTAGCTCTGAAATCCTATGCTTCTGTGAAAGAGAAGAGACAGTGTAGCAGGAGACAGCATTTCACCATCGGGCAGGATGATGGACCTGGGTTGGAGTGGGAAAAGAGTCTTCCTAGTTTTCATTTTGATCCTAGCCTGTTTCTCATTTGAGGTGGGCTTTTACAAGTCCAAGTTCATGTCTGAGCTTGGTTTGGGGGAACTTCATTGGCATCTCTATGGAAAAGTCCTGCAGAGATTCTACGTCTAGTTTCATGATGATTCAGCAGGCAGGGGATGACCACCATTTCTTCCATATCAAACTATCAAAACCTCCCAAAGATTTTACATTAAAATTAGCCACTAATGCAGGGAATCTTAAATTTCCCCAACATGGCTGGTTTCATTTTGGGCTATTCAGTGAAAGCCTATTAAATATACATTTTTGCAATGTCCATTAATCATAAAAAGACCTGCCTTGAGTTACTCAATCATCTGACATAATGTATTCCCTTCCTGCACCTTGGGTGAGCAATCAAAGGGAGATTGACTTTCTTCATTTAGTCAAATAGATTTATCTGAACCATGTTTCAAATGACTAGATTAAGTGGGGTAATGCTTATTCTTTGTGTCAGTGGGGAAAGAAATCCATTCCATACGAATACTCCTTTGATTTCCAGCTAAGAATTACCATTAAAGTACCAGAGTTCTTTCACTATCATTCTTGTTGTATCTTCTTGTATTGCAAATGAGTGAATATTCATCATTCATGACACCTGAGCAGAAAAATAAAGCACATCCTTGGACAAAAGAGCATCTTAGAGGATGCTGGCAGATGTATCCAGGACATCAATAGCACTGGCAGGATCAGTATTGGGGACATAAACCTTTGCAGGATCAGATCTTGGGCGAGGATGAGTAAGAAATTCAAGTCACAGCTAGACCTAAGGTTTATCCTTGGATCATCCAGGGTTCGCCCCTGCCTGAGCACTGGATCCCCTGTGTGTCACCTAGATGAACAGGTTTGACCCCTGTACGATCCAGGGATACACCTTAGGTCTAGCTATGGCCTCAGTCTGTTGAGTATTTCATGTGAATTTAGCTAAGCTGTATCTCTCCAGCAAAGATGTGAACCAAGACAGAGCTGTCTCCTGAAATCTGTACATTTCCAATTTTGCCAGGGATTGAACCTCATAAGAACATAAGAAGAGCCATGCAAACCAGACCAAGGATCCATCTAGTCCAGCCTCAGTTAACATCGTGGCTTTGGCTGTTGGCAGTATAAAAATGCAATAAATAATAATAATAATAATAATAATAATAATAATAATAATAATAATAATAACCAGCAGTCATCCAGGAACCCACAGGCAGGACATGGGTGCAACAGCATCCTTCTGCCCATTTTCCCCAGAAAGTGGTGTATGTAGGTTTGCTGCCTTTGATTCTTGAGGTAGCATATAGCCATCAGGACCAGTAGCCATTGATAGTCTTCTCCTCCAGGAATTTATCCAACCCCCTTTTAAAGCCGTTCAAATTGGCCATTGCTGCATCTTGTGGTAGCAAGTTCCATAATTTAACTATGCGCTGTGTGAAGAAGTCCTTCCTTTTATTTGTCCTGAATCTCCCACCAATCACCTTCATGGGATGATCTTGTGTTCTAGTATTGAGAGTGAGAAAAATGTCTCCCTATCCACTTTCTCCACACCATGCATAATTTTGTACACCTTTGTCATGTCTTCCCTTAACCACCTTTATTCCAAGCTAAAAAGTCCCAAAGCTGCAGCAGCCCTGCCCTCTTTTGCGGAATGACCAGATACAAAGGATGGCAGCCTCCTGCAGCTTTAACTGTTGTGATGGAGAGGGAATTTCACCAGGTGCTGCATGCATAGAAATGATATCTGCTGAAATTTCCTTCTCTATGCAACTGTGAAAGATGCAGGAGCCTTGTCCTCCTTTTCATTTGGCCACCCTAGTTGAAGCCCCTGCTCCAATGTCACTAGAAATGTCACTAGTGGGTATCAATGTAGGTTTTAAAGGTTCCTGTACACTTTTCTCTGCCATGAGGCCTTTTGGTGATTGGGTCTCTATGTCCTGGCTCACCATTTTCTTGGGGTTTGTTCTTTCCACTGATGTCATGAGCCAGGATACTGATTCCCATCCTCAGGAGGAGAAGCCACTGATATAGACTTCTGAGTCCCAGAAAAGGATGTGGCTGCAGAAGCACCCATCAATGTCCCTCTCACCTGAGTATCTTCAGCCCCAGAAAGGTTCCTGGGACCCCACCCCTGCTTCTGGAGGAGGTCACAGTGCTATTCTTGGATTCTGAGGACCTTGGTTGGGAAGCCATTACCACATCCCAATTTTCTCCATTCCGTTCCAGGAGGAGCTAGCAGCCTTTAGGAAGCCTAACTCATATTTAAGGCTCAGTGTGAGTCTGCTAGTTGTTGGGGCAACTTGTCTTGCTTCTAACACCACTACGAGTTCTCTGTAGTAGTTTGTTGTTGTTTATTCATTCAGTCATTTCCAACTCTTCGTGACTTCATGGACCAGCCCACGCCAGAGCTTTCTGTTGGCTGTCGCCACCCCTAGCTCCCCCAAGGTCAAGTCTGTCACCTCCAGAATATCATCCCTCCATCTTGCCCTTGGTCGGCCCCTCTTCCTTTTGCCTTCCACTTTCCCTAGCATCAGCCTCTTCTCCAGGGTATCCTGTCTTCTCATTATGTGGCCAAAGTACTTCAGTTTTGCCTTTAATACCATTCCCTGTAGTAGTGCTGTTTTGGAAATAGTTAAATGTAAGACATATACATGAGTGAATGTTTAAAGGCAAGTGAGTTAAAGCAAGCCCAGAAGACACAGATTTTTCTTATAGATTCAAAAGCTTTTATTTGTTTCTGCTCTAGTTTCATTGCACTTTAAAAGACAATTAAACAGGCCTATTTAGTAACTAGTTTAATGGTCACTGCAATTGCATACCTTCCGGCACCCAATCATAGTCAAAACCTTTTTCCTTAATGTTGTGCACTACCTAGTAAAATTTTGTTTCATTCAATACAATCATTGAAATAAATGTAATGTTAATGACAAAATCTTTCTGACTGTTGTTGCTCTTGGAAGAAGGACAAACATAGGGCTTTGACAAAGGGAGAGATGGAAGAAGATGTCAAACCTGGCTGTAAAACAGGGGAAGTGCTTTATTCTCTTTGCAATTCACATGATGTTCCATAGGCCCTTGTTATACCCACATGCAGAGGAGGTCCACTGAGAATGCTGACACAATGCAGTAAACACTAATGATAGGAATATGAATTTGTGTGTGTGTCATAGAACCACAGAACAGTAGAGTTAGAAGGGGCCTATAAGGCCACCAAGTCCAACCCCCTGCTCAATGCAGGAATCCACCTTAAAGCATTCCTGACAGCATCAACCCTGAATGCCTCTAGTGTGGGGAGAGCCCACAACCTCCCTAGGTAACTTGTTCCATTGTCGTACTACACTAGCAGTCAGGAAGTTTTCCTGATGTCCAGCTGGATTCTGACTTCCTGTAACTTGAGCCCGTTATTCCGTGTCCTGCACTCTGGGAGGATCGAGAAGAGATCCTGGCCCTCCTCTGTGTGTCAACCTTTCAAGTATTTGAAGAGTGCTATCATGTCTCCACTCAAACTTCTCTTATCTAGGCTAAACATGCCCAGTTCTTTCAGTCTCTCCTCATAGGGCTGTGTGTGTGTGTGTGTGATTCTTTAGATGAGTAAACTTGCATGACCTTGTAAAAAGTTCCATGCTGATATGTGTGCCCCAAACTGCTGTGGAGCAAAACCCAACAATTTGTTTTTGAACATTGCCCTGCACCCAAAAGTTCTTTTTAAAGCATGTATATGACATAATCCCACTCATTATGTGGGCCCTGATTGGCTGGGATAACAGATGTGACCATTTAAGGAAGCACCAGCAGCCATGATGAAAATAATGGGAATGGAGCAGTGATGAATAATAATAATAAGTGGGTTGTTGTTGTTGTTGTTGTTGTTGTTGTTGTTGTTCTTCTTCTTCTTCTTCTTCTTCTTCTTCTTCTTCTTCTTCTTCTTCTTCTTGTTATTATTATTATTAATATTATTAATATTATTAATATTAATATTATTATTCTATCCAAAAATGAAAATGGAGAATATTTGGTAAAGTTTTTGAATTGTACACTAAGGGCCAAAATAGATTTGATGTTTAAACCTTTGAATCCATACAACTTTTTTTTAAAAAAATAAAATAGCCATGAGGTCCCAATCAGGATCCAGACTTTAGAACACAGGGAGGGGAAGTTTAACCCTTTCTGTGATATGTTCCTGATTAAATTTGCCACCTTCCTACTCTGCTATTAGCCACAGGACGGAAATTCCCTTCCCACCAATTTTGTGTCGGAACTAGCAATGTCATGCCCTAGGGTTGCAAGGTTAAAGAGGAGACACAGGAGGTTCTGGACAATGTCTCCCCACCCCTGCTGGAATGTGGGCCCTAGGCTTTTGCCCAATCATGCCACCCCCTGACGCTAGCCCTGTTCCTAGACACATTCCCACAGCAAGCAACATGGGCCATTTCCCATCTGTGACAGTATTCTCTTCCTACGTTATTCTGTCAGATGCATTCTCCACCTACTTCCGATCTAGCAATATAGAACAGCTTATACTGCTGTTATGAAACTCCTGACAACTTCACTGCACAAATGTGGGCAAACCAGAACTTTAAAAAAAGTTCTCTCTCAACTCATCTCCTGCGTGACCTCTCACTTATCCTTAGGGATTCTGGTTCTAATTTGCTTGACTTTTAGTTAAAGAGCAACTCTACTTGGCAATCAATTCCTGCCCTTCGGGGATTGCTTATGGCAGGTTTCCCTGTGTCTTTAATTTGTGCTATTTCTATCAAGACAACTTCAGGAAATTAACACGAAGTAGATCCTGGGCATCAAATCACCAAGGAAAAGTATCAGATTCAGAATAGGGCTGTTGAGACTTGTCTTAATTCTTTGTTCGTTATACTGCAAGTTCATAGAGTTCAGCCATTTATACTGGATAATGAGAAAACAAAACCAAGTGTAGGGGAAGAGGAGGAGGAAGAGGAAGAAGAGGAGGAGGAGGTTTTTCACTTCTATTTAATGGTTTTTAATAGCAACCTCATGGACACAACACTTTATAGAACAAAAGCAAAAACCAACCAACGAAACCAAAACTGAGACAACTCTTCATGAGTGAGTTCCATCCAGCATAGATCAGGCCAGAGGTAGCTAGACTTGACTCTGCTTTGCCCTTCTAGCATGTGTAACCACTTCATATGAGCTCCTCTGGAAACTTTGAGCTGAGCTAGACAGGACACCCCCACCCACAGGCCCCTGAATGCGCTCAAAACCTGCTTTGGGTGGCTGGGAAATCCTTTGGAGCAAATTTTTGTTCAGGGCAGAGTGTTTCAGGGATGAGGAGAGAGGGAGAAAGCAGCACTGTGCTACTAGACCTCTGCTAGATGGATATTGGATTTAATCCATTGTTTTCTGTCTGGAGCAGGGCATCTTTGGGTGCGGCTCAGGGCTGGCACTAGAAATGTTGTAGTTTGAGATGAAGAAAAAGATAGTGCCAAATGGACAATGTTGAATCGTCTTAGGGCCTTGCTAGACGTACCGTAAAATCCGGGCCTGTAGAGGGGCCAGGCCACGCTAGAAGAAGCACGACCTGTTGGCCCCGTCTACACAGCAGATGCGACGGGGTCTAGGAAAGCCCAGTCACGTCCACCATTTTTAAGTGCAGTTAAAGAGGCCGCGTGTGCAGGAGCGCACCACCGCTCCAGGTAGGGTTTTTTAAAATAAAAATTGGGTCCCCCCTTCCCCCAATTTCCTCCCCCCATGACCTCCCCTGGCCTCCGATCCCTGCCATGTCCACCTCATGTCCCACTGCTGCCGCCACCATTTCCCGCTGCCACCAATCTCCCCAGCCACCATTTCCCGCCAACGCCAATGTCCCCAGCTGCTGTTTCCCGCAGTCATCATGTCCCCCGGCCTGTGATGCCGAGCATCACTCTTGCCGCCGCCAATCTCCCCAGCCACCATTTCCCGCCACCGCCAATGTCCCCAGCCGCCATCTCCCGCCACCGCCAATGTCCCCAGCCGCTGTTTCCCGCAGTCGTCATGTCCCCCAGCCTGTGATGCCGAGCATCACTCTTGCCGCCGCCAATCTCCCCAGCCACCATTTCCTGCCACCGCCAATGTCCCCAGCTGCTGTTTCCCGCAGTCGTCATGTCCCCCGGCCTGTGATGCCGAGCATCACTCTTGCCGCTGCCAATCTCCCCAGCCACCATTTCCCGCCACCGCCAATGTCCCCAGCCGCCATCTCCCACCACCGCCAATGTCCCCAGCCGCTGTTTCCCGCAGTCGTCATGTCCCCCGGCCTGTGATGCTGAGCATCACAGGCCAGGGGACATGGCAGCACCGGGCATCACAGGCCAGAGGACATGGTGATGGTGGGAAACGATGGCTGGGGACATTGGCGGCGGCAAGAGTGCTGCGGCCTGTCCACCGCTTTTCCTGGCTACTCGCACGTAAATGCGGTAGCCGGGAAAAGTGGTGGAATGGTCTGAACGCCAAAAGTGGTGCCAGTTAGCCTGGGGTCAGGGTGGTTTGAGCCCTGCTTGAGTCCAGGATCCTCTGTGCATCATTTGGACGCAGAGGGACGAGCCCTGGCCTGGCACCGGGCTAATCTGCCATCTAGCAAGGCCCTTAGTTTAAGACCAGAGGTGTTCAAATCAGCAAAACACAAACTTCGCAAAGTTTTCTAAATTCCACCTTGAAGCTCACTTTGCCTAATGGTACGTCCAGCCGTGTTGTGGCTACAGAACCACATAATCCTCACGCTTACTCAGGTTTCCTCATGCTCCTTTTTAGTCTCCTTTTTGGAGACATGAAAAAGGCTCTGCCAGATTTTGGGGGTCAGGTGAGGGGAGAATAACCAGAACCAACATTTAATTGTTGCTTGCTTTGAATTTGTTTTCAACAGTATTATATTGTTTTACTATTATTCCTTTTAACTAACTGTTCTGAGGAACTTCTCTTGTTGCTGTTTAAGAAAATGTGTGTGAGTGTGTGTGTGCGCACATGCACACATATGTGCATATTCAGAAGTTTTGACATAGAGGATGAAAAAAAAAAAATAGGGGGACACCATGTACGTGTACTTGGAATTCATCTATTTCTGTACTTGATAGGGCAACAAGTGAATGACAAAAAGGAGAAACATTTAGGCCATGGCTAGACCTGCTGATATCCCGGGGATCACCCTGGGAACATCCCTGTGCATTCACATGACACAAGGGATCCCGGGAGCAGGGAGGGATGATCCCTTCCTTGCCCCAGGATATTGACATAGCTTTTACCTCACTTTTTCTGCAGTCTTGGGATGATCCCGAGACTGCAGAACATGTGAGTGGGTGTCGCGGGTTGCCCTTATGAGTAACCCAAGGAGCCGGGAAGGGGTGATATTTATTTTTTTTAAAAAAATTACATTTGGTGATCGAGCACTCATGCGCTCCTTCTCCTTTAAGAATAAAAAACAAAATGGCGGCTGTGACGTTGTCTTCCTCCTAGGACATCACGTGCCACGTGGGAGATCTCACGATAACCTCCCTCCTTCGTAGCACTAGACCCGTAGGGCTAGCCATAGCCTTATTTTAATTATAATTCTGATTTATTATTATTATTATTATTATTATTATTATTATTATTATTATTATTATTATTATAAACGAGGACAGCCCATCTTAAGGCAAATGCTATTTTGGGCTGCATTAATAGAAGTATAGCTTCCAAATCACGTGAGGTACTGGTTCCTCTCTATTCAGCCCTGGTCAGGCCTTCTCTAGAGTATTGCGTCCAGTTCTGGACTCCACAATTCAAGAAGGATGCAGACAAGCTGGAGCGTGTTCAGAGGAGGGCAACCAGGATGATCAGGGGTGTGGAAACAAAGCCCTATGAAGAGAGACTGAAAGAACTCGGCATGTTTAGCCTGGAGAAGAGAAGATTAAGGGGAGACATGATGGCACTCTTCAAATACTTAAAAGGTTGTCACACAGAGGAGGGCCAGGATCTCTTCTCGATCCTCCCAGAGTGCAGGACACGGAATAACGGGCTCAAGTTAAAGGAAGCCAGATTCCAGCTGGACATCAGGAAAAACTTCCTGATTGTTAGAGCAGTACGACAATGGAATCAGTTACCTAGGGAGGTGGTGGGCTCTCCCACACTAGAGGCCTTCAAGAAGCAGCTGGACAACCATCTGTCAGGGATGTTTTAGGGTGGATTCCTGCATTGAGCAGGGGGTTGGACTCGATGGCCTTGTAGGCCCCTTCCAACTCTGCTATTCTATGATTCTATGATAAGCATGGGATAAAAAGCAATGCTCAAAACGAACCTGTAACTGATTCAGTAGTATTTATGCAGTCTGTGATTCACCACGCTAAGACAGGATCGTACTATGTCTAAGAGACCTGTGATGGCATTCTTTTCTTCTTCTTTTCGTTTTTTTTAAAAAATCTACTACACCAATGTAGATCACCCTTGCTGTATTGGAGCAAATAGGTTTAAACTATAATGGATTGAGGAGATTTATGAAGAAACAATTTCCAAATACAATAGCAGCCGAATGATTGAATATGCTTTGCGGAATGTCTTTCCTTAGAGATTTTCAGGGATGGGCTGGGGTAGCATCCTCTCTTCATGTTGCTCCAGAAACTGGTTATCCTATCTTATGGTAGCAGATAGGACCTTAGGGTTTGTTGGACCCCTTCCAAAGCAATGGTTTAATGAGTTTTACTCCCCTCTCACGCATTGCAATTAAGTATTTAAATCAAGAAAGTAATTTGAGCATTTACCTTTGGATTTTTTGAGGATCAGAGTCATTTATAAAAATTATGTCCTGAGATAGGAGCAAAAGCTGACAAAAAGCAATTAAATGTGCTTCTAAAAGAGACGAATTACCTGTTTAAATTTGTATGAAAAGTAACTCCCTGTTTCACGCCAGCTGAATATTTTAAGACGCCAAATAAATAAATAAAAATCGATCAATCAACTACTCTGTGTATTATCATTTTAAAAATGGATGTAAATAAATTTGAGAGCTTTGGCTATTGGGTGGTATTAAATGCAATAAATAAATAAATAAATAAATAAATAAATAAAATTATTCCCCATTTCCTTCTTCCGTTTCAGCGACTTGGCTGATGGATAAAAGGCATGAAATATGGCACACAATGCATCCAATGGATTGTTGCCAGTGCAAGGGACGGCACAAGTGTCCAACAGGGTCCATGAGGGCAGCGGACCCCTGCGTCTGACTCTCATGGATCCAGTCGGACATGCTCAGGTATGAGTGTGGACCTGCACCAGAGCACTTGTTAGCCCACCAAAAGCCACCCTTCCTCCGGCACTTTCCCTCACTGCATTAATGGTGGCCTCCTTTAACACAGCGGAAGGTAAGTATCAGAAGGCAACGTGAGTAGCTGCTGAGTGCTCATAAGCCTTGTGAGTGCATAGCGGGGGTTTGCATGGTCTGGTTCTTGGGGGCCAGGCTGCGGGAGCTGCAGGGTGAGTGCTTGCTAATTTTGGCCACCCTTAGGCCATAGAATCATACAATGGTAGAGTTGGAAGGGGCCTACAAGGCCATCGAGTCCAACCCCCTGCTCAATGCAGGAATCCACCCTAAAGCATCCCTGACAGATGGTTGTCCAGCTGCCTCTTGAAGGCCTCTAGGGTGGGAGAGACCACAACCTCCCTAGGTAGACTAGTCCCAATGCTAGTCTATCTTAAGTCTCATTCATGTAATTGTAGTAGAACTGACATAGGATACCGCCTAAGCATTTAGTATTAGTGAGGGGGAAAACAACACTGAAACTAGAATGCACAGCAGTGCCAGTGACCGTTTTTGGTTGTGGATAATGGGACTTGTAGTCGATACAGCTGGAGGGGACCAGGTTGAAAAGCCTTCTCTAATCAATATGCCACACTGGCTCCCTCTCTATATGAGAAAAATACATAAAATAAAATGACGTGCTCTGCACTGAACTACACTCCAAGAATCCGAGAAGACAGATTTGAATATTTCACTTCGTAAGCTACAGGCGTTTTATATAGCTTTGTTATACAGTTGAAATCTAAATCAACCCAATTCCTCCCACCCATCTTCTCTCATTCGGTCCCACCCCAGCTTTGTGGTTAAGAAGTGTCTGTTATCCAAGATGTAGCGTTACCGTAGGTAAGACAGCATGAGTGTAGCACCAGCGAAGCATGAATGTTGTCTGATTAGCATAATTAGAACTCCGACAATTATACCGCTCTCTCATTTAAATGAACATATTTGGTAGCGAGATAGAGAATTCAAATTCTTCGACTAAGATTTCAGGAGCACGCTTGCTGCATTTCACCCCGCTGTTTAGTAAAAAGGCTTGCAAGCATGATACTGCAACAATTTTGAATACACCAACGGAAGGACATTAAAATATATACAATATTCCCCGACTTGTCTTAATTAAGAGTGAGTCGAAATTCCCCTTCCTATTTCACTCCCCTACTGAAATGGGGGAGTAGAGTCCAGAGATCCAGGGAAAAATAAGGAGATAGGGTAAAAACTGCCTACCGTATCAGTGGGCATGTCTAGACCAGGGGAGGGATCTCACGATATTCTGCTCGTGAGATCCTCCCCTTTGGACAGATGCATGTGCAACATCCCAGGTGAAAGTGAGTGCACATGCACTCCAATGCAAAAGTAAGTTCTTAAAAAAAAACCCCACCCAATCCCACTTTCCCCCACCCCCAATGGTCACAGAGTGCCTGAAGAGCTTTGTGCCCCATGCTGGTTCCTGCCACCATGCATTTATTCCAATTAAACCTTTGACCTCTATACTATTAACCTTTGGCTGGAATGAAGTAGCACAAAATCAAAACAGTTGTAACCCCATAATATCCTAAAACCAAAAACGTACAAAAAAATGGAGGCCACTTCTCTTCCTCCACAAGTTTTATCAAAACTCTGTCCATGCAATTTTTTATTTTATTTTATTTTATTTATCGTATTTGTATACCGCCCCATGGCCAAAGCTCTCTGGGTGGTTCACATAAGATGAAACATTTAAAAATATACACAAATTAAAAACCACAAAAACATGCAAAATGCGCATAGAGTTAAAACCACTGTGACAACTTTAGAAACTATGAAGCAGGAAAACCAGACCTGTTTTCCCCAGACAGAATGTTTTGTTTTATATGACATTTGGTGGCACTTCAAAATAGTGTTATAATGCATAGGTCCTTCACGTTTGTCTGTTTTTACATGTTGCTTGGGGGGGGGGGGGGGAGATTTTGTTTTTAAAACAAAAAACAAAAAAACCCAAACATCCTATCCCAAGTTTTTAAAGCCTGCTTAAGCCAAATTCTGATGCTTGTGTAAGGGGGGTGGAGGACACACAGTTTTATCTCTCAAACTAATTTTAAATAAAATAAAATACAGATTGAAAATGTCAGAGCTGGAAAAAACCTGGCTGTGCAACATGACCATGAATGTGCTTTGTTTAAACAAAGCCATCTTATCCATCAAGTACTCCATTATCACCTGCATTTGAAAATATCGGAGTCTTATTTGCTCTAAGCAAATATTAATTTCGGCACACCTAATGGACCAAGCTGAGGATCCCGAAAGTTCTGTTTTCAAAAGGTTTAGAATCATTCAGACAATCAAACTGGCAATTCTGATTATTAAAATTACTTGTGATGACTTACCCAGAAAGACTTGAGGCAATATAACTCAGCAGCTCTTGCTATTCCTAAATCTGTAATTACTATAGTTGACACTGAATTTCTTTGCAAGATTTTTTTTTTTTTTGCTGCTAATACAGAAGGCCCTACTCATAGACAAAACGTCTGTAGAAGTGTTGAAAGAGGCACATTTTGCTTATATATATATATATATATATATATATATATATATGAATGTTTGCACTGCGGACAGGTTGTGTGGATCCTCCACCTTGTTCCATATGGTGTTATAAGATGCACATTCCATTACCCCCAAGGAATTATGGAGCCCTGAAATAAGAATTCTGAAAATGGCCTCAGAAATGGGGCAGGAGTACTGGACTCACTAATGCATTTTCACAACCATTAATCCCAAGAATAGTAGAAAGAAATCTGTGTTTACTTATCCATAGAATCATAGAACAGCAGAGTTGGAAGGGGCCTACAAGGCCATCGAGTCCGACCCACTGCTCAATGCAGGAATCCACCCTAAAGCATCCCTGACAGATGGTTGTCCAGCTGCCTCTTGAAGGCCTCTAGTGTGGGAGAGCCCACAACCTCCCTAGGTAACTGATTCCATTGTCGTACTGCTCTAACAGTCAGGAAGTTCTCTCCCCAGATCACCAAATATAGTACAGACAATATAAAATACATTAATATATTGAGTTCCCACTCCTCTGGGTGTCACCATATAATGACATCACCAGCTGGTTTCTTATGGCCTCTTGAACCCTGTTCTGCTTGCTCCATTCTCAGCCTTGCTTGCTGAGGCCAAATAGGGCACCAAAGTCTTTCTTGCTGCTTTATCTGCCCTGAAGCAGAATCTGTGGCGATTGTAGATGTCCTGTTGTCCTCAGCTTGAACATCTGCAATGATTTCATGGGAAGTCAAACGAGCTTCAATAAGATTGATGACTGATCATAATTGACCTTTTCTTCTTCTTCTTCTTTTCTCTTTTCTTTTGGCTTTTCTCAAAATCCTTGCAGGTGTTTCATCTGAGGAAAGATCCCTTACATTCATTTCAAATTTCATAGTGGCAACTTAGTTGGTACTAGTGATAGTAATTATCATAGAGAGGACGCCATCTTAGCTTTTATTAAGCCCACTCCAGCTAAAACTGAGACTTGCAGGTAATGAGCCACACAAGATTAGCAGTGAGTTGACCGACCCTTCCTTTTGCCTGATTGATTGATTGCTCTAATTTTGAGGTATTTGTGGTTATAAATTATTCTTTCCCTCAGGGAAAGTGAAGTGGGAAGGGTTATAAAAACATAACCCAGAACAGTAAAGCAATCTCTTCCCTGTGTATGTGTCCACGTGCACTTAGTGGCATTAGAGAGAGAAAGCAGGTCATGCCAAAGGAAATTTATGTCCATTAATAACGTGCTGGGTAACAAGGTTAAGAAAACCCAGCTGAGAACTCTGAGCTTCAGAAAATATCCAAAAAAATAATGATTTCAATATCAAAATACGATTCAATAGCCTCTGTCCTATTATGCTTCCTTTTGTGTTGTTGAGACACTGATATTGTTAAACTTCCAAAATGATGGATATTTCAGAATAATTATACTTGTATTTGTATGTGGAACAGGCAAGCCCATACGACAACTTAGGGTATAGCTAGACGGGGTGATATCCCAGGGATCGCTCCTGTGCGTTCACATGACACACAGGGGATCCCGGGAGCAGGGAGGGATGATCTCTCCCTTGGCCCGGGATATCGCCCTGCCCTTTTAGTCAGCTTTTTCCACATTCTTGGGATGATCCCGAGACCGTGGAACATGTGGCCGGGCGTTGCGGGTTGTCCTGGCTCCTCGCGATTAACCACAAGGACCCGGGACATGGGCATGGGGCACATCAGAGGTTGGGGGGAGTGGAGAAATTTATTTATTTATTAAAAAACTTACAGTTTGCGCACAAGCGTTCGTGGACTCCATCTCCTTTTTAAAAAATGGTGGGTGCGACGTTCTCTTCCTCCTGGGATGTTGCACGCCATGGTAGTCAGAGGGGGAGATCTTGCGATAACCATATCATGAGATCATAGAATCATAGAATAGCAGAGTTGGAAGGGGCCTACAAGGCCATCGAGTCCAACCCCCTGCTCAATGCAGGAATCCACCCTAAAGCATCCCTGACAGATGGTTGTCCAGCTGCCTCTTGAAGGCCTCTAGTGTGGGAGAGCCCACAACCTCCCTTGGTAACTGATTCCATTGTCACACTGCTCTAACAGTCAGGAAGATCCTCCCCCCTCCGTCGCATTAGACCTGGTAGGTCTAGCCATGGCCTAAGTCATACACACACAAACACACACACACACACAGTCAAAGATTGAACTTAATGTTAAGGCAAAACCAAATCAATATAGAAATGAAAACATATTGAGACTGAGAAGGAGAGATCAGTCCATCCCTAATGGAAGCCAATAGGGTGTCCAGTTTGATCAAATCCAGGTATACTCAGAAGTATACCTCATTGTGTCCAATAGGGCTTACTCCCAAGTTAGTCTGAATAGGATTGCAGCCTTCAGCTGCCAAGCGGCGTGCAGGATTCCAGCCCAAGTAAAACAAGTCAGAAGAGCTAAAGAAAGAAATTTGAGCGCAGCCATTTTATGCCTTCTTCATGACAGACAGGAGCTGTCTGCTCTCTTTCAAAGACAATCTTACAGGCTAAAAAAAAGAAAAGAAAAAATCAATGGCAGGTTGAATTTGTGCCTTGAGTTCTCTGACATATCACCCATTTAATGAAAGGATTTGACCGGTCAAAGCCACACGCAATAAATACACCTCGGTTTACACGCTCCCATTTAACAAGGTCATTTTGAAATGATCCATCAAGCACGTCGTACAGGTGCTTTAAGAAGATGGAAGGAAATGGAACATTTTATCCAATGTTCCTTGACCAACAAAATTGCCTTCGTGAAGAACAGAGAATGTCTGTGATGGGATGTGAAGGCAGAAAGGCTCTTGTGGTAATAATAACCTGTAGGGTGGAGAGCATTGAATGGAATGGCCCCCGTTCATGAAATCTGCATTGCATGACAACATATTCTGATTTCTAGATTGCGAGACAAAAAGCTGGGGATTTCTGAAGAACCTTTTTTAAACAGTAGCTCTTGAAATGTAATAAAAGACTAATTCACAATTAAAAAGGAACCAGAGATATCATTTTACATTGGCCGCCAAATTGATTTCCAGGACACCAAGTTTATCAGAAACATGCTGATAAATGGCACATGGTTTCCAGAGAATAGCAGCTGCAGTGAACAAAGGATTAAAAGCATTTAGATAAGAGGAAATACAGGTGAGATGGATGGGAGCCTGACTGACAGTTACCCTCCTCTGAACCCATTTCAATTTGTCTGCATCCTTCTTATAGTGTGGTACCCAGAACTGGACACAGTATTCCAGGTGAGGCGTGACTGGTGCAGAACAACTTAGAAACCATGGGCAGGATCCAACGGGGGTCTTAATGCATGGCTAGCCCCCAGTGGTCAGGTGTACACAGTAGTGCTTCCAGGGTCAAGCCCTGATATTGTATTTATTTATTTATTTATTACATTTATATACCGCCCCATAGCTAAAGCTCTCTGGGTGGTTTACAAAAGTTAAAAACAGTGAACATTAAAAAGTATACAAAATTTTAAACCATCAAAATCATAAACAGTATAAAAACAATGGTATCCATTTAAAAACAACAGTTCTGGGGTCCATTAAAAGAGAGGTCCGCCTGGTGCCTTCACTGTACTCCTTTCGTCACCAGCTGAAGACCTTTTTATTCTCTCAGTATTTTAACACTTAATTTTAACTTAAATTTTAATTTTACTGTTCTAACTTTGTATTTTAAACTTATATCAATTTTGCTGCGTGGTTTTATCCTGGTTGTGCTTTTTCTACTGTATTTTTTTGTATTTGTGCTTTTAACCTCTTGGTTGTTTTATTATGGTTTTAATTTTTGTGAACCGCCCAGAGAGCTTCGGCTATTGGGCGGTATGAAAATGTAATAAATAAATTAAAAAACAAACAAACTTAGCGTTGTTAAATGCTGTTAAATGCCTGGGAGAAGAGAAAAGTATTGACCTGGCACCGAAAAGATAACAATGTAGGCACCCGGTGAGCCTCATCAGGGAGATCATTCCATAATTGGGAGGCCACCACTGAAAAGGCCCTCTCCCTTGTTGCCATCCTCTGAGCTTCCCTCGGAGTAGGCATTCGGAGGAGGACCTTAGATGTTGAGCGCAGTGTACGGGTAGGTTCATGTTGGGAGAGGCGTTCCATCAGGTATTGCGGTCCCAAGCCATGTAGGGCTTCATAGGTTAAAACCAGCACCGTGAATTGGGCTTGGAAGCGTATAGGCAGCCAATGCAAGTGGGCCAGAAGTGGTGTTACAGTATATGTTCAAGCCTCCTTGTTCCAGTTATCAATCTGGCCGCTGCATTTTGCACAAGCTGCAGCTTCCGAACTACCTTCAAAGGCTGCCCCACGTAGAGGGCATTGCAGTAATCTAATTTGGAGGTTATGTAGGGTGACCATATTTGGGAAACCAAAAAAGAGGACACCTAGTGTGTGTGGGGGGAAGCAGCTTTCTGAGTCCTGCAGAAAGTACGTTATTCCCCCGCCACCTTAAAAAACCCGATTGGAGTGGAGGAGGGGAAAGGATTTCATTCTGCACCACCACCATCCACTCCAATTGGGGCCTTTTCTATAATGTCCACGAATGACCCACTTTCCCCTTTAAGATCTCAATTGGAGCTTGGGGTGGGGGAATGATGTGCCTCAAGAACGCATGTCATTCCCTCCTGCCATGCTAATGGCAGCCTTAAAGAGGAAGGTGTGTCATTCCAGGACATTATTGAAAATTATAGAAAATCCCCCCTGACACCATGGAAAGAACAAAAACCAGGACAAATCCGGGGAAATCCTGACAGTTGGTCACCCTAGGTTATGAGCAGAAGCAGACTGGTGGAGCCAGCTGTGTGCAGAAGGCCCCTGTTTTATCCTGTCTCATGGTTCTACAAGTGGGACATGCAAGAAAATGTTACTGTCTGGAGTGCTTTCAGCTCCACCATTCCATCATTCATTTTCCATTCCTTGCCAATAGTGAACAAGCATTTTGTGCCTATTGGGTATGCTCAGTTCACACTGAGCATTTTGGCCTTAGCTAGACCTAAGGTTTATCCCAGGACCGTCCCGGGGTCATCCCTGTTCATGTAAATGACACACAGGATATCCCGGGAGCAGGCAGGAATGACCCCAGGACGACCCCAGGATAAACCTTCAGTCTAGCTAAGGCCTTTGTCTCACAAGGTTTTATTATGTGTGTTTGCCTAAATGCAGAAATTTGCATTTGTCTCTGGTATGTAATTCTGTATGTTAGTTTCAGTGCAGTGGGGTATTGCAGGGCTCAGTCCTGGGCCCAGTGCTCTTCAACATTTTTATTAATGATTTGGATGAGCAGGTGCAGGGAACACTTATCAGATTTGCAGATGACACAAAATTGGGTGAGACAGCTAATACCCTGGAAGACAGAAACACACTTCAAAGTGATCTTGATAGGCTGGAGCGCTGGGCTGAAAACAACAGAATGAAATTTAAATGCTTAGTTCTACATCTAGGAAAAAGAAACCAAATGCACAGTTACAATACTTGGCTCAGCAATACTACAAAAGAGAAGGATCTTGGAATTGTTGTAGATCACAAGCTGAATATGAGCCAACAGTATGATGTGGCTGCAAGAAAAGCAAATTCTATTTTGGGCTGCATTAATAGAAGTATAGCTTCCAAATCATGTGAGGTACTAGTTCCCCTCTATTAGGCCCTGGTTAGGCTTCATTTTTAGTATTGCATCCAGTTCTGGGCACCACACTTCAAGAAGGATGCAGACAAGCTGGAGGGGGTTCAGAGGAGGACAACCAGGATGATCAGGGGTCTGGAAACAAAGCCCTATGAAGAGAGACTGAAAGAACTGGGCATGTTTAGCCTGGTGAAGAGAAGATTGAGGGGAGACATGATAGCACTCTTCAAATACTTGAAAGTTTGTCACACAGGAGGGCCAGGATCTCTTCTCAATCATCCCAGAGTGTAGGACACGGAATAATGGGCTCAAGTTACAGGAAGCCAGATTCCAGGTGGACATCAGGTACATACTAGGGGCCTTCATGAGGCAGCTGTACAGCCATCTGTCAGGGTTGTTTTAAGGTGGATTCCTGCATTAAGCAGGTGGTTGGACTCGATGGCCTTATAGGCCCCTTCCAACTCTACTGTTCTATGAGTCTATGATCAGTTCTCCATTTAATCAAGGTCATTTTGAATTCTATTCCTGCTCTCTGGGGCATTTCCTATCTCTACAAGTTTGTGTCATTTGTAGCTTTGATAAAGTTTCCTTCCAGCTCTTCTTTTAGGTCATTGATAAAAATGTGGAAGAGTAGAAGGCCCAGAACATTGCAGCACCCCTGCTCAAATTCTCCCTCTGGTTTGAGGAGGCACCATTGATTAGCAACAACAGCGTTGCTCATCAATGGGTTATTTGATGGTTGTTTCCCCCTCAATGAGACATGGGACTTGGGTTCGGATGCCATGACAAGCCGCACCCAGGCAGGTAATTAGGCTAATGGTGCACAGCACCTGTGAGCGATTTAAACAAACCATTTGTTTTGGTTGTGCAAATCGGGCCTTGGAGACTGGTTTTCCAACCAACTGTGAATCCACCTGATGGAGTTATCAATTTGCTAACCAAAGCAAAGGACAGAGAAGTCAGTCAAAGATATTTCTGAAATAAGTTACATTACAGTTACAGGACTCCCATAGTCCATGAAAACACTAATCAGACAGCAGACACACAGAACGCAATCTTGTGTTCTAGGATTGTCTCTGATAGTGAAGTCAGACTGAGCAGTCTGTAGGTTCCCAGATTACCTTTTCTCCCTTTTTGATGATTGAGACCACACTTGTCTATCTGTCATCTTGTGGCAATCCTCACATTTTCCAGGACTTCTCCAAGATGATAGACAGTGGTTCTAGGAAGGGAGGATTGCAGCCGACATGTTTGGCTCCAAATGGTTCTTTCAGAAAGAATGACTGGGACATTGATGATAATGAAATTGGTTTACCCTTTTTTTTTCCACTAGAATTTTCTTTATGAGTAATCCTGCTTGATTTTGCTCACATCTTAACCCTCAGCCAGGCCAATTACATGGGGTCATCCCATGAAGCTGATTGATGGGAGATTCAGGACAAATAAAAGGAAGTACTTCTTCACACAGTGCATAGTTAAGTTATGGAATTCACTAACTCAAGATGTAGAGATGGGCACCAATTTGGAAGGCTTTAAAAGGCGGTTGGATGAATTCTTCGAGGAGAAGGCTATCCATGGCTCCTTGTCCTGATGGGTAAGTGCAACCTCCAGTATCTGAGGCAGTAAGCCTGTGTGCACGAGTTGCTGGGAAACATGGGTAGGAGGGTGCTCTTAAACAATGTCCTGCTTTGTTGGTCCCAGGTCGACAGCCAGTTGGCCACTGTGTGAACAGAGTGCTGGACTAGATGGACCCTTGGTGGGATCCAGCAGGGCTCTTCTTAAGTTCTTACATTCTTATGTTCCATTTCATTGGAAATTTGGGTGATGGCCAAGGGCAGCCTTACACAACTTGCTGTCCTCCAAATGCTTTGGACTTCATCAGCCCCAACCAGCACAGCCAATGATCAGGAATGCTGTGAGATGTAGTCCAAAACTTCTACAAGACACCAGATTAGTCAAGGATAGCCTAGGATGTAGAGATGTGTGAGAAATTAATTTGTTTGTTTTTGATCAGGATTTATCTGGTTCACACTTTCCAAACTGGCATGGATTCGGACATAATCTGCAGTCAAAGTCCATGCATTTACAAACTTCCAATGCAATTCATCGACCCCCACAAAGACTTTTGACAGCATGCATACATTTGAACAATACACATGAAGAAATGTGTACTCTTGAAAAATGTGCACTAATACACTTTAAACAATGGGGGAATAGTGCACACATTTCAAATGTGCTCGTCTGAACACCACTGTGGTGACCTGTGTCTATATCCTGGAGGGTGGTCTATTTATGTATCGATTTATTTATTGCATTGATACCCCACTTTTTTCATAATCCTCCTCCTCTCCATTTTATCCTCACAACAACAACCCTGTGAGGTAGGTTGTGCTGAGTGTCTGTGACTGGCTCAAAGTCACCCAGTGAGCTTCCATGTCTGAGTGGAGACCAGGGGCTCATCTACACCAAGCAGGATATTCCACTATGAAAGTGGTATGAAAGTGGTATCTAAAAGGCAGGAGCCACACTAGTGCTTTATAGCAGTATTAAAGTGCACTGCAGGATCTTCACTACTTCTTTATAGTGGTACTGAAGTGTACTGACAACTGTTGAGGCCCATGACACATCTACACCAAGCAGGACATAAAACTATAAAAGTGGTATGAAAGCGGTATATGGTCTGTGTCAATGGGCCCCAACAGTTGTCAGCACACTTCAGTACCGCTATAAAGCAGTAGTGTGGCTCCTGCCTTTTATATACCGCTTTCATAGTGGAATATCCTGCTTGGTGAAGATGAGCCCTAGAACCCGGATCTCCTGCACCCAGTCTAAAACTGTAACCACTACACCACACTGGCCCTCATGCTGGCAATGACATTTGCGTAGGCGCAGCTGTACACAAACTACATTCTTGACCTCACAGATGCTTTAAATAATCAAGTAACTGTTAATTGTTGATGAATGCTTTAAATAAACAAGCTAAAGCTATTTACAACTTTTTTCCCCCCACTGTAAAAATCAAGTTCTTTATGGAAAGTATATGAAGACATGCTAATAGACTCGTTGCATTATCGGGCGATAATGCAAGGGTTGTTTAAAACCTATTTGTTAAATGACATCGTCATGAGACCCATGAAGCTGTGAAATGAATCAGATCCAAATCCCAAGATCAGCTAAACTGTCACAAGTTTTAATGTTTGTGTCGAGATTTGCATGCTCAGTGAGGAGAGGGGAAGACAATCACACCGAAACCCAAAGTCCCTTCACTATTTTTTGTCCTAAGTAATGCACACTGAACCCAGCTCAGGCTGAGGACATGTCTACACCAGGGGAAGGAAGGGAGAGGATCTCACAATTTGCAGATCACAAGATCCCTCCCCTGGTTCAAACGCGGCGTGCGGCGTCCAGGGAGGAAGCAGGATGTTGTGCCTGCCCCCCCTTTTTTTTTAGAAGAAAAGTTCTGGTGTTTTATTTTGTTTTTGTTTTTAAAAAAGTCCAGACCCCACTCCCCACCCACCCCCGATGGCTCTGGATTCCCCCCAGCCCAGCTCCTTCCTTCTGCTTACCCCCACTACTTGTGGGGAGGAGGGAAGAAGCCGGGATGGATGCCCACACTGCCAGCAGTCCTCAGGATCGTCCCAGGACCGCAGGAAAAATTGGGCTAAAAGGGCCTGCTTATATCCTGGAGAAATGGAGGGATCATCCCTCCATGTTCCCGGGATCCCCTGTGTGCCATCTGGATGCACAGGGATGAACCAAGGATGATCTCCGAGATAAAGACTGGTGTAGACATGCCCAAAGCTGTGCAACCTTCACCTACAATGGGTGATGGCCACCAATTTGGATGGCTTTAAAAGGGGGTTGGATAAATTCCTGGAGGAGGAGGCTATCAATGGCTTCTAGCCCTGATGGTTATGTGCTACCTCCAGTATCCAAGGCAGTCAGCCTACATACACCAGTTGCTGGTGATCACAGGTAGGAAGGTGCTATTGCACTCGTCCTGCTTGTGCGTGCCTGGTCAACAGTCATTTGGCAACTGTGTAAAGAGAATGCTGGTCTAGACTGTGGAGCAGCAGGTGGGTGGCAAACCAACAGAATCCCTATTCTGTCCTGAACATTCACCTTCAGACATACACACACCCGAAACTGGAAGCTTTATCACACCAGCGTTATACTGTGCAAGCACTGTGAATTGCGTGCAAAGCACTCCGAAGTTTTCCAGCTTATAATCTGCTTTTATTGTGAAGTACTCCCATGCATCCTGCTATAATTGTGCTTCAAAAGCAAAAGCCTCGCCGTATTTTGATACTAGTTTTAGAGCGTATCATCCGAGCGGACACTGGGGCGCAGGAGCAGGATTTGAAGAAAAAATAAACACATGCTTACATCTGTGTAAGCTTTAAAGATAAAGACATCAAAATCGGCACAGTAATAGATATTAAGGAGAGTTTTAAGCATACCAAATTTGAATCGGATTGCTTCATCCGTTGATTTTTAATGATTTTTAATGATTTTTTTACATTTCCCCCCTTAAACCCATTTCCTGGTATGCAAAGGATCTAGCTGCCCGGTAGCAGCAGCAACAACAACAACAATGGTGACAGCTTAGCACTGTAGGGGATAATTCGAGGAAACAGGTAAGTGGGATGACGCTATGGGAGTCTCTGGGATGGGGCACCAGGTCAGGGGGATCATATGAAAAGGAGGACGGAGCTCCTGTATCTTTAAGAGTTGCATAAAAAAGGGAATCTCAACAGGTGTCCTTTGTATATATGGAGAACCTGGTGAAATTCCCTCTTCATCACAACAGTTAAAGCTGCTGGAGCTATAGAGTGACCAGATTTAAAAGAGGGCAGGGCACCTGCAGTTTTAACTGTGGTGATGAAGAGGGAATTTCACCAGGTTCTCCATATATACAAATGACACCTGCTGAAATTCCCTTTTCAATACAACTGTTAAAGATACAGGAGCCCTGTCCTCCTTTTCATAGGGTCACCCTATGGATCCAAAAGCATTGGGGAACTTCAACCGAATTTGGGACAGTGGTGAGCTGCTGTCTAGCCACCACGAGGCTGACCAGGAATCCATTGGATTCTCTGCTCACCTCCTCCCTCTCAGCTCATCCCCAGAACTGCTGTCCCCACCACCCAGTGATTATATTTGTGATATTTCATAGCTATACCTCCTTATTGTTGTTTTATTATGGTTTTAATTTTTTGTGAACCGCCCAGAGAGCTTCGGCTATTGGGCGGTATAAAAATGTAATCAATCAATCAATCAATCAATAATTACTTAGGTCCCAATTCTTCCCTCACCTCAAGCTCAGTCTCCATCATTCCTGGACTCTCTAGGGAATATGGCTCTTCTGTACATTTCGTGAGATCATGGGACATCTCTCTCTCTCTCTCTCTCTGTCTCTGTCTCTGTCTCTCTTTCTCTTTCTCACCAAGTAGTCATTTGACATAGTTACAAATTTATGCAACCCAGAAATATTGTTTCCTGTCATATTTATAGTAATCATGTCAAATGGTGAATTTAAAGCATTTGATTTGATTACTGTTGGTTTAGGAAAACACACTGTTTGATCTAGTTGCAAGCTATAATTACTGTATGTAGAAGCAAATCACGTGGAATATATAATATAGGGAAAGGATGTATATGACATGTGTGATTTCTATTGGAGAGGGAAAAAGAAAACAATCTGGATGTTTCATTTCTTCTCTATCCTCTTCCCTACCCATCCCCTTTTCCTTGTGTATCATGTCTTTTTTAGAATGTAAGCCTGAGGGTAGGGACTAGGGGTGTGCACGGACCCCCTGATCCGCTTCTCTTCCAGATCCGCAATTTGTGGATCGGGCTGCTTCATTCCGCCCCGCTCCGCCTGTAGTCCACTCCGTTCCGCTGCGGAGCTCTGAATCCGGATCAGAGTTCCGCTTCCCCCCCCCCCAATAGGCTTGCATTGAAATCCAAAAGAGTATACAACTTTTTTCTGTTAAAGTTAGAAACCTCAAGTTTGGCACCATGACACCTCATGGTCGTATACACAAGCATGCCAAGACTCAAGCCAATCCAAGCCTCCCCTGAGTATCCAGTATCTCAGGAATTTAAAGCTGCAGACAGGGGCATTTCAAAGTAAATCCCAACATGCCATGAGTTGGGGAGTAGATAAACTTTCACACTTGAAAAATTGATTTGGAACTTCAAAAAGTCTAAGTGAGCGCAGGAAGGACTTATCCCCTGAGTCAAAGCAGGACACACAAAAACCATCCCTGCGAGGTGGGCAGGGGAGGAGGGAGGGAAGGCAGGCAGGCAGCAGACATTTCTGGGGGCACAACGAAGTGAGCCAAGGATAGTTTCAAAGCCAGTAATGCAAACCATCCCTGTGAGGTGGGAGCAGCACAGAGAGATGCCTTTTCTTTTGCATCCCATAACTAGGAGGCTAGGAGGATAAGAGTAAAGCTTTGTGATCCTTGCTTCAGAGTTGATTGACTGCACTGTGATCACAGCCATTATTAAACAACAACAACAATAATAGTAACGTTAATAATAGCAGTACTAATTAATATTAATAGCAATAATAATAATAACAACAACAATAAGGAGTTGAACCACAATGAAAGCCTGCCTGACTTCACTGAAGAGGAAAAGCCAGGAGAGCTTGGGCTATGGGGTGTAAATATAAAATGGAATAAATAAATAAATAAACAAACAAAGGAGGGGTGGAATTAAAAGCAACAGTGTTGCTGAATAAACAACAAGAATATTTTTTTTAAAAAAGGCTATATCTGTCTTTTACCAGTAAGAGGAAAGTGGACATGCCCAGGGGGAGGGGGAATTAATTATGCCAATTTGACTGGCCCTGTCTAGGGACCAGTCTTTAAGAAGCGACCTGCCACTTCAACTCATGACAGCCATTAGCATTAGTCTCTCTCCACTGGGTTACACTTTGGAGGGCTCTGATGACCCTCCAAGGACAGGACACAGTGTGTGTGCACTGGGCACGTCCACATGCCCTAGGGGACCTCATCCCCTTGCACCACTTCTATTCAGTTGTTCATCAAGGTTAGGGTGGGTAGCAGTGCTGTGTTTCCTATCTGTTATTTATTTGCTTAGTATATGATTTCAGGTTGTACTGTTTTAAAAAACACTGGGAAAAGTCCGTTCACAGACTAAGAAGGAGAAGTTTCCCAGTATCCCAAGTCCCATTTTGCCTATCCCCTCCTCCAACTTTGGGATCATGGGATCATGAATCTGCCTCTCAGCACTTCAGAAAGGTACCTCTCCCGTTTTTTTACCCGATGTCCCCAAAAATTATAGCAAGCGAACCGCACCACGCAGAGAGCTGAGAGTAGGCTCAAAATGACCCCCAGCCACGACTCTCTAAGCATAAGAAGTTTCAGAAAGATAGCTTAAAAAACAACGCAGTTATCCCCTTTTCTTTTCCGCAATGCAATCCTATGGGCGAAATTTTTCAAAATGGCGATCGGAGCGCTCCGCGAAAATAGAAGCGCTTCTCCTATGGGCTTGCTTCTAAGGGTCCATGGTCTGCTTCTACTCTGCCTCTGGGCAAGGCGGAGCAGGCCAATTCGCTTCTGATTCTCCGATTCTAATCGGAGTGGAGCACATCCCTACTCTAGAGCATTGTTCATTTCCAGTCATGAAGGATGCTCCTGAGAACATAGATTTGTCCGTAGCTGTTGTCATGGGCAAGAGGAATTCCTTCACTGAAATGTATTCCCCAAGACCTCCCTGTGTTCTTGTTCTTCTGAATTTAGTGCAGAAAGAAAGGGTGACCCTTTCTATACCATACCGGTGTAGAGGGAGGGAAAGGGGAGGATCCCGTAGAAGCACGGCGAAGAGAAGCGCCCATAGGCGGAGCGATTCTCTTTTCGCGGCGCGATCCGATCGCCATTTTGAAAAATTTCACCCATAGGATTGCATTGCGGAAAAGAAAAGGGGATAACTGTGTTGTTTTTTAAGCTATCTTTCTGAAACTTCTTGTGCTTAGAGAGTCGTGGCTGGGGGTCATTTCGAGCCTACTCTCAGCACTCTGCGTGGTGCGGTTCGCTTGCTAGAATTTTTTGAAAAAATATGTAAAAAAACCAGGAAAAGGTACCTTTTCGAAGTGCTGAGGGGCAGAGTCAACTCCCGGTCATGATCACATGATCCCAAAGTTGGAGGAGGGGATAGGCAAAACAGGTAACTTGGGATCCTGGGAAACTTCTCTTTCTCAGTCTGAACAGACTTTTCCCAGTGTTTTTTTAAAACAGTAGCCCCACCAAATGCACAAACACAACTTGAAATCATATACTAAGCAAATAAATAACAGATAGGAAACACAGCACTGCTACCCACCCTAACCTTGGGGAACAACTGAATAGATGTGGTGCAAGGGGATGAGGTCCCCTAGGGCATGTGGACGTGCCCTGTGCTGAAGCTAATGCCTGTCATGAGTTGAAGTGAAAGGTTACTTCTTAATCCCCCACCCCTTGGGCACGTCCACTTCCCTCTTACTGGTAAAAGACAGACAACCCTTTTAAAAAAATTCTTCTTGTTGTTTATTCAGCAGCACTGCTGCTTTTAATTCCACCCCTCCTTTATTTATTTATTTATTCCATTTTACACCCCATAGCCCAAGCTCTCCTGGCTTTTCCTCTTCAGTGAAGTCAGGCAGGCTTTCATTGTGGTTCAACTCCTTATTGTTGTTGTTATTATTATTGCTATTAATATTAATTAGTACTGCTATTATTAAAGTTACTATTATTGTTGTTGTTGTTTAGTAATGGCTGTGATCACAGTGCAGTTAATCAACTCTGAAGCAAGGATCACAAAGCTTTACTCTTATCCTCCTAGCCTCCTAGTTATGGGATGCAAAAGAAAAGGCATCTCTCTGTGCTGCTCCCACCTCACAGGGTTGTTTGCATTACTGGCTTTGAAACTATCCTTGGCTCACTTCCTTGTGCCCCCAGAAATGTCTGCTGCCTGCCTGTCTTCCCTCCCTCCTCCCCTGCCCACCTCGCAGGGATGGCTTTTGTGTGTCTTGCTTTGACTCAGGGGATAAGTCCTTCCTGCGCTCACTTAGACTTTTGGAAGTTCCAAATCAATTTTTCAAGTGTGGAAGTTTATCTACTCCCCAACTCATGGCATGTTGGGATTTCCTTTGAAATGGCCCCTGTCTGCAGCTTTAAATCCCTGAGATACTGGGGTGTCCGATTTTCAAAAATTCCCCAAAAATCAGGGGAGGCTTGGATTGGCTTGAGTCTTGGCATACGTGTGTATACGTCCGTGAGGTGTCATGGTGCTGAACTTGAGGTTTCTAACGTGAAAATTGATGTAGTTGTAGCATGGGACTTGATTTGGGGTGAGTTAGAAGGTTAAAGCCCCGCCAAAAATCAGGGGGTGATGGGATTTGCTTGAAACTTGGCATGATTGTGGATCTAGATGGCGTCTGTGAGGGCGCCCACTTCCATTTTTTTTATCTGTCAAAATATCGGGGAAAAGTCCATGTCTGAAAATGGGGTGTCCAATTTTCAAAAATTCCCCAAAAATCAGGGGATGATGGGATTGGCTTGAGTCTTGGCATGCATGTGTATACATGCATGAGGTGTCATGGTGCCAAACTTGAGGTTTCTAACTTCAACAGAAAAAAAGTTGTATACTTTTTTAGATTTCAATGCAAGCCTGTGGGAGGGAAGCAAAGCTCCGATCCGGATCCGGAGCTCCGCAGCGGAGCGGAGCGGACTATAGGCGGAGCGGAGTGGGGTGGGGCAGAGCGAAGTAGCCCGATCCACAAATTGCGGATCTGGAAGAGAAGCGGATCGGGGGTCCGTGCATACCCCTACTCTAGAGCATATTTGCTGGGGGATTGGGTTGGGCGGGGGGGGGGAAGTCATATCATCAGATGAAAAGAAAGGGGAAGCAAAAGATCCTTCCTTGGAACTAATGAATGTAAAGGTAAGAAGCAAGTAAGCTATTACTGGGGAACTGCGTGCTTTCTCATCCAACCTTCAGTGCTGGCTGAAAACCTAAATGGGGTCTTTAAAGCATTTTCCACTCCGTTCTCCACTTCACTATTCTATGATGCTGATGAATTATTTCCCATAAAAACATCACACAAATTGGAGATCAGCACCACCACAATCTTTCAGGCTTTTATGAGGTTCCTAAAGGTCATTTTTCTATCTACATAAGGGGGTGGGGGAGAAAAAGAGAGGTGAATTCTCATTACCTTCAAAGTAAACATCTGTCAAGGATAGGGCACTAAAAGAATCCACCACTGAGAACACTGGAAAAGTACAGACAAGTGTCACGGTGAAATGAAAATTAAAGGGCCATCTAGAGAGGTTGTACAGTTTTCTTCTCAAAAAGCAACCTTTTACTTAAATATGACGGCACGTAATCAAGCAAAGGGTTGAGTACCCTTTGGCATATAGAAAAATGTCTACTTATCTGAACATTAAAAAATACATATTATTTTTCATTGACCTTTTAAAATCAGCGGGTCAAATCCTATCTATTGTTCGCGCTCCCTGAATAACCCATTATATTTTAACTCCAGATTGGCAAAGGTAATTTGGAATGGAGACATGTTTGAGAAATGAAAGTACTAAGGATTAAGGAATAGCTGGATAATGCACCCAAAGTTTTCAGCATCTCTCTCTCTCTCTCTCTCTCTCTTTGTCTCTGTGTGTGTAGAAATGCTCCCCAAAATTGGGGGAATTATATTCTCAGGAAGTTTGGGCGTGGCGTTTGGCTTCTCTTAGGTGAAGTAGCTGAGGTTTCCCCTCTTCTTCTTTTTTACACTTTAAAAATAGCATTGTGGACCCTTGTATCCATAAATGCCCTTCCCCCACATCCTATTCATATGCCGGAAAGGGGGAAAGTGAGACGTGCCCTATCACCATTAGTGGCAATCCAGTGTTGCCACCAGCTTGGGGTCACAGCGGCACAGCTTATATTAGGCAGCTGCACCCAGCCATCCAGCCTTTAAGCAACTGTGGCTCCTTCCCTCCCTGTATGCTGTGTGGGTTACATCTGGTCACCCTTTGGGGGAGCCAAGGGGGATTTTTTTTGGCTCATAATCTGATTGGCTGGGGCTATGTTGTTGTTTTTGTTGTTGTTTGTTTGTTTTTGCCGATTTCACACTGTAAGTAAGTGAAGAGTATCTTAGGAAATTGTTATGTTTGGGTATTACGTTAATTTGGTCACATTTCTTTAGGCAGATAGGGGCGGGCATGCTTAGAGCACAGGATGGTGGCAGTGTTCTGGTGGCAGATGATGCCTGAGGCCCTCCCCTGGGGATTTTGTGGCCCCAGTGAGGGGGGATGAGAGTTACTCCACCTGGTGTTTTGCAGACTGGGGGCAGGAGTGACATGGGAAGGCCAACCCTCTCCAAAAGGGGTATGGCCTGGGGGGTGGCGATCATCAGACACCACTCGTCAGACATAGAATGCTTGCCTGTTACAAAGCCTAGCTAGTTGCTGGCATAGATTAGGGCCCGCTCAGTCTCCCTTTCCAGATCTTTAATAAATGTGGCCCGATGGGAACAAATGGTTCCACAGAAGTGTATATGGAATACGTGGTGCAGCCTTAATAACAGCGATATTGCCTGACACACAGTTGTTCTCATGGACGGGACAGCTGTCTTAATAGCAGGTGAAACACAACATGCAACCAATTTTCTGTTTGTTTATGAACATACAAAACTGCTTATATCAAGTCGGACCATTGGTTCATCTACGTTATTATTGTATTAGGGGTGTGTGCTCCACCCTAGAATTATCTGGTAACCGCAAACTTCCATGGAGCATTCAATCTTCCAGAGCGGAGATTGGCCACTTCCAAGCCCATTGATTAATATCAGAGCAGAAACGTGCCCAATTGGAGCTTCTAAAGTCTCCAAAATTATCCTCTCTCTCTCTCTCTCTCTCTCTCTCTCTCTCTCTCTCTCTCTCTCTGTGTGTGTGTGTGTGTGTGTGTGTAAATTGAATATCTACATATCTGGAAGACAGTGAGTGGGGTAAGGGGTAGCTTTGATATTGACTTCTGTGGCTAACCAATTAGAATTGCCACAGCACTGACCTTGACCATGTTCTCCTCCAATCACAGTGTTCAGGGGAGTGGGAAACACTAACTGGCTGCTGATTCTGGTTTATTTATTTATTTATTTATTGCATTTTTATACCACCCAATAGCCGAAGCTCCCTGGTTGTGGGGGGGAGGGGGAGAGGGAGCACATTTCTGCTCGGACTTCTAGAAGTCAATCATCCACATTTCCACAGTGTGAAAGTTCTGCTGGGCTGGCTGGCATCATGAGTGAGAAAGCTTCTACACCTGAGTCAGGCATAGGCATGCTTTTTATTTCAGTGGCTGGGCTTCCATTGCAAGGAAGGGAGGCTCCATCCAATAGATCTGGAGGGCACCAGGTTGGAGAAGACTGGAGTGGGGAATTTTTTAAAAAAATCCTGAAAAATCAAGGCATGAATGGATCTGATTCAAGCTTGATGTGGCTAAAGCCCTCCTTAAGAGCTATCACCTTGCCATGTTACATCTCTTTATCTGTTAAAAAAAATACACAGTTGTAAGCATTTTCCTTAATTTCCATTTTAAAAATGCCTAAAAATAAAAAAAAATGAACAGATCTGATTCAGACTTGGTGTGGTTAAATATCTTTTTAAGCACTCTCACTGTGCCAAGTTTCATCTCTTTATCTTTAAAAATGAGGGAGCTGTAAGCATTTGATGAATTTCCATTGACTAAAGTGGTTATCCGAAAAGGGGCGGTTCTCAGTTCTGGTCATTGCACCTAAAAAAGGATATTGTACTGTTGGAAACAGTTCAGTACATGGGCAACTACAATGATCAAGGGGCTGGCCCAACTCCACAGTGAGGAAAGGTTACAACATCTGGGATTGTTTACATTGCGGGGGGGGAGAGATGAATCAGGGCAGATATGACAGAGCTGTGCCCAATTATACATGATGTGGAGAAAGTGGATAGAGAGCCATTTTCTACCTCTCTCATAATACCAGAACCCAATGGGGTCATCCCATGAAGTTGATTGATGGAAGATTCAGGACAGATATAAGCTAGTACTTCTTCTCACATCACATATTTAAAATATGCAATTCACTTCTACAGGATGTAGTAGTGAGGGCCATAGATTTGGATGGCTTCAAATTGAGAATGGACAAATTCATGGAGGATAAGGATACTAGTCCTGATGGCTATATGCTACCTCCAGTATCAGATGTCTATGTACACCAGTTGCTGGGGAGCATGAGTGGGGGGATGTTGTTGCACCCATGTCCTGCTTATCAGTTCTTGTGGACAGCTAGTTGGCCACTGTGTGAACAGAATATTGGACTAGATGGACTCTTCTCATGTTCTTATGATCATCATGGATTCCTGGTGGACGTCAATGCAGAGGCCACCATGAGGGAGGAAGCAGCAGCCAGGCATTTCTCCACCGTGCCTGGGTCCAGCTCCAGCTGGGAGCCCCCTCCCTCCTGCTACCAACTGTCTCTGCAGAGGCCACCATGGGGGAGGAAGCAGCAGCCAGGCATTTCTCCACCGTGCCTGGGTCCAGCTCCAGCTCAGAGCCCCCTCCCTCCTGCTACCAACTGTCACTGCAGAGGCCACCAGTGAGGGAGGAAGCAGCAGCCAGGCATCTCTCCACCGTGCCTGGGTCCAGCTCCAGCTGAGAGCCCCCTCCCTCCTGCTGTCCCCTGTAACTGCTGAACTTTCCAACTAAGATTGTAGTGCCTGAATTTGCTTTCCTTTCCCCCCTCCTCCTCCTCCCTCCCAATCCCCTTTCCTTTTGTGTCATGTCTTTTAGATTGTAAGCCTGTGGGCAGGGACTGTCAAGAAATACTTTTGTAAGCCGCCATGAGAGCCTTTTTTGGCTGAATGGCGGCATAAAAATACTTAAATAAATAATAAATAAATAAATATGGAACCACCAGGAGTGGTTGGACAGTTTGGTAAGGGAGAAGGCGCTGTCTCAGGTATCCCGTTCACAAATTGTTTAGGGCTTTGTACACTAGTGCCAAAACTTTAAACTTGGCCCAGTAGCAAATAGGCAGCCAGTGCAGTTCCCTCAACAAAGGAGTTACATGCTGAAAAGGGGCAGCTCCCAACAACAGCTGAACTGCTGCCTTCTGCACTAGCTTCTGGAGGCTGCTCCAGCTTCTGGAGCAACCTTAAAGCCAGCCCCACATGTCCTGCAGAGAGAAGAACCCGAGGACTGCATGTCATTCCAGATTAATTGATGCTGCCCACTCTTCTTCGAGAGACCGATGTCCTGACAGATGTAGGTGGCAAGTTACAAAAGGATTAAATTCTCAATGCAGGTGTGTCAGAGAGCAGGTGTTCACAGTGACTCCCAGTTTAGGTGCAGCATATGCTGATATGATTAAGTAATAATTCCATGCTGCTCCAGTCTTCGTTGTTCAGCATCTGCACCAGCCCCCTTCGCTTAATGAACTGGGACACCAATCTAGGCCCTGAAAGCTTAGACTTCTCTGACAAGCTGACTCCACCGTAATGGATGTGCATGGTCCTTTTTGCCTAATTAGTTACATTTTACGGTTCTTGGTGTGGAACAATGACATTAAGCAGAGCTCCGGGAGGGTCACATTTGGGCTTCGTTTACCTCTTGCTCTCCCACCCTCTCTCCAAGAATTAATGAATTAATTTAACTACAACACTGCATACTGTGCTAACTGCACCTCTTAATTAACTGGAAAGGTTTCTCATAATTAATAAATTATCCCGAAGACATAGCCAATTAGGGTTTAACAGAGAAAGACACAAAAGTGTGCCAAACCCTGAGCAAAGAAAATAAATTGCTGTGTGAAGGACTTCCCAAGTTGGAGAACTGGTGAAGCCTTTCACCTCTGCTTGCTGACGTTCTATCTGAGGATGTGTCAAGCCCACCTGAGACATGATGCTCATCTGTTTGTTTTTTTAATTGTTGCTAGACTATGCGCAAAACACAGGTGGAATAGATTTAATAAAACCCTTACATACCTAGTCATCTATAACCTTATCCTCCATGAACCAGAGTGTTGGACAAAATAGGGCTTTCATATATCCGATCTGGAACATCTTACATTCTTCAGATAGATTTGAAAGGTCCTATTCCAAGGAACTTTGAAAGGAAGCCAAAAATCTGAACTCACTTGAATCCATTGCAGATTTCTAGCTACTAGTCACATCGGAATAGGCTAACTCTACAGTCACATATGCCCCAATATGCAGGAAACAGGCTATTGCATTCATATCGTGAGCTTTCCATAGGCAGCTGGGAGGCGATTGTGTGAACAGAATGCTGGCCTAGATAGGCCGTTAAATGGATTCACCATGGCCTTTGCATATTCTTACATTCCCACAATCATATGCCTATGGGAAACTCACAATTTGGAGTCAGATCTGCTGGGGGTGGGGGGAGAGCTGGACAAATCTGCTGATTTCAGTTTCCCTCAGTTTATTATTTTTCCAATCTTCAATTTGGTTCATCCCAAACATGGGCCATAGCTAGACCAGACCTAAATCCCGGGATCATCCCTGTGCATCCAAATGACACACAGGGGTTCCCGGGAGCAGGCAGGGACGACCCCTCCATTTGCCTGGGATAATCCTTAGGTCTAGCTAAGGGCATGGAGTATTTTTCCAGCCCTAATTTTATTCCCCCACAAACATGGGTGTTTTTTTTTATTAAGTTTGCCTAAAAGTGCTTAAGAATTATTGTGCACATTTCCCCTAATAAATGTATGTGTTTTTTTCTTTGTACACCTTTTTAGCCACCATATAATGCGCTTTAAATGTTATTTCCCCCAATATATGTATTGTGTATGCATTTTTTCATTGAAGAACCCCATCATTGCAAAATTTGTTTGAATTTTGAAGGTTAACTGGGGGCTCATCTTCACCAAGCAGATATTCCACTATGAAAGTGGAATGTATAAAAGGCAGGAGCCACACTACTGCTTTGTAGTGGTATTGAAGTGCTCTGACAACTGTTGGGGCCCATTGACACAGACCATTTATTGCTTTCATAACACTTTCATAGTGTTACAACCTGCTTGGTGTAGATGTGTCATGGGGCCCCAACACTTGTCAGTGCACTTCAGTATGACTATAAAGCAGTAATGTAGATCCTGCAGTGCAATTCAATACCGCTATAAAGCAGTAGTGTGGCTCCTACCTTTTATATACCGCTTCTATACCACTTTCATAGTGGAATATCCTGCTTGGTGTAGATGAGCCCTGAGTTTCAGTTCATATACTGGTTCATAAGATGCAAACTAAGGTCCTTTCTACACCTAAGGATTATCCCAGGAAAATGGAGGGGTCGTCCCTGCCTGCTCCCGGGATCCCCTGCATGTCATTTGCATGCACAGGGATGATCCCGGGACGATCCTGGGGGGAAAGGCAGGTGTAGAAACGGCCTAAATGAATTTCACCACCATCTCTAGCTGCCGAACATTTAGGGATATACCAAGAGATTCAGATTTACTCTCTAACCATCCCAACTTACTTGATGACAAAGGCAATGGTAGCCAGTGTGGTGTAGTGGCTAAGGTGTTGGACTGGGAGTCGGGAGATCTGGGTTCTAGTCCCCATTCAGCCATGGAAACCCACTGGGTGAATTTGGGCCAGTCACAGACTCTCAGCCCAACCTACCTCACAGGGTTGTTGCTGTGAGGATAACATGGAGAGGAGGAGGTTATGTACGCCGCCTTGAGTTCCTTGGAGGAAAAAAGGTGGCATATAAATGTAAGAAAATAAAATAATTAAAAAAATGTCTTACCTACCCTGTGCCTGTTGGCATTCTCTTCCCCTCCTTATTGTTTTACTATGATTTTATTAGATTGTAAGCCTATGCGGCAGGGCCTTGCTATTTACTGTTTTACTCTGTACAGCACCATGTACATTGATAGTGCTATATAAATAAATTAATAATAATAATAATAATAATAATAATAATAACTCAATGGAAATGCACTTCTGAGTTGATATTCATAGGGCTGCATTGGAATTAGCTTAGTTGGGAGATAAATAAGGTAATGTTTTATAGGGGGTATTTCAAACAGAGCACAAATTTTAATCAGTGCTGCTGTCATTTAAGCACATTTGGATTCTGGTGTGTTACTGTCTTAATGAATGATAAAAGAAACCCTGAAAAACATTATTTTCTACTAACGGTGAGCCTTGGCTTTTGTCTATTAAATTGCAAGTTATCCTTAGTGTTGTTGCTGAAACTTGTTATTACCTGTTCAGGCTATGAATTTGCCAAGCTTGAAATGCTTGGAAGCAATAGAAATCAAATGTTATTTTCCTCAATGTTCTTCTACAGTTCAGAATGAAAAAAATCAGATTCTAGCCAAGTGAATTTAAACTGCTGCCAATAATCTCTTATCTTTTAGAGGTTTTGATCACATCCCTGTGCATATATATGCAGAAATATATGCAGAAATATTCATACTTGGGTTCTGCTGATTTCAATTGTTTCAATGATTGATTTCAATGGGGCTCCATGGGCATGATTAACTTTTCACATTGATTTCAGTGGGGCCTCAGTGTGATTAACTTTAACCCTGATCCAACCTTGTGATTTTGTTGTGATAAATTTTAGGGTTAAATTAGGGTGACCATATGAAAAGGAGGACAGGGCTTCTGTATCTTTAACTGTTGTATTGAAAAGGAAATTTCAGCAGGTGTCATTTGTATATATGGGGAACCTGGTGAAATTTTTGCTTCATCATAACAGTTAAAGTTGCAGGTGCCCTGCCCTCTTTTAAATCTGGTCACTCTAGTATAGCTCTTGCAGCTTTAACTGCTGTGATGAAGAGGGAATTTCACCAGGTTCCCCATATATACAAATGATACCTGCTGAAATTTCCTTTTCTATGCAACTGTTAAAGATACAGGAGCCCTGTCCTCCTTTTCATATGGTCACCCTAGTTAAATATATTAAGAGCCTCCTTGGGACACACTGTTAAAATACATACATACATACATACATCTGTGCACAGCCCCCTCCCCAATTTGCTTTGGAGGCCAATTCAGAGATTCTGGATTGGCCCCAATTGATTCGGGGTGCTTCGGGCTTAGGACAACCTTCTTCGGATCCAGATCCGAAGTGAGATTCAGACACAATGAAGCAGGTCAGCTGTTGTGGGATCCTGGGTACTTGCCATGCAGGAACCCCAGAAAGCTGGATGTGAGGCTGACCGGGAGTCCACAGGACGCCCCCTCCTCCTCCTCCCTTCCTCCCCTCTCCTTCCTACTCACCCCTGAACTCAGAGCCACTGCCCTCACCCACCTGTGGGACTTACCTGAGCTGTTCTGCAGTAGTATGTCTTCAATGAGAGCCACCATTTTAAATGAAGATGGAGGCTCTGTAGTTTCCTACATTTAAGGTTGCAAACTACAGCAGCTGCAAAAGGCGATTTCTGTTTGGCTTCCTTGGGCAGGGCAGACTAGTTGTTGGGCAATGAGGCTGTAGGGTAGTAAGAGGGCAATGTGGGCAGGTGGGTGGGGCTCCATGACCTTGATCAGAAGAACATAAGATCATAAGAAGTTCCCTGCTGGATCAGACCGAGGGTCCATCTAGTCCAGCATCCTGTTCACACAGTGGCCAACCAGCCGTTGGTCAGGGACCAACAAAGCAGGACACGATGCAACAGCAGCCTCCCAATCATGTTCCCCAGAAACTGGTGCGCACAAGCTAACTGCCTCGGATACTGGAGGTAGCACACAACCATCAGGGCTAGTAGCCATTGATAGCCTTCTTCTCCAGGAATTTATTCAACCCCCTTTTAAAGTCATCCAAATTGTTGGCCATCACTGCATCTCGTAGTAGTGAATTCCATAATTTAACGATGCACTGTGTGAAGAAGTACTTCCTTTCATTTGTCCTGAATCTCCCACCAATCAGCTCCACCGCTCTTCCCTACCCGCTGCCTGAGGTCTTTGCCTCACTCTGCCTAATGGGAGGGCCAACCCTAATGATGATCTGCCTGGACTTTCACAGACCGTTCCTGTGGATGTTGACTCAGAGGTAATTCCCAGAACTTAATTCAGTTGGACTTGCTCCCAGGTCAGTGCGTATGGGATTGCAGTGTCATAGACCTCTGAAGTATCTGACTTCTGTACAAGAAGAGTTCGCTATATTTTTCTCTGTCTAGAACAATTATTGCTCAGCATAAAAGCCAAACAGTAGCAACAGTAATTATGTTGTGTTTGATTCAAAGCCAGTCAACATTCAGAAAGAGAGAGAGAGAGAGAGAGAGAGAGAGAGAGATCATTTCATTCAGAAAATAGATTATGAATCAAGCTTAGTTTTAAGTACCACTGTCAAAAGCCAGACTCATTTGGCATGACTATAACAGCTTCTATTTTCTGCAGCTGATCTTCAGCCAGAATAAAAAAAAATATTCTTTCATTTAACTGCAATTCAGAAGGTGATGTCTTGTTTGGAGAAGACAAATGATTTGCAGCCAATAACCTCTCAAGCATCTCAAACTATATACTTGCAAAAGAACCAACGTACATTGTGTTTTATTCATAAATAGTTATGAGAACAGATTTCTGTTTCCTCTCTAGAGGAATAGAAGGTTGTGATTGTTAGATTACCTGGTTGATTTCTCTTTGACAATGCAGGTATAGGGCAGTTATTATATGTGTTGCAGAGATATTGCATATAACATATCATGATAATCCTTAACTAGACTGTCTAAATTTGGCATGTGGTATAGCAGCTGTTCCTAACCTGGTAACCTTCAGAAATTCTCTCTTTCGAACAAAAAACTACAGCACATCTCCAAGAGCAAAAAGGAAGACCACCAGGAGAATGTGAACAGGAGAAAATGGGTCAGGAAGGAGCTCAACTTCTGGAACAACCTTCCCCAATCTAGTTGTAACTCCTATGATCCCTGATAAATCACATGCTGGCTGCAGATAACAGGGGTTATCAGCTGACACATCTGGATTGCACAAGGTTGGTGTAGGTGTATTTTTATTTATTTATTTATTTATTTATTTATTTATTTATTTATTTATGACAAAGGTGAAAGAAGAAAGTGCAAAAGCTGGGTTGTAGTTAAACCTCAAAAAAACCAAAATTATGGCAACCAGCTTGATTGATAACTGGCAAATAGAGGGAGAAAACGTGGAGGCAGTGGCAGACTTTGTATTTCTGGGCGCAAAGATTACTGCAGACGCTGACTGCAGCCAGGAAATCAGACGTTTACTTCTTGGGAGGAGAGCAATGACAAATCTCGATAAAATAGTTAAGAGCAGAGATACCACACTGACAACAAAGGTCCGCATAGTTAAAGCAATGGTACTCCCCGTAGTAACCTATGGCTGCGAGAGCTGGACCATAAGGAAGGCTGAGCGAAGGAAGATAGATGTTTTTGAACTGTGGTGTTGGAGGAAAATTCTGAGAGTGCCTTGGACTGCAAGAAGATCAAACCAGTCCATACTCCAGGAAATAAAGCCAGACTGCTCACTTGAGGGAATGGTATTAAAGGCAAAACTGAAGTACTTTGGCCACATAATGAGAAGACAGGATACCCTGGAGAAGAGGCTGATGCTAGGGAAAGTGGGAGGCAAAAGGAAGAGGGGCGACCAAGGGCAAGATGGATGGATGATATTCTGGAGGAGACAGACTTGACCTTGGGGGAGCTAGGGGTGGCGACAGCCGACAGAAAGCTCTGACGTGGGCTGGTCCATGAAGTCACGAAGAGTCGGAAACGACTGAATGAATAAACAACAACAATATCCCACCTTTTTTCCTCCAAGGAACTCAAGATGGTGTACATAATCCTCCTCCTCTCCATGTTATCCTGACAACAACAACCCTGTGAGGTAGGTTGGGCTGAGAGTATGTGACTGGCCCAAAGTCAACCAGTGGGTTTCCATAGCCAAGTGGGGATTAGAACCCGGATCTCCCGACACCCAGTCCAACACCTTAGCCACTATTTATTTATTTATTTATTTATAGCATTTCTATACCGTCCAAGAGCTCTGCACCACACTGGTTGTCTTAAAGAAGGTCTTCTCCAAGGATGCCATTTCAGATGTTGTTGGTTGGATTCTCTGTAAAGTGGAATACTCCATTCTTGGATATTGGCTGAAACTGATATTGCCAAATAGCAGCAACAGCTAATAGCAACAAAAACAACAATGGTGTGTTTTAAGGGGATTTGTTAAGCTTACGTTTCTTTACAAATCGTTCTATCCGCCTAGCACAGCGTTTCTAAAACTACAGATGTGCACTTGACCTTCCACTAAGGAGGAGCAAATCTTTCAGTTTTGCTTTCTCGTGCGTTTGATTAAACAGCATCAACAACTCAAGTTCTTTCCCTCTTGAATGTGAAGAACCTTGGAAATTGGATAGATTCTGATCAAAAGTGAACTGAAAGAAAATTCTCACCTATCTGCAGTGGTTAGTTTCAGTTGGTACAGCTATTCTAACATGGAGAGGACTGTGATGTTCCCATCTCCCATAAAGCCCAGCCTTGCCAATACTTCTCACTGACCCTGGAAAAGAAATTCTCATCCTGTATGACACAAATTGAATAGCTATAGCTATTCCCAGCATGGAGATGTTATTGTGTCCCACATAGGTTATTTTAAAGATAAGAAGCCTGGATAAATAAATAAATAAATAAATAAATAAATAAATAAATAAAGGAAAAGAAAAGAGGTTACAATGCAAGTTCACCACTAACATGGTTGAATAAACTGTGGGCACCTCTACACCAAGCAGGATATTCCACTATGAAAGCAGTATATAAAAGGCAGGAGCCACACTACTGCTTTACAATGATATTGAAGTGCACTGAAAACTGTTGGGGCCCATGACACATCTACACCGAGCAGGATATAACACTATGAAAGTGGTATACATCAATGAGGCCCAACAGTTATCAGTGCACTTCATAGAATCATAGAATAGCAGAGTTGGAAGGGGCCTACAAGGCCATCGAGTCCAACCCCCTGCTCAATGCAGGAATCTGCCCTAAAGCATCCCTGACAGATAGTTGTCCAGCTGCCTCTTGAAGTCCTCTAGTGTGGGAGAGCCCACAACCTCCCTAGGTAGCTGATTCCACCGTCGCACTGCTCTAACAGTCAGGAAGTTTTTCCTGATGTCCAGCTGGAATCTGGCTTCCTGTAACTTGAGCCCGTTATTCTGTGTCCTGCACTCTGGGGGGATCGAGAAGAGACCCTGGGAGGATCGAGAAGAGATCAGTACTGCTATAAAGCAGTAGGGTGGCTCCTGCCTTTTATATACTGTGTTCATACCACTTTCATAGTGGAATATTCTGCTTGGTGTAGATGGGATTCAAACCTATACTCTGAAGAGCTAAGTGCTCAAAGTCCTGGCCCTAGGTGGACACATCTTTCAGTGTCAGGTTCTCTCATATATAATCTCAATTATTATTGTTGTTGTCCCAGATATAGAGTACGCTCCAAATTGTGGTAGCTTCTTGTCAAAACCAAACTGAAATGAAATTCTTACCCGTCCCTACTTCAAGTAGGAGCATGCAAATTCACCTGTGCCAGGTTTGGGGGGGTTCTTGCCCAGTTACTGCTACCATCTGCAAGCACTTGCTGGGCTGTGTGAACCTCCTCTGAGGCCTGGCTTGGCCCAGTGAGCACTCAGCAGCTGTATGAGCTACAGGAGCCCTGCCTAACATGACCAGATACAAAAGACGGCAGGGCTCCTGCAGCTTTAACTGTTGTGATGAAAAGGGAATTTCACCAGGTGCTGCACACATACAAAGGACACCGGCTGAAATTCCCTTTTCTATTCAACTGTTAAAGATACAGGAGCCCCGTCCCCTTTTCCATATGGTCACCCTAGTCAAAGCTCAGTTTGCCTCGATTCCATTTTCATTTAGGACCTGTTTCTTCAGTTCATTCAACCAGGAAAAGTGTGCATTTTTCACATTTATATACTTCCCCTATAGACAAAAGCATGAAAATGTATACATTTGGCAGACGTGAATGGAGGTTCAGGAATTTGCTAATATTTCTTTGGAGAATATGTACTCCCGTTCACCGTTGGAGGACATTTGTGGACGGGGCGCTTGAGTGATATGCTAACAGAAATGAAAATTCACATACATCCCTAGCTGGTGTATGGTTAAAATTACAGTAACAACAACACAAAAACAATAATAGAGTTGTTGTGAAGCTAAGGACTTTTAATCAAGGTGCTTTTGTTCTAATTTAGCACTGAATTATTAATTTATTTAACGAGGGAAACCAGTTGCTTTCAGCAAAGAAGCAGGGGAGGAGAAAGAGAAGAGAAAGCTGAAATAACACAAGTGGATGGCCTTCATATCATTTGACTATGCTCAGTTTTAATGAGGCAGAAAAAAGAAGAGGGTTCCCTACAGGTTGCTCATTAATCAATGGGATGTACGAACAGAGACGAAATTAGCCCACATCCAGGCTCCATGAAAGACAGGTGATTGTGGGTGCCAATTTGCAGGTAATGAACACACTGACAAAAAGAAAGAAAAAGGAAGAAGAGGAGGCCTTGAATAAATTATGTGTAGCAAAACAGGAGGCTCTTCTCAACAAAAGATTCAAGTAGAATAGCATACTGACCATTTGAACGCCATCAGCAGAACTGCAGCCACAATGTAGATAAGGTACCATTTTAGTTAAGAGAATACTGAGGGGAGACATGATATAGGGTGACCATATGTAAAGGAGGACAGGGTTCCTGTATTTTTAACAGTTGTATTGAAAAGGAAATTTCAGCAGGTGTTATTTGTATATATGGGGAACCTGGTGAAATTTCCTCTTCATCACATCAGTTAAAGCTGCAGGTGCCCTGACCTCTTTTGCATCTGGTCACTCTAGTCTAGCTCCTGCAGCTTTAACTGTTGTGATGAAGAGGGAATTTCACCAGGTTCTCCATATATACAAATGACACTTATTATTATTATTATTATTATTATTATTATTATTTATTTATATAGCACCATCAATGTACATGGTGCTGTACAGATAACACAGTAAATAGCAAGACCCTGCCGCATAGGCTTACAATCTAATAAGTTGTAGTAAACAATAAAGAGGGAAGGAGAATGCAAACAGGCACAGGGAAGTGTAAACAGGCACAGGGTAGGGCAAAACCAACAGTGTAAAGTCAGAACAAACTCAATATTTGAAGGCTATAGGGAAAAGAAAAGTTCTATGCGACTGTTAAAGATACTGGAGCCCTGTTCTCCTTTTCTTATGATCACCCTACATGATAGCACTCTTCAAATACTTAAAAGGTTGTCACACAGAGGAGGGCCAGGATCTCTTCTCGATCATCCCAGAATGCAGGACGCAGAATAATGGGCTCAAGTTACAGGAAGCCAGGAACCGGCTGGACATCAGGAAAAACTTCCTTTTAGAGCAGTACAACAATGGAACCAGTTACCTAGGGAGGTTGTGGGCTCTCCCACACTAGAGGCCGTCAAGAGGCAGCTGGACAACCATCTGTCAGGTATGGTTTAGGGTGGATTCCTGCATTGAGCTGGGGGTTGGACTCGATGGCCTTTTAGGCCCTGTTCAACTGTACTATTCTATGATTCTATGATTCGAGTGGCAAAGAATCAGGTGTGAGTACTCAGCCCCCCCAAAATAATAGTGAATCTTTTAGAGTTGAAGAGTTGGAGCAAATGTCCCATCAGAAGGTGGCATAAAAGGCCGTTGTGGCTTCACTTGATGCTAGAGAGAAAGTAGGCCTGGACTCTGAACTAGGGATGTTGGAGAAATCCATAAAGGAAATCAAACGTTTGGATTTGTATGAATCCAACCAGTGGATTTTACAGCAAGTTGCAAGGGTTTTTCTAAGTTACATGGATTCTGCAGACTATCGATTCGGTTTTTTATTTTTATTTATTTATTTTACCTTCTGGAATTTTTAGTCACAGAAAAATATGTAAAAACCAAACAAACACTAGCCAAAAATGTGCATTTCACCCATAGGCTAAAGTTTGAAAATGCAAATTTTGCTCATTTTCACAAGAGCAAATGTGTTCAAATTTGGGGAAATGGGGCGGGGGAGGAATCTGATTACACTATGAGCAGGTGATGGGATGAAAAGCACTTGACAATCAGTGAAATGCAGATGGAACTTATTTCGCAAAATCCTTACATCGCTACTCTGAACACAGGAAGCAGCTATGGGAGACATTGGCCACAGCTAGACCTAAGGTTTATCCTGGGATCATCCAGGGTTCACCCCTGCCTGAGCACTGGATCCCCTGTGTGTCACCTAGATGAACACGTTTGACCCCTGGACGATCCAGGGATAAACCTTAGGTCTAGCTATGGCCATTGTTACCTGGAATCTTGGGCCTCAACAGACATTACTTCAGATCTGTGTTTGGAAGCTACAACTTGTGTTCATCTTTACTCTAGGGAAGGTGCAGAGGGCCTAATCCACATCTTTAAAGTCTCCCTACGCCACGCCATGCCACGCCCTTACTAGGGATGCAAACCAAAGCATGCCCAAATGCACCTATTCTAGACTAAAAATGAAAAGAAGATAGAGCTGGTAGACTCAAATTTGAAGGAACGTCCGCTTTGGCTCTTAGCCAAAGTATCAAGTGGATTGTAGTGCGAAAGCTAAGCTCACATATTGCTGAAGGAGGCCTCTTGGGTCTCCTTTTGTGTTTCCAGAGCCTTCTGCTTCCCTCCCTGCCTGTATATTTATCCCAAAATTCTGTCCCACCTTTGGTCTTGAGTGGTTGGGGTGGGGTGGATAAAAAACATTACCAGAGCTGGACGATAACCGAGTGGAGGCAGTGATCTGAGTCCCCAAAGAGTTTGTGCTGGCCACATTCAACCACTTTCAAATTCAGTGGCTGTTTTCAACCCACCTTTGTAGATTTGACCATTATGTATCTTTGGATGGCTCTGCTCTCCGTACAGACTATCCAGGACTCCCACTGCAGCTGGCCCATGTACAAATTACTCGCGTTTCCTGTAAGAGCTGACCTGATTATGCTCCGTTGGCCAAGTTCAAGCATCAAATTAATTGCTTCACCTTCCTGGCTCACAAAAACACCCCCATCAGCTTCCCCCATCATCTCTACATCGCAAGTTCTTAATTGATTTCACACACTCGCCTACACCCAAGAGGATGTCCGAGATTTGCAAAACGAGTGTCACATGTTCCAAGTTTGCTTACCTTAATGATCATGACAGGATATGGGGGGATTAATCTGGGGAGAATGCTGAACATCTAAAAGGTAAGGGGGGATTTTGGGGGTGGGGGGCAGGGACCCATAAGAATGTGTCAGTATTATTTAATATCTTAGACTACTGTAGTTCCAGATGTGTAACCACTCCAGGTTCCCCCACCCCCTTCGGTTGCTCCTGTAGTGGATAAAAGATTAGTAATATTTGCTTCAGTATTAATCTTCTGGCTCTTAATAATGTCCATCGTATGTGGCTTGACTGCATATTACCTCATAAATGGAATAAGAAAATTAACACAGGTTGAGAGTCTGTCTGCCCTTCGCTTTTTGTGGTATGATTAAGAGAGCTAAACACTTGACATGAAAATGGGGATTTTCCTTCAGATTGTGGGAGGATGTCTACACATCACCACATTAGATGCAAAACATTGGGGTGCTCCTTATGTTTGCTTTTAGGGGATGTTATTAGGTGACTAGTACTGTGTCAGATTTTCATTACTGGTCCAGGCCCAATTCAAAGTGCTGGTATTAACATTTAAAGCCCTAAACAGCTTGGGGCCAGGCTATCTGAAGGAACGCCTCCTCCCGTATGTACCTCAGGGTACATCCTCAAGGGTCCTTCTCCACGAGCCGCTGCCAAAGGAAGTGAGGCAGGTGGCTACCAGGAACAGCGCCTTCTCTGCTGTGGCATCCCGGTTGTGGAATGAGCTCCCTAAGGAGGTTCGCTTGGCACCTACATTATATTCTTTTAGACGCCAGGTGAAGACCTTTTTATTCTCTCAGCATTTTAACAGTCTATAAATAAATTTTAACTTGGTGTTTTAAATTTGTAATTTTGCATTGCTGCTGTTTTTATCTGGTTGAGCTTTTATATTGTATTTTATATTATGGATTTATACTGTTGTTTTATACTTTGAATGTTTTTAAGTTTTGTGAACCGCCCAGAGAGCTCCGGCTATTGGGCGGTATAGAAATGTAATAAATAAATAAATAAATAAATAAATAAATAAATACATTTGATTTCGGTGAGAAAACCAGTCATTTTGTAGGACATGAAAAATACTATCAACCTCCCCTATTTTCCATTGTTTCACAGGCCATAGCTAGACAGGGCTTGATCCCAGGGTGATCCCCGGGATTGTCCCTGTGCATTCACATGACACACAGGGGATCCCAGGATCAGGGAGTGATTATCCCTCCCTTGCCCCAGGATATGGCCCTACATTTTAGGCCCGCTTTTTCCACGGTCTTGGGATGATCCCGAGACCGTGGAACATGTGGGTGGGTGACATAACTCCTCGCAGTTACTTGCGAGGAGCTGGGACCAGCGCAAGGGGCGCAGAGCGCCTCAGGAGCTCTGCGTCCATCAGGTGTGAGTTGGGGGAGTGGGAGTCTTTTTTTAAAAAAAACTTTTGTGTTTCCTCTTAAAAAAAAAAAAAAGGTGGGCGCGACGTCCTCTCTGTCTGTGGTCACATGTAAACAGAGGGGGAGATCTTGCGATAAAAATATTGTGAGATCTTCACCCCTCAGTCGTGCTGGAGCGGCAGGTCTAGCTAAGGGCACAGTATGGTTTGTATTTTGCTGCCTGTTCACAACCATTCTCCCACCATGAGCTATTGTTTAGACACCTTCCCAGACCCATTTTAGACACTATAAATGAATGTCGCCTACACTCTCCCCCTCCCCCCGCCCCAGCCTGGCTGTGAGGGGATGTGCATGCTAAACTACAATCAAGCTGTTTTAATAAATAAATAAACAAACAAACAAACCATACTTGCTGATGTGCAAACCAGCATGGATTTAAAAACAACTTCAGAACTCAAGGGCTATTTTGAAAAGACTACTGTACTGCAGTGCTCTAAGGTAGGCTGACCCTATGCAAAGGAGGACAGGGCTCCTGTATCTTTAACAGTTGTATTGAAAAGGGAATTTCTGCAGGTGTCATTGGTACGCATGCAGCACCTGGTGAAATTCCCTCTTCATCACAACAGTTAAAGCTGCAGGAGCTATACTTCAGTGACTAGATACAAAAGAGGGAAGGGCTCCTGCAACTTTAACTGTTGTGATGAAGAGGGAATTTCACCAGGTGCTGCACGCATACCAATGACACCTGCTGAAATTCGCTTTTCTATGCAACTGTTAAAGATACAGGAGCCCTGTCCTCCTTTTCATATGGTCAACTTAACCATGGGTGCTTGGCCTGTAATGTCGTGTACATCACAGCCTTAGGGCTTCAATGCATGGAAATGGGACATTTGCAGATAAGAACAAACCTGGCTCAATGTGTGCTGATTTGGGCAAGTGCTGGGGTCTGTGGACTGGGGTCCAGGGGCGGGGGGAGCCAGCAATTTCTCACTGAGCTTCAAGCCCCCTCCAATTCCTAGTTGCTGGGGGCAGGATTGAGGCTGGAGAGCCCACAGGAGACAACAGATCCTGGTTTCTCCCCTCCTTGCCTGCTGCTACCATTGCTGGCCCAAGACATTTTGCTGCCTGAGGCAAAGCCATATACAAACTCCAACTAGACTGGCAGTCAAATCTCCCTTTGTCACGGGCAGTGGGAAACATCCTCCACCACACCTGAAGGCAGCAAGCTAGCTTAGGGGGCACAAGGCAGGCCACGTGAGCCTACAGCTCTCTCCTTCAATACCTTGCTGTCACCCCATCTACCACCTGAAGCCACTGCTTCACCCTGCCTAATGGTAGGGCCTGTCCTTTTTCCTCTCCCGAATGTCACATTTTTCAAACTTGGGAAGCCGCCACTGTGGTTTGTTCAGGAGCAGCACTATTACACACAGAGTGGGCAATCCAAAAAGAGAAGAGGCCACCAAGTTTCCAATAACGCCATTTACATGTTTACCAAGGATATGCATAGGAGCGCATATTTTTCGTGGATGATGGCAAACAAATGTGCCCTTCAAATCACAAAAGATCCTTCTACCCTCCGACCCCTAGCAAAATGGCAAATATTTCTGTTTTGAACACTTCATGCTAAAAAGAAGAATTGTTTCTAGTCCTATAGTATCACAATTTTGAGCCAGCTTCAATCAATTTGTAGTGGCAAATTATTATTATTACTACTATTGGAATTACTATATTTTTCATCCACAAAAAAGGCTTGGGATTTGCTGGCAAAGCCAAGCATTGGAGAAAAAGAACCCAATCACATCAGGATACAAAGGATTTGAAGTATCTGCAAATGGCAAACATACCCAAAATGCCCCCCACCTTTTAATGCACAGCTTATATTATATATTTAAATTTGGAGTGCATTATGTTTATTGAAGCCTTCCAGCTGAGACGTGTGGACTATTTAATGAGCACAATGGCTTTAAATACTTGGCTAGGAATAAGCAATAATTTCCAAGGCCAGTAGGAAGCTGGAGAACACACAAGGAGATCATGGTGGTGCCAAGAACTGTGGGGGTTACCACTGGAAGACTCCTCATCTGTGCACTGATGGCCCCTCATTTAATTATCTAAATGAGGGTCCATCACTCTGAACTGGCTGGCCAAGCTACAAATTGCTAAGAGGTTCGAATTCTGCTTATGAGCTTCTCTTCCAGCTTTCTAGGCAGCTTCCGTATCTGCCTAGTGTCTGGTTTGCTGCTGTTTCTCATCCAATGAATACAAAGTTCCAGTGAAACTGAATGCTGGGAGATTCAAGGCAGACAAAAGGAAGTACTCTTTCTTACTGGCCCAGGTTGGGGTGGCACTAACTAAGGCCTTAGCTAGACCTAAGGTTTATACCAGGATCATCCCGGGGTCATCTCTGTTCATGAGGAGGGCCAGGATCTCTTCTCGATCCTCCCAGAGTTCAGGACACGGAATAACGGGCTCAAGTTACAGGAAGCCAGATTCCAGCTGGACATCAGGAAAAACTTCCTGACTGTTAGAGCAGTATGACAATGGAATCAGTTACCTAGGGAGGTTGTGGGCTCTCCCACACTAGAGGCCTTCAAGAGGCGGCTGGACAGCCATCTGTCAGGATGCTTTAGGGTGGATTCCTGCATTGAGCAGGGGGTTGGACTCGATGACTTTGTAGGCCCCTTCCAACTTTGCTATTCTATGATTCTATGTAAATGACCGACAAGGGATCCCAGGAGCAGGCAGGGATGACCCTGTGACAATCCCAGGATAAACCTTAGGTCTACCTAAGGCCTAAGACAGATGGGATTTAAAAGGGAATTTTATGTATTCATGGAGGAGACAGCTCTCAATGACTAGTAGTCAAGATGCCAACCTTCAGGGCCAGAGGCCCCATGCTTCTGATAGGGATGGATGAATATTTTTGCTTTCCATGAATTTGTGTTTTGTTTTTTAAGTTCTTTCCATCCCATGTAGTTAGGAATTGACCATTTCTGGTAAATTCTTATCAAAACTGAAATGAAACAAAATTCTCACCATCTGCACCAGCCAAATTCAAGCATAGGCCCAGTATGGAGAAGGCTGTGTTGTATTTGCTGCCTGCTAAAAAGCTGTTGAAGACCAGAAGAGGTGGCAGCCTTCATTCAGCACCACAGCACATACAGAGGGAATCAAACACCGACTTTTAAGAGCTACACAGTCAAAGCCTGGGCCTGCTTGGATGGGTCTATCAGTTTGAGTTTCTCCCACATTTCAATTTCATAGAATCATAGAATGGTAGAGTTGGAAGGGGCCTACAAGGCTATCGAGTCCAACCGCTGCTCATTGCAGGAATCCACCTTAAAGCATTTGTTCAACTTCAAGCTATTTCTATCCATTTGTGGAGAAATTTGTGAAATTTGATAAGTTCTTATAAACCAGCAACATAATTCTCACCCATTCCTACTCTGGCCAGATCTACACCAAGGGCTCATCTACACCAAGCAGGGTATTCCACTATGAAAGGGGTATGAAAGGGGTATATAAGAGGCAGGAGCCACACCAAGCAGGATATAGCACTATAGAAGTGGTATGAAAGCGGTATGAAAGAAGCATATAGTATGTGTCAATGGGCCCCAACAGTTGATAGTGCACTTCAATACCACTATAAAGAAGAAGTGTGACTCCTGCCTCTTATATACTGCTTCCATCCTCATTTCATAGTGCAGTATCCTACTCGGTGTAGATCTGGCCTCTGTTACTGAGGGTCAACAGAGGGAGCTGTTTGGCTTCTTCTGGGTTTTCTATAGTTGTCTAATGAAAGCCAGTGTGGTGTAGTGGCTAAAGTGTTAGACTGGGAGTCGGGAGATCCGGGTTCTAGTCCCCACTCAGCCATGGAAGCTCACTGGGTGACTTTGGGCCAGTCACAGACTCTCAGCCCAACCCACCTCACAGGGTTGTTGTTGTGAGGATAAAATGGAGAGGAGGAGGAGGAGGATTATGTACGCCACCTTGGTTCCTTGCAGGAAAAAGGTGGGATATAAATGCAATAATAAATAAATAAATAAATAAAATAAATAGAAATAATGTGGGGAAGAGGATACTTGGCCAGTTAGACCTTTGGGCTGATCCACCAGTGCTTTTCTTAGGTTCTTATCCTTGCGTCCTTCAAGGGGCTCCTCAGCTCACACCCTCCTGGCCTGTGATTATTTCTGGATCAACTCTCCTGTCATAAGTTCTATATTGGCGCACTGTGGGTCCATCCCAATTCCAGACCCAATTTTGTCACAGCTCAGCAGCCTGATGCTAACAGATGGGGATGTGCGGAGGTCTGTGGGCAAAGAACGGGAAAATTCAACGCACGCCTCATTGCTAATGCACGGTTCGCAAACCCTGTCTCCCAAGCGTCATCTAGCATGGCTCTCTCCTCCTCCTGATACTTATGACAACAGTCAGCTAATAGATCTGTGTCACAATGATGCTGACCTTTTGTCAGTGTGAGCCTTTTGTCAAGGAAAAGATGTGGTGCGTCGCCGCGCTCTATAATTTCGTCAATGCCTGACAGTCTGGGTTGCCTCACGATGTGGAAAAGCTGACGCTGATGCTCCTGCATCATTACCCTTTGATTAACCTGACTTCGGCGGTACTTTCTAAAACAAATCTTTCCTAGTGAAAATTGCTAGGTAAAAGCCAAAAATAATTGTAGCGGACTCCCACTGCTATCAAACCCTCCAATAAAGAGTCCATTGTTTGAAGACTTAGTGGAAAGAGATGGAAAGAAGCATATTCTCTCTCTCCCTCCCTCTCTCCCTCCCCCTCCCTCATTTTACTTTTGAAGAACACAATACTTCATAATTCTTGCAATACAATTGATCAATGTGTTTATTGTCTATATAGCCATGACTCAGGAAATCAAAAGGGAAAGGGATCATGTGCAACAAACAAGATGGGAAGAAACTGTTATTAGGCGTGCCAAAAATTATTCGAAGCTGATGCATTTCAGAAAACAAAATTTTCTTCATCAAGAACAATCCAGTATCCAGAATCAGAGCCAGTAAGCCTATATATACACCAGTTGCTGGGGAACAAGGCAGTGTGTGTGTGTGCGTGTGTGTGTGCGCGCTATTACATTCATATCCTGCATGTGGGTTTCCCATGGGCGGCTGGTTGGCCACTGTGTGAACAGAGTGCTGGACTAGATGGACCCTTGGTCTGATCCAGCAGGGTTCTTCTGATGTTCCCATGTTCTTATCAGCAAATGCAATAAATAAACAAACAAACAAACAAACAAACCTGCAAAATTCTTTAGCTTTCTCATTACTGAATTCCTTTTTGAGGAAGTAAAGAAATGGTAGTGCATAACTGTTAGAGCAGTATGACAATGGAATCAGTTACCTAGGGAGGTTGTTGGCTCTCCAACACTAGAGGCCTTGAAGAGGCAGCTGGACAACCATCTGTCAGGGATGCTTTAGGCTGGGTTCCTGCATTGAGCAGGGGGTTGGACTCCGTGGCCTTGTAGGCCCCTTCCAACTCTTCCATTCTATGATTCTATGACTCTATGAACACCTATCCTAGAACATATTGATCTGTACAAATGTGACCATATAAGAAGACATATGCTGGAGCAGACCAAGGATCCATATAGTCCAGCATTCTGTTCACACAGTGACCAAACAGCTGTGCATGGGAAGTAGGACATGAATGCAACAGCACCCTCCCACCCATGTTCCTCAGCAACTGGTGCATATAGGCTTAGAGCTACTGATACTGGAGGTTGCACTTACCCGTCAGGACTAGTAGCCATTGATAGCCTTCACCTCCAGGAATTACTACAGAGACCTGTCCCTGACCCTATATCTCAGCTCCATACAGGAGTTGAGGGAGTACTTTAGAACAGCGATCCTTAACCATTTTGAACCCATAAGTGAATCTGAGAATTTGAGAAACTGCTGTGGGCAGGAAATGTCTCTCTGTGTGTGCGGCTTGGTCTTTAATAAGCAATTAAGAAACGTTCACGACCCGAAATGGAGTGGAGGACAGCCCTAGTTGCAAGGCCATCACCTCTGAGCTCCCCAGGATTGTGGTAACATGATGGGTTGGTTATGTTAAGTAACCTTAAATAGTACATATACTTAAAGGTGTGTGAAGTAAAAGGTTTTAATATTGTGTTGCCAATGGCGGAGGTATACATTCTACCAAGTGCCCTTTCATTCAAAATGATTGATTTTCTTTTGTATTTGCGAAAGACAATCAAAATTTGATTATTACTTATGCTTGCAATTTAAAATAAATTCAGCAGTTTCAAGTTTTTGCTTCACATTTTTTTCTACAAAAATCTGCTCTTAAAAATCGAATTTGGCAAATTTGGGGTGGGTGCGTGGGTGGGGTGAAAGTAGCTCGCCTTGCCTAGGTCGCAAAATAGTCTGGCACTGGGCCTGCCTGGAGGTTTATCGTACACAGCAAGCACGTTTTGGTGGCTGGTGGGATCCGGTGTGTGGCACATGACATCAGTGGGGGATGAGTTCACCCATCCCTTCAAGACACTTCTCTGCGGAAAATGGAGTGATTCAGAGAAGGCCCTCCCATAGTGATCTTAGAAGTTGAGCAAGCAAGCAGGCCCATAGAAATGACTAATTTACTGCAAAAGAGTTTCTTTATGGTTGTTTTATTTACAGTACTTTAAATTTTTACCTTTTTATTTACTGTTCTTTTAATCTGTTAAAAAAAAGAAATGTAAAACTTCAGTGCTGCTGTCTGTTTTTTTTTTAAAAAAAAAATCATAGGAAAAGCACATGTCCAAGAGCCCGCACCAGAAAGGAAACTAAGGTGGGTCTTTATGAGAATGTGAAAATGAGAAGATGGATGAGGAAGACTTCACCTTCTGGAATAACCTTCTCTAACCTGATACCGTCCAGATGTATTGGAATATAACTCCAATCATTCGCCCTCTTGCTGGACCTACACTTTACACTACCTTACATTGAACCACATTTGTCATTTTAGTCCATCCTCATTTTAATGGCCATTCTTCCAGTTTGGAGAGGTCTTTTTGGAGCTTTTCACAATCCCCTTTTCCTCGCAACCAGCCTCAATAATATGATATCATCTGCAAATTTGGCCATGTCACTGATCATTCCTAATTTCACATCACATATGATCTAGTTAAAAAGCACCAGTTCCGGTACAGATCCTTATGGGATTCCAGTGCATACACTCCTCCATTGAGAGAATGTACCATTTATTCTTATATTCTCTGATTTCTGTTCTTTAACCTGTTATCAATCCATAAGATAATATCTTCTCTTATTCCATGACTGCTAAGTTTGCTCAGGAGTCCTTGCTGAGGGCCTTTGTCAAAAGCCTTTTGGAAGTCCAAGTAAACAATGTCTACTTATATCCATCCTCATTTCCAGCAATTTCTTTTTCCTTTCACTCTTGTTCTACCTAAATTACTTACAGGCAAGTATTTATATAAATCTCCGCCAGTGAATTTCACAGATGAAAGTTTCATGTTATGGATTTTTTTCGGATAATACGCAACATCTTTGTGCCTAGTTCCATCATGTGGTCAGCATCATATCTGAAAGTGATATCCTTTCACTTTATAGTCTACAAAGAAAGCAGATCACAGATCACGGTTTTATTCAACCTACAATCTAAGAGAACTGTTTTTTTCTAAAGTGGAGGGCCCTGATTCATGCTTCCTGGACTAAGACAGGGATCAGAACACACAGGCCTTAGCTAGACCTTATACCGGGGTCATCCCGGGGTCATCCCTGCCTGCTCCCGGGATCCCCTGTGTGTCATTTACATGAACAGGGATGACCCCAGGATGATCCCGGGATAAACCTTAGGTCTAGCTAAGGCCTCAGTTATCCTTCAGATCTCACACTTCAACAATTTTTATGATAATATGCTCGGCTCAAAGCAATTAATCAAGGGCAGATAAAAATGTATATTTTAGGATAAATGTAAAACCTGCATATTTTAGGCTAAAATACATACAAGAATGTGTATTTTGTGGGGAAAAAGACATTAAAAATAATGCAAATTTTCCTGCATTTTTTTTAAAAAATTGCAGGTTGATATGGAAACAGGATGGCATGGGCTTATGAATGAATAAGTGCAAAACTGAAAAAGGACTGGAAAAACGGTTCTATAACACCAGGCTTTTATTTTCAACTGCTCACCTATGGTGAGTAAGAGTTATTATTGACTCCAAGGGCCTTCCTAGACGAGGCCTTAGCGCGCCTTCTGTCCCGGCTTCCCTGCTGTGCGTCCAGATGACGCACAGGGGAATCCGGAGACAGGCCACGCTGAGGCCTTCTCCAACGCGCCATAAGCAAATTCGCTTATGGCGCGCCTTTTCCCCAGCTCCGGCCTGAGGCCGGAGCTGGGGAAGGTCTAGGGACTTCCGTGGCTTTTTGCGGCTAATCGCTTACTCACGAGTAGCCACAAAAAGCCGCGGACTGGCCACAGCGCTGAGCGCTGTGCCCATCGGCCGGAGAGATCCCGGGAGGGAAAAGGAGGGGAGACGACACAGGACACACACACACACGGAGGGAAAAGGAGGGGAGACGACACAGGACACACACACACACACACGGAGGGAAAAGGAGGGAAGATGACACAGGACACACACACACACACACGGAGGGAAAAGGAGGGGAGATGACACAGGACGCACACACACACACACACAGAGGGAAAAGGAGGGGAGACGACACAGGACACACACACACACACACACACACACACGGAGGGAAAAGGAGGGGAGATGACACAGGACACACACACACACACAGACGGAGGGAAAAGGAGGGGAGACGACACACGGGACATGGAGGGAGAGAAAGATCAGGAAGGGATCAGGAGCGGATGGGGGGGGGTTAACTAATAAAACCCCCTTACCTTCTCCGCAGTCTTCGGGCGCACGTGGCCCCTTTAAACTTTTTTAAAAATGGCCGGCGCTGCAGGGCTTCCGTCCTCCCTGCGCGTTGTGCGTCTAGGAGGCTGGGCGGTGCGCGTTAAAGTTTGCACGCCGTCGCCCCGCCTCCCTGCCGGCTTATCCCGGCAGGTCTAGCAAGGCCCCAAGTGACCAGAGGAAGGGCTTTTTAGTTTGGAAGAATTTTGTTTACCAACTCACCCATCTATTCAAAGCATTTCTGTCCTACCATTCTTTAAAAAAACCTTCAAAGATGGCTAACAACAACAAAATTATAACAATGAATATAAAACTATATAGGTAAAGGCTATCAATGGCTACTAGCCCTGATGGTTGTGTGCTATTTCCAGTATTCGAGGCACTAAGCCTGTGTGCACCAGTTGCTGGGGAACATGGGCGGGAGGGTGCTGTTGCACCATGTCCTGCTTGTTGGTCCCTGGCCGATGGCTGGTTGGCCACTGTGTGAACAGAGTGCTGGACTAGCTGGACCCTTGGTCTGATCCAGCAGGGCTCTTCTTATGTTCTCCTCTTACTCCTTTAGGTTGCAATCCTGCACCCACTTACCTTGTGAGTGGACATGCACAGGATTGCACTGTTAAGATAAAAACCAGCTCAGTGTGTGGCTATCTGTAGTAACATTGCGACCATGAGCAATTCTTCTTTCTTTTTTTCAACGTCTTTTTCAATGCCTATTTGACAAATATCTGAAGGAGTCCTAATCGCAGGAAAGGGAGTGTAAAATAGATTAACAAAAGCTAACAGGCCACTGTCTTACCTCTGACATATTTCAATTAAATTATCATATGTAGTTCAGTCCCTAATTGGTATTTCAACGAAAAGTTGACAACCCAAATGCCATCTACATTGTCGGTGTGGTCACCTCCCTCCACCCCAACAGCTATCTTTCAGACCATGAAATATGACAAATCACACAGCATGCTACAAATGTCTTCTTTAAAATCCATTCCGGAGCCAGTCATGAAATACGGCTGCTATGACTATTTGTCAAGTCCATTTCCCTCTTGGTGATAGCTTCTGATCACACAGCTTTTTTACCATGACAGCCAAAGAATCGTTCCTGATCATTTTAATATAATACATAGCATTTCATAAAGCCATATTTGAGTGATGACTGGTGGACCTATATTTATTTCCATATTCTTTCATAGAAAGGCTCTCAGTTATTAATTATGGGTTTTATCCAATTTTAGTCCTACTTAGACCGATTGCAATGAATGGGACTTAACATTCATCCCATTCATTGTCATTGCAATGGGCCTACTCTAATTAGCACTAATACTGAATACACACCTATAAAAATCAGTTGTTGCAAGTTCTGTGCTTGATGTATCATTATAGGAATCTGTTTTGTACCATGTTGGAGCATTGGTCTATCTTGCTCAGTATTATCTCCACTGACAATATGGTGATTGCTTTTCCCAGGCCTACCTGGAGATTCTAAGGATGGGACCTTGGACCTTCTGCATGCAAACCATGAGCTCTATCATTGAGCTAGGGTCCTTCCCCAACAGGCATTTGGTTTGTAAATATTATGGCTAGAGTTGCTCTGTTGTATCTCAGCCTTCCTGAATACTGGTCTAACATAGAAGACATTCTAAATGGAATTCCAAAACTGGTCCCATCCTTTTTGTCACCTAATTTGTAGGTGGCGGAAAGCAGGGCATTTTAGCTGCTGCTGCTGCTTCTTCCTTCTCCTTCTTCTTCATTTGTGGAATGTGGATGAAATCTCTGGGCCTTACAACTGGCAGTGGCAAAGAGAGCTCTTGCCATTATCCCAGTTGCCATGCATCTGCACCCCCACACCAAAGTTTCCCAGGAATGATGCTACATCATCACATAACCTTGTTCTCAGATGACCTCTGGGGAAAATGACACTGATAGAATCCGTCCATTTCCCCAGTTCAGGAAAGTTTTGTACTGGAGGTTGAAGGGAGCTGTTGTCTTAGCAATGATGCAGTCCATACTGAGAGTTTATGTAGGAGCAACAAGCTCTACCCCTTCTTGGTTCTCAATTAGGCCCTAATCTAGGCAAGTGTTTGCAAGATCCTCACCTTCCTCTTGAGTAGACGAATGTGCTGTTATCCAGGTGGTCCTGAAGGTCCAATCTGGCATGCCACATCCTCTGTTTCTGTAATCTTGGGGAAGATGGGGGGTGTACAAGAGTGGGCCAGGAACTCTGGTGACTGAGTTGGAGACCTCAGGCCTTATGGCTGCTATGTCAGAGTCTGAAGGGTCTTCAGAGCTGCTAGGAGTGCATGGTCTTCTGCATAGGGTAGGGTTCTAATCTAGGGCGACCATATGAAAAGGAGGACAGGGCTCCTGTATCTTTAACAGTTGTATTGAAAAGGGAATTTCAGCAGGTGTCATTTGTATAGATGGGGAACCTGGTGAAATTCCCTCTTCATCACCACAGTTAAAGATGCAGGAGCTATACTAGAGTGACCAGATTTAAAAGACTTCAGGGCACCTGCAGCTTTAACTGCTGTGATGAAGAGGAAATTTCACCAGGTTCTCCATATATACAAATGGCACCTGCTGAAATTCCCTTTTCTATGCAACTGTTAAAGAAACAGGAGCCCTGTCCTCCTTTTCATAGGGTCACCCTATCTGTGAGGTTTTGCCACCTTTGCTGTTAGTGGCAGTGGGATTGCCCCCATGAGAAGGGGTGATTCTCCACAGAAGTATTCAAGCAGACTGTGGGTAGTCACCTACCAGGGATGCTGTAGCCGTGGTTTTCCAGCAGGAGGTTTACTACATGACTTCTGAGGGAATCCCCAACTCTATGATTCTGTCAGGTTTCTGCCTTGTCTGGGATCTCTATGGGAGCAGTGGGATTAGATAGGGTGACCATACGAAAAGGAGGACAGGGCTCCTGTATCTTTAACAGCTGTATTGAAAGGGGAATTTCAGCAGGTGTCATTTGTATATATGGAGAACCTGGTGAAATTCCCTCTTTATCACAACAGTTAAAGCTGCAGGTGCCCTGCCCCCTTTTAAATCTGGTCACAGTACAGCTGCAGTATAGCTTCTGCAGCTTTAACTGTTGTGATGAAGAGGGAATTTCACCGGGTTCTCCATATATACAAATGACACCTGCTGAAATTCCCTTTTCAATACAACTGTTAAAGATACAGGAGCCTTGTCCTCCTTTTCATATGGTTGCCCTATCATAGAGGTTATCCCACCATCCACTTCCACTACCGCCATAAATCTACAGCCCCTTCTATAACATACTCTTTTTACCTAAATTAGCTGGTCATCAGCCTATGCGGCAGGGTTGTAAGCCTATGCGGCAGGGTTTTGCTATTTTATTGTTTTACTGGTGCTATATAAATAAATAAATAAATAATGATAATAATAATCAGGTACAATACAAACAGATCAGGGGTATAAGGTAAATAAACAAAGGTGCATAGTATTTTATTAAAAATAACATAAAATATAAAACCTATTATTTATGATTGTTGTTGGTTTAGGATCAAGGTTTCTATATTGTTAGTGTAATGTCCTAATCTTAACCAAACATGAGTTTAAACACATAGTGACTCAGCATGTAAACAGGATGCAGTTTGCTCTAAGAGCAGTCACACCCTCCTGAGTCTAATATCTGAACACAGGGGTAGAAGGTGGGGGTAGGCAAAGGAGATGTAGTAACCCCCATTCCCAGAAACTCTGGCTGCATTTATAATCACCCCCTAATCCTTATGCCTAGGAATCGTCTCTTCTCACAGTCCTAGGTGTTTCGCAGAGCTTCTTTGTTCCAGAATAACCGGCAGCACAATCCTCTGTACATTTACTTGGAAGCAAGTTCCACTGTGATCAATAAGAAAAGGAGAACCAGGGCATTCGAGCTCACTGAAATTCTCCCAACTTTACTTGAATGCTCAGTTCCATTTGCAAGATGTTTTCTTTTATTCATTCCAACAACAAAGACATGTACATTGTTGAAAGTGTGCACCTTCCCCCCATTGACTAAAGTATGTAAAAGTGATTTTTAGTACAGTGACCATATGGAAAGGAGGACAGGGCTCCTGTATCTTTAACAGAAAAAGGAATTTCAGCAGGTGTCATGTGTATGCATTCAGCACCTGGTGAAATTCCTTCTTCATTTCAACAGTTAAAGCTGCAGGAGCCCTGCCCTCTTTTGTATCTGGTCACTCTTGTATAGCTTTAGCATAGCTAGAGTGACCAGATACATAAGAGGGCATGGCTCCTTCAGCTTTAACTGTTGTGATGAAGAGGGAATTTCACCAGGTGCTGCTTGCATATAAAGGACACGTACTGAAATCCCCTTTTCAATACAACTGTTAAAGATACAGGAGCCCTGCCCTCTTTTCCAAATGGTCACTCTATTTTTAGAAGTGTGCATTTTTTAAAAAAAAATGACTTCGAAAAATGCGTACTTTTCAAAAAAATTAAATCATGCATTTTTTATGTTGCACATTTCTTAATACGTTCATTTAAAAATAAAAAAAACCACCCTGCGCATTTCTAAATTTTATGAATGCGAGTCCAAATTTGGGAATTTACAAAAAGTTTTGGAGAGCATGCACTCCCATTCACATTAGACCTTTTCGTTTGTGATCAGGGCATTTTCTACCATTTTGTGAACTGAACTGAAATGTGCCTACATCCCTAGTGATCAATGGGGCTTACTCTCAGGAAATTGTGCAGCCTAAAAATATTGTTTCCTGCAAAGCAAGCATACAAGCTTTTGCTCTGGACATAGTTTCCCCTGCCCATTTTGGAGATGAATTCTTTAGGACATTGTCAATTTTTACATGTAGCCTAATGTGGCTGAAATAATACTTCACAGCTGTTGCAGCTCACCGATCTATAAAATACCTTAAAATAGTTAATCATTTTCTAATGTGCTTCTTTCTAATGAATATGGTGCCCTCCCCCCAGAAAAAAAAAAGAACCTATGAAGCAGAAATACATTATGGTAACAATAGGGGGTCCTGATTTGTCACATTAAAGTAATGGAATTGTGATTTATGTCAAAGCCTGATTCAGGGCCAAGGCCCTTCAGGATGTGCGATGTTTAAAGTGTCACTTGCCAAGTGAGTTATATGATTTCTCCGAACAAATATCCCAATTGCACCTCACTGCCTTAATCCTTAGATCAACTTCAGGAGTTGTCAAAAGGGCCAAGGAGATATGTACCTCACACTTCTGGCTTCCACCTTCCATCCACTGTCGTTTCAAAAGGTGGACAAGAGTAACAATGTCAATTTTGCCTTCTCTCTCTTTTTTTTAAATTTAACAGCAACAACAACAACAACAACAACATTATTTCTTACCAAACATAAAGCTAATACATTATTAAAATAACAGCCAGACATCTTAAAATTGGACTGGGTTGCCCTGCTGGAAGAGATCAGTCTTTATAGAATCATAGAATCATAGAATAGCAGAGTCGGAAGGGGCCTACAAGGCCATCGAGTCCAACCCCCTGCTCAATGCAGGAATCCACCCTAAAGCATCCCTGACAGAGGGTTGTCCAGCTGCCTCTTGAAGGCCTCTAGTGTGGGAGAGCCCACAACCTCCCTAGGTAGCTGATTCCACCGTCGCACTGCTCTAACAGTCAGGAAGTTTTTCCTGATGTCCAGCCGGAATCTGGCTTCCTTTAACTTGAGCCCGTTATTCCGTGTCCTGCACTCTGGGAGGATCGAGAAGAGATCCTGGCCCTCCTCTGTGTGACAACCTTTTAAGTATTTGAAGAGTGCTATCATGTCTCCCCTCAATCTTCTCTTCTCCAGGCTAAACATGCCCAGTTCTTTCAGTCTCTCTTCATAGGGCTTTGTTTCCAGACCTCTGATCATCCTGGTTGCCCTCTTCTGAACACGCTCCAGCTTGTCTGCATCCTTCTTGAATTGTGGAGCCCAGAACTGGACGCAATACTCTAGATGAGCTTTTTTAAATTCAGAAAAAAACTGTTAAGTTGGTGGATCTCTCCCGGCAGGCCATTTCACAGTCTGCAGCAGAAGAGAAGGTCCTCTGGGTAATGGTTGTCAGCCTAGTTTTGGCTGGCTGAAGGATGTTCTTCCCAGAGGACCTGAGTGTGCGGGGCAGATTGTACGGGAGAAGGAGATCCCGCAGGTAGCCTGGACCCAAACCATGAAGGGCTTTAAAGGTAATGACCAACACTTTATACTTCGCCCAGAAACTAATTGGCAGCCAATGAAGTGATTATAAAATTTAAGTTTGGTTTGTCAATATATGTTAGCATGAAGTCACAGACAGGTCTTTTTTTGGGTGCCTATTTCCCTTACTGCATGCATTTTTGTATGCATTTTCGCCCAATATACTCATTTGGTGGTGGTGGGGAGTAATGTTCATAATATCACTGATTTTAAAAAAAAATTCGTTCAGTAATATATTGATATTGGTGTGCACTTTCCCTAACATACACATTTTGTATGCCTTTTTTTGATTGGAGCACTCCCCTGTAAAATTTGGGGAACTGCAAGTTTCAAAAGACAACAGAGTTTCAGTTTATGCCTTGGTTCAAAATTACGAGATCATAGGTAGGTTCCCATTAAAATGTGTACTGAACAATTTTTTACCCTTCCCAAGAGTATCAGGATTGGGTCCAGACTCCTAGCAGAGACTGTGGAATCAGAGCCTGAGTCAGAAGATGCAATGGGCCAGGGGACGAGGGAGGGGTTTCCTCAAAGGACTCCAGGAGACAGAGAAGAATTTTCTCAAGGTCAATCTAATGAGGTAGAGCCAACACAAATAGGGTGACCATATGAAAAGGAGGACAGGGCTCCTGTATCTTTAACAGTTGCATAGAAAAGGGAATTTCAGCAGGTGTCATTTGTATATATGGAGAACCTGGTGAAATTCTGTCTTCATCACAACAGTTAAAGCTGCAGGAGCTATACTAGAGTGACCAGATTTAAAAGAGGGCAGGGCACCTGCAGCTTTAACTGTTGTGATGAAGAGGAATTTCCCCCAGGTTCTCCATATATACAAATGATACCTGCTGAAATTCTCTTTTCAATACAACTGTGAAAGATACAGGAGCCCTGTCCTCCTTTTCATTTGGTCACCCTAAACACAAATAGCACTTCTTCTGTGGAAACACAGCAATATGCAAAAAGGGACGGGGAGAGCATTGCAGATGCATGGGTCAGACATCAACCTAAGTGGGCAGAGAAAATGAAAGACTTGGGTCTACCAGGTTAGCCCATCCCAGGAGGTTAGGAGAAGATTCTCCCTGAGGGTGGGACTGGGAAAACCTTTCAAGTGTAACATGAGATTTGCAACCACTTTCTACAGCTTGCTCATCAGAAGAACAGAAGAAGATCTTTCTAGTCCAGCATCTTCTTGCTCAATGGCCAACCAGATGCCCCTGGGCAGTCCTGGACCAGGACATGAGGGAAGTAGCGCTTTCTTGCTGTTGTTCCTTCTGGAGGTAGAATATAATCATTGTTGGGGTGTCCATATGAAAAGGAGGACAGGGCTCCTGTAACTTTAACAGTTGTAGAGAAAAGGCAATTTTAGCAGGAGTCATTTGTATGCATGCAGCACCTCGTGGAATTTCCTCTTCATCACAGCAGTTAAAGCTACAGGAGTCCTGCCCTCTTTTGTATCTGGTCACTCTAGAATAGTGCCTGCAACTTTAACTGTTATGATGAAGGAGGAGTTTCATCAGGTGCTGCATGCATGCAAATGACACCTGATGAAATCCCCTTTTCTATACAACTGTTAAAGATACAGGAGCCCTGTCCTCCTTTCCATAGGGTCAGCCTAATCATCGTGAATGTTTAGTTTTGCTTCCTTAATTTTGCTTCGTAGTTTTGCTACGGAAAGGAGGACCGGGCTCCTGTATCTTTAACAGTTGTATTGAAAAGGGAATTGCAGCAGATGTCATTGATATGCATGCAGCACCTGGTGAAATTCCCTCCTCATCATAACAGTTAAAGCTGTGGGAGCTCTATTAAAGTGACCAGATATAAAAGAGGGCAGGACACCTGCATCTTGAACTGTTGTGACGAAGAGGGAATTTCCCTAGGTGCTGCATGCATACAAATGACACCTGCTGAAATTCCTTTTTCAATACAACTGTTAAAGATACAGGAGCCCTGTCCTCCTTTTCATATGGTCACCCTATTCAGTTCTGAACTTTATAAAATCTCAGTTATTTCCATCCTCTTTATGAAGAATTTTGCAAATTTCAGTGTGTTCTCGTAGAGTGATGAACTGACTCCTCATCTTCAACAGCTACATGGCATGCAGGCAGGTACAACATGCTAGAAACAAAAAATCCCCACCCAACTGCACCAGCCAAGGTCAATGCATGCACCTATCCCTAGCAAGTTGTACCTGCCTGCATGCCATGTAGCTATTAAAGCTGAGGACCCTGTCAGAAAATGACAAAATATATATATTTATAATGGCAAACCTAATTCAGCATCACAGAGAGGGCTAAATCCACAGGGATTCAACCCCAGAAATTTAGGAGTTTCACTTTCTCCCCAAATAATTTTTATCTTTACCTCTCTAGTTCTTTCCATCCTGTTTATGGAGAAATAGGCTCATTTCCTGTAAGTTGTTATTAAAAAATGAAACAATACAATTCTCACCCCTTCCTAATCTTGACTAATAGACATTGGTAGCTTTATCCTCCAAAAAAAAAGTGTCTTATCCCCCTTTGGATAAAGCCTCTGGAGTTAGTGGCCGTCACCGCACCTTTTGGTAGGACTCCCTTAAAGACAGAGATGAACACCATGTGACTAATCCCACAGCTCTCAAATGAATTTCTGTTCCTGAGTACACTGTTGGTGTAACCCTTCCACTGGTTACTGTAAGAGCCTACAGGGCCCATCTTAACAATGTGGTCACTTCTTTTTGCACTGGTTGACATTTCTGGGTGCAGTCCCCTTGTACAATGCAGCTAACCATTATCAATAAGGGTTACAGGACGGGGGAACCCTACAATAAGAAGAGAAGAAAGTTGGAGGGAGATCAAGGCTAGGTTGATGGGAGCGCTAATGAAGATGCCAGGTGAAGGAAATGACAATTATTTCCTCTTTTTAGCTTTTCTACTCTGGTTTTAAGCAGGCGTCTTTCTGAAATAAACCAGGGACAGCCCAACCAATTAGCCGTTTCTGAGATCAAAGTATCCGGTGGCTAGCAGTTCCAGCACAGAAATCTGTGTCAGTGATTAATGTATTAAGTGCTGTCACTTTTCTACCCAGGCATTCAAACACCACAAGCTACTTCAAAGGGGCAGGATACCAGCACCCTGTCACCTCTGGGTGAGAGCCCTGTTGAGAACACAGTATCGCCAACTAAGGAGTTCCAAGGTGCCATTGAACTCGCTCCGCACATTAATTGTTCTCAGTAGACCTGCAATGGAATCCTCCTGTTTCCGGAGAAGTTGTACGTGCTGTGTCATTAGCATACATGGTGGAATGACATGTTGTGCTGTTCATTTCCAGAATTAATTGGCACATTGTCTTTTGATGCATATAAGCTACCTAAGAACATAAGAACATAAGAATTTAAGAAGAGCCCAGCTGGATCAGACCAAGGGTCCATCTAGTCCAGCACTCTGTTCACACAGAGGCCAACCAGCTGTTGACCAGGGACCAACACAGCAGGACATGGTGCAACAGCACTCTCCCACCCATGTTCCCCAGCAACTGGTGCACACAGGCTTACTGCCTCAGATACTGGAGGTAGCACATAACCATCAAGGTTAGTAGCCTTCTCCTCCAGGAATGTATCTAACCCCCTTTTAAAGCCATCCAAATTGTTGGCCATCACTGCATCCTGTGGTAGTGAATTCCATAATTTAACTGTGCACTGTGTGGATAAATACTTCCTTTTATTTGTCCTGAATCTCCCATCAGCTTCATGGGATGACCCCCTTGGGGTCTAGTATTTTGAGAGAGGGAGAAAAATGTCTCTCTATCCACATTCTCCACACCAATACCTGCTCCGTGAAAGAGCATGGATCATGCACCATCAGTGATGAGCCAATAAGAACACATACACACATACAACATTTTGACCTGTTTGATGAGCCAGAAACTACATATCTTCATATACAAAATAAATTTATAATATAACTGAGATTATATTTATATTGTCCTGGTGTATAAGAATTATTCTACTCTCTGTCATTTATTTTATTTAGATGTCTACCTTCTCAAGGACCCGCTCCTTAACCTCACATACAACGCTTATCATTCCCTTCCCCTGATCATTATCTCTCTGTTCTCCTGATCTAATATACTTGTTCCTTCATAGGGATGTGCAAATAGGAGAGCTCTCCAAAATTCTCCAGATTCTATCTTGTAGCTCATACTAAATCGAACCAGATAGCAAGCTTTGCATTTTTCTTTTTGCATATTGCTATGTTTATTCTTCCAAATGTATACATCAATTGTGTGTATTTTAAAATACATGGGACGTGGGAGAGGGCTTTCTCTGTTGTGGTACCCCAGCTGTGGAATGCCCTTCCCTTGGAAGCCCGACAGGTGCCAGCACTGGCTTCATTTTGGCCCCAGGTTAAGACATGGCTTTTTAACAAAGCCTTTGATGGCTAAATCCGCCACTGTCTTGTTTTAAATGGATTTTACCATTTTAAAATTTCATATTGGTTTTAATATAATAATGGTTTAATTTGTTTTAGAACTGTATATTTATTGTTCTATTTTATATGTATGATTTAATGTGTACACTGCCCTGAGATCATTGTGATATAGGGCGGGATATAAATGTTTTAATTAATAAATATCTAGAATTATGAAGCAGTAAGTGGACAAAAACTCAGCCTAAATGAAGCAAAATGTCTACTTAAGGCTCAGTCTTCATTTGATAGTTGTTGGAACAATATACAGACAACCCTGTCTGGCTTCCAGCCCCAACAGCACTCAGAGCTGTCCATGGTGCTGATATTTTGTCCCCTTGCTTCCCTATGAAACCTGACCTACCCAAACTCCTGCTAAAGATCTGTCCCATGATCAAATCCTACAACCAAAGCCACAGAAACACTCAATAATATGAAGCTCCTGCCACAGCTGAGACAGTGGCCCTTTCTACACCTAAGGGTTATCCCAGGAAAATGGAGGAATCTTCCCTCCCTGCTCCCAGGATCCCCTGTGTGGCATTTGGACATACAGGACCGATCCTAGGATGATCCTGGGATATAGGGCTGGTGTAGACATGCCCAGTTTGTCATCAACAATGTACTGCTATTTGCCCAAATCACAGGGGAGAAGGTGAAAATGTTTTTGGGATTTTTGGTTGCGCAACCACAGAAGGGGCAGCAAACCCATTCTGTTGCTTTTCAATCTCAAGCAGTGCAACATGGAACCCATTTTTAATTCCTTTCTGGTATATGTCCATCTGTCTCAATCTGTCTCTTATCATAGAATCACAGAATCATAGAATAGCAGAGTTGGAAGGTGCCTACAAGGCCATCAAGTCCAACCCCCTGCTCAATGCAGGAATCCACCCTAGCGCATCCCTGACAGATGGTTGTCCAGCTGCCTCTTGAATGCCTCTAGTGTGGGAGAGCCCACAACCTCCCTAGGTAACTGATTCTATTGTCGTACTGCTCTAACATTCAGGAAGTTTTTCTGATGTCCAGCTGAAATCTGGCTTCCTTTAACTTGAGCCCGTTATTCCGTGTCCTGCACTCTGGGAGGATCGAGAAGAGATCCTGGCCCTTCTGTGTGGGATAACCTTTTAAGTATTTGAAGAGTGGATGTATCAGAATTTCATTAATGTTCCCAAATCATGCGAACATGCCATGTTCACAACTCTGAACATAAACATAACCAGGAGAGCATGCACTTTTTTTCTTTTGTATGGTCTCCTAGAAATGTGCATTTTCCCCCTTTCCAAATGTTTCAATTCCTCCCACATTCAAAGTTTTCATTTTTATTTCCTGAATAAAGAACGTTGTGAATTTTGGTAAATTCTGGTGAAAAATGAACTGAACTGAAATTCTCAACCAATTGGATGTATATTATTGATGTCTAAAATTTCATCCATTGTAAAACCTCCCTCCCACCCACAAATTGGAAGGCTATGGGGGTTTTGTCTGTAATGTATATTCTCAGCGTTCCTTTTTCCACTAAGCAAGAACCATTATCAATTCTATTCATACATAAAGGGCATTAACCAGAGTATATAATGAACGAAGTACACTCCTTTTCAGTAAATGGCATATTGATTTCCAGTTTTCCATGCATATTGCTCCACTTGAAGTGCATATCTGCTCTCTCTCTCTCTCTCTCTCTCTCTCTCTCTCTCTCTCTTTATGATCATGCATATTGAGAAGAAATGATTTTGCTCTGCATGATACCTGCCAGCATTGAAAGAAAATAAATAACATCATGGTCCAAAAAGCGTGTGACTGCATGACAGCCTAAATAGGGATGGACGGACTCAACACTGTCTGGTTTCTCTGGGCGGTCACCAAGCCCCTGATTACCTTCCCTGGACCCATTCCCCCAGCCTCTGTGTGCACCCAGATCAACTCATTGAACAGCCATGTGCCCAATGAACAGGTCCAGCCTCCTAGAGAGCCGCCATTTTGTGCAGAAATGGCAGCTTGGGGATTTCTATAAAACTAATGTTTCACAAAGGGTGGTGGTAAAGGGGCCATTTACACAACAGTGCAGGCATTCATACCCAGCGTGGCCAATTCAGAGACTTAATACTAGTGGATAATTGCAAAGCTCTGAGTTTGGAGCACCTGCAAGCTTAGTTAGCTCTCTAGGAAGCCCCAGCCTAAGTGCGTGGCATTCCCAGTTAGAGCTTTATCACACCAGCGTTATACGGTGCAATCACTGCGAATTGCATGCAAAGGATTCAGAAGTTTTCCACCTTATCATCTGCTTTGATGTTGAAGTACTCCCATGCATCCTGCATTAATTGTGCTATAAAGCCGAAAGATTCGCCGTATTTAGCCCCTACTTTTTGAGCGTATCTTCCGAGCCGCCGCTGGGGCGCAGGAGAAGGATTTTAAAGAAATGCTTACATCTGCATAAGCTTTAAAGATAAAGACACCAAAATTGGCACAGTAAAAGATATTAGGGTGAGCTTTAAGCATACCAAATTTCAATTGAATTGGGTCATCCATTGATTTTTTTATTTTATTTTTTACATTTCCCGCCTTAAACTCACTTCCTGGTATGCAAAGGATCGCTGTCACCCAGTAGCAAAAACAATAACCTCCGCGAAAGCTTAGCGCTATGGGGATAATCCGAGGGAATCAGGTACGTGGGATGAAGCTCTTAATGTCCTAGAGTCACTGATATGAGTTTATAGCTCTCCCTACCAGTAACAGGGTTTGAAGGGGGGGGGGAGCAAAGTGCCAACTGACATCAGCAGCCCTTCCAACATCAAACTCCTCCAGTCAGCATAGAAACAGTGATGGCAGGCAGTGCTGTGGTGTGAGGGAGTTAGCTGCAAGCTTATTGCCATTTTAATTACCCAGAATGCCCTGAGACAGGGCATTGTGGGGAAACTGAAAAGGATGGGTGGCCTGAAGTCACCCATCACTGTGGCTCAGTCAGCTCACTGGGCAGTCCCAGGCCCAGAGCAGATGTCATCACACATGGCACTCCTTGTGCACTAGGGACACAGCAGTTGATCGAAGGTGTCGATGCAGATGGCAGGCCTAAACAAGAAATTTCGTCATACCATGTGCAACCTTCTGAAGGGCTTCCTCTTGGTTCAATTAGTGACACAGAAACATCACACACACACCAAAATCATGGTACCAATTCTTTGATTACAATGACCATGAATGAAATACCCAGGCCCCAGGGCTTGGATGGAAATTAGGGGTGTGATCCACTCCGATTAGGAGCGTAGAAGCAGTAGCGGATTGGCCTGCTCCACCTTACCCAGTGGCGGAGTAGGAGCGGACCGCGGACCCCTAGAAGCAAGGCGAAGAGAAGCGACCATTTTTCGGAGCTCCTAGTTCAGGCGGAGCGCTCCGGTCGCCATCTTGAAAACATTTCGCCATAGGACTGCATTGCGGCAAATAATCGCGGATAACTACGTTCTTTTTGAAGCTATCGTTCTGGAAATTCTTGTGCTCAGAGAGTCGTGGATGGGGGTCATTTTGAGACCACTCTCACCTCTCTGCGTCATGCGGGTCGCGTGCTATATTTTTTTGAAAATCGGGTCAACCGCGCGGCTCAAACGGCGTTTTCGGCTTTTCGCCCATAGGATTGCATTGTGGAAAAGAATCGGGGATAACTGGGGGGGGGTTAAGCTATCGTTCTGAAAATTCTTGTGCACAGAGAGTCGTGGATGGGGGTCATTTTGAGACTACTCTCAACTTTCTGCGTCGTGCGGGTCGCACGCTAGAAGTTTTTAAAAAATCGGCGGGAAAAATACCTTTTTCAAAGGGCTGAGGGGCAGAGTCAGCTCCCGGTCATGATCACATGATCCCAAAGTTAGAGGAGGGCATAGGCAAAACGGGTAACTTGGGATTCTGGGAAACTTCTCTTTCTTCATCTGAACGGGCTTTTCCCAGTGTTTTTTTAAAACAGTAGCCCCACCAAATGCACAAACACAACCTGAAATCATATACTAAGCCAAGAATAAGAGATAGAAACACAGCACTGCTACCCACCTTAACTTTGGGGAACAACTGAAAAGATGTGGTGCAAGGGGATGAGCTCCCCTAGGGCATCTCATCGTGGACGTGCCCCCACTCTCTCCTGCACTGGAAGGCCATTAGAGCCTTCCAAAGAGAGTAAAACGGTGGAGCAATGCCTATTATGAGTCGAAGTGAGCGTTTACTTCTTAGTGGTGGAGCGATGCCTGTTATGAGTTGAAGTGAGCGTTTACTTCTTAATCTCAGAGCTGTTGGTGGCTGTCTTGAGTTGAACTGGCAGCTGCTTCCCCCTCCCCCGGGCACGTCCCCCTATTGCTGGTAAAAGACAGATATAGCCTTTTTTAAAAAAATCTTCTTGCTGTTTATTGAGCAACACTGCTGCTTTTAATTCCACCCCTCCTTTGTTTATTTATTGATTTATTCCATTCTATATGCATTACTGGCTTATCCTTGACTCACTTCCTTATGCCCCCAGAAATGCCAGCTGCATGCCTGCCTGCCTGCCTTCCCTCCCTCCTCCCCTGCCCACCTCGCAGGGATGTTGTGTGTGTGTGGCTTTGACTCAGGGGAGAAGTCCTTCCTGTGCTCACTTGGAGTTTTGGAAGTTCCAAATTTTGCAGGTTTAAGCCCCGCCAAAAAACAGGGGATGATGGGACTGCCTTGAGTCTCGGCGTGCGTATGTATCCCTGGATAAGCTGTCATGGTGGTGAGTTTGAGGTTTTTTTTTAACGTGCAAAATTGACGGAGCTATGGAAAGGGGTGTTGGATTTTCATAAATCCCCCCAAAATCAGGGGATGATGGGACTGCCTTGAGTCTCGGTGTGCGTATGTATCCCTGAATAAGCTTTCATGGTGGCGTGTTTGAGGTTTCTAACGTGCAAATTGATGGAGCTATGGAAAGGGGTGTGAATGGGGTGCCCGATTTTCAAAAATTCCCCCAAAATCAGGGGATGATGGGATTGCTTTGAAACTTGGCGTGCATGTGTATACCCCCATGAGGTGTCATGGTGCCAAACGTGAGGTTTCTAACTTGAACAGAAAAAAAGTTGTATAATTTTTTAGCTTTCAATGCAAGCCTATGGGGGGGGGGAAACGGAGCTCCGATCCGGATCCGGAGCTCCGAGTGGAGCGGAGCGGAAGTGGGCGGAGCGGGGGCGGGGCGGAGCGGCCCGATCCGGAAAATGGCGGATCTGCAAGTGAAGCGGAGCGGGGGGTCCGTGCACACCCTTAATGGAAATGCCTCCAGGATACATGGAGCTATTAGAAGTATTGCAAGTGGGACCTGCAACAAAATGCTCTAACTGCTTCTGTCCACAATTCCACCCACTGAATTACATTTCCCCCTGGTTCTCTGCTCTCCCTCATCCCCACTGAACAGTCAGCATTCCCAGCTCAAAAGTGTGCTCAGTGCTCAATGAGTTGTTTTGCTTCTCTCCTTTAAGGTCTTGTTTTGTACTTCTATAAACCTTGGGGTTTTCTGAAGCCTAGGGATGAGCGAACTCCCCCAAGTCCTGTTTGCACTCTGCTTGTCAGACTCCTACTATTATTTATTTATTTATTTATTTATTACATTTAGCTGAAGCTCTCTGGGCAGTTCACAAAAATTAAAACCATAAAGAGCATAAAAACAACCAACAATTTAAAAAACATGAATACAAATTACAATATAAAAAGCACAACCTGGATTAAAACCACACAGCTAAAATTGATATGGGTTAAAATATGGAATTAAAACAGCAAAGTTTAAATTTAAGTTAAAATAAGTGTTAAAATGCTGAGAAAATAAAAAGGTCTTCACCTGGCGTATAAAAGCATATAATGTAGGCGCCAGCCGAACCTCTCTGGGGAGCTCGTTCCACAGCCAGGGTGCCACAGCAGAGAAGGCCCTCCTCTTAGTAGCCACCCACCTCACTTTCTTTGGCAGAGGCTTTTGGAGAAGGACCCCTGTGGATGATCTTAAGATCTGTGGTTTTGCACAAATCACAATTTCCATAAATTTATTTATTTATTACATTTATACACTGCCCCATAGCCAAAGCTCTCTGGGTGGTTTACAAAAGTTAAAAACAGTGAACATTAATAACAAATACACAAAAATGTTAAACCATCAAAAGCATAAAAAACAAATATAATGAAATGAACATTGGTACATGCCCAGGATAGACAACCATATACATGCCCAGGATAGACAACCCAACTATAACATGTTTTGTTCGTGGTTTGTTGTTTCATTGAGAAAGAATGTTGTGGTGCCCACTGTGGCATTACACCCCACAAGTCAGTTCCCTCAATCCCCTCAGTCCTTCCCTTATATATCACTCCTCCCCCTCCCAAGACGTTCTAACTCCGCCCACTCAGGCCAACATTCTAAACTCACCACAGACTTACAAATTGCAAACATACGTTTGGGAACTGACTTGTGGGGTGTGATGCCACAACCAGTGCCAGTCCTTCTGGCCTCTGAGATGCCCAGGCCAGCCTAGGTCCTGATGTCAACCCCAACTGGGTGATGTGTTGTCATTTAGGGAACCCTCTGGGCTGTAGGATCCTAGTCTCCTGCCCCAAGTTCAAATCCTAGCTGCACCATTGCACATAGATCTGGGTGGGGAACAAAGGGAGAAGGCTGACAAGTGAAGGCTTCAGCACCCACCCACCCTTCACCATGCCCAATTATTCACTACAAATCAGACCCAACACTGGCCAACCTCCCCAGGCATGAGTTTCTGCAAAGCAGGATTTGCGCAAAATAAAAAGCGGAGAACCGTGAGCTTGCCAGATTCAGCAAGCACCCAGTCAATGCAGCTCTGGGATCCCTGAGCTAGCATCAGGGGCAGGGAGGAGGGCAAGCTGGCAAATCTACACCCACCTAAAGATTCTCCTGATATCCCTACCAGCTGCTACCTCTCTCTGGTGCATAGATAGTGCTATTTTCTCTATATAAGCACTGGCATACACAGCCAGAATATTCGCGATGGAAGGAATGGTGCCTCAGCACCCGGAAGCCCAATGAGCGTTGACCAATGCCACAAAACTCTGGAACGGCAGTGAGGATGGTGATCGAAATATCTCCTATTTGGGTTCTTTTTAATTTGGCACTTTTTTTCATTAAGATTTAACTGAGCTTTGTTTCAGAGTAGTGGACTGTGAAACTAAGATGGGGATATTAGAGTGAAGGAGAGCTTTGTATGAAATATGACTATGACAGGGTTTTGCTGCTAGTTTGTGATGTGTGAAATGAAATCTCCACTCAATGTGCCTAGAAAACGCAATTAGTGCTAGGGTGCTATATTGGCTGGGGACTTGTTTCTTTTATTTGGGGGGTGGGGGGTGGGGAGATTGAAGTAAGTTCACCCTGTAAAACAGTGCAAAGAATGTGCCTGACATAATGGCTCCCATTTTGCATACAACGTTTCCCCCCTAAAACAAGACTCCGGATCTGAATAATGTGATCTCTTTGAGTTGAAAGCTAAAAGAGTTCCATGTATTTTTTAAAAGAAGTTTTGCATGTCAGTTTGCGACTTTACACACCATCGGACTCCAGATGCAAATGCCTTGGAAGGGATTTTGCAAGGCAGTGATAGGAATTCAGATAAAGAGCTGAAGCGTAGCTTCTTTTCCAGCCAGACCATGAATCTGTGGGGTGCTAGTCAAGATCTGAGGAGGACAGTGCTTCAACAGGAGTCTTTCAGGGGTGGAAACAGGTATCACGTTCATGGTAACAGATACAGGTAGCAAAGTGATATCCATATGGTAACAGATACAGGTAGCAAAGTGATATCCATATTTTTCAGGACCGTGGAGAGCTCCCCAGACAGACGCCATGATCAGGTATTGACAACAGTGCCTGAACAGGGTACATCAATGCATGAGTTAGAGGCAAGGGATGCACAAGGTAGCCCTACCTCTTACATTCCTGTACACGCTATCCTGTCCCCTCAGGTCTGACCTTGCCACGTTGGGCTCAGTCCTGAGCATTCCCCGCAATTGGGGACCCTGCTTCATGAGCAATTTGTAGGAGTGAGAACAGGGGCAGTGGGTTTGACCTACTTATTTCTGTCTCTCTGACTCCACTTCATCAGTGTTTCCTATCTGGAAAAGCCACAGGAAGGGCAGGAAACAGAACTCCCTGCTGTGGCCATCACTTTGATTTAGGGATGGCTGGACCACCCCACAAACACCATATATGCTGCTTGCTGAACCCCCACCACTTACTCAACCCCAGCGGGTGGTGCAGGGTGGACCACTGGGTGGGCCATGGGCACTCAGCAGTGGGGTGTGAGTGCCTGGTCCTCCAGCAAGCCACCATAATGGCAGCTCATTCTTTCTGTAAGCATTCAATTTGTATAAATGGCATGATTAAAGGAGCGATACATGCAATATTACAGGCATGAACACCTGAAATGTTGTACATCACCCTTTAAATGTCCCTGTGAAGGTTTGAGGCCTACACAGGGAAAAATGCATATAAAATTGCTGGTTTTATATTTTTGATGGTTTAAAATTTCTGTATATTTGTTTTTAATGTTCACTGTTTTTAACTTTTGTAAATTGCCCAGAGAGCTTCGGCTATGGAGCAGTATATAAATTTAATAAATAAAGAAATAAATAATACAGAGGCAAGGTATAAGGACAGGCATTGAGGCCTGGAGTTTTTTCTGTTGGGAGGGGGTAGCCCTGAGAGGAGTAGTTTCATTAATTTGGTCAAGGTTCATTCCCTGGTTGAATTTAATTCCTTCAGATTTGAAATAATACTGTTAACCGCCCAGAGAGCTTGTGAACTCCCCAGAGAGCTTTGGCTATTGGGTGGTATAGAAATGCAATAAATAAATAAATAAATAAATTTTGGGTTTGGGGGGAAGAGGGAATAAAAAGAGAGAGCCAGGCAAAGAGGCAGAGAAAGAAAAGACCAGAGCATGAGGAAGGAGCAGAAAGAAGCAGTCTGAGGAAGTCTAGGTGCAGCTTAGGGTAAAAGAATTGCTTTTTTGTACTTTTATTTCCTTTTAATACCTTTTGTATCAATCAGCTCCATTGACTCAATATCTTTTATTGTAATTTGCTTGTTTCAATTCACTAGTAAACAGTTGTGTTAAGCCACAAGTGTCTGGAGTATCACTCACTCCACATCTATAGCCTAAATTCCACATTACTGGGAAGGGAAGGGCAAAAGAAGGAAGGTGGGTGTCTTACGGAGGCAGAGATCCCTAAAGAGTTGCTCAGGCAGTCCAGGACATAGAAGGATCCTGTAAGTCCCAATGGCAGGCTTGAGGGGGCAATGTGGTGATAGCCACTACCTTAGATGTCTTTAAAAAGGGATTAGACAGATTTATGGAAGATACTACAGCTATCCATGTCTGGGCGTCATGATGGCCATACGTCATCACAACAGTGGGCGCGACGGAGGGAGAATGCTATCACCCTTGTGCCCTGATTGCAGTCTTCCCAGGGGCATCTGTGTTAGCCACTGTAGGGAAACAGGATTCTGGACTAGCTGAACACCTATATTGAACTTTGAAGGAGTCCTCTTCTGTAGTATCAGTAGAGGAAATTATTATAGATGCAACAGATTGACCGATGCTACATGAGGCTGTTAATCCACTGTGGTTTCATCACAGCATCGAGATCTGAGCTCTTTCCTTTTCCTGCTTTTCCACTACATCGACTGCAGGTAATTCGATGGCTGTTGGCTGATGTGGACAAATTCATCAGCTATAGGATAGCTTTATTTGTGCTAGCTGCAAGAAAACTAAGAGCAGTCTTTCTAAACCATACCACTGTCAAATCCTAAAAGGATTAAACAGAAGGAATGTTCCAAATCCCGCTCATTTTATTGTATTCTTGTTTTATTGTATCAAATGTTTATCTGTTTTATACTTGTGAGCTTTGTGTTTGTATTGTGATGGCCATTGGCTATAAATAATACAACCTTGAGAGAGGGGGGGGAGAGAGAGAGAGAGAGAGAGAGAGGAAGAGGGAGAAAGACTGCAGGTGGCATTGTGCTATAACCGAATAACCAAATTACAAGTTAGGAAAATGTCTTTTCTTTCATTTCAGAAACAATATTCCATTTTCTCTACTCTGAAAAAGCTTTTAAAAAAACAGAAGCAAAACTAGAGGGTCAAGACGTTGTTTAAAGAACCCATAAACAACCGTGAGTAAGGAATGATGAGTGCACAATAAATGCCTCATGTAGAAAAGTTAAATATATCATTCCAAAGCCCTGGGTTTGGGGTTCTATGCATACTCAGGGCTCATCCATATATTGGCTGTCCCACTGAATGCATGAATCAGCTCCTGACATGCAAAGTCATACATGTGCATGCTTTAGTTGGTTATCCCATTGAATGCATGAATCAGCTCCTGACATGCAAAGTCATACATGTGCATGCTTCAGTTGGTTATCCCATTGAATGCATGAATCAGCTCTTGACATGCAAAGTCATATATGTGCATGCATGTATGCCTTCTACAACAGCATCAGTTAAGGATAGTGTGTCTCCTCTGAATGAATGCTTGGAGGCGGTAATGGGCTGGATGAGGAAAAACAAACTGAAGCTGAATCCAGACAAGACAGAGGTGCTCGCTTTCAAAGGCCGCAACCTGGGTTTGGAGGTGTGTCAACCAGTTCTGGATGGAGTTACACTCCCCCTGAAAGACTGTGTTCGCAGCTTGGGGGTGCTTCTGGGTCCATCGCTCCAAATGACAGCCAAGGTAGATGCGACGGCCAGAAGTGCCTACTATCAGGTTTGGCTGATACACCAACTGCGCCCCTTCCTAGAGTCGGAAGACCTATAGATGGTAGTGCACGGGCTTGTAACTTCAAGGCTCGATTTCTGCAACGCACTCTACATAGGGCTACCTTTGTGCCTAGTCCGGAAACTTCAATTAGTCCAAAATATGGCTACCAGGCTAGTCACCGGTACACATAGGGGTGACCATATTACATCAATTTTAAAATCCTTTCACTGGCTGCCAATTAGTTTCTGGGCGAAGTATAAAGTGTTGGTTATTACCTTTAAAGCCCTACAGGGTTTGGGTCCAGGCTACCTGCGGGATCGCCTTCTCCTGTACAATCCACCCTGCACACTCAGGTCCTCTGGGAAGAATCTACTTCAGTCAACCAAAACTAGGCTGACAGGTATCACCCAGAGGACCTTCTCTTCTGCTGCTCCCAGACTGTGGAATGGCCTGCCGGAGGAAATTCGGCAACTTGACAGTCTTTTAACATTTAAAAAAGCAATAAAGACTGATCTATTCCTGCAGGCCTATCCAGTGGAATTTTAGAATTTTGTAGGATGTTTTAATGATGTTTTAATCATGTATACTATGTTTTTAATCAGCTTTTATTTGTTTTATATTTGTTGTTGTCTGCCTCGATCCAAGTGGAGAGGTGGGTAAGAAATACATTATTATTATTATTATTATTATTATTATTATTATTATTATTATTATTATTGTTATTGTTATCCGATTGAATGCATGAATCAGTTCTTCTCATGCAAACTGATGTGCAGAGTTATCTCATCTCCTGAAATGAATGGGCAGCCATTGTGAGCATGGGGACTTGCCAAAAATAACTGGATAGGGGCTTCCTTCCAAGAAGTCATTTGAAATAACCGTTTTATTTTTCAGGCTAAGGGAAGCAGAGTTTAAAGCAAATAGGAGATGAAAAGATGAGAACACAATCAAATGAACCTCTCTTTGTGGGATGAGTCACACGCAATTCCCTACAAAACGTCACGGTAATAAATCTTTGTATGCTAAGGTGGTATTTGTGAGAATGAATCTCTTGTAGAGATGAGATTATAAACCTAATTGTAGCAATGTTTCCCGCTGAGGAATATCTGTCAGGTGGTTGCACAAATCCTTTACAAAGGCATATTTTCAAAGCACTGACCATTCTCATCTTTTTCATGTCTCTTTCATTTAAATTATCTCTCCAGTCATATCAAAGTCAGTTTCTCAGAAATCGGAGAGATTAGAGGTAGGGAATACCTGATAAAAAGTGCAAGAAAGAAAGAAAAGAAACAGTGTAAAAGGAATGTTTGCTTTTTAAAAAAGTGCATTTGTGGCTAAGGTTTTTTTTTTTTTAACTGCCATTAAGTTGTACAATGGATTACCGTATTTCTTCGATTCTAAGACACCATCGATTGTAACACACACACTAATTACAGTACCACCAACAGAAAAAAAGCTTTGATTCTAAGAAATAATGAACGCACCCGCAATTCTAAGACGCACCCCGTTTTTAGAGATGTTTATATGGAGGGAAAAGTGCATCTTAGAATCGAAGAAATACGGTACTTTACAAGGCAAGAGTGTTTTTGTTGACAGTCCAGTGATGGTATGGTGTTTCGCAAAGCAAATCCTGCCCAAAATGTCTCTGTTGCTAGGGATGTACTGATTGTGTAAAGTCCCAATTTGTGCAAATTCACATTCGTGAAAATGTGCAAATTCCCCCCAAATGTGCAGTTTCACACTTTAGCCTATGAGGAAATGTGCATTGTTGGCTGATCTTTTTTTTTGTGTGTGTGGGGGGGTGAGTGTTCATAGAATCATAGAATAGTAGAGTTGGAAGGGGTCTATGAGGCCATCGAGTCCAACCCCCTGCTCAATGCAGGAATCCACCTTAAAGCATCCCTGACAGATGGTTGTCCAGCTGCCTCTTGAAGGCCTCTAGTGTGGGAGAGCCCACCACCTCCCTAGGTAACTGGTTCCATTGTCGTACTGCTCTAACACCCAGGACGTTTTTCCTGATGTCCATCCAGAATCTGGCTTCCTGTAACGTGAGCCCATTATGCCAATTGAGGCTGAAATTTGCTAAATTTGAACAAATTGCACCCATGATTCCCATCAGTTGTTGGCAAAATTTGTGCAAATTCAACATGCTACGGCTGCCATATGCGCCAGTTAAGGAAATTATGTCAGGAATTTGCGCAAATGACACAGATTGCAGCTGGGGTGGGGAAACTCTGAGAAAGGGTCATAGAATCATAGAATCATAGAATAGCAGAGTTGGAAGGGGCCTATAAGGCCATCGAGTCCAACCCCCTGTTCAATGCAGGAATCCACCCTAAAGCATCCCTGACAGATGGTTGTCCAGCTGCCTCTTGAAGGCCTCTAGTGTGAGAGAGCCCACAACCTCCCTAGGTAACTGGTTCCATTGTCGTACTGCTCTAAGACCCAGGACGTTTTTCCTGATGTCCATCCGGAATCTGGCTTCCTGTAACGTGAGCCTATTATTCCTGACTCTCAGTCAGATCCTGAGTCAGATCCTGACTCGCCTCGGTGTGACACCCTTTCAAGAATTTGAAGAGTGCTCTCATCTCCCCGGGTGAAGCTATTGGTGTAAATCTTTCTCAGCTGAGTCCACCAGATTATCAAGCCCAGGATTAAGCCAAACTTGATGTGTGAGAGGGTAGAATAGGCTTGATATATAAGGATCTGATCTGTCTGGTCAGATACTGTATCCAGCCATCATCTAGCTTTGAAAGTATGTCCATAGTGTTGTGGTATCAAGACAGGGCAGTTATTCTGTTGGTGAACCATCCACCCTATTGTCTAACAGTCTCCCTACCCAAACTGGTGGAGGAGGTCTCAAAGGGGATGTTGAGAACTCCAAAACTTGTGGTCTTGCAGGACCACCATGCCAAGGCCACTTTTGCCTCAGGCAGCTCAAAATATCATGATAGCTGTGACAATCTATCATGGCTCTGTCTGAATTATTATCCAGTCCAACATATGTGGCAAGATATAAACAGGTCTTAGAATCATAGAATAGCAGAGTTGGAAGCAGCCTGCAAGGCCATCGAGTCCAACCCCCTGCTCAATGCAGGAATCCACCCTAAAGCATCCCTGACAGATGGTTGTCCAGCTGCCTCTTGAAGGCCTCTAGTGTGGGAGAGCCCACAACCTCCCTAGGTAACTGATTCCTTTGTCGTACTGCTCTAACAGTCAGGAAGTTTTTTCTGATGTCCAGATGGAATTTGGCTTCCTTTAACTTGAGCCCGTTATTCCGTGTCCTGCAGTCTGGGAGGATCGAGAAAAGATCCTGGCCCTCCTCCGTGTGACAACCTTTCAAGTATTTGAAGAGTGCTCTCATGTCTCCCCTCAGCCTTCTCTGCTCAAGGGTAAACATGCCCAGTTCTCTCAGTCTCTCCTCATAGTGCTTTGTTTCCAGATCATCCTCATTGTCCTCCTCTGAAAACCCCCTCCTTCTTGAAGTGTGCTGCCCAGAACACGACACCACTTGATTTTCTGTCCTAGTTTTGGAAACAATGACCTGTAGATGGGGGTGGGGGAAATAAATAATTCTGTCATTATGGATGGATCATTATCTGATCAAGTTTGACCTGTTGGCCTCTCTTAGCCCCATTTTAATAGTCCATTCCAATAGAATAATGCATCTGGGTGCTTTCTTGAGGTCTTTGGAGGTGTTTCCTGAGATTTTTTCACCAGTGGTTCTTTCAAGGCCCTGAACTTTGCTTGGAATGCTGAGATGAGCCATGCCACTGCTATGATTATTCCCCCACAACCTCAACCCATCCACAGAGCCATAATGTCGCTTTGGTATTCATAGAATCATAGAATCATAGAAAAGCAGAGTTGGAATGGGCCTACAAGGCCATCGAGTCCAACCCCCTGCTTAGTGCAGGAGTCCACCCTAAAGCATCCCTGACAGATGGTTGTCCAGCTGCCTCTTGAAGGCCTCTAGTGTGGGAGAGCCCACAATCTCCCTAGGTAACTGATTCCATTGTCGTATTGCTTTAACAGTCAGGAAGTTTTTCCTGATGTCCAGCTGGAATCTGGCTTCCTTTAACTTGAGCCCGTTATTCCGTGTCCTGCACTCTGGGAGGATCAAGAAGAGATGCTGGCCCTCCTCTGTGTGACAACCTTTTAAGTATTTGAAGAGTGCTATCATGTCTCCCCTCAATCTTCTCTTCTCCAGGCTAAACATGCCCAGTTTAGCCTGGAGAATTCTGAGGAGCTAGGGCTGTGAAAAGGTTGGATCAACAATGACCGTGTATTTGGGGGTAGGGAGAAAACAATGTGATGAGCACAATCAACCACAAGTGAGAAACTACCATAGGGGTTTCTGGGGAGGTGATGGCGCATGGGGAGAAATGTGTGAATCAACAAAACATGAGCTTGCCTGAATTCTCCAGCCTCCATCTCAAATCTTCTTCCAACTTGACTCCTTATCAGATTGTGAGTTGTGCATTTCAATGCATATTTTCAAAATGTTTGCATCAATTGTGCACATCTTTGAAATGTACTCACTTTGAAATGCACGCATGCTGTTGAATGCATTCTGTTTGGCAGGCGAGGGGTTTCCACAAACCATGTGGCAAGCCCATAAATGTATGGACTTTGACTGCAGATGCCATCTGAGTCTGTGTACGGAGCAGGAGTTACAAAGTGGGTAAAATCCTGATTAAAAAAATGAACTGAACTGAATTCCTCATGAATGTGTCTGAACAGATGACTGATGGAGCTAGCTTTGCCTGGCTGTAAAGAACGCCTAAGAAGCTTTGATTGTGAACATATAGGCCTTAGCTAGACCTAGTGGTCTAGCGGGATGGAGGGGTGAAGTTCTCATGATGTTTTCATTGCCAGATCTCCCCCTCAATTCACACGTGGCGCATGATGACCTCAGATGGAGAAGCGTCGCGCCCACCATTTTGGGGTGTGTGTGTTTAAGGGCCAGCAGCGCACGAACACTCATGCGCAAAAGGTAAGTGTTTTCTTAAAACAAATACTTTCCCCACCTCACCCCCCCATTGGGCGCAGTGCTCCCATCGTGAGGAGCTGGGACAAACCGAAGTGCCCGCCACATGTTCCGTGGTCTCTGGCTCAGCCCGAGACTGTGGAAAAACTGGGCCTAAAGGGGAGGGTGAGGGACGAGGGAGGGATCATCCCTCTCTGATCCTAGGATCCCCTGTGCATCATGTGGATGCACAGGGACGATATTGGGGATCACCCTGGGATTTTGCCCCATCTAGCTGTGGCCATAGTTTGTATTTGCTATGCGAGGGGTCTTTTGAAATTGAGAGGGTTGCTAAAATGATGGGTGGGGGGAGGACTTTTCCAGAGAGCCTGTGTGCTTGCTTCTGCATCCCTTATTGGCCGCCCCACCTGTACATTTGTAAACAAAAGCATCAGAGAACAGCAGTGCATTTTCCTCTGAAGGAAAATGAACTTGAAAAAGCCACATTGACCTTCTCACTAAGGAAAGGGGGAATGAAGGGGGTGGGGGTTGATATCTCAAGAATATATTTATCTTCAAAAAGAGAAAATTAAAGGCGGTGGTAAAAGCTTCAGACTGCATCTTTCAAAGGGAAACAGTGCTATTTGAGTGATAAATTACACCGTTCATATTCTACACAATTTGCAAACATATCTAGCTTTTGTGTGCTTCAGAGATAAGATAGCATTTGTGTTTCTTTTCCCAGAGGTCTACCGAAAACATAAGAGGAAGAATGTATATAGCTCTTGGCATAATTACCTGCTTCTTTCTCCCCCTGTTCGTTATATTATTTGCTGGGAGACAATTTAGCAGGACACAGCACTCCTATAACATCTTATTTTTAACTGGAGACGAATTGTGCTTTTACTTCCCTACAGTCATTTAGGCAACTTGTCAGGTCTCTAAAAAGAGTTTCACTTCCCTTTTAAGAGATGGATATGGAATGAGCAGCTGAAATAGCAATGCAGCAGTCGATGGGAAGGAAGAGTGATGGTTCTAAATGGGGGGGGGAAATGAAAAGCTAGGCTGGTAAATAATGGTTTAATGTGCTCTCTTTAAAACAACAACACATATGCGCTTGGTTTCTTGCCTGCTCTGGATAGGGGTCACACCTCCCTAGATGGATCAGGTCCACAATCTTGAGATATTTCTGACCTACTTTGCTTCTTCAACACCACGTGGCTTCTGTGTTTAGGGCTGGGGCGTTTTGTACCGACTTTTGGCACAATCATAGAATCATAGAATAGCAGAGTTGGAAGGGGCCTACAAGGCCATTGAGTCCAACCCCCTGCTCAATGAAGGGATCCAACCTAAAGCATCCCTGACAGATGGTTGTCCAGCTGCCTCTTGAAGGCCTCTAGTGTGGGAGAGCCCACCACCTCCCTAGGTCATTGTTGCCATTGTTGTACTGCTCGAACAGTCAGGAAGCTTTTCCTGATGTCCAGCCGGAATCTGACTTCCTGTAACTTATTTATTTATTTATTTATTTATTTATTACATTTCTATACCGCCCAATAGCTGGAGCTCTCTGGGCAGTTCACAAAAATTGAGCCTGTTATTCCGTGTCCTGCACTCTGGGAGGATCGAGAAGAGAACCTGGCCCTCCTCTGTGTGACAACCTTCCAAGTATTTGAAGAGTGCTATCATGTCTCCCCTCCATCTTCTCTTCTCCAGGCTAAACATGCCCAGTTCTTTCAGTCTCTCTTCATAGGGCTTTATTTCCAGACCCCTGATCATCCTGATTGCCCTCCTCTGAACATGCAAAGCTGACATGGAGCAAAAATAGATGGATTCATACTGAGGGCACCTGGGTAGGGTTAAGGATGCCATGGGAGCCAGATGGGGTCTCTTCTGGATTCCTCTGTGTTAGCAGAACCACCTCCATTTTTTTTTGTTCCTTCATTGATCAACATCTGCATCTGTCCCCATCCTAGACCCAGTTCGGTGGCTGCAGTACAGGTCCAGACCTGCAGGTCATGCCCATTCCAGAGCCTCCATTGTGCATGACAGTGGAGGGCTAGAAATTACACAATTACGCTGTTATATAATTCACAACCATTTTGATACATCATTCATACCCATCCCTGCTCATGTATTTGGATATGAAGGACATGGTATTCTAATGAAGTTGTTATTCTTTGAGTGGTGTTGTTAGCATTGGTCACATTTCTGTATCTCTTGTCACCTCTCATAGACACCCTCCCCAAATTTGAGCACTGACATTAGGCAACAGGCAAATTGGCTCCTTGGTGGTGTGGACTTCCCCTTGGTGACACTATTCTTGATAGGGCTGTGCTCCGCTTCTCTTCGGTTCAAAGAAGGTGGCCTGATTTACCTCCGGAAAAGGCGGAGGTGAAGAGAGTCGGAGGGGCTGCGGATTGAGGCAAAGAGGTTCCCCTCAATCCGGAGCTCCAGACGCAGATAAGTGGGGGGGAGGGGGACTCATCTGGTGCCACCGGCACCGCTGCAATCCCTACAGTGACAGCGATGGAGCCAGGTAAGGGGTCAGGGAGGAGGGAGGCTTACCTGTGTCCATCGCGGGCTTCATTTGAGGCCCCGGTTGAAGCCAGAAGTGAAGGCCAAGGCCTCTTCCAGCTTCAAGCCGGGGCCTCAAATGAAGCCCATGACGGATGCAGGTAAGGGGGCGGGGGTGTTGGCCTACCTGGCATGCTGCTGTCCATTCGGCAACGGCAGAGCCAGGTAAGGTGGCAGGGAGGAGGGAGGCTAACGTGCGTCCATCGCGGTCCATCGCAGGCTTCAATTGAGGCCCCGGTTGAAGTTGGAAGTGAGGACCGAGGCCTTTTCCGGCTTCAAGCTGGGGCCTCAATTGAAGCCTGTGACGGACGCAGGTAAGGGGGCTGGAGGGTTGGCCTACCTGGCTCCACTGGCGCCACCGTCCATGCGGCGACAGTGGCGGCAGAGCCAGGTAAGGGGGCAGGGAGGGGGGAGGCCTACCTGCATCCGTCGCGGGCTTCAATTGAGGCCTGGTTGAAGCCGGAAGTGAAGACCGAGGCCTCTTCCAGCTTCAAGCCAGGGCCTCAATTGAAGCCTGCGACGACGGACATAGGTAAAGGGGTGGGGGTGGGTGGCTTACCTGGCGGTGGCGCCGTCCATGCAGCAATGGTGGCAAAGCTGGATCTCGCTCCGCGGAGCAGGGGACGGGGGGATCGGCCTGAAGAGGATCGGGCCCAATCTGGATTTTCCGGATCGGGCCATGAAGTGGATCGGGATGTGTGTGTCCGTGCCCAGCCCTAATTCTTGACTGCCAGCCAAACCCCTTCCCTTTCCACCTCCTCCATTTCTTGCTGTGATACAAACAACCTCCACTCCCCAACCATTTGTAACTTTGAGGCGCTACAGTTTTCCTCTGACACAAAGGTGTATTTCAACGGGTGGGAAGCTAATAGGTTTTCCGTGAGAGGTTGTTCCTCACTTATATGGCCCCTTTCATCTCCTTGAGCCGCACCGTGGCTTTGTGAGGGGCAAAAAAAGAAAAGAAAAGAAAGTAAACACCTCATATCTTTCAGAAAACGCCTGTGTCAGATTTTGTGGGTCACAGGTCTGTGAAAGTGGCAGTATTTATTAAGGGTATCAGAGGCTAAGAAGAAGAAAATAAGATTAGGACAATGCCCAGTTTACTACAAGAGAAATCAATAACAGAAAAACTTAAACCTTTTTTTGACCTCACACTGTCCTCTCTTGCTGCATGGGATCCCAGCTCATCTCTGAGGCAAGGAGAGACGAATGTCCCCATCAGCACAAATGAAGCAAAGCATATCCCTTATAAGAAATACCTCTCTCTCTCTCTCTCTCTCTCTCTCTCTGTCTGTCTCTCTCTCTCTCTCCAGTAGCTGCAGCACAGTGGTGGATAACCTGTTCATCACTATGTCAGGATACTGGACTTCAGGTTCCTGTAAGAATTTCCCTATTAGGTGCAACCTTGAGTCCCCTTTAAACCTGAAAGTAGCACTGCAGCAACTCATTGTGCAAGGGGATGCTCAAGGATTTGATTCAGCCTGCCTTTTGAAAGCAACTGATCCATTCCATACAAATCCAGACTAATATATAGTTGGGAATGCAATTGTCCTTTGGACTGCACACATCTTCAAATTTAGCAATGCGGTACTCAGCTCAAAGTGAGGCGGGGGAGTACCAACATGCACACAAAATGCATATCTGAGGATGAGATATGTGTAGAAAGACGACTTTTGTGAATGAACGGTCCACACCCACACCCACACCCGCCTATGAATTTCAATGTGGATTTCTTACTTTTTCTTTTTTAAAAGCAGAAGATTGTGGAAATGGGATGGAGCAGATCCATGAATGGACACATGCAAAACTGACACAGAGGGGATCTACGCTAGTATATGAAACGTTGTTTTTACAGTCATTGAACATTTTGTTTTTGAATGATTTAAAACGCAGCAGTTTTTAAAATGTTTACTTCCGTTTTTCCTTTCCGTGGGAATGCATTCCTTTTGGCCACACTAAGAAAAGAAATCCGTTTGTTCTTTTTCCCCATCTGCCAATTTCCCCTCCCACTTCCTCTTCTCTCCAAGAATCCTCCACTTACAAACGATCCAGCATGCAGCCTCCCAAAAGTGAAACTAAAAATGTCTGCAAAAAAAGAGACTTGAAAGAAAAGAAAAGAAACAGCTCCAACTTTGGGTGCGAAAATTACATAAACATGCCCCCCCTCCCGGAATGCGATTGGCTAATTAAGAACTACAGGAAACCCATTTAATACGATGAAATCAGCCACATCATCAGAGAAGTTCAAAATAAAAACCAGAGAACAGACAACAATAAAAAACACAAACTGAATGTCATGTGGCGAAATACTACCAAACGCACACTTAAAAATGGTAAGACACGTTCTAACTTGTCTAGTGTAGATCCCCTCACAGATCATAAATAGACCAATCCATCCATCCATTTTTCATTGCCTGTAGATTTATCCCATCTTGCAGTTATGATGTTTGAAGGCTAACAGCCATGTGGGCAAGGGCCACCATATAAAACTTTAACCACCACCCTTCATGGACAATGCTTACTAATGTTGTGGAGAGACCAAGTAATGGTCCCTAAACTCAGTGGAGGCTGCTGGCTCCAATTTTGGTGGGGCTGAATTTAAAGCACCAGCCCCCCATTGCCTAAACTCAATAATAATAATAATAATAATAATAATAATAATAATAATAATAATAATAATAATAATTTATTTCTTACTTGCCTCTCCCTCTGGATCAAGACGGGGAACAATATCAAATACAAAATACTATAAAATACATAAAACTGATTAAAAACATATAAAACTAATACATTATTAAAATTAAAATAAACTCATGCCTTCAAGGATTCAGCCTAAAGCTCTTCAGTGAACTTTTCCTGCTAAGAAATTGGATTCTCCTTTGGAGAGGGAGGGGATTCCAGGAACTACCACAAAGGTCTCTGGGCAGTAATCCCTCCCTTATGTATATTTTTCATTGCTGCCATTCCCTGAGATTGGCTTGAGATCCTGGCAGATGGTGGCCACCATTTTTTTTTCCTCCCAGGATTCCCTAGAGTAAAGGTAGGAAGTCTTACCTGTGCTGTGATTGGCTACATGGGAATGGTGTACTACCATTATGAGAACAATCAGAGTAAGTGATCTTTCATCCCCTCACTCGAAGGAATCCTGGAAGAAAATAAAGGGATCTGCTACTTTGGATCATGTTGTTGCTGGTGGTCATAAATCCACCAGTGGTTTTGCTCCTCTTTCTCCTCCCTTTGACCAAATGCCATCCACTTTACACAACGTAAAAAAAGGTGAATATATTGAAGAAGGAGTTTTGGTTAACCTTAAATTTGGAATGACTCTGGGATTGACTCTGGGAAAATTTAAGGGAACATCAGTTCATATCTTCTCTGTCTCCAAATCCTTGGGATGGGTGAAAATTATCGTTCTCAACTATGGCTCAACTATGCAAAGGATCCCTAAGGTGTTGCATTGATTGATAAGTTGGTTGATTATATTATTGATTGATTTTTAGGTTTGTATATTGCCTTCTGACCCAACAAGTCCCCACGCTGATCTACAGGGAAATATAGTAACATAGTAATATTAAAATCATTACAAAACAGCCAGCTATGATTATCAATGAAAATAAAAATATAGACGTAATATGCAATTTCACATACATACATACACACACACACACACACACACACACACACACACACACACACACATTGAAATAGCAACAAAAATACACTGGGTCAGGGGTGGGTAATTCGTGGCCCTCCAAATGTTTTGGCCTACAACTCCCATCACTCCTAGCCAGCATAGCCAATGGTGATGGATGATGGGAGATGTAGGTCAAAACAGACGATGCACACCTCTACACTAAGCGAATCAGACATCAACTGGATGCATTTAATATAACTAAATACATCATTTTTCTTTAAATTGAAGCCTTGATTTACCACATTGGTTTCTTGGTCCAGCCATTATGGCTGATTCATAGCCGGCTAAATTTGACCAAATAAAGGTTTCAATACAGTATCAGAGGCAATGAGTCTATATATACCAGTTGCTGGGGAACATGGGTGGGAGGGTGCCATTGCACCATGTCCTGCTTTGTTGGTCCCTGGCCGACAGCTGGTTGGCCACTGTGTGAACAGAGTGCTGGACTAGATGGACCCTCTTACGTTCTTAAGCTCAGATTTAATTTTAATATTTTAAATGCTGCAATTTATGGCATTTTTTAAAAAAAATTAACAACCCTAAAGAAAGCACCATTTTCTGGAATGACAGACCAAGTCCTAACCTGGTTGATATGATATCAATTGACAAATGTACTACCACTCAATCACAGGTTACGTTGTCCCTTAAAAAAGAGAGAGAGAGAGCAAGGTGACCTCAACCGCTAAAAAGCCTGAACCAAAGTGACTTTTAATAAGATTTCCTTCATTGCCTTTGATCTTTCCAGGAAAGGGAGACTGTGTCTATGAGCAGAGTAAATTCCTCTAAGCAAGTTGACAGAAGTAATCCTTGATTTTGAGCCATAAATCAATGTTTCTTCCAAGTTTACAACTTATAGATATATTAAATCCTCTCTTGGGGAAAAGCCGTTTCCCATTCTCAAACAGAGTGTAAAAGGTCTACAGTTGTTGTGTTTATACCTGCTGCTCTTCCCATTGTTTCTGTAAGTATTAATTAAGGCTGCTAGCTTTGTTTTTGCTTTTGTTTGGTTAATATACTGGGCGGAGTTAGGGGTGGAGCTAGGGCAAGGGATCGCCATGGCAGCTCTCACTATCCATCACCATTGGCTATGTTGGCAAGGTTTGATGGCTATTATTATTATTATTATTATCATCATCATCATCATCATCATCATCATCATCATCATCATCATCATCTATATACCACCCCATAGCCAAAGCTCTCTGGGTGGTTTACAAAGATTAAAAGACTGAACATTAAAAATCAATATGTTGTTGTTGTTTATTCGTTCAGTCGCTTCTGACTCTTCGTGACTTCATGGACCAGCCCACGCCAGAGCTTTCTGTTGGCTGTTGCCACCCCTAGCTCCCCCAAGGTCAAGTCTGTCACCTCCAGAATATCATCCATCCATCTTGCCCTTGGTCGGCCCCTCTTCCTTTTGCCTCCCACTTTCCCTAGCATCAGCCTCTTCTCCAGGGTATCCTGTCTTCTCATGATGTGGCCAAAGTACTTCAGTTTTGCCTTTAATACCATTCCCTCAAGTGAGCAGTCTGGCTTTATTTCCTGGAGTATGAACTGGTTTGATCTTCTTGCAGGCTGGGGAATTTCAGGACCTTAGGGCCAAATCTGGCCTTTCTAGAGTGCCAATTTCTGGCTCTCAAATAAATAGAAGGCAGTAGTTTTTAAATGACATATATATATATATATATATATATATATATTGTTGTTTATTTGTTCAGTCGCTTCCGACTCTTCGTGACTTCATGGACCAGCCCACGTCAGAGCTTTCTGTCGGCTGTCGCCACCCCTAGCTCCCCCAAAGTCAAGTCTGTCACCTCCAGAATATCATCCATCCATCTTGCCCTTGGTCGGCCCCTCTTCCTTTTGCCTTCCACTTTCCCTAGCATCAGCCTCTTCTCCAGGGTGTCCTGTCTTCTCATTATGTGGCCAAAGTACTTCAGTTTTGCCTTTAATACCATTCCCTCAAGTGAGCAGTCTGGCTTTATTTCCTGGAGTCTGGACTGGTTTGATCTTCTTGCAGTCCACAGCACTCTCAGAATTTTCCTCCAACACCACAGTTCAAAAGCATCTATCTTCCTTCGCTCAGTTTTCCTTATGGTCCAGCTCTCGCAGCCATAGATTACTACGGGGAATACCATTGCTTTAACTATGCGGACCTTTGTTGTCAGTGTGGTGTAACATAAAAACAGCTAACATTTTAAACAATTTTTAAACACTCAGCCAGGCCAAAGCTAGTTCTGGAGTCAGTTAAAATTCAACATATGCTGTTAAATGCCTGGGAGAAAAGAAAAGTCTTGACCTGGCGCTGTAAAGATAACAACATTGGCGCCATGCAGGCTTCAGCGGGGAGATTGTTCTAGAATTGGGGAGAACCACAGCAAAGGGCCTCTCTTTTGTTGCTGTCCTCCAAGCTTCCCTCAGAGTAGGCACCCAGAGGAGGACCTTAGATGTTGAACGTAGTGTACAGGTAGCTTTATGTTGGGAGAGGTTTTCTGTCTGGTATTGTGGTCCCAAGCCACAATACCAGACAGTTAAAACCAGCACCTTGAATCGGGCTTGGAAATGTACAGGCAGCCAATGCAAGCAGGCCAGAGTTGGTCTTATGTGTTCAGACCTTCTGGTCCCTGTTACCAATCTGGCTGCTGCATTTTGCGCAAGCTGCAGCTTCTGAACCATCCTCAAAGGCAGCCCCACGTAGAGTGCATTGCAGTAATCTAATTTGGAGGTTACAAGAGCATAGTGAAGCCAGGTTATCCCTGTCCAGATAGGGGCGTAGCTGGGCCACCAACCAAAAATTGGTAGGAGGCACTCCGTGCCATCGAGCCACCTGGGCGTCAAGTGACAGAGATGGTTCAAGGCAGTTGCAATCCAACAACATTTGGAGGGCCAGACATTGCTCACCCATGAGCTAAGACAAAAAGCTAGTTTAGAGCCAGGACGGAACTGGATGTCCTATTAAGAGAAACGGTGTGTTTGCTAGGAGAACTATGAACTTGCCCAATGGGTTCCAATGAACGGAAGGGTCCTTCTCAGACCGGAACCTCACAATGGAAACCCTCCCGATGTGCTAGCTCTCTGCCAGGTCCAGCCCTACCATTAAACAGAGTGAAGCACCCACCCCAGGTGCTGCATGTGCCACTGAATCTGTGTCACCTAGGCTAGCTGCTTCCTTGCGATGGAGGACAGTGTCCCCTTGACAGCGTCGAAGTCAGATTCAACTGTGCAACCAGTCTAGTTAGCTTCTTTATGTGAAACCTTGAGGTCCTATCGTGACCTACACCTCAGGCAGGAAAATATCTTGGTCCGTCCCTGTCCCGTAACCATATTTCAATATTTTTGGTGCAAGGCTAAAATGTGTGTGTGTGTTCACACAGGCATTTAACTTCTGTATGTTTTTGAGAATTAAGGAATTTTTTTTTTAAAAAAAATGTTGCTTCATTGTTGTATTCTCTGATGTTATTTAATGGATTGTGCGTTGAGTTGTGCATATCAGCAAAGCACATGCTTATCAAGATTCTTGATATGCAAGCTTGTTCTGACTTGAGCCCCAATCAGATTTCGATTTTTTTTCCTTTCCTTTTCTCATGAAAACCCATGAATATTTTCATGTCTATTTCCTCCCTCCCCCCCAAAAAAAAAAATCACTTGTGTTCATTGTTGAAAAGTACATGTTCTTCTGCAATTGAGTAAAACGTATTTGGGCACATCTTTCAAAAGTACATACTGCTATGCATATTTCTCAAATGGTGTCAAGGGTGATTTTTTGGTTTGGTTTTTTTGGGGATCTAAGAATCACATAGCTTCCCTTCGGTTCGGAGAAGCAGTAGCCAGTCGGCCTGATTCGCCTCTGGAAAAGGCGAATCAGGAAATGTACAGACTTGAAGAACATAAGAACACAAGAAGAGCCACTCTGGATCAGACTGAGGGTCCATCTAGTCCAGCACTCAGATCCAGCAGGGCTGTTCTTATGTTCTTATGACAGCTTAGAGTATACACACTAGGGATGCAGGAGAATCCGCAATGTATAGAAAGAAGTTTGGATTCTGACGTATCCAACCTGCAGGTTCCACAGAAGTCCGGCTTTTTCTTAGTGATAGTGGATCTGTAAACAATTGTTGTTGTTTTAATTTTTTACTGTAGCATTTGTGCAACTTAGACAAAATTCTTGTACATCTCTAAAAAGATCCAGTTTCATCAATGAGTGGATGACAGAATGAAAGACACCTGATGATCCATGAAACACAGATGGAATGGATTGAGCCAGATCTTTAAATTCCTAATACGCACAGCACTAGAATCAGGAGAAGTTGCACGTACGTCATAGAGCCGAGCTAATTAGTGGAACTCTTGGGTTAGCTCCGGAGGTCTTGTGTTTTTTAATGGAATAATTATAATGATATTTCTATGCACCTATCATCCTTCAATAATTACATAGTATCATTTAGTCTGCTTACCTCTACATAGAGCAGGTCAGTCACTTTGGGAGGAATCAGAACAGACAATATTAATTGATGTCAGGTTGGTTTCTGAAGATATTATTAAACGTGCCATTTGGGGAGAGGAGGGAGAAAATATTTTCAGCTACTCTTTCCAGAATAGTAGGTAGGGTGACCATATGGAAAGGAGGACAGGGCTCCTGTATCTTTAAGAGCTGTATTGAAAGGGGAATTACAGCAGGCGTCATCTGTATGCCTGCAACACCAGGTGAAATTCCCTCTTCATCACACCAGTTAAAGCTGCAGGAGCCCTGCCCTCTTTTGTATCTGATCAAGAGGGCAGGGCTACTGCAGCTTTAACTGTTGTGATGAAGAGGAAATTTCATCAGGTTCTCCATATATACAAATGACACCTGCTGAAATTCCCTTTTCTATACAACTGTTAAAGATTCAGGAGCCCCGTCCTCCTTTCTATGTGATCACCCTATCTACTAGTAATGGGTTGTCCATGCCAACCAGCTTGCTCACCAAGTTCGGCCACCCGTATTTAAGACATAACAACATAGGACCAATCAGCACTGTGCACACTTGGGCCATAGCTAGACCTAAGGTTTATCTCAGGATCATCCCGGGTTCATCCCTGCCTGAGCGCTGGATGCCCTGTGTGGCACTTAGATTAACAGGTTTGACCCCAGGACAATCCTGGGATAAACCTTAGGTCTAGCAACGGCCTTGGTTTCTGCTGCACACTGGCAGATCAGGATTTCATTAAATTCAATACTCAGGAGAAAATAATTTGTACTTCCAAAGTAGTTTCGCTGTTCAAATATATCTTTGTACACAGCCAATGGGAGCATCCCTTGAAAAGCAAAAAAGACTCTTTTGTCAGAGCCACGGCTGGGAGAGAATTAAAACTCTAGGTTCTAGAGGAGGCTCACAGTTCCCCTCAGGTGCTATTTGCATAAGGAAAACCATGCATTGTTAATTGCATTCACACAATCAGGTGCATATCCAGTTTAGCTCCCAGAGTTATACTGCTTCTGAGACCTGGGCCGTAGCTAGACCTAAGGTTTATCCCAGGATTGTCCTGGGGTCAGACCTGTTCATCACAGTGCCACACAGGGCATCCAGTGCTCAGGCAGGGACAAACCCGGGATGATCCTGAGATAAACCTTAGGTCTAGCTACAGCCCTGGAGTCTGTGAAACCTGGAGCCTGCTTCCTCGTGAGCTGTCATTTTCCACAGAAATGGGTGGGTTTTTTGGTCATTCTTGTCCGTAAATGTCCCATTTGCACAAACTGTGACCTTAAAGGGGAAATGTCTGCAATATTACAGCTGATCCTGCCTGTAATATTGCATACCTCACCCCTTTAAGGTTGTAATTTATGGAAATGGAACGTTTCTGGACAAGAACGAGCCCCCATTTCTGAGGATAATGGGGGTTCACCGAAGCCGTGGGCTCTGAGTGGGGCAAGTTCTATGGACTGGAAGACAGGGGCTGAGCTGGAGATTTCTCACTAGGCTTTGAGCCCCAATCAGATCTCTGCATCATCCCTAACTAAAAAGAGGAATATCTCTGAACTTGATAGACATTGCTTAAGTGCAAATGCTACTGTGCATTTCTACGCTTAGCACCACCATTTCAGCAGTCTCCACGGGCTACTAACCTGCAACGGCTCCAACTGTCAGACCAATATCTCCACCCATACCCTGCCAAAGTCCCATAGATGCTGTAATTAATGGGAGTGTATGAGCAGCTGTAATTGACGTTCGAATCAATAAAGGTTTACTCAACAAACCTGCAAATGGCTTTCAATCGGTTCCCGAGAGACGTCTTAATGTCAGGGGAAGGGGAAGGCCCAAGAACAGTTTCAGCGGCAATGGTTAGTGAGTGCCACGCCAAGGCTGGAGTTCAAGAGGCCAGGAAACTTCATGCATTTTTATTAGAGCAGTGGGAAATGTGGGCGGATTCACATTCGGAACGGCCAGTTGAAGTGCAATGATGCCAGGCAAATTGTGGAGGAACACATGTAAATAGGGGAGCGATGGCAACACACAGCAAGTGGTTCCTGGGCCCAGAAGCAGCCCTGCAGGACAACCATCTGTCAGAGATGCTTTAAGGTGGATTCCTGCATTAAGAACATAAGGACATAAGAAGTTCCATGCTGGATCAGATCAAGGGTCCATCTAGTCCAGCACCCTGTTCACACAGGGGCCTACCAGCCATCGGCCAGGGACCAACAAGGCAGGACATGGTGCAACAGCACCCTCCCACCCATGTCCCCTAGCAACTGGTGCACACAGGCTTCGTGCCTTGAATACTGGAGATAGCACACAACCATCAGGGCTAGTAGCCATTGATAGCCTTCTCCTCCAGGAATTTATCCAATCCCCTTTGAAAGCCATCCAGATTGGTGGCCATCACTGCATCTTGTGGTAGTGAGTTCCATAATTTATCTATGCACTGTGTGAAGAAGAACTTCATAGAATCATAGAATCATAGAATAGCAGAGTTGTCCTTTTATTTGTCCTGGATCTCCCATCAATCAGTTTCCTGGGTTGACCCTGGGATCTAGTATTTTGTTGACCCTGGAATCTAGTATTTTGAGAGAGGGAGAAAAATGTCTCCCTATCCATATTCTGCAATGAGCAGGGGGGTTGGACTCGATGGCCTTATAGGCCCCTTCCAACTCTACTAGTCCATGATTCTATGATTCAAAACAGCTCAGAAGTGGGTTGGGGTGGGCTGCCACCAAATGACACCCAATGGAGTGCCCCCCCCCAAATTTGGCCATGCTACTGTGAAATTGTCCTGAAGCTCTGTTGCCCTGATTAGCAAATGTGGACTGAGGCAAGGATTCCCTCACTGCTTCTAGGGATAACCATCCCAAGCTAAAGCAAAGACCCCAAGCAGTGTTCTCTGTTATTAGCACTGGTAACGTTGGCTGTAATGTGCACAGTCTCTCGCATGGTGGAGCAGAATGCTCTAATGTTAGGGTGACAATATGAAAAAGAGGACAGGGCTCCTATATCTTTAACAGTTGCATAGAAAAGGGAATTTCAGCAGATGTCATTTGTATGCATGCAGTACCTGGTGAAATTCATCACAACAGTTCAAGCTGCAGGAGCCCTGCCCTCTCAACCAGATACAAAAGTCAGCAGAGCTCCTGCAGCTTTAACTGTTGTGATGAAGAGGGAATTTCACTAGGTGTTGGATGCATACAAATGTATCCTGCTGAAATTACCCTTTCAAAACAACTGTTAAAGAGACAAGAGCCCTGTCCTTCTTTTCATAAGGTCACCCTATGGGTAGGTGAAGAAAAAAATGTCACCCTTGTCCAGCACCACTTCTAGCAAAGGTAAAAGATGTGGGAGGGAAGCTGGGCTGTGTATCCCTGCACTTTCTCAGAAGATTAAAGGGTAAGCCTTTTGTACATTAGGCTTGTTGTTCTAGAAGTGTACAAAATTATGCAAGTTGTGGAGAAAGTGGACAGGGCTCCTGTATCTTTAACAGTTGCATAGAAAAGGGAATTTCAGCAGGTGCCATTTGTATATATGGAGAACCTGGTGAAATCCCCTCTTTATCACAACAGTTAAAGGTGCAGGAGCTATACTAGAGTGACCAGATTTAAAAGAGGGCAGGGCACCTGCCGCTTTAACGGTTGTGATGAAGAGGGAATTTCACCAGGTTCCCCATATATACAAATGACACCTGCTGAAATTCCCTTTTCTATGCAACTGTTAAAGATACAGGAGCCCTGTCCTCCTTTTCATATGGTCATCCTAGTATACACACACACACACACGAGTTGCCATGTTTAGTCTTTTGCACAAAAAACAAGTAAGAGTGTTGTATAGGGTGACCATATGGAAAGGAGGACAGGGCTCCTGTATCTTTAACAGTTGCATAGAAAAGGGAATTTCAGCAGGTGTCATTTGTATATATGGGGAACCAGGTGAAATTTCCTCTTCATCACAATAGTTAAAGCTGCAGGTGCCCTGCCCTCTTTTAAATCTGGTCACTCTAGTATAGCGCCTGCAGCTTTAACTGCTATAATGAAGAGGGAATTTCACCAGGTGCTACATATATACAAATGACACCTGCTGAAATTCCCTTTTCTATGCAACTGTTAAAGATACAGGGGCCCTGTCTTCCTTTTCATAGGGTCACCCTAGGATAGGGAGACCCCTCCCTCTCTCTCATATCATATTGGAACCCAATGGGAACCCTTATTCTTCTTAAAGATAAGTCCATGCTTCCCCAACTTTTGGCCCTTTGGATATTTGGACATCAGCTCCCATCATCCCCAGAAAGCTTGGCTATTGGCTAATTCATTTGCATGCCACCTTTTCACATAGATGCCCCCCACCCCCAAAAAAACAACAACTCACAGCAATACAATTACAGGGGTGCATATCTAAACTTTATTAGAACTAGGATTGCCACCAATTTCAGTGGAGAACCTCTCAGGGGCTGAACTCCTTTGGCAGACATATTCTCCCTGAATTTATCCTACTCCTTTTCAATCCATCTAGAGTACGGTCTACCACCATGACTTCTGGCAGCCTTCCCCAACACAGCGTCATACAGATGTGTTAGACTACAACTCTAATCACCAGATTGGGGAAGGCTACTTTATGGGGTGACAGCCAGCCAAATAAAGTTCCCTGCCTCTTTCCCCCTTATGGGCCATTGCATCCAAGGGCCAAATTCCATTTCATCAACGTTATCAGGGGCTGCATTGCAGTGGTGCACAAGGCCCGAGGCAAAAAGAGCAGGAGCAAAATCCCACAAATACCAGGGTATTTTAGCTTCAAGCTCTTTCTAGCGGTAACTAAGGCCTTAGCTAGACCTAAGGTTTATGCCGGGATCGTCCTGGGATCATCCCTGTTCATTTAAATGATACACAGGGGATCCATGGAGCAGGCAGGGACGACCCCGGGATAAACTTTAGGTCTAGCTAAGGCCTAAGTAAACTTTTTAAATTGGGAGGGGGGCTTCACAAAAGCCGAGAAACCAGGAAACCATCTCTGTTTGGGATAAACAGGAAGTGGTCATGGCCATTTGGGGAACCCTGTAGGGCCAGATAGGGACTGCAGGTAGGCCAGATTGGTTCCTGGGCCTGGGATTCTGCACCCCTGAACTAAGGTGTGAGGTTCTCCTGTGACACATTTGGCATGAATGAGTTTCTTCACCTAATACTATTCCATAGAGAGAAAATGGCATTGGGCTAGAAAGACCAATCGTCTCATTCACGATGGCAGTTTATGTCTTCACCTAAATACCTGATCTCCCCTTTGTGTATTCCCCATCTTCCTACTAATGAACTCAATTCCCTTGCTATTACTTGAGCTGATGAGGTCACCTGATTTATCCTGCATAATTTCCTACCCCATGCTAACAATCCCTCCTAGCTGGATGTCATTTGCAAGTTTCATCAGCACAATTGCACTGTCTTCCCCTGGATCACAAATACAAATATTGCATAAAATATGCCCTGCGGCCGTTCCCTGGGGGACATCAATACTTACTTCTCTCTAAATAGAAAGCTTGTGTTGTAGCCAATTCCTACCTTATAGCCAATTCTTGTCTTCTTCCCTTTAACAAGTGCCTTACAAAATACACGCCAATATCCATCTTTTGCAGTTTGAGAAATATTTTATTTTAGAGCACTGAGCAGATCAGGCCACCAAGCAAGCTAGGAAACACATGATTTCCAGAGCCTACATTGTGCGCAACGATGGAAGCTCCGGAAATTGCATACTTCCCATGTTGCATAAATAGGGCCTTTCTGGCTGCCATTTACACAAGGTAGAAGATATGCAGTTTCTGGAGCCAACATTATGCGCAACAATGGAGGGTCCATAAGAACATAAGAAGAGCCCTGCTGGATCAGACCAAGGGTCCATCTACTCCAGCACTCTGTTCACACAGTGGCCAAACAGCCATTGGCCAGGGACCAACAAGCAGGACATGGTGCAACAGCACCATGTTCCCCAGCAACATTTTTCTCCTTCTCTCAAAATACTAGAACCCGGGGTCATCCCATGAAGCTGATTGGTGGGAGATTTAAGACAAATAAAAGGAAGCACTTCTTCACACAGAGCATAGTTAAATTATGGAACTCACTACTGCAAGATGTAGTGATGGCCACCAATTAGGATGGCCTTAAAAGGAGGTTGGATAAATTCCTGGAGGCGAAGGCTATCCATGGCAACTAGCCCTGATGGTTGTGTGCTATCTCCAGTATTCGTGACAGTAAGCACCAGTTGCAGGGGAACATGGGTGGGAGGGTGCTGTTGCACCATGTCCTGCCTTGTTGGTCCCTGGCTGATGGCTGGTTGGCCACTGTGTGAACAGAGCACTGGACTAGATGGACCCTTGGTCTGATCCAGCATGGAACTTCTGATGTTCTTATGAAACTGCAGGTCGTATTCATGGAAATCGGAACTGATGTAAATCTGTACTGGATTTCTCTGAATCTGCAGGTCGTATTCCTCACTTGTGCTGGGTTTGAGGCTGCCAAATGCTCTAAGGGTTAAAGAACGACGGCAGAAGAAAAGGCGGAATAGGAAGCATTCAAAAGAGGCCCAGGGAAAAAGCCCCATTAATTGGACTCAATCAATGCCTGCAGTCCAAAGCAATGGCCACAGGGAAGAGGAAAGAGTTTGCTTCTTAGGGCACTTTGCAAACACATTTCTGCTGCTTGTGTGGCTACTGCTTGAACCTTAAAAAAGGCTGCTAGGTCCCACTGGAGGCTGTGGATACAAGAGTTCTTCAATTCCAATAAATCCAGAAAATTGACATTTCCAAAAATAGTCGCTTTGTCGTCTATTTCCAGATAATTACAACCCTTGAGAATTAGAAGCATTAAACACATGCTGAGTCTCTTGCAACCTCCAGGGTATGATTCAGCTCATGGTGACCACACCCCTTTCCTGTCTCTACTGGCTAATTATCAGATTTCTGCTTTCATTCACAGGATGCTGAAACACTGAAGAATTGGAATACTTTGCAAACTTTGGGGCATTAAAGTTTGGTATGGAAGAAGTTTTAAAGAGTGCAAACGAAATTGGCCAGGGCAGGTTCTTGTTTCTAAATTGCAGTGTTGGCTGTGTTCTATCTAAGGCCTCAGCTAGACCTATGGGTCTAGCTTGATGGACGACCTCAGAGGGAGAGGACGTTGCGCCGGCCATTTTGTTTTTTTAAGACAACGGAAGCAGCTCAAAGGTAAGTTTTCTTTTTTTAAAAAATAATAATTTCCTCGCTCCCCCCGCTCCACCCCCGATGGGCGCAGAGCTCCTGAGGAGCTCTGCGTTCCATGCACGGTTCCCAGCTCCTCGCGAGTAACCGCAAGGAGCCGTGACAAACCGTGACACCCGCCCACATGTTCTGCAGTCTCGGGATCATCCCGAGACTGCAGAAAAAGCAGGCTGAAAGGGTAGGGAGATATCCTAGGGAAAGGGAGGGATCATCCCTCCCTGCTTCCGGGATCCCCTGTGCATCATGTGGACACACAGGGATGATCCTGGGGATCACCCCAGGATATCGACCCATCTAGCTATGGCCTAAGTGGAGTACGTTTGCACATTAGGATTGTGGTGAACATATTTCCAGAGAAAGGGAAAGGGCTTCTGCCCCTTTGAGAGCTCTGAGGTACAGAAGATCCACAGGTGTGGTATGTCCCATTGCTGCAACCCAGGCGTATGCAAAAGCCACTGGATTCTATTCTACATGTCTGTTTGCCAAATAGGACCAATGGAGCTCTTTAGAGCAGGGTGAGCAGAAGCAAAATGAAACCACCACTACTACTGAACATAGTGAACATAACCATTTTTTATAAACCCAGTCTAAAAAGGAAACTTACTTAGGTCCACCTGGCAGCTAAATCCCATCCCCCTTCTCTTGAGATCCCTGTTTGTACCCATGGTTCACTGATGCTCCCAGACCAGTTAATCAGCTCCTCACCTTTAGTGACCCTTGCTATTTCACAAATTAATGGCCTTAAAAGGTCTAAAAACAAGTTAATCCTTATCTTGCACTTTCTTTAGGTGTGATCCCCTGTCATAACTACTCTAACTCTTAATGGCATTAATTATAGGCTTTTGGGAAAGGTTCACTATATTACTCACATATGTGTTTGTTGTGACTAGATAATTATATAATTGAAAAAGATAAAGGGTTTTGTAAACTAAAAATAGGGTTATTTGTTTTTTGTATTATTATTTTTGCAGAGTTGTATCAATGCATGGATGTACAAAGATATGTAACATCTGGAAACAAAGCCCTATGAAGAGAGACTGAAACAACTGGGCATGTTGAGCCTGGAGAAGAGAAGATTGAGGGGAGACATGATAGCACTCTTCAAATACTTGAAAGGTTGTCACACAGAGGAGGGCCAGGATCTCTTCTCGATCCTCCCAGAGTGCAGGACACGGAATAACAGTTACAGGAAGCCAGATTCCGGCTGGACATCAAGAAAAACTGCCTGACTATTAAAGCAGTACGACAATGGTACCAGTTACCTCGGGAGGTTGTGGGCTCTCCCACACTAGAGGTATTCAAGAGGCAGCTGGACAACCATCTGTCAGGGATGCTTTAGGGTGGATTCCTGCAATGAGCAGGGAGTTGGACTCGATGGCCTTGTAGGCCCCTTCCAACTCTACTATTCTATGATTCTATGATTCTATGTGGAGGGTTTGTGTATAAAGAGAAGGAAGAAATGTGGTGTGACTCTACCATTTTAAAAAGACATATTACACTGCTGGGGGACTTCACGGACGGAGGGTGCAATCCCATCTTGATAGTCCACAGATTCTGTAGTTGAATGTTTCCTATCATATTTCATTTTTGATACTAATATACATTTTTGTACACTTTCCCCTAAAATACACACATTATACATTTCACACCATTGCAGAATTCTGGCAAGTGTGAATTTTGATAGATAACAGAACGTCCATTCATGCATTGATTTGAAAGTGTGAAATTAAGTAAGTGAGAATTCATTGGTGTCTTTGGATTCAGCTTGGAGCAAATGACAAATGAGCAAAAGGTTCTCATTTATTCAGTTTTCCCATTTAGGATTGGGAGAACCACAATTTTTGAGCTTCCCTAAATTCTCTAGAAATCCCTACAAATATTTCAATCACTCTCGTATTTGCTCTCTTTTTTGGCTCATTCAAATGGGAAAAGTGTGCATTTCTCTGTGTATTTTCTAAAAGCGTTGGCTAAGGCATAAAAGTACTATTTTGTGAAAAATGAACATTTCAAAGTATGCTTTTTTAAAAAAAAAATGCATTTCTGAAACACGATGGCAAATTAGGGAATTGGCAAACATTTCTTATAGAAAGACACTCCTTCTCACATTCACATTTGGGGTTACAAACTGGACATGTTAGCATGATTTGCAAACAAAAATGAAGTTCAATTATTATTATTTGTTTTGCATTTTTGTTAGATCCCTGTGAACTTAGTAGTAAATGCAGCTTTGGCTATGATTTTTACCATTCTGTCAAATTAGTTTTCTTTCTTTGCTTAAAAAACAAACAAACACTTTTTAAAAAATAAATAAATAATTTAGGAATTAAGCGAATCGTGTGGAGCTGGGGAAAGCCGCGAAAACAGGCCACGTGCTTGCGGACAGCAGGAAAAAGTGGGCTTGAAGGGGTAGGCTATATCCCGGGGCCAGAAAGGGTTGATCCCTGCCCGATCCCGAGATCCCCTGTGCGTCATCTGGAAGCACAGGGATGATCCCGGGTATCACTCCAGGATATAGCCTGGTCTTGCAAAGGCCTCTGTATCCCTACTTCTACCTCCTTGCTACTGGGATCTCTACCCCTTAGCTTCCATATTCACTAGGACCTCTCCCCATTCTTCCACTCACCTCTTTGGTAGATATTACTCCCAGCCAAACTGACTACATTTCCTAGCCCCACAGGAATGTAATTGCAAACTATTGAGGTCCTTAAGCAGCTGACCAGCTCAGCCAATCTGTCTCCACTGTCAGAAGGATAGTACAATACAGGTTGTGTGCATGCTTCTTATTACGTGTGTCCGCTGCATTTTGAAGAAGTTTAAATTCCAAAATGCTTGCCATTCCACAGGTCCTTTTCCCTCCACCTAGCTTTGTGGCTGCTGTAGATACTATAAAAACGATGTTTTCAATAATATATGCCCTCTCAGTCAGAACTCTGCTTGTAAAATATAGATGAGAACACTTCTTCCAACCAACAGCTATGATTCATTTATTAGCACGTGCTGTGCAAAGGATGCTGGGAAGAAGTCTAGCTTTTGGTGCCTGTTGTTCTAGTGCTGGGCACCATTGGATGGTATCTGCCACCAGTCCACTGATATTGTCACATATATATATATATATATATATATATATATATATTACACAGTAATACTGATTGAAACAAGAGTAGGGGAATTAAAATGTATGCTTGTTGTGTTAATTCAGAGTGTCCGCCCAGGCTCATTAAATAAGTTGCTTTGACGAATTCAGCCAAAAGATTTTGCACCCAGCATTCACATGTTGGCGTTGACCTTCTGTGCTCGTACGTTACAATCAGTAATTCCACCACTAACCTTTCATTCTGGGTATATAAATAATACATTGCCAGGCGAACAATAGATAAAACATGAAAGGAATATCTCTAAGCTCCAAAGTGATGCCTTCTTTTTCATCATGAAATGTTAATTATTGGCAGCCTTTAACGGCTGTAATTAGGAGGTGGGGGATAGAAGTGTACTCCCTGTATAATGTCAGATCAAAAGCCTTGAATAGGAACTCTGATAAATTGTATATCAGAATACATGCATTAGATCACTGGTCATTCTATTCCTAATTACCATTCTGATTCTATAAGTGGATGAAACAAGGCTAGGGTATGTATGTACAACACACACACACACACACACACACACACAGAGCACCTTTTATTAGCTTAGGCTGATATACCAACTGTGCCCTTATCTGGAAAGAGATAGCCTAGCTACAGTTATCCATGCTCTGATAACCTCTTGTCTGGATTACCGCAATGCGTTAATCTTTGAAAATGGTCCAAAAACTTCAGCTGGTACAAAACAGGGCAGTGAGATTGTTAACAGGGGTCGCCCAATGAGTTCACATCACACCAGGACTTTTCCAGCTGCGTTGGCTGCCAGTCCAACATTCAAAGTATTAACATTGACAGTATTAACATTCAAAGCCCTAAATGGCTTGCGGCCAGGATATCTGAAGGAACGCCTCATCCCGTATGTACCTGCCCGGATCGTAAGATCATCTTCAGGGGCCCTTCCCCGTGAGACCCTGCCGGAGGAAGTGAGCTGGGAGGCTACCAAGAAGAGGGCCTTTTTTCTGTTGTGCCCCCTGGCTCTGGAATGAGCTCCCTAATGAGGTTTGTCTCGCACCTACATTGTGCTTCTTTCGGCACCATGTAAAGACATTTTCTTTATTTTTCCAGGTTTTTAGCACCTTAGTCTTTTAGCTCTGATATTTTAAATCTGTACATGGAATAACGGGCTCAAGTTAAAGGAAGCCAGATTCCGGCAGGACATCAGGAAAACTTCCTGACTGTTAGAGCAGTACGGCAAAGGAATCAGTTACCTAGGGAGGTTGTGGGCTCTCCAACACTAGAGGCCTTCAAGAGGCAGCTGGACAACCATCTGTCAGGGATGCTTTAGGGTGGATTCCTGCACTGAGCAGGGGGTTGGACTCGATGGCCTTGTAGGCCCCTTCCAACTCTGCTATTCTATGATTCTATGATCTCTGCATTGCTGCAAGGTTTTATTCTGGTTTCACATTTATATTGTGGCTTTAAGCTTCCATTCTTTATGTTTTATGCTGTACCTTATGGTTTTAAGTTTTGTGAACCTCCCAGAGAGCTTCAGATATTGGATGGTATAACAATGAAATGAAATAAATAAATAAGATTTTCTCTTCTTATCAAATTCTTCTTGAGCTCTCTCAGAATTCCTCACATATTTTCACCTAACAGCTCTCTCAGAATTCCTCACATATTTTCACCTCCATAACCACCATCAGGACAAGAGCCCAGCCAAGGAGGCATACAACAATAGAACACATGATAAAAACTGATGTTGTAATTAACACAGTCAAAAAAATGAAATATAAACAATAGAAAGACAATAAAAACTTACAGCAGAAAACATTCTAAAACTCATACATGCTATGGCCTACTTTGCTCCCTGGCTCATAGAATCATAGAACTAGAATAGTAGAGTTGGAAGGGGCCTATAAGGCCATCAAGTCCAACCAGGATGATCAGGGGTCTGGAAACAAAGCCCTATGAAGAGAGACTGAAAGAACTGGGCCTGTTTAGGCTGGAGAAGAGAAGATTGAGGGGAGACATGATAGCACTCTTCAAATACTTAAAAGGTTGCCACACAGAGGAGGGCCAGGATCTCTTCTCGATCCTCCCAGAGTGCAGGACACGGAACAAAGGGCTCAAGTTAAAGGAAGCCAGATTCCAGCTGGACATCAGGAAAAACTTCCTGACTGTTAGAGCAGTGCGACAATGGAATCAGTTACCTAGGGGGGTTGTTGGCTCTCCCACACTAGAGGCCTTCAAGAGGCAGCTGGACAATCATCTGTCGGGGATGCTTTAGGGTGGTTTCCTGCACTAAGCAGGGGGTTGGACTCGATGGCCTTGTAGGCCCCTTCCAACTCTGCTATTCTATGATTCTGTATGCCTTCTTCCTCCCCTGGACACAAGTTATCGCTTCTTTCCATAGTTTACTTTGCATATAGTTTAGTGTTTTATTCTCAAGGTGAAAGTGAACCAAGATTGTCTCCAAGCCATGATTTGAATCCGTGATTTGAAGAGGTTTCCAAAACTTGTTTTCAGACAAATCTTGTGCGCCTCACTTATTGGAAGCAATAATGCAACATGGACAATGTGAAAGTACTCCCTCTCTCTCTTACACACACATATAACATTCTTACCAAAGACAATGTAGAGTCATTGGCTAAAAGTGCACAATGTTTAAAAGTTCATCCTAGAATCCTAGAATCATACAATAATAGAGTTGGAAGGGGCCTATAATGACATTGAGTCCAACCCCCTGCTTAATGCAGGAATCCAGCTTAAAACATCCCTGACAGATGGCTGTCCAGCTGCCTCTTGAAGGCCTCTAGTATGGGAGAGCCCATGACTTCCCTGGGTAATTGGTTCTGTTGTCGTACTGCTCTTACATGTCAGGAAGTTTTTCCTGATGTCCAGATGGAATCTGGCTTCCTGTAACTTGAGTCCATTATTCCGTGTCCTGCACTCTGGGAGGATCAAGAAGAGATCCTGGCCCTCTTGTGTGTCACAACCTTTCAAGTATTTGAAGAGTGCTGTCATGTCTCCCTTCAATCTTCTCTACTCCAGGCTAAACATGCCCAGTTCTCTCAGGCCACAGATAGACCTAAGGTTTATCCTGGGATCATCCAGGGTTCGCCCCTGCCTGAGCACTGGATCCCCTGTGTGTCACCTAGATGAACAGGTGTGACCCCTGGATGATCCAGGGATAAACCTTAGGTCTAGCTATGGCCTCAGTCTCTCCTCATAGGGCTTTGCTTCCAGACCCCTGATCATCCTGGTTGCCCTCCTCTGAACACACTACAGCTTGTCTGCGTCCTTCTTGAATTGTGGAGCCCAGAACTGGACACAGTACTCTAGATGAGGCCTAATCAGGGCCGAATTGAGAGGAACCAGAACCTCACGTGATTTGGAAGCTATATCAGACTCCACCCCTGCCACAGACTCTTGCAACACCCCTATAGGATGGCTGTCCAACTGCCTCTTGAAGGCCTCTAGTATGGGAGAGCCCATGACTTCCCTGGGTAATTGGTTCCATTGTCGTACTGCTCTTACAGTCAGGAAGTTTTTCCTGATGTCCATCTGGAATAGGGCTTCCTGTAACTTGAGCTCATTATTCCATGTCCTGCACCCTGGGATGATCGAGAAGAGATCCTGACCCTCCTTTCAAATATTTGAAGAGTGCTTGATAGTTCTGGCTGTTACTGATTGAAACTCAGAATGGAATCACAGCCCCAGTGAAATCGGACTCACCAGCCTCCATTGGTTCTGCATTGCTGCCTTCTTGAGCAGTGAGATATTCTGCATTTTAAAAAGGCTTCATGCACCCTGGTGTAGGAAACCAGCCCAATCTTTGACCCCCAATAAATTCGGTTGCTAGCTTCTTTTTCATTAAACCACACACCATGACTCAAAGAGGTGTTGTTTCTCATCATGTGGAACGTCATTAAAACGGGTATAGTTGCATAAGACAATTGTATCTGCTCATGTTCAGGAAAGAAGCAAAACGAACCACTATAGAGGTCTGCCTGATTTGCATAGTGACAAAAGCCATTAAAGTGAGCTGGAGTTAAATGGCATTCTCTCTGTTCCCTGCGGAAATGAAGCTGGGCTGGAGGTCTGTGACATATTCTAAAAAGAAACTGGCTCTCATGTCATGCGTAGGTTATGCATGCTGCATATTCTGCTGGCTGGCAGAACAGTATTAAGACCTGGTTTGACAGCTACATGACAAATTGTAAATGTGCCTTTTTCTTTTTAGGAGCACTGTCTATGAATGTTAGTCCTCCACCCACTCACCCACAACCGTTTCCAGGATGGTGCAGGGCTGAGATGGACACGTCTGTCAATTTCAGCTCCTCTCCATTCCTCATTTTTCCAAACTTAACTTAAATTCAACTCGAACTTTGAGAATTTCTCCAGTCTTAAATTTGGTTCATCTCATTTTTCAGGATGAAAAAATTGATTCATGCAATTCTGTACGCATTTGTGTGCATTGCTTCTAGTTCTGGGCTCCACAATTCAAGAAGAATGCAGACAAGCTGGAGCATGTTCAGAGGAGGGCAACCAGGATGATCAGGGGTCTGGAAACAAAGCCCTATGAAGAGAGACTGAAAGAACTGTGCATGTTTAGCCCGGAGAAGAGAAGACTGAGGGGAGACATGAGAGCACTCTTCAAACCCTTGAAAGGTTGTCACACGGAGGAGGGCCAGGATGTCTTCTTGATCCCCCCAGAGTGCAGGACATGGAATAACAGGCTCAAGTTAAAGGAAGCCAGATTCCAGCTGGACATCAGGAAAAACTTCCTGACTGTTAGAGCAGTATGACAATGGAACCAGTTACCTAGGAAGGTTGTGGGCTCTCCCACACTAGAGGCATCCAAGAGGCAGCTGGACAAACATCTGTCAGGTATGCTTTAGGGTGAATTCCTGCATTGAGCAGGGGATTGCACTCAATGGCCTTATAGGCCCCTTCCAACTCTAGTATTCTATGATTCTATGATTCTAATACATGCATTTAATGCATTTTTGCCTAATATAGCCATTGTTTTGTTAGCAATTTCCCTAAAACAATGTGTTTTTTAAAATGTTATTTTCCCTAAGATGTGCCTTTTTATATGCATTTTCTGTTTGGAGACCTCCGTTGCAAAATTGGGGGAAGTGTGAATTTCAAAGGTTTGAGTTTGTGTGGTAGTTTGAAAGGGTGAAATGAGTTCACGGCAAACTGAGTTAACTTCTCCCCATCCATACCTGGAAGCTGGCTGGAAACCCCAGGAGGGATTACATGGTGTTGCCAGTGGTACAAGGGGTGAACATGCATCTTCCATAAAAGGGAAGGACCTTACTTATGACATGTCTGCGGAGTGTGTGAGAGTGTCCTGACTTTCATATTACAATCACTTCTCTGACAGTCTATAGCCCTCTTGGCTTCCTTCACTTCCTGCCCAGGGGAAGACATCATAAATGTATTCCTCCCATACAATGTTTTCAGAACAGGAAGTGCAGGCAGCCTGGGAGACTGTAGATGTGGAACAGAAAGAAAATATGGACAGTCCACTCAGCCACCTTACAGGGATTAGTTGAGGTCAAAAACACCACCATCATAGGCCTTAGCTAGACCTAAGGTTTATCCTGGGATCGTCCCAGGGTCATCCCTGTTCATGTAAATGACACACAGTATATCCCGGGAGCAGGCAGAGACGACCCTGGGACGATCCCGGGATAAACCTTTGGTCTAGCTAAGGCCATACATTCAAAACAAATTCTAAACCGTCCTGACAATGAGGGCTCATCTGCACCAAGCAGGATATTGCACTATGAAAGTGGTATATAAAAGGCAGGAGCCACACTGGGCCTTGCTAGACGAGGCCTTAGCGCGCTTTGTGGGCCGGTTTCCCTGCTGTGCGTCCACATGACGCACAGGGGAATCCGGCGGCAGGCCGCGCTGAGGCCTCGTCTAACGCGTCATAAGCGAATTCGCTTATGGCGCGCCTTTTCCCCAGCTCCGGCCTCAGGCTGGGGCTGGGGGAAGTCTAGCTACTTCCGTGGCTTTTTGCGGCTACTCGCTTACTCATACGATCGCTGTGCCCATCGTGCCGGGGGGGATGATCCGGGGGGGGGGGAGATGGCGGAGGGCGACGAAGGAGACGGGGAGGGGATGGCGGAGGGCGACGAAGGAGACGGGGAGGGGATGGCGGAGGGCGACGAAGGAGACGGGGAGGGGATGGCGGAGGGCGACGAAGGAGACGGGGAGGGGATGGCGGAGGGCACGAACGGTAGACGGAGATGGAGAGGGGGGGCGGATGGGGGGGCTTAAATAAAAAAAACCTTACCTTCTCCAGCGGCTTCGGGGCGCACACGGCCCCTTTTAAAAAAAAATGGCGGACGCTGCAGGGATCCAACGTCCCTGCGCATCCGCCGTCTGGAAGCTGTGGCGGCGCGCGCTAACAACAGCGCGCTGCCGCCCCGCCTCCCTGCCGGCATAAGCCAGCAGGTCTAGCAAAGCCCACTGTTGCTTTATAGAGGTATTGAAGTGCATTGACAACCGTTAGGGCCCACTTACACATACCATATACCACTTTCATACCACTACATCCTGCTTGGTGTGGCTCCTGCCTTTTATATACCGGTTTCATAGTGGAATATCCTGCCTGGTGTAGATCTGGCCTCAGGCCAAAAAAATGGAAGCCCCTTTCATGGGGAAAGAAAACATTCAGGAAATCCCTGAGATTTTTCTTTTCTTACCCCCTTTCCAGAATTTCCTCTACATTTTCTTCACCACTATTTTGTGTGGTGGCTGCATTCCCTCCCCTCAATGCCCTGGAGTGATTCTATATTTATTTATTTATTAAAACATTTGCATCCCACCCTATATCACTGGGATCACAGGCGGTGTACAGATAAAGTCAGAACAATGTAAACATAAATAATATACACCACTAAAAATGTATTAAAATGTTAAATTAAAACCAGTAGATTTTTTTAAAACAACAACAACATAAAAACAATTAAAACAATTAAAAAAACAATTAAAACTACGTGTGACCATGGAAAATTTAGCCCTCAAAGGCTTTGATAAAGAGCCATGTTTTAACTTGGCACCAAGATGAAGCCAGTGTCAGTGTCAGTGCCAGTCGGTCCTTCAAGGGTATTCCACAACCAGAGTGCCAAAAACAGAGAAAGCCCTCTCCCATGTCCCATGCTGGGTATGTCAGGAAGTGTGAAGGATGCTAACTGAGCTGCCAACAAAGTTGATTTTGTTGCCACTCTACCCACAAATAGAGTGGAGAATTTTGAGAGGCCATTTGTGCACAACTCTAATCTGAACCACCTAGGGTTGTGGAGAATAAAGTCCTGGAGGCAAAGGCTATCAATGGCTACTAGCCCTGATGGTTGTGTGCTATCTCCAGTATTCGAGGCAATAAGCCTGTGTACACCAGTTGCTGGGGATCATGGGTTGGAGGGTGCTGTTGCACCATGTCCTGCTTTGTTGGTCCCTGGACGACAGCTGGTTGGCTACTGTGTGAACAGAGAGTTGGAGTAGATGGACCCATAGTCTGATCCAGCAGGGCTCTTCTTATGTTCTTATGTTCTTATGTCGCAAATGTCCAACTGAGGGCTCATCTACACCAAACAGGATATTCCACTATGAAAGAGGAATGAAAGTGGTATATAAAAGGCAGGAGCCACACTCCTGCTTTATAGCAGTATTGAAGTGCACTGCAGGATCTTCACCACTGCTTTATAGTGGTACCGTAGTGCACTGACAACTGTTGGAGCCTATGGCAGGAGCCACACTACTGCTTTATAGCGGTATTGAAGTGCACTGACAACTATTGGGGCCCATTGAGACATACTATATGCCACTTTCATACTGCTATATCCTGCTTGGTGTGGCTCCTGTCTTTTATATATCGCGTTCATAGTGGAATATCCTGCTTGGTGTAGATGAGCCCTATGACACATCTATACCAAGCAGGATATAGCACTAAGAAAGTGGTATAAAAGCGGTATATGGTGTATGTCAATGAGCCCCAACAGTTGTCAGTGCACTTCAGTACCACTATAAAGCAGTAGTGTGGCTCCTGTCTTTTATATACCGCTTTCATACCACTTTCAAAGTGGAATATCCTGCTTGGTGTGGATGAGCCCTAGTCCGTGAGGGCAGCTGACCCTCTCCCACATCCGATCCAGTCAGGAACACTCAATGTGAACGCAGACCCATGAGTGCTCGGTAGCTGCCTGCTGACCTTGTGGACACTTGCATTAATACAGCCCTTTAGGCCCCCATGAGAGTCAGAGGGAAACACACAATTTCTGGAACATCCAGAAAACATGCATTTCCCCCTTTCATGCTAATGGTGGCCTCCATTAGTGCAGCTGGGAGAAATATGCAATTTCCGCAGGTCCTGGAAATTGTGCCCTCCTGCTGCTGCATGAATGGCAGCCACCATCAACACAGGGGGGAAGGGAAGCCAGGGGGCAGGCAGGAACAGTAGTGAGGTGATCACCCATGGGGTAAGGGCTCGCCTATTTCTCCCATCCCTAGAACCACCAGCCTAAAGTCTAAATGATAACTAAATGCAGAATTAAAGTCACAATGTTAAAATGTTCATACTAGAATCATAGAATAGCAGAGTTGGAAGGGTCCTATAAGGCCATCGAGTCCAACCCTCTGCTCAATGCAGGAATCCACCTTAAAGCATCCCTGACAGACGCTGTCCAGCTGCCTCTTGAAGGCCTCTAGGGTGGGACAGGCCACAACCTCCCTGCGTCATTGGTTCCATTGTAGTAATGCTCTAATAGTCGGGAAGTTTTTCCTGATGTCCAGCTTGAATCTGGCTTCCTGTAACTTGAGCCCATTATTCCATGTCCTGCACTCTGGGAGGATCGAGAAGAGATCCTGGCCCTCCTCTGTGTGACAACCTTTTAAGTCTTTGAAGAGTGCTCCCATGTCTCCCCTCAATCTTCTCTTCTCCAGGCTAAACATGCACAGTTCTTTCATTCTCTCTTCATATGGCTTTGTTTCCAGACCCCTGATCATCCTGGTTGCCCTCCTCTGAACACGCTCCAGCTTGTCCGCATCCTTCTTGAAGTGTGGTGCCCAGAACTGGACACAATATTCCAGATGTGGCCTAACCAATGCCGAATAAAGGGGAACCAGTACCTCGCATGATTTGGAAGCTGTACTTCTATAGCTCCCCCTCCTGCAGATATATGCCTTTCCCACTCCTCATTAGAATTCATATCTTAGCCCTGCTACTGCTTGGGGAAACAGAAGAAAGGGTACATTTTGCAAAGTTACGTCAGTCTCCGACAAGCAAACGAGGAACTCTTCTCTCAGATCTGACCTCTTATCTCCAATCAAAGCTGTAGTAATTACATTCTTCTCTGTGTACTGACTTCCTCTGACAACATAGCACGCCTTAAAACACTCATTGCCGAGCCTACGTGAGTCTACACGAGCCTAAAGTCTCTAAGGCCTGGCAAGCCACAAGAATCTCTCATTAAGGAAATTAAACAGTGTGATTATTGACACCCAGAAAGACAAATATCTCCAAAGACTATGCACTTGTTCAATAACATGTAGTTAATCGCAACGAACCGGTTATATCCCCTTAGTAGAGAGAACTAAAGTGAATATTCCCAAATCCTTAAGTGAGCTTCCCTTATCAGTATAGGCAAACGTACGAACAAACACAACAAAACACACTGAAACACATGGTGCCCATTACCAGGGCTGGCCCTACCATGAGGCAAAATGAAGCACCCACTTCTGGTGGCAGAGTCTAAAGACTGGGGGATGGCGTTGGGGCGTTGGACAAGAGAGCTGTGTATTCTCAGCCTGCCTGGGGTCCCCCCCGCTGCCCTGCTGCCCTCAGGTGTGATGAAGGATGCTGTCCTTGTGATAGTAAGATTCAACTGGCAGAGTAGTCTAGGGACATGGTGCAGGTTACAATACCCAACCATGTCAATGGAAGACTATGTAGTAGGTTAACTTCTGTATAAAGGCTGCAAGGTAAAGCACACTTGGGGCCTTGCTAGAGCTACCAGAAAATCCGTCTGGGAGGAGGGGCGACGGCGCGCTACAGCTAGCACGCGCCGTTGCCCTTTTCCAGACGTAAACACGCGACGGGGCAAGGGAAAGCCCTGTTGCGTGCTCTGGGTTTTCGCCCCTTAAAGGGCCATGTGCGCAGGAATGCACCACTGGAAAAGGTAGGGTTTTTTTAAAAAAAATAAAGGGTCCCCCGCTCCCCCTGCCCCTGATTTCCCCCCCACAATGTCTGATGCCCCCCCTGCCTGCTCGCTCACTCGTCCTCCCCCATTTGTCATGCCTTCTCTCCCGTCCCCGTTCTTCTCCCCACCCCCCGTCCGCCATGCCTTGTCCCCTGTACCCGTTCTTCCCTGTCCCTGCTTTCCATGCCCATCCCCTGCCCGCTCGCCCATGCCCGCTCGCCATGCCTTGGCTCTGCTCTCCCCCCATCTCTCCTGCTGGGTCGGCAATTTCCCCCGGCCCCCATCTCCCCCACATGTTTCCCCCCCCCGGGCCCGATGGGCACAGCGCTCCTATGGAATGCTGTGCCCAGTCCGTGGCTTCTCATGGCTACTCACGGGCAGCCGGGAAAAGCTACGGACCCTGCTAGACCTGCTAGACGAATCCGCTTATCCCGGGTTAAGGGAGGTCTTAGCCTGGCCTGACCCCGGCATCCCCTGTGCATCATCTGGATGCACAGGAGGGAGACCGGGCCTCACACCGCGCTAACGCCTCGTCTAGCAATGGCCTTGATTGGAAGAGGGATAAGAAGGTTCACTCTCTTGATTCTTTTTTCAAGACAATGTGGAAGGACCACTGCATATGATTGACACAGGTGCCAAATGCTGCCTGCAACCAGGCTGGAGTTCATTGATGGTAGTAGTAGTTGTAACGGCTCTACACCTCAGATTAAATGTAGAGCTCTACGCAAATGGCCTCTCCAAATTCTCCACCCTATTTGTGGGTAGAGAAATTTGGAGGGGGGGGACTTCAATGAATTTCTCCAGGGGGATGAGAACTTTAATAGGGATAAATGCCAAGTTCTACATTTAGGGAATAGAAACCAAATGCACAGTTACAAGATGGGGGACACTTGGCTCAGCAATACTACAAACGAGAAAGATCTTGGAATTGTTGTAGATCACAAGCTGAATATGAGCCAACAGTGCGATATGGCTGCAAGAAAGGCAAATGCTATTTTGGGCTGCATTAATAGAAGTATAGCTTCCAAATCATGTGAGGTACTGGTTCCTCTCTATTCGGCCCTGGTTAGGCCTCATCTAGAGTATTGCGTTGAGTTCTGGGCTCCACAATTCAAGAAGGACGCAGACAAGCTGGAGCGTGTTCAGAAGAGGGCAACCAGGATGATCAGAGGTCTAGAAACAAAGCCCTATGAAGAGAGACTGAAAGAACTGGGCATGTTTAGCCTGGAGAAGAGAAGATTGAGGGGAGACATGATAGCACTCTTCAAATACTTAAAAGGTTGTCACACAGAGGAGGGCCAGGATCTCTTCTCGATCCTCCCAGAGTGCAGGACACGGAATAAAGGGCTCAAGTTAAAGGAAGCCAGATTCCGTCTGGACATCAGGAAAACCTTCCTGTTAGAGCAGTGCGACGGTGGAATCAGCTACCTAAGGAGGTTGTGGGCTCTCCCACACTAGAGGCATTCAAGAGGCAGCTGGACAACCATCTGTTAGGGATGCTTTAGGGTGGATTCCTGCATTGAGCAGGGGGTTGGACTCGATGGCCTTGTAGGCCCCTTCCAACTCTGCTATTCTATGGTTCTATGATTCTATGATTCTATGATTCTCCAACAATTTCTCACAGGTAGGCATCACCATTGTCAAGGCTTGTAGAACAGCTTCTTTCTTTCTCTCTCTCTTTTCCGAAGGGTTTTTGTGTGGGGTGGGGGGGTTATTTTTGCACTGCCACTGCAAGTGTCAACAGCATCAACTGTGTTGGCAGCCTGGCCCCCATTTTGCATCACTCCAGGGCATCGAGGGAAGGGAATGCAGCCACCACAAAAACAAAGAATGGTGAAGAAAATGCGAGGAAATTCTGAAAAGTGTCCTTTTATTTCTAGGGGGTAAGAAAAGAAAAATCTCAGGAAAGTCCTAAAAGTTCTTTCCCCGTGAAATGGCTTTCTATTTTTCTGCCTCATTCTCAAGGCATTTCATAATTTATTTTGAAGACGTGTTGGCGGTGGTTTTGACCTTAACTAATCCCTGTGAGGTGGCTGAAGGTACTGTCTGTATTTTTCTTTCTATTACTCTTCTCACCTTTGCTCTACACTCTCCCAGGCTGCCTGCACTTCCTGGTCTAAAAAGCCCCCATGGGAAGAATAAATTCCATGATGTCTTCCCTTGGGCAGGAAGTGCAGGAAGCCAAGGAGGCCAGAGGCTGTCAGAGGGAAGCTTGTACAACAATAGACAGGACCCTCACATACACTCCTCAACCGTCTCATAAGTAAGGTAAGCACAAGAACCCTGAACCAAACCCTTGAGAACGTCTCTGAAATTTCTTCTCCTTCGAATTTCTTTTTGGAAGCGCCTTCTTTACTATCAAATTGAATGGGAATGGACAAAATTTTTGTTGGAGCATTTTCGGCACAGCACTAATTAATCAAGGTTAAGGTGTGTTGGCGGCTGGTTAGCTGGTGCAGCAGAGTAGCTGTACATGGGTAATATATATGGAGAGAGTGTATTGTGTACGTTGCTTGTTAAACATTACTGAAATAAGCTCAGAACATATCCGTACCGTTCCTCTTCCTTGATTTCTGAATATAAAACTAACAGAGGTGATGCTGGCATAGAGATTGCAAGGCCGGGGGTGGGAGGGGGGAGGGGGTTAGGAGGTATCATTAGTTTCAGTTCAAAGATTTTTGTACCAACCAAGTTGGCAGTTCTGCTTTTCACCTTTTGTTTCATGTCAGCATTGTTAAATAAATGGTATCAGCTAAAGGAGATAGATTTTGGCTCTTCTGCATAAGGCAGAAATCTCATTCCTATGAGAGCTGAGTACTGTCATAGAATCATAGAATAGTAGAGTTGGAAGGGGCCTACAAGGCCATCAAGTCCAACCCCCTGCTCAATGCAGGAATCCACCCTAAAGCATCCCTGACAGATGGTTGTCCAGCTGCCTCTTGAAGGCCTCTAGGGTGGGAGAGCCCACGACTTCCCTAGGACACTGGTTCCATTGTTGTACTGCTCTAACACTCAGGAAGGTTTTCCTGATGTCCAGCCGGAATCTGGCTTCCTGTAACTTGAGCCCATTATTCCTGCACTCTGGGAGGATCGAGAAGAGAACCTGGCCCTCCTCTGTGTGACAACCTTTTAAGTTGTGTACATTGACTGATAGTAGTACCTCAGATTTCAGGCCAGGGTAAATAATTGCAGTGGGCCTGGGGGGCAATTTGCCCTTTGAACCTACTTGAGGCCTCATCCCCCCCCCCCCGGCACCACTGAAGCAATTATTTCTGCCACACTATTGAAACTCAGTGTCATGATTAGGGATGGACGGACTCACCTAGGTCCAGAGCGGCAGGCATTCAAGTCTGGGGATGAGTGTAAAATAGGGATGTATGAGAATTTCATTACTGCTTGCAAGACATGCGAGCATGCTATGTTCACAACTCCGAACATGAGCATGAGCAGAAAAACACTTGCACCAAATATGTTCACAAATTCCATTTGCACAGTTGTCCTGGCTTGATTTTGCCCAAAGAAAATCTCCTGCACTGTAGCCTAGGTAACTGGCTCCATTGTCGTACTGCTCTGATAGTGAGGAAGTTTTTCCTGATGTCCAGCCAGAATCAGGAAGCCAGATTCTGGCTGGACATCAGGAAAAACTTCCTAACTGTTAGAGCAGTACAACAATGGAACCAGTTACCTAGGGAGGTTGTGGGCTCCCCCACACTAGAAGCATTCAACAGGCAGCTGGACAACTATCTGTCAGGGATGCTTTAGGGCAGATTCCTGCATTGAGCAGGGGGTTGGACTCAATGGCCTTATAGCCCCCTTCCAACTCTACTAGTCTATGATTCTATGAAATTGTGAAGCTTTGGGAACGTTTTGTGCAACTTCCACATACAAGAGCTATTGGTTTTGAGCAATTTTGCCATTCGCGCAAAACGAACGGCGATCACAAACAAGAGTGCAAATCGGAGAAAGCCAAGTGGGGAGCTTAAATGCAAAGGATCCTGGCAACTGAAAGTGTTGCTCTTCCATCCATCCCTAGTGGGAAAGCTCTGCCTAGTGCACAAGAGCGGAATATCTAGTGTCATGCACACAACGTGTGCCAAATCAGCACTCAAAGTGACACTGGAAGCGTAGCATCCATAGAGAAAACCATTGGCATGAAGCTGTGCTCAATGTGCCCAGCTTACATTCCAAGAACACCTCCCACACACACACACACACACACACTCTTCATTATTCTGCCAATCAGTCGGAAGCAATTTGCAATCAGTTTTTAAGCAACTGCACATCATTTTCTGTAATTGGCATGCTGCATCTTTGACAAGATGGAAAATCATGGCTGATGCCAATCAATGTCGAATGGAAGGGGATAAGACAACCTCATTTTCATAGGAAACACTCTTGCTGTGGAGCCTCAGACTCAACACTGGAAAACTTTGGGCTAAGAAATAACGGCAGAATTAAGCCATACAGTAAATATCCACCATATGCAATGTTTGGTTATACGTTCTGCACATCTCATCTTGTGAGGGGAGGGGTGTCCCAGATATCTCTCATATGATCAGGATTGCTTTTTCAAAGGGGCAATTGGTTGCACCGGTTCTTAAATCGCATGGGGAAAATGCAGGAAACAGATTCACCTTCCAACCTTCTCCATGCTAGATTTCTGATCACACCACACTCATTTGTCTCCGTGGGGAACACAAGGGCATTTTAAACCAGTTTCTGATCACATCCATGTTCCAAAGAGCTCAGTTTATAATGCTTACAGATATGCTTCATATGGGGAATTCGATGCAGTGTTGTTGTTGTTGTTTTTTTTAAAAATGCAGCTTGCAAAAATACAGTCTAAATGCAATCTGTAAATTCCCAGATGGGGTGAGTTGTGGGTTTGCACCAGTTACAGCTGTATTTTCCCACAGAGAACAAGATATGTCCTTAAACCAATATCAGATCATAAGATGCATGCACACCCTATAACATTAAAGTTATTGATTGATTGATTGATTGATTGATTTAATTTATATACCGTCTATAGCCGAAGCTCTCTGGGTGGTTTACAAAAGTTATAAACAGTGAACGTTAAAACGTATACAAAATTTAAAACCATCAGAAACATAAAAACAATGGTATCCATTTAAAAACAACAGTTCTGGGGGCTGTTAAAAACAAACAAACTTAGTGTTTTTAAATGCTGTTAAATTCCTGGGAGAAGAGAAAAGTCTTGACCTGGTGCCGAAAAGATAACAGTATTGATGCCGGGCGAGTCTCATCGGTGAGATCATTCCATACTTGGAGGGCCACTGCTGAAAAGGCCCTCTCCCTTGTTGCCATCCTCCGAGCTTCCCTCGGAGTAGGCACTTGGAGGAGGACCTTAGATGTTGAGCACAGTGCACCGGTAGGTTCATGTTGGGAGAGGCGTTCCATCAGGTATTGTGGTCCCAAGCCGTGTATGTAGGGATGGGCAAACTCACTCACATCCGATTCATCAGACTCTTACCCCGTCACCACCCCCCGCCCCCCAATCGGACCATGTGAGCTTCTTCTGAAGTTTGGTGAGGTCCAATGAGTTCTCAGCAGCTGTCCACCCCAGCTCCAGAAATTATGCTTTTCTCCCATTGCATAAATGGTGGCTGTAAAGGCCCAATTTACACAGGACTAAAGCCACAAACGCTCAGTGTTCAACTTTACTCTCCCACACATGGGGCTTTTACAGCTGCCGTTTATGCAAAGGTGACATATGCATTTGCCAGAGCATCCATTGTGCACCACAATGGAGGCTTCAGAAATTGTGCATTTCCCCCATTCTGTGAATGGCATCTGCAAAGTCCCCATTTATGCAATGGGGGAAATGCATAATTTCCAGGGCATCTTCTCTATGAGGGAAGATTACAACATCTGGGATTGTTTAGCATGGGGGGGGGGGGAAGGAGGCTAAGAAGAGACATGATAGAGGTGTACAGAATTATGCATGGTGTGGAGAATGCGGATAAGGAGACATTTATCTCCCACTCTCAAAATACTAGAACCCAATGGGGTCATCCCATGAAGCTGATTGGTGGGCGATCCAGGACAAATAAAAGGAAGGACTTCTTCACACAGAGGATAATTAAATTATGAAACTCACTACCACAAGATGTAGTGATGGCCACCAATCTGGATGGCTTCAAAAGGGGGTTGGATAAATTCCTGGAGGCAAAGGCTATCAATGGCTACTAGCCCTGATGGTTGTGTGCTATCTCCAGTATTTGAGGCAGTAAGCCTGTGTGCACCAGTTGCTGGGGAACATGGGTGGGAGGGTGCTGTTGCACCATGTCCTGCTTGTTCATCCCTGGCCGATGGCTGGTTGGCCACTGTGTGAACAGAGTGCTGGTTTAGATGGACCCTTGGTCTGATCCAGCATGGCATTTATATTCTTCTGTATTTTCCAGAGCCTCCATTGTGGGTGGGAATGGGGGCACTGGACACGGGTGGACAAGCTTGCAGCTTCATCAGAGGCTCGCCAAACCCCAAAGATGTTTGTGTGGCACTGCAAGTGGTGGCGGAGGGCACCAGCAGGTGAGTCCGTCCTTCCTTCCTTGAAACAATTGGCCAATTGGGAAGAACCCTTGCCTTATGAATTTACTTTGCTGTCCAGCTTTGCCAGAGACATAGCCATCACTACAGCAGCTGTGACTGCGGTCAATAAGGCATTTGTCTAACAAAATGTTAAACTACTTTCCCTTCCATTCATTATGCAGTTGACTGATTCTGATGTTTTAGTGTAATTGTCTTGCTTGTCGAAGAGAACACTTTCTTGTCTCCACATTTAAGATAATTTTCTTGACAACCATATGGACGGGGTTTGTGGCTCTGAAGAGAAATTCCCTTACAGTGTGTGTGTGTGTGTGTGTGTGTGTGTGTATAAGTGTGATTATTTTGTGTGTGAAACAGACATATTTGAGATGAATACCTAAGCGTGGGAGAACAGAATTTGCTTTATCTTCCGTTTGATTGTTCAAAATCCAGGCTCCCAGTCAGAAGTTGCCTTATATTTATTCAGGCTTCTCGTCCATCTAACCAATATTGTATCTTTGAACTGTGTGTGAATTGGCACCCTGAAATTATCCTCCCTATTTAACGGCAGAAAAATGAGGGAGGTGAGAGATTTCACAAAATTCCAGAAGTCCTCCAGGACTTCTTCAACAGTTTCTCAAAGGCGTGATGCATTATTAGCCGAACTTCTTTCTCCTCCCCAGTTTGTATGTGACTGTATCTTCACTCATTGCAAGCTGCTGTTGTTGTTAACAGGGTTTGCTACTGGCAGGCCGGATGACTGGCTTTTTTAAATTTCAATTTTTTAAAAAAGCTTGTGTATAATTGTCACAAGTTTCTCTACTCTAACATTAGGGTGGGTGTTGTGGCAGTGAACACTACTTTGCCCATTCACACTTCTCACTTATATACATTAGCTTCTCAAGGCTTGTGTGTTGGCAACACTTTGCACATCCAGACTTTGAACTCCTGTCTACTTCCTGCACAAACATGCGACTCTGAGACCCTCTTCCTAATGCCCTGCATTTCATGCCAGCACCATGGGGCTAAGTTACAATAGATGTCTCTGGGTTGTCTGTGCAGCCTCTGTTGTCTCTCACTCTAAGTCATTGCAGACAAACCCAAGCCTCCAGCCTCAAACAATCTCTCTCTCTCTCTCTCTCTCTCTCCCAAAGTCTCCCAATGGTCCAGCTAGGCTGCACACTTGTGGCTTGGGATATTGATTATTGCAGGTTATTGCTTAGTCATGTCTGGTGACTCTTACATTATTATTATTATTATTATTATTATTATTATTATTATTATTATTATTTTCCACCTTTTGCCCAATAATTTAAAAACCTCTGCCACCAGCCGCCTCCACCTCCTCTCCTCCTGCACAACTTTGATGCACTCTTAAAACACTCTGTGTGGCAAGCCAGCCTCAGGGCCAAGCTACAGGTGCATCTGGGTTGCCTTCAGCCTCTCTCTGCCTTATGCCAGCCTGCCAACATTTCCAGTGTCAAATAATCCCCCACCCCCTCTCTCTCTGCCAAAGTCTCCCAACAGTCCAGCCAGGCTGCGCACTTGTACACTGTAGCTGGGGGTAGGACAACAGCTTATGACTTGGTTGCATCTGGTGACTCTTGTTTTTTAAAAAAATTCTCTGCCAGCTGCCTCTGTCTCCACCAAAAGAGGAGGTTTGACAACCTGAGTTTAAAGGATATGGCTCCAGTAGTTTTAAAACACAATAATTTTAAAACTTTGAACTTTTAAAAAAACAATAAAAAAATGGATGAACAGATCTGATTCAAACTTGGCATGGATAAATCTCTCCTTAAGAGCTATCATAGTGCCAACAATCAGCCCTTTATCTTTAAAAATGTCATTTTTAAAAGATAATTTTAAAACGTCAAACTTTAAAAAAAATCCTAAAACTCAATGGATGGACAGATCTGTTTCAAACTTGGCATAGCTAAAGTCCTTGTTAAGAGCAATCATGGTGCCAAGTTACATCTCTTTATCTTTAAAAATAACATATATATATATATATATAAATTAAATCCTCAAATTTTTTTAAAAATCCTAAAAATCAATGGATGAACATATCTGTTTCAAATTTGGTGTGGCTAAAGCTCTAACTGAAATTTATCATGGTGCCAACTTTCAGCTCTTTATCTTTTAAAATGACATTTTTTTAAAATAATAATTTTAAAACCTCAATTTTTAAAAAAATTCTAAAAAATCAATGGATGAACGGATCGGTTTCAAATTTGGTGTGGCTAAAGCTCTACCTAAATAATATCATGGGGCGAAATTTCATCTCTTTATCTTTAAAAATGATGATTTTAAAAATAATAATTTTAAAACCTCAATTTTTAAAAAATTCCTAAAAAATCAATGCATGAACGGATCTGTTTCAAATTTGGTACGACTAAAGTCCTTCCTAAGAGCTACCATTGTGCCAAGTTTCATGTCTTTACCTTAAAAAATGATGGCGTTATAAGCATTTTTGTTAATTCCCATTAGAGCTGCTCTCTGGAGAAACCTGGACAAATCCGGGCAAATCCGGTCATATGGTCACCCTAGCTAACAGTCAGGAAGTTTTTCCTGCTGTCCAGCCGGAACCTGGCTTCCTGTAACTTGAGCCATTAGTCTGTGTCCTGCACTCTGGGATGATCGAGAAGAGATCCTGGCCCTTGAAAAGTGCTATCATGTCTCCCCTCAGTCTTCTCCAGGCTAAACATGCCCACTTCTTTCAGTCTCTCCTCATAGGGCTTGGTTTCCAGACCTCTGATCATCCTTGTTGCCCTCCTCTGAACCCCCTCTATTTTGTCTGTATCCTTCTTGAATTGTGGAGCCCAGAACTGGACGCAATACTCTAGATGAGGCCTAACCAGGGCCGAATAGAGGGGAACCAGTACCTCGTGCGATTCGGAAGCTATACTTCTATTAATGCAGCCCAAAATACCATTGCTTTTTTCGCAGCTACATCACACTGTTGGCTCATATTCAGCTTGCAATTTCTATACTTCTGTTAAAGGACATTCTGCCACTAGGAATGTCAGAGAAAACCACAATGGATTCAAAATTGTTTGGAGTTCTGTCAATCCAACCTGCAGATTCTGCACCGGACCAGCCAATTCTGAGTCACACAGATTCTATGGACTTGCAGACTAGTTTGTTATTTGGAGGGGGGGGGGGGATTTGTGCATTAAAAGTCATGTATATTATTGCAAATGTGCATTGCAAACAGAAACTAAATTCTTGTGTATCCCTTTAAAAAATCTAATTCCATCAATGAGCAAATGATGGAACAAAAGAAACACTTTATAATCCGTGGAACACAGACCATGGATTTACTGAATCTGTAAATCCCAACCCATCATGCCTCTAGGTAATCGGTTCTATTGTTGAACTCCTTTTACCTTCAAGAACTTTTTTTTTCCAAATGTTAGCCAAAGGCTACCCTTCTGTAACTCAAGTCCACCCATAGAGTTCAAAATCTGATATTTTTTCTGCCTCCCTACCCCAAAGACATATATCAGTTTGTACCATGCAAAAGGAAGGGTGCCGTTTCTGAACAGTCAGAACTAAAACCACATCTCTTTAAAATCAATGTTAACAAGCAATTGTATAATTAAAGATGGGGAGAATTTTTTGAGGAGTTGCAAAGAAACAAAACATCACTTGCCTATCAGTGTGTAAACAAGCCAAAATGCAGGAGGCAATTGACATAGAAATTGAACTAGTCACAGAAGGAATTTGAATCAATAAGTCCTTACCAAGAAAGAATTTGGAAGGGACCACATAATGAGAGCAATTAATGACGTCTCTAAAGGCTATGAAAAGGTCAACTAATTAAATTGTCTTCAAATGAACAATAATGACTCCAAGGTATACAGCTTTTCAAGTGAATGGCACAAAGCTTGGGTCATTGTTGAGCAGACAGGAAATTAAAAGTATTATTTTTTAAAGGAGAGAGAGAGAGAACCCCTACAAGCTGACATTACCTGGAGCACTTAATGTAAAATCCCCCGACAACGAAAATCACCAGCCAAATGAAAATTTATAATTTTCTCAGCTCGCCAGTGGGTTGAAATTCTGAATATTGTGAAAAGATTGTACTTCCAATTTGCACGGCGGTGCTGCAATTAAGCCTGCTTTTCATTTATGAACCAAACACCATGCATGCCTCTTTATCAGTGGAAACAAACTCTTGTGTGTGCTGACTTACTTTTGCATGACGTGCAGTTTTGGAGAAGGCCTCAATAGAAATTATGCAAGTGTCTGATTGGGTCCATGAGGTCTGTGCCCCCTCCCCCCCCCACACACAACCAGCCCTCATGGACCCAGTCAGATGCATGTGTTGTAAGTGTAGACCTATACCTGACTGCTCTCTAGCCCCTCGCAGGCCCTTGAGTGTAGGTACACCCCGGCTTAGGGTGACCATATTTTGGAAACCAAAAAGGAGGACAACATGGTCGCCCCAAGGGGGCGTGTCCAGTACCAAGGGGGCGTGCCCACCCGAACATAGCCTTGGTCACATGTCTGATTTTACAGCACATATTTAAGACAACTCTGTTCTACATAACATCTTAATGTTAAAATCACTGAAATAAAGAACAAGTGAGAGATTCAATGTATCTGAAATTAACTTCACTCACTCCTACTTTTGTAGTTTTGCTGTACTTTGAAGCTTTTGCTATACTCTGTGTGTTACATTCTCCCCTTCCCTCAAATATCTTTTCTGACTGTATCTTCACTCATTGCAAGCTGCTGTTGTTGTTAACAGGGTTTGCTACTGGCCCCAGATCTGTTTCAAATTTGGAATGGCTAAAGCTCTACCTAAAAGCTATCATGGTGCCAACTTTCAGCTCTTAATCTTTAAAAATGACAGTTTAAAAAATAATAATTTTAAAACCTCAATTTTTAAAAAAATCCTAAAAAATCAATGGATGAACGGATCTGTTTCAAATTTGGTGTGGCTAAAGCTCTACCTAAGTCCTTTCATGGTGCAAAGTTTCATCTCTTTATCTTTAGAAATGACTGTTTAAAAATAATAATTTTAAAACCTCAGTTTTTTAAAAAACCCTAAAAAATCAATGGATGAATGGATCTGTTTCAAATTTAGTGTGGCTAAAGCTCTACCTAAATCCTTTCATGGTGCAAAGTTTCATCTCTTTATCTTTAAAAATGACGATTTTAAAAATAATAATTTTAAAACTTCAATTCTTAAAAAATTCCTAAAAAATCAATGGATGGACGGAACTGTTTCAAATTTGGTATGACTAAAGCACTTCCTAAGAGCTATTATTGTGCCAAGTTTCATGTCTTTATCTTAAAAAATGACGGAGTTATAAGCATTTTTGTTAATTCCCATTAGAGTTGCTCTTTGAAAAAAAAACCCACCGGATTTCCCCTCCCCTCCCAGATTTGCAATCAAAAACCCGGACAAATCTGGACAAATCCAGTCATATGGTCACCCTACCCTGGCTTCCAGTTGCAAGTTAAGAAGGAAGACAGAAATAAAACACAGACACTAGAGTATGGGATTTATTTACTCATGGAGATTCTCCCTCCATGGATGTACGCATGAACATGCGGGAATTAAACTTATTTCTCTACCGGCGACTAGCCTGTCCCCAGGGTGAGCCACTCAGCTGAAACAGGGTGTTGGGTAACCAGCCCCCCTTTCCAACCAATCACACTTGTGTGTTCGGGGAGACCAACCCGCGTCATCTCCACTCAGGCCGCACAGCCGAGTAGATGAGACAAGAAGGTCCCCAAAGGCAAACCATATCCTGGCACCAGGGCCGGAGCTACCATAGAGGTGACTCAGGCGGCCGCCTAGAGTGCCAAGGTAAGGGGGGCACTGAACGCCACACCTGGAAGCCGCTCTCCCACAGCAGCTCTGAGAGGGTGGCTGGGCGCCCACCCAGCTGAAGTGAAGCCACGCTCCCCCACCCCCACCCCCAGCGTCCTGGGTGGGTACCCAGCTGAAGCAAAGCCAGAACGCTGGGGGGGGGGTTGGCGGGCAGCTTCGGAACTGTGCACCCGGAAGTAGCTCTCCCAGAACGGCTTCCAGCCAGGTGCGCCATTCCAAAGCCGCCCCGCCACCCCAGCTTCCTGGCTTCGCTTTGGCTGGGCGGGCGAGATGGGACCCCCGCGCCCTGGTACGCTGGGGTGGGGGTGGGGGTGGGTGGGTGAAAGCAGCTCACCTGCCTAGGGCGCAAAATAGTCCGGCACCGGCCCTGCCTGGCACGAAGGCTGCGTAGCCCCCGAGGAGCAGGACCTCTGGATTGCCAATCACCATAAAAGGTGCCAGAGTGCTCACCGTCCCTATCCTGATTTCCCAAATTCCCGCACAACCCTGCCTTTATAATCAACCTATTTTTCCTCCAGCTCTCAAGATTAGATCCAGTATAGAGTAGGTGAAAACCTGCCAGACTAATAGGCAGGGAAAATTCCTACTCAGCCCTCTCTCCAGAGAGGGCGACTGGTTACTCCTACACTGGTTTATAGGGAGGGAAGGTGGGGCTGAAATCGAAAGAGGCTGAGTGCCTCGTGGGGGCGAGCCTTTACAGGCTGGGCTCCGCCCCCACCTCACGAGGCAGCACACGTGCAGCCCATGCTGCAGTTTCTTTTCTGCCTTCTTCCCGCCTGCAACATCCGCCCCCCGCCCATGCCATGCTTGGTGAGCAGCGATCAGCCCTCTTTCCACCATTAATGCAGCAGGGGGGAAGAGCGTGATTTCCAGAGGCTCTGGAAATCATGTGTCCCCCCCACATGTGTGCCTATAATGGCCTTAAAGTCTCCATTAATGCAAGGGTAAATTTTTACTCTTGTGTTAATGGGGCCTTTAGGGCTCCTATTGGTGCAGGAAGGAACACATGATTTCTAGAGCCTCTGGAAATTCTGTATTTCCCACTTTCACACCAATGGCGGCCACCATTTGGAGGTGGGGAAGGGCAGGCAGTTACTAAGGATTCATGGGGGCTTATGAGGCCTCGGCAGAAGCAAGTGCAGCCCAACTCATGGAGGTGGGCCGCGGCACCAGCAGGGCAAGTGCCCGGGAGGGGCAGATGTTGGCTGATTTTGCCCATCCCTAGCTCTCAGAGGCCACATTCCCATGAAGAATGGGGACAAAATACAAAATAGTAATAAAAGTAATACCAGCATATTTTAGCTTGACTATTTTAATGCCTGTCTTGTTTCCTAAGAGCTCCCGTCTTCTTCGGTGACAATAAACAGGTCTGCTAAGTATTATTTATTTATTTATTTATTTATATAGCACCATCAGTGTACATGGTGCTGTACAGAGTAAAACAATAAAATAGCAAAACCCTGCTGCATAGGCTTACATTCTAATAGAATCATAATAAAACAATAAGAAGGGGAAGAGAATGCACCAAACAGGCACAGGGTAGAGCAGTGGTTCCCAAACTTTTTCAGGTCACCGCCCCTTGGTTCCACAAACTCATGCCCAGCGCCCCCTACCCTACACTATAAAAATCATTATTCAGAATAGCAGTTTTCAACGACCCATTAAGGAAGATAATAATAATAAAATTCAAAACAGTAACAATTAATTGAATATTTATTCAAAATCCAATTACATCTTTTCCCTCCCTCTCTCGGCAAGCCTGGGGCAGGTGCTTCCCATTTAAAGAGGCCGCGCTCCTCTGGATCCTGCTGGTCTGGGCACCTAGGCTGAGCAGCAGTGGCGGCAGCTGGGTGGAGGAGATGAGCTGAGGAGCTGAGAATGAGAAAGGGGCCATGCTGCGCATGGCCCCTTTAAATGGGAAGCACCTGCCAGGAGGGAACGCTTCTGTTTTGCAGCCGGAGTGGCGGGGCACACCAAGCAGGGTATGTCTCTTCATTAGCGTCTTGGTGTTTTTGAAACATTTTAATTCACCGTTAAAAGGACTCTTTTTAAACGGTATTAATACATGTGTGGATTCTTCCCCTATATGGCTTGGGACCAAACTACCATAAAAATGGTTTTAAGACCTTCTAGAGAGGTGCTTCTCGGAAAAGACCACCTCGAGCGCCCCCTGCTGCCCCTTTGCTTCTTAGCGCCCCCCTATGCAATCCCACCGCCCACTTTGGGAACCACTGGGGTAGAGTAAAACTAACAGTATAAAAGTAAGATCAAAATCAAGTTCTAAAAGCTTTAGAAAAAAGAAAAGGTTTGAGCTGAGCTTTAAAAACTGTGATTGAACTTGTAGTTCGCAAATGTTCTGGAAGAGCATTCCAGGCGTAAGGGGCAGCGGAAGAAAATGGATGAAGCCGAGCAAGGGAAGGAGAGACCCTTGGGCAGATAAGAAACATGGCATCAGAGGAGCGAAGAGCACGAGCGGGGCAATAGTGTGAGATGAGAGAGGAAAGATAGGAAGGAGCTAGACTGTGAAAAGCTTTGTAGGTCAACAGGAGAAGTTTATACTGGTCTCTGAGATGAATTGGAAGCCAATGAAGAGCTTTCAGAAGTGGAGTAAAATGGTCAGAGGGCGAGCCAAGAAGATGATCTTAGCAGCAGAGCGGTGAACAGAGACCAACGAACTGATGTGCGAAGAAGGAAGGCCAGTCAGAAGAAGGTTACAGTGGTCCAACCGAGAAATAACCAATGCATGAACAAGAGTCTTGGCAGGAGAGAAAGACAAAAATGATCGAATCCTGGCAATATTATAGAGGAAAAAAATGACAGGATTTAGCTACTGCCTCAATATGAGGAATAAAGGAGAGCGAGGAGTCAAATATAAAGCCAAGACTACTAGGGGTGTGCACGGACCCCCCGCTCCGCTTCACTTGCAGATCCGCCATTTTTCAGATCGGGCCGCTCCGCCCCACCCCCGCTCCGCCCACTTCCGCTCCGCTCCGCTCGGAGCTCCGGATCCGGATCCGGAGCTCCGTTTTTGCCCCCCATAGGGTTGCATTGAAAGCTAAAAAAGTATACAACTTTTTTTCTGTTCAAGTTAGAAACCTCACGTTTGGCACCATGACACCTCATGGGGGTATACACACGCACGCCAAGTTTCAAAGCAATCCCATCATCCCCTGATTTTTGGGGAATTTTTGAAAATCGGGCACCCCATTCAGACCCCTTGGGATAGCTCCGTCAATTTGCATGTTAGAAACCTCAAACTCGGCACCATGAAAGCTTATCCATGTGTCCCCATGGACGCCCAGACTCAAAGCAATCCCATCATCCCCTGATTTTTGGGGAATTTTTGAAAATCGGGCACCCCATTCAGACCCCTTGGGATAGCTCCGTCAATTTGCATGTTAGAAACCTCAAACTCGGCACCATGAAAGCTTATCCATGTGTCCCCATGGACGCCCAGACTCAAAGCAATCCCATCATCCCCTGATTTTTGGCGCGGCTCTAACCTCTAACGCACCACCCATAACCCTAATTCACACCCCTTTCGATAGCTCCGTCAATTTGCATGTTAGAAACCTCAAACTCGGCACTATGATAGCTTATCCACGTGTCCACATGGACGCCAAGTTTCAAGCAAATCCCATCATCCCCTGATTTTTGGGGATTTTTTGAAAATCGGGCACCTCATTCACACCCCTTGGGATAGCTCCGTCAATTTGCATGTTAGAAACCTCAAACTCAGCACACATGGACGCCCAGACTCAAGGCAATCCCATCATCCCCTGATTTTTGGCACGGCTTAAACTTTTTAACTCACCCCAAATCAAGTCCCATTCTACAACTACGTCAATTTGCACGTCAGAAACCTATCCTTTGGTCCCTTGACAGCTTACCCATGTGTCCCCATGGACACCAAGTTTCAAGGCAATCCCATCATCCCCTGATGTTAGGGGAACTTTTGAAAATCGGGCACTCCAGTATGTCAGGGATTTAAAGTTGCAATGCAGACAGCTCAATGGGGCCAGTTCCAAGGAAATCCCAACATGCCACGAGATAACCCTAAATCTTCTGGCACATTTGAAAAAGGGATTATTGAACTTGATAAAGTCTAAGTGAGCGCAGGAAGGACTTCTCCCCTGAGTCAAAGCAAGACACATACACCATCCCTGCAAGGCGGGAAGGGGAGAAGGGAGGGAAAGCAGGCAGGCAGGCAGGCAGGCAGGCAGGCAACATGCATTGTAGTGCCGCAAGGATGACTTGAGCACTAACGCATAGCAAACCAACCCGTAAGCGGGCGCAAGGAGCAAGTGAGGCAAAGATGGCTGGTTGTTTCTTTCTAAGCCAGCAGTTACGCCTTGAGGGGCACAGAGGAGGACGAATGGGAGCAAGCGTGCTGGAGGGTGCTGGGCACGAACCGCAAAGCCCATCTCCCAGGCACCAGGCGGGCAGAGAGGCAGGCAGAGTGACATGTCATAGATCTAGTATTGGGGAGGAGTCAGTCCCGGCAGATGCTCCACCACAGTAGCACCCTGGGTGGGCGTTGGAAAACGCCATCTTGTGGGTCCATACTTCCCCCACCTCATGTCCTGCAGGGTTGCCTGCCTAACCCTTGTGGGGATGGGAGATGGAGAGCTTAGAGTGGCAGTGCCAGCAGCAGCCTTCGGCTTTCCCCTGGAACCAGTCGCCTTGCCCGCCTCTTTCCCCAGCAAGAACGACTGGTGCTTCCTCTGAAGATGCATCTTCATGCTGCTGGTTCCATAATGCCCTGTTGATGAACCCCTGCTTAGGCTGAGTTTGCAGTGGCGACAGACAGCAAAGCGGGGATCCGCTCCCAACTCAAAGTGGTCCCACACGATGCTTGTCTTTCGTTTCTGTGGTGACACCACCAATTGCCCGCCTGAGCTCTCTGGTGTTGCCACAGAAACAGGGGTGGCAGCAGAAGAGGGGTGAGATGAGACTGGGGAGAGAGCCTCAGCCTGCTGCTGCTCCTCCTCAGCCCCCACATCCTGGAGGACCACCTCCTCCTCCTCCTCCCCCTCCACTGTGCTGAGGACCTCGTCTAGGTCCATCAGCAGGTTCATGGGCTCAAAGGATAATGAAGGAGATACTCCTCCTCCTCCTCTAATGGCACTGCTGCCACCTGCCTCTTGCTGCCACCTGCCTCTTGCCACCTGCCTGCTTACGGGTGCCAGCCTGAGCCTTGCTGCTTTCAGCACGCCTGCTTCCTCTTCTCATGATGACTAATAAAATATTAATACTACTACTAATATGTATAAGGTACTATATGTATAAGAAGAATATAATATATTTAAATGTAGGGAAATGGGACAAGAAGTGGGACTTCACAAAAGCAGTGCACACACAGCACACTCGCAGTCCAAGTTACACAGAGAAGAAAAAGAGAATTATATTTTTTTGGTATTTATTTGTATATAGATAGAAGGAAACACAATCAGGATTTAAGAGAGGGGAGGGGGGACCAACCAACTACTAATATGTATAAGAAGAATAAAATATTAATACTACTACTAATAATATGTATGAGAATATACTAATATATATACTATAGTACTAAGAATATGTAAAAGAATATAATAATATGTTTAAGAATATTACTAATAAATGTAGGGAAATGGGACAAGAAGTGTGTGTATGCTTTCAAAAGAAAGCTTTCACAAAAGCAGAACAGTCAGGCTTTAATAGAGGGAAGGGGGGGCAACCAACCCAACCCACCAAACACACACTCCAAAATTTAAAAATAAAGTTTATATTAAATCAAAGTAAGGGAAAAACACAGGGCAAACTAAGCTATAAGTCAGAAAGAAGCAAACAAACACACACACACGCGCCAAACTAAATCTATCCTAATCTATCTCCAAAGTCCAAAGCAGGAGCACTAACTAACTAAGTGTTCCCTCCACGAACGCCAACCCACAAAGAGACACAAAACAGAAAGTTCTCAGGGTGGGTCTGCCTTAGTCCCCCCTCCAACGCTGGGATTGGAGGAGGATGCTTTCTGAGGAGATCAATTCTCATCAGGATTGGGAGTTGAATGTGCCTGTCATCGCTTCCAAAAAAACCCAAAAAACCCCAAACCCCGATTTTTAAAAAAATATTGCACAAGAACCACAGGACGCAGAAAGTTGAGAGTAGTCTCAAAATGACCCCCATCCACGACTCTCTGTGCACAAGAATTTTCAGAATGATAGCTTAAACCCCCCCCCAGTTATCCCCGATTCTTTCCCGCAATGCAATCCTATGGGCGAAAAGCCGAAAACGCCGTTTGAGCTGCGCGGTTGACCCGATTTTCAAACAAATATAGCACGCGACCCGCACAACGCAGAGAGGTGAGAGTGGTCTCAAAATGACCCCCATCCACGACTCTCTGAGCACAAGAATTTCCAGAACGATAGCTTCAAAAAGAATGTAGTTATGCGTGATTATTTGCCGCAATGCAATCCTATGGCGAAATGTTTTCAAGATGGCGACCGGAGCGCTCCGCCTGAACTAGGAGCTCCGAAAAATGTCCGCTTCTCTTCGCCTTGCTTCTAGGGGTCCACGGTCCGCTCCTACTCCGCCTCTGGGTAAGGCGGAGCAGGCCAATCCGCTACTGCTTCTACGCTCCTAATCGGAGCGGATCACACCCCTAAAGACTACGAGCGAATCCACAAAGCTTTATTCAAGCAATAAATATCTCTTCCCACCTGAAGAAAATACTTTAAAACAATGTCTTTACTTATTTTTTTAACTACCTTAGTTTTGTATCCTAGTGCTGAGATATGGGCCAGAAATGGCTCACTTTTGAATGCCTTCACTAGCCAGTATTTAAATTGTCCTAACCTTACACTGTCAGCCACGCCACACTTAATGGTTCTTTTTGCCATCATATTCTATTTGATAACTGCCTCCTTCGTCTTTCAAGACAGCCAGGTGTTATTGCAACAAATGTCAGTGAAATTAGTACATGCCAGTTTGTAACCACTGGTTGCGAATTGTACACATTAACTTTTTATCCATGTTCAATAACTGCTGTACATTTCTTCAAAATACATGTTAGGGTTTTTTTGTTGTTATTGTTGTTTGCTCACAGAGGCAGGAGAATTGAAAGTTCTCCTGCTCAGATTGCTTTATTAAGCGTCAGACTGTAGGCCAGTAGCTTTATTTATTTATGTATTGCTAGTGCTGTGCCAAAATTTTCGACCATTCCATTTTTGGCATTTCATGTGGGGTGAGGGGGAAATGAAAACTCGAGTGAAAGAGGCTGGGAGAGGTGAGAATTTTGGAAATTTTTCTCCTCGTGGAGGGGGACAGCGGCCTCAGCTAGACCTACCGGTCTAGCATGATAGAGCAGTGAAGGTCTTGCAATATTTTTATTGCAAAATCTCCCCCTCTGTTTACACGCAGCGCACAACGACCTCAGAGGGAGAGACCATTGTGCCTGCCATTTCTTTTTTAAAAAGAAAACAGAAGATGCGCAGAAGCGCTCGTGCGCTCAAAGGTAGTTTTTTTTAAAAAAAGTTATGTGAACCACCCAGAGAGCTTTGGCTATGGGGCAGTGTACAAATGCAATAAATTAATACTACTACTACTACTACTAATAATAAGTTCCATGCTCCCCCCACCCCTCCCCTGATGGGCGCAGAGCTCCTGAGGAGCTCTATGGCCCATGCGCAGGTCCTGGCTCCTCATGAGGAACTGCGATGCCCAGCCACACGTTCTGTGGTCTTGGGATCAGCCCAGGACTGTGGAAAAACCAGGCTCAAAGGGTAGGGTGAGATCCCGGGGCAAGGGAGGGATGATCCCTCCCTGACCCTGGAATCCCGTGTGTGTCATGTGAACGCACAGGGATGATCCTTGGGATCGCCCTGGGATAAAGCCCTGTCTAGCTATGGCCTGGGTTTCCTCATACCCTTTGAAATGTACCCAGTTGTTGAGGGGGGGTTTCATTTATTTTTATTTTTGTCTTTCTTTTTTTTAAAAAAAAAAAAAAAAACCACCCCTGGCGTTTCCAGAAACCCATGAGTTCTTCCTGAGTTTTTATTGGAGAAGGTGAGGTCACATGGTCTCCAACAGACATTCACTAAGAACTGCTGGACTCCTCCAAATGCCAAGGGAAGGGGGGTGTTTTTCGAAAAAAATACAAAAAACAGGAAGAAGCAACCAGCTGCAGTTTTAAAAGGGTATGTGGCAATCCTGGCCCTCTCCCCAAGGAGAAAATCCTCTGAATTTCCCCCCTCCCTGTAAAAGAGGTAGAAAAAAACAATGCCTCTTTCATAGTTCCTGAAAATAGGGGGCAGGATTCAGGCCAGAACTATTTATTTGATTTATGTCCTGCAGCCTGTGCAGTCTGGCAGTGAAAGTGGCTCAGTGGGGGCCCCCTCCAACCAGATGCACGTGAGTCTATCCATTCCTAGCTGCAAGATCCAACATAAACTTATCATTATTATTATTATTATTATTTATTTATATAGCACCATCAATGTACATGGTGCTGTACAGATAACACAGTAAATAGCAAGACCCTGCCGCATAGGCTTACAATCTAATAGCTTACAATCATGTTTGCCTTTGAAGTCCTTAGTGGCTTTGTCCCCACCTTATCTTTCTACTCTTGTATCTTGAAATATCCTTGTCTGTTAACTTCGCCCATCTAGCTTCACCTCCCTCAGAAAATGGAAGGAGGAGGGTTATGTCATCATCATCATCATCATTATCGAGATCTATAGTCAAAACTAGTGCGGAAATGTCACCTGTTTACCCTAAAGCATCACTCCATTTCTTAGACCCTGCACAATATTTTTCTCCGTGCTGGTGCTATTTTCTGCAGTGGTGATGGGAACTGCAGTTCAATCCCCATGATCCCAAGCAGGAGAGTGCATTATCAATACACTAACAACATCTTCTGAAGTTTTCAAACTAGCATGCCATGGGGAAATCAGGAGAGGTCCAGCAGGCCTCTCCTTTCCAAGAAGGTACTATGGATGGAGCCACCATTCATAGCAGAGCTGGCTGCTATTCCATCTGGGCTTCCAAAGTAAAGAGTCCACCTTGGGGAACCAGAATGGGCTGGCATGTAGATTGTGTTTGCATGAAAGGGGAATAGGGATGGGGGCAGCAACCTACTCTAGGTGAGCTGTGCTCCCTGTTTTGATTCTGTTTCCAGAAGTCAAGCACACTCATTGGCCTATGTGTGAGCCCCTTCTTGATTTCTCATGCCATGCCTGCCACCCACCCTTGGAACATGTTTCTCCTGTTTTGTCTGGCATTGGACCTGACACACAGGTTAGGGTGACCAAATGAAAAGGAGGACAGGGCTCCTTTTGTATCTTCAACAGTTGCATAGAAAAGGGAATTTCAGCAGGTGTCATTTGTATATATGGAGAGCCTGGTGAAATTTCCTCTTCATCACAACAGTTAAAGGTGCAGGAGCTATACTAGAGTGACCAGATGCAAAAGATGGCAGGGCACCTGCAGCTTTAACTGTTGTGATGAAGAGGAAATTTCACCAGGTTCTCCATATATACAAATGGCACCTGCTGAAATTCCCTTTTCAATACAACTGTTAAAGATACAGGAGCCCTGTCCTCCTTTTCATATGGTCACCCTAGTATAAGGCAGTTACCTTTACCAACAGCCTAACCTCTTTCTTTTCCTGACAAACTTCTCACCTTTAACAGCTGCTAAATCATGGCCCCATCCATACTGGGAATAACTGTACCTTTTGAATTCAGCTGGTGCAGATAGATGAGAATTTCATTGAAAGCCAGTGTGGTGTAGTGGCTAAAGTGTCGGACTGGGAATCCAGAGATCTGAGTTCCAGTCCCTGCTCGTTCATGGAAACCCACTGGGTGACTTTGGGTCAGTCACAGACTCTCAGCCCAACCCACCTCACAGGTTGTGATAATAAAGTGGAGAGAAAGAGGATTATGTACGCCGCCTTGGGTTCCTTGGAGGAAAAAAGGCGGGATATAAATGCAATAATACATACAGACACACATTTCAGTTCAGATAAGAATTTATCAAAATGTGCAGAGATCTTAATATTCAGGAAAGAATTTGAGATTTTTTTTAAACAAAAAAATCAAAATTGGGAGAAGGCTAATTTACAGACACACCTATTCCTTGTAGTGGCTATGGCCCAATAAGCAGGGCCTACTACCATGGCTGTTATAGCGACGGTAGCATCTGCCCTCTGAAACAATGGAAAAGGAGCCATAATTATTTCCCACTCAAAAATAGAATAGCCTGTTGGAATGTAAGCTTAATGGGGCACCTCAAAATAAATAAGCCTCTGTACAGCTATTTCTCACTTAGCTTTGGGTACACAGTGTGTGTGCAAACCTGTGTCAGGTATTAATGGGGTGCCAAAAATAAGCCTAGGATGAAGCATTTAGCACCTAGAAAAAAATACTTTGGATACAAGCTAATTAGCAGGGAAGCCACAATTGCGGTTCGAGGCTACTTATCTTTAGGAGTGAGAATAAATATATCATCCTCCAGTTAAGTGCATGACTCCCTAATTATGAAATGAAATGGATGGAATTAAATACCTGTACGAAAATATCCCCCAGCTGTTTTTTAAATGAGGGAGGTTGCCAGAAAGGCCATTGCCATCTGTCACTAGTGGTGGGTGAACTCACCCTTACCTGCCTCAATGAATGCTCGCCTTGTGCTACCACTATCCACCCCAGGTCATTGGTCCACATGAGCCTCTTCCAAATGTTTCATTTGCACCTTTACCTTATTATTATTATTATTATTATTTATTTATATAGCACCATCAATGTACATGGTGCTGTACAGAGTAAAACAGTAAATAGCAAGACCCTGCCGCATAGGCTTACAATCTAATAAAATCATAGTAAAACAATAAGGAGGGGAAGAGAATGCAAACAGGTACAGGGTAGGGTAAGCAGGCACAGGGGCCTTTGCAGCTGCCATTGATGCAATGGGGGAAAGTGAGTAATGTCTGAAAGCTCCAGAAATTATGCAATTCCCCCTGTTGCGTCAGGGACAGTTGCCATTGATGCACGGGGGGAGTGCATATTTCAGCAGCAAGGACAGGTGGCTGCCGAGTGCTCATAGGGTCCTCTCGAGTGCTTGGGTGGGGGTCTGTGCTCACCCCAAGTGCACCATGTACATTGATGGTGCTATATAAATAAATAAATAAATAAATAATAATAATAATAATAATAATAATAATAACCCAACTGGGTCTGGCTCAGCACAGTTTTTTTGGTATGCTGGTTTGCTACCAACAAGAAAGAAGCAATCTGTGTCATTAGGCATGTTTACACAAGGGCTTGTCCCAGGGATCACACCGGGATCATCCCCTGTGCATCCACATGATGCACAGTGGATCCCAGGGGCAGGGAGGGATCCCCCTCCATTTCCCCGGGATTACTGGGATGGCTTTCAGCCTGTTTTTTCCAGCGGTCTCTGGATCGTTCCGAGACCATGCGACGTGCGGCCGTCCGTCCTGGTTTCGTCCCAGCTCCTCGCAAGTAAATGCGAGGAGCCGGGAACCTGTGCCTCTTCAAGCGCTCTGAGCCCATTGGGTGTGTGGAGGGGAGCAGTGTTAGGGCTTTTTAAAAACAACCACAACACACACAACACTCACTTTTGCGCTGGAGCACAGGTCTACTCCACGTCCTTTTCTTAAAAAAAATAAAATGGCAGGTGTGACATCCTCCTTCCTCCAGGGACTTTGCCCGCTGCGTGTGGACAAAGGGGGAGGATCTGATGATCAGCATATCATGAGACCCTCCCTCTCCCCAACTCTGGTGTAGACATGCCTGTTATCACTGGGAAAGGGAATTCAGTGGAGGAAGGGGGCAAGGTACCCTTGGTGCCACGTGCGGCCCCTGAGTCATGGGTTGTTCACCCCCACTTTACACAGAGGCCAACAGCTTCCTGAGAGTACCGCAGCTCCATCCAAGCCAAAGCGCTGTGGTGACGGGCTTTCAGAAACACTGGCAATGCACTAATGTGCCACCAGTGCTAATATGCCATTTCCCTTACGCTCGATGCTCTTGCCAAAGTCAGCGGTAACAGAAGCTGATAAGGAAGCCAAAGCGCTGGAATATGGAAATCACCATATTAGCATTTATCCAGATTCCTCAGCTGTGCCTATCAAGGCAAGCGCTCATTTTAATCACATCAAGTAGATGCTTCGTGCTTCCGGAGTTCGTTACAAGATAGGGAGGGGGACAAACCCCCCCCCCCCAGAATTCTCTCCGTCAAAATTAATGGTTCGGCCAAAGAATTAGATTAGCTGCAGCAAGCAGCCTTTGAAGATCTCCAAAAAGACCTACTCGACATTTTCAAGTTGTCACCCCATGAAATAGAAACTTAAAAGCTAAATCCCCGGCGAGCTGATACTCTTGTCTGAATTGCTCAATCTTCACTTTAACCTCCCTAATGCTTGCTATGCGTGGTTGAAATATCTCGAGCTTCCCTATCAGAAATCCCCCCGCATCTCAGGGGAATATATATATATATATATATATATATATATATATATATATATATATGTTGGTTTAGTTCAAGAGCCTTCGCTGTTTGCTTTATTTCCTTTTCCTCTCTGGGGTGAACTTTGCAAATGTTAAAATGCAGCCCAGTGGTTAAGCAAGACCTATTTTGCATGAAATGAATTATAGGCCCGTGTCTCTTATCTTCAAAGGTGGCCGTAACCGTGGATTTTGCTCCATGTTCTGCATTGCCTAAGCTGTCAGGAGTTTCACTCCGTTCTGATTGCTGCGGACACACATTTCATTACTGTCTGATCCTGGCAGGACAGAGCTCTCATCAAGGTGCTTTCTGCACCTATTGGTTGCTCTTCAGCAACTCTTCTGGTTGCCGTGGCATTGGTGATAGCCCATTACAGTTTCACTTTTCTGCTCTGAAGCGATTGGCACTCAAGCAACATATGCATGTACATCACTGAGAATTGGACAGCTGAGGACGCCGGAACTGGCTGAGTTTGATTGGCTTAGTTTTTCTCCCCTTCCCAGCAGCAGAACAACATGGTCCAACATCCCAGAGTGCAGGACACGGAATAATGGGTTCAAATGACAGGGAGCCAGATTCCGGCTGGACATCAGGAAAAACTTCCTGACTGTTAGGACAGTACGACAATGGAACCAGTTACCCAGGGAAGTCATGGGCTCTCCCACACTAGAGGTCTTCAAGAGGCAGCTGGACAGCCATCTGTCAGGGATGCTTGAAGGTGGATTCCTGCATTGAGCAGGGGGTTGGACTCGATGGCCTCATAGGCCCCTTCCAACTCTATGATTCTGTGATTGAGCCCACATTTTGGATGTCCAATTGCCTCATCTCTTGGGCAGGGGGAGCACTTCTGTCCTGCAACCTGGAACCTCCCTGCTGTTTTATCACCAGGAAGTGTTGCACCAATGATCCAGGTGAGGGGGCTGGGTGTGTGTGGAGGGGGTTGAACTCAGCAGCAGATGGATGGAGGGTGAATGATCTGGGATGGGTGGCATATGGGAGGAGCATATAGCTGCAAATAGAAATGGGAAGTGAAGGAATGGAATGGAATGGAGAGAATGGGCTTGTTCAGACAACACGCTAAGCCATGGTTAGGCTGCTAAACCTTTCACAGAAAATGGTTAGTGAGTGTGTTTAAACCGTGCTTATGTAACCACCACGGTTAGGAATGGTTCACATGACACATGAAGTCATGGTTCACATAACACACTGAGCGATAATGTTTAGCTCAAAATGCTTAACCACCGTGCCCAATATAGATATAAATCAAAAGAGAGTCAGTGTGGTGTAGTGGCTAAGGTGTTGGAGTGGGAGTCGGGAGATCCGGGTTCTAGTCCCCACTCGGCCATGGAAACCCACTGGGTGACTTTGGGCCAGTCACACACTCTCAGCCCAACCTTCCTCACAGGGTTGTTGTTGTGAGGATAACATGGAGAGGAGGAGGAGGATTATGTACACCACCTTGGGTTCCTTGTAGGAAAAAAGGTGAGATATAAATGTAATAAATTAATAATAAATAAATAAAAATACACAGTTTCTAGAGCTGTGAATGCTGCACACAATGGCAACTCTGCATGAGTGTGAGCTGCCCCGTGGCTTCCTAAGGCATTCGCCAGGCCGCAAAGAAGCTCACTGAGTGCCACACGCTCAGAGTCCACCCATCCCTTATTGGATCCAAACTTAGTGATGCTTAGAATAGATCCATTGAACTTAATGGAACTTAAGTTGGTCATTGAGCTCCATCACACCTACATTTTTTTTCCTGGTATGCACCTACGATTTTGACCTTTGTTTCATTAGCACAGCAAGTGCTGGTCCCTTTCATGATAGCCGCTGTACTGGTGAACTCTTTTTTCACTTGTTTGCTCTGCTGCTATTGTGCCCGCCCCACTCTGCCCCCTCCAGTTCATTGGTTCTTGTTGTGTGATGGTTTGTGGTTGCTTCCCACCCACCTGCCTGCTCTGTTTTTGTTGCCTAGGGTTTTACAGATTCAGTGTTCAATTGGCTGGGCGCCGTTTCTGCGGGTGGCGAGAGTGGGGTTGGAGCAGCAAAAGTCCATTCCACTCAGCACAACTCCGCTCAGCACAAGTCCGTTCATTCAACAGACAGACTCAGCAAGCTGGAGGGGAACCGCCCTAACCTCCTCTTTCATCAGCAGGACTGCCCCCAAGAAAAGCAGCACAGCGTGATGACAGCGATACACGGGGACGGAAGGGCGCTTTCATTTCGTGTGGAGAAAATAAATCGCAATTCCCCGCTCTAGAAAAAGATGGAAAAGGGAGGGGAGGAGGCTAGACAACTGCAGGACAGTTACGACGTTTATTTATTTATTATTTATTATTTATTTATTACATTTCTATACCGCCCAATAGCCGGAGCTCTCTGGGCAGTTCACAAAAATTAAAAACATTCAAAGTATAAAACAACAGTATAAAACCATAATATAAAATACAATATAAAAGCTCAACCAGATAAAAACAGCAGCAATGCAAAATTACAAATGTAAAACACCAAGTTAAAATGTATTTATAGACTGTTAAAATGCTGGGAGAATAAAAAGGTCTTCACCTGGCATCTAAAAACATATAATGTAGGTGCCAAGCGAACCTCCTTAGGGAGCTCATTCCACAGCCGGGGTGCCACAGCAGAGAAGACCCTCCTCCTGGTAGCCACCTGCCTCACTTCCTTTGGCAGGGGCTCGTGGAGAAGGACCCCTGAGGATGACCTTAGGGTCTGGGCAGGTACATATGGGAGGAGGCGTTCCTGCAGAGAACCTGGCCCCAAGCCGTTTAGGGCTTTAAATGTTAATACCAGCACTTTGAATCAGGCCCGGACCTGGACTGGCAGCCAATGAAGCTGGAAAAGGATTGGCGTAATGTGGTCTCGTCGGACAGTCCCTGTTAGTAACCGTGCTGCCCTGTTTTGTACCAGTTGAAGTTTCCGGACCGTTTTCAAAGGCAGCCCCACGTATAACGCATTGCAGTAATCCAAACGAGAGGTTATCAGAGCATGGATAACTGTACAGAGCATGGATAACTCATGACATTGTATGAGTGTCACGGGGCAAAAACGATAAACAAGGCAGGATGACGGTGCGTTAAAATGCTGGTGTGATGAAGCCCATTATGATTCAATGGATGAAGTCTCATTGGTTTCGATGGGTCTACTCTAAAAAATGACCATGTCCTCAAAGTTGCCAGTGACAAAACTTGAGAAGAAAGCCTAGCTGTGGTCATCAATCTCACATGTACAGGCCTGGGCGTCATTATTTATATTCCTGGCAGGCAAATGTATGGAGAAGGAAGCTGCCATTTGTTTAATTACACCCATCAGGATTTAGACACATAATATGAGAAAATAACGTCTCTCTCTTTCTCTCTTGCCCTGGGATGAATCTATTGAATTATTAATAATACAAATGACTCCCTTAACTGTTGTTTTATTTCAGCACTTTTGCCATAATTATCCGATTTCTTAGTGTTTTTTTTTAAAACCAACATAAACAGATTAAAAAAGATCAAACCTCAGCTTTGCTGCATCCTAAGCTAATATAACATTATAAATGGCACCATCGTAAATACTAATTATCAGCAAAAAAAAAAAAGCAAAGTTTAGTCTTACTGAGACGTTGGTTGGAAATAAATAAATAAATAAATAAAACATCTGTCTAAATGGGCTATATTTCAGATAAAGTAAATGGTATAATGGGTAGCCAAGACATCAACGTTCTATTCCCCACTCCCAAATCAAAGAAATAAGTGATACCCGGTTGTATATCTATTACATATACTTTAAAAATGTGCCGTAGTGGCTAAAGTGTTGGACTGGGGGTGGGGAGGTCTGGATTCTAGTCCTCACTCGGCCATGGAAACCCACTGGGTGACTTTGGGCCAGTCACAGACTCTCAGCCCAACCTACCTCACAGGGTTGTTGTTGTGAGGATAAAGTGGAGAGGAGGAGGATTATGTACACTGCCTTGGGTTCCTTGGAGGAAAAATGGCGGGCTATAAATGCAACAACAACAACACCAATAATAATACAGTATTAACTCATTTGCTGATGTGGTTATTTACTGCTGTGTAGTACCAGGACACACCACACTCAACGCACACCTCTAGTAAAGGAGCTCTACAATAGGGAAAGAAGTGATTTTTGCAATCGCCCAGATTCTCCAAACACGAGCTTAAAGCTAGGGATGCTCATTTTTGATTGGGCGTTTACTCAGTTCGCACCTTCCAGACTTCACACGGATTTGGACACCACCTGCAATGGAAGTGCATGCATTTCCACAGTTTCAGTGTGATTTACGGAGCAATCAAATCAAACCGAAATAAAAATGCATTCAACCAGCACACATACCTTTGAAAATGCACATGAGGAAATGTATACTTTTGGGGAGAAATGTACACAAATACATTTTAATCAACGGGAGAAGAATGCAGACCGTTTGGTGACTGGCACGTCCAGAGGACCTGCTCCTAAGGGCTGTGTGGCTCCCATGTCAGGATATGGTATGCCTTTGGACACCCTCACCTACTCTGAACTGTGAGGCTTCGGTTGGGGAGTGACGTGGGGTGGTCTCCCCACACTTACAATGTGTGTCACATAAGAAAGGGGGCAGGTTTACCCACCTTCTGGCTTTGCAGACTGGCTTGCCCACAAAGCCAGGCAAGTTGCCCGAGGTAAGGACACATAGATTCCCCCATTTTCATATGCAGATCCGGGGTGGGGGGATATCTCTTACTGTTTGAATAAAGAGGCCCAAGCTCTGGTGTCTGTGGCTTACTCACGAGTAATTGTGGTAGCTGGGAAAAGCGGCGGAACGGTCTTCACGGTCTCGGGCTCAGCCCAAGACCATGGGAAATACTGGGCTACAACTGGAGCCCGTTACTCTGGGGCAAGGTAGGTTTGACACTTACCTGAGCCCGAGATCCCCTGTGCGTCATTTGGACGCACAGGGGCGGGCCCAGAGTTGACCCCGGGCTAACCCGTGGTCTAGCAAAGGCCTGTGTCTTTATTCTATGCTTCCTTCTCCACGCGCAACATGCACACAAGCCATGTGGCCATTTGAAAAACTATGCTTGAAAATACGCGCGGATTTTCATTCGGAAAGGGAGGGCGAAGGAAAGCTTCTAATTTGATAGGGACTTGAATTGGAACAAGCTTCAAGCTGGAATTCGGGGAACTTTGACGAGCTCAAGGTTTGCTCATTTGTGCATCCCTACTTGAATCTCAGCTCACCTTGTCACCCGTGTTTATTTGCACTCTTCCGCCGCCCCCCGCGATTTTGTTCAAATGGAAAAAATGCACATTTCTAATCGGGAAATTGCACTTTAAAAAAGAAAAAAAATGTTTAACAAAATTCACATTCCCCTTCTCCATTGAGTAAAGCAAGAAAATTCACTCTTTTTTTTTCTTTTGTTTTTTTACATGAGCACAAATTCAGGATTTGGTGAACATTTTCAGACAACAACAACAACAACAGCATGTGCCCCTGCTTGCATTTGGGTTTGTGAACGGGACCTGCTTGCAAGGTTTGTGAACATAAACCACATTATTGTACATCCCTAATCTAAACTAAACAGTGCATGTACTAGATAAAGAAAGTATCAGATGTCTAAGAATACAAGGAGAGCCCTGCTGGAGCAGATCAGGCCATCCATCACCAACCTGGACTCCTCTAGATGTTTTGGCCTGCAACTCCCATAATTCCCAGCCAGTGGTCCAATGCATCTGGACGGCTCCACACCTTGGATAGCTTCTTTAGAGTTCTGACTGAAACCCAGAGCAGATTCACCTCCCTGCTGACATCAGAGCCACCGGCCTCCACTGCTACTTCTAAGCTAGGGGTGTGTAAATTAGAATCATAGAATCATAGAATAGCAGAGTTGGAAGGGCCTACAAGGCCATCGAGTCCAACCCCCTGCTCAATGCAGAAATCCACCCTAAAGCATCCCTGACAGATGCTTGTCCAGTATGGGGGACGTACTATGCAGATCTAGTATGGGGGAGTCAGTCCCGGCAGATGCCCCACCACAGCAGCACCCCAGGGGGAAGGCACGCAGGCAGGCAGGCAGCAGACATTTCTGGGGGCGCAAGGAAGTGATGCAAGGATGGCTTGTTTTTTTCTAAGCCAGCAGTAACACATTGCAAAGTGCAAAACATCCCTGCGAGGCGGTCACAGAGGAGGAGGACAGGCGGGCAGATCAGTCCCGGCAGATGCCCCACCACAGCAGCACCCCGGGGGGAAGGCAGGCAGGCAGCAGACATTTCTGGGGGCACAAGGAAGTGAGCCAAGGATAGTTTCAAAGCCAGTAATGCAAACCATCCCTGTAAGGTGGGAGCAGCACAGAGAGATGCCTTTTCTTTTGCATCCCATAACTACTAGGAGGCTAGGAGGATAAGAGTAAAGCTTTGTGATCCTTGCTTCAGAGTTGATTGACTGCACTGTGATCACAGCCATTACTAAACAACAACAACAACAATAGTAACGTTAATAATAGCAGTACTAATTAATATTAATAGCAATAACAAGAAGAAGAAGAAGAAGAAGAAGAAGAAGAAGAAGAAGAAGAAGAAGAAGAAGAAGAAGAAGAAGAAGAAGAAGTTGAACCACAATGAAAGCCTGCCTGGCTTCACTGAAGAGGAAAAGCCAGGAGAGCTTGGGCTATGGGGTGTAAATATAAAATGGAATAAATAAATAAATAAACAAAGGAGGGGTGGAATTAAAAGCAGCAGTGTTGCTGAATAAACAACAAGAAGAATTTTTTTAAAAAGGCTATGTCTGTTTTTTACCAGTAAGAGGAAAGTGGACATGCCCAGGGGGAAGGGGATATGCCAATTTTTGACTAGCCCTAAGTAAGTACCAGTCTTAAGAAGCTACCTGTCACTTCAACTCATGATAGGCATTAGTCTCCACTGGTTACTCTTTGGAGGGCTCTGATGACCCTCCAAGGGCAGGACACAGTGTGTGTGCACTGGGGACGTCCAAATGCCCTAGGGGACCTCATCCCCTTGCACCACATCTATTCAGTTGTTCACCAAGGTTAGGGTGGGTAGCAGTGCTGTGTTTCCTATCTGTTATTTATTTGCTTAGTATATGATTTCAGGTTGTGTTTGTGCATTTGGTGGGGCTACTGTTTTAAAAAAACACTGGGAAAAGTCCATTCACAGACTAAGAAAGAGAAGTTTCCCAGTATCCCAAGTTACTAGTATCCCGTTTTGCCTATCCCCTCCTCCAACTTTGGGATCATGTGATCATGAATCTGCCTCTCAGCACTTCAAAAAGGTACCTATCCCGCTTTTTTTTACCTGATTTTTCCAAAAATTATAGCAAGCGAACCGCAGCACACAGAGAGCTGAGAGTAGGCTCAAAATGCCCCCAGCCACAACTCTCTAAGCACAAGAAATTTCAGAAAGATAGCTTTAAAAACAACACATCCAAATGACACACAGGGGATCCCGGGAGCAGGCAGGGACAATCCCTCCATTTACCTGGGATAATCCTTAGGTCTACCTAAGGCCATAGTGCTATATGCTGCTCGGTATAGATGTGTCCTGGGCCCTAACAGCTGTCAGTACACTGCAATACTGCAATAAAGCAGTAGTGTGGCTCCTGCCTTTTATATACCAGTTTCATACCGCTTTCATAGTGGAATAGCCTGCTTGGTGTAGATGAGCCCTCAAACGTTCTGCTCCAGCATTGTGCACACGACGTGTCATGACTAATCTTTGTAAACTGCCCAGAGAGCTTCAGCTGTGGGGCAGTATATAAATGAAAATAATAATAATAATAATAATAATAATAATAATAATAATAATAATAATAATAATAATAATAGGTCTGGATACTCCACAATTCCACCCACTCACCCACCCTCTGTCTCTGTCTTAGAGTCACATTTTAACATAACTTGTGAAATGCAGGGCTGTCAGCTCATTAAATAATATTAAATTGATCAATTATCTTCATTTTAACTAATTAACTGATTAAAATGTTTTCACTCATTAATTGACTCACCAGTTAAAAGGGCAGATGATGAATCAGCTCACCGTGTTTCAAATCTATTGGCATCCCTAAACTGTAAATAAAACTTGGCAATTACCAAAACCTCTGTGCAGGTGTCTTTGTGAGAGACGGATGGATAGGAATGATTAGAAGGTATGTTACAATGCCCTTTTAATGAACAGGATTATGACAGCTACCACTCAATTTTTAGACCGGCAAAATCCAGCTTTCACATCTTCTTTTTTTCAGACTTTTTTCAGACACTTGCACATCAGAATCAAAATACCCCCAAAACCATAAGCAAGCAAACTGTACCAATTAAAACTGACACCTGACACTCATTTGAAACTTTAGTTGATTAAGCTATTAATTAAATGGATTAAACATACAGAAGCAGCATAATAGTCTTGGTTTGAAATCTGCCCACCTCCCTTGGGTTTTGAACCATCGACTTTTTTTAAAAAAAAAATTGCACCAATTAAACACCACAACATTGATATGAAAGAGGGTAGAGCTGTGCAGAGTGGTTCTTCTCCACCCTGAAATTTGGGGTGGAGCTCCGCTGAGTGGGTTCTCTGCTCCAATTTCTGGAGGGGAGCGTCGCCCTGCACTGCCAGATTACTTGTCGGAAAATTGCTCCATTTTTGGAGAACCACACTATTATCAGCAATGGAAAGTAACAAAAATGCATACATCTCCATCATTTTTAAAGATAAAGAGATGGCACTTGGCACCCTGGTAGCGCTTAAGTAGGGCTTTAGCCACGCCATGATTAAAGCAGATCCCTTCATTCCATGATTTTTAGGATTTTGCTTTTAAAATCCCCCCCCCTCAAACCATTCAGGAGGACAGACCACTGCTGCCCCATCCTCTGAATGAATGCTTAGGGGCCGTAATGGACTGGATGGCAAAAAACAAACTGAAGGCAAGATGGAGGTGCTTGTTGTCAAAGGCCATAACCTCGGTTTGGAGGTGTCCACCAGTTCTGGATGGGGTTACACTCCACCTGAAAAACTGTGTTTGCAGTTTGGGGGTGCTTCGGGATCCGTCGCTCCAAATGACAGCCCAGATGCGACAGCCAGGAGTGCCTACTATCAGCTTCGGCTGATACGCCATCTGCGCCCCAGAAGACCTAAAGATGGTAGTGCACGTGCTGGTAACTCTGAGGCTCAACTCCTGCAATGCGCTCTACATAGGGCTACCTTTGTGCCTAGTCCGGATACTTCAACTAGTTCAAAATATGGCAGCCAGGCTGGTCACCGGTACACCTAGGGGTGACCATATTACACCAGTTTTAAAATCTTTTCACTGGCTGCCAATTAGTTTTCGGGTGAAGTATAAAAGTGTTGGTTATCACCTTGAATGCCCTACGTGGTTTGGGTCCAGGCTGCCTGCAGGATCGCCTTCTCTCGTACAATCCGCCCCGCACATTCAGGTCCTCTGGGAAGAATTTACTCCAGCCAACAAAAACAAGGCTGACAACGATTACCCAGAGGATTACCTTCTGCTCCCAGTTTGTGGAATGGCTTGTCAGGAGAGATTCGTCAACTTAACGGTCTTCCAGAATTTAGGAAAACCATAAAGACTGATCTCTTCTGGCAGGCCTACCCAGTTGAATTTTAAGATGCCTTTTTAATAATGTGCTGCTTTTAATAATGTATTAGTTTAAAATGTTTTAATTGGTTATATTTATGGTGTTTGTGTTCGTGTTGTACCCCACCTCGATCCAGAGGGAGAGGCGGGTAACAAATATATATATAGAAGATGATGATGATGATGATGATGATGATGATGATGACAGACTGGAAGCGTGCTTATCCTTACAGAGGCTATATGACCTGAATTTGAGTTTTACCACTCCACTCTACAATTGGGAGTTCACGTGATAGAAAGTTTAACTCCAAAGTCACACAGATAACTTCTCTGCATACCGAAAACAAACGTGTCATTGAGAAAGCTAGGGTAGAGTGTTGAATTTTAAGTTTCTCGGGGAAGGGATGCATCCTCTTGTCCTCTTTAGAGAACCTTGAACACTAATGGTGCGATATAAACATTGGTAAATAAATAATAGTGTTGTGTGGGGTTTTTTAATGGGAGAGCATCCAGTCAGGAGAACCCACACCTGTAGCCTGAGGTTGTACAGCCTAAATACAGGTTGACCATCTCAGTGAAGGCCTGAGCAGTACTTTTACGTACTTGCAGTTAGGGATGTCAGAAGTAGGAATGTTGGCGAAGTCTGGTTGGGGCTTGAGTGCACCGAATCGGGCAAGCACAGTGATCCCCACCTATCTGGAAGCCACCATTTTGTGTAAAAATGGCAACTCAGCTATTTACGGAAATCATCATTTGCATAAAATGGTGGCCGTAAATAGCGTGGATGCTAAAAAGAGAAATCAACTCTGGTGCTTGATAAACGTGTTAAAAACTATTTTATTCTTTAAATCCAAAAATGCTCTGCGCAATCTTTCTGACGTATCGTCCTTCGTCAGGAGCTATAATAAAATATACAGTCTCTTTTGAAAATAACAAAACAGGAACAACACTCATCCATTCCTGAAACATTTCATATAGAAACCTTAGCTACTCCTATCTACAGATTTTGTAGTTGCCACAAGTCGTGGAGACTAAAGGTTTTTCTAGGGACACTTTTGTCCTTATCCCTCCTCAGGATTACATAATGTAATTTGCTGACCTTAGTCCACAAATTTTACACTTCAAAAATCTAGGCTTTTCTGTTTTATCTTATCACCTCCCCATTAATGGCTTATTTTTTATTATATGCGATCACTATCTTCTCCTATTGATACCTTGCCGTAGATATTTTACTTTCCCTTGGCAATGTCTTGCGTAGAATATAAGCTATTACAGTCATTGCATCACTATACACCCCAGTAACATGTACATAAAAATACAAACACATAAATACAAATACAAGTTTATCAAGCACCAGAGTTGATTTCTCTTTTTAGCATCCACACTTATTGGTGCGTTTTTCCCCCTACATCAACATACAGGCCGTAAATAGCACCATTTCCACAAAATTACAGTTGTAAATAATCTAATTATGGGATGGTGGTGATGGAAATGAAAGGGAAGACTGATGCACACCTCTTGAGTACACTTGCAGACCATTCAGCAGCTCACCAGGGGTGGTTAAGTGGTAGGGGTCTGACAAGCAGTGTACAGGGCAGACACAGGACCATTCATCCATCCCTAGTCATAGGGATCTGCTTAGGGGGTGGAGTTCACTGAGCTTTCCTCAGCTTGGCTGCTGGACTTTGGCTTGCTTCCCTGCAGGCTGGCCTGACTTAATCCACACTGAGTTGGGATAGTTCATGGATTTTCCAGGGGATTTTCTGTTTTTTTCTCTTCTTTTCTTCCAAAGCTAAAAATTAGAACTGAAAATCCCCTTTGCACAGCTTGGCACCTCCCAGATTTCTTGGACTGCAGTTCCCAGCATTTGCCATGCAGGCTGGTAATGATGGGAGCTACCATCTAACATATCTGGAGGGCACCAGGTTGGGAAATCCTGTTCCCCTCCTCTGGCTCTCCCAAACGGCTCTCCGTTTTTTTAACCAACCTTCCAAGATTGTATTTCATTTGAAAACGTATTTTGCATTCATGGTCTCTGTTGCATTGTTGGTTTCTTTCTGATGATGCATCCATTTTGGAAAATATCAAGACCTCTGGGACCAACTGGAAAACAGATGTCAGGTTTTGGGTGCTTTAATTTGTCTGGTAGGGCCCGACATATTTCCTGTTTGATGGAAGACGGGTGCAGAAGGGTAGGCCTTCAGGGGAAGAAGTATGAATGTCTAGAGCCAGCACCTTGAATCAGACCCTGAACATTTGATGACAGCCAGTGCAGCTGATGAAGCATGGATTGGATGTGCTCCCTATGGCTCACCCCTCTCAGTATGAAAATTCTATCATTTTGCACCAGCGGAAGCAAGGGTGGGCCAGCTCCTTCAAATGGCATTTATAAAGGCCTTGCATCACATCCATTTATTAAGGACTTGACTCAGACCACAATTAACCATCTTTATCTGGGCTTTATTTGGAACCAGTGGAGGCCTGGGATGGTGTGGATATCCAGTTGGCAATTTCTTGCTGGTTTGCCCCCCCCCCCCAAACTGGAGTCTGCAGCCACTGAGTCAGGCAAGGTGGCAGTCCCTGCTGGTCTGACGAGCTGCCATTTTGTTACAGACTCTACAACAAGGAGCATTTATGCAAGTTTGCAGGTATAAGTGATTTATTTAGGGGGGGAAATACTTTGGCGAGGGAACAGGAAGTTTGCCCATCTGTAGCGGAGGCTGGTGGCTCTGATTTCAGTGGGGTTGTGAATCCATCCTGGGCTTCAGTCAGAACCAGACAGAACTCAAAAAGAGCTGTCAAAGGTGCTGAACCCTATCCCCAAAATAGGATTTTATTTTATTTTTTTAAGAACATAAGAACAGTCCATCCAGGGCACCATTCTGTTTACACAATGGCCAAACAGCTGCCCTGTGGGAAAACTGCAAGGGGGTAGGAGCCGAACAGCACCCTCCTTTTCATATTGCCCAGCAACTGTTGTACAAAAGCACACTGTTTCTGGCCTTAGCTAGACCTAAGGTTTATCCCTGGATTGTCCAGGGGCCAAACCTGTTCATCTAGGTGATGCACAGGAGATCCAGTGCTCAGGCAGGGGCGAACCCTGGATGATCCCAGGATAAATCTTAGGTCTAGCTGTGGCCTGAGACTGAGTTTACCACATAGCCATCTAGTAGCTGTTGATAGCCTTATCCTCCTTGATATTTTAAATTCCCCTTTAAAGCCATCAAAAATGGTACCCATCACTGCATCTTGTGATCTCAAATTCCATGGGTTATACACTGTGAGAGGATGCGCTTCCTTTCAACTGTCCTGAATCTCCCACCAATCAATTTCATCATTATGGTTCTACCAGGTTCTAGTATTATGAAACAGGAAGAAAAAATATCTCTAGATCCACTTTCTCCACAGCAGACATACTTTTGTACACTTCTACCGTGTCTCTCCTTGCTTGCCTTTTCTCTGTTAAACAACCCCAGGCCTAATCACCCTTTCCGGCACTTTTCCCAACTTGCCAATATCCTTTTTGAGGTGAGGTGACCAGAATTGTACACAGGATGATGGTGATGATGATGACGACGATGATGATGATGATGACGACGACGGAGGTTTTTTAAAGCAAATTTTCCAACTGCACAAATGCCTTGTCAGACACCACCAACCCGCCCCCACCCAAGCCAAACACATTATTTCTCTTTCACAACTGGACAGATGATCACCAACACTAGTAGCACCTTAAACTTAAAGACATTTTGACAGGGCCATACGGATGCCCAGGAAGGAGGGCCAACCAAGAGCAGAACACCACTGGTGGTCACCTACAACCTCCAATTGAAACCACTGCAACAGATCTCCAGTGAACTCCAACCCTTCATCAGCATCCTTATATAATTCGTGTTACATGCTATCCCTGACTTTGTCTATTGTTAAGTTCTTAATAAACACATAACACATGTCTTATTTTTTTCAACACTTTTTTCAACTGCACATTATCAGACATCCAACTGCACATTTTGTGTCCAGCTGCACACTAAAACAAAAAACCTGGATGATGATGATGATGGTGATGATGATGATGATGATGATGATGATGATGATGATGATGATGATCAGGGGTCTGGAAACAAAGCCCTATGAAGAGAGACAAAGAACTGGGCATGTTTAGCCCGGAGAAGAGAAGATTGAGGGGAGACATGAGAGCACTCTTTAAAGACTTAAAAGGTTGTCACACAGAGGAGGGCCAGGATCTCTTCTTGATCCTCTCAGAGTGCAGGACACGGAATAATGGGCTCAAGTTAAAGAAAGCCAGATTCCAGCTGGACATCAGGAAAAACTTCCTGACTGTTAGAGCAGCACGACAATGGAATCAGTTACCTAGGGAGGTTGTGGCTCTCCCACACTAGAGGCCTTCAAGAGGCAGCTGGACTACCGTCTGTTAGGGATGCTTTAGGGTGGATTCCTGCATTGAGCAGGTGGTCGGACTCTATGGCTTTGTAGGCCCCTTCCAACTCTGCTGTTCTATGATTCTATGATGATGATAATGATAACTGTAATCTTAAGTCTGAAGTTTTTGCAGTAAAAACCTCCATGTGGATTTAATTACCTCTCTCTTTCAGCCCTCTTACCGATAGCAGTGAACTTCCAAAAATATAAAAGTTGGTCGTCCGTGATCTGGGTCAAAATCCTGCATGGCTACATCTTAAAACATCCTCTCTCTCTCTCTCTCTCTCTCTCTCTGGCCTCATCTACACCCAGCAGGATATTATGCAATGAAAGTGGTATGAAAGCAGTATATAAAAGGCAGGAGCCACACCAAGCAGGATCTAGCACTATGAAAGTGGTACATGGTATGGTTGTGTCAATGGCCATAGCTAAACAGGGTGAAATCCTGGGGCGATCCACAGGATCATCCCTGTGCATCCACATGATGCACAGGGGATCCCGGGATCAGGGAGGGATGATCCCTCCCTTGCCCTGCGATCTCGCCCTATACTTTAGGCCCAGTTTTTCCATGGTCTTGGTCTGATCCCGAGACTGCGGAATATGTGGAAGGGCGCCATGCTTTGTCCCGGCTCCTCATGGTTCCTTGTGAGGAGTCGGGACCTGCGCACGGGGTTCAGAGCTCCTCAGAAGCTCTGTGCCCATTGGGGCTGGGGGGAGCAGGGATTTTTTTAAAAACAAACAAACACCTACCTTTTGTGCATGAGTGCTTGTGAGCTGCTGCCTCTTTAAAAATTAAAAATGGAGGGCATGACACCTCTCCCTCAGAGGTCATCGCATGCCACATGTAAACAGAGGGGGGATCTCGCAATAAAAAACATTGCGAGATCCCCACCCCTCCATCGCACAATAACTGATAGGTCTAGCTAAAGCCAATGGGCCCCAACAGTTGTCAGTGCAGCTCAGTACTGCTATAAAGCAGTAGTGTGGCTCCTACCTTTTATATACTGCTTTCATAGTGGAATATCCTGCTTGGTGTAGATTAGGCCTAAATCTCTCCCCCGCCCCGTTCTCATTTTATTTTTCTCTGCTAAAGTTTCTACTGTGTTTGCAGTGTGGACAGATTGCAAGTTCCCACCAAAACCCAACAAATGCCGATCTGATATCCAGCTATTTTGGGGAGGAAATTAGTTGATTAAATTTTTAATCACCATTTTCATGCCATGTTATCCCATTAATTATTCCGGTAGCTCTCGAGCTGCTCGGAGCTCTCTCCCTAGCTGTCGCACCTTTCGTTAAAACGGCAAGTTAATTGGCCTTAAAATATTTAAGATGAATGAGGAAGGCGCTTGGCTAGGAAAATGATTGAAAATGTAAAATTCATCCAAATTGGCTTGGATGTGAGCACTCTATCAAAGGGATGGCACGTTGGCAGGAGAAGCAGAAACAAAGGCAACATTTACATGGGTGTGATAGTTCTGGTTGCCCAGCTCAGAGACATTAGAGGCTCAGCTCAGATGCCCCAAACATTCCTATTTACCAAGCACAATTTCTATTTCCTGGTACCTGTCTTTGGTAGGTCATCAGCCCTACTTCACAGAAACTCTGGCCTTAGCTAGACCTAAGGTTTATCCTGGGGTCGTCTCTGCCTGTTCCCGGGATATCCTGTGTGTCATTTACATGAACAGGGATGACCCCCGGACGATCCCAGGATAAACCTTAGGTCTAGCTAAGGCCACAGAGAATTTGAAGAGACTTGGAGATCATCTGCTCCAAACCCTGCTCCATCAGGAACTCCAATGTGGGGTGCAACTATGGGCTCATCTACACTAAGCAGGATATAACACTATGAAAGTGGTATGAAAGAGGTATATGGTATGTGTCAATGGGCCCCAACAGTTGTCAGTGCATTTCAATACCACTATAAAGCAGTAGTGTAGATCCCGCAGTGCACTTCAATATCACTATAAAGCAGTAGTGGGCTCCTGCCTTTTATATACCACTTGTGTACCGCTTTCATAGTGGAATATCCGCTTGGTGTAGATGAGCCCTATAGCAACAGATACTTTGCAAGGTCTGTGTGTGGCCCTTTGCAAGGTGTGTGTGTGTGTGTGTGTGTGTGTGTGTGTGGCAAAATGGTGACTCTCTGAGGGGTTGTGCCACTGCCAGGCACTCATTGGACATCCATGGACTACATGGAGGCTTGTCCAGGGAGCCAAACAGGAGTGGACAGATGGTGGTGGCTTGGTGAGCACCTGGTGGCCTGGTCTGGGGTGAGTTCATCCATCCCCTACCTCACCTTTCCTGGAGGTGAGAATCTGTAACAGGGCATCAGATTAAGAAGAAGAGGAGGAGGAGGAGGAGGAGGAGGAGAAGGAGGAAGAGAAGGAGAAAGAGAAAGAGAAAGAGAAGGAGGAGGAGGAGGAGGAGGAGGAGGAGGAGGAGGAGGAGGAGGAGGAGGAGGAGGAGAAGAAGAAGAAGAAGAAGAAGAAGAAGAAGAAGAAGAAGAAGAAGAAGAAGAAGAAGAAGAAGAAGAAGAAGAAGAAGAAGAAGAAATAGGAGGAGGAGGAGGAGGAGTCTTTGAGGTATCATAGAAACATTGGAAGCTGCTTTGTTCTGAGCCAGACCTTTGGTCTATCTGGCCCAGTATTGTCCAGGAGTTTTTGCAGGAGTTTTTCCTGCCCTATCTGGAGATGCTGGGGTTCAAACCTGGGACCTTCTGCATGCATAGCAGATGCTCTACCATTATGCCATACAGCCCCTCCCCTGGACCCAAGGAAATTAATCATACCAAATTACTCTGTGTGTGTGTGTGTGTGTGTGTGTGTGTGTGTGTGTTCATTTAGCATCAGTGTTTACAAGCCAACAAATAGGGTAAGTACTGACACTTTAAGAAGAAAAAGAAAGCATGAATGCAGCAGTGAACTCTTGATAGACAGTTGCATTACCTTTTTCCTTTCTTGTTGGATCGCCAGTAATTTATTGTGCATTTTTACAAACAATGGCCCAGGCAATTAAAAGTCCAAAAGGGCCTAATTACAATAAGTTTTGAAAAATGACCACAATGTAATTCAAAGCCTGGCTTTCACAGAGTGATAAATAATAAACTGATCTGCAGTTCTTGCATAATCTCACAATGATGTATTTTAATGATTCCGATTCTCTTTACCCACTGGCAACCTTGATCTGGATCCTGAAACCTTTTCAATCCACACAATGTAGCACATGGTAGCACATGGTAGTGAGCTGCACAGACATTTTTGTATGCAGGGATTTCTGGGGCACTTCATGCATTACAATTGTCGCATATGTCTAAAACGCCTTAAGTGTACACCAAGATGATGATGATAATGTGAATGTAACAAACAAATGTTCACAAACTTGGAGAAGTGATGGTTCCCTTCTGAGCAGCTAACCAAGATATGCTATTGTGCAAATGTTTTGCATATCTGAGTTGTAACAAGTCATTTGGCTCGTACGCATTTTTAAAAAAATCAATTTTCCATTTGGGCATCAAGTAGAACATTCTCAACTGAAACACTGGCAACTGATCCTCAACATGATAACCTAGATGATAATCTCAACAAGGTCTCACTAAAGCAAAGAGCACAGATCGCGTCCAAAGGAATAGGGAGAGCCAGGTTTTATTGATTGATTGATGCATTTATTGATTTATAAAAAAGGATTCCTAATGAACCAGTCATGGTTTTATTTGTGCAATCTATTTTAAAGGTTTTAATAATAATAATAATAACGCTGCTGCTGCTTCTTCTTCTTCTTCTTCTTCTTCTTCTTCTTCTTCTTCTTCTTCTTCTTCTTCTTCTTCTTCTTCTTCTCCTCCTCCTCCTCCTCCTCCTCCTCCTCCTCCTCCTCCTCCTCTCCCTGTCTTCTTCTTCTTCTTCTTCTTCTTCTTCTTCTTCTTCTTCTTCTTCTTCTTCTTCTTCTTCTTCTTCTTCTCCTCCTCCTCCTCCTCCTCCTCCTCCTCCTCCTCCTCCTCCTCCTCCTCTTTTTATTGCTCTCTGCTTTGATATTTTATTGGATGTAGAGTATAAATCTTGTAAACAAATAAATTCTGTGCTCTACATGATGCTGCAGATTTAAGGTCACCTGTGTAGAAGATTTGGAAAGATCTCTTGGGATGAACTGGTCCTGTCCCAACCCCCTCCCAGTAATACTTGTATGATGTATGGTAATGATCCTTTTGTACATGATGGTTTTGGGGATATTATAACATCTCTCATGATGGAATGTCATACTACAGTTTTGGGTACATTATTCTGCTGTTACATCATATTGAAAAACTTTGTGGGGGGGAATAGAAATTACAGAACAGTGGTTTCCTTTAAAGGAAAATGGGATCCTTCTCCTAAAGAAGCTGTCTCCTAATTATTGGTGAATGAGATACATGTTTCAGGTTGTTTTTGATCGGGATTTTACTAGGGATGTGCTCCACTTCTCCTCGAACCGGAGAAGCAGGAGCGGAACAGGGGGCTTCGCCTACCCTTAAGGCGGAGGCGAAGAGGATTGGGGGGCCAGCGGAGCGTGGCGAAGATGATCGAGGTGAAGGCGGATCCTTCGCCTCGGTCCGGAGCTCCGCCAGAAAGGTAAGTGGGGGGGGAGGGGGACTAATCTGGCGCTGCCGGTGCCGCCATCCATGCGGTGGCGGCGGGCGGCGGCACCAGGTAAGGGAGCAGGGAGGAGGGACGCTTACCTTCCTCCATCGCCGGCTTCAATTGAGGCTCCGGTTGAAGCTGGAAGTGAAGGCCGAGGCCTCTTCCGGCTTAAACTGGGGCCTCAATTGAATCCTGTGATGGAGGAAGGTAAGGGGGCGGGGTGGGTGGGTGGTTTCTCTTGTGGCGCCACCGCCGCCGCTGTCCATATAGTAATGGCGGCGAAGCCGGATCTTGCTCCGCGGAGCGGAGCGGGAGATGGGCGGAGCAGCGCGAAGAGGATCGGGCCCGATCCGGATTTTCCGGATCAGGCCCCGAAGCGGATTGGGGGGTCCGTGCACACCCATATATTTTACCCTGTTCTCACTTCAAGGATAGAATAACGATTGGATTCAATCTGCTTTCAAAATCCATACATTTCCAAGCTTGCAATGTGATTCATGTGCCCCCAAATAACAAGTGTTCAACAGCAAGTGTACATTTTAAAAATGCACATGAAAAATGCATACTTTTGGAAAATGCACAAAGAGATGCTTAATCAATGGAAGGAGAATGCGTACCCAACTCATGCATGCATTTGGGCCTTAGCTAGACCTAAGGTTTATCCCGGAGTCATCCCGGGGTCATAGAATCATAGAATCATAGAATAGCAGAGTTGGAAGGGGCCTACAAAGCCATCGAGTCCAACCCCCTGCTCAATGCAGGGTCGTCCCTGCCTGCTCCCGGGATATCCTGTGTGTCATTTACATGAACAGCGAAGACCCTGGGATGATCCCAGGATAAACCTTAGGTCTAGCTAAGGCCTCAGAAAATACATACAAAATGGCACATGGATTTTCATGCAAGGAGGAGGAGGTGGATCCGAAGCTGATACAGACACGAGTCGGAATGAGCGTCAGGATGGAATTCGGAAAATTTCAGCAAGCTCAAGTCTGTTTGATTTGCACATCCCTAACTCCTAACCCTGGTGAAACTTTCCATTTTAACTTCCCTGATGCTTGAACTGTCCACAATACACTACGCTTCCCATGCTGCAAAACGGAATGGAAAGATTTATTTTGTGTAAAACAATCACAGGCATTTCCTCTGGTCTTTTCTCCCATTCTAGGCGAACAAAGCAATAATTTCTTGCTATTACCCTTGCTATCATCATACCAGAAGTCTGCCAGCTTCCCCTTTTCACCTCTCCCAGCTTTCTACTTTCTTGTCTGAATGCACTTCATCATTTTCAAATTTTCCTTTTGGCGGATACAATACCCAAATAACTATTACTTTACAATGCACACACAGCAACCCCAATTTTCCGTTTGCTGGATTTTCTTCATTTTCACAGGGGGGAAAAATGCACTTCATTATAGATCTAGTCATCTGTGTGTCAGGTGAAGTGTGCTTTTATTCGGTCGTGAATCTGAAATGAATATTTCTTTTCTGAGGAGTGATGAAGAAATGTGGAGTAGGGGACCACTCGCTAGGCATACTGGAACATGTGGCTGTGAACATTTGGCAGTGGATCGACACGCTCACATCCCCATCCCCAAAAAAAGAATATTGCAAAAAGTGCCAAGCAGGGCAAATGTTGCTAATCATATCATATCCTGAGCAGCTCCATGCCCCAGTTCCTGCTCCTCACATTTACTTGCGAGGAGCTGGGAACAAACCGGGATGGCCGCCCACACATCCCGCTGTCTCAGGACAATCCTGAGACTGCAGGAAAACCCAGGATTAAAGCCTTCCCGGCTATCCCGGGGAAAGGGAGGGATCATCCCTCCCTGATCCAGGGATCCCCTGTGTGTCATGTGGATGCACAGGGACAATCCCGGGGCGATACCTGGGATATTGCCCGGTCTAACCATGGCCGTAGAGTAGGGATGTGAGGATTTTGTTAAGTCCACTAAGCCTGTGTTGCGTGGGTTGCAGGTGACTTTCATTCCATTGTCCACTTATTTATTTATTTATTACATTTATATTCCACCCCATAGCTGAAGCTCTCTGGGTGGTTTACAAAAGTTAAAATCAGTAAACATTAAAAATATAAAAAAGTTAAAGCCATCAAAAACAACAGTTTAAAAATAACAGTATCCATTTAAACAACAGTTCTGGGGTCCGTTAAAAAACAACAACCACTTAGCGTTGTTAAATGCTATTAAATGCCTTGGAGAAGAGAAAAGTCTTGACCTGGCACCTGAAAGAGAACAGTGTTGGTGCCAGGCGAGCCTCATCGGGGAGATCATTCCACAGTTGGGGAGCCACCACCGAAAAGGCCCTCTCCCTTGTTGCCATCCTCCGAGCATCCCTCAGAGTATGCACTCAGAGAAGGACCTTAGATGTTGAGCGCAGTGTACGGGTAAGTTCATGTCGGGAGAAGCGTTCCATCAGGTATTGCGGTCCCAAGACATGTAGGGCTTTATAGGTTAAAACCAGCACCTTGAATTGGGCTCAGAAACATATAGTCAGCCAATGCAAGCGGGCCAGAATCGGTGTTATATGCTCAAACCTCCCTGTTCCAGCTATCAATCTGGCCGCCGCAATTTGGACGAGCTGCAGCTTCCGGACCGTCTTCAAAGGCTGCCCCATGTAGAGGGCATTGCAGTAATCTAATTTGGAGATTACCAGAGTATGGACAACTGAAGCTAGGTTATCCCTGTCCAGATTGGGGCACAGCTGGGCCACCAACCAAAGTTGGTAGAAAGCACTCCGTGCCACCGAGGCCACCTGAGCCTCAAGCGACATACAAAGTTCTAGGAGAACCCCCAAGCTACAAACCTGCTCCTTTCGGGGGAGTGCAACTTCATCCAGAACAGGTTGAACACCCCGCATCCAGTCAGAAGAAACACCCACCATCGATATTTTTTTTTGTAAACCAGAACTTCATTCTACTTGCACTAATGCACAGTAACACCAATGTGCCCTTGTGGAAATGCACTAATGTGCATTACTGAATGTGTTTTAACTCAAGTCCCCCCAAAGTGAAAACCTGGTCCACAAGTCTGAGGAATCCTCATGACTTGGAAAAGGCCTGGTGCACTGCAGAATCCTACAAGTGGAGTCCATCACCCTGGGGCAAGGGAGGGTTGACCCCTGCCTAAACCTGGGATCCCCTGTGTGTCATCTGGACGCACAGGGGCGATCCCGGGTATCAGCCCGGGCTAACCCCTCATCTAGCAAAGCCCAGGGGTCATCCCATGAACCTGATTGGTGGGAAGTTCAGGAGAGATAAAAGATTGGTGGGAAGTTCAGGAGAGATAAAAGGAAGGACTTCTTCACACAGTGCAGAGTTACTATGGAACTCACTACCATAAGATGTAATGAAGGCTATCACTTTGGATGGCTTTTAAAGGGGTTTGGATAAATTCCTGGAGAAGGCTATTAATGGCGACTAGTCCTGATGGCCATATGCTACCTCCAGTATCAGAGACAGTATACCTGTCTACAGCATTTGCTGGGGAACATGGGCAGCAGGGTGCTGTTGGACCCATGCCCTCCTTGGTTGGCCATCGTGTGAACTGGACTAGATGGATCTTTGGTCTGATCCAGCATGGCTTGTCTTACATCCTTACATTCAGGTCAGTGTCTCCCTCCTCTATCAAGCTGCCAGTGGTACAGACAGAGTTAGGTGACCATGTCTGGTTGCCAGAGACCCCCTCCCACTTCCGCCCACTCAGTTATTACATTCTACTGTGCAACATGGCCTAGAAAAATAGAAAGACTAATCTAGTAATGCAGGAAGGCAAGACAGTGGTTATTTCCAGCAAATTAATTTAATTGGCTCTACTACAGTAGCAAGAATGAGCCATTTACTGTTCCTGTGGGAGGAGTATTTGAAAGCAACTCGAGGAAAGCAGAGGAGGGGAAAAAAATCTATGGAAGATCTAACATCATGCCAAAACCCCACTGTTTACAGCATTACCTAATTGCAATTGCAATTTTACATGCTAATGTGTTGTCTTAGTCCTGTTTTCTTCTTTTAAATTAATTACTTGATGCACCCATGTAATTAAATATGTCCCCTTTCAAAACCCATTTGAAAAGAAAAGAAAAGAAAAAAGAAAGACAAATGCTAAATCAAGGTACAGTGTCAAATGAGTCATACGATTAAAATTGCTCTCATTTTCATATTAATTTGATAATGATGTATCTACTCTGCATATTTTCTGGCCAAGTGCTGTGCAAAAACACCTCCTCTGAGCATCGTGTGGTTGGGAAGAACTTCATCTTGATGTAATGGGTATTGTTGATGTGACTTCTCCTAACAAAAGAGCCGCAAATGAGTGATGGGGGAATATTCTCCTTAAACTTCACTAGATGGGAAAGTTTGAAATGAGCTTCCCCCTAATTTAGTTGTTCTTCTGCTCATCTTCAGTTGAACTGTATGCCACCCTTGGGAGAACTCATACCAACACAATTTTATCTAGCAGTTTGTACATTTATTTCAAATAGTGGTTCAAAGAGCTGCTGCCGGAGTATTGACCAGACAGAGCTGGCTACAGGGAACAGACAACTTCCCTGTTAAAACTAGGAGTATCTTCTGCTCTGTTTTGGGTCCACGAATCCAAAATGGAGCTGGCCAATCTGGACCTCCTAAACCCAGTTCCAGGGCAGGTCAGGGGAGGTCCTGATCAACCCGAAGCGGTTCAGAATGGTCTGAATCGATTTGGACCATTCTGAAGCTTTGGAGGCAGGTAAGTGGGGAAGGGGAGAGGGAGCTTACTTGGCTCCACCGCCACCGCTGTGGTCCATGCAGTGATGGGAGAAGAGGCAGGTAAGTGAGGAAGGGGGGAGGGGGCTTACCTGGCTCCACCACCACCACGGTCTCTGTGGCAATGGTGGCGGAGCCAGGTAAGTGGGGAAAAGGGAGGGGTGCTTATTCGGATGCCATTTTGTCCCCCCTTCCTCACTTGCCTGTCTCCGTCATCCGCTGCAGAGGCAGGTAAGTGGAGAAGGGGGGGGGCAAAATGGTATCCGAATATTGATCCGGACCTCCGGATATTGCTCCAGATCCAGTTCCGGAGTGGGTTGGGTTGGTCTGGATCATGCCAAACTGGTTTGGGCCCAATCTGGAAGGTCCAGATGGGGATACAAAGCAGTTCAGTGGGCGTGCACTGCCCTAGTTAAAACAGCTCCACTGGCTTCCAGTCTGTTTCCGGATACAATTAAAAGTGCTGGTTATGACCTAAAAAGCCCTATCTGGCTCTTGTCCAGGTTATCTGAAAGACCGTATTCTACCTTTTGAGCCTGCCTATCCTCTAAGATCTTCAGGAGAGGCCCTTCTCTCCATCCCACCTCCATCACAAGCATGCCTGGTGGGAACACGGGAGAGGGCCTTCTCAGTGGCTGCTCCAGTACTCTGGAGCTTCCTTCCCAGGGAAGCTAGACTGGCTCCCTCCCTGGTATGTTTCCAGAGGCAGGCAAAAACTTTTTTTCCCCAGCTGGCCTTTGGGGAGTAGTCTGGACTTTTCTTAATGCGCTGTTTATACATTAGATTTTTTTTTTTAAAGTATTCATATTTTAAATGTTTTCAATGTTTTAATATTGTAGCGTGTTTCATTATTGTTTTGATTTTTGTATCTCTCTTTTTGTTTTAAGTGTACATGTTTTAATTTGTAAAGCTGCCTTGAGTCCCAGTTTTGGGGAAAAGGTGGGATATGAATATAATAATAATAATAATAATAATAATAATAATAATAATAATAATAATAATAAATGCACACATTGAGAGGAAAAGATGTTGTGCTAGCAGAAGCTGTATTCTGAACTAAAGTTACATTTGCGTTAGCTTGGTTCCACAAGTGGTTGTGCATTATGCTTGTGCAAACTGTTCTGCAACCAGTTCTGCAACTGGTTCTGCAGTCCTAATGGGCAACTGCTTCCCAATGGAAAGATTCAGCAGAGCTCTGTGAGTGCTATTTGAATTTGTGGAATGATTCTGGCCATTGCTAGACGAGGAGTTAGCCCGGTGTGAGGCCCGTTCTCCCTCCTGTGCATCCAGATGACACACAGGGTATTCCGGGCGAAGTCCTCCCTTGAATCGGGATAAGCGGATCCACTTATGGCCCGGCTTTTCTGCAGGCCAGGGCTGCGGAAGGTCTAGCAGGGTCCATGGCTTTTCCTGGCTGCTCGCTTACTCGCAAGTAGCCGGGAGAAGCCACGGACTGGGCACAGCATTCCATAGGAGCGCTGTGCCCATAGGGCTGGGGGGGGAATCAGGGGAGGGAGCTGGAGGCCGGGGGAAAGAACAGACCCAGCAGGAGAGATGGGGGGAAGAAGAATGGGGACAGGCATGGAGGATGGGGGGGGAGAAGAATGGGGATGGTGGACAGGCATGGCGGACGGGGGCGGGGGAAGAAGAATAGGGATGGGGGACAGCTATGGCGGATGGGGGAAAGAAGAACAGGGATGGGGGACAGGCATGGTGGACGGGGGGAACAAGAACGGGGACGGGGGACAGGCATGGCGGACGGGGGGAGGACGGGCAAGCGAGCGGACAGGGGGGCATCAGACATCGTGGGGGGAAATCAGGGGGAGCAGGGAACCCTTTATTTTTTTAATAAACACTTACCTTTTCCATGGGTGTGCTCCTGCGCACATGGCCCTTTAAGAGAGGAAAAACTGGAGCACGCGACGGGGTTTTCCCTTACCCCATCGCATGTTTACATCTAGGTAGGGGCGTTGGCACGCGCTAGCTGCAGCGCGGCCTCGCCCCGACTCCCAACTGGATTATCTGGTAGGTCTAGCAAGGCCCACTGTTGGATACTGCCCAATAAAAGTCCATAAAAACATATTCAATAAAAATCCACGAAAAATAAAACCAACAAAAATAGCAATGCAAACAGAAATGACCAATAAAGCCATCGGCCCAGATATCATAGGAAGACAAGTAAAAAGAGGTGGGTCTTGAGGGGTTTTCTGCAGACTTACAAAGAAAGGATCTGATGAACCCTTGATGGAAGCTGACTCCAAAGACGTGGGCGGGGGGGAAATGACTGAAAAGGCCATCTCCTTTGTACTCACCACCTTAACCACCCTTGAAGGCAGGCGGGTAAGAAGGAGCTGTTGATGACCTCAGAGTGTAGGGATGTTGAAGCGATCTGGTTTATTTATTTATTTCGTTTCTATACCATCCAATGGGCGGTTCACAGAAATTAAGTCTGGCACATATCATCACACTTAACCTCCTGGATGCGGGTCATAGAATCATAGAATAGCAGAGTTGGAAGGGGCCTACAAGGCCATCGAGTCCAACCCCGTGCTCAATGCAGGAATCCACCCTAAAACATCCCAGACAGATGGTTGTCCATGGAACCCTGCACCAGCCTGAGTCAAGGGATCTCAGGAATCCCTGCTTACCCACAAGTGATGTTTTGCAAAGAATTGTGTGTAAGCTTTTACATAAGGCACTATTTTGCACAAAATGGTGGCCATAAATACACAATTTATGCAAAAATACAGACATAAGTAGTCCAGACAAGTATTGCCTGCAATTTTGCATGAATGGCATTAGTATTTACAGCCTCCATTTTGCACAAAATGGTGATTTGTATTAAAAGAAACAAACACTTAAAAATGGCAGTTCCCCTTCCCCCCAATTTTGTACGAATTTCCTCCATCGACTAAAGCAGGGCTGATTCAGTCTACTGTTAGGGTGACCATATGAAAAAGAGGACCGTGCTCCTGTATCTTTAACAGTTGCAAAGAAAAGGGAATTTCAGCAGGTGTCATTTGTATATATGGAGAACCTGGTGAAATTCCCTTTTCATCACAACAGTTAAAGTGGAGCAGCTATACTAGAGTGTAGGGATGTGCTCCGCTTCTAATCAGACTGGCGAATTAGAAGCAGAGCAGGGGGCTTCGCCTGCCCTTAAGGTGGAGGCGAAGAGGATTGGGGGGGCCGGCGGAGCGTGGCGAAGAGGATCAAGGTGAAGGTGGATCCTTCGCCTCGATCCGGAACTCCGCCGGAAAGGTAAGTGGGGTTTACCGGTGTCGCTGTTGCTCATGTGGTGACAGCGGCAGGGCCTGGTAAACCCCCCCCTCCTCTCCCTTACCTGCGTCCATCCACGGTCCGTCGGCTTCTTCAATTGAGCCCGCGGTTCAACCAGGAAGTCTAGGCCGCACTTGCGGCCCAGACTTCCTGGCTGAACCGCGGGCTCAATTGAAGAAGCCGACGGACCGCGGACGGAGGCAGGTAAGGCCCCACTCCCCCTTGGTCCCTTACCGGGCTCTGCCGCCATCACCACACGGGTGGCGACGGTGGCAGGGCCCGGTAACCCCCCCCACCCTCCTCTCCCGGCCTTGCCTGGTGCCACTCCCCTCCACTGCGGAGCTCTGATTCGGAGCCGGAGCTCCGCAGCGAAGAGGAGCGGAGTATGGGCGGAGCGGGCTGATCCGAAATTTTCGGATCGGCCCACAGGGCGGCGCGGGGGGTCCGTGCACACCCCTACTAGAGTGACCAGATTTAAAAGAGGGCCGGGCACCTGCGGCTTCAACTGTGGTGATGAAGAGGAAATTTCACCAGATTCCCCATATACATAAATGACACCTGCTGAAATTCCCTTTTCAATACAACTGTTAAAGATACAGGAGCCCTGTCCTCCTTTCCATATGGTCACCCTAAGTCTATTGAGGAAATTTGCACAGCAATTAGGGAATTTGCACAAATCGAACTGGGAATGAGACAAGCATGAGCATGTGTTTGGCAATTTGTGAATATTTTTGGTAGACATGTGTTCATGCTCATATTTGGGGCTTCAAATGGGGCATGGCCAGATGTTTTATGAGCAAAATCAACATTCCCATACACTCCCACTTTTTTTTATTTGGTTCTTCCAAATGTCCTGTGTTGGAATCCAAGCCAAGCTAAAGAAAACCTTTGCACCATCCCTGCTTCACAGTCATCAGTGCTCTCTCTAGAATAATAAACTGTCTTTATAGAGCCTTCTTCAACCCTTCCACTGCTAAAGGAAGGGTTAGCAAGCCAAAGCACCCTTGGCCTGTACTACCATAACTCAACCTTAGGCCTGATCTACACCAAGCAGGCTATTGCACTATGAAAGTGGTATGAAAGTGGTATATAAAAGGCAGGAGCCACACCAAGCAGGATATAGCAGTATTAAAGTGGTATGAAAGCTGTATATGGTGTGTGTCATTGGGCCCCAACCGTTGTCAGTGCACTTCAATACCTCTGTAAAGCAGTAGTGTGGCTCCTGCCTTTTATGTACCACTTTCATACCACTTCCATAGTGGAATATCCATCTTGGTGTAGAATAGGCCTTTGTCCCAAATAAATGGAGATTCTGTTGGGAAGAAGAATCTATTCCATTTAGACATTCAAATTCTTGCATGATTAGTTTGTCAAACCAGGTATAAAAGCACAAGGCAGATTTGATCGAAATAGAAACCACAATCCTATAATTTCATGTTCTGCATCCCACAACAACATCAGGGATGATTACCAATCAATAGCTTTTCAATGGTAATTAGGAAATTATTACAGGAGAGAGTTATAAAGAGACTCTTTCTGTGATTGCTCATAGACTGCATAGTAATGTCTCTGGATGTACTACTGTTAGTCCATAAAACTGTCATCTAAGGACATTTTGCACTTCTTGATAATGTGCTTTGATGAGACAAGAAGTGGGATGCGGAGCTACGAGGAATTACAAAATTAGAAGTTTTACTTTGAGACATCATGGCCATTCTGTACAATTTATTTATTTATTTAATATGTTTTTCATCTACTCAATAAGCAATGTGCTCCTGGCAAATTAAAAACAGTGGCTGTTGTGTGTGTGTTGTCCATTGCTTTACCATCCAAAAGATGCCAGAAAAAATAAACAATCAACAGAATGTTTCTTTTGATTGTTTATTTCTTCTGGCAAAACAACAACAAGAACAACAAGAAGTAACAATACTAAAAGACAGAAGCAGAACAACCATGTCAACCAAGGATGAAAACATTAACTAGAATGAGGAGCTTGAACAAAATGGGTCCCATCTGTAGGCCTATAAAGTAGTGAGAATTCAAGGGTGGGAGTGAATTTTGAAGGTGGTGGAATACAGCATTCACCAGTGTTCCCCCTGGATCCGTTCAACTTGTGGCCACCAGTATGCTTTCTTCTGAAGGTGTGTAACAACATACAGCATGTCATAGCACTGTTCTGTACATTCTGGCGAAAGAAAATTAGTAGTCACCACCTGGGAGGAGCCAAGGAAAGAACCTTGTGTCACCCCATTTGTGACTTTTCTCCAGGTTGATGAGAACCCATTAATTACCATTGGACTTGGTCCATCAATAACTACAGTCTCACCTAACAGTAGCATTGTCTTTGCCATCTTGCCAATGTAATGGGGGACCTTGTTGAAAGCCTTGCTGAAATCAAGATATACTATGTTGACAGCATTCCCCTGATCTACTAGTAACTGCACTTTTAGGAAAAACAAAACGAAAACAGGCAGGGTTAGTTCGGCATGAGAAAGCCATGTTGGCTTTATGTGAACACTCCATTATTTTCTAAATGTTCATAGATTGACTGATTAATGATTTGTTCTAGAACCTTTCTAGGTATTGCCATCAAGCCAACTAGTACATAGCTGCCTGGATCCTCCTTTTTTTTTTTCCTTTTTGAAGAAAAAAAAAAGTCTTGCAACACTTCATCTGTTTTCCAAGTTTTTCTTGTTTTTTTTAAAAGAAATCTTAGACAGAGTCTCTGTGATTAGGATGCTTTTAGGATATATATATATATATATATATATATTTAGGACGTTTTAACAATGTATACTATGTTTTTAATCAGTATTTTATGTATTTTATACTTACTGTTGTTCTCCGCCTCGATCAAAATTTAATAAATAATAATAATAATAATAATAATAATAATAATAATATGCAAATTCCTTTAGTACCTTAGCATGCAATTTGTTAGGCTCTGGAGGCTTGCATCTGTTTAAGATGCTGTGATGCTTCTGTGCCATTCCTTTACTTACCTTGGGTTGCAAATCCTTCCCTTCATTATTTGATCATTCTTTTTGATCTGCTCCAGCACCATTTCCCATCTTACTTATGTAGGGTGATGTGGCGTTACACTCCACAAGTCAGTTCCCAAATGTATGTCTGAAATTTGCAAGTCTGTGGTTTTTAGAATCTTGGCCTGAGTGGGTGGAGTTAGAAAGTCTTGGGAGGGGGAGGAGTGATATATAAGGGAAGGACTGAGGGGATTGAGGGAGACTTCTTAGGAACTCTTATTTAGCTCTCTGTGTTTAGAGTACTTAAGTTCTGGAGAATTTGAGGTTCAGTGTAGAGGGTGGTGTCTTTGGAGTGTGGTGTCCACATAGTTGATGTATATTAATCAATACTGATAATAAAGAAAGCACAAGAGTGATTGTGTGAGAGAAAGGAAAGTGCATATGTGAATGAGTGAAAGGATTGGATGAAAGGTTTCAAAAAAGTTTTTAAATGTTTCATTTGAAACAAAGCTTGTGAACTTTTAAAAATAAATTTCAATTATTTTGTTTTTAACTACCACAAAAATACCATGTGTCTGTTTGGCATTTATCATCTGAAGTTTATACATTTAGCACCCACTTTGACAATAATTCATCTCAGCACATATAACTCACAATGTTTTATTTTATGTATTGAAATCCTTCTCCATTTAATCCCTTTCTCCACATACTTTGGAGGAAGGTGGTTTTTATCCCTTGCCTCAGGCGTATCAAGCGGTGGTGCTTGGCTTGAGCAGGGAGTAGCCGCGGCCAGGCTTGGTGTTCAGAGCCTGTGTCGTGGCAGGTGACCATATGGAAAGGAGGACAGGGCTCCTGTATCTTTAAGAGTTGTATAGAAAAGGGAATTTCAGCAAGTCCATTTCAATGCCTGCAGCACCTGATGAAATTCCCTCTTCCTCACAACAGTTAAAGCTGCAGGAGCCCTGCCCTTTTTTTTGAATCTCATCACACTAGTATATCTCCTGCATCTTTAACTGTTGTGAAGAAGAGGAAATTTCACCAGGTGCTGCTTGCATACAATTGACACCTGCTGAAATTCCCTTTTCTATAGAACTATTAAAGGTACAGGAGCCCTGTCCTCCTTTTCATATGGTCACCCTAACTTATGAGGTAAGAAAACTTGGTGGGGGAAGAAATAAGCTGTGCTACACGCCCTGCCAATGGTGAGCCCTACCTGTGAGAATCTGTTGGATAATTTCTGCTCCTTGAGGGGGGGATATTGAAATGGTCTCCCAATTCCTCTGCTCATAAAGAGGGCAGATAATTTCAAGAGGCTATTTACGCCCAATGAGATTCTTCCTGAAAGCTTTGGATATCTTTATGTCCTTGTCTTTGATGGTTTGAGCCTCCTTCCATTTCCTAAGCATGACTATTTTAAATCTGGGTTTATCAAGAAGCTCATTATCCAGCCACCAAAGTTTCTTTCGTGCCTTACAATGGTGTCTTCAATATGTTCACTCGGGCGCTGACAGCTGCCTGAAGATCCCGGATAGTGATGCTTGGCCTACAAGAGCCGTTGATTAATTCTGGGGGGAAGTGGCCAAGGCTATAATAATCTTATACCCATTTCCCTGGAAGAAAGCCCCACTGAAATAAATTTGACTGCCTTCTGAGTAATGCATAGGACTGTGCTGGGATATACATAATAAAATGTAACATCCATGGGTTGAAGGTTTATTCCTGAGAGCATATAGGAAGTCTTGGAAGCTGGACTGGGACCCTAGTTCCTTCCCCTACATTAATGTGATTGCAGCAACAGTATAATTTATGTTTGCATTATAACTAACCAATTCAATCTTTTCCCCCCTCTACAATTCATCCGCCTAAAACATTTACACTCAATTAAGTAGAACCAGAATCAAGTTATTTCTCCATTTGGAAATGCAACAATGAACTTCCATAGCCCAGCGGTTTTTACAAATTTCATCAGGGATCTCAAGAGTTTACAAGATTGCAGTTCAAACAATGAATATATAAATGAAGAAAAACGAGGTTGTAAATTTGAGGGTGGAGAGGATGTGATGGAGATTGGTGAGATACCTGTAAAAGGTACAGAAGGGGTGATCAATGAAATCTGATGCTTTATCATGAGAATGTGAATGGTGGGCAAACCAAACCGGCCCATATTATGTCTGTGATTTTTCAAAATGACAGAATAATGGATCATCTCGAAACCTATTATTTAGGACTAATGAATGTTAGGAGGGATTTGGCAATGGGAGAGAAATCAATTATGATAGCATTGAGATATGCTGGCCTGTTTCTGTTCCTCCAAAAATAAATAACCAATGCTGTCTGCAAAGGTACAAATAAGCCAGCTTCCCTTGAGAAATGTAGGCATTACTGATAAAGCAGCTACTATAATTCAGTGTTTACTGCATGTAAATTATGTAGCAGCCCAAGACAAAAGTAGCAGATACTGAAGCATCCAGCTTGAACCAGAGACCAGCTTATGTAAGGGATCGAGTGCACAGGTTTGCTCTGTAAATCCTTGATCTCCTGCGACCCCTTGGTTTGTGCCACTCTCTCTGCATTGGGAGTCATCAAGAGTTGTGCCCAAGATAGTATCCAACAGTTGGAAGATCTTTCAATACTGGAGAAATATGGTCACTGCAACAAGCTCCAGTTAACTGTCCACTGTATTTTGATGTAAGAGAATTTCATCTGGGTTCATTTTTACTTCCAAATTGCTGTTATATCGCAACCCCAAATATGGATGTGAATGGGAGTGTAATTTTTATTTATTTTATTTATTTATTTATTACACTTATATACCGCCCCCATAGCCAGAGCTCTCTGGGCGGTTTACAGAAATTCTACAATTGAGATAAAAACAAGTATACAAAATTTTAAATTTTAAAACACAGAACATACACACATAAAGCATTAAAAACCGTTAAAAAAATAAACATGTGGGTGTTTAAGATGTGCTGCCATATGCCTGGGCAAAGAGGAAAGTCTTAACCTGGCGCCGGAAAGATAGCAGCGTTGGCGCCAGGCGAGCCTCGTCAGGGAGATCATAGTCTGGGGGCCACCACCAAAAACGCCCTGTTCCTCGTTGTCACACTCCGAGACTCTCTTGGAGTAGGCACCCGGAGGAGGACCTTAGATGTTGAACGTAGTGACCGGGTATATTCACGTCGGGAGAGGCGTTCCATCAGGTATTGTGGTCCCAAGCCATGTAAGGCTTTATAGGTCAAAACAAGCATCTTGAATTGGGCTCGGAAACATACAGGCAGCCAGTGCAAGTGGACCAGAGCAGGTGTTATACGGTCGAACCTTCTGGTTCCCGAAATCAATCTGGCCGCTGCATTTTGCATGAGCTGCTGCTTCCGAACCGTCTTCAAAGGCAGCCCTACGTAGAGGGCATTGCAGTAATCTAACTTGGAGGTTACCAGAGCACGGACAACTGAAGCCAGGTTGTCCCTGTCCAGATAGGGGTGTAGCTGGGCCACCAACCGGAGTTTGTAAAAGGCACTCTGTGCCACCGAGGTCACCTGAGTCTCAAGTGACAATGATGGATAATGATGGATCTAAAAGAACCCCCAAGCTATGAACCTGCTCCTTCAGGGTGAGTGCAATCCCATCCAGAACGCTTGCAAGTTCCTGAATTTGCAGTCACATTTGAAAAGTATGCACTTTTTTTTTTAAAGTGAACTTTTAGAAATGCATTTTTTAAATGCACTTTCACACTTGTGTCTATGGGAGGAAATTCAACGTTTGGATGCACACTTCAAAATGTAAAGTGGCTTTTTCAGTTTGAAATGCACAGTTCTTTTGGGTTAAAACACAAAAGCAAAGGAGCCCACATTCAGGAATGGGAGTGAGATGAACCAAGCTCAGAGTTGAAAACAGGAGAATCTTGATGAGCTCAAAGCTTGCTGATTCTCCCTAGGGATGGGGAGAGCGTCAGACTGGGGCTACGCAGGGTCTGGCCCTCGCAGACCCAAGCTGTTGCTAGACGAGGTGTTAGCCCGGTGTGAGGCCCGGTCTCCCTCCTTTGCATCCAGATGACACACGGGATCCCGGGGTCAGGCCGGGCTAAGTCCTCTCTTAACCCGGGATAACTGGATGCGGTTATGGCCCGGCTTTAACCGCAGCCCCGGGGCTGCGGAAGGTCTAGCAGGGTCCGTGGCTTTTCCCAGCTGCTCGCTTACTCATGAGTAGCTGGGAGAAGCCATGGACTGGACACAGTGCTCCATAGGAGCACTGTGCTCATCGGGCCTGGGAGGGGGAATCACGGGGGGAGGAGATGGGGGCTGGGGGAAAGACCGGACTCAGCAGGAGAGGGGGGAGAAGGATGGGGGACGGGGACAGGGCCTGGCGAGGGGGCACGGGCATCGGGGATGGGGGATGGGCCTGGCGAGCGGGCACTGGCATCAGGGACGGGGATGGGCCTGGCGAGCAGGGGGGAAGAAGAACGGAGACAGGGGACAGGGCATGGCGAACGGGGGGGTGGAGAAGAAAGGGGACGGGAGACAGGGCATGGCGAACGGGGATGGGGGATGGGCATGGTGGACGGGGGGAGGACGGGTGAGCGAGCAGCCAGGGAACCCTTTATTATTTTTTAAAAAACACTTAACTGTTTCATGGGTGCGCTCCTGCGCACATGGCCCTTTAAGGGGGGGGGGAACCGGAGCACGCGATGGGGCTTTCCCTTGCCCCTTTGCGTGTTGACGTCTAGCTAGGGGTGACGGCGGGCGCTAGCTGCAGCGCAGCGTCGCCCCTACTCCTGACTGGATTATCTGGTAGTTCTAGCAAGGCCCCCAGTCAGACGCGCTCATATGCGAGGGCGGACATGCACCCCCTGCAGGTGCTCAGGTGCAGGTCCACTCAGCTACCAGCCCTTTTACCCTGCTGCATTAATGGAAGGGGGAAAGGCACACTTTATGTATCCTCTGGAAATCATGCATCTTCCTCTGCTGCATTAATGGCAGCTGCCATGAACTTAGTGGGAGGAAAGGGCTAAGAGCCAGAGTGGATGGCTGCTGAACACTTGCCAACAAGACCACATTACGCCAGTCCTCTTCCAGCTTCATTGGCTGCCAGTCCAGGTCTGGGCCTGATTCAACGTGCTGGTATTAACATTTAACGCCCTAAATGTCTTGGGGCCAGGCTATCTGAAGGAACGCCTCCTCCCATATGTATCTGCCCGGACCCTAAGGTCATCCTCAGGGGTCCTGCTCTGTGAACCCCTGCCAAATGAAGTGAAGCAGGTGGCTACCAGGAGGAGGGCCTTCTCTGCTGTGGCACCCTGTCTGCAGAATGAGCTTCCTAAGGAGGTTGTGGGCTCTCCCACACTAGAGGCCTTCAAGAGGCAACTGGACAACCATGTGTCAGGGATGCTTTAGGGTGGATTCCTGCACTGAGCAGGGGGTAGGACTCGATGGCCTTATAGCCCAACTCTTCTATTCTATGATTCTATGAGGTTCGCCTGGCACCTACACTATATTCTTTCAAACGCCAGATCTTTTTATTCTCTCAGTATTTTAACAGTCTATAAATTAATTTTAACTTTGCTGTTTTAAATTTGTATTTTAAATTTGTATTTCTGTACTGCTGCTGATTTTATCCTGGTTGTGCTTTTATATTGTATTCTTTTATCATGTTTTTATACTGTTTGTTTTATACTTTGAATGGTTTTAATTTTTGTGAAATGCCCATAGAGGTTTGGCTATTGGGCTGTATAAAAACTCAATAAATAAATAAATGACATTTTGAGCACGCAACAGGGGCTCACGCAGCCTGGTTCGTGAGGGCCAGGCTGCAGGGGCAGCAGGACAAGTGCCACTGATTTAGGCCACCCCTAATTCTCCCATCCATATTTGGAACTGGCTGGTATTTCTAAAGATAGTCCTGTGTACAAAACACTGCAGTAATTGTGTTTGGGTGTTTCCAGAGCATCATTTCAGCTTGGCTCTTTGTCAAATGCACAAAACACATCATGCCTAGGCCCTGGTTAGGCCTCATCTAGAGTATTGCGTCCAGTTCTGGGCTCCACAATTCAAGAAGGATGCAGACAAGCTGGAGCGTGTTCAGAGGAGAGCAACCAGGATGATCAGGAGTCTGGAAACACAGCCCTGTGAAGAGAGACTGAAAGAACTGGGCATGTTTAGCCTGGAGAAGAGAAGATCGAGGGGAGACATGAGAGCACTCTTCAAATACTTAAAAGGTTGTCACACAGAGGAGGGCCAGGATCTCTTCTCGATCCTCCCAGAGTGCAGGACACAGAATAATGGGCTCAAGTTAAAGGAAGCCAAATTTCAGCTGGACATCAGGAAAAACTTCCGGACTGTTAGAGCAGTATGACAATGGAATCAGTTACCTAGGGAGGTTGTGGGCTCTCCCACACTAGAGGCTTTCAAGAGGCAGCTGTAGGCCCCTTTTAACTCTGCTATTCTATGATTCTATGTATGAGGATTTCATGCCTGGTAACACATCAGGTGAATGTTCCACTTGCAATCCTGAAAGCATTCGCAAGCACAAGTGGTTTTTTTTTTTTTTTTTTTGAAGAAATGTTAGCGAATTCCCAAATTTGCAATCACGTTCATACAATGTGTTTGTTTTAAAATGTACTGTTCGAAATGTGATTTAAATAAATAAATAAATAAATAAATAAATAAATACACATTTTATATTTTAGTCAATGGGAGGAAAGTGCACACTTTTCAAACATGCGTACAGAAATGCATACTTTTCCTGTTTGAATGAACAACAGCAACAGCAGCAGCAACAGCAGCAACAACCCTTAACCTAGACCAGATCTACACCAAACAGGATATAACACATTGAAAGTGATTTGAAAACTGTATATGGACTGTGCCATGAGCCCCAACTGTTGTCAATACCACTATAACCATTATAAAGCAGTAGTGTAGATTCTGCCCTAGCTGCAATGCATGGATTTAAAAGACAGATTTTAAAACAGTAGAGCTAAACACTAGAATGCTAAAATGCCAGAGAAAACTCTGCATGGGTGGTAACGCTTTGGCTACAAACTACATCACTCACAGGAGTTGGGTGTCTGCCTATAGACCATGCAGTGGCTTGCATGGCATGGTGAACCGCTGGCCGGTGGTGTTTTTGTGAGTGGTGAGTGGTGTGAAGTGTCCATGCAAGGCATAGACAGCAGTGGGTCCATACTTCCCTACTTGTAATTTTGCATAAATGGACCTCTTTATGGCCAACATTTATCCAAAATGATGATTTACAGAAAAGTCTGAGCCACCATTCTTCACAAATTGGCGGCTTGGCTGAGCCATGGGATGATGTGCATGGCTTGCTGGGTGCCCGAAGACCACCCGGAAGCTCACAGCAGACAATGGATTGGCTGGCTGGCAGGGTCTAATGAGTGGTACAGGGTGCAGGAAGAGGTGAGATTATCCAACCCTACTCATACGTCTTGACCAAAGTCACCAGGTAAAAGTCCTTATCCCTGATCAAGGATGCTTTGAGGTGGATTCCTGCATTGAGCAGGGGGTTGGACTCTATGGCCTTATAGGCCCCTTCCAACTCTACTATTCTATGATTCTATGATCAGCAAGTGATAAGAGATCAGACCCAACAGCATACTCTGGCCATTTCTCCACCAGCCTGAAAATTGGGGCTGGTCACCGACGAGTCCCTGTGTGTTCAAATGACGCACAGGGACTCCCAGGAGGAAGGAGGAACAAGAACAGGTTTTCCCAGAGGTAAGTATTCCCTGGGGAAAAAACTATTCTTCCCACAGTCTTGGGATTGTTCCAAAACCGCAGGAGGTGTAACTGCCCGTCCTGGCTTCTTTCCTCCTCCCCGCGAGTAGCGAGGATCAGTAGAGGGAAGGAACCAGGCTGGGAGGAATCGGGGGTAGGGTGGGGAGCAGGGCCGGGCCTTTTATCTTTAAGAAAAACTTACATTTAGTTGGAGTGCACATGCGCTCATCTCCTTTAAATAAAAAAATGGCGGGCGTGACACCCTCCTTCCTCCTGGGATGTCACACCCGCATTTGGACTAAGGGGAGGATCTCACAATCAGGATCTCGTAAGATCCTCCCCCTCCCTCCCTCTACACTGATATGGTGTAGAAAGGGCCTCTGTCTTCACCATACTCAACTGTAGGTTCTAGCAGAAAAGTATCTCCTATTCTTATAGCAACAGTGACAACAATATCAGAGTGGTACAGGGCCTTGACACAAATGTCAGATCCAAGCTTGATTAAATGGTTTATCTTGGGGTATATGAAGAGGATAAAACCTCACTAGAACTTGTGTCACAACATTCAATACAAATTGGAAGTGACTGGACATTCCATTATCCCCACTTCCCCTGATAATGTAAACGGATCCCCGAGGACTGTTTCTAATAAGCCTTTCAACAAATTTCTCTGTGGAAACTAATCCCCTTTGATTATGAGCTGTGAAGAGTAGTTTTGTTGGCCTGGGCTCCTTCCTGATGTAATGAATGTCAAAGGAATTTTTTGCCAATGATTTTATTGGACAGGTTTCAAAAGAGGAAGCAATTTTAAAAGGAGTCATGAAATCTGGAGGGGGGGGGGAGACAGATTCTGCCTTCACTTAGGAACAATTATTCTTAAGACTGAGATGAATGAGGGAGAGGGTTCACTAGGGATGTCATCAAGGCCTGACTGAGTCTGGGAGTCTGATGGACTCATCCGATGGACCCCCCACCCCGCCAGACCCATTCGGGCACACGTGGTGCAAGCACAGACCCACACTCAAGTGCTCCCAACGCCCCTGTGAACGCTCATTAGCCATCCACCCTGAGTACCAAAATTCTGCATTTCTCCCTCTGTACTAATGGTGGTCATAAAAGTTCCCTTTATGGAAGGGTAAAGTCACAAATGCTCTTTACCACACTTGCCCTTCCATCAAGGAGTTTAGGGCAGCAGATATGAGGATGAGTCTATGCTAGGGTGACCATATCAAAAGGAGGGCAGGGCTCCTGTCACAGTTAAAAGCTGCAGATGCAAAAGAGGGCAGAGCTCCTGCAGCTATAACTGTTGTGATGAAGAGGGGATTTCACCAGGTGCTGCATGCATAAAAACGACACTGGCTGAAATTCCCCCTTTTCAATACAACCGTTAAAGATACAGGAGCTCTGTCCTCCTTTCCATATGATCACCCTAGCCTATGTTATCTTCGAAACAACCCTTTGCAGTACTTTAGGCGAAGGGATGGTGAATTCAGCTTCATGGTTGAACAGAGATTTGAATCTTGATCTCCTCTGTCCAATATACATTAAGTAGGTACAGATGGACGGAATGGGTTGATCCAAATGACAGCCCAGATAGATGCGATGGCCAGGAGTGCCTACTCACAACTTCGGCTGATACACCAGCTGCGCCCCTTCCTAGACTTAGAAGACCTAAAGATGGTAGTGCACGCACTGGTAACTTAAAGGCTTGACTTCTGCAATGTGCTATACATGGGGCTACCTTTGTGCCTAGTCCGGAAACTTCAATTAGTCCAAAATATGGCAGCCAGGCTGGTCACTGGTACACCTAGAGGGGACCACATTACACCAGTTTTAAAATATCTTCACTGGCTGCTGATTAGTTTCCAGGCGAAGTACAAAGTGTTGGTTATTACCTTTAAAGCCCTACATGGTTTGGGTCCAGGCTACCTGCGGGATGGCCTTCTCCCATACAATTCGCCCCACACACCCAGGTCCTCTGGGAAGAATCTACTTCACTCAACCAAAACTAGATTGACAACTGTTACCCAGAGGACCTTTTCTTCTGCTGCCTCCAGATTGTGGAATGGCCTGCCGGAGGAGATTCGTCCACTTGACAGTCTTTTAGAGTTTAAAAAAGCAATAAAGACTGATCTATTCTGGCAGGCCTACCGAGTGAAATTTTAGAATGTTTTAAGGATGTTTTAAAGATGTTTTAATCATGTGTGGCAGATTTTTAATCACCTTTTAACGTGTATTTTATATCATGTTTTTATACTGTTTTATACTTTGAATGGTTTTAGTTCTTGTGAACCACCCAGGGAGCTTTGGCTATTGGGCAGTATAAAAATGCAATAATTAATCATCATCATCATCATCCCTTAGCACACTCACATCTGGAACATACTAATTCTCTGTAGGCATGTCCATGCTCATGAGAAAGACAAAACTGTGTAGATTATGTGTTGGGATACATCCTGCAGTATCCCTTCACACCCAGCTATTGGATAAGGGTTCCCAGTCCCTGGAACTCTAGAAGGGCATTCATAGGGTGACCATATGAAAAGGAGGACAGGGCTCCTGTCTCTTTAACAGTTGCATAGAAAGGGGAATTTCAGCAGGTGTCATTTGTATTTATGGAGAACCTGGTGAAATTCCCTCTTCATCGCCACAGTTAAAGGTGCAGGAGCTATACTAGAGTGACCAGACTTAAAAGAGGGCAGGGCACCTGCAGCTTTAACTGTTGTGATGACGAGGAAATTTCACCAGGTTCTTCATATATTCATACACCTGCTGAAATTCCCTTTTCAATACAACTGTTAAAGATACAGGAGCCCTGTCCTCCTTTTCATATGGTCACCCTAGTATAGACTCTCCAACAAGGGAGAAGGCCTACTCAGTGGTGGCCCCCCAATTCTGGTGAAATGATCTTCCCAACAAGGCCCACCTGGCGCCAACATTGCTATCTTTTCGGTGCCAGGTCAAGACTTTTCTCTTTCCCCAGGCATTTGACAACATGTGATGAGTTTTTATCAGTCCTGGATCAGTTTATATGTTTGGCGGACAGCTCAGAAGCTGGTTTTAGATGTATGTTTTCTTTGTATATATGATCAGTTGTATGATTTTATGATTTTAAATTCTGTATATCGCCCAGAGAGCAAGGTAAATGTTTACTTCAGGTACAATTGGACTGCCGTGCTCAAAGTCTTCCCTCCTACTCAACATTCTTAGAGTTGAAGCTTTGATGTTCCCATCAGGGAATTTAACATCACAATGTATGTTTGGTTGCGGGGTTTATTCGTACTAGATATTATGAATATATTACAGCTCTACCTTACTGAAAAATAAACCATTGAGGAGATCATAAGCATTCTAAGTACCGTTTGTACATTCTTTGTATTTATGGTCTGAATTGTCTTGTTTAAAATTAAAATAATAATAATAACCTTTATGACTTACAGCCTTTGGGGAAAGAGTCTATTTCATAGAAGTCCATAAGGTATATATTCTACTTCTGCGTGAAGTTTTTATAATTTGATACGATCCTTTTTGTTTTGGAATATGCCTATTTTGGAAAGAACAATTGTACTCCAATGCAATAATGAGAATGAGAAAATGATATGGTGTCCGACTTTGAAAGAGAAGTGGAGGAGAGACAGATATTAAGGTTTTTAAAGGACTACTCTGCCGCGCCCGGCATAGACTGGGCACAGGGAAGCACATTGCAGGGCGGGGGGGGGGGAGAAGAGGCAGCGTGGACGCCAGCCATTGGCTGGTGGTTCGCGCAAACGGAGAGGGGAGGGGCAGCGAGCCGAAAAAATGGCTCGTTCCCTTTCCCTCCTCCTCTTTGCTAAAGCCACTCCCTCCCTCCCTCCCTATAGGCAGTATGGGCTTGCTGGTCACGCATTCGGGGGTCAAGTAGGAATTTTTTGCTCATAATCTGAATTGGTTATGAGTTGTTTCGCCTACTTCATACTGTAAGACAGCCCAGGAAGTATTAAATAGGTTAATCTGTTCTAATTCAGTCACATTTATGGCGGGTAGGCAGGCATCTGAGGTTTGTTAATGTCGGTAAGCATTCCAAGGCACCAAATGGTGAAGGATAACGCCTGAGGTTCAGCAGCTCCCAGCCCTGTGGTCCAGCTGCTGAAATAAGGGTTATCCTTGAGGCCAATCTTTCTCACCCACTCACAGCCCGGTGGCAGGAGGAGGGGGAGGCAAGGGGTGGCGAAGGTTACCCACCACCCCTGGGGCTCAGAATGTCTTGCCCTAGTTATTGACGGCTTATGCCGTGATAGGATGATGCCCGCTTAGGTTTCCCTAACTAGATCCATCAAATAAATGTTGGCCCTTGTTTAAACCCAGCTATGTTGTGTCACCTCTTTATTTCCACACTACACTTTCCCGCAATGATAAATGTAGTAGCTGCGATAACCCTATGCTAGATTTCCTCCAGTGTATTCTAATTTATATTAGCTTCCAGAGTTATGAGAATCACATGGAGTTGTCTCTGGAGCTCAAAACCTAATGCTCCCTTTTAAAGACCTCTTCTGAATAGAATAATGATGATGATGATGATGATGATGATGATGATGATGTTCAGAGGAGGGCAACCAGGATGATCAGGGGTCTGGAAACAAAGCCCTATGAAGAGAGACTGAAAGAACTGGGCATGTTTAGCCTGGAGAAGAGAAGATTGAGGGGAGACATGAGAGCACTCTTCAAATACTGAAAAGGTTGTCACACAGAGGAGGGCCAGGATCTCTTCTCGACCCTCCCAGAGTGCAGGACACGGAATAACGGGCTCAAGTTACAGGAAGCCAGATTCTGGCTGGACATCAGGAAAAACTTCCTGACTGTTAGAGCAGTATGACAATGGAATCAGTTACCTAGGGAGGTTGTGGGCTCTCCCACACTAGAGGCATTCAAGAGGAAGCTGGACTACCATCTGTCAAGGATGCTTTAGGGTGGATTCCTGCATTGAGCAGGGGGGTTGGACTCGATGGCCTTGTAGGCCCCTTCCAACTCTGCTATTCGATGATTCGATGATGATGATGATGATGATAAATCATGTCAGAGGTTTGCTTCAGGAGTGCTCTGCCATAGGCTCTCATGGTCCTAATTTCCCAGACCTGGAAGATCTGGTTGTTGCAGGAGCCCTGCTCTCTTGGCCAAAGACAAAAGAGGGCAGGGCTCCTGCAGCTTTAACTGTCGTGATGAAGAGGGAGTTTCACCCGGTGCTGCAGGCATACAAATGGCACCTGCTGAAATTCCCTTTTCTACACAACTGTTAAAGGTATAGGAGCCCTGTCCTCCTTTCCATGTGGTCACCCTATTGATGAGTGATCAGTTTTATGATGCGCCAATTCAGAGGGTTAAGCCAGATTTACACCAAATAGGATATAACACTATGAAAGTGGTTTGAATACGGAATATGAAATGTGTCTTGGGTCCCCAACAGTTGTTAATGCACTTCAATACCATTATAAAGCAGTAGTATAGACCCTGCCCAGGTATCATTGGAAGTAGCGTTGTGCTCAAGTCCCCCCCACCCGCACACTTTTTTGCTGACTTTCCTCATGCAATTTGATAGTAAACAAATTGCTTTTCCAAAAGAGAAAATAAATTGGTGCAATTCTTAAGGGGTAGTGTTCTTGCAATTGCCTTAGATATGAGATGTGTGTGTGTGTGTGTGTGTGTGTGTGTGTGTGTGTGTGTGAGAGAGAGAGAGAGAGAGAGAGAGAGAGAGAGAGAGAGAGAGAGAGAAAGAGAGAGAGAGAAAGAGAGAGGGGGGAGGGAGGGGGGAGAGGGGGAGGATGTGTATAAGTGACTGTGTGTGTGTAAGAGAGAGGGAGATGCAGAAATAGTCTTGCCTTTCATTGTACCACCATCTCTCTGGTGGTCTACAGCCTCCAGGATTTCCCACATTTCATTTAAAGAAGCCCAGGGGAAGATCTCTTGAGGTATCTCCTCTCATGGGCCTTTTTCAAATTGAGAAGCATGGCAGCTGGAGAGACTGCAAAATAATGTGTAATAGGGAGGAAATACCCACAAACTCCCTTCTAAGGGATATCCCTTGTGATAGGAATATGAAGTAACTGGAAACTGTATGTATGAATTAGTTGGGGTTGCTCCAGTCAGGTTTTAAGAAACAACCTACATTTATGGAACGTATCATTATTGGACTATTAGATTTTATTGGTTAAAGTCTTAATTAAATTGTTACTCATATAAATTTTCTATTCATTATTCAGCAAAAATAAAATAAAATATGTTTGTTTTATTTCCTTTCCCTTCTTTTCTCTTCCCTGTTAAATAATCCCTGGATGTAGCTTTGAAAATTTGTTTTATATGCTAAATCCACCCATTCCTATAAATGTATCCCAACTTTCTGTACCACCAACACTGAAACTAATGGGCCCTGGTTCATACCATTGTACCTAGTTCGGAAACTTCAACTACTTCAATATATGGCAGCCAGATTGGTCACCAATAGCATATTACACCAGTTTTAAAATCACTCCATTGGCTGCCAATTAGTTTCCGGGCGAAGTATAAAGTGTTGATTATTACCTTTAAAGCCCTACATGGTTTGGGTCCAGGTTACCTGCGGGATCTCCTTCCCCCATACAATCTGCCCCACACACTCAGGTCCTCCGGGGAGAACTTACTTCAGTCAGCCAAAACTAGGCTGACAACTGTTACCCAGAGGACCTTCTCTTCTGTCACCCCCAGACTGTGGAATGGCCTGCTGGAGGAGATTCATCAACTTAACTCTCTCTCTTAGTTTAAGACAGCTATAAAGATTAGCCTCTTCCAGCAGTCCTACCCAGATGAATTTTAAACCAAGAATTTTAAGATGTGTTTATTGATTTTTTTGATTGGTTTTATATGCTCTTTTAATTAATTTTATTTATTTGTTTCATATTGTATTGTTGTACTAATGTTGTTCCCCGCCTCGATCCAAAGGGAGAGGCAGGTGGTTATTATTATTATTATTATTATTATTATTATTATTATTATTATTGTTATTGTTATTTAAAGTTTTTAAAGTTGTTAGTGGTTTTAAATGTATGTGTATTTTGCTTGTTTTTGTGGTTTTTAATCTTTGTATATTGTTTTTAAGTGTTTTTATCTTATGTGTTTTTATCAATGTACAGCACCATGTACATTGATGGTGCTATATAAATAAATAACAATAATAATAATAATAATGTGAACCGCCCAGAGAGCTTCAGCTATGGGGCGGTATACAAATGCAATAAATAAATAAATAAATACAAATTATTATTATTCCTACAGTAGTGGATAAGGAAGAAGATAATTGAACTTATCTTTATACCAGACTTGGATTGAACAGCCTTTCAAATTGAGGTAGGGATGTATGAGAAATTCGTTCCAGATCATTTTTGATCAGGATTTACCCAGTTTGTGCCATCCGGGCTGAACACGGACTTGGACGCAATCTGCAAAGTCCTTACATTTATGACCTTGCAATGTGATTCATGGACCAAATAATATGCGTCTGAAAGCATTTTATTATTTATTTATTAATTATTAATTACATTTCTATACTGCCCAATAGCCGGAGCTATTTGAGAACTGCACATGAAAAAAAAAGTGTCTTTTGAAAAATGTGCACAAGTATGTTTAAATCAATTGGAGAAGAATATGCACATTTCAAAGATATGAGTGTTAAATGATTTCAAAATGCATGGAAGTTACTCAAAACCACAGACACAGAAGCTCAACTAAAATGTATAGCACAGGTTAGGAAAGGTAGCACCAAGTCGAGAGGTCACCGGCATGGTTAACTAGCAGTGTCAAGGAAGCTATTATAGAAAAGAGGTCTTCCTTCAGAAAATGGAAGTCTTGCCCAGGTGAGGAAAATAAAAGGGAGCATAGAAAAAGGAATTTCAGCAGGTATTTGTATATATGGAGAACCTGGTGAAATTCCCTCTTCATCACAACAGTTAAAGCTGCAGGAGCTATAATAGAATGACCAGATACAAAAGAGGGCAGGGCACCTGCAGCTTTAACTGTTGTGATGAAGAGGGAATTTCACCAGGTTCTCCATATATACAAAGGACACCTGCTAAATTTCCCTTTTCAATACAACTGTTAAAGATACAGGAGCCCAGTCCTCCTTTTCATATGGTCACCCTACAGTTGGGCCACTGGATGTCAATGGAGTTAAGTCAATGGCTACTAGTCTTTCTGGCTATGTGCTACCTTCAGTATCAGAGGCACCAAGCTTATATACACCAGTTGCTGGGGAACATGGGTGGTAGGGTGCACCTGTGTCCTGCTTGTGAGTCCTTGGTCAACAGCTGGTCGGCCACTGTGTGAACAGAGTGCTGGACTTGATAGAGCCTTGGTCCACCAGGGCTCTTCTAATGCTCTTATGTTCTGATGAATAATGGATGTATACCTTTGAAAAACAGGCATGGATTTTCATGCATAAACACGGTAAAAACAAAGCTCTCAATCTGATGCAGCCTTGCATTGGAACAAGCTTTGAGACAGAATTTGGAGAATTATGCAGAACTCGCATTTTGCTGATTCGCCCATCTCTAAATAGTGAAAGCCTTCAAAATAGAGGACAGTCCTCTCGCATCCCTCAGCAGAGGACTTTCTTCTGTAAAATTGCACGCACAGCAACCCAAGGCCCAAAGCAGGTGGCATTGATGGGCTTTGCTAAGGCACTGGGACCCTGGCAGCTGCCCAGTGGAATGCTATGCTGGGGTGTTAGCCTTCTCACCAAGCAATACAGATGGCCAATATCACCACTGTAAACTTTCAGTGCTACTTGGGCCATTTATGCCAACACTGAAAGCATTTGGTTAATTTTAAAAGCCTTCAACCATCAAAGCTTTGCTTCCAGGCTTTAAATGATCCATTGTCTGGCTTGTGTAATCCACAAACTTACTACCGTTTGCTGCTTCAGGAGGAATTGCAAAACCAGAATGATTGGCTCTGTTATAAGCACTGCATCTCATTTCTCTCTTCCCTCCAGCTGAAAAGCTCTGGGAGAAGCCATGTAAATAGCACTAGCAAACAAGGGATTTGATTGCTTCCTAAGAGAAGGATTTATATTTCGAGATGATCACCTTCAAAATGAAACTCGACAGGGATGAAGGTAAGGAAATACTGAAAATCCAAAACCAAATAAGCAAGACAAGACCCTGAGATCTCAAATATGTCTCTACTGTTAAGCACACAAAGTTTGGAGTCGGTCATAAAAAGGGGTAAATAAATGCCAGATTATGTTCGCGGTAAGGCAAGAATGCCTATCAATCATATGATGCCATTTTATACCTTTTAGTAACCTAAGATAGAGATAGAAAATTGATGTATGGACAAACCCCAGTTGCCACAGCTGTAGATAGTTGGGGAGGGGGAATATTTATTACATGTATATCCAACTTGGAATTGTTGTAGATCACAAGCTGAATATGAGCCAACAGTGTGATGTGGCTGTAAAAAAAGCAAATGCTATTTTGGGCTGCATTAATAGAAGTATAGCTTCCAAATCGCGCGAGGTACTGGTTCCTATTCGGCCCTGGTTAGGACTCATTTGAGTATTGCATCCAGTTCTGGGCACTTCAAGAAGGATGCAAGAAGGATGCAGACAAGCTGGAGGGTTCAGAGGAAGACAATGAGGATGATCAAGAGTTTGGAACCAAAGCCCTATGAGGAGGGACTGAAAGAACCGGGCATGTTTAGCCATTTTTTTTGGCTCTCTCACATCCATTGTGAGAAACATTTGCAGTGTGCCGCCCCCCCCTTTGTGAAGTTGTTGCTGTTCGCCATGAGTTCCGGGATCAGCGAACAGCCAATCAGCTGTGAGGGGCGTGTGCATGGGTACGGCCGTGTTTCACCACCGAGGGTGTTTATAAAAAAACAAACATATCTCTGCATAGGACTGCATATTCATCAGAGTTTCTATCCCACCACATGTTTGTGCGTGTCTGCACTGGTGTGTATACCTCAGGAGTCATTAAAAAAAGTCCTGTGTCCTGTAGCCATTTGCCAAACCCCACCCATTTCTACCAATATAAATGCAGGTTCCTGCAGATGTATCTGTCATAATGAGAGCCAGTGTGGTGTAGTGGCTGAAGTGTTGGACTGGGAGTCGGGAGATCCAGGTTCTAGTCCCCACTCGGCCATGGAAACCCACTGGGTGACTTTGGGTCAGTCACAGATGCTCAGCCCAACCTACCTCACAGGGTTGTTGTTGTGAGAATAAAATGGAGAGGAGGTGGATTATGTACGCCGCCTTGGGTTCCTTGGAGGAAAAAAGGTGGGATAAAAATGCAATAAATAAATAAATAAATAAAATGAAGAGGGCATTTCAGCAGGTGCTGCATGCATACAAATGACACCTGCTGAAATTCCTTTTTCTATGCAACTGTTAAAGATAGAGGAGCCCCGTCCTCCTTTTCATATGGTCACCCTACTTTATTACATCGTTGCTCATATGGGGATTTTGTGTATGTGTGTTTCATGTCTCTGTCTGCGTATCCATTCAAATTTTAAAATACATTCTTTAGTAACATTAATGATAATAATGAGCCAGTGTGGTGTAATGGGAAAGCCAGTGTGGTGTAGTGTCTAAAGTGTCAGACTGGGAGTCAGGAGATCTGGGTTCTAGTCCCCACATGGCCATGGAAACCCACTGGGTGACTTTGGGCCAGTCACAGACCCTCAACCCAACCCACCTCACAAGGTTGTTGTTGTGAGGATTAAATGGAGAGGAGGAGGAGGATTATGTACACCACCTTGGGTTCTTTGGATGAAAAAAAGGTGGGATATAAATGCAATAATAAATAAATAACATTGTTATTTGAAATTCTGGGGTCCGGGGCTACACACCACACATCTAGTAGCCAACCCTCACGATACCCAAAGCCTATACCTGAGACCCTGAGTGTTTCAAGGCTGGTTTGGTGGAGACAGACAGAGATATAAAGACTTCCACCTGGCAGTGGTCGAAAAAGCCACAGGACAGGGTGGGCAAAAAGGAGTGGAGGCAGACTATTTCGCCTGTTTTCCCCTCCTGCTCACAGGACAGGATGTTGCCAGTTTGTGAGAATGCCACATTTCTCACAGAGGGAATCTGCAGGATGGCCTCTCCTCCATGGATCTCGTTTGATGGATACGCTCATATTGGGTAGAAGCATTCCCTCAGGTAGGTTGTACCCAGGACACTCAAGGCCTGAAAGATTAATGTCAGGACCTTCCAGTTGGGCCTGCAGGCCAACTGGCATTGTTATTCCTATTTTATAGCAGGGGAGCTGGGGTTGAGAGGAACCAGGTTGGGGGCTAAGAGAATAGCACTATGCCTGAGGCTGCCTAGGAGGTTATAGAGTGGAGGTCTCATTTGACTTGGCGACTTCCCCATTCACTGCACCTCTCTCCATTTGCACGCCTGTGAGATTTACACATGTCTTTGTCTATCCCTCTTTCTCTTTGGGGGCGTGAATCTCCTTTTTCTTGGGATTGTGCTTCTGAAGCAATGGGCGGCAGCGTTTCGACAGTCGCTCTGCTCAGTTCCAAGCAAACCCGTGGCCTTCCTTCCCTATCCACGTTGGAAATCCACAAACACATTTTTTTAAAAAATGCAATGCCACCCTCTGAGAGCACATCTATTGAATTATGTACGAGGAACCAGCGTATTTCAGCTTGAATGAGAAAAATAGAAGTGATGTTGGGTATTAAGGAAACACATCAGGTTCAGAGGTCTGTAATTAATCTTGTCAGCGCATGCCCGAGGCTAGACCTATGCGCATGAAGGCATCATCATGAGATGACTCCCTCATTTACTCACGGAGTGCGGAGCCAAGAAGGAGCATCTGAGATCTGAACCCATTTCAGGGCTCGGACACGATTACAGTCAAATTTCTACGCGTTGCGTCCCACTCCATATACTTAAGAGCATTAAATATTTAGCTAACGAGTTCATAAATATTGTAGCGGGGGGATTGCAGGCTTATGGAATACATTTTCATTAGATGCTCCCGAAGAAAAGAAACCGGCCCCTCCCCTCCCTACCCAAAGGCAGATAGTTATTGTGGCAACTCAACAGAAGGATATGTTTATCTAGGATTTCTCTCTGTAATTGGTGTTTTTGGGCTATTTCACTGGGACACGAGCAAAGCAATTAGCTCCGCCAATTAAGCTTTGTTAAACAACGTGACACCAAAGGAAGCAAGGCTTCCCTCCCTCTATTTTAGTGCTTTTAAATAATCATCCTCGCAGTACATTTCGGCTACGAGTCGCAAGCTGTGTATTAGAAAGCAATGTAAAACTGGGTTCAAGGATGTGTTGCATAAATCTTTCCGGTCTGCACCATTTCAGGCTGCAGGAAATGAAGGGAGGATGTTGCATGTTTGGTTTTTTTTAAAACCCTCCTTGCATATAGAATAGGGGATAGGGAATCTTCTTGACTCAGTGAGTCCTGTGTCCTAGGAAATACAACCCTGTATGATGGGAGAACTTCCCCCAAATAAAATCATTATTCCCTTGGAAAGTTATTATTATTATTATTATTATTATTATTATTATTATTATTATTATTATTATTTATATAGCGCCATCAATGTACATGGTGCTGTACAGAGTAAAACAATAAAGTAGCAAAACCCTGCCGCATAGGCTTACATTCTAATAAAATCATAATTCAGTAATGAATTCATCCATGCAATTGTGGACAACAGTTCTCCTTTAATTCGAGATCTCATTCTGTGCATGGTTTTTTGTGCATGCTATAGTTTGGAAGGGATGCTAGGGAAAGTGGAAGGCATGCTAGGGAAAGTGGAAGGCAAAAGGAAGAGGGGCCGACCAAGGGCAAGATGGATGGATGATATTCTGGAGGTGACAGACTTGACGAAGAGTCGGAAACGACTGAACGAATAAACAACAACATAGTTTGGAATTGCACTTCTTCCTGAATGCCTACTGGAGAGGGTGAGGCTCCTCCAAATGCTGGGGGTATTTTAAAAAATCAACTGGCTAGATTTGAAAAAAGTTCTGTAGGCCCAAGACAACTGGCTCTTAGAGCTGAGTGGAAACCCTTCCCCTCTCCACAAGGAGAAAATTCTCCCCCTCCCTACGAAAAAAGCAGAAGAAATACCTCTTTCACAGCGAGTGAAGAATTTCATGAAAGCAGGGAGCAGAATTCAGCACAGCACTATTTGAGACCAGGATAATATGGAAGTCGGAGAGACAGAGGCCTTAGCTAGACCAGATCGTCCCGGGGCGAACCCCGGGATCATCAACATGACGCACAGGGAATCCCAGGATCAGGGAGGGATCAAACCTCCCTTGCCCCGGGATACAACCCTCCACTTTGGGCCCACTTTTTCTGCGGTCTCGGACTGAGATCGAGACCATGGAGTGTGTGACCCATTGCGGCAGCTTGACCCGGCTCCGCGTGATTACTCACATGGAGCCAGGAGCTGCATCCATCGGGGCAGGGTGGGGAGAGGGGGGAATGTAATTAATTTTTTTAAAAAAACTTACTTTCAGCACATGAGCATTCATGCACCGTGTCTCCTTTAAAAAATAAAAATGGCGGGCGCGATGCCTCTCTTCCTGAGATCGTCACGCCTTACATGTAAACGAGGGAGAGCTCTCACATTAATCCCAACGCGAGGTCTACCCTCCTCTGCCCTGGACTTTCAGATAGGTCTAGCTAAGGCCAGAGACAGATGCAGAGACCTGAATCCATCACGGGCTTCAATTGAGGCCCCGGTTGAAGCCAGAAGAGGCCTCGGCCTTCACTTCTGCCTTCAACCGGGGCCTCAATTGAAGCCTGCGATGGACGCAGGTAAGTGTCCCTCCTCCCTGCTCCCTTACCTGGTGTCGCCGCCACCACCACCGCATGGATGGCGGTGCCAGCAGCGCCAGATGAGTTCCCCTCCCCCCCACTTACCTGCAGGTGAAGCTCCGGATTGAGGCATTCCTCTTCGCCTCGATCCGCAGCCCCACTGACTCTCTTCGCCTCCGCCTTTTCTGGAAGTAAATTAGGCCGCCTCGCTCCTGCTTCTCTGAACTGAAGAGAAGCGGAGCACATCCCTACTGAAAACCACTCTGACTAGTTCTCCTTCTTTCATGTCATATAATATAGGCATGTGCTCCGCTCCGATTAGAAGTGCAGAAGCAGGAGCGAATTGGCCTGCTCTGCCTTGCCCAGAGGCGGAGTAGAAGCGGACCACGGACCCCTAGAAGCAAGGCGAAGAGAAGCGCCCATTTTCGGAGCGCTCCGGTTTCCGCGGTCCACTTCTATCGCCATCTTGAAACATTTCGTCCATAGGATTGCATTGTGGAAAAGAAAGGGGGATAACTGTGTTGTTTTTGAAGCTATCTTTCTGAAAATTCTTGTGCTTGGAGAGTCGTGGATGGGGGTCATTTTGAGATTACTCTCAGCTCTCTGCGTGGTGCGGGTCATGCGCTAGAATTTTTTAAAAAACCAGCAGGAAATACCTTTTTCGAAGCGCTGAGGGGCAGAGTCAACTCCCGGTCATGATCACATGATCCCAAAGTTGGAGGAGGGGATAGGCAAAACGGGTAACTTGGGATTCTGGGAACTTCTCTTTCTTCTCTGAACGGACTTTTCCCAGTGTTTTTTAAAACAGTAGCCCCACAAAATGCACAAAAACAACCTGTGAAATCATATACTAAACCAATAATAAGAGATAGAAACACAGCACTGCTACCCACCCTAACTTTGGGGAACAACTGAAAAGATGTGGTGCAAGGGGATGAGCTCCCCTAGGGCATCCCATGTGGACGTGCCCTCACTCTCTCCTATACTTGGAGGGCCATCAGAGCCTTCCAAAGAGAGTAACCTGGTGGAGCAATGCCTATCATGAGTTGAAGTGAGAGTTCTATTTCTCAGAGCTCTCGTGGTGGAGCAATGGCTTTCATGAGTTGAACTGACAGCCTTGCTTCTTAAAAGACTGGTTACTAGGACCAGTCAAATTGGCAGCTGCTTCCCCCTCCCCTGGGCACGTCCCCCTATTGCTGGTAAAAGACAGATATAGTCTTTTTTAAAAAGTTCTTCTTGTTGTTTATTCAGCAACACTGCTGCTTTTAATTCCACCCCTCCTTCGTTTATTTATTTATTTATTCCATTTTATATGCATTACTGGCTTATCCTTGGCTCACTTCCTTATGCCCCCAGAAATGTCTGCTGCCTGCCTGCCTTCCCTCTCTCCTCCCCTGCCCGCCTTGCAGGGATGTTGTGTATGTCTGGCTTTGACTCAGGGGAGAAGTCCTTCCTGCGCTCACTTGGAGTTTTGGAAGTTCCAAATCCATTTTTCAAGTGTGGAAGAAGATTCATATTAGGTTGATGATCTCTACTCCCCAATTCATGGCATGTTGGGATTTCCTTTGAAATGGCCCCATTGAGATGTCTGCAGGTTTAAGCCCCGCCAAAAAACAGGGGATGATGGGACTGCCTTGAGTCTGGGAGTGTGTGTGTGTCCCTGGATAAGCTATCATGGTGGCGAGTTTGAGGTTTCTAACGTGCAAATTGACGGATCTATCGAAAGGGGTGTGAATGGGGTGTTGGATTTTCATAAATTCCCCCAAAATCAGAGGATGATGGGACTGCCTTGAGTCTTGGCATGCATCTGTATCCCTGGATAAGCTATCATGGTGGCGAGTTTGAGATTTTTAACGTGCAAATTGACGGAGCTATCAAAAGGGGTGTGAATGGGGTGCCCGATTTTCACAAATTCCCCCAAAATCAGGGGATGATGGGATTAGCTTGAAACTTGGCATGCATGTGTATACCTCCATGAGGTGTCATGGTGCCAAACTTGAGGTTTCTAACGTTCACAGAAAAAAAGTTGTATACTTTTTTAGCTTAATGCAAGCCTATGGGGATGAAAAAACGGAGCTCCGGATCCGGATCCGGAGCTCCGCAGCGGAGCGGAGCAGACATGGGCGGAGCGGGGGTGGAGCGAAGCGGGCCAATCCGAAAATCATGGATCTGGAAGTGAAGCGGAGCGGGGGGTCCGTGCACACCCCTAATATAATATGAATATACAAAGGCTGTTCACCAACACAGCTTTGCTTCTGCAGGCCCAGGGCAACTGGCTGTTGGAGCTGAGTGGGATTCCTGGCAAATAGAAAGAAAAGAGCCCCTAAAAGTTGTTTCTTCTCCAGCCGATGGGTTGGGGTGAGACACCTCTCCCCCCTGACACAATATTCTTCCTCGGATGCACAGGATGCCGTCAGTTCAATCGCAGCTTTTAAAGCTCAACTAAAAACTTTTCTTTTTCCTAAAGCTTTTAAAACTTGATGTTGTGCGGACTTTACACTGTTAGTTTTACCCTACCCTGTGCCTGCTTACCCTACCCTGTGCCTGTTGGCATTCTCTTCCCCTCCTTATTGTTTTACTATGATTTTATTAGATTGTAAGCCTATGCGGCAGGGCCTTGCTATTTACTGTTTTACTCTGTACAGCACCATGTACATTGATGGTGCTATATAAATAAATAAATAAATAATAATAATAATAATAATAATAATAATAATAATAATAATCACAGTAGAGAGCTGTTCTCCTGCTTCTGGGTTCCCTAAGACCCTGGTTGCCCACTACGGGAAGCAGAATGCTGGACTCAGCACAGCTTCTCTTCCGGTTTGATCCTGTGATGGTCTCAAGATGTCTAATCATCTATCCCAACTTGCAATAATATCGCTAGAATGGCAGAGATAGATATGAATAGCTCGGGAGAGAGCGTTGCGGCGACGCTCGGATTTCAGAAGTTGGCACAGCCTGTCCTTGTGTGTCATTATAACTTTCCCCTTTCCGTCAATATTATCGATGGGGCCCTGTTCTCAAACTACCAAGGTGCTTGCTGTCCTCTTCAAGTGGCAATGGATCAATGACCTCATCAGATCCTAATCTGAAGGCCTCTCCACTTACCTCTAGCTAATCAGCATCAGAGCATACTCAGCCAACCCAAGCTGCATGCAGATGTCTTTACAAAAAAGTAAGAAAAAGCATCACAGTTGGAGTCAGGCATATGATGTCTTCCCAGTTTTTCTATGATCTTGGGACACACCCGAGAACTAGAGTCAGTGTGGCATGTGATCACGAGTCATCCCTTCTACCCCATGAGTATCAGGGCTCTGGAAATGGGAACGGAGCTGTGCAGGGGCAGTCCGTGCCCATCGTGGTGGGTGGGGGAGCAGTTTCAAGGTATTGTTCTTTGAAAAATGTACCTGCGGTGGAGCACAATTGCACTCCTTTTCTGGGGTTGGGGGGTGGCAACCACAATGTCCCTCTTGATTTCTGGAATGACACATGGGTGTGGGCATGCAGGGGGACAATCCTGGAAGCTGTAAAGCCCAGGATTTCCCCCCTCCCTCCTGGAAGGCTCACAGGTGTAAATCAGCCATAGAAAGCCAGTCTCAGAGGGCAGGCCCTGCTGAAGGCTAGAACATCTTCTCGGAGACACTCTGGCAAGTCTTGTGAGAAGGCTCTATGAACCTCTGACTAAGAACATAAGAGCATAAGACATGCCATGCTGGATCAGACCAAGGGTCCATCTAGTCCAGCACTCTGTTCACACAGTGGCCAACCAGCCATCGGCCAGGGATGAACAAGCAGGACATGGTGCAACAGCACCCTCCCACCCATCTTCCCCAGCAACTGGTGCACACAGGCTTACTGCCTTGAATACTGGAGATAGCACACAAGTATCAGGGCTAGTAGCAAATGTAAGTGCTGTCACTATTCAGAGGAGCATGAAATGAAATGGATGACGGAGTGGAAGGATGGGACATGATGTTCATACAAAAGAAATCAAATCTGTTACATTGACATGAAATAACATAATTAACATTGCATTTGGACCTTTCCTCCTACAGAGGTCCCATAAAACCCAAGGCCTTTTCTTCTGCAAGTGATATACCCAACCAAAGTTTTTCTGGCTGGAAAACCTCTCTCTCTGGAGACGCCACCAGTGAGGGAGGAAGCAGCAGCCAGGCACCTCTCCACCGTGCCTGGGTCCAGCTCCAGCTGAGAGCCCCCTCCCTCCTGCTACCAACTGTCTCTGGAGAGGCCACCAGAGAGGGAGGAAGCAGCAGCCAGGCACCTCTCCACCGTGCCTGGGTCCAGCTCTAGCTGAGAGCCCCCTCCCTCCTGCTACCAATTGTCTCTGCAGAGGCCTCCAGTGAGCTGGAGCTGGACCCAGGCACCTCTCCACCGTGCCTGGGTCCAGCTCCAGCTGAGAGCCCCCTCCCTCCTGCTACCAACTGTAACTGCAGAGGCCACCAGAGAGGGAGGAAGCAGCAGCCAGGCACCTCTCCACCGTGCCTGGGTCCAGCTCCAGCTCAGAGCCCCCTCCCTCCTGCTACCAACTGTAACTGCAGAGGCCACCAGAGAGGGAGGAAGCAGCAGCCAGGCACCTCTCCACCGTGCCTGGGTCCAGCTCCAGCTCAGAGCCCCCTCCCTCCTGCTACCAACTGTAACTGCTGAACTTTCCAACTAAGATTGTAGTGCCTGAGTTTGCTTTCCTTTTCCCCCTCCTCCTCCTCCTCCCTCCCAATCCCCTTTCCTTTTGTGTCATGTCTTTTAGATTGTAAGCCTGTGGGCAGGGACTGTCAAGAAATACTTTTGTAAGCCGCCGTGAGAGCCTTTTTTGGCTGAATGGCGGCATAAAAAATCCTTAAATAAATAAATAAAAATAAAATAAAATAAGGGGACACCTACTATTTACAGTATTTGTGGCGTACACTAATAATAATATTAATGATGATGATGATGATGATGATGATGATATCATGTTATTAATCTATTCAAAATTATTTTAGGCCACCTTTAAGGGCGGGGCATATTAATGCTGCTTTACTAACAACAATCAAAATGAGCGTCGTGCCTTTTCTTTCTTTCCCTTTTTCCATTCGCACTTAGTTTGATGGAACAACTCATTGATTTTGAAAAGGAATTCAATGGCGAAGAACATTTTAGAGGAATTCTCATGGATGGGGTTTGGGTTTCTTGTGATTACCTTCCTCAGGAGGTGGCTGAGGAGTGTGCACAAGGGTACAACCATTTCTCTAGCAGCCTGTAGGCTCCTGGGCTTCTTACTCTTCAGGGAAAGCCCAGGAGGACATGTTGAAGTATTTCCTCCAATAGGGCTCCCCCACTCAAAAAAAGAAATGATCATGAAGCACAGACAGCCTGGGAGGCTGCAAAGCAATGGAAGATGTGTAATGGAAAGAGGAAAACACACACACACACACAGACGCAGAGTACCCTTGGCCAGTTCACAGTTCTTAGGTAATACCACCAAAATGGATTATAACACCCCCTGGAGGGGGATCAGAAAAGCAGAAGCCTCTTTTTTGTATGGGGGGGACTTTAGAGTAAGGATGTAACATAAATGCCCTCTTGCCATTTGCATAATATTATCATCTCAGAAACCTCTGCACCACCATTGTTGGGCAAAATGGCAGCTCATCAGACCATCCATGGTCTTGCGCAGCGCGGCAAGCACAGAGAGGCGGCGTCTCAGCGTGCGCCGGATGAAGCAGGTCACGGGTGAGTCTGTCCATCTCTACTTTAGGGAAATCAGAGGATAGGTTTTGGCATAGCTTTAGCTAGGGTGACCCTATGAAAAGGAGGACAGAGCTTCTGTATCTTTAACAGTTGCATAGAAAAGGGAATTTCAGCAGGTGTCCTTTGTATATATGGAGAACCTGGTGAAATTCCCTCTTCATCACAACCATTAAAGCTGCAGGAGCTATACTAGAGTGACCAGATTTAAAAGAGGGCAGGGCACCTGCAGCTTTAACTGTTGTGATGAAGAGGGAATCTCACCAGGTTTTCCATATATACAAATGACGCCTGCTGAAATTCCCTTTTCAATACAACTGTTAAAGATACAGGAGCCCTGTCCTCCTTTTCATAGGGTCACCCTATAATCATTAGCTCCACCTCTTCCCCGGAACTAGGCACAACACTGCTGCTCTCGTGTCTGCATTTTGATGGATACAGGATGAGGGCTAAGCTGTCAACAAAGCTGAAGGTGTCCCCGCCTGCAGTTGTAGCGCACACACACACACACACACACACACACACACACCTTACAGAAAAACAAAAGAAAAACAAAATAAGTTGGCACCACATCCCCAGCTAATGTTGTGCCCTACCTGTGGAAAACTGTTGAGAATTCCTCACCTCCCTGGAGAAATTCATGGAAATTGTCCTCCCATTCTTTTTGCCTGAAAATAGTGTGGAGAATTTCAAGAGACCATTTGTGCACAGCTCCTCTAATAATAATAATAATAATAATAATAATAATAATAATAAGAAGAAGAAGAAGAAGAAGAAGAAGAAGAAGAAGAAGAAGAAGAAGAAGAAGCCACTGTACAATGTCAATCTTTTTATTGCACTTTTGTAAATGCTGTTGACTATTTGGGACACACACACACACACATGGAATCTGTCATCTGAACCTGATGATGTTTTATTCATGTCACACAGCAAACTGAACAAAATACTGAGGTGTGGATGTCTGTTCCGTAAAAAAGGTTATTTGACCTATAACTTGGGTGCAGATCCAAAATGTAACTAGACAAATCTGTTCCACTCTCAAAACAGCCGCTCTTGAAATTTCCCTTAACTGTCCATAAAAATCAAGACAGTGGAAAATATTGTGCGAGCAATATCCGGAATTCTGCCACTTTGCTTCATCAGTGGAAACTAATTGAAAGACGTCCTGTCTCTTCAAACAGCTTTTCTATAATTACTGGAAGTAAAAATAAAATAAAATAAAATAAAATAAAATAAAAACCTTGGCACCCAAGAGGCACTCGGGATCCATCTACTTGATTAAGAGGTCTCTCTATCTCTCTATCTCTCTCTAACACACACACACACACAACTTCACAGAAGTGAAAATTTGCTGCTCACACAAGACTGCCACCACAAGATCTCTCCAAGCTGGGAGGATCTAGATGCGGTTCAATATAAGCAAGTGTAAAGTGATGCACATTGGAGCAAGTAAAAGGAGATACTTCTTCCCCAGCACATAATCAGGTTATGGAATTCGCTACCACAAGGCGTTGTATTATCCACCAATTTGGATGGCTTTTAAAATGGGGTTAGAAAAATTCCTGGAGGAGAAGGCTATCAATGGCTACTTGTCCTGATGCCTCAACGCTACCTTGAGTAATCAGAGGCAGTAAGCCTATGTACCCCAGTTGCGGGGAGTCATGTGCAAGAAGGTGCTGTTGCACTCATGTCTTGCTTGTGGGTCAACAGCTGAATGGACACAGTGTGAACAAAATATTCAACTAGCTGGACCCTTGGTATGATCCAGCATGGCTCCTCTTCGGTTCTTCTGTTCCTAAGACAGCAGAAAAGTCAGTAACCAAGAACCAAAGGTCACACCAGAAGTCCTAGGCCTCAACTAGACCCAACGGTCTAGCGAGACGGAGGGGTGAAGAACTCACAATATTTTTATCATGAGATCTCCCCCTCTGTTTACATGCAGCGTGCAAGGACCTTGGAGGGTGAGGACATCACAGCTGCCATTTTTCTAAAAAAAATCTTAAAGAAGAAGAGTGCACGAATGCTCATGCACAGAAAGGTAGTTTTTTAACAAATTTAAACTTAATTTTCCCCTTCCCTCCACCCCATCCCCAATGGGCACAGAGCTCCCGAGGAACCACGAGGAACTGGGACAACCCGCAATGCCAGCCCACATGTTCTGCAGTCTCCGTATCATCCCAAGACCATGGAAAAACCGGGCTTAAAGGCGAGGGTGAGATCCCAGGGCAAGGGTGGAATCATCCCTCCCTGCTCCCAGGATCCCCTGTGCATTATGTGGATGCACAGGGATGATCCCGGGGATCGCCCCGGGATTTTGCCACATCTAGCTAAGGCCCTAGTCATGGTGAGGTGGCCATGCTATAAGTTACTGTTGAGAGGTCAAGCCAGGAAAGAAGATATTATGACCAGTGAATGTTCTAACCCGAAAACAGAAGTCTTTATAGACCTTCCTGTTTAGGAGAGCCAATGACCGGCTGGAATGGGAGGAGTAGGCAAACATTTGGGCCCATGGGCACATTGGGAAAAATGAGATGCTGTCCTGGATCCAAACTGTTTTTGGATAATGGCTCTAATCAATGGAAATTAATCAAATGCTTACAGCTTCCTCATTTTTTAAAGATAAAGAGATGAAACTTGGCACAGTGGTAGCTCTTAAGGGGGCTTTAGCTTCACTAAATTCGAATCAGTTCAGTTCATGCTTTGATTTTTTAGGAATTTTTAAATGGAAATTAACAAAATACTTACATCTGTGTAATTTTTACAGATAAAGTGATGAACCATGGCAAGGTGATAGCCCTTTAGGAGGGCTTTAGCTCCACCAAGTTTGAATTAGATCAACTTATGCCTTGATTTTTTAGGATTTTTTTAAAAATCCCAACTCCAGCCTTCTCCAACCTGGTGCCATCCAATCTGGAGAATCTGGAGAACCAACCCCTGTACCCAGATGGACCACCACCCCCTGCACCCAGCCACTGAAATTAAAAGCCTGCCAAATTTTCTCACTCACCAGCCAGCCCAGCAGCATTTTCACACTGTGGAAATGTGGATAATTGACTTCTATGAGTCCAAGCAGAAATGTGCTCCATCTCTCCCTCCCCCACCCTACAATCAGCATCCAGTTAGTATTTCCAACTTCCATGAACACTTTAATTGGAGGAGAACATTGCTGTGGCTATTCCTACTGGTTAGCCACAGAACTTAGCCACAGAAGTTAGCCACAGAAGCTAGCTCTCATCCTACTCAGCATCTGAGAGAGAGAGAGAGAGAGAGAGAGAGAGAGAGAGAGAGAGAGAGAGAAGGATAATTCCAGAGACTTTGGGCATTTATAGACCTCCTGGCATTCTGGAAGGGAGTGGGGAGGATCTCGTGATTTTCTGATCATGAGATCCTCCCCCTCAGTCCACATGAAGCTGAGCAACATCCTGGTCATTGGCCTTTTAAAAAAAAAGTAAGAAGAGCTGGAAACTACAAAGGCATTTTTTTTTAAAGAAAAACTAATCCCGCTCCCCTCCCCACCCCCAACGGGCACAGAGCATCTGAGGAGCAACTGCAATGCGCTCTACGTAGGGCTACCTTTGTGTCTAGTCTGGAAACTTCAGCTAGTTCAAAATATGGCAGCCAGCCTGGTCACTGGTACACCTAGTGGGGATTCCTGCATTGAGCGGGGGGTTGGAATCAATAACCTCTAAGGCCCCTTCCAACTCTACTATTCTATGATTCTATGACCATATTACACCAGTTTTAAAATCTCTTCACTGGCTGCCAATTAGTTTCCTAGCAAAGTATAAAGTGTTGGTTATTAGGGGTGTGCACGGACCCCCCGCTCCGCTTCTCTTCCAGATCAGCAATTTGCGGATCGGGCCACTTTGCTCCACCCCCGCTCCGCCCATGTCCGCTCCGCTCCGCTGCGGAGCTCCAGATCCGGATCGGAGCTCCGTTCCCCCCCCCCATAGGCTTGCATTCAGCTAAAAAAGTATACAACTTTTTTTCTGTGAAAGTTAGAAACCTCAAGTTTGGCACCATGACACCTCATGGAGGTATAAACATGCACGCCAAGACTCAAGGCAATTCCATCATCCCCTGATTTTTGGGGAATTTATGAAAATCGGGCACCCCATTCACACCCCTTTCGATAGCTCCGTCAATGTGTACGTCAAAAACCTCAAACTCACCACCATGATAGCTTATCCAGGGATACACACGCACGCCCAGACTCAAGGCAGTCCCATCATCCCCTGATTTTGGGGGAATTTATGAAAATCCAACACCCCATTCGCACCCCTTTCGATAGCTCCGTCAATGTGCACGTTAAAAACCTCAAACTCGCCACCATGATAGCTTATACAGGGATACACATGCACGCCCAGACTCAAGGCAGTCCCATCATCCCCTGTTTTTTGGCGGGGCTTAAACCTGCAGACAGCTCAATGGGGCCATTTCAAAGGAAATCCCAACATGCCATGAATTGGGGAGTAGAGATAAACCTATGAATCTTCTTCCACACTTGAAAAATGGATTTGGAACTTCCAAAAGTCTAATTGAGCGCAGGAAGGACTTCTCCCCTGAGTCAAAGCCAGACACACACAACCTCCCTGCGAGGCGGGCAGGGGAGGAGGGAGGGAAGGCAGGCAGGCAGCAGACATTTCTGGGGGCATAAGGAAGTGAGCCAAGGATAAGCCAGTAATGCATATAAAATGGAATAAATAAATAAATAAATAAACAAAGGAGGGGTGGAATTAAAAGCAGCAGTGTTGCTGAATAAACAACAAGAAGAACTTTTTTAAAAAGGCTATATCTGTCTTTTACCAGCAATAGGGAGACGTGCCCAGGGGAGGGGGAATCATCGGCCAATTTAACTGGTCCTGTCTAAGAACCAGTCTTTTAAGAAGCAACGCTGTCAGTTCAACTCATGAAAGACATTGCTCCACCACGAGAGCTCTGCTAAGGAGTAAAGCTCTCACTTCAACTCATGATAGGCATTGCTCCACCGAGTTACTCTCTTTGGAGGGCTCTGATGGCCCTCCAAGTACAGGAGAGAGTGAGGGCACGTCCACATGGGCCCTAGGGGAGCTCATCCCCTTGCACCACATCTTTTCAGTTGTTCCCCAAAGTTAGGGTGGGTAGCAGTGCTCTCTTATTATTGGCTTAGTATATGATTTCAGGTTGTGTTTGTGCATTTGGTGGGGCTACTGTTTTAAAAAACACTGGGAAAAGTCCGTTCAGACTAAGAAAGAGAAGTTCCCAGAATCCCAAGTTACCCATTTTGCCTATCCCCTCCTCCAACTTTGGGATCATGTGATCATGACCGGGAGTTGACTCTGCCCCTCAGCAATCGAAACAGGTAACCTTTTTCCCGCCTTTATCCTACTTTTTAAAAAATTCTAGCACACGAACCGCACCACCCAAAGAGCTGAGAGTAGGCTCAAAATGACCACGACTCTCCAAGCACAAGAATTTTCAGAAAGATAGCTTCAAAAACAACACAGTTATCCCCCTTTCTTTTCCGCAATGCAATCCTATGGGCGAAATGTTTCAAAATGGCGATCAGATCGGTCCATGAAAAGAGAAGCGCTCCGCGTTTCTCTTCGCCGTGCTTCTACGGGTCCCCGGTCCGCTTCTACTCCGCCTCTGGGCAAGGCGGAGCAGGCCAATTCGCTCCTGCTTCTACGTGTCTAATCGGAGCGGAGCACATGCCTATTGTTTATTACCTTTAAAGCCCTACATGGTTTGGGTCCAGGCTACCTGTGGGATTGCCTTCTCCCGTACAATCCGCTCCGCACACTCAGGTCCTCTGGGAAGAATCTACTTCCCAGTAGATTCTTACCAGTAGATTCTTCCCAGTAGATTCCCAGTACTTCTTCCCAGTAGATCCAGTAGAATCTACTTCTAGCAAAAACTAGATTAGCAACTGTTACCCAGAGGACCTTCTCTTCTGCTGCTCCCAGACTGTGGAATGGCCTGCCGGAGGAGACTCATCAACTTAACAGTCTACTAGCATTCAAGAAAGCTATAAAGACTGATCTCTTCTGGCAGGCCTATCCAGTGGAATTTTTAGATGTTTTTAGAATGGTTTAGAATGGTTTTTAGAATGTTTTTAACAATGTATGTTATGTTTTAATTCAGTTTTATATATTTTATCGCTTATTGCTGTTCCCTGCCTCGATCAAAATGGAGAGGCAGGTAAGAAATAAAATTATTATTATTATTATTATTATTATTATTATTATTATTATTATTATTATTATTATATCCAGCTGCTTTGGGGCCTGATGGATCCAAGTGACAGACCCAGCTCAACTTGAATTAGCGAACCAAGCCCAGTGACAGTTCCCAAAGCCAGGGAAATTTACCTGAAGTTTTGCACAAAATTGCTGGCCAATTTAGGCAGAATGGCGACCCTCAATGGTCTAATTTGCTGAGCGTTTAGAGAAGGGAGAACAGAAAAATGCTGGGAAGCAAAATAGAATAGAGTATTTGGTTGACTGACTGGGACAGTGAATTGCAGTCCTCCATGACGCAACATTTTGTCTCACACCATCTCTCAACATGAAGGTTGGTTCCATTTAGCTATCAGCCATTGATAGATTTTTCCTCTGTGAAGTTGTGACCATCACCGCGTCTAGCAAAACTCAAAACGTGTTCCGGCTCTTGACTGCATCAGATTGTGAGATTCATGCATACTTTTGTGCACATTTTCTTAAATGCATACACCAGTTGTGTACATTTTTAATAATAATAATAATAATAATAATAATAATAATAATAATAATAATAATAATAATAATTGTTACCCGCCTCTCCCTCTGGATTGAGGCGGGGTACAACACAATTAAAAACAACGTAAAATACATAAAACTAATTCAAACATTTTAAACCAGTGCATCATTAAAAGCAACACACCATTAAAAAAGCCTTTCTTTTTAAGCCGAGGTTGATCCCAAGGCTGGGGAATGTGTGTGTGGGTATCGTGGGTTGACCCAGTTCCTCGCAAGGAGCAAGGACTCGCGCACAGGGTGCAGAGCTCCTCAGGAGTTTAAATTATCTTTCTGTGCATGAGTGTTCATGTGCTCTTCTTCTTTAAGAAAAAAATGGCAGCTGCAACGTCTTCGCCTTCTGATGCAGTCCCACGCCACAAACCAAATGCACAGTTACAAGATGGGGAATACTTGGCTCAGCAATACTACAAACGAGAAGGAACTCGGAATTGTTGTAGATCACAAGCTTAATATGAGCCAACAGTGCGATATGGCTGCAAGAAAGGCCAATGCTATTTTGGGCTACATTAATAGAGGTATAGCTTCCAAATCACTTGAGGTACTGGTTCCTCTCTATTCGGCCTTGTTAGGCCTCATCTAGAGTATTTGTGTCCAGTTCTGGGCACCACACTTCAAGAAGGACGCAGACAAGTTGGAGCGTGTTCAGAGGAGGGCAACCAGAATGATCAGGGGTCTGGAAACAAAGCCCTATGAAGAGAGACTGAAAGAACTGGGCATGTTTAGCCTGGAGAAGAGAAGATTGAGGGGAGACATGATAGCACTCTTCAAATACTTAAAAGGTTGTCACACAGAAGTGGGCCAGTATCTCTTCTCGATCCTCCCAGAGTGCAGGACACGGAATAACGGGCTCAAGTTACAGGAAGCCAGATTCCGGCTGGACAGCAGGAAAAACTTCCTGACTCTTAGAGCAGTACAACAATAGAACCAGTTACCTAGGGAGGCTGTGGGCTCTCCCACACTAGAGGCCTTCAAGAGGCAGCTGGACAACCATCTGGCAGGTATGCTTTAAGGTGGATTCCTGCATTGAGCAGGGGGTTGGACTCGACGGCCTTGTAGGCCCCTTCCAACTCTGCTATTCTATGATTCTATGATTCTATGTAAACAGAGGGGGAGATCTAGCAATAAAAATATCATGAGATCTTCACCCCTCCGTCTCACTAGACCGCTAGCTCTAGCTGAGGCCTGAGTGGCTCAGAGTTGTATTGTTATGAGAGAACAGGGACAGTTTCTCTCCATTCACATTCTCCATACTATCATTTTATGAATCCATGATTACACTTGGTCACAATAAACTCTTTGATGTTTGATTTCCTTCCGCCAATGGCTGGATTTCGTAGCTTGCAACATGAAAAGGTGGCCGGACTAGCACCAAATGTAGCTCAACAAGTAGTTATGACTACATATTACATAAGGAATTGGGTGAAGGGCAGTTTCTAATTCCACCCATGGAATTGCAGTTATAGAAATAGCGCATAAACTGGACTCTTTTGGACTGTGGCCAATGCAGTTTCTTGCCAAGCCTCAGTGGAACTCGAATGCATCTACTCTCAATATTCTTTACAGTGGGTTTTAAATATTTAAGACTCAGAAAATGCTGCCCCTTAATCTTCTTTTCCCTAAACTAAACATACCTTTCCCTCCTATTTTTCCTAACAAATCCTGTATTCACAATCCTTTATCATGTTTGTAGTTATTCCCCTACAAATCCTAGACTTTTCCTTTCAAAGGGGTGTCCCAAACTGGATTCAGTGCTCCAGATGAGGACAAAGTAGTTCATTTTAATGCAGTGTAGACAATGTCTTAGTTCTTCTATAATCCTTCTTGTATGACCCTAACCAGTTACCTAGGGAGGTTGTGGGCTCTCCCACACTAGAGGCACTCAAGAGGCAGCTGGACAACCATCTGTCAGGGATGCTTTAGGGTGGATTCCTGCATTGAGCAGGGGGTTGGACTCAATGGCCTTGTAGGGCCCTTCCAACTCTGCTATTCTATGATTCTATGATCAGGGGTCTGGAAACAAAGACCTATGAAGAGAGACTGAAACAACTGGGCATGTTTAGCCTTGAGGACAGAAGACTGGGGAGACATGATGGCACTCTTCAAATACTTGGAAGGTTGTCACACGGAGGAGAGCCAGGATCTCTTTTCGATCCTCCCAGAGTGCAGGACACGGAATAACGGGCTCAAGTTACAGGAAGCCCGATTCTGGCTGGACATCAGAAAAAACTTCCTGAGTGTTAGAGCACTATGACAATGGAACCAGTTACCTAGGGAGGTCATGGGCTCTCCCACACTAGAGGCTTTCAAGAGGCAGCTGGACAGCCATCTGTCAGGTATACTTTAGGGTGGATTCCTGCATTGAGCAAGGGGTTGGACTTGATGGCCTTGTAGGCCCCTTCCAACTCTACTATTCTTTGATTCTATGAATGCATCACTGATTTACTACTTCCACAATACTACTGCCACTATCGTTATTTTACCTATTTTTCATTCAGTTAACAGGATAGTTATCATAACTCTTCTTCTCTAGGGTGTATCTTTAATCATAATGAGGTACCAAACTGTTCCATGAGTTGTTGCACTGAGGTAAAAACTGTAGGGAGTGCAACCCAAGGTGAGGAAAAATCCAAAGCAGCCATTTTGTTGATTATTGAAGTGTCATGCAGCACTAACGGTACAGTTCTTCTGACTTTGTTCTCCCAATCCTTCTGAGTAACACTGAGAAGACCACCATGTGATGCCCACATTCTGGGTGCACATTTAGCTAACACAGAACTCTTTGCAGGGGAGATTGACAAGTTATTAACCAGAAGAGGACATATGTCTCACTTGGACGTCCTCTCTTTCAGGCTTCCAGAGAATGTCAGAAACTTCCCACAATGCCACACAAGGGGTTCATGGCCAAGGTAGGATATGAATGCAGATATCCTAGAAGCGATTCACCAATTAATCTCACTTCCCCTTTACATGCCCATCTTACTGTTCTAAATTTTTTCATGGTTGGAATGGTGCCACTGCAACTGCCCCATCCAGGGAAAGAAAATGGGAAAGTGGTTTAGAGGACTGGGGAGACTGGGGACTGAGTCAGCCCCCTGAATGCAGGGCCAGTTTTACGTACAAGCTGAACAAGCTGCAGCTTAGGGCCTGGCATTGAAAGAAAGGAAGAAAGGAAGGCCGTTGCTAAACGAGGCGTTAGCGCGGTGTGAGGCCCGGTCTCCCTCCTGTGCATCCAGATGACGCACAGGGGATTCCGGGGTCAGGCCGGGCTAAGACCTCGCTTGAACCGGGATAAGCGGATTCGCTTATGGCCCGGCTTTTGCGCAGAAGGAAAATGGCTGCGGAAGGTGTAGCAGGGTCCGTGGCTTTTCCCGGCTGCTCTCTTACGAGTAGCCGGAAGAAGCCACGGACAGGGCACAGCACTCCATAGGAGCGCTGTGCCCATTGGGCCAGCGGGGAGTCACGGGGGGGGAGTGCGGCGGGGGCATTGGGCATGACGAGCGGGCATGGTGGACGGGGGACAGGCATGACGAGTGGGCATGGCGGACGGGGGGGAAGAAGGACGGAGACAGGCCTGGCGGATGGGGGGAGGACGGGCGAGTGAGCGAGCGGGCGGGGGGCATCAGACATTGTGTGTGGGGGAAATCTGGGGCAGGGGGAGCGGAGGACCCTTTATTTTTTTAAAAAAACCCTACATTTTCCAGCAATGCGCGCCTGTGCACATGGCCCTTTAAGGGGCGAAAACCCGGAGCACGCGACGGGGCTTTCCCTTGCCTCGTCACGTGTTTATGTCTGGAAAAGGGCGACGGCGCACGCTAGCTGTACCAGATGGATTTTCTGGTAGGCCTAGCAAGGCCCGAAGACTTTACAACGTTGCCACCGGGAAACCATAAACATCATACAAAATGAAGACCTCTTCAGAAGGGGGAATAGTGCTATGTGGTTGGGGTCAGTCTAAATTATCTCCAGGGGTACCTTACTCAGTGCACACATATAACTTACATTTTTAGTACCTATATCACATGACTATCAAATTCTGTTTAATTGTACAGCCCGTATTTTGCATTTATTTTTTGTATTATTTGTTGAAGAGGGAAGTGCCTGACTCATGTTACAGCTTAGGGCCACAACAAGTTTAAATCCAGCCCTGCCTGAACGACATCCTTGGGTACAAGCCTGGCTAGCATTGTTAGCAACTACTCACTTGAGAATTGGCGGGGCCCTCGCCCTGAGATTTCACCGAGTGCTGCTTGGCTGGGCCTGTTCTGGGAGTGAGCCCAGATGATGCTCGGAAAATGTACAATTCTCTGCCACACCATTAGCATGGGCAAGAGAATTATGCACTTTCCAAAGGCCCTGGAAAACATGCTTTGCCTCCTTCCTGCCTGCACCAATGGTGGCGTAAAAGGTCTTCTTAAAACCTTGGCTTGAGAGGGACTATAGGGCCCCAAATGACCGTGAGTGGTGAGTGGAAAGCAAAGCACACTTTCTGGGGCCTCTGGAAGTGTGCAATTCCCCCCGGCTGCCATTAATGCAGTGCGGGGAAAAGACAAAGGGTGCAGGTTGGGGTGGTGTCATATTTCTCAAAACCTCCTGCCTTCTTGGGAGACAATAACGAGGCCTGCTAAATAAAGTTTTATTCAAGCAATAAACAACAGGGGTGTGCACGGACCCCCCACTCCGCTTCTCTTCCAGATCTGCGATTTGCGGATCGGGCCGCTTCGCTCCGCCCCCGCTCTGCCTATGTCCGCTCCGCTCCGCTGCGGAGCTCCGGATCCGGATCGGAGCTCCGTTTCCCCCCCCCCCATAGGCTTGCATTGAAAGCTAAAAAAGTATACAACTTTTTTTCTGTGAAAGTTAGAAACCTCAAGTTTGGCACCATGACACCTCATGGAAGTATACACACGCACGCCAAGACTCAAGGCAGTCCCATCATCCCCTGATTTTTGGGGAATTTTTGAAAATCGGGCACCCCATTCACACCCCTTTCGATAGCTCCGTCAATTTGCACGTTAGAAACCTTAAACTTGCCAACATGACAGCTTATCCAGGGATACACACGCATGCCAAGACTCAAGGCAGTCGCATCATCCCCTGATTTTTGGGGAATTTATGAAAATCGGGCACCCCATTTGCAGACGTGGACTGTTCTCTGACATTTGGACAGATAAAAAAAAAGGGAAGTGGGCACACTCACAGATGCCATCTAGACCCACAATCATGCCAAGGTACAAGGCAATCCCATCATCCCCTGATTTTTGGCGGGGCTTAAACCTGCAGACAGCTCAATGGGGCCATTTCAAAGGAAATCCCAACATGCCATGAATTGGGGAGTAGAGATCATCAACCTAATATGAATCTTCTTCCACACTTGAAAAATGGATTTGGAACTTCCAAAACTCCAAGTGAGCGCAGGAAGGACTTCTCCCCTGAGTCAAAGCCAGACACAAACCATCCCTGCGAGGCGGGCAGGGGAGGAGGGAGGGAAGGCAGGCAGGCAGCAGACATTTCTGGGGGCATAAGGAAGTGAGCCAAGGATAAGCCAGTAATGCATATAAAATGGAATAAATAAATAAATAAATAAACGAAGGAGGGGTGGAATTAAAAGCAGCAGTATTGCTGAATAAACAACAAGAAGAACTTTTTTAAAAAGGCTATATCTGTCTTTTACCAGTAAGAGGGGGACGTGCCCAGGGGAGGGGGAAGCATCTGCCAATTTGACTGGTCCTAGTGACCAGTCTTTTAAGAAGCAACACTTTCAGTTCAACTCATGAAAGGCATTGCTCCACCAGGCTACTCTGGAGGGCTCTGACCAGTCTTTTAAGAAGCAACGCTCTCACTTCAACTCATGATAGGCATTGCTCCACCGGGTTACTCTCTTTGGAGGGCTCTGATGGCCCTCCAAGTACAGGAGAGAGTGAGGGCACGTCCACATGGCATGCCGTAGGGGAGCTCATCCCCTTGCACCACATCTTTTCAGTTGTTCCCCAAAGTTAGGGTGGGTAGCAGTGCTCTCTTATTATTGGTTTAGTATATGATTTCAGGTTGTGTTTGTGCATTTGTGCTACTGTTTTAAAAAACACTGGGAAAAGTCCGTTCAGAATAAGAAAGAGAAGTTCCCAGAATCCCAAGTTACCCATTTTGCCTATCCCCTCCTCTAACTTTGGGATCATGTGATCATGACCGGGAGTTGACTCTGCCCCTCAGCCCTTCGGAAAAGGTATTTTTCCCACCGGTTTTTAAAAAAAATTCTAGCAAGTGAACCGCACCACGCAGAGAGCTGAGAGTAGGCTCAAAATGACCCCCAGCCATGACTCTCTAAGCACAAGAAGTTTCAGAAAGATAGCTTCAAAAACAACACAGTTATCCCCTTTTCTTTTCCGCAATGCAATCCTATGGGCGAAATGTTTCAAAATGGCGATTGGATCGGTCCGCGGAAAAAGGATCACTCCGAAAATGGGTGCTTCTCTTCGCCTTGCTTCTAGGGGTCCGTGGTCTGCTTCTACTCTGCCTCTGGGCAAGGCGGAGCAGGCCAATTCGCTCCTGCTTCTACGCTTCTAATCAGAGCGGAGCACATCCCTAATAAACAACTCTTCCCACCTGAAGAGAGTATAATTTTTGGGAACTTTCTCCTAGGCCAAACAATGCAAACTAAGTGAGACAATTGTCTTTTCAAGAAGAATGGAAAGCCTTTTCCCAAGACACAACTTCAGGGAGGCTAGTTCTGAGGCAGCTTCTGATGGGATGCCAACCGGGCGGACTTTCTCTCACCTTTTTTTAGCTCTGCCCGTTTTAATCTGTGGAGTACTCTAAGATTGGCTAATGTCTCCATGCTCTCCCCCTCGGAAGAATGTTGGCTCCCCACTGACTGCGTATTATTTGCCCTTGACGAGATAAGCTCTGGAGAGGATTCCCACCCAGCTGGTGAAGCGCTCGTGAGAGCTTTCTCCCCCACTGGTACAGGCTGGCCTGTGTCTGGCACTGACTACTCTACTTCAGAGTCTGATTCTGATTGATCACCTGAAACACTTTCTTTCAACCCAGGGGGAGCAGGGCTAGACATGACTGGAGGAACAGTTCCACCCTGACTTGTGCCCTTGGCGTTGCGGTGAAATCCACCAGGTATGTCTGCTCGGGCCTTTGAGGGCCGAACGCGAGGGCGTCCGTTGAACTCATGGGCCCAGATAGATTTTTGCCCCATCGCTATTAGCATCTCCAGTTGCAAAGAATCACCATTTCATATGAGCCAGTAATTTTGACCTGTGGTAAGTTGTATGGTCCCTTAGCTGATGGAATAAATCTTTTAAAGGGCTGAGCCTTCCTTAGTGCTCTCAAGGATCATGTAAGGACACAAGGGAAGAGTTGATTTGCTTTGTTTCAAAGAAGAAGCAAAAAAGAACCCTCACAATCAGCACAACATATAATCAGAAGGGTGAGAAAATGAATGCTAGATGCGGTTTTACAAGAGCCATAGAATGCAAATGCCACCTTTGCAAAGAAGCAGCAATGCTTTTAGTGTTCTCAGTAATTTCTATTACCGGCAAGGCCCACTAATCCTCAACGCCTTCAGGTTCGTAATAATAGAGGAGAAGGCAGCAAAGTTTTGATTACAGGACTTGTGGGGGGGGGGGGAAGGGGGCATAACTGTGGTGGAGGAAAAGAAAGTAGATGTGCAAATATGAATGATCTATGAGCATCCATGCTCCAGAACGTTTGAAACGAAAGCCGCAAAGCAAGATGGTGCACAACCAATATTGCTTTCAAACACTGATTTATATTGTATTACACTGCCGGCATGATTACCCAGTTATGACTGCAGCTTAACTACAGTAGTGGGAGAAAGAAAACAAAAAGAAAAGAAGATCTGTCCCCCGCTATATTGGAAATGCACGACTCCCTTCACAAACATGTAGTCGACTCTTCAAATACTTAAAAGGTTGTCACACAGAGGAGGGCCAGTATCTCTTCTCGATCCTCCCAGAGTGCAGGACACGGAATAACGGGCTCAAGTTAAAGGAAGCCAGATTCCAGCTGGACATCAGGAAAAACTTCCTGACTGTTAGAGCAGTACGACAATGGAATCAGTTACCTAGGGAGGTTGTGGGCTCTCCTAGAGGCCTTCAAGAGGCAGGTGGACAACCATCTGTCAGGGATGCTTTAGGGTGGATTCCTGCATTGAGCAAGGGGTTGGACTCAATGGCCTTGTAGGCCCCTTCCAACTCTGCTATTCTATGATTCTGTGATTCTATGACCCCAGCATTTTTCAAGTCAGGGCCAGCAAAGATCCAAGAGACGCTTCCAAATATTGGTTTGGGGGGGAGGGAATTGCCCTAATATATGGCTCGGGTCCAGGTTATTTGAAAGACCGTATTCTCCCCTATGAGCCTGCCCGTGCTTTGAGATCTTCTGGAGAGGCCCTTCTTTCAGTCCCACCATCTTCACAGGCACGCTTGGTGGGAACATGGGAGAGGGCCTTCTTGGTGGCTGCTCCAGTGCTCTGGAACTCTCTTCCCGGGGAAGCTAGGCTGGCTCCCTCCTTGATGGGCTTTCGGAAGCAGGCTAAAACTTTTTTGTTCCAGCAGTCCTTTGGAGAATAATCTGGCCCTTCATCTATGTTAATGTCTTATAATTTTGTTGTGTGTTTTAAACATTTATGGTTTTGTTTCCCCCCCCCCCCATGTATGTTTTAAACTTTGTAAGGCCGCCTTGAGGCCCAGCATTGGGCAAAAGGCGGGATACAAATAAATATATTTATTTATTTATTTATTTTTAAAAGTCTATAAATAAATTTTAACTTGACGTTTTAAATTCGTAATTTTGCATTGCTGCTGTTTTTATCTGGTTGAGCTTTTATATTGCATTTTATATTATGGTTTTACACTGTTGTTTTATACTTTGAATGTTTTTTATTTTTGTGAACCGCCCAGAGAGCTCCGGCTATTGGGAGGTATAGAAATGTAATAAATAAATAAATAATAATGGTTTTGGCAAAAGATCACAGCTTAGCGAGCTTCAGCTGTTGGGCGGTATAAAAATGTAATAAATAAATAAATAAATAAAAATAGGTCTTAGCTGGATGGTGCGAAATCCCAGGCTGATCCCCAGGATCATCCCTGTGCGTTCACATGACACACAGGGGATCCTGGGATCAGGGAGGGATGATCCTTCCCATGCCCTGGGAACTCGCTCTCCACTTTAGGCCTCGTTTTTCCACAGTCCCAGGCTGAGCCCGAGACAGCGGAATGTGTGGCCAGGTGCCGCAGTTTGTCCCAGCTCCTCGTGAGGAGCTGTGACCACACACGGTGCGCAGAGCTCCTCAGGGCACTGTGTCCATCGGGGGTGGGGTGGGGGAGCATGGATTTTTAAAAAAACAACAACACCTACCTTTTGCGCATGAGCGCTCGTGCGCTGCTCTGTCTTTAAAGAAAATGGCGGGCATGACGCCTCTCCCTCTGAGGTCATCGCACGCCACGTATGAACAGAGGGGGAGATTTTGCAATAAAAATATCGTGAGATCTTCACCCCTTCATCCCGCTAGACCACTAGGTCTAGCTGTGATTCATCACATGCTTTTTCTGTGGAAGGTCCTCGGTTCCATCCATGCCACGTCCAGTTAATCCAGGGATGTACGAATTTTGTTAAATCCCTTCTATTGCATTTTGTGGATTGTCAGGTGTCTTTTCTTTAACATGATTTCATTCTACTTGTGGGAATACACATTAGTGCTCATCCACGTTAGTGCTAATGTGCATTAACCAAGGCACTAATGTGAATTAACTGAAATAAATAAATTCATGATGCCTTCCTTGAGGCAGGAAGTGTGGGAAGCCAAGGATTCCCCAAGCTGTCAGAGAGATGACTGTACAATGGAAGACAGGGGAGGCACCCACGCTCCTCGGTCATCTCATAAGTAAGGTAAGTGCAAGAAGCATGAACCAAACCCATGAGCATTTCTCCAAAATTTCTTCTCTTTTGAATTCATTATCAAAAGCAATTTCACCATCCTTCCTCCCGGGATGTCGCACCCGCGTGTGGACTAAAGGGAGGACCTCACGATCAGGATATTGTGAGATCCTCCCCCCCTCCCTCCCTCTTCACCAGGCTGGTGTAGAAAAGCCCTATGTACGCCACCTTGGGTTCTTTGGGGGGGGGGAAAGGGTGGGATATAAATGTAATAAATAAAATAAAAGTAAATAAGCCTGACAGATTCCTGCAACGTGTCCAATTTGGTAAGCAATGGCAGGCTGGATAGCATTTTTTTTCCCACTGGACTCTGGAAGAAATGTACACATTACACACACACACACACACACACACACATCGGATTCTACCATTTGTGCAAAATGCAGTTTGCACATTTTTATTTTTTATTTGGAGGTCTTGAAACATGCATAAATATTTCCATGTTTTTAATTGCCTCTCTTGCACAACTGCAGGGCTTCGCAAGTCTACCGGTGTCAGCTCTATAGCCCAAGAGCCCTGACGCCCTTATAGCAATATCCTTGTCAGTTACATCCGCTCCACATTGCTTTGTTTAGTCCTCCAGAGCCATATATTGCTTTTGTCACATAACTTATCAATTTCCACTGCTCCCCTCTTCTCAGGAAAATGTCAGTGTCAAGCACGTACAAATTGACAGCTCAGGAAAAGGCGAGCAGATCACCCGTTTAGCAACTGGACCCTCGAGATTTGAAGTGTCGAACTCACACCTGGGTGTGCCTCGCTTCCATTGCACACTTGCGCAAGTCTTCAGCAAGTCCTTTTAAGACAGAGTGAGGTTCTGCCCCTTTTTACAGCTCCAACGTTACTGCGAAGCAGTCATGGCCAATGCAGATTAGCAGGTAAGAGGAAGGAGAGGCACTAGTGAACAGCCTGGGACAGTTCTAGAACTAGGTATGGAAGAATCAACGATTTCAAATTTGCCAAAATTTGAACGCCATTTCAAGCTTGATCCTCTTTGCTCCCGTTTTTTTTTTTTTTGGCTTTCAATCTATTTTCAGCTTCCTCAAACTTGCAAAGTGTGCAATTCAACGGGGGAAATGTGCATTTATGTGCCTGTTCTCCCCCAATAGTGTGCATTTCCCCCCATTGACTAAAACATAAAAATGTGAATTTCGGGGGGGGGGGGTGGAACCATTTTTGAGCATGAGCACAATTTTTGTAAATTTGCACTCGCATTCACAATGGCAAACACGAGATTTTGTTTTTGTTTTGCAAAGATAAATGAAATGCTCACATATCCCTACCTCGAACTGGGCCATTGTGGTCCCTTTCAGTAAGAAAATTCAGGCAAGATAATCCCACATGCCCCTTGCACATGTGCTGCCCCCCCCCCAGCAGCATTTGCTCTGAAATAAATAAATAAAAATGGAACGAAAGCTCCAATCCTTGCTGAATGCCGTACTGAGATCCCATGAAATCCCGTGTGTGGTATTAGACACACCAACTATATTATTATTTATTTATTTATTTATATAGCGCCATCAATGTACATGGTGCTGTACAGAGTAAAACAATAAAATAGCAAACTATAGACCAGACTTCTCCAACCTGGTGCTCTCCAGACATGTTGGACCTAACTCCCATCATCCCCCAGCCAGGGTATGATGGGAGTTGTAGTCCAACACATCTGGAGGGTGCCAGCTTGGAGAAGTGGGATCTAAATGCTGGTGAAGTGTTTTGAAGGTCATCCTCCATTTTGGAAAACAGGCTGCAGCCTGCAGGGTGGTCGGAGGCCAGAAGAAACGCCATGTGGCAACCATTTATATGTACTGCAGAAATAGGAACCTGCTGCAATACTGATATAAAGATAATTTCTTTTTTTTACATACCCACTCGCTGAGAGAGCCTGCGTTTCCCCACTGTTCATTACTGCCAGGCCTTTGCAGTTTAATACAGCTAATGATTTTTGATGACATCCCAATTTAAGAAACAATAAGCTTTAGTGCTTCCTGTCCTGCACGTCCACCTCAGTTGCACAGAACTAACACATCTCCCCACTTTTTCTTTTCCAACAGCCTCCTCCACCTGTAATTAAAGGTGCTTTTTCTACCCTCATAAAAATGCACCACAATATGTGATCTCTCCGGTGAGTGCTGTGCTACAGTAAACCCTCGAATGTATGAAGGATTATTTTTCCGAGGGCCTGCCTAAGTGTCTCGCATTTGTTGGCAATTAAAAAGTAAGCAAGGAACACGAACGGTACAGATTGGAGAGGTGTATAATTGTCCTTTCTCGTCATAAATTATCAGTTGTCTGGAACATGCAAAAAACCAACGAGGCTGGAATAAATTTCCATCTCCCAGGGTGAACTTTTTTTATAGAGGTTCCATTCCTCCCCTTCTCCCGCTCCTCCGGTATGCTACAGTCATTGAATGCAAAGCCCACATTGCAACGAAGCAAGAACAATAACGTGCCCAAATGTTCCTTCCTCAAAAAAGAATGCCATGCTCTGGATTATTGCTGCAGCTCCCCAGTTCCCTCGTCTCCTTACACCTCCGGAGACATTTCCAAACTAAATGGGCTTTGCAAAGGGGAATGACACATTAGCAAGACCCCAGGGACAGCATGAATTGTGCTATTGCAAGGAAGTCCCTCTTTAAATTATGGTAATAAAGATTCAAGTCCCAATGAAATTATTTATCAGGACTAGCACCAGGCCATCAAATTTATGGCACGTTATACAGAAAGTGTGCCATGATCACATCTGTCGTTTTCCCAAAAGGGGATGAACTCCCTGCTCCAGCGAAGGACATTTTCTGGCCTACAGCTACCAGAATATTTACAAAGGTTAGGGCTATTTGTGTGTGTGTGTGTGTGTGTGTGTGTGTGTGTGTGTGTGTGTGTGTGAAGGGATTCAGAGTAGGGCTGTCCTCCACTCTGATTCGGATCGCGAATCCGGAGCAGAGCGATCTGATCCGCCTCCACCAAAGGCGGATCCGAATCGGGTCAGGGGAGCTGTGGAGCGAGGTGAAGTGGTTCGCCTCCATCCAGAGCTCCAAACGCAGGTAAGTGGGGTGAGGGGGCTCACCTGGCACTGCCGCAATCCATGCAGCAATGGTGGCAGAGCCAGGTAAGGGGGCAGAGGGGAGGGGGCTTACCTGTCTGTTGTGGTCTGGTGCAGGCTTCAACTGAGGCCTGGGCCTCAGTTGAAGCCTGCGCTGGACCGCGACAGACACAGCTAAGTGGGGAGGAGGGGGCTTACTTGGCTCTACTGCTGCAGTCCATGCTGTGACGACGACGGAGCCTGGTAAGGGGGCAGGGGGGCTTATTCAACCCCCATTTTGTCCCCTCTTCCCCACTTACCTGCCTCTGCTGTCTGCTGCGGAGGCAAGTAAGTAGGGAAGGGGGCAAAATCTTGAGCCGCCCCTCCGGATCTCGCTCCATGGAGCAGAGTGGTGGAGGGTCGGATCGACCCGAAGCAGTTCGGGCCTGATTCGAAATTTCCAGATCGGGCCATGAAGTGGTTCAGTGGGGTCTGTGCACAGCCCTAATTTAGAGGATATCAGGAAATTGAGCTATTGTGGGTTATCAAGTGGAGGCTCTGCAATTGCTGGGCTATGTAACTCACCATGGGTATCAAATTGTGAGATATGACAGTGGGAGAGAGATACTTTATGTTCTTCAACTGACATTAGGGATGGATGAACTCCCTTGTGTTCGTGCTCTGCTTGACGGACACCAGTCAGTTGCCCAACCCCATCGGGCATGCAGGGTGAGCCACCAGCTGGTCCATGAGCACCCAGCAAGAGCTGACCACTTTTTTTTCTTAAGAACATAAGAATATAGGAAGAACCATGCTGGATCAGACCAAGGGTACACCTAGTCCTGCACTATGTTCACACAGTGGTCAACCAGCTGTCCACCAGGAAGCCACAAGCTATCAGCTTTATGGGAGATTCGGGACAGATAAAAGGAAGTCCGTCTTCACCTAGCACATAGCTAAACGATGAAATTCATTATCTCACCCCCTTTTAAGGCCATCCAAATTGGTGGCCACCACTATGTCTTGCGGTAATGAATTTCATGGTTTAACAAACGTATGCTGTGAGTAGAAGGACTTCCTTTTATCTGTCCTGAATCTCCTACCAATCAGTTTCATGGAATGACCCCTGGGTTCTAGTATTATGAGAGAGGGAGAAAAATGCCTTCAATGGAGAGCATCAGAAGTCACTGTTTTTTGCCTCGCTGGCAGCATAATGGTATAATAATTATTTTGATACACCTGAGGCAGATGACAATCAGGATAATTGCATTTCTTCTTCCATATTATTTTATGTATGAAACCTTCTTTTATGTTCTTTCATGTCCATGGAGGGCTGACGGGAACTGCCTGTTTCTTTTGTTTGATCTTAAAGGTTCTGACTGAGACTGTGATTTTCGTATCTCTGTTATGGCCCTTAGCCGCAGCAAATGAAAACTTGTTAGTGGTGTTGACTAGCGCTCACCCGCTTCTGTGGTGAAACAAAATAAATTGTGGAATTCAAAAAGGGTTCAAGAAGCAGTGCTCCATTTACACCTGTAATATTGTGAAAATGGTCACTTTACAGCTGCCATTTGCTTAAATGGCCCTTTATGAAAAAGTCTGAGCCACCATTTTTATGCAAAACGGTGGCTCTGTGTGGGAGCAGCTGGCCAAGGCCTTCTTCAGCTCAGTATGCACCGAGCCAGGCAAATGTGGGGCATCCAGGAGGCTAAGATGGCAAGAACTTCTGAAAAAACGTCAGTGTTTTGTTATTATTATTATTATTATTATTATTTATTTATATAGCACCATCAATGTACATGGTGCTGTACAGATTACACAGTAAATAGCAAGACCCTGCCGCATAGGCTTACAATCTCATAAAGTTGAAGTAAACGATAAGGAGGGAAAGAGAATGCAAACAGGCACAGGGAAGTGTAAACAGGCACTGGGTAGGGTGAAGCTAAACTGTATAGAGTCAGAACAAACTCAATATTTAAAAGCTATAGGGAACAGAAAAGTTTTTAACTGAGTTTTAAAAGCTGTGATTGAGTTGGTAGTTCTCAAGTGTTCTGGAAGAGCGTTCCAGGCATAAGGGGCAGCAGAAGAAAAAGGACGAAGCCGAGTAAGGGAAGTAGAGGCCCTTGGGCAGGCGAGAAGCATGGCATCAGAGGAGCGGAGAGCACGAGCGGGGCAATAGTGTGAGATGAGAGAGGAGAGATAGGCAGGAGCTAGACCGTGAAGAGCTTTGAAGGTCAGCAGGAGAAGTTTATATTGGATTCTGGAGTGAATTGGAAGCCAATGAAGAGATTTCAGAAGTGGAGTGACATGGTCAGAGCGGCAGGCCAAGAAGATGATTTTAGCGGCAGAGTGGTGGAGTGGTGGACTTGTGCTTTTGATTTCTGAAAACCTACGTGTTCCCTCAAGCCTGCTGATAGCTCCATCTTTAGGGTGACCATATAGAAAAGGCGACAGGGCTCCTGTATCTTTAACAGTTGTATTGAAAGGGGAATTTCAACGGGTGTCATTGGTATACATGCAGCACCTGGTGAAATTCCCTCTTCATCACAACAGTTTAAGCTGCAGGAGCCCTGCCCTCACTTGTATCTGGTCACTCTAGTATAGCTCCTGCAGCTTTAACTCCTCCCAAAAGGGGGAGGAGTTAAAGATGTATAACCTCCTTATAACCTCCTCCCAAAAGGGGGCAACTACCGGGCATTGCCAAAACATATGAGTTAAAGAAGCATTCAATGCATTACATCTCCAGCACGTGTGCAAGTTAGACAAACCCTTCTTGAAAAGGCGTTGTGGAGTCCAATAGACCTGAAAGATATTTTTTTTTGCTGAATAAGATGTAACCTGAGATCCACAGAAGCTTCAGATGCAGATGCTAGAGCGACCGTCCATTGGCTAGGCAAGATAGGGCACTCCAATTCTCTATTCCATTCCATTATTAAACTATGGGTATCATATTTACTTACTGCTATTAAAAACATATATATATATATATATATATATATGGATCTATGTGCCACATCACATTCTAGTGGTAGATAGGGCCAAAGGCTAAATTACCCCCAAATGCCAGCATATTCTAGCTTCAAGCTCTTCCTTCCAAAAATGAAGCTCTAGCAGAGGCATTTCAGCATTTCAGAATAAGGAAGACAACTGCACAAAAGCCAGGTCTAGAGCAACTAGAGAAAAGCTACCACTGTAATTACCCATAGCGGCAAATCCGTCTTTAACTCAGTTTCTCTCCCTTCCAAAACAAACAATTCCCGCTGCTACTTTATGGCTAATTCGTGGAACTTCCATGTTCAACGCAATTGTATTTCCATGATCGTAGTTCATATATCCTGAAACGGCATCAAAACAGGGTGAGATGAAGATCAGTACTAGGACATCAATTGAGGCTGAATACAGAATAGCAGGCACTTTTAAAGATCCCTCATAGCAATCTGAATTGTAGCATTATAACCACACCATAGAATAGCACTGATACAATGAAAATGATGTACTTCATGTGCGTCAGCAGCAGGGTGAATTGTGAGTGCTTAGGGGGAAGCGCTTTTGTTGCTACTCCTAAGCTACAATAGCTTGAGTCCTATATTCTGCTGTTGGCACAAGCGTAATGAGAGCCCAGCGCTCCACGCCGTTTCCCTCTTCTTCCTCCAAAAGGCAATTATCCAGCGGTGATTAGTTGATCTAATTCCAAATTGTATTCAAATGAAAGCAATTTGGCCAGAGGTGCAGAGGCCAAAAGGTGACACATTTGGAAACACCTTTCGGAATCAGTTGTGTCCCCCCCCCCCCACACAAACACACACTTAATTTTTGTTATAAAGAGAAATGTTCTCCCCTTACTATTTCCCTCCCCCCTACAGAACTATTTGATTCCAGTAGCAGAGATGCGGACAGATCTGTGGTTGTAGCAAATATTAATTAATGTGCTTGATTCCTGAAGCCAAAATTGCTACTTGTTGCAGCAACAGAGCAGTATCCTGAAAATAGGGTGGGGAACAAGTTTTCCGAAATGTAAACATGGAACTAAGGATGGGAAAAAATGTCAGTTTCACTTCCCCCTCTGGTGTCGTCGTCTTCTTCTTCTTCTTCTTCTTCTTCTTCTTCTTCTTCTTCTTCTTCTTCTTCTTCTTCTTCTTCTTCTTCTTCTTCTTCTCCTCCTCCTCCTCCTCCTCCTCCTCCTCCTCCTCCTCCTCCTCCTCCTCCTCTGGAAAACCATCTGTCAGGGATGCTGTAGGGTGGATTCCTGCATTGAGCAGGGGGTTGGACTCAATGGCCTTGTAGGCCCCTTCCAACTCTGCTATTCTATGATTCTATGGGCCTTGCTAGACCTGCCGGCTTATGCCGGCAGGGAGGCGGGACCGAGGCGCGCTAATGTTAGCGCGCCTCCCCAGGCTACCACATGGCGGACGCATAGGGACGTCGCGTCCCTGCGGCGTCCGCCATTTTTTTATTTTAAAGGGGCCGCACGCGGCCTGAAGACGGCGGACAAGGTAAGTGTTTATTTTATTTATTTTTTTACGGGGGGGCGAAGGCTGGGAGGGTGGGTGGCAGGGTGGGTAGCACGGGGGGAGGGCGGGTGCGATTGCCTTGCACGCCGCCCAGGCAATGCCTGGCATGGGGCGGCATTGCAATGCCGCCCCATGCCAGGCATTGCCCAGGCTTGGGCGGCGCACGGTGCGATCGCACCCGCCCTCCCCCCATGCCACCCACCCTGCCACCCACCCTCCCAGCCTCCGCCCCCCCACCGATGGGCACAGCGCTCCTATGAGCGCTGTGCCAGGCAGGTCCGTGGCTTTTTGCGGCTCCTCGCAAGTAAGCGAGGAGCCGCGAAAAGCTGCGGAAGTCCCTCGACGTTCCCCAGGCCGGAGCTGGGGAAAAGGCGCGCCATAAGCGAATTCGCTTATGGCACGTTGGAGGAGGCCTCAGCGCGGCCTGTCTCCGGATTCCCCTGTGCGTCATCTGGACGCACAGCAGGGAAGCCGGGACAGAAGGCGCGCTAAGGCCTCATCTAGGAAGGCCCTTGGATTCCTCCTCTTCCTCCTTCTCCTCCTCCTCCCTCAACTTCAAAAAACCTCAACTTCTTTCTCTCCCAAACATGAAGAGCTTTGTGAATTTTAGTAAACTCTTATTAAAAGTTATTTCAAACAAAGTTCTCACCCATCAGCGTGTAAAGATTAGATGCAGCCATGGTCCACCCTATGAGCGTTCACAGCCTCACTCCCACAGTCTGCTCCAATGAACCATTAGCATGCAGGAGGGAAAACGCACAATTTCCAGACACTCTGGAAATCACAAGATTCCCTCCCCCTCTATGCCAATGGGCCCTTAAAGGCCCTATTAATGCAAGGGTAGCCTTGCATTAAGAGGGACTTTAAAGCCCCAATTTGAGCAGGGGGTGGACCTGGAAAGCCTGCCCAAGAAAGTGCACATTCCCAGAGTGCACCTGCAGGTGCTCATGCAGGTGCTCAGGTGCTTGCAGGTGCTCTTGAGTACTCAGACAGTTGGATCCATGAGGGTTGGATGCGAGGGGGGTCTGCTGACCTCCCAAACCCAACTGGACACGTGCACCAACCCTATCAGCATGATCCAGATTCAATAGATCCATTGATTCCTAGTATGGAGAAGATTGTGATGTACCTGCCTGCCATACAGCTGTTAAAGATGAGGAACCTTCCAGAAAGGGAGAAAAATACATGAGAGGTGGTTATCTGAACTGAGCAGTAACATGGTTGAATACACAGGGGTTCAAAGCCAGGCTTTTAAGAGTGAAGTGTTCAAAGCCCTTGGCTTGGAGATATGAATCAGTCCATTTCAGTTTCTCCCACATTCAGATTTTTTTAAATTCTCAAGCTCTTTTTGCCTTGGACATGAAGAACTTCACAACTTTGGGGGGTAAATTCTTATCAAAATTCTTATTGATTTTATTTTATTTATCGAAAGTATTTTGGAAGCCTTTTTGATAGGGCTCTGCTCCGCTCCACTCTGATTCGGATCGCAAATCTGGAGCGGAGCGATCTGATCCGCCTCCACCAAAGGCGGATCCGAATCGGGTCGGGGGAGCTGCGGATCAAGGTGAAGCAATTTGCCTCCATCTGGAGCTCCGAATGCAGGTAAGTGGGAGGCTCACCTGGTGCCGGTGCCAGCACTACAGTCCGTGCAGTGACGGCGGTGGAGCCAGGTAAGGGGGCAAGGGGGAGGGGGGCTTACCTGTGTCTGTCGCGGTCCGGCGCTGGCTTCAACTGAGGCATGGGCCTCAGTTGAAGATGATGCCAGACCGCGATGGAGGCAGGTAAGTGTGCAGAGGGGGGCTTACTTGGTTCCACCGCCGCAGTCCATGTGGCAACGGTGGTGGAGCCAGGTAAGGGGGCAGGGTGGAGGGGGGCTTATTCAGCCCCCATTTTGTCCCTTTCCCCACTTACCTGCCTCTGCCATCCACCACAGAGGCAAGTAAGTAGGGAAGAGGGGCAAAATCTCGATCTGCATCTCCAGATCTCGCTCCGCAGAGCGGGGGAGGGTCGTATCGACCCGAAGCCATTCGGGCCCAATCCGAAAGTTCCGGATCGGACGACGAAGTGGTTCGGGGGTTCCATGCACAGCCCTACTTTTGAGAAACAAAGAAGTTTTCGAAGGTGGCTTACATAGGATGAATTAAACAAGACAGCCCCTGCCAGCAGAGTTACAATCTAAACAGACACAGCAGAGAAGGAAAATGGAAGGAGAGGGAAGAGGGGGAAATTGTCTTTCAGCAGTGCAAGTGGAATGCCCCTGCTTCACTCTCTCATTGCCCTTGGTACAGCTGGCTGGAATGGCTGCTGATGGCAAGCACTGCGGGAGAACCTTCATGAGGTTTCAGCAGGTCTGGTGGAATGGCTTTGCTCTAGCTCAGTGGTACAGCATCTGCTTTGCATGCAGAAGGTCCCAGGTTTGATCCCCGGCTTCTCTAGGTAGGGTGAGGAAAGAAATACTTGAAAGGCTGTCACACAGAGGAGGGATGGAATCTCTTCTCCATCATCCCAGAGTGCAGGGCATGGAAGCCTGATTCCGGCTGGCCATCAGGAAAAACTTCCTGACTGTTAGAGTGGTACAACAATGGAACCAATATCCTAGGGAAGTCATGGACTCTCCCACCCTAGAGGCGTTCAAGAGGCAGCTGGACATCCATCTGTCAGGAATGCTTTAAGGTGGATTCCTGCATTGAGCAGGGGCTTGGACTCGATGGCCTTGTAGGCCCCTTCCAACTCTACTATTCTATAATTCTATGATCCTGTCGAAGGCCTTAGCTAGACCTAAGGATTATCCCAAGCAAATGGAGGGGTCGTCTCTGCCTGCTCCCAGTATCCCCTGTGTGTCATTTGGATGTACAGGGATGATCTTGGGATGATCCTGGGATATAGGCCTAGTCTAGCCATGGCCTAAAACTCAGGAGATCCTCTGCCAGTCAGAGTCGACACTACTGGGCTAGATGGACCAAGGGTCTGACTCAGTATAAGGCAGCTTCCTATGTTCCTATCTCCCTTAGCTCAGTCAATGGTGGTAGTCCAAGTGGTGGTTGGTGATTTTTTACCAGAAAACCCTTGCTGCTGATGGTTGCCCTCCCTTCCACAAGGACGTGTTTGTTTTCAAGAAGGCAGGACTGGCAAGGAGAGATGGCAAATTCCATAGAACTCAGCTCCACATTTTGCAGGCGTTTGGGCTCATCTCATACTGAGCTACAACTTCTGACCTGGCCAAATTCAGTTTCTGAATTCCCCCAAAGAACTCACTCCGTCCTTCAGTACAATGAAATATATTTAAAAGACAATCACCATGACAAAGGCTGTTACGATCCTTTCTTTCAGCCTTGAATATACCCAAGAGCAGACCCATGCACCTTGCTAAAAGATTCCTCACGTGCATTCGCCCTGAAATTTGAAATAATGTCCCTGCTGAGAAGCTACCCTGGCAGCCACAATATGGAGTTCTACTTTTCAGTATGTGCGGTATCGTCAACATTCAGAGAAGTGCTGATGTCAGAAACAAATATCTCACATAAATAAGGTTACTGCTGAGCTGATTTATAATTTGGACCCTGCCCAAAAAGGGGAAAAAACATTCTGTTCTTTTCCAAGCCCGTTTAGGTAGGTGATGAATCAATGATCTAAATAAAACCTGCTCACTCTCAGGCCATGAAGAAAGGGCTCTCCAAGCAAGCGATACATTTCAGAGAGCATAGGCAACTTTATTGATAACTGGAGAGGATCACAGCCATTGAATTCTAGAGGTTTCTTCGAAAACGACAACACACACACACACAAAAAAAAACCCGGGCAGATCTGGTGGAAATTGTTCAAATTACTAACGAGGTTGTGCAAGACCATGAGTCTATGAAGATCTGAATGGATACCAGTTCTTCCTGTTTCAAAGAAGCATCTTCGTCACGTAGAGTGTTATCCTGTTGGGGATGGGTTCCTCTGATCTCCTGCATCTACCCAATGAAGTTGGTGGCTGTGGTTGCATTCTGTGTTTTGGTCACAACCAGCTAACTGTAAAGCAGTTATCACAGGTGCTGAACCCTATCCCCAAAATGGATTCAGCACCTTGAGACAGCTCCTTTAATGTTCTGGTTGGTTCTGGCTGAAACTCATTCACATCCCCAATCTTACGTAACAGGTGGCTTTAAAGACCTTTTATGCAGATTGACGAGCTGCCAATTTTATGCAAAATGGCGGTTCTCTAAGGGAATGGGTGGCCACACGGTGACTAATGAGGGCAGCCAGTGGGGTCAGATGGGTCAAGCAGGAGTGGGGAGTCTATCAGACTCCACCCCCATGTCAGATGACCACAAGAGAGCCAGTGTGGTATAGTGGCTAAAGTTTTGGACTGGGAGTCGGGAAATCCGGGTTCTAGTCCCCATTCAGCCATGGAAACCCACTGGGTGACTTGGGGCCAGTCACAGACTCACAGCCCAACCCACCTCACAAGGTTGTTGTAAGGATAAAATGGAGAGGAGGAGGATTATGTATGCCACCTTGGGTTCTTTGGAAGAAGAAAGGTGGGATATAAATGGAAATGCAACATCCATATAAAATAATTATAGAAAGAAAAAATATTAGCAGTAATATTAAGGACATAAGAACATAAGAAGTGCCCTGCTGGATCAGACGAAGGGTCCAGCACTCTGTTCACACAGTGGCCAACCAGCCATCAGCCAGGGATGAACAAGCAGGACATGGTGCAACAGCACCCTCCCACCCATGTTCCCCAGCAACTGGTGCACACAGGCTTAGTGCCTCAAATACTGGAGATAGCACACAACCATCAGGGCTAGTATTTATTTTTATTTATTTATTTATTTATTACATTTTTATACCGCCCAATAGCCGTAGCCATTGACAGCCTTTACCTCCAGGAATTTATCCAACCCCCTTTTAAAGCCACCCAGATTGGCGGCCATCACGGCATCTTGTGGTAGTGAGTTCCATAATTTAACTATGCACTGTGTGAAGAAGTCCTTCCTTTTATTTGTCTTGGATCTCCCACCAATCAGCTTCATGGGATGACCCTGGGTTCTAGTGTTTTGAGAGAGGGACAAAAATGTCTCCCTATCCACATTCTCCACACCATGCATAATTTTGTACACCTCTATCATGTCTCCCCTTAGCCTACTTTTTTCCAAGCTAAACAATCCTCATAGGGGAGATGCTCCAGCCCCTTAATCATTTTAGTTGCCCTTTTCTGCACTTTTTCCAGCTCTGTAATATCCTTTTTTAGGTGTGGAGACCAGAGCTGTACACAGTATTCTAAGTGTGGTCGCACCATAGATTTGTGTAAGGGCAGTACGATACTGGCCGTTTTATTAATAATACAGTAATAATAAAAACAACATCAACAACGGGCAAGAACAATAAGTGGGATGGGTTCAGCATTCTCCTGCCAGTCAGGTTTGGTTGCTTAGAGATATAAATATCAGTGTAGTCCACCATCACTTCCTCTTTAAAAAGGGGGTCCTAAATTCGAAAATGTTCTTTTTAGCAACTGATAACACAGTGGCAACCACAGGCTATGAAAGCTATAGAATTCCTGTCTGAACAACATACATAGGGAAATGGAAAACTCCAAAGTTTCCATTGTTTTTAACCTGACCAACTAACTTTTTTTAAAGGGGGGGGGGAAACTGTTTTCTGACATGTCTCATCACTTTTTAAAATTATTATTCATTCATATGAAAAGGATCTGAAATGCTATCTGACAGTTTGTCAATCTTGCTTCACATCAGTCATTAGTGACAACTTTTTAGATGTCTTCTTTTTAAAGTTTTTGCTCCTTTTCTTTTATATATCTTTTTTTTAAAGGATGCTCAAAAAAGTATAGTTGCGTGTGTCTATTTAATAACAAGACACTTTATTCAGCATAGGCTGAATTTGGGATGCCATAGAATTCTATGGATAACCACGAACACCGTCTTAATACTGTTCTTCGACGAAGATACCTGACGGACATGACTCTACTGGATTTCAGGATTTGAGTTGGCGTTTAAGGGAATTAGGGTGCCATCCTATGATACTCATGCCATCCTAAGCCTGCCAGAAAGAGCCATGCAGGACGAGGAAGATCAGCAGAGGCTTTTATAGGCTCATGATCCTTGCTTGCAAATTAATCATAGAATCATAGAATAGTAGAGTTGGAAGGGGCCTAAAAGGCCATCGAGTCCAACCCCCTGCTCAATTTAACTAGTCAGGACTTAGTGACTCGTTTGGACAACATGATAACCAATGGTGGGTTAAACAGTCAATGCTTATATAAATAAATAATAATAATAATAATGTTGGGACTTTTTCACACCATGGTTGTTTATTCAGCAAAAATAACCAATGCAAATAACAAACATTGTGCAGAGCTGATTATTTGAACAACCGTTGGTTAGCGTGTTGTTGACTATTTTGTCACACACAGTTGATTATTGACGACAGAATCTCCTGGCAAGATTGACCAAAGCAGCTGCTGCTGATTTAGTCCAGTCAGTGGAACTCAGAATGGCTGATGGGATACCAGCAGAAGGACTGAGGAGGAGGGAGTGTCAGGGATGTGTCAATCAAATTAATTTTGCATTGCTGCTGTTTTTATCTGGTTGAGCTTTTATATTGTATTTTATATTTTGGTTTTATACTGTTGTTTTATACTTTGAATGTTTTTAATTTTTGTGAGCCACCCAGAGAGCTCCGGCTATTGGGCGGTATAGAAATGTAATAAATAAATAAATAAATAAACAAACACACTGTTGACTAATAATCAACTCAAAGCTGGCCTTAATTCACACCACGGTTGATTATAACCATGTTGTCTGTGGAGTACCACCTCATTATTCAACCATGGAGTTGACTATTAACCCGCCATTGACTACTGGGTTGTCCGAGTGCAGCCTGAGCCTGTCCAGCTATTGTGTGCTGCCAGGTTGCCAATGAGAATGGGATCAAGCCGAGCTGTCTTTGAAAGAAAGTTTGGTGGTTTTCAGCGAACACCAGCACCTCTTCGTCTCCCTTCCCCAGTATTAGCTGTGACAAAATTATTCAGAAAATAATTTGCTGAGACATTTTTTAACCTTTCCGCTCAACTGCACCCTCCCCGTCCCAACAGCAAATATTCATTAAGAATTACTTTGCAAATAGTGTGAACTATATTGGACGCCCATTTTTACTCAGCCCTAGAGTAAAGATTATTATTATTATTATTTATTTATTTATTTATTTATTTATTTATTTATATAGCACCATCAATGTACATGGTGCTGTACAGATTACACAGTAAATAGCACGACCCTGCCGCATAGGCTTACAATCTAATAAAGTTGTAGTAAACAATAAGGAGGGAAAGAGAATGCAAACAGGCACAGGGAAGTGTAAACAGGCACTGGGTAGGGTGAAGCTAAACAGTATAGAGTCAGAACAAACTCAATATTTAAAAGCTATAGGGAACAGAAAAGTTTTTAGCTGAGTTTTAAAAGCTGTGATTGAGTTTGTAGTTCTCAAGTGTTCTGGAAGAGCATTCCAGGCATAAGGGGCAGCAGAAGAAAAAGGACGAAGCCGAGTAAGGGAAGTGGAGGTCCTAGGGCAGGCGAGAAGCATGGCATCAGAGGAGCGGAGAGCACGAGCGGGGCAATAGTGTGAGATGAGAGAGGAGAGATAGGCAGGAGCTAGACCATGAAAAGCTGAACTAAGTGGTTACATTTCTTGTTTACAAGTTATGATTGGTTGTTGCGTATAGCATGTTAGGATGGATCATTCAGTTTTCTTTTCTCCCGTAACTGAACTTTTAACGTCCCAATCATTTTCCATCCCATTGATGACGAAATTGGCAAATTTTGATAAGTCCGTATCCAAAATGAACTTAATGAAATTCTCACACGTCTACATCGGTCAAATCCAATAGGTAGGGCTGATCCCAGTATAGAGAGGAAAATGATGTCATGCAGATGTCAAAGGGGAAAAATGAGACGGCAGCCCTAATGAAGCATAAATGTCATTAAATGCACAGAGATTCAGAGCCAGGCTGTTAGGAGCTAAGCATGCAAAGTTCTGGATCTAGACAGACAAATCTGTCTGTTTCATTTACTCATGCATTTGGATTTTATTGCTTAAAAAAACCTGAAGCTCTTTCCACCCCCCTTCTGGAGACATGTGTGAAATTGTGTATGTGCTTAACAGTTCCCACTATTATATAATATTTTGTATGCCTTTCCATTTATTTATTTATTTATTTATTTATTTATATTTATTGTGTTTTTTATACCACCCAATAGCTGAAGCTCTCTGGGCAGTTTATAAAAATTATTGGAACACTCCTTTGCAAATTGTGGATTTCAAATGATAGCTGAGTTTCGGTTCAGGTATTGGTTAAAAAGTGCCATTTTAAACAACTTTCCATTTAAATGTGATCTGAATTATCCATTCCCCCCACCCCCATCCCATATAAATCTCCAGTGATACAGAACAGGGGAGGGGAGGCGGTAGAATCGAATGACCTTAACTTGATTTAAAACAATGGTCCTGTGAATTCCCCCAAAATGAATTTTGCATTAGGCCATCTTTTACACACATACAGAATTATTGTGGAAATTATTCTGAAATCTTGCCATGTGAGTGGGTAAGAAAAACCCTCTTAGAAATAGTTGATGGCTTATTTAATGGAGGAACAGCGCTGAAAATGATTACTAACACTGCCACCTTGTGCTTGAAATACTTCAGTGCTGCGAGAGGTACTTCAAGGTAACAGGTTAGCAGCTCCGTGCTCCGTTTTCCTCAGTGCACCTGGTATGAAATCTTATTGTTTAATAAATGCTTCTGAAAATAGGATTCAGCCCCCTGATTAATAGTGATCAAGGATAAATAAGACAAGGTTTTGTGAACTGCCCAGAGAGCTTTTTGTGAACCGCCCAGAGAGCTTCGGCTATTGGGCGGTATAAAAATGTAATAAATAAATAAATAAATAAATAAAATGTGTGAGCCGTCTGCTCGATGGGTGTGTGGATGGGCAAAATTTGAGCTCGCTGAAGTTCTTGAAATTCCATCTTGAAGCTCCTGCCAATTTGAGTCTGTGTGAGATTGCAAGCTATGTTTTTCTTCTATTAAAGATTAAATGCATCTCCTAAAACTGAGTTACTCACAATAGTTACTCAACTATTCATGCTAAACCATAGTTAAGCCGCTAATCCTTTTGCAGTAAGGGGTTAATGAGAGTGTTTAAACCACGGTTATGTAACCATCATGTTTAGGATTGGTTCACACGACACACACAGGCCGTTGCTAGATGAGGGTTTAGCCCAGGCTGATACCTGGTCTCACCCCTGTGCGTCCAGATGACGCACAGGGAATCCTGGGGTCAGCCCCAGCTAAACCCTCCCTTGACCCGGGATAACCTGCACAGGTTGTGGCCCGGTATTTCCGCAGCCCGTCTTAGCCCAGGGCTGCAGAAGGTCTAGCCCGCGGCTTTTTCCAGCTACGCGGCTTACTCGCAAGTAGCCGGGAGAAGCCGCACACTCCATAGGAGCGCTGTGCCCATAGGGCTGGGGGGGGAATCGCAGGGGGGAGAGATGGGGGCTAGGGGGAGAACACGGCCAGGGGGGATCAGACATGGCGAGCAGGGGGGCGAGCGGGCGAGCGAGTGGGAGGTGGGGTGGGGGATCGGACATGGCAACCAGGGGGTGACTGGGGGGGGTGAGCAAGCAGGGGGCGGGTGGGGTATCAGACATGGAGAGCAGGGGGCGGGGGAAGGGGCATGGTGAGCTGGGGGCAGGGGCGAGTGAGCGGGGGGCAGGTGGTGTATCAGACATGGCGAGCAGGGGGCGAGGGAACAGACATGGTGAGCGGGGGTGGGGGGGATCGGACATGGCAGGCAGGCCTGGGGGCATCAGACATTGTGGGGGGGGGAAATTGAGGGCAGGGGGAGTGGGGAATGCTTTTTTTAAAAAAAAAGACCTACCTTGTTGTTGGTGCGCTCTTGCACACATGGCCCCTTTAAGTTTTTTAAAAATGGCCGACGCGACGGGGCTTTCCCTTAACGCATCACCTGTCACGTGTAGGCTGGGGCAACGGCCTGTGCTAGCTGCAGCACGGGCTCGCCCCTACTCCCCACTGGATTAACAGGTAGGTCTAGCAAGGCCCTAAGTCATGGTTCACACGGCACGATAACCATAGTGTTTAGCTCAAAATGGCTTAGCGTGTCGTCTGAACAAGGTCAGTACAAGCTTTCAGCTACAATCTTCTGTATTTTCAAAACTTTTGCCTCATCCATTTTGTCTTTGGCTTTGCCCAGCACTGGAATGTGGCCACCAAGAGTTTCTCGAAAACTGAATGTGACCCTGAGGCTGAAAGAGGTTCCCGCCGGTGTAGAAGAAAGCTATTTTAAGAAACAGGTCTGTACTTCTCCAAACCTGCACGTATCTCCCCTGCCCCCCGACATTTGCCTCAAACTCATCTCTATCCTTTAGCTCTTCCCCTTCAAGCACTTAGTGGCCTTTGAAATTTATCAAAGCAGCTTTTCCATATAGATACCTGGGAACATGTTTTCCTGAGATATTTGTTCGTATTTCTAAGCTGTTTGCAGACCAACCGCAGAAAGCAAACCAGACATATTTTTACACAACTAAATTATGGGCAGGCTTTGGAGAGCCATGACTCACAGCTTATCAAAATCATATATGAATGAGAAACACACAGTGAAGGCTGGTGACTCTGTTTTCGGTGGGGTTGTAAATCCGTCCTGGCTTCCAGTCAGAACCTTAACAAAGCTATCCAAGGTGATGAACTCATTTTGGGGATAAGTGTCAGCATCTTGGATAGCTCTTTTATAATTATGGTGTTTCTGACTGAAACCCAGAATGGATTCTCAGCTCCACTAAAATTAGAGCCACCAGCCTCTACTGCTCTCCCCCTCCCTCCCTCCCTCCCTCCCTCCCTCCCTCCCTCTCTCTCTCTCTCTCTCTCTCTCTCTCTCACACACACACACACACACACACACACATACATTTTAAACAGGGATTCAATTTTATGTGCATTGATTTAAAACAGGAGTTATTAGCAATGCCTGCCAGAATGGAGTTTGCATTTGTGGAAACGGTGCTCAGTTACATTTTTATATAAAGGATAAATAGGATATTTCAGTGTGCCGTACACTGGAAGGAAATGCAACCCCGACAAAAGCCATGAAGACTCTGTTTAATGGTCATACAGCCTGGAATTTGTTAAGTAACATTTATAAAATATTGAGGAAAGGGAATTTATCCACTGACCTGGAAGGCAAATGGAAAGAGTAAGACTGCATGTTGTGCAATGGAGGACTGATAACAATTTGACCCAGAAAAGAAGATTTTTATCTGCTTGAGCAAAATGAAGTTATCTGTACCTCTTCCTATATAAACTGGACATCTAAATATCCCTATCTATCTCTCCATCTCTCCATCTTCTGTCGGTAAAATGGGGAAATGCCACCTTCACTTGGCAAATGGAACCTTCCAGATGCAACACAGAAACACATACTAATATAAAAAGTAGGGATGGATGGCCCACCTGTGCCCACTCCGTGCGGCATTCACTTAACCACAACACTTACCTGACCCAGGTGAGTGGCTCAGGGTGAGCTGCTGGGCCATCACCAGGTTGCTTGGCAGTGGCGCATGGGTGTCCTCTTATCGCCAAGTGCCATTTTCCACTCAGCTGTTCATTCTTTTCCATAAGTATCCCATTAACACAAATGGAGTCTTTAAAGGTGTGTAACATTACAGGTGTTTATGTCCGTAAAGTTGCAGACTTGGCCCCTTTAAGTCCCCCATTTGCATAAATGGGAGACTTATGGAAAAGAATGAGAAGGCGTTTGAGTAGGAAACGGGCCTTGGCAGGGGAGTGGGCATTTGTGCAGTTGCTGGGATGGCCTGTCCTGAGCCAGGAAAGCACTGAGGTCCGTGGGCTGGTCACCAGGGGTCTGAGCCAGCGATTTCTCACCAGGCTTAAAGCCCCAACCAAATGCCCTCACCACCCCTAATAAAGATGAACGATAGATGGTTAGATAGATGGATAGAGGGTGACCCTATGTAAAAGAGGACTGGGCTCCTGTATCGTTAACAGTTGCGCAGTGTATTTCAGCAGGTGTCATTGGTCTGCGTGCAGCACCAGGGGAAATTCCCTCTTCATCACAACAGTTAAAGCTGCAGGAGCCCTGCCCTCTTGACCAGATGCAAAAGAAGGCAGGGCTCCTGCAGCTTTAACTGCTGCAATTAAGAGGGAATTTCACCCAGTGCTGCATGCATATAAATGGCAACCTCTGAAATTCCCTTTTCAATACAACTGTTAAAGGTACAGGAGCCCTATCCTTCTTTTCATATGGACACCCTGGATAGATAGAGAATAGACACATATAGACTTCCATCCCTGATCTGCACCAAGCAGGATACAACACTTTAAAAATGGGTTGAAAACGGTATATGTAATGTGTCCTGGGCCTGAACAGTTGTCAAAATCATTATAAACTGTTATAAGCAGTAGTGTCGATTCTGCCTTTGTCACACTCTCATTGAGGAGCGTTGAATGTTTTTCAGCCCAAGAGTCAAAATCATTTTTGGAGAATTTCTTGGGATCCATGCTCCAGTGGTGAGTGGGTGTGGTGTTTCCCCACAATTGAGTATCTTGTATACATCTAGCTTAGTATGTCTGGGGGAAGGAGTATATAAAGAGTGACTGAGGGGAGGAGTTAGAGTAGGGTGACCATATGAAAAGGAGGACAGGGCTCCTGTATCTTTATCTGTAATGTAGAAAAGGGAACTTCAGCAGGTGTCAATTGAAGAGGGTGGAATTCTCTCTTCATCAACACAGTTAAAGCTGCAGAAGCCCTGCCCTCTTTTGTATCTGGCCACTCTACTACAGCTAGTGTAGCTTTAACTGTTGTGATGAAGAGGGAATTTCACCCACTTCAAATGACACCTGTTGCAATTCCCTTTTCTACATTACTGTTAAAGATACAGGAGACCTGTCCTCCTTTTCATATGGTCACCCTAAGTTAGAGAGTTATTGTTAGGGGATTGGGTTGCTGAGTTTGGTTGGGAGTGGAGGTTGGAATTGTTTGTGGAGTGAGAGGAGATTAATTGCTAGGGATTTAGGATTGGTGTGGAGAGAGAGAGAGAGAGAGAGAGAGAGAGAGAGAGAGAGGTGGTTGGTGAGTGGGGAGTTTGGATTGAGCAGGATTAGAAGCATTATATTTTCATTTAAATAAGGTGACCATATGAAAAGGAGGACAGGGCTCCTGTATCTTTAACAGTTGCATAGAAAAGGGAATTTCAGCAGATGTCATTTGTATATATGGAGAACCTGGTGAAATTTCTTCTTCATCACCACAGTTAAAGGTGCAGGCCCTCTTTTAAATCTGGTCACTCTAGTATAGCTCCTGCACCTTTAACTGTGGTGATGAAGAGGAAATTTCACCAGGTTCTCCATATATACAAATGACACCTGCTGAAATTCCCTTTTCTTTGCAACTGTTAAAGATACAGGAGCCCTGTCTTCCTTTTCATATGGTCACCCTAATTTAAAGCTTTTAACATGACAATAAACTTATTATTATTTTGTTAGCTACTAAATACCACATGTCAGCTTGGCATTATTTACCCGCCTCGCAGTTATCAAACACCCACACCAGAACATACCCACAGTACATTTAAAAAAAAACAGATCCCTCATAACTAGGGGAAAGGTTTTATTTAACCCTCCCTCTGGTTTTCAAGTTTAAGAACCTCGTGTGGCACAGAGTGATAAGTGGCAGTTACTGCAGCCGAAACTCTCCCCACGGCCTGAGTTCAATCCCAGCGGAAGCTGGTTCTCAGGCAGCCGGCTCAGGTCGACTCAGCCTTCCATCCTTCCGAGGTCGGTAAAATGAGTACCCAGCTAGGTGGGGGAAAGGTAACTGTGACTGGGGAAGGCAATGGCAAACCACCCCGCTACAAAGTCTGCCAGGAAAACATCAGCGAAAGCAGGCGTCCCTCTAGGAGTCAGCAATGACTCAAGTGCTTGCATGAGAGGTTCCTTTCCTTTCCTTCAGTTTTTCAAGTGGTGATGCTTGACCTGAGAAGGGTTTATGCGACGGGCCTGGTATAGGTGTAACGTCGCAGTGAGACCAAATGCAAATGGGATTGGACAAAGGCAAAAACAGTGGGGCAAATTACTCCAAATCCCAGCATATTTTAGCTTATAGCTCTTGCTCCTAGTTAGAAAGCATTAGGAGAAGCATTTTGGGAGTGGGGGGGGGGGAAACCCTACAAGAGCTCAGCATAGGATGGAGGCCTCCACTATTTGGGTGTCCAGCCCATTGGATTGCACTCTTACAGCTCCTCTAAACAAGCTGTTTAGAGCGGCTTCATGATTGGTCACTCACGGAAGTTTCCTGAACAATTTCATGATGCTGTGATCCTCCACCAGATTAAAATGAGCTTGTATTTTTATGAATCTGACTGGAAGGTTCTGATTCATGTGTATTATTATCGTTGTTGTTGTTGTTGTTGTTGTTGTTGTTGTTGTTGTTATTTATACCTCGCCTTTTTTCCAGTACTGGGACTCAAGTTGGTTTACAAGATTACCCTACCCTGTGCCTGCTTACCCTACCCTGTGCCTGTTTGCATTCTCTTCCCCTCCTTATTGTTTTACTAGGATTTTATTAGATTGTAAGCCTATGCGGCAGAGTCTTGCTATTTACTGTTTTACTCTGTACAGCACCATGTACATTGATGGTGCTATATAAATAAATAATAATAATAATAATAATAATAATAATGTACAATTAAAACATATAAATATAAATTACAAAAGTTAAAATAGAATTAAACCTGCAGTAAAATTAAAAACATGTTTAAAAAAGTAAAAAAAACCTATCATATTAAAAGGCAGGGGAATCCAATGCATTAACACTGGTCCAGTATTGTTCCAAAAACCTGCTGAAACAAAAACAAAGTTTTTGCCTGCCTCCAAAACTGTAGTCCAGAGGGAGCCAGCCTAGCCGCCCTGGGAAGGGAGCAGCCACCGAGAAGGCTCTCTCCTGCGTACCCATCAGGCATGCCTGGGATGTTGGTGAGAGTAAGAAAAAGGCTTCCCCAGAAGATCTCAGACCACAGGCAGGCTCATATGGGAGAATACGGTCTTTCAGATAACCTGGACCCAAGCCGTAGAAGGCTTTCTAGGTGATAACCAGCACTTTGAATTGTGCCCGGAAATGGACCGGAAGCCAGTGGAGCTGTTTTAACAGGGGAGATGTATGCTCCCTGTAACCAGCCCCAGTCAACATTCTGGCTGCAGCTCTTTGAACCAGCTGGAGTTTCCGAACAGTCTTCAAAGGCAGCCCTACGCAGAGTGCATTACAATAATCCAAATGGGATGTAACTAAGGCATGTGTCACCGTGGCCAGGTCCGACATCTCATTCTGTGAAGTAGCAGCAGGAGGGGTGTTTCTTTCTTCTTCTTCTTTTTAAAAAAAATACTTTTGGGGTGGTTTAGTGCAAATTCACACTTGGATTAATGCACATTAGGGCTAATGGGTGCTTAAATTGAGATGCATTAGTATTAATGTGCACTTACACAAGTGGAATGAAATTCTCATTGCTCTCTAACGAAACATCCAATTCTGTCAATGAGTGGGTGACAGAATGAAAGGCACCTGGCACTCTGTGAAAAATGGACAGAATGTGTACTTTCAAAGATGCACACAATTGATGTGTACATCTGGAAAAAATAGGGGTGGGCAAACTTGCCCCATCACCTCTGTCTTTCACCCCCACTCACCAGGCCCTGTGAGCCTCTTCTGTGGCTTGGCTTGGCCTGGTGAGCACTCAGCAGTTACCTGCCCATGCGCTGAAATTGCACACCTTCCCTTCCTAGTCAATGCAGGCTGCCATTGATGCAATGGAGAGAAGTGTGCAATTTCCGGAACCTCTGTAAATTGTGCATCCCTCCCCCTCTCTTCCGCTGATGGAGGCATTACAGGCCCCATTGATGTAAGAGTAAAAGCCTTGTCAGAACTTGGGGGGGGGGCATGCTCATGTCTGCATGACTAGGTCTGTGGGGGGCAGAAGTGGGAGGTTCACAGGACTCCTGGGCGCTCTTGGGTGCCCATGGCATTCCTAGGGAAAATATGCATGAAAATAAATGTGGAGAAAATACTAGGGCTGTGCAGCACCTCGGGCTGAAGCCCTGAATCTGAGGTGGTTTGGGCAAAGCCCGAGGCACCCTGAAGCCAAACCAATTGGCTCCAAAGCTTTGTGGTACCTCGGTGCTTCGGAGTGGCCCTCAGTGGTTCCTTACCTGCTGCCTCTGCCACCGTCCACCTCCACCACCGCCGTCCTTGCATCTGGCAGCTTCCACTGCCACCGACACATAGGACCGGAAGTAGGTCACGTGGCCTACTTCCGGTCATATGCGGCAGCGGGAGCCGCCGGACGCAAGGACGGCAGTGGTGGCGGGCGGCGGATGGTGGAGGAGGCAACAGGTAAGTGGGGAAAGGGAGCCTTTTCTGGATGCCGCCTGCACAGCCCAGCACCCAGAAAAGTCCGAGTCACCTCAGAGGGCCTGAATTTCACCTCGGCTTCAGCACCGAGGTGGGTCGGGCAACCCCCGAAGCACCCCCGTGCCGAATCGGGTCTTCTTCAAGGGCTCCGAGCTGGCCTCCAACGTGGATCGGGGTGGGTGGGTGCACAGCCCAAAAAATGCACACGGGGAAAGAAGAAGACAAGCCTTGCAATCTGATATGGATTTGAGTCGGAATAAGCTTCAAGATGGAGTTCGGGGAACTTCAGCAAGGGCTTCATCCAGGAGCCTTTCCTGTTACCTCCTGGAGACGCTAGAGTTAGGAAACTGGGACCTTTTGTATATCACTGCCACTGAGCTTCCACAAAGGCTGTACCTACAGACTCTCCCTGTTATGCTTGTTAGATGTCTGCAAGCCCTCCCAGCACCATGTCCAATCAGTAGGATGGCTGGATTACAAAGTGCCTTGTAACCGACAGAGCAATTGTCATAATATACAGGATTTGTACAGAATAATAAGGGCTCGTGGAGAATGTTCCAGTTGGGGATCAGAAACCTGACCAATTTCTGCCTCACCCTGAGTCTTTCGTTTCTCTGTGTCTGAATCATCCAGCTGTAAAAAGAAGATAACAGCACTGTCTTTCCTCATTGTAAGGATTAATACATTAAAGATTATGAGGTGCTCAAATAGTACAGTCAAAAAAAAAAAACTGGTGTGTGTGTGGGGGGGGGGTCATAAGGACCTTGGATGGATAGCTAATTCCTTCTCCCACCATACTGTAAAAAAGCGGCTTTAGCACTCGAGGCAATGGAATGTATTAAAGTTACTGTCTGCTGACTCATGGCTACAGAGCAAGGGGAGGAATTAAATATTTAATAAAGGATGAAAAGAGCAGTGGAGTGTGTAGTATTTTACCACTTGCTTACAATTCTGGCAATTACCAAGTAAAACAGTAACGATATTGCCAAAAGAAGGAGCAGGAGGGGAAAGGGAAAGAAATTACAGACATACCTGGTTCAAAACTCTTTGCTAAATGCTAAGGCTAGATCAAGCTGTTGAAAGTAGGGCTGTCTACGGACCCCCCAATCCACTCTGGATCCCGATCCGGACCTTTCAGATCAGGTCCGCTTCGCTTCGGTCGATCTGGATCTGGAAGGTCCTCGCTGCTGCAGATCCAGATCCGGATCCGGAGCTCAGTTTTCCCCTCATAGACTTCCATTGCAAATGTAAAACGCCTATAACTTTTTTAGTTTTCAAGTTAGAAATGTGAAAATGGGCACCATGATAGCTTCTACTTTTTTTTTTTTAATTTTTAGAATTTTTATTTTTCTACATTACTTAAACATACACATTTACATTTCACATAAAAACAACAACAACAACAACAACTTACTGCATAATTTTGAATATTGAATACATAATATCTTATCTTAATAACATAATCAAAATTAACAGACAAGTGCACCCTCCACCTCAGGATCTCATTCCTGATTCCAGAATCTCATACTTTCTTCTGCTGGTGGTTTCCCACTTCCTTTAGAAAACACAAATATTAGGAACTGTTTCCAAATTCCTTCAAAATCATTTGATTTAGCTATACCTCTTCTCCATTTAATATTACTTGTTAATTTATCATTAATAGCTATATCCCATACTTCTTTATACCATTCTTCAATAGAATATTCCCCTTGAATCTTCCAGTTCCTAGCTACAATCAATCTTGCTGCGATCAACAAATTCGTTATCAGTTCCTTAATTTCCTTTTTACATTTAAAGTCTTCTTCAAATAGTGACAGCAATGCAACTTTTGGTGTTCGTTCTATCTTCATTTCCACAATTTCTTCAATCTCCAAAAACACCATCTTCCACAATTTCTGAACATAGTTACATTCCCACCACATATGCAAATACGTTCCTTTAACCCCACAACCTCTCCAACAATTTTCTGATTGCTGATTGTTTATCTTATTCAATCTAACCGGAGTTAGGTACCACCTCCATACAATTTTAAAATAATTCTCTTTTATTCTTACTGACATATTTCTCAATGCTCTTTGTTTCCATAATCCCTCCCAACCCTGTTGTCCTATTTGTACCTTCAAATCTGTCTCCCAAACCATTTTACCCGAATTATCCACCGTCCCTTTCTCCACCAATATTCTATATATTTCACTCATCAACCCTTTTAACACTGTTCTTTTCTCCCTTTCATTATCTTTCTTAACTATTAGTTCCTCAAACTTTGTTAATTCTCTACAATCTCCATTATCTCTTACCCACTTTTTAGTCCACTGTTCTAATTGCCTATAATTTAACCAGGTTAATTTTTTATCCTTCAAAACCTCTTCCATATCCTCTCTTATACTCATTCCTCTTAACCAATCCCTTAATTTCATTTTATTTTTTTCTATTAAAACTTTACTTAATCTACTCTTTAATTCCTCCGGGAAATTCTTCAACATTATTACCGGTGACAAAGGAGAGCTGCTTGGAAGCAGCTCCCCTTTATATTTACTCCAAATTTCCCAGTGAGACCTCAAAAGCGGGTTATTTATACTTTCCACCCATTTTTTTTTCCTTCCATAAAAAATACATTTTCCAATTTAGTCTCTATATTACTCGTAATTTTTTCTTCCATCCAATCTAATTCCCCTAATCCTGTAATTGCCTCCACTATACATCTTAATCTATTAGCTACATAATATAATTTAATATTCGGGAGACCCAATCCTCCCTTTTTTTGGCTCAAATACCATTTACTTTTATTTACCCTCGCTTTCTTATCACCATTACAATAATTATTTATAATCCTTTGCCAACTTTTTAGCTCTAATTCTGAAATTTTTATTGGTAGCATCCTGAACACAAAATTAATCTTTGCTAAAATCTTCATTTTTATTAATGCTATTCTTCCAAACCAAGATAAATTTAACCTTTTATATTTCTCCAATTTTGCTAAAATCTCTTTTTTTTAACACATTTAAATTCTCTTTCTCTAAACTCTCTAGCTTCTGCGTGATTTTTATTCCCAAATATCTAATCTGATTCTTAACTCTCATTTCTCTTCCCTTTTCTTCCCAATCCTTCTCTTCCTTTTTAGTATAATTAAACCATGATAGCTTCTAAACAGATGCTTAGTCATGGCCACTTTGAAGGAATTGGGATCATCCCCTGATTTTGGGGAAAATTTTAAAAGATTTCCCCCATTTACAGAAATGCAGTTATCTCTGTCGTTTTTCAAGATACACACATGTAACTAGGCACCATGATAGCTTTCACATAGGACATTAGGCATGGCCACGTTGAAGGAAATCAGACCATGCCCTGATTTTTGGGGAATTTTAAAAAATATTTCCAACTAACTCCTCCAAACACAGCTCCAGAAAAATCCACTCCTCACTGACCAAAATCCTACCCCACAAAGACAGGGAAAGAAAAGTTTCTCTGTATGCCTCTGGCTTAGTCCCCCCTCCAACATTGGGATTGGAGGATGCTTCACATGGGGTGATCACTTATCAGCACGATTGGGAGATGAAGCTGTCTATCAACACCGAAAAAAGCTTATTTCCCCCTCCCGCTTTTACCCATTAAATAAAAATTCATTGCAGCCAAACCCCTGAACAGATATTTCTGAAAATCTACACAAACGACCCCCCAATGAGCAATCTCTAAGCTCATTAATTTTCAGGGGTCTTCCTTTAAAAATAAAGAAGTTATAGGCATTTCTTCACCCAATACAATTCAAAAAACTGTCCAAAATGGCATCCGAAGCTCCAGATCAATGCGAAGTGATCCGAACTGAAGTGAACCACTTCACCTCAATCTGGAGGTCCCTTGACCCGATCCAGATCCAAATTTAGCGGGTCCAGATCGGGTCACTCTGCTCCAGATTCGGGGATCCAAAACGGAGTGGAGCACAGCCCTAGTTGAAAGTTCAGTGTGAATTTTGGGGTCTTTGAAGGCAAAACCACCTCCCTGTTCTGTATTTCTGGGTGGGTCCCCCACATTTTTCAGAGGGTCTGAAACACAGCAGAACTCCCTTGCGAATCTGATCAGATGGCAGGTAACTAGGGATGTAGGAGGATTTGGTTTCAGTTTGCCAATCTTTTAAAAATGCCCCATTCACAACTCTGAACATTTATGTGACTGGGAGAACATGTGTGTGTGTGTGTGTGTGTGTATTAGGGGTGTGCACGGACCCCCCACTCTGCTTCACTTTAAGATCCGCCATTTTCGGATCGGGCCCGCTCCGCCCCGCCCCCACTCTGCCTGTGCCCACTCCGCTCCGCTCGGAGCTCCGGATCCGGATCGGAGCTCCGGTCCCCCCCCATAGGGGGGGTTACCGGACCCTGCCGCCATCGCCGCCCATGCGGCGACGGCGGCAGAGCCCGGTAAGGAGGAGGGGGGCCTTACCTGCCTCCGTCCGTGGTCCGTCGCCGTCTTCAATTGAGCCCGTGGTTCCACCAGGAAGTCTGGGCCGCAAGTGCGGCCCAGACTTCCTGCTGGAACCACAGGCTCAATTGGAGACGCTGACGGACCACGGACGGAGGCAGGTAAGGGAGAGGAGGGCGGGGGGCATTACCGGGCCCTGCTGCCGTCGCCGCATGGGCGACAGCGACAGCGGCAGGGCCCGGTAAACCCCACTTACCTTTCCGGCGGAGCTCCGGATCGAGGCGAAGGATCCGCCTTCACCTCGATCCTCTTCGCCACGCTCCGCCGGCCCCCCAATCCTCTTCGCCTCCGCCTTAAGGGCAGGCGAAGCCCCCCGCTCCGCTACTGCTTCTCCGGTCCGATTAGAAGCGGAGCACATCCCTAGTGTTTATATATATATATATATATATATATATATATATATATATATATTCTCTCTTTTAAATGTGTCCTTTACACAAAGCAGGATATAGCACTTCGAAAAGAGTTTGAAAACAGTATTTGGAATGTATCCTGGGCCCCAACAGTTGTCAATACTAGGGCTGTGCAGGGACCCCCTTATCCACCTCGGAGGCTGATCCGGAGCCCCCAAAGTAGCTCCGATCCACCTCGGGGCTGCCTCGGGAGTTCCTGATCTTCCTCGGTGCCGAATTCAGACCCTCTGAGGTGACTCAGAGTTTTCTGGGTGCCAGCTGTGCAGCCGGCACCCAGAAAACTCTCCCCACTTACCTGGTGCCTACACTGTCTGTCTTAACAGGTAAGCCCCCTCCCCTCTTCTCCACTTACCTGCATCTGTTGCCGCTGCCGCCACTGGCTTGCATCAGGCAGCTTCTACTTGAGGACGCTGAAGACCGGAAGCAAGCCACGGCGTGCTTCTAGCCTTCACTGTCCTTGAGTTTAAGCGGCTGGACGCAAGCTGGCAGCGGATGCAGGTAAGTGGGGTAGGTGTAGGGGGGCTTACCAGGGTCAGCCACTGCGGCCGCTGGCTTACATCCAGTGGCAGCAGCGGACGCAAGTAAGTGGGGAAAGGGGAGGGGGCTTACCTTCTGCCTCCGTCACTGCCGCCATCTTTCTTCTGGCAGCCTTTTATTTCCGGGGGCGGCACCGGAAGCTGCCAGAAAAAAGATGGTGGCAGCGATGGAGGCAACAGGTAAGGAGTCAGGTGGGTAGGGAAGGGGCCGGCTCTGAAGCGCCGAGGTGGCCTGAAGCTTTGGAGCCAATTGGCTTCAGCTTCAGACTGCCTCAGCCTTCACCCGAACCACCCCCATCTGCTTCAGATTTGGGGTTCGGATCTGAGGCGGTGCACAGCCCTCGTCAATACTGTTATAAACCATTTTAAAGCAGTAGTGTAGATCCTGCACATATTTCTGCTTTGATGTGTTTGTGGGGGGGGGGAGTGCACACTTTAAAAAATGTACATATTACGAAATGCACGACTTTAAAAATGTACAATTTAAAGTTGTGCATTTTTAAGTTGTGCATTTTCACATTGTGTTTGTGTATGTGTGTTTAAACTGTACACTTAAATACTCCCATTTTATGCTTTAACGGGGGGGAAAGTTCACACTTTTTTAAAAAAATGCGCACATTAAGAAATGCACAGCTCTAAAAATGCACAACTTAAATGCAAACTTTTTTATATTCCCATTCTCTTGCTTTAAAGGGAGGCATGTGTTAAGGAATAACACAATTGAAAGCAGTGGTGCGTGTTTTTAAGTTGTGCATTTTTAAAAAATAAAATAAATGCATTTTCATATTTCAATGGGGGAAAGTGTGCACTTTTGGAAAATGGGCCGTTTTCCCATCCGAATGAAGCAAATAAATAAATATAAAACACCCAATGGCTGCAAGAGGAAGCTGAGCTTTGAAGTAAACTTTGCAGAATATCATTGAGCTAAAAGTGTGCCTTTTTTGAATGCAAATCCAGATTCTGGAACATGCACACTTTCTGCCACCGGGGTTGAAGGCAGGTTGAATTTGTCCTTCAGAAGGGCCAGGGGAGTGAATTCAATTTAAAAACAAAGCAAAACAAAATTCTCATACATCGCTACAAGGTTTTTTTTATTTCTATTTTTGGAGTGGTTGAAAATAAACAGCCATGTGTGTGTGCATGTGTCAGGGATGCTTTAGGGTGGATTCCTGCATTGAGCAGGGGGTTGGACTCGATGGCCTTGTAGGCCCCTTCCAACTCTGCTTTTCTATGATTCTATGATTCTATGTGTGTGGAGGAGTTCATGTATTTTTCCTTCATTTTCCCTTGTTTTCTGTTTTTTTGTTTTGTTTTCCTCTGCATCTTCATATCTCTAGTTGGGAGCTAACTAAGTATGTTCCTCAGAAACAGGGCTTGAGTTTTCTCTGTTCTTCCTCCCTTCCAAACCCTTTTCTTTTTGCATCATGTTTTTGTTTTTTTGTTTTTGTTTTTAAGATTGTAAGTTTGAGAGCACAAACTTAAAGATCTTTGTAAGTTGCTCCAGGAGACATTTTCCTGTGGGGGTGGGATGGGGTTAAAGAACCATAGAATCATAGAATAGCAGAGTTGGAAGGGGCCTATAAGGCCATCAAGTCCAACCCCCTGCTCAATGCAGGAATCCACCCTAAAGCATCCCTGACAGATGGCTGTTCAGCTGCCTCTTGAATGACTCTAATGTGGGAGAGCCCACAACCTCACCAGGCAACTGATTCCATTGTCGTACTGCTCTAACAGGAATTTTTTCCTGATGTCCAGCCGGAATTGGGCTTCCTGTCACTTGAGCTCATTATTCCGTGTCCTGCACTCTGGGAGGATCGAGAAGAGATCCTGGCCCTCCTCTGTGTGACAACCTTTTAAGTATTTGAAGAGTGCTACCATGTCTCCCCTCAGTCTTCTCTTCTCCAGGCTAAACACAGTTTAAATAAATAAATGCAGTATATGTGTTCCTGAATATATGCTTCCCGCCCAACAGCGTTTGAGCGGGAAAACAACGGTTGTGGGTTGAGAGGGGCCAAAAAGGAGAGGGCTCACGTGGCTCAGTATGTGAGCCTCGTGAGCCTGGGGTGGGGCCACGGCTATAAAAGGCCGCACCGCCCGAGGCTCGGCCTCTTTCGGCTTTTCGGCTGTCGATCGGGCAGCATGGACGAGGAGACCCTTCTCAGCGGCAAATTTGGCGGCCTGGAGGCTTGACTGCGGCGGCAGGGCTTCCTCGCATCCTAGTGATGCGGCAGCTTTGGCGAGCGGCGGCGACGGCGTCCTTCTCTTTTTCAACTTGTTTGGGGGAATAGGGTGGAGGCCTGAACGAGCTTGGGGGTTGTTGGGGCTGCCTTCGGGTGGGCTTTTTGCCCGGGCCTTGTCACTTTTGGGTGTAGGGCTTGCTCTCATCCCAACGACGCGGAGGCTTTTGCGAGCAACTGATGGTGTCCTTCTTTATTTAACCGGCCTGGGAGAAAGGGTGGAGGCTTGAACGGGCTTAGGGCATTTTGGTCTGCTTCCTACTGGCTTTTGCCCGGCCCTGGTCCCTTGTGGGGTTCTGAGTTTTTGGGGACGGGCTGTTCGGGGGGGCTCCCTCCTAGTGGGTTAAGCGGCTTGGGCCTTTTCAATACACCGGCGGTTTGGAATCCTTAGGGACAAAACCACCCTTTCTATAGCCCCTCTCTTCCCAGTTCCAGCCCCATTTTAGCCAACTCCCCCTCGCCTTCATAGTTTTATTCTGTACATTCCCGTTCATTGTAGTGTCCCTGTTCAGCCTTTCTGCTTCGTGTGTTGCCCACGGGGCCCATATAATTGATTTCTGTAGAGTGTTTTGCCCTGCAGTATTGGGCTTGGTCTCAAATGCGTTTGAGCCAGCCATTTTGCTGAAGCTAAGGTGGGCACCGGCTTATATTGGTTATAAGGGGATAATTTGAAAAGTTTAGTTTCACTTTTGGTTCCCAATCGTATTTTGGTTTATTCCCTCAGCTTTTAGTTTGGTTTCATTTTTCTGGCCTAATTCTTGGTTTGTTATTCCCAAACTGCAAGTTTTATTGCCCAGAATTATTTTAGGTGCGGCTAAATTGTGAATTTTATTTTATTCTATTTTATTTTATTTTATTTACATATCTTCAGTTGGCAATTTTGTTTTAGTTCATCTATCTAATCTGGTTATTATTGGCTAATTGATTTTAAATTCTAGTTTAATTGTAATTGAATTTAATTAATAAATTTTAATTTTAATTTTTTTCCCTTGTGTGTGCTTCCCCACAGATAAAGCTTATCATGCCTCCCAAGAAAGGTCGCGGGGGGAGTAAAGGAAAGGGCAAGGCACCTCGTTTGCCTGCAAAGCGCCCTATCCAAGCAACATTGTCTTCTTCATCTGATGATGAAGACTCTTCAATGTCTTTGGTTTTACAACGCATTGCTGCCTTGGAGCGCGACAACGCGGCTCTCAAGCAACAACTGAAAGCAAGAGATGCAAAGTCTAAAAGTAGTAGGCAGAGGAGTAAAAGAGCTGGTGATTTACCTGCAGTTATTTTTCAGAGCAATCTTCAGTGGCGCAAGCAGTAGACGCAGCACAGGATGATTCTACTTCCGTGCAGGTTTCTGTGGCCTCTCAAGCTACAGCATCTTCATCAGTGGCTATGTCCACCCCGGCACCATCTGCAAGTTCCTCACGCAATGAGTATCATTGCACCACAGCAGGTTATACATCTCCACCATTTGCACACTGGGGAATGCCTCCGTGGGCCATGAGCCCATTTTGGCCTTTTTCTAGGCCTATTGAGTTAGAGGACTCACAGGAAGTGGAAACTCTGGTACAGGCAACTCCAGAAGCATGTGTGTCTTTATGGCAACCCACACCCAACTCTACGGGGCAAGCTGTAGCTGAGACTCATACATTAGCAACCCCTCTTATAGAATCTACTACTCCTGCGCCAGCTAGAGCTTCGCAAACTACACAAACTGAATCTGAAACCAGTAAAGAGGAACCAAAGTGTGATCCTTATTCCTCCACTAAAGGGTCTAATATCCCTTATGGAGCAATTTCTACGCCCATAGGGTATCATTTATTACCTGCCACCAAAGAAAAGATTTGGAAGGACGAATTTGTCGATCTATTCTCTCTCTTATTTAGAGAAGAAGAACAGAAAGACAAGGATAACAACAAAGAAAGAGATCAGGAACGTAGTAGGAAGAAAAAGGTGGAGAGAACCTGGGCCAATTGGTTGGCCGGATATATAATATTTATGGGGGTGGCTTTATTGAAGCACCCCGAAAAGGCTACAGTGTTAATTAAATATTTGGATATAATTTTTCGATGTTACGCTGAATATGTCGGTCCTGCATGGCTTGGGTATGATCAGGCTTTTAGATTGAAGGCCCAGTTTAACCCAGAAGTTAAATGGGACATGAAAGAGCCGGAATTATGGCTGCAATTTATGACCCTGGCTAAACCAATCTCTGGTGAAAGGGCGGACAGTGAACATATTATATCACACCCGGCTGGGTCCTTTCAGCACAAAGGGCCTGCCGGGCAGTCGGTTCAACCCCGATTATTGTGCTGGGAGTTTAGCTCCAAGGGCACTTGTGCACTGACACAGTGCAAATTCAAGCACGAATGCTCCATTTGCGGTGGGGCTCACCCATACTCCAATTGTCCCAAGATTAAAGGATCCAAAGGTGGAAGAGAATTCCGCCCTGGTGGCAAGCCCAACGTTTCCAGCCCTGTTACAAAAGAGACCCAGCCCAATTAAGATTCAAGAATTATCCTTAGCATTGTGTGATTACCCACGTCAGGATGATGCGTTATTTCTTTTCAATGGATTTATGTTCGGTTTTAGAATCCCTTTCCAAGGTCCTAGGACCTCAGTTTTTTCCAAGAATCAGGCTTCCATTAATGCAATGGAGGATCTGGTACGGGAAAAAATTCTAAAGGAAGTGAAAGCTGGTAGGGTTTTAGGCCCGTTTGCACAACCTCCCCTGCCTAGTTTGAGGGTTTCTCCCTTGGGCATTGTGCCTAAGAAAACCCCTGGGGAATATTGCTTAATTCACAACTTATCTTTCCCCCCGGGGGGTTCAGTTAATGATTTTATCCCAGCTCAATTATGCACAGTTCACTATACCTCTTTTGACACCGCCGTCCGGATGGTACGACGGTGTGGTATAGGGGCATTAATGGGGAAGTGCGATATTAAATCTGCCTTCCGCCTTTTACCAGTGCATCCAGCAGACTTTGAGCTGCTTGGGTTTTCGTTCCAAGGGCATTTTTATTTGGACAGGGCTTTGCCAATGGGATGCGCTGTGTCTTGTTCGGTTTTTGAGAGTTTCAGCTCATTCCTCGAGTGGTATTGGCAGCGTAGAACTCGATCTCAGAACTCTGTCCATTATTTGGACGATTTTCTTTTCGCTGGGGTGGCTTCTTTGCCCCAATGTGCTCAGTTCATGCTGGAGTTTCAGGAAATGGCTTCCAGCCTAGGGGTGCCCTTGGCTCAAGAAAAGACGGAGAGTCCTTCTTCTTCATTAACTTTTCTGGGCATCCAGCTGGATTCCTGCAAGCAATCTTGTAGTCTTCCCAGAGATAAGCTAGAATCTCTCAAAGAACTTGTAGAGACCATATCCAAGGCACATAAAATCACTCTGAGGCAACTTCAGGAGCTTGTAGGCCACCTGAATTTTGCCTCCAGAGTGATAGCTCCAGGTAGGGCATTTTCCAGACGATTATGCGATGCGATGAAAGGGGTCAAACGACCCCTTCATCGCATTTGGGTATCGGCAGAGATGAGAGCTGATTTGGAGGTTTGGGCTTCATTCTTGAACCAATTCAATGGCATTTCCTTTTGGAGGGCTGACTTGCTGTTAGAAGCGCAGCTACAGGTGCACTCAGATGCATCAGGGTCATATGGCTTCGGGGTGATCCTTAAGGATCGCTGGTGCACCCAACAATGGCCAATGAGTTGGAGGAGGAAAGGCATTTGGCGTGACTTGACCTTTCTGGAATTTTTTCCTATTGTTGTGGCAGTCTGGCTATGGGCTGACCTACTTTCCAACTCATCCATACATTTTTGGTGTGATAACCAAGCCACGGTACAGGTAGTCAACTCACTATCTTCCAAACAAGAGGGTAATGAGACTAGTCAGAGCTTTAACGCTACGTTGCCTTCAATTTAATATCATATTTTATGCAAGGCATGTTCCCGGCCTGGATAATGGAATCGCTGATGCTTTGTCGTGCAACCAGATTTCCAGGTTTCGGGAGTTGGCCCCAGCAGCCCGGCAGTTGCCAGACCCCATGCCCGGGCACTTGTGGGATCTTGGAGGGACCAAGCGTTGAAAGCCATGAAGAGGTCTGTGGCCCCAGGTACCAGAGCGCTATATGAGCACGCAGGTAGGGAATTCCATGCATTCCGGATTTCCTTAGGTTTAGCTGCTCAATGGCCCATACCTATAGAACAGTTCTGATGCAGTTCTGTGTGGTTTCACACAATAGAGGCGTAGCCATTAGGACCTTGAAAGGGAAATTGGCAGGTTTGTCATTCGAGGCTAAGATTATGGGGTTTGAGGACACAACCTTGGACCCTAGAATCAGACGTATGCTTGAGGGCTGGGCTAGAATTACACCAACCCCTTCAGACAAATGCAAGCCGATTACCCCTGAAATACTAATTGGACTGTGTCAACAGTGGGCAGCGTTATGTTCATCACCTTATGAGCAGGATTTGTTTCATGCAGGTGCCTTGGTAATGTTTTTTGGTGCTTTCCGAGTTAGCGAGGTATTGGCATCCTCTAAGAAGGATGTGTCCAACAAAGCCTTTCAGATTCAGGACATCTCAATCCTTGGGGATGAGATTAGGATTGCCCTCAGGCAATCTAAGATGGATCAGAGAGCTAGAGGTACCAGTGTAATATTAGCGTCTGCTAGATGTACGGAAATTTGCCCGGTGGCATCAATGAGAGCCTTTCTATTTGCGAGAGGTCTTGGACAGGGCTACTTATTTCGGCATGTTGACAAATCTCCTTTAACCAAGTTTCAGTTTTGGGCGGTAGCCAAGAAAGCCTTACAAGCAATGGGCTTGGACAATTGCCAATTCGGAACCCATTCTTTCCGTATTGGAGCAGCATCTACAGCAGCAGTGGCCGGGATGCTTGAAACTAGGATTCGAGCCATTGGAAAATGGCGTTCCAGAGCATTCAAGTCGTATGTGTGCTACTAATCATTGGTATTAATGGTTTTTTCTGTTCATCAGATGTTGTGTCAAGATCGGAGCCTCCTCTGATTCTTATATGTGGACACAGTATGGTGTTCTGGGCCAGTCGCAGAGCGTCTCGGACGAACGTGGGTTCACAGCTGAGGCTTGGACTGGAAGCCGCCGTACACTGGGTTGGACAGCGAGGTTTGAGATGGGGAGGGCTATTTCACACATTATCGCAGTTTGAGTTTAAGTTTGGCCCTCCGCAGGTGTTAGTGATTCACCTGGGAGGTAATGACCTGGGCCTTCTAAAAGGAAAGGCCCTAATTATACAGGCTAAGGAGGATTTCGATTATATTTGGACACGATGGCCACTGACGTGGATCATATGGTCTTGCATGTTGCCTCGGCGCCATTGGCATGAGGGACATAATATTAAAGGTTTAAATAGGGCAGTTCACAAGGTGAACAGAGAAATTAGGGCATTTTTGTGGGGTAAGTGGGGATGGGTCATCCCGCACCCGGACATTGTACCAGACAAGACAGAGCTATACAGGGCAGATGGCGTCCACCTTTCCGATGCAGGAAATGATATTTTCCTGCAGGATCTGAGTATGGGACTGCGGGATTTTTTCCTGGGTCGGTGGGGGAAAGAGGACCTAAGCTGAGGCTTGGTCCCCTTTTGTGGCAGGAAGCTGCGGGAATCTAAACCTAGAACAGGGACGGTGAGCCACTGGCACCCTTGGCGGTGAGCTGCATAGCCAGAGGACCTGCTCCTCGGGGTTGTGCGGCTCACGAGTCAGGCTATGGTGTGCAGTTGGAGACCATGCTCTCTGCATCTACCCACTGTCCCTTATGGCAGCGGGCAGGGGTGCAGTGGGATGGTCTCACCACACTATCAGAGTGTCGTACAGGCAGGGAGCCAATGGACCAGCTTCTTGCCTGGAGAGTGGCTCGCCCTTTGGCAGGCAGTAGGCCTGAGTAGATGTGAGATTCCCGCACTGTCATACTCAGATCAGGGGAGGGAGGGATTAACATAATTATTCAATAAAGAGGCCCTAGTTATACCCAATGCTCTGGTGTCTGTGTCTTCTTTCATGCATCCTCCCTCACCCACAAATGCTCACCGCATTCAGTTTTAACATTCTCCCTTCAGTAGGTATTGACCTTACACAAAAACCTTCAGAGAATAGTGCAAATGAGTTTAGTCGCTCCTCAGAGCTGTTGTTCTTAATGGACTGGCATGGAATAGTGGTGACAACTGAACATCTGTTTGGAGGTACCTCTAATAATTGACAATTGAAATGCCTCACAAGCTGATGTTTTTGGGGTTTTTTTTGCTTGAGGAAGGCTAGCAAAGGTCAATTCATTTGGAACCTCTGTGATTTAGCACTTCTCAGAGAACGCTACATTCCCCTATGAGGGAATGTTACAACAACTGTGATGGTTTAGCTTGGAAAAAAGGAAGCTAAGGGGAGACATGATAGAGGTGTACAAAATTACGCATGGTATGGAAAACGTGGATAGGGAGACATTTTTCTCCCTCTCTCAAAATACGAGAACCCAATGGAGTCATCCCATGAAGCTGATTAGTGTGAGATACAGGACAAATAAAAGGAAGTACTTCTTCACACAGCACAGAATTAAATTATGGAACTCACTACCACAAGATGTAGTGATGGCCACCAATTTGGATGGCTTTAAAAGGGGGTTGGATAAATTCCTGGAGGAGGAGGCTATCAATGGCTACTAGTCCTGATGGCTATGTTCTACTTCCAGTATTTGAAGTGTACTTCTTATGTACTTACATTCTTAATGTGGAAGAAAAAGTAGGATATAACACCATGGAAGCCATATATAGAGTATGGATTGTGCCCCAACAGTTATCAGGGCACTTCAATACCACCATAAAGCAGTAGTATAGATCTAACCTGACACCAAGAAGGTGAGACAGCATGTTTCTGTTTTTATATACGAGCAATGGTCTGGCAACACAGTGACTATAAGGAATGCATCACAATTCAAAATGTACAGGGATGGGGAGAAATTACCTTGGTTCACATTTTAACCTAATTCCATCTAATGTTCTGCCTAAGTTTGGAAGTTTGAACCAAGGGGTTGTCCTTTGACAATTACACATCTCTGAATGTTGTAATGGAATTGAGCAACTGAAGGAATCCACATGAAAATGTGTAAATTAGGGGAGATAATCTCCCAGCCGTTTAACAGCATTTAACAACGCTAAGTTGGTTTGTTTTTTAACGGACTCCAGAACTGTTGTTTTTAAATGGATACCGTTGTTTTTATACTGGTGTTTTTATATTTTTGATGGTTTTAAATTTTGTATACTTTTTAACACTCACTGTTTATAACTTTTGTAAAGCGCCCAGAGAGCTTCAGCTATGGGGCGGTACATAAATGTAATAAATAAATAAATAAATAAATAAATTCCATTATATTAGGAAAAATGCTGGCAAACAAATGTGTGTATTTGTACAAAATGCATATATAGAAGAGCTTTAGCTATTGGGCAGTATAGAAATGAAATAAATAAATGAAATGTACACAAAACGTGCATGGCTTTTAAATGTTTTTTGGTTTTTTTATTTAAGGTTGTTAAAATGAGAAACCCAGACTGATGGATTCATCTATCTTTGATTTAGTCGCTAGGGGAACAATCCTATGCATGTTTAGATAGGGAAAAAGTCCTGGATCAGACCAAGGGTATATCTAATCCAGCGCTCTGTTCGCACAGTGTGCAGCCAGGCAAATGGAGGGGTCATCCCTGCCTGCTCCCAGGATCCCCTGTGTGTCATTTGGATGCACAGGGATGATCCCAGGACAATCCCGGGATATAGGCCTGGCCGAGCCATGGCCTAAGTCAGAATTGTCAACTGCCGGAAGAAACACCAACCCAACTGGATTGTAGATGGAAGAGGGGCTTTAAGGTCAGTTGCCAGAGGTGCTGGACAGTGTGCAACAGCAAAACTCTGTTCTTTGCAGATAGTTTGAAGCCTTTTGGATTGGCTGTGCACGGTATAAATCAGCCGAAGGCATCGCGTGGCCTTTTGGAGTGAGTTGGGCTGCAAGTCCATCAGTGCTAGCTAAGGATGTACAGATTCTGTTAAATCCATTCTGTCTGTATTTTGTGGATTGTCGGACATCTTTCTGCTCTGCATTCATTGATGGAATTGGGTTGTTGTTTTTTTTGTAGGAGAATTTCGTTCTACTTGAGCTAATTCACATGGCTGCTAATCTGCATTAACAAATGCACATTAGCACCAATCCACATTAGTTAATGCAAATTGGTGCAAATCTTACCAACAAGGACATTTTAAATAAATGTTCAAATCCCCTTGCATCAATATCCCCATGCTTTAAATGATAAATGTGTATTTTGGCTTAGTGTTTACTTTCCCCTTTGTATTTGTATGCAATTACATTTACATACAATTCCCAGAAAGTTTTTTTAAAAAACAAAACACCACAAGTCCTCAGAATCTATGGGTCGAATTCATAGAAATCCGAACTCATTTGAATCCTTTTTTTTTATTTCCCCTGAAGCGAGAATTAATTAATTAAACTTGCAATCTTACACACACAGAGAGAGCATATACAGAGTTCTATTTCATGCCTCAAAGAAGGACTCTGCAACTTAGCAAAGCAGCTAACGCCCACGCGTAGTTTCTGTAGCTTACCCGCAAAAACCAATTTCCTATAGAGATTCTGCCCCTACCTAGAATCATAGAATCATAGAATAGCAGAGTTGGAAGGGGCCTACAAGGCCATCGAGTCCAAACCCCTGCTCAGTGCAGGAATCCACCCTAAAGCATCCCTGACAGAGGGTTGTCCAGCTGCCTCTTGAAGGCCTCTAGTGTGGGAGAGCCCACAACCTCCCTAGGTAACTGATTCCATTGTCATACTGCTCTAACAGTCAGGAAGTTTTTCCTGATGTCCAGCTGGAATCTGGCTTCCTTTAACTTGAGCCCGTTATTCCATGTCCTGCACTCTGGGAGGATTGAGAAGAGATCCTGGCCCTCCTCTGTGTGACAACCTTTTAAGTCTTTGAAGAGTGCTATCCTGTCTCCCCTCAATCTTCTCTTCTCCAGGCTGAACATGCCCAGTTCTTTCAGTCTCTCCTCATAGGGCTTTGTTTCCAGACCCCTGATCATCCTGATTGCCCTCCTCTGAACACGCTCCAGCTTACCTAGCATAGCAACAGACTGAGTTAAGTGCTTGAAACGATATAACCATAAATGTACATGCACCATGTCAAAAACAGATCCTTTTCTTAGAAATGCACCTCACCCCCTTTTTTTCAACTTGTTTGTGACTGTGTATAAAACCTCGAGTGAAACGTCACTCAGGGATGTTTTGCTGGTTTGTATTCTGCATGCTGACAGCCTTGCTCTGAGCAATAAACACACGTTGGATCTTACCCGTGTCTTGAGCATATTGGAAGGCGAACAGACACGGACCTCTGGGTCCCATTTTACAGACTGTTCCCACACCCCAACACCCCTCGGGCTATGCAGCATACCTAGGGTGACCATATGAAAAGGAGGACAGGGCTCCTGTAGCTTTAACAGTTGTAGAGAGAAAGGATTTTCAGCAGGTGTCATTTGTAGGCAGACAGCATCTGGTGAAATTCCCTTTTCATAGCAATAGTTAAAGGTGCAGGTGCCTTCCTCTCTTTTGTATCTGGTCAAGAGGGCAGGACTCCTGCAGCTTTAACTCTTATGATGAAGACAAAATTTCACCAGCTGCTACATGCATTCAAATGACCCTTGCTGAAATTCCCTTTTCTATATAACTTTAAAGATACAGGAGCCCTGTCCTCCTTTTCATATGGTCATCCTAGCATACCCAACGGTGAGGGATCATCAGAGTTGCAGTTCAACCACATCTGGTATAAATACTAGAAACGTACACATCAGCCCTTGAGAGTACTTTAGGCCTGTTGCAGATTAGGCTCCAGGAACGGAGCTCAGAGGTTCTGGATTGAAGAATGTTCACTCCAGGCCTGCATTTGGATACAGCTGCCTGTAGCCCTGGCATGGCCTTAAATTTCTTATCTCTTATCTATCTTTAACCAAACCGAAGCATTTCAGTCAGAGTATCGCTCTCCTCTTGCAAAACGATAAGCACTTGAAGTTTTAAAATTCCAATACCGAATGCTTTCTTTCTCAGTCACCCCTCTATCTGCATATCCTGGAGCCGAAAAGTGTATAATTAGTAGCTTGTGTGTGTAACTTAAGCACCACCAGCGACAGAAATCCTCTGTATTTACATAGCTCTCATAAATTAGAGTCGCAAAGTGTAATTTGTTTAGTTGAAATTCTGCTAAAAGCTTTGCGTTTTGCATAAGATATTCAGATGCTAAGCTGTACGGATGTACGTTTTACAAGGAGGCATGGCTGGGGCATTCATAATTCATATCGGCAGGCTGGAAGATTTATTGAGATGCTTATTTGGACAGGAAAAATCCAGGGCTGTTGGGAAAGATAGTAAATGCTTACAAGTTGCCCATTATGGTATGTCGGGATGTCATGAGCTTCTGACTGAGTCCGGGAGTCTGATGGTCTCTTCTATGCTCTCCGCCCCCTCCGGACTCAGTTGGGGGCCCGCAGTGCAAGCACGGACCTGCGCTTGAGCTCTCACAAGGGCCCCAGTGAGTGCTTGGCAGCTGTTTGGCCCTGCTACCAAAAGTGTGCACTCCCACCCTGTGCATCAATGGGGCCTTTATGAAGGCAATGAACACAGTGGGATAGTGCACAGTTTCTGGAATCTCCACTGCGCACACAGTAGAGGCTCTGGAAATTACACACTTCCCCCCGCTGTGCCAATGGCATCTGTAAAGGCCTCATTTATACAAGGGTAAAGGCGTGAATGCTCCGCCAGCCATCCACCCTCATCTGGAGTCTCCATGTCCATGGCAATGGAGGCTCTGGAAATTACATAATTTCCCCTGCTGCGGGAATAATGCACCATTTCCAGAGCTTCCATTGTTGCACCCAATGGAGGCTCCAGAATGGTGCCTTTTATAATTTTTATAATTTATGAAAAGGTGTTGTTATAATTGTAATACTCTAGCATTATGTTTTATTTAGCATTTGTACATCACCTTATCATACCTTTGAGTCCTGAAAGGTGGTTTAGAAATCTGCTGATAAATAAATAAATGATCCACAGCCACCATGCCCAATGGTCAGGTATGATAGTAGTTACATTCCAAGAAGGTCTGGGGACCAGAGTTTGGGAAAGGCTGCACAAAAACCTGGTTCACACTTAAACCCATGATTTGCCATGACGCACGTCCAGCACCTGCCTGCACTCCCACCTTGCATAATCAACCTCTAATTGGTCAGATTAGAGGTTGTTTTGTGACATGCCAACCGGGACACTATGGTTTAATCATGTTTAACCTACACATAGGCCTTAGCTAGACCTACCTTTTACCACACAATGGAGGAGTGAAGATCCTGTGTTGTGATTAACGTGAGATCCTTCCTCCATTTACACGTGAGGCACAACAACCTCAGGAAGAGAGGCGTCGCACCCGCCATTTCTTATTTTCTTAAAGCTACGGCAGCGCACAAACGCTCGTGTGCTGAAGGTAAGTGTTTTTTAAAATTTAATTTGGTTTCCCTGCTCCCCCCACCCTAACTCTGATGGGCGCAGCGCTCCTGAGGGGTGCTGTACCCCGTGCGCGGCTCCGAGCAAGTAATTGCGTGGAGCTAGGTCAAGCCGCGGAAATGGGCCACACGTTTCACGGTCTCAGGCTCAGCCCGGGACCGTGGAAAAAGTGGGCCCAAAGGGGAGCACTCTATCCTGGGGCAAGGGAGGGATGATCCCTCCCTGATCCTGGGATCCCTGGTGCATCATGTGGATGCACAGGGACAATCCTGGGGTGCACCCCGGGATGTAGCCTGGTCTAGCTAAGGCCTTAATCTATGGTTAGTTCATAGGTTAACTGTGGGTTGTTTAACCCACAAATAAATAACCCATAATGTCAAGTTGGCATATCATAAAACAACTTGCCAGCATTATATGTAAAAAGAGCCGTAGTCTCTGCTCTGTTATATTGCAAACTCTTTGGTTATTGATTTGTTCTTTGGCTTATGAAACTCTATAGAGTTGCATGTGCATGGATACACACTGTATAAATCTATTATTATTATTATTATTATTATTATTATTATTATTATTATTATTATTATTATTATTATTTTCCACCTTTTGCCCAATGCTGGGCACCATTTATGAAGAAACAAACAACTCTACCTTGTTATGCTTACATATCTCTATCTATCATCTCTCTACTCTTATTTTTATCCTCTCTTTTTTATGGCCAAGAGTTTAGAAATTCCCTCCAACAATTCACATCTGTGGCATAACAGATTATCTAGTTTATGACTTTGGAATCTATTCACTTGAAAGCTGCTGCTATTCTCTTAGGAATCAAAGGCCAGCCAGAGGCAACCAATTTTAAAGTATCTTCAAAGGTCAACAAATTGACAATTATTGTAGTTTATTATTATATTTTTGCCACTATGGTGGGTGGGAGGGAAGGGACACCGTTTCGATTCTCTGACTCAAGCGCCAAAATATCTTGAACTGTTTCTATGATGAAGTTTTAGATTCCCCGTTACAGTTTCGTCTGCATTCTCTTCCACTCAACCCCTCCTCCCAGTTCTCTCCCACTTTGGGTAACTTGTACAACAACTAATTAATAACTTCATTGTGGGGGGAAAAGAAAGGAAAGAGTAATCTCTGAGGTGGTAGACAAAAGAAGTAACACATACAAAAGCCTTTGTTTTTCCTCCTCATAATTTTTGCGAGCGACTCTTCAGAGTTTGTATTATCACACAACTGTCAGAGATAATTTGCCCTAGTTTTGCTAATTGTTCTCCTGCGAGTTTTCAAGGCATGAATAACACTTTGTACGAACTGTCAGGTGCTTTAAAAAAAGAAGAAGAAGTGTTAAAGGCAAACCACGGTGGTACCTGCATTTGCCTTCTGAAGCCAAACAGATAACAGCTTATTTATAACTGTGCGTTGCCATTCACAAAAGCTCGACAGAACCATTCAGTTGTTTGTGAAAAAGCAGCCTTGTAGACTGGTTCACACACACACCTCTTAGAGAGTACTACCAGATGGTTCAGAGTTGAAATGGGGGTAGGTGGAAGTGCTTTAGAAACATTGGCCCCATTCAGGCAACACGCTATTTTGGGCTGCATTAATAGAAGTATAGCTTCCAAATCACGTGAGGTACTGGTTCCTCTCTATTCGGCCCTGGTTAGGCCTCATCTAGAGTATTGCGTCCAGTTCTGGGCTCCACAATTCAAGAAGGACGCAGACAAGCTGGAGCGTGTTCAGAAGAGGGCAACGAGGATGATCAGAGGTCTAGAAACAAAGCCCTATGAAGAGAGACTGAAAGAACTGGGCATGTTTAGCCTGGAGAAGAGAAGATGGAGGGGAGACATGAGAGCACTCTTCAAATACTTAAAAGGTTGTCACACAGAGGAGGGCCAGGATCTCTTCTCGATTCTCCCAGAGTGCAGGACACGGAATAACGGGCTCAAGTTAAAGGAAGCCAGATTCCGGCTGGACATCAGGAAAAACTTCCTGACTGTTAGAGCAGTGCGACAGTGGAATCAGCTACCTAGGGAGGTTGTGGGCTCTCCCACACTAGAGGCCTTCAAGAGGCAGCTGGACAACCATCTGTCAGGGATGCTTTAGGGTGGATTCCTGCATTAAGCAGGGGGTTGGACTCAATGGCCTTGTAGGCCCCTTCCAACTCTGCTATTCTATGATTCTATGATTCTATGATAAACCATGCTGCTTAATCACAAAATGGTTTCTATTTCCAAAGATTGATTTTTATTTTGGAGCATGGAGCCAACCATTTTGTCCTGAGTTCTTACAGTGTTAAGAACATAAGAAGAGCCATGCTGGAACAGACCAAGGGTCCAACTAGTCCAGCACTCTGTTCAAACAGTGGCCAACCAGCTGTCGAATAGGGAACTATAAGCAGGACATGGTGCAACAGCACCCTCCCACCCATGTTCCCCAGCAACTGGTGCACACAGGATTACTGATACTGGAGGTTGCACTAAGGCCTCATCTACACCAAGTGTGATATTGCACTATGAAAGCAGTATATGAAAGGCAGGAGCTACACCAAGTAGGATATAGTGGTATGAAAGCAGTATATGGTATGTTGTAATGGGCCGCAACAGTTGACAGGACACTTCAATACTGCTGCTATAAAGCTAGGGTGACCATATGAAAAAGAGGACAGTGTCTTTAATAGTTGCATAGAAAAGGGAATTTCAGCAGGTGTCATTTGAATATGTGGACAACCTGGTGAAATTCCCTCTTCATCACAACAGTTAAAGTGCAGGAGCTATACTAGAGTGACCAGATTTAAAAGAGGGCAGGGCACCTACAGCTTTAACTGTTGTGATAAAGAGGAAATTTCACCAGGTTCTCCATATATACAAATGACACCTGCAGAAATCCCCTTTTCAATGCAACTGTTAAAGATACAGGAGCCCTGTCCTCGGCTCCTGCCTCTTATATACCTCTTGCATACCGCTTTCATGCCACTATATCCTGCTTGGTGTAGATTAGGCCTTAGCCATCAGGGCTAGTAGCCAGTGATAGCCTTCTCCTCCAGGAATTTATCCAACACCCTTTTAAAGCCATCCAAATTGGAGGCCATCACCACATCTATTGGCTCTCCTCATCACAGGGCTTGGGGTTCATTTGCAGCTGGTGTGCTAAAGTTATGATGGCATTACATGAGTCCCCAAAGATGAACAGTTACTCTTGCAGGAGTCAGCCAATCTCCTCCCTGGACCCCCTGGATTTTAATAACTCTAGACCAATATCAAATCTACCAGTATTGGGTAAGGTGATAGAGAGGGAGGTTGCAAACCAACCCCAAGCAGTTTTGGATGACACAGATTATCTAGTCCCATTTCAAACTGGCTTTAGAGCAGGATATGGAGTTGAGACAGCTATGGTTGCCTTAGTGGATGATCTACGCCTGAGTATTGACATGGGGAGTGTGTCCCTGCTGGTACTTTTGGACCGTTCAGTGGCTTTCAATACCATTGACCATGGTATCCTTCTGGATCGCCTGAAAGGATTGGGAATCGGGGGCACTATCCTTCGGAGGTTCCGGTCCTACCTCTCGGGCAGGTTCCAGATGGTGATGCTTGGGGATAGCTGCTCCTCAAAGAAGGAGCTGCCGTGTGGTGTACCACAAGGTGCCATCCTTTCCCCAATGCTATTTAATATTTACATGAAACTGCTGGGAGAGATCATCCAGAGGCATGGGGCGGCGTGCTATCAGTATGCTGATGACACCCAAATATATTTCTCTATGGCTTCAACAACAGCATCAGGTAAGGATTGTGTGTCTCTTCTGAATGAATGCTTAGAGTCGTTAATGGGCTAGATGAGGAAAAACAAACTGAAGCTGAATCCAGACAAGATGGAGGTGCTTGCTGTCAAAGGTCATAACCTGGGTTTGGAGGTGTGTCAACCGGTTCTGGATGGGGTTACACTCCCCCTGAAAGACTGTGTTCACAGCTTGAGGGTGCTCCTGGATCCGTCGCTCCAAATGACAGCGCAGATAGATGTGACGTCCAGGAGTGCCTACAATCAGCTTCGGCTGATACGCCAGCTGCGCCCCTTCCTAGAGTTAGAAGACTTAAAGACGGTAGTGCACGCGCTGGTAACTTCAAGGCCCAACTTCTGCAATACACTGTACATAGGGCTACCTTTGTGCCTAGTCTGGAAACTTCAACTAGTTCAAAATATGGCAGCCAGGTTGGTCACTGGTAAACCTAGGGGTGACCACATTACACCAGTTTTAAAATCTCTTCACTGACTGCCAATTAGTTTCCGAGCAAAGTATAAAGTGTTGGTTATCACCTTTAAAGCCCTACATAGTTTGGGTCCAGGCTACCTGCGGGATCACGTTCTCCCGTACAATCCGCTCTGCACACTCAGGTCCTCTGGGAAAAATCTACTTCAGCTAGCAAAAACTAGATTAACAACTGTTACCCAGAGGACCTTCTCTTCTGCTGCTCCCAGACTGTGGAATGGCCTGCCGGAGGAGACTCATCAACTTAACCGTCTACTAGCATTCAAGAAAGCTATAAAGACTGATCTCTTCCGGCAGGCCTATCCAGTGGAATTTTAAGATGTTTTAAAAATGTTTTTAGGATGTTTTTTAGGATGTTTTTAACAACGTATATTAGGTTTTAATTGAGTATTATGTATTTTATCGTTTGTTGTTGTTCCCCGCCTCGATCAGAGTGGAGAGGCGGGCAAGAAATAAATTTATTTATTTATTTATTTATTTATTATTATTTTAGGAAAAGTCTTCTAAAGACATCTTCATTTTTTGTTGTGTGATGAAGAACCTCAAAATTATATTTGTTGAGTCATTAAAGTATCCTCTCTTCACCTGCTGGGTATTTATTTATTTATTTTTGTGGGTGGGGGGAGGCATTTCCCCATAATGCAGCTTCACCACTGCTCTGAGCATATTCAAATGCCGAACCATGAAATTATTCCACTTATAGCCCACTGCCCGAGAAGTGGCCTCCCTTTGCTTCTTACTAGCATGCCAGCTGAAAACTAACCCAGCCTGCTTTAGGCCCCGATGAATGAACTGTGCTTAAGGCCAACCTCGGTAGGATGTTAGGTAAGAGCGAGAAATTATGGCGTGCTGCTGCAGGCTTCATGGAGAGGAAAAGTATAAAGAGTCAGGGAAATGGAACACAGTTGGGGGGAGAAAATTCAATAGACAGGCAAAAGCAGAACGAAGATGAAAAGGACAAGAAGGAGCTGCATTCTGTTTATCCAAACTCAATACCGACACATTTCGTTTTTAATTTTTTCTTTTGCATTTGTGTTTGATCACAGCCCATGCAGATGTCGTTTCATGCTTCAGGTGTTTAAAATGACTAATTTTAAGGATGTCCGTGGGGCATGCATCTTTTAACTGCTCCAGGCAGCTTTTCACACTTCATCTCTCTCTCTCTCTCTCTCTCTCTCCCCGGGCTCTGGGAGGTGTTCCTTTACACTTGAAGACGCTTTTGTTAAGTGGCCTGGAAGCAGGATTTCTCAGCAAGATTTCTTTGCACATTTGTGCCGAGGCTGAAGAGAAGGGGGTCGGAAGAGCTCTGAGGATGACCGGCGTTCTTGGACACAAACATCCAACATCCATTTTGAGAAGGTGTTGAAACGCACCTCGCCTGGGCTCTGTGTAGGAGCAGAGCCAGGCCTATTAGAAAAGTACTAAATATTTTAAACTTCTATTTATTGAAGGAGGGAAAGGAGCCTGCTTTTTAACAGATGAAAGTCAAATAAACCTGGGAGGAACCTGAGGCATGGCTGGAAGAGAAGGGGTGGAAGTGCAACGCCAGCCTGACTCCTCAGTTCTTCTGGTGTGCAAAGACTTAGGCTAGAGAAGGGGTGAGCGGAAAGTAGATCAGGGGCGGATCTACACTACTCTTATAATGTTGTTCATGTCCATCTGCAGAGTTGTTATCTGTTTCACTTTTGAATGTCACGGGGCATCCTTAGTGAAGGTAGCGTTACTTACCTTCAGCTTTGTCGTTATTTATTCATTATAGTAGAGCACACTGTTTCTTCTATCATAGTAGCTTTTCTGCCTCTGCTCTGGGATTAGCTGAGCTGTGCTGTTTGCTCCTCCTACTTTCTGTTCTCTTTCCTTCGCCTCCCCGCCTTTCCTATCTTATCTGCACTGCTAGAGCAGTTGCTAAAGGCGGGGAACGGAAGTTGAAGTGCCCACAGGGAAGCTATTGGCTGTTCAACTCACTTTGAAATTTCCGGAGAACAATGGAACAGGGCACATACAATCAATATAAGCGCTACTTCTGCACAACAACGAAAAGGGACAACGAAATAAAATCGGTAAGTACAACTCATTTACAGCGTTAGATACACAGGGTCATGTGACCATGTGCATCACAGTAACCAATTCATATTGTTAGACAACCACTAGTGTAGAATCCCACCAGGATTGATCTCCTGGTAGATGTTTGGGTGATTTGCAGTAGCTCAGCAAGGCTCTTCAACTCTCGATCATTTAACAACAGTGATTTTTTTTTTTTTTTTGGTCTAAATTAGCTATGATGTGGAATTGTGCTTGGATATGCAAGTCATCTCAGGGTATGGTTCATGGGTAGCAGTAAGTAATTGGCCCTGTCCTTTGAAACACTGTTTTGAATCTGGCCCCAATTGGTGGACTTTGAGGTTCTAGGTTCCAGCTGGACATCAGGAAAAACTTCCTGACTGTTAGAGCAGTACGACAATGGAACCAGTTACCTAGGGAGGTTGTGGGCTCTCCCACACTAGAGGCCTTCTAGAGGCAGCTGGACAACCATCTGTCAGGGATGCTTTAGGGTGGATTCCTGCATTGATCAGGGGGTTGGACTCGATGGCCTTGTAGGCCCCTTCCAACTCTAGTATTCTATGTTTCTATAATTCTAGTAAAAAGAAAAAGTACATCCCAGAAGCTGCAGTTCAGGTGTGATACAGCACACACACACACACACACACACACACACACACACACAGAGAGAGAGAGAGAGAGAGAGAGAGAGAGAGAGAGAGAGAGAGAGAGAGAGAAGGGTTTTTTTTGGGGGGGGGGGGCGATGACATATTGACAGAAGGTTTAACTCTCCCCTCCCTGAGCACTGTGGTCCCAATCTGAGTTGGAACCAAATGTGCTTACAGGACAGTAAGACAAAAACTATTTAGATTGGCTGGCAGGTACAGCAGGTACAGGCACCATTGTGTAGCTCATTGAATCAAATCCAGACCTAAAAGTTAGGCATGCTTATTTTGGATTTGGGGAGGGAGTGATTTGCTTTCGTTTGTTTGTTTATCATTTTTAATGCTGTTTTCATCTTAAGAACATAAGAACCTAAGAAGCACCATGCTGGATCAGACCATGGGCCTTGCTAGACCTGCCGGGATAAGCCGGCAGGGAGGCGGGGCGACGGCGTGCAAACTTTAACGCGCGCCGCCCAGCCTCCTAGACGGCCGACCCGCAGGGACGACGGAAGCCCTGCAGCGTCGGCCATGTTTTTTTTTTTTTAAAGGGGCCATGTGGGGCCCGAAGCCGCCGGAGAAGGTAAGGGTTTTTTTTTAATTTAATCCCCCCCATCCGCCCCCCTCGCCGTCTCCTTCGTCGCCCTCCGCCCCCCCCACCATCTCCTTTGTCGCCCTCCGCCCCCCCCACCATCTCCTTCGTCGCCCTCCGCCCCCCCCACCATCTCCTTCGTCGCCCTCTGCCATCACCTCATCGTCTCCTTCGTCGCCCTCTGCCATCACCTCATCGTCTCCTTCGTCGCCCTCCGCCCCCCCCAACATCTCCTTCGTCGCCCTCTGCCATCACCTCATCGTCTCCTTCGTCGCCCTCTGCCATCACCTCATCGTCTCCTTCGTCGCCCTCCGCCCCCCCCCAACATCTCCTTCGTCGCCCTCTGCCATCACCTCGCTGTCTCCTTCGTCGCCCTCTGCCATCTTCCCCCCCCCCCCCCGGATCACCCACCTCCTGGCACGATGGGCACAGCGCATCGTGCCAGGTCCGTGGCTTTTCGCGGCTCCTCGCGAGTAAGCGAGGAGCCGCGAAAAGCCGCGGAACTCTCCACACTTTCCCCAGCTCCGGCCTGAGGCCGGAGCTGGGGAAAAGGCGCGCCATAAGCGACTTCGCTTATGGCGCGTTGGAGAAGGCCTCAGCGCGGCCTGTCTCCGGATTCCCCTGTGCGTCATCTGGACGCACAGCAGGGAAGCCGGGACAGAAGGCGCGCTAAGGCCTCGTCTAGTAACGCCCCAAGGGTCCATCTAGTCCAGCACTTTGTTCACACAGTGGACACCCAGCTGTCGACTGGGGACCAACAAAGCAGGACATGGTGCAACAGCACCCTCCCACCCATGTTCCCCAGCAACTGGAGCACACAGGCTTACCGCTTTGGATACTGGAGATAGGATGCAACCATCAGGGCTAGTAGCTATGGATAGCCTTCTCCTCCAGGAATTTATCCAACCCCCTTTTAAAGCCATCCAGATTGGTGGCCATCGCTACATCTTCTACCCCCGTTATGGTTTTCCTGCTCCTAGTCAAACTCCTTCTTTCCTAATTCCATTTTAATGAATTTCAAGTTACTATTCCTTGAATATTAGTAATGCTAAGCTTCATTCCTGGTGTCTTTCTGTAGTTCACCCTTTCTGGCTCAAATAATCCAAGTATGCTTTTGTGTCTCCTGTCGTCTAGAAGCCAAAATGTCAAAGTACATAGGTTCTGTGCCAACTTTCTCCTTCTTGATTTAATTCTTTATCATTCAGTACAATCTCTGTACATTTCCTGGTCTTTCTTAGTCTGTGCTGCAAGGGGTCGAATCCTGGGGTCAATACATACCTCTCATAATTATAGACTCTCACCTTTGCATTTTCCATGGCAAGTTTTACACTCCAGGCTTAACACGCGTGCGCGCGCACACACACCAGTAATATGTATTACTTTACTTAGTAATACACTTATTACTTTACTTTCAATCGGAACCAGCCAGAACTCCAAAGGAGCTATCCAAGGTGCTGAAACCTATCCTGAAAACAGTTTCAGTACCTCAGATAGATCCTTTAGGCTGGTTCTGACTGAAAGCAGGAATGGATTCACAGCCCCACTGAATTTGGAGCCACCAGCCTCTACTGACTTCACTTATACAAAACCTGGTAAGCCAGCCCTGCTGTATTTGGGGACCCTTCTGCTCAATCTATGAGCCTCGTGTGGCGCAGAGTGGTAAAGCAGCAGTTTCTGCAGCTGAAACTCTCCCCACGGCTTGAGTTCAATCCCAGCGGAAGCTGGTTTCAGGCAGCTGGCTCGGGTCGACTCAGCCTTCCATCCTGCCGAGGTCGGTAAAATGAGTACCCAGTTAGCTGGGGAAAAGGTAATAACGGCCGGGGAAGGCAACGGCAAACCACCCCGCTATAAGGCCTGCCAAGAAAATGTCAGCGAAAGCTGGCATCCCTCCAAGAGTCAGTAATGACTCAGTGCTTGCACGAGAGGTTCCTTTCCTTTCCTTTCCTTTCCTGCTCAATCTGGGTAATGGGGGCCCAGGCTTCTCCCCCAATTTCCTGTCCACATGGCACCACTGGGAAAGCGCAACAGAAAGGAAGATACCATGTAAACCGGAGGTGATGAGTGCCCCAACTATTAAAAGTTTAGAAAACACTGACTTCTGTGGAAGTCAATACAGTCAGACTTCACTCCTCCATACTAAAACTGCAGCAATTTAAATAGAAGCCAGAAAGGAAAGTGTCTGTGTGTCAAAATCCATGAGTTTGATTAGATCTGACTCCCCCCCCCCTCCTTTTTCATAGCCGGCACGATGTAAAAGAATGGGGTTGGAGAGGAAAGGCTGAATGTCATGTTATACTTGGAAAGGTTTAGTTTTGCTTTGCTTACAGTAAGCAGAAGACGGGGCTCCCAGGAGGCTTAAATGCCTCACTGGAAATAATTGAATCTCATTATCAAGTGCTCGCCATGACACTCTTTCATTTAGTCCTGGTCAGCCATTAAAAGGGAGGCAGGGTCAGTTCCACAAAGCATCCTCAGCAAAGTGACCTTGTGGAGGGTTAAATGTCAACGTGAGTTTTCGTTGTGCTATGGGATCGTGAATTTCAGGTAGTAATGGTGCATGTTCACTCTTCATTTTCGTCCACGGCATGCTTCAGTCTCAGCATTTTGCAGGCACAAGGTCCACTTGTTTAGATGTAGTGGAGGCTGCTGGGGCTGTGAATCCATTTTGAGGTTCGGTCAGAACCAGCCCGAACTCTGAAGCAGCTGTCCGAGGTGCTGAAACTTGGGGAGGGGTAGGATTCAGCACCTGGATAACTCCTTCAGAATTCTGGCTGGTTCTGGCTGAAACCCAGAATGGATTCACAGCCCCACTGGAAAGAGACCCACCACCCTTCACTGCTTAGATGCCTTTCCCGACATGAAACTATCCGAACACTACACTCAACATCAAAAGTCCTCCTCTGTGTTTATTTATTTATTACATTTTTATACCGCCCAATAGCCGAAGCTCTCCGGGCAGTTCACAAAAATTAAAACCATAATAAAACAACCAACAGGTTAAAAGCACAAATACAAAATACAGTATAAAAAGCACAACCAGGATAAAAACCACACAGCAAAATTGATATAAGATTTAAATACACAGTTAGAAACAGTAAAATTTAAATTTAAGTTAAACTTAAGTGTTAAAATACTGAGAGAATAAAAAGGTCTTCAGCTGGCGACGAAAGGAGTACAGTGTAGGCGCCAGGCGGACCTCTCTGGGGAGCTCATTCCACAACCAGGGTGCCACAGCGGAGAAAGCCCTGCTCCTAGTAGCCACCTGCCTCGCTTCCTTTGGCAGGGGTTCATGGAGAAGGGCTCCTGTAGATGATCTTAAGGTCCGGGCAGGCACATATGGGAGGAGGCATTCCTTCAAATAACCTGGCCCCAAACCGTTTAGGGCTTTAAATGTCAATACCAGCACTTTGAATTGGGCCCGGACCTGGACTGGCAGCCAATGAAGTTGTAAAAGGACTGGCGTAATATGATCTCGCCGGCCAGTCCCTGTTAGTAAACGTGCTGCCCTGTTTTGTACCTTGTGTGCCTACTCGGAAGATGGCAACAAGGGAGAAGGCCTTTTCAGTGGTGGCCCCCAACTGTAGAATGATCTCTCTGACAAGGCCCACCTGGTACCAACATTGATATCTTTTCGTTGCCTGGTCAAGACTTTTCTTTTCTCCCAGGCATTTAGCAATATGTGATGAGCCTGGGTCTGTTTTTTAGGCTCATTATTTTTAAAAAAAGTTGTTATAGCAGTTTTAAATGTATGTGCATATTATATGTTTTTGTGGATTTTAATATTTGTATCTAGTTTTTAAGCGTTTTAAACTTATGTAAACTGCCCAGAGAGCTTTGGCTATGGGGCGGTATACAAATGCAATAAAATAATAATAATTTAAAAAGAATTGCACTAAGTCTACGCCATAGGACAGGGTTGGCACCAGCTTCTAAGGGAACTATAGTAAAAAAATATCTTGGGTGAACACCCTACCAATGCCCCTCTTCCCTTTTGCTTGCTCAGTTGTCCACTTGTTCACTCAGTTGTGAGTAGGGTGACCATATAAAAAGGAGGACAGGGCTCCTGTATCTTTAACAGTTGTATAGAAAAGGGAATTTCAGCAGGTATCCTTTGTAGGCATGCTGCACCTGGTGAAATTCCCTCTTGTTCACAACAGTTAAAGCTGCAGGAGCTACGCTAGAGTGACCAGATGCAAAAGAGCTGGTTGGTGGTGCAGAGTCTGAGTTCCTGCCTTGCATTGCTAAGGTTGTCAGTTCAAGTCCTGCTAAGGTGGTCACTAGTGGTGGTTGACCACCACTCACAGCATGCATAGATGGGCTGAGAAATTTTCCAACGTTTTTGAAAATGTCTCAGCCAAGCTGAAAGCTCCATCACACCTTGGAAGAAACGCTGGCTAACGTCGCTTCTCTGTGGACACTCAGTTACTTCCTGTTTTCAAACAGGAAGTAAACAAGGTGCACGAGGGCCATTCAGTCCCTAGTTGTGAACACGCTGCTTCTCCCACACACAGCAGGAGAGAGCAGCAACTTCAGTTTAATAATATTCCTGCGTTTTTCTGGTTTTTCTCAATGGCTGATGGGTGGCTGAATTGGAGACGCACATAGGAATTGAAGGGGGAATCATACCCTGATGTCATTGAGGAGGTGACATGGTCCAAGAAGGATTCAGAATTCATCAAGCTATTATTTGAATTTAAGGAAGTAATTCAAATTCATAGCTGCAGGAGCTATGCTAGAGTGACCAGATGCAAAAGAGGGCAGGGCTGCATGCCTACAGTATGCCTGTGTACAGCAGTTGCTGGAGAGCATAACTGGGAGGTTGCTATTGCTTTTCCCAACAGGCTGCTGCTTGGCCACTGTGTGAACAGAACGTTGGACTAGATGGACCCTTGGTCTGATCCAACATGGCTCTTCTTATGTTCTTAACATACCCCCTTCCCTGGGACCAGAGGCCTGCCCACTGCCCCACTCAATATGCTATTAAACTTCCTTGTTTAATGTGTGCATCGTTTGGAAATGACATGGGGCTGCTTTCAACTAGAAACGCTACAGGTGCCTGACTGGGTCTGGGAGTCCAGCGGACTCCCTCGTGCCTACACTCCAGCTCCAGCTCACAGAGCCTCAGTGGGTTCACTGGCCTGCTCTTCAAGCCCCTATGGCTCAGCAACTGCCCGTCAGCCACCTGCCCTCATCGGGACCTGCCCTTGTGTGCAACAATGGAAGGTCTGGAAAAGTGTGTATTTCCAAAGCTGGCAATGAATGTATTAGTTTCCTAGAGAAGTATGTTAACAAACCAGCTAATAATTCCCTTTGTTGGACAGCAAGCCAAATCTGTAGACTGGGGATGCTGCAGGAGTCTGGGGAGTGGGGGGTAGTCTGGCAGACCCTCTCCCCACTGCTCAGACTCCATTCTGTGGACTGCTGCAGTTCCCTGACTGGAGCAGGATGAATTGAGCGAGTGTGGCAGTCCCTGCTGGACCATGGAGCCATCACTGTGTATAAAAACGGCTGGTCATGCTTTACGTAAAGGGCCTTTTACGCCCTTTAACGGCCATTAATGCAAGATTACAGGTGTCAATGGAGCGTGTGTGCCTGTAATCTTGCATACGTGGCCATTTTACGGCCACCATTTCCATAAAATGCCCTTCACTTAAAAGAACGAGCTGCCACATCTACGCAAAATGGTGGCTTCCTGAGGAATCCGGCAGCTGCACTCTGCTTACTGGACACTTGCAAACCACCTGGAAGCTCACCTTACGCTGAGCGGCAGGCAAAGCGGACTAGGGCGAGTCCATCCCCCCTTAACATAGGTGTAATTCCTCTTACAGGATACTTCCTGTGCTCTCTGGCTCCTTTAAGATGAATCAACTTCTCCCCCCACCCACCCACCCAAATTCCTGTGAGGGTGGGTGGGTGGGTGGGGAGAAGACAGGTATCCTTCGGTAGACAGGTATTTTTCAGTGGTCTCCCCCCCCCCCCCGCCCCCAGTCTTCCTTTTACTGCTGCATAATTGTGTGCCAGAAGCTGACTCACTCGCTCACTGCAGCCTCCTGCGTGGCGGCATTGTGGTGCTGTCCAACAGCTAAGTCTTTTTTTCCCCTGCTGATTTTAATGAAAGGGACTTTTTTGCTCACCAACCTAAAGGCACACAGTCTGAAGCAATTGGCCTTTCCCAAGATTGCAGCGCCATAGGCTAGGCAATGTTTTGAAGAGCAATTTCCAGGCCATTTCACATTTTCATTCTGGCTTTTTCGGAAGGCCATCAGTTGCTGTATTTTCTCCTCCTCCTCCTCCTCCTCCTCCTCCTCCTCCTCCTCCTCCTCCTCTTCCCCTCCATCTTCTCCTCCCCTTCCCCCTCTTCCTCTCCCTCCCATTCACTCCACCACCTCCTCCTCTTCCTCCTCCTTCCAAATCCTTTATAAGTCCCCGCTCTGGCCAAGATCAATGTGGAGCTCATCTACACCAAGCGGGATATTCCACTATGAAAGTGGTATGAAAGCAGTATATAAAAGGCAGGAGCCACACTACTGCTTTCTAGTGGTACTGAAGTGCACTGCAGGATCTTCGCTACTGCTTTAAAGTGGGACTGAAGTTCACTGGCAACTGTTGGGGCCCAGGACGCATCTACACCAAGCAGGATATAACACAATGAAAGTGGTATGAAAGCAGTATATGATCTGTGTCAATGGGCCCCAACAGTTGTCAGTGCACTTCAATACCACTGTAAAGCAGTAGTGTGGCTCAAGACTCTTATATACCACTTTCATACTGCTTTCATAGTGAAATATCTGCTTGGTGTAGATGAGCCCGTGATCTTTGGAGTCACAGTAGACCAAGGAGAAGATTCTTTAGCCTTCCTTCATTGGTCTGTTATGTCAGGCCCACTCTCTCTTTCATGCTTACTTAAGAACATAAGAAGAGCCATGCTGGATCAGATGAAAGGTCCATCCAATCCAACACTCTGTTCACATGGTGGCCAACCAGATGTCAACCAGGAAACTACAAGCAGGACATGGTGTAACAGCACCCTCCCACCCATGTTCCCCAGCAACTGGTATTGAGAGGCATACTGCCTCTGTTACTTGGAGGTAGCACATAGCCATCAGGACTAGTAGCCATTGCTAGCCTTCTCCTCCAGGAATATTGTCTAGCACCCTTTTAAAGCCATCCAAATTGGTGGCCATCATTACATCTTGTGGTAGTGAATTCCAGAGTTTAACTATGTGCTATATAGTTCTTCCTAACTAACAAGACCAAACTATCAGTGAACCTGTGTCCTCTCACCCTTCCCCTCTCTCTTGACAGACAGACTCCTCCTCAAGCCATGCTTTCAAGCCTGCCAGATTACCTTCTCTTAAGACGTGTGTCTGGTGCCGAGATCACAACCCTTTTGGAGACAGGTTAAGACTGTGTTCGTTTGTGTGTTTGTTTAAGTTAGGCATCTGAAGTTGTGCAACATCTGAGCCTCTTGGATGTTTTTTGTTTGTGTGTTTAGCTGCTGCATCATATAATTCATAGAATCATAGAATAGTAGAGTTGGAAGGGGCCTCTAAGGCCATAGAGTCCAACCCTCCGCTCAATTCAGGGATCCACCCTAAAACATACCTGACAGATGGTTGTCCAGCTGCCTCTTGAAGCCCTCTTGTTAAATGTTAGGGTTTATCTGTATATTTTACTGTTCTATGATATAAATGTTCTATTCATATTGGTTCTACATGCTGGAATCTATTGGATGAAGAGTGGTATATAAATATTTTAAACACACACACACACACACACACACACACACACACTGAAAAAGACTAGCACACAGCCCTGAGTTCAATGGATTTTTCTTCCATGGAAGTATCCATATAATTGCATCCAAAGAGTATTAATCCAGCAGATGAATCTTAGACTTGTCACTAGGGATGGATAAACTCGCCTTAACCTGGCTCATGCACCACTCACTGGCCGACCACCTGACCCTGCACACCATGCGCAGTGAGCCACCGGGAGGTCTGCAAGCGGCTTCCTGGTCCCTTGCTGTGCCACCATTTTGCATAATAAATGGCAGCTCTGCCTTTTTTTTTTTTCTTGTATAGGGCTATTTATGCAAATAGAAGCTGTAAATTTACACAACGTTACTATTTACGTCTGTAATGTTGCGTAAATGGCCCTCTATGAAAAAGGCCAAGCTGCCATTTTTTACACAAATTGGCAACTTGTCAAGGGATCAGGGATCCCCGCACTTGCCCAATTTGGTGTGCACTGAGTCAGGCAAGTGCAGGGGTCTTCCAACTGGCATCCAGGGGGCCAATCTGGTGAGAAATCACCAAGCTTTGAGCTCCAACCAGACTCCCGCGACATCCCTACCTGTCATAACTTCAACGAGATTTATTCCCTCATCCAACTTTAGAGAAGAAAAGTATTCTGCAAGAAGGTTAATAAATCCACCTATGCACTCTAAAATTCTGTAAATTGTCACTCAATGGCATTCTGCTAGTTTCATCCTGCAGGGCATTTTCAGTTACTAAAAAAGGACCATTCAGAAGAGCTGTCACAAGGAACACAAAGGGCATTGTGTTTTAGCAAAAGCACTTGCTTCTCAGAGAATACAGCTTGTTTTGACTTTGTATCCTCCGAAGACCAGTGGCAAAGTCTATGGCAGTAACGATGCACATCCTGTTTCCTTGTGTGTTCTCAATACAACAGCAATAGACAACTTATTTACAATATCTCCCTCCAGGCTACACTGCAGAGAGGATCAAAACCAAGTGCCTGGAGCAGCTAGAGTCCAGGTCTGTACTTCGGTAAGATTGTGATTTCCTGTCTGATTGATATGTCGACCTTTCTGGACCTCATTGTACTTCTGCTCAGGTGAGAATAGGGCCTGATCTATGCATACCACAAAACAAGGTGAGAATATGGTGATAATCAAAGTCCTTAGGCACTAGAATAGACTGCATCACTTTAGTCTGGGGGTGGGGGCAGTCCATCAAATTGTTCAAAAAGTTATAGACCTGAGCTGGGAAGGGAGAAGGGGGGGCATAAGAGATATTTCAAACAACAATATAGCAGCATGAAAAGAGTGAGATGATGATGATTGCTTTCTCTTTTAATAGTCCTGCTACCTACTCTACACATGAGAAGGTGGAATCCTGAGGTGGCAGAATGAATCATACCAGTCTTTTGCTTCTAGGAAAGCATGGAAGTTTACGCCCACTAAAAGATGTAGCAAACCTGCATTATTGTTTTATGTGAAGTCGCTTTCTTTGACCGTGTGTGAGTCCTTGCACAATTATTATTATTATTATTTATTTATTTATTTATATAGCACCATCAATGTACATGGTGCTGTACAGAGTAAAACAGTAAATAGCAAGACCCTGCCGCATAGGCTTACAATCTAATAAAATCATAGTAAAACAATAAGGAGGGGAAGAGAATGCAAACAGGCACAGGGTAGGGTAAGCAGGCACAGGGTAGGGTAGAACTAACAGTATAAAGTCCGCACAACATCAAGTTTTAAAAGCTTTAGGAAAAAGAAAAGCTTTTAGTTGAGCTTTAAAAGCTGCGATTGAACTTGTAGTTCTCAAATGTTCTGGAAGAGCGTTCCAGGCGTGGTTCTCAATTAGCTAAGAACTGCGGACCCCTTGTTTTTCAAATGCCAAGCCATGGACCCCCTACTACCATATCTCTATGGTAGTTACCTGTGCAAAGCAATTTTTTGGAGAAAATAAGGGGTAGCAAAGGTAAGCAAAGGATTTTAGGTATACTAAAAAAAAAGACAATAAAATTTGTGATATTACCATGCAAAAATGACAATGATTTAGTTAGGAATATAAAGACGAATTTAACTTTACTAACATCTAGTTTACAATTGAACAAATTGTGACCTGTCGAGCAGCTACTAAACCTAAATGTGATGGGAGAAATCAAGCCTCTTTTTGTCCCGAACAATCCCTTCCGCATCCGGTTCAATATTTCCTACTTTTAATCTCAAATCTGGAATCAACATCGAGCCGATTTCTGTGCTTGTTCTAATAATAATAATAATAATAATAATAATAATAATAATAATAATAATAATAATATAAAAATGTTGAAAATGTTTGTTCACAAAGATATGTGGAACAAAAGGGAACTAGATGTTTCAAAGCTTTTTCATCTAACTTCTTATAATCAGGAAAAACCTCCACCCAGAATTGGTCCAGTCTACATTCTTTGAAAAATGATTTCAATGAACCATCACAAGTCACGTCAACAAGTGCATCTCGCTCTTCTGCAGAGAGAGTTGTTAGTTGTACGTCACCACATTCAAAAGGGTTCCTTCTCCATGAGTTTTCAGGATTAGGTGCAGGGAAGTCATCTCTGAAGCTAGTCGCTAAATCACGCAGGTGCTTTCGCGCATGACGTCACCGTCGAAGTAAACGGAGCGCGGGAGACGGCGTATTTTCTTTTATTAAAATGCAGACTTTGCAGAGCTAATATGTGAATGGTGCCACGGACCCCCTGGGTGGGTTATGCGGACCCCCTGGGGTCCACAGACCACCAATTGGGAACCACTGATGTATGAGTTGAGTCCTGAGGCCAGAGTAGGGTCCCCACTACAAATGGCTAGCCCTGGTTCCATTGCAGCCTTGATTTGGTCCTGGGTAAGCGAAATAGATAGACGTGCATAACTGATGGATGTGCAGAAACCACCACCACCACCTGGATAGTATTGTTGTTTTAATCACAACCCTTTTTCTGTAGCTTTGACCTTCGGAAGGGGCCAAAATTCAGTCCTGGAGCATATGCTTTGGATGAGTATGGTTCCATCTTCTTCTTTTCATTTTTATTTAGTTTTATTATTACATTTTTATGCAGTCTTTTTTTCCTCTTGCAAAGAATCCAAGGCGGCTTACATGGTCCTCCTGTTCGTTTTATCCTCACAACAACAACCCTGTCAGGTAGGTGAGGCTGAGAGACAGTGGGCTCATCTACACCAAGCAGGATATTCCACTATGAAGGCGGCATATAAAAGGCAGGAGCCACACTACTGCTTTATAGCGGTATTGAAGTGCAGTGCAGGATCTTCATGACTATTTCATAGTGGTGCTAAAGTGCACTGACAACTGTTGGGGCCCATTGACACATCTACACCAAGCTGGATATTGCACTATGAAAGGGGTATATGGTGTGTGTCAATGGGCCCCAACAGTTGTCAGTACACTTCAATATCGTTTTAAAGCAGTAGTGTGGCTCCTGCCTTTTATATTCCGCTTTCATAATGCTTTCATAGTGGAATATCCTGCTTGGTGTAGACGAGCCCAGTGACCAGTCCAAAGTCACTGAGTGAGCTTCCTGGTTGAATAGGGACTAGAACCCAGAACTCATGAGCGCCAGTCTGACACTGTAACCATTATATCACACATACTGTATGATAGGGGTGTGCACGGACCCCCCAATTCGCTTTGTGGCCCGATCCGGAAAATCCGGATCAGGCCCGATCCTCTTCGCGCCGCTCTGCCCGTCTCCCGCTCCGCTCTGCGGAGCGAGATCCGGCTTCGCCGCCGTCATTATATGGACGGCGGTGGCAGCGGCAGCTCAAGAGTAACCACCCACCCACCCCGCCCCCTTTCCTTCCTCCGTCGCCGAGGCCTCTTCCGGCTTCAACCGGGGCCTCAATTGAAGCCCGCGATGGAGGAAGGTAAGCATCCCTCCTCCCTGCTCCCTTACCTGGCGCCACTGCCAGCACCGCCGCATGCATGACAGCGCCGGCGGCACCAGGTAGGCCAGACCCCCACCCCTGCCCCCGCCCCCTTACCTTCCTCCATTGCAGGATTCAATTGAGGCCCTGGTTGAAGCCGGAAGAGGTCTCGGCCTTCACTTCCAGCTTCAACCGGGGCCTCAATTGAAGCCTGCGACGGAGGAAGGTAAGCGTCCCTCCTCCCTGCTCCCTTACCTGGCGCCGCTGCCGGCGCCGCTGCATGGATGGCGTCGCCGGTGTTGCCAGGTAGGCCAGGCCCCGGCCCCCGGCCCCGCCCCTGCCCCCTTACCTTCCTCCGTTGCGGGCTTCAATTGAGGCCCTGGTTGAAGCCGGAAGAGGCCTCGGCCTTCACTTCCGGCTTCAACCGGGGCCTCAATTGAAGCCCGCGATGGAGGAAGGTAAGCGTCTCTCCTCCCTGCTCCCTTACTTGGTGCTGCCGCCGCCGCCGCCGCCGGCAGTGCCAGATTAGTCCCCCTCACCCCCACTTACCTTCAGGCGAAGCTCCGGATTGAGGCGATCCTCTTCGCCTCGATCCGCAGACCCCCTGACTCTCTTCGCCTCTGCCTTTTCTGGAGGCGAATTAGGCCGCCTCGCTCCTGCTTCTCTGAACCGAAGAGAAGCGGAGCACATCCCTACTGTATGACACCCTTCCCCCTACACAATTACATGTTGTTTTCAGCACGGCAGTGCTTTCTATGCAGAGAGAAATGTAGCACATGATGGGTCTCATTTGCCAGCGTAGTGGCTCTTTGAACCAAACATTCTGTTGTAAATTCATTATCACCGGAAAAACACCAGCACCTTGAAAAGCAAACAGTGATTAGCTATATTCAGCAGAACATCTAATTAGCCAAAACAGGCAAAAAGAGAAGGAATGGAAGTTGTTTATCACTGATCAAAGTACATGTTAATTACCGTGAAAAATGTAATGTGTCATATGGGTTCAACCAAGACCAGCAACATCTTGAAGTTCTCCATTAGTTACCCACCGTAAGCCACCAGAGTCATCCTCCAATAGAGAACACACCTGGCTCGGAATTCTCTCTTTATATGACTAAATCAGCTGTCGCATACTTCTGACTGCTCCCTGAATGACAGCTCACATTAATTTCATGCAGGTTGTCAGTGCAGAGGTGAGGCCATGGTATCTTTGGCTTTATTCCTATATTTAAACACCAGAAGGTATCTTCCATCTGGCAATCAATATTCACAATTTATCATAATTTGCTCCACAGGCCGCATGCCTGCCGTTTAATCAAGCATCTCGTGGCAATGCATTCAGACTTGTTGGTGGTACCTCAAAGTAGATACAGTAGAGACGGGTGATATTTATTTATTTATTTATTTATTTTCAGTTCAGCTTTGATAACACAAAGTGCATCTCATTTGGGGTAGAAAGGACTTGAGGTAGAAGGCAAAACAGATAGATGCGCCCATGCCTAGATACTACTGCAAACCCACATAGAATCATAGAATCGTAGAGTTGGAAGGGGCCTACAAGGCCATCGAGTCCAACCCCCCGCTCAATGCAGGAATCCACCCTAAAGCATCCCTGACAGATGGTTGTCCAGCTGCCTCTTGAAGGCCTCTAGTGTGGGAGAGCCCACCACCTCACCAGGCAACTGATTCCATTGTCGTACTGCTCTAACAGTCAGGAAGTTTTTCCTGATGTCCAGCCGGAATCTGGCTTCCTTTAACTTGAGCCCGTTATTCCGTGTCCTGCACTCTGAGATGATCGAGAAGAGATCCTGGCCCTCCTCTGTGTGACAAACTTTCAAGTATTTGAAGAGTGCATCTTAGAGATATTTTGCATGAGAAATGGTTCACATGAAAATTGGATCTTTGGTGAGGCATGGGAGTAGGCATCCGGTGCACACACAATGCCAGCCAGTTTAATTTGAAATAGAGCTAATACACACAAATGATGTAAGCAGATGGAGTCTTTATAGGTGTACGGAGTAACATCTTAGGTCCAGGGATGGGGAAACTGTGGTTCTCTGATGCCGTCAGATTCCAACTTCTATCGGCCCTAGCCAGCTTGGCCAATGGCCATGGATATTAGGAGTTGCAGTCTAACAACATCTGGAGGAACCTAGGTTCTCCATCTGTATTGGTACAAAGATGCCTACATACCAGTGTGGCTGGTTTGCCTGCAGTTCCCTCCGTAGCCCAGAGCTGATTGGTGGTGCAGAGTCTGAGTTCCTGCCTTGCATTGCTAAGGTTGTCAGTTCAAGTCCTGCTAAGGTGGTCACTAGTGGTGGTTGACCACCACTCACAGCATGCATAGATGGGCTGAGAAATTTTCCAACATTTTTGAAAATGTCTCAGCCAAGCTGAAAGCTCCATCGCACCTTGGAAGAAACGCTGGCTAACGTCGCTTCTCTTTGGACACTCAGTTACTTCCTGTTTTCAAACAGGAAGTAAACAAGGTGCATGAGGGCCATTCAGTCCCTCATTGTGAACACGCTGCTTCTCCCACACACAGCAGGAGAGAGCAGCAACTTCGGTTTAAAAATATTTCGGCGTTTTTCTGGTTTTTCTCAACAGCTGATGGGTGGCTGAATTGGAGACACACATGGGAATTGAAAGGGGGATCATACCCTGATGTCATTGGGGAGGTGACATGGTCCAAGAAGGATTCAGAATTCATCATTTAAGGAAGTAATTCAGGTTGTGGTTTTTTTTCCTGAGCCCACATTCCAAGCCTGAGTGGGGGAGTTCTCCACCCTCTTAAAGCACTGCTTCAAGAGAGCTAAGCAAACAACCCCCAAAGTAAGAGGAGTGGAGGGGCCATTGGCAGACCACTGCTTTGCATGCCGGAGGTCCCGGGTTCAATTCCCGGCATCTGCCAGTAAGGCTGGAAAAACTCCTTCCTGAAATCCTAGGGGTGAACAAGCTTGCCTGTGTGTGCCACCACCGCCCATCCCTGCTCACTAGGCCACACAGCCTTTTCTGAGGCTTGGCCTGACCTGGTGAGCACTCAGCAGCCAATTGACCCTGCACCAATGGCCTTTAAGGTGGGGGAAGAGCGCAATTTATGGAGGCTCCCAGAAATTGTGCAATTTCCCTGTTGCATTCATGGGCAGCTCATTGACATAGGAAGGGGAAGTGTGCAATTTCAGCGCATGGGCGGGCAGTGCTGAGTGCTCGCTGGGGCCTTGCTACTGCTCAGGGGGTGGCAAGCTCATGTCAAGGGCAGATGACTTGGTCCAGGGGGTCAGACATGAGGGGGGATCCACCAGACTTCCATTCCCAGATGGACACCCACGGGATCCTCACCTGGAGAGTTGCTGTCAGTCAGTGTTAGCAGTACTGGGCTGGATGGACCAATCATAGGATCACAGAATAGTAGAGTTGGAAGGGCCCTATAAGGCCATCGAGTCCAACCCCCTGCTGACTCAGAACAAGGGACGGCTACGAAGAGGCTTTTATGGCCTCTGGAACCAGGGTGCAAACCTCTGAATGGCTCCGTTTGCAATACCGTTTGCTCCGTTTGTAAACTGCCCAGAGAGCTTCGGCTATTGGGCAGTATAAAAATGTAATAAATAAATAAATAAATAAATAACCAAACTTCAAAGTGGTTCATGGGATGTGAAAACGCAGTGATTAAAAGAAAAGTCTGCTTGGATATGCAATAGCAGAGTCATTCCTTTCATTTTCAATAAGTACTTATTTATTTATGTATTTTAAATATTTCTATGCCTATTTTCACGGAAACATCCTCCCAAGGTGAATTACATATATAAATAAGAAAGAGATTCTTTCTTATTCTATTGAGCTAGTGGTGTAAACAACTGTCTAAGGGGTATGGGGACATGTTACCGCCCCTGTCCTGTCTCTCTCTAAATACCGACAGGCAACCGAGTGTTAACAACCATTTTAGAACGAGTTTTCAATGATGATCACGTTCAAGGGAATCTTTCCATGAAAGCAAACACACTTCAGAGAGCTTTAGAAAGTTCTGAGGAAACCCTTGATGATATCTTCCAGCAGATGTTCATTTAGCATCCTTTTCTTTTCATCTTTTTCCCCTGGAGGTGAGGACCGTGTGCCCCTGTTGACGGAAATCAAAATAATGTGTTTGTAGGGATTTGGGGGTTCTGTAGAAGCAAAATCAGTCTTGCAGATAAGTACAAAGAATGTACTTGCCATTCTGCTGCCCCCCAAAGACCGTCTTGCCTGTTGAAACTGCTTCTGGGAGGAGAATGTGGTGGAGCATAGCAGGAGATTAAAAAAGGAGGAGGAAGAGGTGGTAGAATATGGCCCTTCCTATACCTCCCGGCCTTCAGGGAGAGAGCAGGGAATATCTCAGGATTTCCTGGTTCCAAGATCCTCAGCCGTGGTCCACATGGTTGCACCACATCCAGGGTCAGCGTGGGCACCTTTTTTCTTTTTCTTTTTTGAAGCAGTGGGTCTAGTCGTGCAACAGCGAGGCCCCGCTCCATCAAAATGTGAGTAATTTTTTAAAAAGAAAGCACCCCAAACCCCTCCCTGACATCCCAGGGTGGCGAAATTGCTGCACTCCCTCCCCTGATGGGCACAGAGCTACGGATGTTGTAAGAGTCTGCAGAGGAGGGTGGAGTCTAATGGACTCCCCACCCAGCTTGGCCTACCGGACCCCACTTACTGAGCAGGTTGTGTGCTCATGGACCCACTAACAGAGTGCCCCTTGCCTTGGTAAGTGCCCAGTGGCTGCCCACCTCCTTAGGGGTCTGCCATTTTGTGCAAAAATGGCAGGTTGGGCTTTTCTAGGAAAGTAATATTCTTGATCATCACAAAATAATGGGCTCAAGTTACAGGAAGCCAGATTCCGTCTGGACATAAGGAAAAGCTTCCTGACTGTTAGAGCAGTACAACAATGGAACCAACTACCCAGGGAGGTTGTGGGCTCTCCCACCCTAGAGACCTTCAAGAGGCAGATGGACAACCATCTGTCAGGGATGCTTTAAGGTGGATTCTTAGCACAGAGCAGGGGGTTGGACTCAATGGCCTCATAGGCCCCTTTCAACTCTACTATTCTATGATTCTATGATAAATGGCATCTGTAAAGTTGACTTTTACACAATTGTGCTGAACCACTTCCTGGCTGCAACAATGGACAGGATGAGGGCTAATCAACTGAACCTCTATCTAGACAAGACTGAGATACTGTAAGTGGGTGGTTCTTCTGACTGGATAGTGGGTGTTCAACCTGTTCTGGATGGGGTTGCACTCCCTCTGAAGGAGCGGGTTCATAGCTTGGGGGTTCTCTTAGAACCATCTCTGTCATTTGAGGGTCAGGTGGCCTCAGTGACATGGAGTGCCTTCTACCAACTTCAGTTGGTGGCCCAGCTACGCCCCTATCTGGACAGGAAGAACCTAGCTTCAGTTGTCTATGCTCTGGTAACCTCCAAATAAGTTTACTGCAATGCGCTCTACATGGGGATGCCTGTACATTTTGCTTCTTTTAAAATCTATTTTAAAGTGTTTTATTCTGTTTTTATTTTATTTTATCTTGTACACCACTCTGAAATTTTGAATTGGGAGCGGTATATAAATATTGTAAATCAATCAATCAATCAATCAATAATTTTTGCAAGCACCCAACTGAGTCTGGGAGACAGATGATGATGATGATGATTTGCATTTGTATACCGCTCCATAGCTGAAGCTCTCTGGGCGGTTCACATAAGATAAAAACATTTAAAATATACAAAGATTAAAAAACCACAAAACCAAGCAAAATACACATACATTTAAAACCAGTGTAACAACTGGTTATTTATTTTATTTTATTTTATTTTATTTATTTATTTATTTATTTATTTATTTATTACATTTTTGTACCGCCCAATAGCTGAAGCTCTCTGGGCGGTTCACAAAAATTAAAACCATTATACCAGATGCACTGGCCCACATCTACACCACCCCGGGAGCCAGTTGACTCCAGCTGGACATCAGGAAAAACTTCCTGACTGTTAGAGCAGTACAACAATGGAACCAGTTACCTAGGGAGGTTGTGGGCACTCCCACACTAGAGGCCTTCAAGACACAGCTGGACAAGCATCTGTCAGGGATGCTTTAGGGTGGATTCCTGCATTGAGCAGGGGGTTGGACTCGATGGCCTTGTAGGCCCCTCCCAACTCTGCTATTCTATGATTCTATGATTCTATGGATGCCTGCAGAATGCTCACAGGCCCACACTTGAGGGCCTGCAAGGCCCAACAAAAGCTCGGGAGCTTTCTGCCCTCATCTGGAGCCTCCATTGTGCACCACCTTTACCGCCACCATTTATGCAACGTGGGAAATATGCAATTTCTGGAGCCACCAGTGTTAGAGCCTCTGGACAAGGATGGGCACCCCTGTGGATTCACTGGGCACATGCTGGGGGTTGGACAGTGGGTTGGCGGGTACCCAACAGATCCAGACATAGGTGAGTCTGACCATCCCTATGTAAAGACTTGCTCATTTTTTATTTGAAAGCTGGGGACCAGGGCTAGCTAGTGTGCCCCCTGTGTGCCCCCTGTGTGCCCCCTGTGTGCCCCCTGTGAGGCACTGTGAGGCACTGGGGGCTGCAGCCCCCTTAGGTGGACGGCAAATCCATCCTTGAGTCTACCATGAAAACATACCACAACACTGCTTCCTCCATTTGTATCCCATGTGTAGCCATTTCCATAGAATATTCTTAACCACATACCTTGCACATGAATCTGCAGTGAGACCACAATGCGCTGTGTGCGGTGCATACTCTTGGGCATTGCCAACGGTCATAAGAAAAAGATGGCCAATAAATCCCTCCTTTTTTTCAATTAGGAAAGTTAATGAAGCTGTTTAGAGATATCCATAAAGCGCCCCCCCCCCGCGCTTCATTTCACTGACATTTAGTACCACTAGAGTAATGGCCCTTTGTCTTCCCTATAAATGACTCCAAGCTTAAAACAACAACAACAACAACAATAACAACACACCATCATCATCATCATCAACAACAACATGCTTTCATGTAAACTTTGTACAGACCAATAATCAGAGACTGTTCAAACTGACTAATGTTTTCCCCATAAATAGATTTTGAATGAAAGAGAGTTATGCATTATTTAAACAGCATGCTTCTGCTCTGATACCCATAGTAATAAAGGAAAGGAACAGGTGTCTTCCATAGTTTCCCGGGAACACTCAAAGTCAAAAAATATTGGAACTGCTAGATGAACCTACCCAGGACATTCTGACTAGCAAACTAGCTAAAAGTAGGCTAGATAGATGGAACAACTACTAGATGGATCCACAGTTGGCAACAGAATTGGACTCAAAGAGGGCTTATCAATCATACCTTCTCAAACTGGGGGGAGGTAATGAGCAGGGTACCACAGGGCTCAGTCCTGGGACCAGTGCTCTTCAACATATTTTAAAATGATTTGGATGAGGAGGTGCAGGCATTGCTTATCAGATTTGCAGATGACACAGAATTGGGTGGGATAGAAACAAACGTCAATGTGATCTTGATAGGCTGGAGCACTGGGCTGAAAACAGCAGAATGAAATTCAATAGATATAAATGCCAACTTCTACACCTAGGGGGAAAAACCCAAAATGCACAGCTACAAGATAGGGGATACTTGGCTCAGCAATACTACAAGCGAGAAGGTTTTTGGAATTGCTGTAGATCACAAGCTGAATATGAGCCAACAGTGTAATGTGGCTGCAAAAAAGAAGAAGAAAAAGCCAATGATATTTTGGGCTGCATTACCAGAAGTATAGCTTTCAAATCGTGCAAGGCGCTAGTTGCCCTCTATCTGGCAATGGTTATGCCTCATCTTGAGTATTGTGTCCAGTTCTAGGCACCACACTTCAAGAAGGATGCAGATAAGCTGGAGGGGGTTCAGAGGAGGGCAACCAGGATGATCAGGGGTCTAGAAACAAAGCCCTATGAGGAGATAGTGAAAGAACTGGGCATGTTTAGCCTGGATAAGAAAAGACTGAGGGGAGACATGACAGCCCTTCTGAAGGACTTGAAAGGTTGTCACACAGAGGAGGGCCAGGATCTCTTCTCGATCATCCCAGAGTGCAGGACACGGAATAACGGGCTCAAGTTACAGGAAGCCAGATTCCAGCTGGACATCAGGAAAAACTTCCTGACTGTTAGAGCATCCAGACACTCTTGGATGAGACTGATTATCTGGATCCATTTCAGTCGGGTTTCAGGCCCGGCTTTGGCACGGAAACAGCCTTGGTCGCCCTGTATGATGACCTATGTCGGGAGAAGGACAAGGGAGTGTGACTCTGTTGATTCTCCTTGATCTCTCAGCGGCTTTCGATACCATCGACCATGGTATCCTTCTGGAACGTCTGGCTGAGTTGGGAGTGGGGGGCACTGCATTGCAGTGGTTCCGCTCCTACGTAGCAGGACGGCTCTGGAAGGTGGTGCTTGGGGGACATTGCTCGGCCCCGTGGACTCTCCAGTATGGGGTTCCGCAGGGGTCGGTCTTGTCCCCCATGCTGTTTAACATGTACATGAAAATGTTGGGTGCGGTCATCCGGAGTTTTGGAGTGTGCTGTCATCAGTACGCTGACGACACGCAGCTCTACTGCTCCTTTTCATCCTCATCAGGTGTGGCTGTGGATGTGCTGAACCGGTGCTTGGCTGCGACAATGGACTGGATGAGGGCTAATAAACTGAAACTCAATCCAGACAAGACTGAGATGCTGCTGGTGGGTGGTTCCTCTGATCGGATGGGGGGCGTTCAACCGGTTCTGGATGGGGTTGCACTCCCCCTGAAGGAGCAGGTTCGTAGCTTGGGGGTTCTCCTAGAACCATCTTTGTCACTTGGGGCTCAGGGGGCCTCGGTGGCACGGAGTGCTTTCTACCAACTCCGGTGGGTGGCCCAGCTACGCCCCTATCTGGACAGGGATAACCTAGCTTCAGTTGTCCATACTTTGGTAACTTCCAAATTAGGTTACTGCAATGCCCTCTACATGGGGCAGCCTTTGAAGATGGTCCTGAAGCTGCAGCTTGTGCAAAATGCGGCGGCCAGACTGATAGCTGGAACAGGGAGGTTTGCGCATATAACACCGATTCTAGCCCACTTGCATTGGCTGCCTATATGTTTCCGAGCCCAATTCAAGGTGCTGGTCTTAATCTATAAAGCCCTACATGGCTTGGGACCACAATACCTGATGGAATGCCTCTCCCGAAATGAACCTACCCGTACACTGCGCTCAACATCTAAGGTCCTCCTCCGAGTGCCTACTCCGAGGGAAGCTCGGAGGATGGCAACAAGAGAGAGGGCCTTCTCAGTGGTTGACCTACGACTGTGTAATGATCTTCCCGATGAGGCTCGCCTGGCGCCAACATTGTTATCTTTTCGGCGCCAGGTCAAGACTTTTCTCTTCTCCCAGGCATTTTAACAGCATTTAACAACATTAAGTTTGTTTTTAATGGACCCCAGAATTGTTGTTTTTAAATGGCTATTGTTGTTTCTATACTGTTTTTATGTTTTTTTAAAAAAATTGTATACTTTTAATGTTTACTATTTAAAATTGTTGTAAACCGCCCAGAGAGCTTCGGCTGTGGGGCGGTATATAAATGTAATAAAATAAATAAATAAATATGACAATGGAACCAATTTCCTAGCAAGGTTGTGGGCTCTCCCACAATAGAGGCTTTCAAGAGCCATCTGTCAGGGATGCTTTATTAAAGTGGATTATTAAGGTGGATTCCTGCATTCAGCAAGGGTTTGGACTCAATGGCCTTATGGGCCCCCTTCCAACTTTACTATTCTATGATTTTATGATCTACTGAAGGTGCTGAACCCATTTTGGGGTAGGGTTCAGCTACTTGGATATCTCCATTAGAGTTCTGGCTGGTTTTGACTGAAACCCAGAATGGACTGATAACCCCACCAAAATTGGCCTCCAGCCTCCACTGCTCATAACAATTTCTCAGAGACATACTTTGGAGTAGTTAAGCTGTGTTGGACTTGATGACCTTATAGGCCCCTTCCAACTCTACTACAGTATTCTGTGATTGTATGGTTCTAAAGAAACAGAGACAGCAGCACTACAACGAAAACCAATGAAATAAACAGCAGTCTCCTAGTTTTCACAGAAGCACCACCATTGGTCCTCACCTAGAATGAGCAAGTGTAACCCTGAGGAATCTGCTTCCATGTCATCACCTATAAGGTAGGGGAAGGACAAAACACCTCAGTCAGCCCAGCCAGCAGAAGGGGAAGCACCACAGTAGAGCTGTCACAAGCATCTGGTTGGGTCCACAAGGGCAGTGGACTCTCTCGCATCAGGCCCTCATGGATTCAAATAGTTGCGCCTTGTGTGAGGGCAGACCCATGTCCGAGTGCTTGCGAGCCCCCACAAGCACTCGAGTGTGGATTCGCCGTGGGAATGTTAGAAATATTGCGTTAAGCATAGTCTGATTCAAGTTAGACCAACATTCTAACAGTATAAGGTGGGAGGGGGCTTTCTGCTCTGTTCCACTGCAGTTGAAAAAGGCAGTTAACTGCTCTTCTGTGTGTTGTGTGTTGTCTGTATTAAGGAAAGGACAGACTGTGTTTTGTAGTCTTTCATTATTTGTTGTTACTACTTTCTTCAAACTCAACATAAAGAAACACTTTAATATATATCCCCTGGTCAAGTATATTCCTATGCTGCTATCTTTCTATATGTCACATATAATTCCCAACAGAGTTATATATAATAGGCATGTACTCCGCTCCTATTAGAAGCGCAGAAGCAGGAGCGAATTGGCCTGCTCCGCCTTGCCCAGAGGCAGAGTAGAAGCGGACCGCGGACCCCTAGAAGCAAGGCGAAGAGAAGCGACCATTTTTCGGAGCTCCTCTTTCAGGCGGACCGCTCCGATCGCCATCTTGAAACATTTCGCCCATAGATAACTGGGTTGTTTTTGAAGCTATCGTTCTGAAAATTCTTGTGCTTAGACAGTCGTGGATGGGGGTCATTTTGAGACTACTCTCACCTCTCTGAGTCGTGCGGGTCGCGCGCTAGAATTTTTTAAAAAGTAGGGTAAAGGCGGGAAAAAGATTACCTTTTCGATTGCTGAGGGGCAGAGTCAACTCCCGGTCATGATCACATGATCCCAAAGTTGGAGGAGGGGATAGGCAAAACGGGTAACTTGGGATTCTGGGAAACTTCTCTTTCTTAGTCTGAACGGACTTTTCCCAGTGTTTTTTAAAACAGTAGCCCCATCAAATGCACAAACACAACCTGTGAAATCAGATACTAAGCCAATAATAAGAGATAGAAACACAGCACTGCTACCCACCCTAACTTAGGGGAACAACTGAAAAGATGTGGTGCAAGGGGATGAGCTCCCCTAGGGCATCTCATTGTGGACGTGCCCCCACTCTCTCCTGTACTTGGAAGGCCATCAGAGCCTTCCAAAGAGAGTAACCCGGTGGAGCAATGCCTATCATGAGTTGAAGTGAGCGGTCTACTTCTCTTAGTGGTGGAGCGATGCCTATCATGAGTTGGTGACAGTTCCACTTCTTAGCGGTGGAGCAATGTCTTTCATGAGTTGAACGGACAGCCTTGCTTCTTAAAAGACTGGTCACTACTAGGACCAGTCAAATTGGCAGCTGCTTCCCCCTCCCCCGGGCACGTCCCCCTATTACTGGTAAAAGACAGATATAAGCTTTTTTAAAAAGTTCTTGTTGTTTATTCAGCAACACTGCTGCTTTTAATTCCACCCCTCCTTCGTTTATTTATTTATTCCATTTTATATGCATTACTGGCTTATCCTTGGCTCACTTCCTTATGCCCCCAGAAATGTCTGCTGCCTGCCTGCCTGCCTTCCCTCTCTCCTCCCCTGCCCGCCTTGCAGGGATGTTGTGTGTGTCTGGCTTTGACTCAGGGGAGAAGTCCTTCCTGCGCTCACTTGGAGTTTTGGAAGTTCCAAATCCATTTTTCAAGTGTGGAAGAAGATTCATACTCCCCAATTCATGGCATGTTGGGATTTCCTTTGAAATGGCCCCATTGAGAGGTCTGCAGGTTTAAGCCCCACCAAAAAACAGGGGATTATGGGACTGCCTTGAGTCTCAGTGTGCGGGGTATGTATCCCTGGATAAGCTGTCATGGTGGTGAGTTTGAGGGGTTTTTTTAACGTGCAAATTGACGGAGCTATTGGAAAGGGGTGTGAATGGGTGTTGGATTTTCATAAATTCCCCAAAAATCAGGGGATGATGGGACTGCCTTGAGTTTCGGCATGTGTATGTATCCCTGGATAAGCTGACATGGTGGTGAGTTTGAGGTTTCTAACGTGCAAATTGACGGAGCTATGGAAAGGGGTGTGAATGGGAGTTGGATTTTCATAAATTCCCCAAAAATCAGGGGATGATGGGACTGCCTTGAGTCTTGGCATGCTTATGTATCCCTGGATAAGCTGTCATGGTGGTGAGTCTGAGGTTTCTAACGTGCAAATTGACGGAGCTATGGAAAGGGGTGTGAATGGGGTGCCCGATTTTCAAAAATTCCCCAAAAATCAGGGGATGATGGGATTGCCTTGAAACTTGGCGTCCAAGTGGACACATGGATAAGCTATCATGGTGCCAAGTTTGAGGTTTCTAACGTGCAAATTGACGTAGTTGTAGAATGGGACAATTTGGGGTGAGTTAAGCCGCGCCAAAAATCAGAGGATGATGGGATTACCTTGAGTCTGGGCATCCATGTGGACACATGGATAAGCTGTCATGGTGGTGATTTTGAGGTTTCTAACATGCAAATTGACGGAGCTATCCCAAGGGGTCTGAATGGGGTGCCCGATTTTCATAAATTCACCAAAAATCAGGGGATGATGGGATTGCCTTGAAACTTGGTGTGCATGTGTATACCCCCATGAGGTGTCATGGTGCCAAACATGAGGTTTCTAACTTGAACTGAAAAATAGTTGTTTACTTTTTTAGCTTTCAATGCAACCCCATGGGGGGGGGGAAACGGAGCTCCGATCCGGATCCGGAGCTCCGAGCGGAGCAGAAATGGGCGGAGCGGGGGCGGGGCAGAGCGGCCCGATCCAAAAATCACGGATCTGCAAGTGAAGCGGAGCGGGGGGTCCATGCACACCCCTAATATATAACTCCTAACAGAGTTATATATAGAGTTTCTAATAGGGAAAGTGTGTGTTCTGGAGCCTCTGGAAAGTGTGCAATTCCCCCAAGCACACTAATGGCGGATGCTAACAGTTGCTGGAAAGCACACTTTCCCCTCCTCGGCTCCAGTCATGGCCTTAAAGGCTCTCTTTACGCAAGGCTACCTTGAATCTAGATCGCAAGCTGAATATGAGCCAACAGTGCGATATGGCTGCAAGAAAGGCAAATGGTATTTTGGGCTGCATTAATAGAAGTATAGCTTCCAAATTACGTGAGGTGCTGGTTCCTCTCTATTCTGCCTTGGTTAGGCCTCATCTAGTGTATTGCGTCCAGTTCTGGGCTCCACAATTCAAGAAGGATGCAGACAAGCTGGAGCGTGTTCAGAGGAGGGCAACCAGGATGATCAGGGGTCTGGAAACAAAGCCCTATGAAGAGAGACTGAAAGAACTGGGCATGTTTAGCCTGGAGAAGGGAAGATTGAGGGGAGACATGATAGCATTCTTCAAATACTTGAAAGGTTGTCACACAGAGGAGGGCCAGGATCTCTTCTCGATCCTCCCAGAGTGCAGGACACGGAATAACGGGCTCAAGTTAAAGGAAGCCAGATTCCAGCTGGACATCAGGAAAAACTTCCTGACTGTTAGAGCAGTACAACAATGGAATCAGTTCCCTAGGGAGGTTGTGGGCTCTCCCACACTAGAGGCCTTCAAGAGGCAGCTGGACAACCATCTGTCAGGGATGCTTTAGGGTGGATTCCTGCATTGAGCAGGGGGTTGGACTCGATGGCCTTGTAGGCCCCTTCCAACTCTGCTATTCTATGATTCTCTGAATTCAGAGGGCCTTTAAGGCCCTGATTGGAGCAGGGGAACGAGAAAGCATACTTTCCAGAGTCTCTGGAAAATGTGCATTTCCCCTGCTCCATGCTAATGACACCAGGATGGGTGGCTACCAGGTGCTTGCAAGCCTCGGGAGTGCTCAGCTGGGACTGGCAGGGCCCTGTTTATGTGGGAGAGCTACAATGATGGCAGGTGAGCTCTCCCTGAGCTTGCCCGTCATCTCTGGGTAGATGGGTATGCGATTTTCTCTAAAATTCTAAGTGAAGCCCTCTGTGGAGTTAACCCACAATTGAATATCTTGTATTTGTCTAGATTAGTATGTCTGGTAAGTATGGAATGTTAGAACTGAGTGGGTGTGGTTTGTGATGTAATAGGTGGGGGGAAAGGAGTATGTAAGGAGAGTGTTGGGAGGCTTGTGAGAGGTGTGTGAGTTTGAGGAGTGAGTGAGTGAGAAAGAGTGGTTTATTGAGGTGTTTGGATTCTAGGGACTTAGGATTGGTGAGAAGAGAGTGAGGCGGTTAGTGTGTGGAAAGTTTAGATCAGGCAGGACTGAAAGTATTATATTTTGATTTAAAGCTTTTAAACAACAATAAACTTATTATTTTGTTAGCTACCAAATGCCAAGTGTCAGCTTGGCATTATTTATCTGCCTTACACTTATTCAACACCCACACCAGAGTATTCCCACAGTATATTCTGGGAGATCCTATATTAAACCTGTTTCCCTCATAGCTAGGGGAAAGGTTTTATTTAACATTCCCTCAGGTTTTCAGGTGGTGGTGCTTGGCCTGAGAAGGGTTTATGTGGCAGGCCTAGTGTAAGGGCCGGTGAAGTCGCGGCCCACTCCCACCCAAAGATGTCCTTGTCGGACAATGCTTTTTTCTTATATAATAAATTCCAGCAGGACTTAAAAGTCTTTGTGAATTCACAGTCATACTGATAGCATTTAATCTCGCATCTCTGCCTTCTTTGCTGTTATCAGCGAAGCTAAATCCTTTCCTTCAGTTAGGTCTCTTCGGCAATCCATTCATCCTGAGGTCCTTTTCTTTCTTTGTAACAAGAACTGCCACCCCCCAAAAAAATCTTATTTACCCATAAAAATATGTTAAATCTGATGAAATCTAACATTTATTGTTTTTATTTACTATTCAGCTCAGTCAGGAGCGGGTGAAGGACTAAAGAAATGGTAACTTTGTATTTCTTTTTAAAAAGTCGATGTGGGGGGAAATGATAAACTTCAGAACAGGGATGGGTGAGAAATTTGCATGGTTCACCTAGCTCACACTTCCAAAACTAACGCACATAGTGAATATACAAACTAATGCACACAATTATCCTCTGAACGTTGTGAATTCTCTTATATGAAACGTAGACATATCTTAGATAAAATTGCATACAGAAATGTGTACGTTACGCAAAAAGCTGTGGTTTAAGGTGTCTTCTGAACAGGGCCTCTGTAAGCTTGGAAATAGATGGACATCAGCTGCAGACCGTGGCCTTAGCTAGACCAGGCGAAATCCCAGGGTGAACCCTGGGATCGTCCCTGTGCGTCCACATGATGCACAGGGGATCCCAGGATCAGGGAGGGATGATCCCTCCATTGCCCTGGGATTATTTATTTATTTATTTATTTATTACATTTGTATACCGCCCAATAGTCGAAGCTCTCTGGGCGGTTCACAAAAAATTAAAAACATAATAAAACAACCAACAGGTTAAAAGCACAAATACAAAATACAGTATAAAAAGCACAACCAGGATAAAAACCACGCAGCAAAATTGATATAAGATTAAAATACAGAGTTAGAACAGTAAAATTTAAATTTAAGTTAAAATTAAGCATTAAAATACTGAGAGAATAAAAAAGGTCTTCAGCTGGCGACAAAAAGAGTACAGTGTAGGTGCCAGGCGGACCTCTCTGGGGAGCTCATTCCACAACCGGGGTGCCACAGCAGAGAAAGCCCTCCTCCTAGTGGCCCTCCTAGTAGTGTAGGGATAGAGCCCTACACTTTGGGCCCACTTTTTCCACAGTCTTGGGCTGAGCCCGAGACCACAGAACATGTGACCCGTGGCTGCAGTTTGACCTGGCTCCACACGATGAAACTTTTGAGCTGGACATCAGGAAAAACTTCCTGACTGTTAGAGCAGTGCGACAATGGAATCAGTTACCTAGGGAGGTTGTGGGCTCTCCCACACTAGAGGCCTTCAAGAGGCAGCTGGACAAGCATCTGTCGGGGATGCTTTAGGGTGGATTCCTGCATTGAGCAGGGGGTTGGACTCGATGGCCTTGTAGGCCCCTTCCAACTCTGCTATTCTATGATTCTATGATTCTATGATTCCTCGCATGGAGCCGGAAGCTGTGCATGGGGTGCAGCACTCCTCAGGAGCACTGCACCCATTGGAGGTAGGGTGGGGGGAGTGGGGAAATCAATTTTCTTTTTAAAGGGCCTACCTTTGTGCACGACCGTTCATGTGCTCCTGTTTCATTTAAAATAAAAAATGGCGGGCGCCTCTCTTCCTGAGGTCGTCGTGCCTCACATGTAAACGGAGGAGGGATCTCGTGTTAATTGCAACACGAGATCTTCCCTCCTCATCTACACCAAGCAGGATATTGCACTGTGAAAGTGGTATATAAAAGGCAGGAGCCACACCAAGCGGGATAGTGGTAAGAAAGCAGTATATGATCTGTGTCAATGGGCCCCAACAGTTCTCAGTGCACTTCAATACTGCTATAAAGTGTGGCTCCTGCCTTTTATATACTGCTTTCATACCACTTTCATAGTGCATTATCTTGCTTGGTGTAGATGAGACCTTAGACTAGATGCTCTCTAAAGTCCCTTTGAATTCAGCCACTGAAATGGAATTCCAATTCATCTGCACCAGTCAAATCCTATAGGTACAGAATGGAGAGGACCGTGGTGTATCCACCTACCATATAGCTATTACTGGCAAGGAGTCTGCCAGAAAAAAATAGGAGGTGGCAAACCTTCTGCAACACTATTATAGGGATTTAAACCCAAACTAGCACTCAAAGGCCTAATCTACACCAAGCAGGATATAGCACCATGAAAGCAGTATGGAAGCGATATATAAAAGGCAGGAGCCACACTACTGCTTTATAGTGGTATCGAAGTGCACTGACAACTGTTGGGGCCCATTGTCACAGACCATATACAGCTTTCATACTGCCATATCCTGCTTGGTGTGGCTCCTGCCTTTTATAAACCGCTTTCATATCGCTTTCATCGTGCGATATCCTGCTTGGTGTAGATTAGGCCAAAGACTTTGCATCCAGGCGCTGCACCTTGTTGGCAAACCTGTTAGTTTCGGTTCCTCTTCTTTCTTTTTTCCATCTCAAATTCATCTTGTCTTGTATAGGGAGAATTTTGCATAAAAATGGTGGCTACTTATGAAACCCACCACCCAAGAGGGGAAAAAAAGCATCAACAGAAAAGAGGACAGAAGAGAACCCAAATCTATATAAAATTTGCCCATGAAAATGTATATGTAGATGCAAATTTAGAATTTCTTTAAATAGAAATGCAATAAATTGCAACATAGTGTGGAAAGCCAGGTCCAGGTGACCCTGTTTAGTCTGCTATCCAACAGGTCTTACGCTTTGTTTTGTTTTTTATTTGTTTGTTTGTTTGTTTTTTTAAACAACTGGCCTTGGACTGGTCAACCCTTCAAACAGAGGATGCCATCAAATAGCAGACCTTCCTCTTTCAAAGAGGACACATGGGCCACAGCTAGACCTAAGGTTTATCCTGGGATCATCCAGGGTCAGGGCCGGTGCTACCATAGAGGCCACTCAGGCAGCCGCCTAGAGTGCCAAGCTAAGAGGGGCGCCGGGCGCAGTGCAGCACTCATGCGCGTTGGCTGTGAGCTGGCCCGGCCCGAGAATTCAGCTGGGCCTGGGAGGGCGAGATGGTGCCCCGCGCCTGCCCAGCCGAAGCGAAGCCAGGGACGGTGGGGTGGGGGTGGAACGGCTCCACGTTCAGACTTCCAGAATGTGCCCGGAAGAGAGAGAGAGAGACAGAGACAGAGACAGAGACAGAGACAGAGACAGAGAGAGAGAGAGAGAGAATGTATGGGTGAATGGGGTGCATGGGGTCTTTGAGTGAATGCATGTGTTCATGCCTGTGTTTGTTTGGAGTGAGTGATGCTGAGTGCATGTGTGCGCACAAGTGTGAGTTGGGGGGGGATGATTTGGAGGTGATATTCCTGTTAAATAATGCATTTTATTATGACCCATAGACGTTCCTTTCCAATTTGTTTGCTATAATTGGCGTGACACATTTCTTGCACTTTAAAATAAATTTAGCATTTTCAAGTTTTGTGCTTCTTATTTTTTCCAGGAAACATCTGTTCTTAAAAATCAAAGTTGGCATTTTTGGGGTGGGGTGGGGTGAAAGTAGCTCACCTTGCCTAGGGAACAAAATAGTCTGGCACCGGCCCTGTCCAGGGTTCGCCCCTGCCTGAGCACTGGATCCCCTGTGTGTCACCTAGATGAACAGGTTTGACCACTGGACGATCCAGGGATAAACCTTAGGTCTAGCTGTGGCCATGGACACCTTAAAAGTAAAGGTATTTGGGGCAGAGATGGTTCAAGCTATAAGGAGGCCTTTGTCATATTGCACGCTAGTAGTCAGCACTCTCCTATAATGGTGCCTCCCCCGTGAGTCTGTTGTGCTTACCTGGTAATGGAAGTAAGAGCAGCAATGGCTCTCTAATGAGTGCCATACAGCTTGGAAGAGCCATCTGCATTCCCCATAATGCCTTGGGACACCCCTGGTGTAGTATAGCTCCCAAGCATTATGGCAAATGTATGTGGAAGTTACAAGTTGCCCAGAGCTCATCAAAGCGGAGTTCAGGGCAACCACCAATTGTAGACCCTGCCAACTGGCCCAAAGACACCAGGTTCTCACATGGGTCCCTGTTTTGGTATCCTCTAGAAGCACTACTTTTATCCTGAAATTCGAAAGTGTGCAAACAAACTTTCAACATCAGCGCATCCCTAGTGTGAAGTCCTCTCTCTCTCTCTCTCTCTCTCTCAGAGCTCTGACACAGTTGAAGTAGTCTTAACAAACTTGTCATATTTCCAACTTATATTATCAAGCTTAATCTTCTCTGAACTGTGTCATAGTTGCAGGAATAAATGGGGACACTCTTGTCAAGGACTTTTAATTTTCCATGACAGCTGTCACTGGGTCTTCCTTAGACACCACCAGCCATGTTTCCGATAACAAAAGCAGAGCTGTAAACGGCATACAATATGATGGGTGACAGGAGAGGAACAGCACTGAGTAGCATGCATTTTCTTTCCCCCATTTTAATTTGAAAGAAGAAGAAGAAGAAAAAGGCAACATTGAACGTGTATTCAGAGCTTCAAATAAAATTGAACCAATGACCTTCCAATTAAATACTACTTTGAATAATCATTGTATATTCTTAAAAATGAACCCACAGAGCTATTTATTTTTAAAGGTTTACTATATATATTACTCATTGATGAATATTTTGCATATATGTTTAGTTAGGGTGACCATATGAAAAGGAGGACAGGGCTCCTGTACCTTTAACAGAGAGCTCCGGCTATTGAGCAGGGGGTTGGACTCGATGGCCTTCTAGGCCCCTTCCAACTCTGCTATTCTATGATTCTATGATTCTATTGGGCGGTATAGAAATGTAATAAGTACTGCAGGAGCTGTACTGAAGCTATACTGTGACCAGATTTAAAAGAGGGCAGGGCACCTGCACCTTTAACTGTGGTGATGAAGAGGGAATTTCACCAGGTTCTCCATATAAACAAATGACACCTGCTGAAATTCCCTTTTCAATACAACTGTTAAAGATACAGGAGCCCTGTCCTCCTTTTCAAATGGTCACCCGAGTTTAGTTGTAATGCACTGGAGCTAAGAGGAGAATGGTATAGATGCCCCACTCTGCCTGTCCCAAGTCCGTTCGCGTGCCTCATGCCACTTCCCTGGGGACGATGCAGACCACTCAAAGTCAGGGACTCAGAACTCTGTGCCTATCTCAGCATGGAGAAAGGCAAAATGGCCATTGGCAAGGCAATTACATAAATGTGCATGGCCACAGCCATTGATATCATCCAGCCTTTGGAGGCCTTGATGAGAGGCAATTCACACACACACACACCACACACACACACATACACACACACCTACCTAAATCTGGTTCCCTGTCAGTGGTATATAGATTCACTTTAATGGTTTACAAAATAGTGGAGGCAGTGATGGATGACCGCAGATTCATGTCCAATAGTAAGTGTAGTTGCTACATGCTTTGCACACTGGTGTGGGTCCAGTGGCTGATCTGTAGATGACCAGGGGCCCTTCTTGTATTAATCAGTTGGGTACTGTGCAGACGTCCCCTTGGTATGTCCAAGTACGGATATGAAAATCAGCAAAACTTAAGCTTGACAAAGTTCTCCAAATTCCACCTTGAAGCTGCTCCGATTCAAGTCCATATCACATTGTGAGCTTTTCACATGACAATCTGTGCACATTTTCATGCATATTTTTTTCCAAATGGACACATCTTTGAAATGTACACTTCCCCCATTAACGAAAACGTATTTGTGCGCACTTTTCAAAAGCACGCATTTTTTTAATGTGCATTTCTCATTTGTACGCTTGCTGTCAAATACATATCTTTTGGTCCGTGAATCACATCGCGGGCTCGGAAATATATGGTCTTCAACAGCAGTTTGGATCTCAGTCTGTGTTCACTCTGGAAGATGCAAACTGGGGCCTCAGCAAGACAGAGCAGTCTAGCGGGACGGAGGGGTGAAGACCTTGTGATATTCGGAGGGTGAGGCCATCGTGGCTGCCATTTTTAATTTTTTTCTTAAAGAAGAGCGCATGAATGTTTGTGCGCAGAAAGGTAGCTTTTTTAAAATTGAAACTTAATTTTTCCCCTCCCCCACCCCACCCCAGATGGGCACAGAGCTCCTTAGGAGCTCTGAGCCCCATGCGTGGGTCTCAACTCCTCGTGAGGAACTGTGAGCAACTGGGACAACTGTGAGGAACTGGCAATGCCCACCCACATGTTCTGCAATCTCAGTATCATCCCGAAATTGCAGAAAAAGTGAGCTCAAAGGCGAGGGCAAGATCCCGGGGCAAGGGAGGGATCGTCCCTCCCTGATCCCAGGATCCCCTGTGCGTCATTCAGTCTGCATTAATCACAAACACACAAAAGCTGATTCCAACTTTTTGAGAATGTAGAATTCAACAGTTACTCAGATGTCTCTAGCCTTAAGTGCAACACACAGGTTCACAGGTTAAATGAGCAAAGCTAGAAAAACGGGAGGTTTTGTGCACAGCATTTTTGTGTGCCTTGCAAAGATGGAACACTCCCCTCCCCCCATTTGCAGATTTGTTTTCACATTGAAAGCCAACCTTGAGGGGATCTACACTAGTATATGAAATGTTGTTATTACAGTCAATGGACGTTTTGTTTTTGAACGATTTAAAACGTAGCAGTTTTTAAAACATTAACTTACTTTTCTCTTTCTGTGGGAATGCATTCCTTTTGGCCACACTAAGAAAATAAATCCATTTGTAATTTCCCCTCCCACATCCTCTTCTCTCCAAGACAATCCTCCACCAGCCAGCAGCCTCCCAAAAGTGAAACTGGAAGTGGCTTGAAAGAAGAGGCTTGAAAGAAAAAAACGGCTCCAACTTTGGGTGCTGAAATGACATAAACATGCCCCCCCCACCAGGAATGTGATTGGCTAATTAAGAACTACAGGAAACCCATTTAATACGATGAAATCGGCCACATCATACCAAATAGAACAACTTATTTCAGAGAAGTTCAAAATAGAAACCGGAGAACAGACAACAATAAAACATCACAAACTATACGTCATGTGGCAAAATACTACCAAACGCACACTTTAAAACAGTAAGACACTATCTAACTTGACTAGTGTAGATCCCCTCCTGATTTGAAAGGACACAATAGGAAAGGCTAAACTTTTCAACCCATCAAACAATTGATTCGTCAGTCGATCAATAAATGTCCTGGTCGTAAAGGTTGGGAAAGGGAGCCATCTTTGCTTTGACTTCGCTGCCTGTGTGAGTTTTCCACGAAGAGCATTGCAAAGAACTTTCCCCATTATTATCCTGCATGTAATTATTTTAAATCCTTTCGACCCATGTCATTTGAACACAGAGTCAATTCATACCTGGCGATTAATACAACTCACTGCAGAAAATTAAGACCCATTATGGCTCTTTGAATGGGTTGTTGTTTTATGGCATTCTGGACAAGCCTACCATGGTAGTCCACAATTGTAGCATCATATACTGAGATTGTTTGCTGCATTCAGAGAGCTAATCCCCTTGCTTGTTTACAAATGGCGAGCTACCTTCTTATGATGAATTATTAATTGCACGCGGAAAGTGTCTTAGATGCAAATGTGTAATTAATGGCCCGTACTACCGCAGGCTACATCGGAATGAAGGATTCTCACGGATCAAGGATGTGGAACGCATGAGACACATTTGCAAATAATGGGATAGAGTCTAAGTGGTGTTATTTATAATCTGAATTAGAGTTGCAACTAAAACCTCCGTCAAGGATCAGTGACTCACCGCCGTACTAGCACTACGGAAACAAAACCAACACAATTAGGCAACCCTTGCTTTAAATCCGGCTCTTCCTTTAGAAAGCTCACGGCAGATGGTGTGCACAGCAAACCTGCATGGCTTGTGGTCATCGATAAAGACGGTATCATGATGGCCCTGATCCTGCCCTAGGGATGTCCATCACTGCAAAATCGATTTGTTCTTTTTTGCTTCATGGCATTCTGTGGCTTCTTCAACTTGGCTTGCATTTGCAGACTGAAATATGGTTTTCCCCTGAATTCCAGGAACCTTTTTTTTGGGGGGGGGAGGGGGGAAAGATGTAATTTGTACAAATAGAGATTTGCACAAATTGGACTACCACTGTGTTATTTGCACAAATTGCAGCCACATGTGCACAATTTGTGCGGATTAGGCAAATTCCAGGTGTAATTTGTGCAAATAAAAAAATACAAAAAATCCGCAAACTGGCCTGTCCAAATGCAATCAGGTGGGGCTCTGAAGTGGAAAACGGACCAAAATCCAACAGGTTTGAACCAAGGGAAATTCATTGAGCTCCATTCCCCAAATGCATTCCTCTTATACCTCTATCCTGAGTATCAGCAGGAGGAACCAGCTAGGTCAGAGGGACAAATAGCACAAGCTGCAGAAGAGATGAAGCTAGGCTCAGTTCTTGACGCCAAGCATAAGCTTGTTTTAGTTCATTTTTTATCAGGATTTTCCCCATCTGCATCTTTCTTTCTTTTTTCCGTCTGCACCTTTCAAGCTAAACACAGGCCATGGCTAGAGCAGGTGATATCCCGGTGATTGCCCTGGGATCATCCCTGGGATCCCTCCTTTGGCCTGGGATATTGGCAGGCTCTTTCCCTCCAATTTTTCTATGGTCTCAGGATGATTCCGAGACTGCAGAACGTGTAGCTGGGCATTGCGGGTTGTCCCAGCTCCTCACGAGTAACTGCAAAGAGCGGGGACCCAGGCACAGGACACAGAGCACCTCAGGAGATCTGTGCCTATTGGGGGCAAGGTGTGTGTTTTTAAATTACTTTTTGTTCGAGCACTTGTGCACTCCTTTTCCTTTAAAAAAAAAAAATCCAAAATGGTGGCCATGATGTCACGCGCCGCGTGTAGACAAGGGCGATGATCTCACGATCATAAAGTCGCAAGATCATCACTCTCCAGCCCCCTCATCTAGTCAGGACCACAGACTCAAATACAATGTCCCAGTCAAAGTTGATACGTTTCCGATACAATGTGACTCACAGATCAAAATAAATGCATTCGGCAGCATATGCACATTGGAAAAATGTGTACCGTTGAAAAACTGCACACAAAACACTGCAATCAATGGGAGAGGAATTCATACATCTCAAAGTTGTGCACAAGGGATGCATTCATTTGGAAAAAAAATACACACGGAAATATGCACCACAATTTTCATGCGGAAAGAAAAAATAACAAAGCTCACAATCTGATACAAGTCAGAACAAGACTCAAGATGGAATTTGGAGAACCTCGGCAATCTTGATTTTTGCTGAGTCGCACATCCCTGTACCTTGACCAGGAGCCCTTCGGACCTCTGAAATGGGGCAACCCAGAGATAATTCCAAACATATTCAAAAATGGTATTCTGCAAGTCCATCAATTGTTACATGTTGCCTGAAATGAATTTGGCTGTGAAATTTGAGGTTCTTCTTCAGAGGAAATATCTGAAGAATTTTGGGCAAGCCAAATGTGTGTTTGATAACGCAATTTCTCAGAGGCAGGGGAGGTTTATTCATCCTTAGATATAATATTTACTTTTGAAAACTGGTGGTCATTAACAACAATATAAAGTATGTAGCTGTCAGGGCTAGTAGCTATTGATAGCCTTCTACTCCAGGAATTTATGAACCGCCCAGAGAGCTTCGGCTATTGGGCGGTATAAAAATGTAATAAATAAATAAATAAAAATAAAATAAATTTATCCAACCCTCTTTTAAGGCCATCCAAATTGATGGCCATCACCACAGCTTGTGGTAGTAGATTCCATAGTTTAACTATGCACCGTGTAAAGAAGTACTTCCTTTTATCTGTCTTGTATCTCCCACCAATCAACTTCATGGGATGACTCCTTTGGGTTCTAGTATTATGGAAGAACTTCCCAGGGTGCTTCAGCTATTGGGCGGTATAAAAATTAGGGATGTGCTCCGCTTCTAATCGGACCGGAGAAGCAGTAGTGGAGCGGGGGGCTTCGCCTGCCCTTAAGGCGGAGGCGAAGAGGATTGGGGGGCCGGCGGAGCGTGGCGAAGAGGATCGAGGTGAAGGCGGATCCTTCGCCTCGATCCGGAGCTCCGCCGGAAAGGTAAGTGGGGTTTACCGGGCCCTGCCGCTGTCGCTGTCGCCCATGTGGCGATGGCAGCAGGGCCCGGTAACGCCCCCCACCCTCCTCTCCCTTACCTGCCTCCGTCCGCGGTCCGTCAGCATCTCCAATTGAGCCTGTGGTTCCAGCAGGAAGTCTGGGCCGCACTTGCGGCCCAGACTTCCTGGTGGAACCACGGGCTCAATTGAAGATGGCGACGGACCGTGGACGGAGGCAGGTAAGGCCCACCTCCTCCTTACCGGGCTCTGCCGCCGTCGCTGCATGGGCGGCGATGGCGGCAGGGCCCGGTAACCCCCCCTAAGGGGGGGACCGGAGCTCCGATCCGGATCTGGAGCTCCGAGCAGAGCGGAGTGGGCACAGGCGGAGTGGGGGCGGGGCGGAGCGGGCCGATCCGAAAATGGCGGATCTTAAAGTGAAGCGGAGTGGGGGGGTCCGTGCACACCCCTAATAAAAATGCAATAAATAAATAAATAAATAAATAAATAAATAGGAGAAAAATGTCTCCCTATCCACATTCTCCACACCATGCATACTTTTGTACACCTCTATCAGGTCTCCTGTTAACCTCCATTTTCCCAAGCTAAACAATCCCAGCTGTGCTAGACAATCCCAGCTGCGTATCTGTTATGTAGAAACGCAGATTCGTGCAAGTGTGCCCTTGTGCTAATATGCATTCATGCAAATGCACAAACAAAAACTGGAATGAAATCATCATATATCCCTGGAATTAAAAATCTGCTCAGGTCAATGAGAGGATGATGGAATGACAGGTGCCCGACAATCCGTAAATCACAGACAGAAAGGATGTAACGAAATATGTACGTCCCTTATCTAGCCTAGTTCTGTCTTTTCTGACTTTCAGCGGCTCCCCAAAGTCTGAGGCAACCCTGCTAAATAGTAGAGTTGGAGGGGGCATCATCTCTTGCTACCCTTGTTCAAGGCAGGAAATCCAAAATCCAAAACCGCTCCCCCACTGTTTGCAGTCCGCCCTAGTTTGGACTCTGGTCATAGATCGCCTGAAAGCTCTGAACAGCACGAGCAGTCGCTGGGCAGTCTCCAACTATGCCATTCTGTTAGTGAAATGATGTGCTGAAAAAATCTAGGTTCTGAACGATGCCCAAGATGAACATCCAACTAAAATTATGTTTGGGCAAGCGTGGCTGGACAAGCAGTTGTGCATTGTACTTGTGCAACTCATTACACAACCCATTGTGCAACCTGTTACACAACTGCTTGGCCAAACAGTTTATTTATTTATTTATTTATTTATTACATTTCTATACCGGAGCTCTCTGGGCGGTTCACAAAAATTAAAAACATTCAAAGTATAAAACAACAGTATAAAACCATCATATAAAATACAATATAAAAGCTCAACCAGATCAAAACAGCAGCAATGCAAAATTACAAATTTAAAACACCAAGTTAAAATTTATTTATAGACTGTTAAAATGCTGGGAGAATAGAAAGGTCTTCACCTGGCGTCTAAAAGCATATAACGTAGGTGCCAAGAGAACCTCCTTAGGGGTTCCACAGCCGGGATGCCACAGCAGAGAAGGCCCTCCTCCTGGTGGCCACCTGCCTCACTTCCTTTGGCAGGGGCTGATGGAGAAGGACCCCTGAGGATGACCTAGGGTCCGGGCAGGTACAGTTGTGCAAGGGTAACGGTAAACTACTTGCACAATGGAGCTCCACTAGTCCTATTTTTGTGGAATGACACTATTGGATACTGTCCCCTAATTCCAAAGAACAACTTCATGGCATTATTATTATTATTATTATTATTATTATTATTATTATTATTATTATTATGATGTTTATTAATTTTCCTTCATTCTCCATGCCATTATTTCTATGAGCCCTGCTACCACCATCTCTGACAGTATGCCCCAGAGAGGATTGAGGGAACGAATAGGTATTAAATGCTACAACGGGTTTTGCAGTAGAAATGGCAAGAACTCCTCGGGGCCCTTCTCTTCATTTTAACCTCCCCAGCTGTCGAACAAGCCTGTCGCTTCCCTTCCAGGTATGGAAGCGTTGACAGTCCAGGTGTTAATCAGGACCTTGAGTCTGAGCAGGATAATGCTTCGCTCTGCCATGACAACCTGACAGCTGATGGAATTTCTTCATGACCTTACAGGGCTGTATGTTGCCAAGGTGGTGTTCTCCTGTCATTTAGCTGCCAATCTGCTTGGGGATGAAGCTGATGGTGCTTCCAGAAAACAGGAAGAAACATCAAGTTTGAAAACTCATCAGGAATTAGCCATTAAGGCTAAGGGATGTTCACTATCATTAAGACACAGTGAAAAGGTATTTCAATTAGGGCTGTGCATGGACACACACACACACCCCGGATCCACTTCGGACCCCAATCCACAACTTTCAGATCGGGTCTGCTCTGCTCTGCTACGATCCACCAGTGGTCCGCTCTGCTTTGCTACAGGGCTCCGGATCTGAATCGTTGCTCTGTTTCCCCTCCATAGACTTGCATTGAAATCCAAACACCTATAACTTTTTTTCTGTTAACATTAGAAACCTCAAAATCAGCACCACAAGAGCTTATCCATGTTTCCACCTTCATGCCCAGTTGGAAGGAAATCCGAGCCTCCACTGATTTTTCGGGAATTTTTGAAAAACCTACACCCCATTTTTAGAAATGGGATTTACTCCAACATCTGTATAGATACAAACTTGAAAGTGGGCACCCTCACAGATGCCATCTACATCCACATTCATGGCAAGTTTCAAGCAAATCTGAGCATGCCCTGATTTTGGGCGATTTTTTTCCCTTTTTAGCATCACCCCCTAACCCCCATTCACACCCCTTTCTAGAACTCCATCAGTTTTCATGTTAGAAACCTCAAAATTGGCACCACAAAAGCTTATCCATGTATCCACCTTCATGCCCAGTTGGAAGTCAATCCAAGCCTCTACTGCTTTTGGAGGATTTTTTGAAAATCCCCAACCCCATTGCCCTGAGTCAAAGCAAAACACACACAAAACATCCCTGTGAGGCGGGCACAGAAGAAGAGAGGCAGCAGCAGGTGGTGGCTATGCCCTTGGCTGAAGCAGTGGGAGCAAGCATGCAAGCAGCTTGTGGGGTTGATTCACACAGTCCATCTACATCTCCCAGGTACCAGGAGGGCAGAGAGGCAGGCAGAGAGGTGCTACACACACACACACACACACACACTGTGCCATAGATCTATGGGGAAGTAAGTCCCAGGCAGCAGATCCAATACCCCACAATGACAACACCCAGGCGGAGGTGGGAAGGTGGGAATGCAGCACACATTTCTGGGGGCACAAGTAAGTGAGCCAAGGATTGTTTCCACTTTCCAGGCTATCAAAGCCAGTATGCAAACCAGCCCTGTGAGGTGGGAACAGCACAGAGAGATGCCTTTTGCATCTCATAACTAATAGGGGGCTAGGAGGATAGAGTAAAGCTTTGTCTTCCTTGCTTCAGAATTGATTGACTGCACTGTGATCACACAGCCATTAGTAAACAACAACAACAACAACAACAACAATGTTAATAATAGCAGTACTAGTAATATTATTAATAATAATAATCAACAACAATAAGAAGTTGAACTACAATGAAAGCCTGCCTGACTTCACTGAAGAGGGAAAGCCAGGAGAGCTTTGGCTATGGGGTGGTATATAAATTAAATAAATAAATAAATAAATAAATCAGGGGTGATTAAACACTGCAGCAATGTTGCTGAATCACAACAACAACATTTTTTTTTAAAGGCTATGTCTGTCTTTTACCAATAAGAGGAAAGTGGACGTGCCCAAGGGGAGGGGGAACTGTGGTAATTTGACTGCTCCTGTCTAGGGACCAGTCTTTCAGAAGCTACCTTACACTTCAACTCATGACAGGCATAGTAGCTTCTTCCACTGGTTAATCTTTGGAGGGTTCTGATGACCCTCCAAGGGCAGGACACAGTGTGTGTGCACTGGGCACGTCCACATGCCCTAGGGGACTTCATCCCCTTGCACCACATCTATTCAGTGGTTCACCAAGGTTAGGGTGGGTAGCAGTGCTGTGTTTCCTATCTGTTATTTATTTACTTAGTATATGATTTAAGGCTGCATTCGTGCATTTGGTGGGGCTACTGCTTCAAAACACTGGGAAAAGTCCATTCAGACAAAGCAAGAAAAGTTTCCCAGTATCCCAAGTTACTAAGTATCCCATTTTGCTTATTTCCCAACATTGTATCCCAACATTGGAATTGGAGGTTGCTTCATCAGATGAGCACATTTAGGAGTTGAATCTGCCTGTCATCGCTTAAAAAAATCCTTACTCCCTCCCGCTTTAAGCCATTCTAAACAAATTAATAGCATGCAAACCACAGGACGAAAAAGTCTGAACATCTCCACAAATGACCCCCAACCACCACTCTCTAAGCACAGCGAGTTTCAGGGATGTGGGTTTCAAAACAAAAAAGTTATATGCTAATCTTTTCCGCAATGCAATCCTATGGGGGGAAATATCCAAAATGGCAGGCGGAGCGCTTCATGAAAAAAGGATTGATTTGTTTGTGGCCGCTTCTATTTGCTATGCTTTGCTAGCCCCTAGGGTGACCATATTTTAGAAACCAAAAAGGAGGATAACATGGCCGGCCCCCAAGGAGGCGTGTCCAGCACCAAGGGGGCGTGCCCACCCAAACATAGCCTTGGTCACATGTCTGATTTTACAGCACACATTTAAGACAAATCTGTTCTACATAGCATCTTAATGTTAAAATCACTGAAATAAAGAACACGTGAGAGATTCAATGCATCTGAAATCAACTTCACTCACTCCTACTTTTGTAGGTTTTGCTGTACTTTGAAGCTTTTGCTGTACTCTGTGTGTTACAGTCTCCCCTTCCCTCAAATATATTTTCTGACTGTATCTTCACTCATTGCAAGCTGCTATTGCTGTTAACAGGGTTTGCGACTGGCCGGCCAGATGGCTGGCTTTTTTTTATTTCAATTTTTAAAAGCTTGTGTATAATTGTCACAAGTTTCTCTACACTAACATTAGGGTGGGTGTTGTGGCAGTTTACCTAAGACTGGAGATCCCATTAATGCCAAGGGCTGAAACTGCTCAATATGCAAAACCCCAAAGAGGAGGTTTGACAACCTGAGTTCGAAGGATATGGCTCCAGCAGTTTTAAAACACAATAATTTTAAAACTTTGAACTTTTTAAAAAAAACTAAAAAAAAATGGATGAACAGATCTGATTCAAACCTGGCATGGCTAAATCTCTCCTTAAGAGCTATCATGGTGCCAGCTTTCAGCCCTTTATCTTTTAAAAATGTCATTTTTAAAAAATAATTTTAAAACCTCAAACTTTAAAAAAAAAGTCCTAAAACTCAATGGATGGACAGATCTGTTTCAAACTTGGCATAGCTAAAGTCCTTTTTAAGAGCAATCATGGTGCCAAGTTTCATCTCTTTATCTTTAAAAATGTTTTTTTTAAAAAAAAAATTAAATCCTCAAATTTTAAAAAATTCCTAAAAATCAATGGATGAACATATCTGTTTCAAATTTGGTATGGCTAAAGCTCTACCTAAAAGCTATCATGGTGCCAACTTTCAGCTCTTTATCTTTAAAAATGATGGTTTAAAAATAATAATTTAAAAACCTCAATTTAAAAAAAAATCCTAAAAAATCAATGGATGAACAGATCTGTTTCAAATTTGGTGTGGCTAAAGCTCTACCTAAATCCTATCATGATGCGAAGTTTCATCTCTTTATCTTTAAAAATGACAATTTTAAAAATAATAATTTTAAAACCTCAATTTTTAAAAAAAGTCCTAAAAAATCAATGGATGAATGGATCTGTTTGAAATTTGGTAAGACTAAAACCCTTCCTAAGAGCTACCATCGTGCCAAGTTTCATGTCTTTATCTTAAAAAATGACAGAGTTATAAGCATTTTAGTTAATTCCCATTAGAGCTGCCCTTTGGAAAAATCCGGATTTCCCCTCCCCCCGGATTTGCCGTCAAAAAACTTGGGCAAATCCAGGTAAGTCCGGTCATATGGTCACCCTACTAGCCCCCCAACTCACTTCTCCTCCACCTATAATGGAGGTGAAGCCCCCCGCTTCACTATTGCTTCTCCAAACAGAAGAGAAGCGGATCACAGCCCTAATTTCAATCATGAGCAGACTCTGTAATATAATTGGGCCTTGAAACAGAAACATGGCCCTGGTGAAATTGTTGTCCTAGTGTGAGGATGCTATGAAAAAGTAATAGCACCCTCCTGCCCATGTTCCCTAGCAAGTGGTGCACACAGGCATACTGCCTCTGTTACTGGAGGTAGCACACAGCCATCACAACTAGTAGTCATGGATAGCCTTTTCCTCTAGGAATTGCTCCAACCCCTTTTAAAGCCATCCAAATTGGTGGCCATCACTACATCTTGTGGTAGTGAATTCCATACGTAGTTTAACTATGCACTGTGTGAAGAAGTCCTTCCATTTATCTGTCCTGAATTTCCCACCAATCAGCTTCATGGGATGACCCCGGGTTCTAGTATTATGGGAGAATGAGAAAAATGTCTCCCTATCCACATTCTCCATACCATACATAATTTTGTACACGTCTACCATGTCTCCTCTTACCCTCTTTTTTTTCCCCCAGGCTAAAGAATCCCAGTTATTTATGATGGTAAGCCAATGAGTGCCATTTACATGAGTGGAGTGCATAAAATAAAGAGATGACACAGAGAGAATGGATTTGAAATAATGGGCACTTTTATTTATAATTCTGCAAGAGGTGGAGGCCTAAGCGAGCATCCTATCTTGGCCATCAAACTGCCCTTAAAGGGATCGGGCGAGACATTCGTAGCCAGAGAGGGGTGGCTTGTATTGCACCAGCACACAGGCTTCCCCGTAATGGAGTTGGTAGGCCTTCCGGTGTCACTCCCCCACCCTCAACTCCGGGTGAGTGAGAAAGGTTGCCCTCAGAGGTAAGCCCTATCTCACCAGCTGTTGCCACAAGATTCCCAGCTGTGAGCCCCAGGCATTACCCCTTGTGATGTTTTACTGTTTAGTGTTAAGTTTGCTAAAAATAAAGTATTAAGAGTTGCTGAGTTTAAAAGGTAGTACTCACCGTGTATGTGTTGCTGATTGGTAAGTATGAGTCCTGAAAGGCTTAATGAGTGCTGGATGAAGGTGAGTGTTGATTGGATTTTGTGGGGGGCGTGCCTAGATTGGCTGTGTGTGAGAGGGGGAGGACTCGGAAGACTGAGCTGAATAAAAGAGAACTGCTTCTGAGGTAAAGGGTGGAGAGAGAAAGCTTTGAGTTAGAATTAAGAAGGGTCTGCGTGTTTGTGGTTTTGGGAGATCAGAGTGTGGGAAGAGGATAATGTAGTTAGAGTGGGTAGAGTAGGCAGGAGGACTACTGAAAGTTATATTAGGTCCCATATGTACCTGCCCGGACCTTAAGATCATCCACAGGGGTCCTTCTCCATGAGCCCCTGCCAAAGGAAGTGAGGCAGGTGGCTACTAGGAGGAGGGCCTTCTCCGCTGTGGCACCCCGGTTGTGGAATGAGCTCCCCAGAGAGGTCCGCCTGGCGCCTACACTGTACTCCTTTCATCGCCAGCTGAAGACCTTTTTATTCACTCAGTATTTTAACACTTAATTTTAACTTAAATTTAAATTTTACTGTTCTAACTCTGTATTTTAATCTTGTATCAATTTTGCTGCGTGGTTTTATCCTGGTTGTGCCTTTTATACTGTATTTTGTATTTGTGCTTTTAACCTGTTGGTTGTTTTATTATGGTTTTAATTTTTGTGAACCGCCCAGAGAGCTTTGGCTATTGGGCGGTATAAAAATATAATAAATAAATAAATAAATCATATTTTGAAACATTTAAGTGAATGAACCTAAGAAACCATTACGCTATGTGCTTGTAACCATATGCTATTGGGGGGTATAGAAAAGTAATAAATAAATAAAAACTGAAAGAAACCAATACGCTTTGAACCTGAACAATCTTCTTGTTAAATAAATATCATTTAATTAATCTTGGTGTGGACAGTGAAGTACCTGGGAAAGGGTACGGGTGAAATCTATGGTGGCAGCGGAAGGGAGAAGGTTTGAGTAAAGGCGTTGATCTGGGCTACTGTGGGGCCTAAGCTGAGGCAGGTGCGCCACAGAGACAGACTTAGCATCTATAGCCCTAACTTGTGCACCTGAGCTGGGTCCCTTGGAGTCGCAAAAGTAGTGAAGTGATCCAGGAGGATACCCAGTGGAGGGTGGACGTCTCTCCCGTGGCAGCAGGTGGATCAAGAAGGGTCCAGGGACACGGGAGACCATCACACCCCTCACCACTAATGGTGCCAAAGAATGCTCACCATTCCTACGCTCGCCCACGATGTCTGCAAATAACCGCCAAATCAAAATTGTGACCAGTAACGTCAATTAACCTAATTAATACTCCCCCGTTGTCTCACAGTGTGAAGTAGGCAAAAAAACTCATAGCCAGCTTAGGATATGAGCAAAAAAATCCTACTTGGCTCCCAAAATGGGCAACCAGTGAACCCACACTGCCTATAGGGAGGGAGGGAGACTCACACTGGAGAGGGAGCTGGGGGGAGGCAACACGTGTTTTATACTCGCGCTGCTTCCTCCCCACTCGAGTGGGTCCACTGGGGATGAGCCAATGGCTTGAATCAATCAATCAATCACATTATTTCATGTCCTGCACTCTGGGATGATCCTGGCCATTCTCTGTGTAACAACAATCTGTCAAGTCCTAGAAGAGTGCTATCATGTCTCCCCTCAGTCTTCTCTTCTCAAGACTAAACATGCCCAGTACTTTTAGTCCACGAAGAACATAAATATCTTAAAAGGTACTTCACACTTGTGCATATGCAGTTCCATTTTTCCCACATGAGCAACAGCCCTCTTCCCCTGAACTTTTGAATTAGAATTAGGAATGGAGAAGAAATTTGATAAGTTCACATTGTGATGCAAACTGACTTAAATTTACACTTTCAAGCCAATATGCAAACCAAAAGTCATTTATCCTTCTAGATTCCTAATTCTCCAAATGTTGCCATGTAGTTTTCCAATGGGAAAAAAATACATTGCAAGAAGTGTAGATTAGGCGAAATGTTCACAGATGCATTATTGCCTGCTGTTGTACGTATCACAAGAAAATGTAAAGAAAAATGCATATATTAGGAGAAATGTTCACAAAAATGCTTATAAATTTTTATGTGAACTTAAGCAAATAAACAAAATTAGGGTTCGGCATGAATCAAAGTTATGAGTGGAGAAATTCTCAAAGAAATGGAAATTGACAGATTCCTTCATTTCTAATTAAATCTGCAGGTGTGAAATCTTTACCAAGGTCACAACTGAGAGTCACCTACAGTTAACATTTGTTGGGTATAAATCACTCACAATACAGCTTTTGGATTATTTTGGGTTAACCTTTTGGAAATTTCTTTAGATCTGTCCTGGGTTGGTGTTTTTTTTAAGTTCTTTCCCTCCTTTAAAGTTCTTTTCCATCAGCATTTAATAAGTAATAACAAATTTTAAAAAGCCTGTTATGCAAACACAATCATGTTTGTGGACAAAATATAAGCAGGTGTCAAAGATGTCTATGCCTCCTCCAAGTTTCATCTGCTAAAAATACCTGGCCTACCTGGGAACCAGCCAATCACATATTTAAAACACCATCCAATTTCTTCTTGTGCATTTAGTCACAGCAGACAGCTCCATATGAACCACTGTGGATGCTTGTTGATTTTCAGCAATGAATGAATGACATTTCAGCATTCTGGCATGCTATGAATGTGTCAAACAAACACATCAGACATCATGATTACCTCCATGGTGTTAACAACTATTTTGAATGTAAACATTTTTTGAAGTGTATTCTATTAATTTTATTATGTACTTGAATACAACATGAGGTAAGGGATTTATGAGCATCCCATTGGCCAACATGAGAAGAGTTGAGCTTTTCTAAGTTGTGTCCAGGCTCACCTCCACTAAAATCAAAATGCTCAAGTAGGGATATATGAGAAATTGGTTTTCGTTCAGTTTTATAAAGATTGATCCGTTTGCACTTTCCGGGCTGAGGATGGACTTGTGTGCAATCAGTGGTTGAAGTATATACATTTCCGAGCTTACAATGTGATTTGTGGACACACAACCCCCAAATTCATCCAGCATGTGTCCATTTGAAAAGTGGGCATGAAACTCAGTGCTTTGAAAAAAGCGCACAAATTTGCTTTAATCAATGGAGGAAGAATGTGTGAAGAATTGCATTTAAAGATTGATTGATTGATTGATTGATTGCATTTCTATACCGCCCAATAGTCGAAGCTCTCTGGGTGGTTTACAAAAAGATATGCACAAGGGATGTATACATTTGGGGTGGGTGGAATATGAATAAAAATATGCATGGATTTTTCATGCAAAATAAATAAATGCATAAATATACCAAAGTTTGTGATCTTTTATGGATTTGAGTGAGAATGAGCATCAAGATGGAATTTGGAGAACTTTGGCATGCTCAGATTTTTACTGATTCCCTATGATCAAGGTAGTCCAAGGTGACACTTTACACTAGGGATGGTTGGAATTTTTTGGTGGATCAGTGGGTGTCTCATGAGTGCCTGGCAGCCATCTTCCACCATTCAGTTTCCTTGAATGACAATGAGGTCTAGCATTATGAGAGAGGGAGAAAAATGGTTCTTTATCAGTGTTCTACACAGCAAGAATAATTTTATCCATACATTTCAACCATGTCCCCTTACTTGCTTTTTCCCCACCTAAGCTGATGAGCCCCAAATGTTGGGTCATTTCCTCATACTACCCTGGTTTCCTCATATATTGTCTTGGGTGGGGGTGGGGAGATTTAATTTTTAACATTAATTTCTATTTCTGTGTTTTGACTTAAAAAGGATGGTAAAGGAAGAAGAAAGGTTGCATCAACTGGGATTGTTTAGCTTGGAAAAAAGGAGACTAAGGGGAGACATGATAAGGATGTACAAAATTATGCATGGTATGGAGAATTTTTGACAGGGAGACATTTTTCTCCCTCCCTCAAAATACTAGAACTCGGGGCCATCCCATGAAACTCATTGGTGGGAGATCCAGGACAAATAAAAGGAAGTTCTTCTTCACACAGCGCATAGGTAAATTATGGAACTCACTACTACAAGATGTAGTGATGGCCACCAATCTGGATGACTTCAAAAGGGGGGTGGATAAATTCCTGGAGAAGAAGGCTATCCATGGCTCCCAGCCCTGATGGTTGTGTGCTATCTCCAGTATTCGAGACAATAAGCCTGTGTGCACCAGTTGCTGGGGAACATGGGCGGGAGGGTGCTGTTGCACCATGTCCTGCTTGTTCATCCCTGGCCGATGGCTGGTTGGCCACTGGGTGAACAGAGTGCTGGACTAGATGGACCCTTGGTCTGATCCAGCAGGGCTCTTCTTATGTTCTTACGTTCTTAAATCTCACGCCTCTCCCATCTTGCGAAATTCTGGAAATCTACCTCTAGAACAAAAATGGATTCTGGCATTTTGAGTTCCACTTCATTAAGCTTATCCAGTACAGAAGAATTTCAACATTTGGGTCATGATCTGTCAACAGGGGATTTCTAAAATACAAGTCCCACCTCCACCGACACCCCTTAGTAATGGTAATGCTCGCAACATGAGTGCAACTGAGAACATCCTTGCATAGAAGATTGGCCTCATTCAAAACAGGGGACTGCACTAATGTAATATTGTATAATTATACTGCTAAATTACACTTTGAATTATTGATGCAATATTGACCCATTTAGTATAACCTTAATAACCAATTCCTAGCATACACCACTTACAAGTTAATACACCCTAACAAGGGATTAACAGAAGAGTAGATGGAACTATAAATTTAGCCTTTTTATCACTCCATGTTTTATTAAAATCCATTACATTCTTTCTGTGTGTGCAAGGTCAGAGACTAAAAGGTATCCACCATTAGTTCAACCATGTTACAATAGAAATAAGAACATGCTGAAGATTCCGTGGTGTATCTGACTCCAAACAAAGTACTCCCCTAATAGTAGTGGTAGTAGTAGTAGTGTTAGGACCAGAAGAAGATCTAAAACTAGCACCTCTAGCATTCAAGGAGGTTTACAAGGCACCTACTGCAACCTGGAAAGAAGGGCGGGGAAGTGAGGACCTGACAAATGATTAGGGAAATGGATCAGGGCCATAGAGACTGATCTCTTCCGGCAGGCCTACCCAGTCAAATTTTAAGATGTCTCACTGGCTGTTCGTAATGTATTGGTTTTTATATGTTTTAATCAGTTTTATGTATTGTATAATGTTTTGTATTCTATGTTGTTTCCCGCCTCAATCCAGAGGGAGAGGTGGGTAATAAATGATGATGATGATGATGATGATGATGATGATGATGATGATGATGATGATGATGTAGAAGTTATGGTGGTGGGCTTCTCAACTTTCCAGAATTTTATCAGCTTGGCCAGAACTTTTATCATTTATTTATTTATTTATTTATTACATTTCTATACCGCCCAATAGCTGGAGCTCTCTGGGTGGTTCACAAAAATTAAAAACATTCAAAGTATAAAACAACAGTATAAAAACATACTATAAAATACAATATAAACGCTCAACCAGATAAAAACAGCAGCAATGCAAAATTACAAATGTAAAACGCCAAGTTAAAATTTATTTATAGACTGTTAAAATGCTGGGAGAATAGAAAGGTCTTCACCTGGCGTCTAAAAGCATATAATGTAGGTGCCAAGCGAACCTCCTTAGGGAGCTCATTCCACAGCCGGGGTGCCACAGCAGAGAAGGCCCTCCTCCTGGTAGCCACCTGCCTCCCTTCCTTTGGCAGGGGCTCACAGAGAAGGACCCCTGAGGATGAACTTAGGGTCCGGGCAGGTACATACGGGAGGAGGCGTTCCTTCAGATAGCCTATCCCCAAGCCGTTTAGGGCTTTAAATGTTAATACCAGCACTTTGAATCAACTTTCCAGAATTTTATCAGCCTGGCCAGAACTTTTATCACCTGGCTACATGCAATAAAATAAGCATTAAAAAAAATGAACATATATTTTTGTCATAGTTGGGGACATCAAATGTCATCGGGTTTCCCATGAAATAATGATCAAACTTACATTGGATTTGATGGTGGCCGAAATTTAAAGGCAATGTAGGAATGTGTGAAATCCCCTTGAAAAACCACCAATCCTACTGAAGCGTAATGAGTCTCCCTTAAAATTCCTCAGGTTTTTCTCCTGTAGAGGAAAGATCCTCATTTGCTTGGAATTTTGTTTCCGGGGGGGGGGGGTGTTATGTGGTAAATCCCATCAAAAATATTGTCTTCCCCCACAGAAACTGGAATAGCGTTTGGGTTTGTTGGTTTGTTTTAGGGTTGGGGTGACATTTGGGGTACACACAAAACTCACTGGCTCAACAACATACTACTCTTAGTTATCAGTGGCTTCCGTTAATCATCCAGGACACCATAAGGATGTCATTGCTCTGTGCTTTATAGGGATGTTCATAGAATCATAGAATCATAGAATAGCAGAGTTGGAAGGGGCCTACAAGGCCATCGAGTCCAACCCCCTGCTCAATGCAGGAATCCACCCTAAAGCATCCCCGACAGATGCTTGTCCAGCTGCCTCTTGAAGGACTCTAGTGTAGGAGAGCCCACAACCTCCCTAGGTAACTGATTCCATTGTCGTACTGCTCTAACAGTCAGGACGTTTTTCCTGATGTCCATCTGGAATCTGGCTTCCTTTAACTTGAGTCCATCATTCTTTGTCCTGCACTCTGGGAGGATCGAGAAGAGATCCTGGCCCTCCTCTGTGTGACAACCTTTTAAGTATTTGAAGAGTGCTATCATGTCTCCACTCTACTTCTCTTCTCCAGGCTAAACATGCCCAGTTCTTTCAGTGTCTCTTCATAGGGCTTTGTTTCCAGATCCCAGATCATCCTGGTTGCCCGATTTCTCACAACAGAAATCATCCTTTTGTGAGATTCCAGTTGGGGCTTGAGGCTTGGCAATTTCTCACTGCCTCTGCCTCCACGGATGCCAGCCCGTGGATCCCTTGCGCACCAAGTTGAGCAAGTACAGCAATCCCCAGTTGTCCGTGAACTGTCATTTGCATAGAATGCCAGCTGTATATCGCTCCATTTATGCAAAATTATGCCTGTAACTTTGTGTAAAATGGATTATTTACAGCCACTATTTTAGGCATATAGCTGAGCCGCCATTCTTATGCAAAATGGCGGCTCATGGGATGGGGCGGGGCATACCACCCACCACTTACCAGGAACCTGCAGACTTTCTGGCAGCTTGCAAACACTTGGAACAGGGTCGGCTGGATGGTGGGTGTCCGGCAGGTGGTGCACAACACAGCCTCAAATGAGTTTGTCCCTCTCTACTTTCATCTTTACTGGTCTGGATCATGATAGGAGGTATCAGTGCTGCTGCCTTATATTTCGTGAATTTCATATGTGTTTTATATTTTAAATTCCCTTTTGGATGATTGTTTATGGTCTATTTTTAATGGTATTTATAGTAGCCTGGTTAGATTGTGGAGGCCATTTGCCTGGAAGAGCATAAAATATATACCCAATAAATAAAATTCAAGGTGGTGTACATGAACATATCCCATTTGTTCCATTCTCAACTGAGATTTAGAAATTTGTACATATGGGGAAGAATTTTGGCTATTTTCCCCTAGGTTATTTTTTATCTAAACTTTATTTTTTCATATGGAAATTTTGTATAGCTCTAGAACAGATGGACATAGTGAATTGCCATGTCTGATCTAAACTGTAGTCCTAAGTGGTCTCAACCAGTTCTCGATCTAGCATTTGACTTTCCCCTTGAAGCACACAGTTTGATCTCCCCCATCCCTACTTTGCGGATGGGCAAAGTCACCCACATCTGATCCATTGGACATTCAACCTGCCACAGCCCACCCCTGCCCGTCCCTGCCATGGCCTGCTCCCACTTGCTGGGCTACATGAGCTACCTTTAAGACTCAGTGAGGCCTGGTGAGACCTCAGCAGCCATCTACCCTTGCTCTGGAAATTACTCATTTCCCCTTGTTGTGTAAATGGTGGACCTGAAGGCCCTACACAACAGTGGGAAATACGTAATTTCCAGAACCTCCATTGTGGCACACAATGGAGGTTCTGGATGTGCTCAGATGGTTGCTGAGAGCTCATTAGGTCTCTCAGGTGCTCGGAGCACAGGCCTACGAGTGTGCCACAGGCTCTCGACTGGGTTTGGGGGGAAGAGTTGATGTGGGGGACTCCCAGACTCAGTTGGGCATCCACAACATCCCTAGTCTGGTCCTTACACTCTCCATGCACTACCAGCACCTAACACAAAATAGGTAGAAGACTTCCCGAGAGCCTTCTTCTTTCTTTTTGGCCAGTGCCAGCCGTGGAACTTTCTTATATCACTACAGATTTATCTTTTGCAACATTGCTGACGGAAATCAATTGACTCATCTTGTGCACACGTGGAAATATTTTAAAGGCATAGTGCAGAAATTCGGCTCCCCCCAAGGAGGCTGTGTGACATGGAAGTGTCATTCCTGAGCCTGAACGATAAAGGCTTCTCATTCTTCCTTTTTGTTTGTAGCCACAAATGTATCTCGTGCCAGGGGAAGGAAAAGAAACAGTGTGGAGGGGTGGATGCCAGTGAGAAGCAGCCGCTGCTGGAGAGCAGAGGTGTGCTGAACGGTATGCCTGTTTGAAGAAGTGTGGGTTTGGGGGTGATTCATTCATTGGATCAACTGTGCTATTGAGCTAGCCTTTCCCCCATGATGGAATTCAAGATGGTATATACAGAGGGCTAATTTACACTAATGGGTGTAGACAGAGGGAGGGGGAGGATCATGGACTTACTTGCTTCTGTGATCCTTCCCCAGTGGCTAGACATCCACACAACATCCCAGAAGGGAAGAGGGACATCAAAGCCACCATTTATTTATTTATTTTAACAGAAGCCCAGTCGCACAGCGAAAAAGATAAAACACACACACACACATGCCCAACCCGCCGCCATCCCTGGGATGGTGAAATTGCTGCTCCTCACCCCCACGGTCACAGAGCCTCCCTGCACAGCTCTTTGCCCAGCCCCGCTACTCACGGGGAGGAAGGAAGAAGCTGGGAGCAGGCGCCACACTGCCCCCGGTCCTCGGTATGGTCCCAAGACTGTAGGCAAAATTGGGATAACCAGTTATTCTGGGGAAATGGAGGGGTCATCCCTGCTTGCGCCCAGGATCATCTGTGCATCATTTAGGCATACAGGGATGATCTTGGGATGACCCCGGGGGAAAAGACTGGTGTAGACATGCCCAGAGCTTTCAGGGAACTTCCAGGGAGTTATGAGAAATTCGTTGTGGTTTGGTTTTGATCAGGATTTGCCCAGTTTGCAGCTTCCAGACTGAACCCAGAATCAGACACAAGCTGTCTGATACAAAGTAATCTGCAAACAACAACACCCCACAAAAAAGTATTAGATGGCATGCATACATTTGGAAAAAAGGGGAGGCATGAAAAAATATGTACTTTTGAAAAATACGTACAAACAGACTTTAACCAATTGGAGAAGAATGTATATATTTCAAAGCTGTGCACAATTGATTCATAAATTTAGGTAAATGCACATGTATTTTCATGCAAAAAAAAAGCATCCTCACAATCTGATATGGACTCGAGTCAGAACAAGCTTCAAGATGGAATTTGAAGGACTTCAATGAGCTTGAGTTTTGCTGATTCTCCCATACCTCCTGTCCAGGCATTGACCAAAACCAGACCTTCAGCAGATAGTTGCATCAAGTGCCTTCAGACCATGGCCTGGCAGCTAATCTAGTTGTAATTGCAAAAATACTAGTATGTGAAATACGAAGTCCATGTTCAAGAGCGTCATCACACAGGATAAAATCATGTTTGTTTACAGCTGCTTTTCCACCCGCACAATTGTCCCTCATTACTTCCAATTTTGAAAGAGGAAGTAAACAATGTGCACATGGCCCATTCAGTGGGCCGTTTTGATCCCGCTGCTTCTCCTGCACACAGCAGGAGACAGCGGCAACTTCCATCTTTAAAAATAAGTCAGTCTTACTGGGGTGGTTTTTTTGCTTAGTTGGGGGGGGCAGTTGTGGTGCGAAGAAGACTAGAAGGGTCGGGAGGGCATTTTATTCTCCCAACATTTTAACAATCTATAAATACATTTTAACATGGTGTTTTAAATTTGTAATTTTGCATTGCTGCTGTTTTTATCTGGTTGAGCTTTTATATTGTATTTTATATTATGGTTTTATACTGGTGTTTTATACTTTGAATGGTTTTAATTTTTGTGAACCGCCCAGAGAGCTCCGGCTATTGGGCGGTATAGAAATGTAATAAATAAATAAATAAATAAATAAAAAGGCAGACAGCATCGGGAGAGGGAGCTGTGAAAATCCTTGAGTGCCCAGTAACAAGCATGCAATAAAACACTCATCTGATAGAGCTCCAAATCTCTGCTAAAATTCCAGTAGGTAACCAGTTATCTCAGCCACAGCTGGGTATAAAAAATATTGAACTACTATTATAGGAGACGTTAAAAGAATTTTATTTAACTGTTTGTTTGTTTTTTTTAATTATTACATGTACATTCCACCCTTTTTTTTCCTCATGGAAGGAACCCAATCAACTGAGATAAAGTACACAAAGTGTTTCAAACATTCTAAAGTTCCTTTAGAAAACGCTCCCTGATTTCTTTATACAGAGGGCAACGCAATGCTTCTTGCGTTGTTAGCAAGAGCGGGTTGGAACACTAGAAACATTATCTGCGATCTGCTGGCGGACCATAGTAAAGTAATCACAATCAAGGTAGCAAAGTTTGCGGCTGCAGCCCAAAAATCAGAAATAACTTTCTAAACAAAGTCTGCATAGATTGTAAGGGGGACCATTTGATTTAATAGTTTTGTATAAACTATCATCAGAGATCCCACCTATCTGATAGTGCCAGATACTGACTGCTAGTATTTTAGGAACCTTTAGAGAGCTTCGGCTATTGGGTGGTATAGAAATGTAATGAATAAATAAAATAAATAATAAATAAATAGGTTATAATGTAATCACTGAAATTAACCTTCTGACTTTGGCATGTAAGTCACCATTGTGATAGCAAAGGGTGGGTGCTGCAGATAAATGGAGCACCCCCAGAGTGACCCACTGACTGACTCCTTGCTTGAGAAAGGATTGTACCTCGAATATTTTGAATATTTCGAATAATGTGTGTTGCTGTATGTGAGCAATTCTGTATTTTGTAATGGTCTTTGTGCTACAAACAAATAAACTATTCATTCATTCACATTCTAAAGTTCCATATTGGTGCTAATATGTTCACATCATTTCTTTCAAAAGGGAATATTAAAATTAAAGTATATTCAGCCTAGCTCCCATAAAGACCGCAGTTCAATCCTATGCATGTTGTTTTGACAGGGTGTGTGTGAAGTCTTACAACTCCTTTAAAAAAAAAATGGCAGGCATGACGTCCTCCTTCCTCCATGGACATCGCACCCCATGTGTGGACTGAGGGGGAGGATCTCACCATCAGCATATCACGAGGTCCTCCCCCCTCTGTCGGGAGGTGTAGACATGCCCTAAGTTTAGGGTGAGAAGCAATCTATTGGTGACAATCCTACCAAATGATTTTTTCCCTAATTTTTAAATCTTTCTTTAAAAATACAATACAAAATTAAAAATAATTCCCAACAATAAAGGGGCCACACCAAAGAGAGGGGGGAGAAAGAAAGAAAGAAAGAAAGAAAGAAAGAAAGAAAGAAAGAAAGAAAGAAAGAAAGAAAGAAAGAAAGAATCATCATACATCACCCTTAATATTAAAAAGAAAAAGAAGAGAAATGAAAGATTTAACACTTTCATTTCAAATATATATGCTAATATAACTCCATGTATCTAAACAAGCATCCATATAAACTTGTTGACTTTAGGGGGGAATCCGCTCGTCGTTCCGAGATCGCTTCTAAGCAACCCCAGTGCGGCGTGAAAGCGAGTGTGTAACTGGCCTTTGGAAGAGCTGACGAAGAGACGACTTTGCCGCCGCCGCCGCCACCCACAGACCTCCTCGCCGACAGGCGAGGAGAGCTCGGCTGAAGAAAGTGGGGTTGAGAGCGGAAGAAGCTCTCCACACCGCCTTCTTCCCCCGAGCTCTCCTACCCAGCCGACGAGGAGGGAGTTGGGTGGCGGCAGCGGTGGCTGTGGGAAAGACGTCTCTTCGTCAGCTCTTCCAAAGGCCAGGTACACGATCGCTTTCACGCCGCACTGGGGTCGCTTAGAAGCGATCTCGGTACGACGTGCGGATTCCCCCTAGGAAATATATTCAAAGGCAGCAAGGGCAGTGTGTTCTTCAGTCCATTGAATGACTGTCACTTTTCTGCTCCTGGTTTCGTTGCTCAGTTACTTCCTGTTTCAAAACAGGAAGTAAACAATGTGCACAAGGCCCATTTAGTCGGGTGCTTTAATCACACTGCTTCTCCTGCACACAGCAGGAGAGAGCAGCAACATCCGGTTTTAAAAATATTTCGGACTTTCTGCGGTTTTTCTTGCAGCGCAAGGAAGGCTATAAGGGGCGCGGGAGGCAGATGTCGTACCTGACGGAATGCCTCTATGCCTGACGGAATGCCTCTCCTGACACTACACTCAACATCTAAGGTCCTCCTCCGGGTGTCTACACAAGGGAAGCTCAGAGGATGGCAACCAGGGAGAGGGCCTTTTCAGTGGTAGCCCCTCAATTACGGAATGATCTCCCTGAAGAGGCTCGCCTGGCACCAACATTGTTATCTTTTCGGCGCCAGGTCAAGACTTTTCTCTATGCTGAGTTTTTAACTGGCCCCAGAATAGTTGTTTTTAAATGGATATTGTCTGTTTTTGTTTGCATTTTATGCTTTTCATAGTTTGAAATTTTGTATATTTCTTTTTAATATTCACTGTTTTTAACTTTTGTAAACTGGCTATGGGGCAGTATATAAATGATAACAATAACAACAACAACAATAATAATAATAATAATGTGAGGTCCCTGCGAAAATCCGTGAGTGTCTAATAACAAGTGTGCAATAAAATGCTCAGCGGATGGAGGTCTAAAACTTCCAAATTTGCTTAACTGGAGGATGCTGTATCCTTTTTATCTTACCATTTTCACATGTCCACGTCATGCCATTACATTGCAAATTTGCAGTGTGTACTTTCTTGCATTGTGCTACACCATTTAAAAAGCCCTAGGCAATTGGCTTGAGAACCACATGGACATACTTTATTCTTTAAAGAAAACCGGGGGGGGGGGGAATACATAAATGCATTTCACAATTAGGGGCCATTCTCTTCCCCCACCCCCGCCCCATTTTCATCTATTTCAGTAATTTCACATTACAGAACTCAATGTCCTATTGCTTAAACTGTACTGACATCTGGTGGCTCAGACTATTTAAGGAAATTAAAACAAAAGCAGTAACACTCACTCAACTATCAGAGGCAATTTGGTCTTTCTGTCGCCATTCATCTTTCTCCTAGGACTAGACTCATCCTTCTCAAAGATATGGGCTTCATGTTCATTTGAACACATCAACATTTCTAGACATGCCCCCGCCATGGGAAAGGATTAATGTTTTCGAAAGTGAAACACCAAGGCTTTGATGGATTTTGTTGCTTTTATCCTTGGAAGCAGTAATAATTGCACTATTTTGAATACCTTTAAACATTTTCCTGAGAGAGAGAGAGAGAGAAACTGATAAAAGTGATTGGTTTATTTTTCTTTTTTAAAAATGTTTTGTTCAGGATCCAAAGAATCATCTAACTCGTTCTGCAAATCCATGAGGACTTTCTGCTTGGCATTTTTGAAAGGCAGTCTCCCTTATTTTTGAAATTGCTTTCCCCTGGCAAATTGGTCTGATATTCAATGGGAATAATGGAAAACCATGGGACACATAGGATTGCACTGCAAATGTGTAGTTCCTTCCAGAAATAGCCATCACATATTTTGTTCTCCCTTTTCATTTCCTTGGATAGAACCTCCGCTGTTGAGAAAAGGTATCAACAGATGAGCGATTTTATAGCATGCTCATTACTTGCCATATGGGTCACATGGTAGTTGCTGCTTCCTCTTTCTTCCCCATGTGAAGAAGGAGAAAGCTGCTCGTCTCTATTGTGGGACAGAAAAGTGACAGTAGGGAAATGTGATTTCCCCTGTCTGATGATGCTCAAATTCTGATCTTCAGTTTTCCTGATCAAGACAGCCAATGTACTGGAGAGTTTGGTAGGAAATTACAGGATATTGTAATTTCACAACATGGGGGGAGCTAAACGCACTTTTTAAATATAATGTCTTTTTGGTCCTGCATGTGTGTACATCTTTTTAAATACCATCATGCAAAGTAGATATTTTTTCCTTCTGCTTTCCCATTTATGTAAACTACCCAGAGAGCTTCGGCTAAGGGGCAGTATATCAATGAAATAAATAAATAAATGCATTATGCGTATTATTAATCCATAACCTTTCCTGTTGACATGGGGCATGTCTAGACAATGACTTATACGGGGATCGCCCCGGGATCATCCCTGTGTGTCCACATGATGCACAGGGGATCCCGGGGGCAGGGAGGGATGGTCCCTCCCTTTTTCCGGGGTAGCCAGGACAACTTTAATCCCAGCTTTTCCTGCCATCTTGGGATCGTCCTGAGACTGCGGGACATGTAGGCAGCCATCCCGGTTTCTTCCTGGCTCCTTGTGAGTAACCGCAAGGAGCCGGAAAGCAGGAACAGGGCCTGGGGCTCTTCAAGCACTCCGTGCCCATCGGGGTGGGAGGGGGAGCGGGGTTGGGGCTTCTTCTTTTTTACTTACTTTTTGTGTTCTAGCTTTATTTATTATTTATTTATTTATTACATTTCTATACCGCCCAATAGCCGGAGCTCTCTGGGCGGTTCACAAAAATTAAAAACATTCAAAGTATAAAACAACAGTATAAAACCATACTATAAAATACAATATAAAAGCTCAACCAGATAGAAACAGCAGCAGTGCAAATTTACAAATTTAAAACACCAAGTTAAAATGTATTTATAGACTGTTAAAATGCTGGGAGAATAAAAAGGTCTTCACCTGGCGTCTAAAAGCATACAATGTAGGTGCCAAGCGAACCTCCTTAGGGAGCTCATTCCACAGCCGGGATGCCACAGCAGAGAAGGCCCTCCTCCTGGTAGCCACCTGCCTCACTTCCTTTGGCAGGGGCTCGTGGAGAAGGACCCCTGAGGATGACCTTGTGTGTCTAAAAATAATGGTGGGTGCGCCATCCTCCATGGATGTTGTGCACCACGTGTAGATTGAGAGGGAGGATCTCGCGATCATCATATCATGAGATCATCCCCCTCCACCCTCCTGGTCTAGCCATGCCCATGGTCTCACCATGAATACTTTGCTTTGAAGGTGTGTGTGTTCAAACCCTTAAAACGTAAATGATTTGAGGGCCAGACATGTTTACATATTTTATTTCTTAGTGAATGGAAAACTATTAAATATCAAGCTGCTGTGTGCAGCTCTATATCAGAATGAAACCCTCTCTCCATCGCTCTCTGTCTGTCTTTCACTCTCTTTATTCTTTTTTTAAAACAAAGAAACCTTTAAAACAGAAGATCCCATCCCCTAGACCTATCCCTAATCTAAGAATCGCATCTATCTTTGGTCCAAAGAACCTCTAACAGACTTTAGAGACCAATCTTATAGTCCTTGGAAAAGCACCCAGGGACTCTAGGACTGCTCAGAAAAACCCTTCCGAAATCAGAGACAGCGCTCTAACCAGGGAATGGGGAGTTACAGACCTGACCCTCCTCCCCTGACCCTCAAGGCTGGTACGGAAAGGAATTGTGCAGCTGCCCTCCGAGACTAGAAAAATGACTGCGGAAGAGGGGTATTCTGGGGGTTGCCTATATGGCAGAGGCTTGCTGCTGCGGTACGCTAAACCTCCTGCTTTTGCTGCTTCAGTGTGGTGCTGGCTACTGCTCACACTGCTGCAAAAGCAGGGGGTCTCTGGCAGCCAGGCCCAAACCCTGCTCTTGCCCGGGCGGACGGCAGCCAATCGGTAGTCGCCATCCACCTGGCCGTGACACTGGAACAAGGGTTGGGTGAGGTTAGATGGCCGAAGAGCCGTGTTCACCTCGCTCCAACCTGAAAAGTCGGGGTAAGTCCCTGACTTCTAAAAAGCAGGGCTTCTCTGGAAGGCCCCATGAAGGCGTTGAGGTGGCTGCAGTGTTGTATAATCAATGCAGCAGCACTGCGGAGCCACCTCAGGGCTTCCAGAACATTCAGACAGCCCCCTGGCGTGTGTGTGTCCTGGGCATACTTCTGTTAGGAAACTGAGGGCCTTGCTAGATGGCAGGTTAGCCCAGTGCGAGGCCTGGGCTCTTTCCTGTGCATCCAAATGACACATAGAGTATCCCAGGCTCAGGCAGGGCTCAAGCTGCCCTGGCCCTGGGCTAACCAGCACCACTTTTGGCCTGGTTTTTCCCACAGTCTTGGGCTCAGCCCGAGACCGCAGGCATGTAGACCATTCCGCCGCTTTTCCCAGCAACCGCATTTACACACCAGTAGCCAGGAAAAGTGGTGGATGGGCCACAGTGCTCCCGCCACTGCGGAATCCCTGGCCTGTGTTGGCCTCCACCGCTGTGTCCCCTGGCCTGCAATCCCACCCCCCATGTCCCCAGCCTCCATTTCCTGACCCCTCCATGTCCCCTGGCCTATGATCCCACCGCCACCAAATCCCCGGCCTGTGATGCCCGGCGCTGCCATGCCCCCTGGCCGGGCATCACAGGCCAGCAACATGGCAGTGCCGGGCATCACAGGCTGGGGACTCGGCGGCGGTGGCCAACATAGGCCGGGGACTTGGCAGCGGCGGGATCGCAGGCCAGGGGACATGGGAGGGGTGCGGGAAATGAAGGCTGGGGACATGGGGGCAGGAAACGGAAGCAGGGGACATGGGGGCTGGAAACGGAGGCGGGGGACATGGGGGTGGGAAACGGAGGCTGGGGACATGGGGGGGGTGGGATCGCAGTCCAGGGGACATGGGGGTAGGAAAAGGAGGACATTGGGAGATCGGGGGGATTGGAGGCCAGGGGAGATCGGGGGGAAATTGAGGGAAGGGGGGAGCAGGGGACCCAATTTTTTTTTTAAAAAAACTCACCTATCTTTTCCGGTGGTGCGCTCCTGCGCACGCGGTCCCTTTAATCCTAAAGAAAAATGGCGGACGTGACGGGTCCTTCCAGCAGCCCGTCACGTCTTACGTGTAGACAGGGGCGATGGCCCACGCTACTTTTAGCATGGGCTGGCCCCTCCTCCCACTTGGATTCCCCAGTAGGTCTAGCAAGGCCCTAAGTTTCCCAACAGTAACTTAGGAAACTGTTTTCCCTAAGAAAACAGAAACTGTTTTTATACTGTTGTTTTTATGTCTCTGATGGTTTTTAAATTTTGTATACTTTTAATGTTTACTGTTTTTAGTTTTTGTGAATCGCCCAGAGAGCTTCGGCTGTGGGACGGTATATAAATGTAATAAATAAATAAATAAAGTATGCCTGCTCCATGGCCAACCCTTTCTACACCTAAGGGTGTAGAAGGGTGCAGGGTAGATGACCCCAGGATTTCCAGCTTCTGGGATCGTCGCCCTGCATACAGATGGCCACATGACATCCCAAAAGTGAAGAGGGACGTTGCGTGCATTGTTTTGTTTTTAAGAAACAGGAGCCGGAGCGCACTTGTGCTCCAGTGAACAGTGAGCATGTTGTTTGTTTTTAAAGCCCCAACTCTGCTCCCTATCCCTGATGTCCCTGGACCGCCCCCAGCCTGGCTTCTTCCCTCTGCTGATCCCTGCTACTCGCAGCGAGGAGGGAAGAAGCTTGGACGGGCACCCACACGGTATCGACCCGGGACCGCTGGAACTATTGGGTTTTCCCAGGGTTTCTTTATCCCTGGGAAAACCCGTGCCCATCCCCCCAGCCCCCGGGAGTCCCTGTGCGTCATTGGACACACAGGAAGCACCCAGGGACAACCCCGGGGGGAAAGGCCATTGTAGAAACGGCCATAGTTCCTTACCCTTGTCAGGAACATGTCGAGTGAACAGGAGTGCTTTCCATCCTGCAGATTCAAAGCCTCCCTCGATCTGTCCGACACACCCTCAACATGACCCCTTCCCCTTTATGCCATTGGCATTGGAGCACCAATGCTGAAGGAGGGACTTCAGTGAGTTTTCCGCCACTGCAATAAGGAGACATCCAGAGACAGTCCTCCATCGTTGCCTGTGGAGAGAGAGGACTTCAATATCCGATGCCCCCTAGGGCCACCCTCCCAGGGGCCATAAGACTGCACCCTTTAGTCACAAATCCCAGCTGCTCCTTCCTCAACATTTCACCTTGCAGTAGACTCCCCCTTTTTGCCTTAACATTTCATCCTCCAAATAATTCCTCTCCTACCCTATCACACTCCCAACACAATTCACAACATGTTCTCCTTCATGCACTTGTAACAAGGATTCTGGGGGCTCTTCGTTGCCTTCCACTAAGAACAGATTATGAATGAACTTGAACCGTCTAGTTTATTATGAAACACAATTTGAGGCCTAGAGCCTCCAACTACAATCACACAACAACAACAACAGTTTCTTATTTCCATGCTGCTCCTACTTAACTCTTCACTCACAACAGTACTGTGGCATGTACTTTGGCACACATGCCCCAGATGAAATGGGCTCTGATTTATGAAGATAAGATCCTAAGAGCCATGTTGGCTATCTGGCCTATCTAGTCCAGCATTCTCTTTACACAGGCCATAGCTAGACCTAAGGTTTATCCAGGATTGTCCTGGGGTCAAACCTGTTCATCTAAGTTCCACACAGGGCATCCAGCGCTCAGGCAGGGACGAACCCGGGATGGTCCTGGGATAAACCATAGGTCTAGCTACGGCCACAGTGGCCAACCAACTGCCTGTGGGAAGCCCAAAAGTAGGACATGAGTGCAATGTGTTGTCCCCAGACACTGCTGCACGTCCAGACACCTTTCTTGATGCCCACCTAAATGCCCTACTGTTCCCACTTCATCTGTTGTTTAATTAACATATCTTCTTACCAGCAGCTGGGATTGCTGTGAAGTAGATTTCTGTTGGGGCTAAAAACTATCTGTTCAAGAAAGTTGCGTAGTGTGTTGGGTTCAGACCCAACCTCTGCCTAGGAACTCAGTCATTTGGGCAGTTTACGTGTCCTTTTCCTCCCGTGGCAGCCATTTTGTGATGGTGCCCAGGGCAGTTTCTCAAATTGCCCAATTTGTCCATAGCCCCACAAGGTTGCTTACTCCTGCTTTAAGGTATCCCAGGACTCTTTGTCGGTCTTGTTGAAAGGAACTAAGATGACTATCCTTCGTAAAGTGATAAGGAAGAGAGAGATGATCTAACTGCTGAGGAAAGAAGGCAGGAGAAAAATGGGAGAGGGAGGGCTCCTGTTTGCGATAAAATTGGAGCCGTAAGGGAGGCAAAAAGCAGCTCTTTTGCATTGTGAGGCAACTTGCGAGCAGCACAGCTGGACTCCTCAAATCGTGTACTCTTTAATGTGTTTGAAGTGTAGGTTCCTGAGGAGAAAATTAAAAAGTGAGTTGTGGAGGGAAAACCTCATCTATTTTAGACTTCCTCGGAGTTCTGAAATCAGTGGGATATTTTTTATCCTCTTTTATTTCATGTGGGTTGAGGGAAAACTTTCTGATATTTCAGTGCAAGCGTAAAGCATTCTCCATCCAATATGCTCCATACACTTCTCTTGGTATGACTACTGATCTTAATTAAAGCTACTGCTGTTCCATGCTAAGTAATCAGCATCGCTTTGATCATAGTGTATAAACTCTGGAAGCTGCAGATATAGCTATAGCTATAGCTATAGGGCTCATCTACACCAAGCAGGATATTCCACTATGAAAGCAGTATATAAAATGCAGGATCTTCACTACTGCTTTATAGTGGTACTGAAGTACACTAACAACTGTTGGGGCCCAGGACACCTCTACACCAAGCAGGATATAACATTATGAAAGTGTTATGAAAGTGGTATATGGTATGCATCAATGGGCCCCAACAGTTGTCAGTGCACTTCAATACCGCTATAAAGCAGTAGTGTAGATCCTGCCTTTTATATAAAGCTTTCATACCACTTTCATAGTGCAATAGCCTGCTTGATGTAGGATAATCTGGGGTGGGTGGGTATTATTATACTCCATTCTTCTTTAAGCAGTGTCTGTAACATCTTTAAATATAGAGCTGCTTCATCAATGGAAGTGAATGGGAACAGCTTCATCACACAGTGCATAGTTAAACTATAGAATTCACTACCATGAGATAATGAGCTTAATCCCACATACCTGTTTCCCTCGAATTATCCTCTACAGTGCTAAGCTGTCGGCATTGTTGTTGTTGCTACTGTGCGGTAGAGATCCTTTGCATAACAGGAAATGGGTTTAAGGGGGGAAATGTTAAAAAATCATTAAAAATCAAAGGATGACCCAATCCAATTCAAATTTGGTATGCTTAAAGCTCTCACTAATATCTATTACTGTGCCAATTTTATTTATTTATTTTTATTTATTTATTTATTTATTACATTTTTATACCGCCCAATAGCCGAAGCTCTCTGGGCGGTTCACAAAAATTAAAACCATCATAAAACAACCAACAAGTTAAAAATACAAATACAAAATACAATATAAAAAGCACAACCAGGATAAAACCACGCAGCAAAATTGATATAAGGTTAAAATACAGAGTTAAAACAGTATAATTTAAATTTAAGTTAAAATTAAGTGTTAAAATACTGAGTGAATAAAAAGGTCTTCAGCTGGCGACGAAAGGAGTACAGTGTAGGTGCCAGGCGGACCTCTCTGGGGAGCTCATTCCACAACCGGGGTGCCACAGCGGAGAAAGCCCTCCTCCTAGTAGCCACCTGCCTCACTTCCTTTGGCAGGGGCTCACGGAGAAGGGCCCCTGTAGATGATCTTAAGGTCCGGGTAGGTACATATGGGAGGAGGCGTTCCTTCAAATAACCTGGCCCCAAACCGTTTAGGGCTTTAAATGTCAATACCAGCACTTTGAATCGGGCCCGGACCTGGACTGGCAGCCAATGAAGTTGTAAAAGGACTGACGTAATGTGATCTCGCCAGCCAGATTTTGATATCTTTATCTTTAAAGCTTATGCAGATGTAAGCATTTGTTTAATTTTTCTTCAAATTCTGCTCCTGCACCCCAGTGGCCATTTGGAAATGATATGCTCGAAAACTAGTAGCAAAATAGGGTGAGTCTTTTGCCTTTATAGCTCAATTAAAGCAGGATGCATGGGAGTACTTCACGCTAAAAGCAGATTATAAGCTGGAAAACTTTGGAGTCCTTTGCACGAAATTCACAGTGATTGCACAGAATAACGCTGGTGTGATCAAGCTTGTGGTGATGGTTACTAATATGGATGGCTTTAAAAGGAGTTGGATGGATTCCTGGAGGAGAGGGATGTTAATGGCTGCTAGTCCGGATGGTTATGTGCTGCCTTCATTAGCAGAGGCAGTTTGCCTATGTATACCAGTTGCTGGGGAACATGGGTGGGAAGGTGCTGTTGCACCCAAGTCCTGCTTGTGGGTCCCTGGTCGACAGCTGGTGGGCCATTGTGGGAACAGAATGCTGGACTAAATTGACCCTTGGTCTGATCCAGCAGAGCTCTTCTTATGTTCTTAAATGCTCTAACTCTGGTCTGGATTGCAGGTCTGGGATCAAGGCCATCAGACAGAAGCAAGTGGTAACATGCTTAATCTGAACAAACAATCAAAGTAATGCTTCCTATTAATATTCTCAGTGCACAAAGTTCAAATCAGATGGGCCATCATCACTATACCATCACTATACGAAACAAACAAAAACCAAACTTTATTAAACAGTTAATAAAACACGTAGGGGAAGGGAAGAAACCATGGATACACAGAAATAAGGAAGTAAACCTATATGCCGTCCATTTCTACCTAATGTGTGCTTCTACAATTGATGTGGAGACCAACTCGCCCAGGGAATAACCTCTGCTCTGAATATTCCATGTTTGATTGTAGGGATTGGGCCCAGCATCTCTGCATATGCACCCAAAAAAGACATGGGAACTGATTCAGTGTCAGATGGGGAGGAGGTGGAAGGGGTTGTTAGAGCATCGAGGTTGCCGGATATAAACAGAGAGGAGGATGTCCAGTTAAAAACTAATCAGTCAAAAAGTAACCAAAAAGAACCATCTAAACCCATGAGAACTCATCATCTGGAGGAGGAGGAGGAGGAGGAGGAGGAGGAGGAGGAGGAGGAGGAGGAGGAGGAGGAAGAAGAAGAGGAAGAGGAAGAGGAATTGGGAATAAGCAATCCAAGGGAGAGACGTCAGGCCAGGCAGGAGGAGTAATGCCAGGTCTTAAGGCGTTCCCAAAGTCTGGCAGCTTGTGAGAGGTCCCTGTAGAAAGACCCACCTCTCTAAGCCACTCAAGGCACAAAGAAACAGCTGGCGTCAGTTTTTGTTGCAACTCTGTAACATTGTTACAGAGTTGTAACGCTGTAACAATGTACAATGTAACAACTCTGTAACACTGGACAACCATCTGTCAGTGGATTCCTGCATTGAGCAGGGGGTTGGACTCGATGGCCTTGTAGGCCCCTTCCAACTTTGCTATTCTATGATTCTATGATTCTATGATTGTGCAATCTAGCTATAGTCTAAGTAGTCTTGTATTATACAGTCTTAGCATTGTATTATACATGCTTAGCACTTAGCATCTTGTTTTATGATGGTTTTAATTTTTGTGAACCGCCCAGAGAGCTTCGGCTATTGGGCGGTATAAAAATATAATAAATAAATAAATAAATAAATAAAATAAAATAAAATAAATTAGCACCCCACTCCTGCTTGTAGATTCCAATTGTAAGCTGAGGCACTGTTGATTTGACTGTAGCTTGCATAATAAAAGTAATTGTCTAAGGTCAGATCTACACCAAGCAGGATATGACACTTTTGAAAACGTTTTGTAAACTGTATACGGAGTGTGTCCTGGCCCCCAACAGTTGTCACTACTTTTACAAACCATTTTAAAGCAGTAATGTAGATCCTGCCTGACACTTTGACTTTGCTGCCTGGCTATCAAAGAGACGTGAGGCCAGGCACCTGACACTAGTGGCGGTTTCTGGTTCAGAGTGGCATAGACAGGGTTCTTGATGGACCCACCCCTTCGCAATCTGCCAACACGGGCTTTCAGCCCCTCCTTTTAAGGGTTAGATGACTAGGCAACTGGGCTAGTTTGCATGTGTGTCTGATTGCCAAGGCCAGGAGATAGTAAGGAGGGAGTCTTTCCCCCTGGCTAACCCCTGTTAAAGAGGAAATAGCCTATTTCAGGAAAGAAGGACAGCTTCTCGCCACAAGCCCCATTTTCAACAGTGGCAGAAATGTCCTTTAGATCCTGTGGAACATCCCGGTACTTTCTGGAAAGCCACATGTGCTAACATTATTAAAAGAGTTTGGGAACTATGGTTTGTCTGCGCCCTTTCCCTGCCTCCTCCCCAGGAAATTGCAATTGTTTCTCAGCACATTACAGCCTGCAGGTCTCAAGCAATTTCAGGTGGGTAATGGGAATGGTCATCAGCCAAGCAAAAATCCAATTTGTATAGTCCTTCACTTTATCACACACACACACACACACACACAACCTTCTTTGGGATACTAGCCTATGCAGCATCAGTGCGAGCCATCTATAATAAACGACCCAGTGAGAAGAGAGATTAATCATATTTGCAGTTGTTGGTTTCAGAAGGTGAGTCGTCTTGTAGGGTAAAAAAGAAGATTGCCTTGCTGATGCATATTTAGCAGCTTGCACACCTTATACCAAGGAATGAAGCCCTGGACAGGTATCTGAAGCTGGCTTTTCAAGTGCACAATCAATGCATTGTCTGGTGCGTGTAGATATGTCCTGGGTTAATATGAGCAGAAGGGAAGACCTGTCTAGATTCCGTTGGCGTGTGCACTGGTCAGACATTGTGACACTGGGGTTGAAAATTTGCCTGGGCCTGTGAGGGCAGCGGATGTCCTTGCATCATAGAATCATAGAATAGTAGAGTTGGAAGGGGCCTATACGGCCATTGCGTCTGACCTTCATGGACCATGGCAGATGTACCTGATGGATTTTTGCCCCAAGGCTACTGAAAGGACAATGGGGGCACAGATCTGGGCGGAACTCAGTTCTACCCTGACCTGTGCCCTTTGCCCTCCCACCCCAGCCCCCCAGCCCCCACTGCATTCATGGCGCTGCATTCAATGCTGGGGAAACGGCATATTTTCTTGCTCCACTGTAATGCCAGAGTGGAGGGAGAAAATACATAATTTCCCCAGCATTGAATGGGTAAATTGTGTTTCTCTCCTCCATCCCCGTCCTAATGGGGGCCTTAAAGTCACTATTAACAGGGCCTTTAAGGCCCCCATTGGCAGGGGGAATGCAATTTCTCCATGGCTGGGGAAATCATGTATTTTCCCCCTCCACTCTAATGGCTGGGGGAAGTACACCCAGAATAACGTAGCTCTGAGCCCAAAGTTCTGAAAAGGGAATGGATGGCTCAAATTTCAGATGGGGGAGGGCAGGTTTATTTCAGGCCCCTCATACAGGGGCATCATGGAGATTTGGGGTGTGCATCAAATTTGTCTGTGAGCTTTGTTTGGGGAAACTCAGCATTGGTCCTTTTTTCAAAACAACAACAACATGTTTTGTGCTTGGATTCTCCACCAGCAATACCCTGGAATGTTCCTGTCTCTGGAGGGTTCCAGGAAATACAAAATGGTAGCCAGGCAAAGGATAGAAGATTGTTGTCAAAATCATTATCATCATCATCATCATCATCATCTGTATCAACAAATCATAGAATAGTGGAGTTGGAAGGGGCCAACCCCCTGCTCAATGCAGGAATCCACCTTAAAGCATCCCTGACAGATGATTGTCCAGCTGCATCTTGTATGCCTCTAGCATGGGAGAGCCCACAACCTCCCTAGGTAACTGGTTCCATTGTTGTACTGCTCTAAGAGCCAGTAGTTTTTCCTGATGTCCAGCTGGAATCTGGCTTCCTTTAACTTGAGCCCGTTATTCTGTGTCCTGCACTCTGGGAGGATCGAGAAGATATCCTGGCCCTCCTCTGTGTGACAACTTTTTAAGTATTTGAAGAGTGCTATCATGTCTCCCATCAATTGTCTCTTATCATAATTGTAATCATAGAATCATAGAATAGCAGAGTTGGAAGGGGCCTACAAGGCCATCAAGTCCAACCCCCTGCTCAATGCAGGAATCCACCCTAAAGCATCCCTGACAGATGGCTGTCCAGCTTCCTCTTGAAGGCCTCTAGTGTGGGAGAGGCCACAACCTCACCAGGCAACTGATTCCATTGTCGTACTGCTCTAATAGTCAGGAAGTTTTTCCTGATGTCCAGCTTGAATCTGCCTTCCTTTAACTTGAGCCCGTTATTCTGTGTCCTGCACTCTGGGAGGATCGAGAAGAGATCCTGGCCCTCCTCTGTGTGACAACCTTTCAAGTATTTGAAGAGCGCTATCATGTCTCCCCTCAATCTTCTCTTCTCCCGGCTAAACATGCCTAGTTCTTTCAGTCTCTCTTCATAGGGCTTTGTTTCCATTGATGGAATGTGGAAAATGCGCACAATGGAGGCTTCAAACGAGGACGGATGGCTGCCAAGTGTTCATCAGGCCTCGCAGGCACTCAGAGCATGGGCCTGCAAATGCACTGCTAGCACTCAACCTGGTACGGGGGGATGGTCATGGAGGAGTCCATCTGACTCCCGGACTCAGTTGGGCACCTGCAACATCCCAACTAAGAATGGCATTGAGGATTTTGGACAGGGAAGTGTTTTGAAACAGCCATAAGCAAAGGTAGCTGACCAGGATAATCTACATATTTCTTGATTCAAAACCTAGTCCCTGATGGCATCTTCCACCTTCCCGTCGATTCCCTAATCGCTTGATCATACTGTAGAAAGACCTGTATCAATGGCAAAACCTTCCATCCATTGCCAGATCTCAATTTTGGCAGCCCAAAAATCCAAACATTTCTTTCTTTTGTGCAATCCTGCTTTTTATTATTATTATTATTATTATTATTATTATTATTATTATTATTATTATTTTAGCACGATGCCACAATTTAGTATGGATGTTTTCACTGAAGGGAGCAACCTGCAATGAATTACAGGAGGCTTTACCTTCGTCCTGTGTTATTTCTTGGAGAAGAAATTACACTATATTTCTAGCAGCCTAGCAACAGAACGTACATTTTTAAATGCATGGCAATGAATGAAATGAAGTTAATCTGGATCTGCATTTGATTAACACATCACACTAATTAATGTAATCAAATTGACTGCCTAGCTTTGAGTTGTGTAGCTCAGAGGTGCGGCAAAATGTTATATACGGAAATAGCACACACTTCACTGTGGTAGTGAAGCTTCACCAATAATTACAAGCTAATACTTTTTTTTTCCATGCTCCAGGAATGATCTATTAGGATAACACATGCAATGGGGGTTTATATTCATCTTACTGCTGTTCGAGTTGTTCCATATACTGCTGTTCAACATCTACATGAAGCCGTTGGGTGAGGTCATTAGGGGTTTGGGGGTTGGGTGCCATCAGTATGCTGATGATACTCAGCTCTACTTCTCCTTGTTGTTGGAGTCAGCTGGGGCTGTGAAGGTGCTGGACCAGTGCCTGGAGGCTGTAATGGGCTGGATGAGGGCCAATAAACTGAGGCTGAATCCTGATAAGACAGAAGCTCTGTGGATTTGTGGTTCCTGTTGAGTTATGGCTTTAGAAGCTGATTAGTTATGGCACAGACTGGTTTCTGGCACATAACCTTTTGTGTTAAGTCTCTGTCTGGGCCTTCCAGAGACTAGCAGAGATTACAGCGGTTCTCAGCCAAGTCAGCAAAAACGTGAATTAAGACAAAGATTCTTGTAGGTTAAAACAAACCTTTTACTGGCAAATAAATATATAATTTACTTATGGCAGTACAGATACAAATACTTACAAACGGTCCGTCAATACAGCTCACATCAAGTTGGGTAAAGAACAGGGAAGTAAGAATGAACATGAAAACACATTTACTTTTATAGACAACCTGTACAATGATGCAACTCCTTGCAACCCATAATTGAAGACAATCAGTTAGACAATTCAATTATGACACTCAATGTCCAGGTGTAGAGTTGACCTTTAAGTTTCTGCTGAGTCCTCTGTTCTTCCAGATCCTCAGCAATTAACAAAGCAATGGAAAACATAACCAAGATCCATTCCAGGATCCAACAGTTCCCGAGTCCGGGAATTGGGTAAGCGACCTGTTCTGGATGAGGTGGCACTCCCACTGAAGGAGCAGGTGCATAGCTTGGGAGTACTCTTAGACCCATCATTGTCACTGGAGGCCCAGGTGGACTCTGTGGCACGGAGTACTTGGGGTCAGCTTCGGCTGATCTGCCAGCTACGGCCTTTCCTGGACAGGGACAACCTAGCCACAGTAGTGCATGCACTGGTAACTTCCCAATTAGACTACTGCAATGCACTCTATGTGGGGCTGCCCTTGAAGACAACGCGGAAGTTGCAGCTAGTGCAAAATGCAGCAGCTAGACTGCTGGCGGGTACATCTTACAGAGACCACATAACACCAGATTTAAAGGAACTGCACTGGCTGCCTATACGCTTCTGGTTGAAATTCAAGGTGTTGGTAATAACGTTTAAAGCCCTAAACAGCTTGGGACCTCGATACTTGAGAGAGCGCCTCTCTTTATATATGCCTGCCCGAGACCTTAGATCTGTTGGAGGAGCCCTTCTCCGCATCCCACCAATGCAACATATACACTATGATGGGACAAGGGAGAGGGCTTTCTCTGTGGTGGCACCCAGATTGTGGAATGCCCTCCCCTTGGAGGCCCGATTGGCGTCAACATTGATTTCATTTCGACGCCAAGTAAAAACATGGCTTTTTAACAAAGCCTTTGATGGTTAAACTCACTGGCACATTGTTTTAACTGTTTTAACTGCTTTTACTGCTTTTAAATTATATATTGTTTTAAATTGGATCATGGTTTTTAACTGTGCATATTTATTGTTTTATACTGTATGTTTTTATCTGTACACCACTCTGAGATCTTAATGATATAGGGTGGGATAAAAATGTTTTAAATAAATAAATTGGCTCACAGTTTCAGTCAGAAAGGAAAAGTTGTTGGAATATTTCAAGGTGTAAGGGATCATAGAGTCATAGAATAGTAGAGTTGGAAGGTGCCTACAAGGCCATCGAGTCCAACCCCCTGCTCCATGCTGGAATACACCTTAAAGCATCCCTGACAGGGGGCTGTCCAGCTGCCTCTTGAAGGCTTCTAGTGTGATAAAGATATTTGGCATCTTTCTGATTTATTTTGTGAATTCCATGTACTGTATGTTCTACACCAGGGCTGCAGAACCTCAGGCCATGGGCTAAATCTGGCCCTCCAAAAGCCTCAATCTGGCCCTCCAGGGGGCTGCTTATACATGGGGAAAGTGGCTGTAGATCTGTTCCTCATTGTTTCCTCATTGTTTTTGGAAATAGCTCAGCTTAATTCTGAGCCCATCTAATGTGGTGGTGAAGTGTGGGTCGCCCATCAATAGACCTTTTCATGTCCACATTTTAAATTCTGGTGCTTACTTCCAATTGTATTAATTCTCTAACATCTACTTAGCTTTCCTCTCTGACTACTCTATATTCCCTCCTGTCTTTATCTGTTTCCCTCCTCCCTGATTCTTTGTTGTTTGTCAAACCCCATATTTCCTTCTATTTCATGTCTTTGTGCATTTGTCCCCTTATTATTTCTTATTTAGTTTTGTATTGAATTATTTACCAGCTGATCTTGGTTGAATTGATTCTTCTGAGCAAGAATAAGAATTGCAGAACTGGGAGGATTGGAAATGTGTTCCCTCCATTTGTCCATTACAGGCTGAGGTGAGACCAAGGGCTCATCTACACCAAGCAGATATTCCACTATGAAAGTGGTATGAAAGTGGTATATAAAAGGCAGGAGCCACACTACTGCTTTCTAGTGGGATTGAAGTGCACGGGGCCCATTGACAACTACTATATACTGCTTGCATACCGTTATATCCTGCTTGGTGTGGCTCCTGCCTTTTATATACCACTTTCATATAACTTTCATAGAGGAATATCCTGCTTGGTGTAGATGAGCCAGTGTCTGCCCCCCACCTCACCCACCCCCTATATATTTCCCCTTGACTCAAATAAATCAGTGCCAGCCCTATTCCAACGGTTTCCATTCTTCCCAAAACTTTTCCACACTTTCACAAAGATACCTGGGCCTAATCTACACCAAGCAGGATATTGCACTATGAAAGCAGTATGAAAGTGGTATATGGTCTGTTTCAATGGGCCCCAACAGTTGTCAGTGCACTTCAATACCATTATAAAGCAGTAGTGTGGCTCCTGCCTCTTATATACCACTTCCATACTGCAATATCCTGTGTGGTGGAGATTAGTTGCAAGTCTGGGGGAAGGACAGGAGTCAAAGGAGGCCTTGATGAAAAGGCTGCTGAGAATTGTAGGGGTTCATAGAATAGCAGAGTTGGAAGGGGCCTACAAGGCCATCGAGTCCAACCCCTTGCTCAATGCAGGAATCTGCCCTAAAGCATCCCTGACAAAAGGTTGTCCAGCTGCCTCTTGAAGGCCAATACTGTGGGAGAGCCCACAACCTCACAAGGCAAATGATTCCATTGTCGTACTGCTCTAACAGTCAGGAAGTTTTTCCTGATGTCCAGCTGGAATCTGGCTTCCTTTAACTTGAGCCCGTTATTCCGTGTCCTGCACTCTGGGAGGATCGAGAAGAGATCCTGGCCCTCCTCTGTGTGACAACCTTCTAAGTATTTGAAGAGTGCTATCATGTCTCCCCTGAATCTTCTCTTCTCCAGGCTAAACATGCCCAGTTTTTTCAGTCTCTCCTGATAGGGCTTTGTTTCCAGACCCCTGATCATCCTGGTTGCCCTCCTCTGAATACGCTCCAGCTTGTCTGCGTCCTATTTTGTCTATTTTGTTTTATATCTATACTCTTCTCAATTTATTTATTTATTTGTGGCATTTAAATACGGCTGGATATAATGAAACCTCCCAGCGGTGTGCAGTATTAAAACACAATATTAAAAACGCAACGTTAAAACACAGCATTAACAACACTTCCAACTACAGTTTAAAAAATAATAATAAGCAAGGAGCAGTAAAATGGAGCAGCATAATTAATTCATTTACAGCCCAGGGAAAGCCTGGGTGGAAAAGTGTGTGTTCAGGTGATGTCACATTTTCTATCTCCCGAACCACATGAGGGAAGGGTTTTCAGACGGTGGGTGTTGTTACATTGACAGGGAGTAATTACAATAAATAAATAAATAATTATAATAATAATGTTGTTAAGCTAAAGGAAATCTCAAAGCAGGAATGGGCACACATTGCCCACGGGCCTCATGCACCCACCCCCCATGGATGTTTTTGTGGTCCTTGCCATGTTCTTCTGCGACTGCTGCCTTTGCCATGGAAGCAACATTGCAACGCTTCCACGAGGTGCCTAGACAGCAGTATCACACTCCTGGAAGTCTCCCAGAAGAGCAATTCCGCTTGAGAACAGGGCGAGCACTTCCCATGTGCCTTGCTCCTTTGCTAAATTGGTCTGATTTTTGCTCTGGGAAACTTAGCAATGGCAGCAACTTCTGCAGTGATAGGGTGCTCCCCTGGGTGGATTCCAGGGGCAGAATGTGCCCCCCCCAACCCTAGAAGATATCCCACCCAAGTTCTAATGAGTTCCTCACTGCTAACACTGGAGTGAGTAGTTCAGGAATGGCAAACCCGTTGTTGGGCTATAAATCCCATTATCCCTGTCCATTGACCATGCTGATTAGAGCTGACAGGAGTTGAAGCCCAACCACAGCTTTGGGTCATAGGTTCTCCACCTCTGATGTAGTTCTTCATTCTTCGTGATTCATTTACCAGGAGGAATAACAAAGGTACAATTCCTAGAGACCCAATGGACAACACAAGGTTTCTGCATGCTCAGAAACCTTTAGTTTTTACATGACCTCCGGGCTGCAGTTTTCACCTCCCCACCTGCCATGATTTGCAAGCCTAGAAAAGAATAGAAAAGTTGAAGAGGAGAGAAACCTGCAGATGAAAGTTCTGCTGGTGTTAGAGGAGGTCTGTTGGGCTCGTTCAGAACAACCTAGCCAAATGGTTCCCAATTAGCTAACTACTGTGGACCCCTTGTTTTTCAAATGCCAAGCCAAGGACCCCCTACTTTTGAAAAAAATATTATCTCTATGGTAATTACCTGTGCGAAGCATTTTTTTGAAGAAAATAAGGGGTAGCCCCTAAAAAGCAAAGGGTTTTAGGTATACTAAAAAACAGACCATAACATTTGTGATATTTGTGATATTACCATGCAGAAATGACAATGATTTAGTTAGGAATATAAAGACGAATTTAATTTTACTAACTTCTAGTTTACAATTGAACAAATTATGACATGTCTAGCAGCTACTAAACCTAAAAGTGATGGGAGAAATCATGCCTCTTTTTGTCCCGAACAATCCCTTCCACATCCAGTTCAATATTTCCTGCTTTTAATCTCAAATCTGGATCAACATCGAGCTGATTTCTATGCTTGTTCTTCATATAACAAAATGTCAAAAATGTTTGTTCACAAAGATATGTGGAACAAAAAGGAACTAGCTGTTTCAAAGCTTTTTCACCTAACTTCTTATGATCAGAAAAAACCTTCACCCAGAATTGGTCCAGTCTATATTCTTTGAAAAATGATTTCATTGAACCATCATCACAAGTCACGTCAACAAGTGCATCTCGCTCTTCCGCAGATAGAGTTGTTAGTTGTACATCACCACATTCAAAAGGATTCCTTATCCATGAGTTTTCAGGATTAGGTGCAGGGAAGTAATCTCTGAAGCTAGTTGCTAAATCACGCAGGTGCTTTTGCGCATGATGTCACCGTCGGAGCAAATGGAGTGGGGGGACGGCGTATTTTCTTTTATTAAAATGCGGACCTTGCAGAGCTAATATGTGAATGGTGTCACGGACTCCCTGTGGTCTGCGGACCACCGATTGGGAAACACTGACCTAGCCCATTTTAAATTGAGACGGGAGGGTTTCCCTCACCTGTACTGAACACTTTATTTGAGCGTGATTGATTTTTCCTCCAGTTACCTTCATTCTTTGACTCACCCTGAGCTACGGAAGGCATTTATGGAATTCCACTTCCACACCATGCCTTCTTCATCTTTGAATGGAAGATATGCAAAGGTTCCCATATTTCAACATTTTCGTATATGCAGGGCTCCACAAATAGAGGATATATTACTCATGTTATATTCTGTGGGGCGTTGTTGGGAGGAATGTCTGCTAGATGTGTGTGAACTACCTGCAGAGATGGATCTTTATGTAACCAATCAAGTAGCTTTATTGGTTGTGTCTACTGAAACAATTAGAACAAAGGTCCTAAAAACTGTTGCTGTAAGCCATGCTCATGATGAATTGATTTGATTGCCTTGTTCAATACTTCCTTTTTCTTTCTTTTGTGACTGCCTTTTCTCTGGTAAAATTGAAAGAACTTATGGTTGTATGCAATAAAATCAAGTGAGTGACATTTACTTAGCTAACCCCATGTCTAATCATGTTTTGACAATCTCCCGCACTAGTTTTTTTTAAAAAAAGTTTTATCCCCACCACCACACACACACACTCATGCTGGCCTTTAACTACACAATCCAGCATTTCAAGAAGAATGAGCCCCAAAAGGCTCACAAGATATCAAATAAATAGCAATAATTATAACAATTCTGAAAACATAATCGTATCAGTAAATTGGACAGATAACAACAATAGTGTCAATAAGTGAATACATTAAAAAACACAAACTAATCCTTTAGGAATTTTGTAGAGTGACCAGATACAAAAGAAGGCAGGGCTCCTGCAGCTTTGACTGTTGTGATGAAGAGGGAATTTCACCAGGTGCTGCATGTATACAAAGGACGCCTGCTGCAATTCCCTTTTCCAGGCAACTGTTAAAGATACAGGAGCCCTGTCCTCCTTTTCATAGGGTCACCCTACAATCCATACAACTGTGTATAAAACAATACATATAAACTGTTTGAATCAAGAAACAGAATGATGCCTAGCATGGAGATTATATACACATGACATTCATTATGTACATTCCACTAAAGAAACACTGGGGCCATAGCTAGACCTAAGGTTTATTCCAGGATTGTCCTGGGGTCAAACCTGTTCATCTAAGTGCCACACAGGGCATCCAGCGCTCAGGCAGGGACGAACCCAGGATGATCCTGGGATAAACCTTAGGTCTAGCTATGGCCTGGTTCTCCGCAATTAACCCACACCCTTGGGTGGGCAACCACACCCATCACTTCCAGCCCTTCCTTCTTCATGCTCTTATCAGCATCTCCTCTTTGTCACTACTCCATCTCCCACTGGGGAGGTAAAGATTAATTCAAGACCCACATACACGCACTCTCTTCAATGCAACAGGGACTGATTATGCCATACTAAAACTCCATTGGCATAGGGCTGATATGTGGTTTGCTCAGCAACTTTTTTTTTTAAAAAAAATGTACTTCACTACAGAGGATCAACCATCTGACAATCTGAGGATCAAGCCATCTCAACATTTCAAAAAATAACCCCATACAATAGTGTAACCATCACCAAAGGTTACCCAAGAACTACTGAAAAATCATAAAACTGGTCAGGAAACTCTTGATTGTCCTGTCCTAAGTCAGAAAAGATAGATAGATAGATAGATAGATAGATAGATAGATAGATAGATAGAGATAGAGCTTAAAGTCTTAGTTATCAAGTATCACTTATTTGGTCCCAATCCAAACTTATTGCAAGCACTCCCCTAGTGGAAGGCCCCATACCAAATACCAAGTGAACTGGTGTTCATACCCTTCTGTAGTGTGGATTCCATAATCTCATAGCATAGTTAATTCACAATTGACCCATAGTCTAGTGCAGGGGTGGGCGGAAGGTAGATCTGCAGATGTTTTTGACTTCAACTCCCAATACTTTTGAACATAGCCTACCCTGGCAGGGTCTTCTGGAAGTTGAAGTCCAAAACATATGGAAACCTACCTTCTGCCCAACTCTGGTATAATGCCTATCTGATGCATCAATGACACTTTGTCAGAAGATTGATGTACAACTGATTTCTGAATGCACTCTGAGATAGATGCACTCTTTTGTGTTGTAGTAGCACTACGCATTGGCTCTGAGGAATGAAAAGGAATGAGAGGTATTATAAGTAGCTAGATAACATATTAGTACCAAAACCTTAGAACTGACCTACAAAACTTGTGACCCATCAATCTGAACATCTTCTACCATACAACTTTCAACTGCTTATCTGAGACTACAAAAACAGAACAGAGTTGTCAATTTCATAGCCACAAATAACGCCAGCCTTCTTTAGAGTAGCACATTTATTGGTCCTTTAAAACTAATAATGATGTACGTGTGGAGAGGGAAGGAAGACATATGGCATATAAAGTAATTTATCTAACATCCTTGAATAAAGTCTGCATCTTCCTTAGGAGGCAATATGCAAAGGAAGTCATCCAGTACAAATCACAAATGTTCTCACATAATTTCTCTAAAAGCAATCCAGCAATAAGAAGCCAAAATCCAACCAAGTGTGACTTACCAGTCTGTCATTTAGATGTCCACTCACATACCATTCGTTGAAGTCTGTAGAAAGAGGGGGGAGGGAAACAAACACAAACTTATATTAAATGGGAAAGCATTTTCAGAACTCCCAGAGCAATTTAATAATAATAATAATAATAATAATAATAATAATAATAATAATAATAATAATTGTTACCCACCTGTCCCTCTAGATCAAGGTGGGGTACAACACAAATAAAAACACCATAAAATACATACAACTAATTCAAACGTTTTAAACCAGTGCATCATTAAAGCAGCACACCATTAAGAAAGGGATCTTAAAATTCAACTGGGTAGGCCTGAGGGAAGGGATCAGTCTTTATGGGCCAAGAGCAGTGAGGTGTTTGGATTAATTTGAGGAAAGCCAAACCAGGGTGCTGGATTTTGTGAACACACAGACACACACACACACACATGCTTAGGCTGATATACCAACTACGCCCTTATCTGGACAGAGATAGCCTAGCTACAGTTATCCATGCTCTGATAACCTCTCATTTGGATTACTGCAATGCGTTATATGTGGGGCTGCCTTTGAAAACGGTCCGGAAACTTCAACTGGTACAAAACAGGGCAGCCCGTTTACTAACAGGGACTGGCCGACGAGACCACATTACACCAATCCTTTTCCAGCTTCATTGGCTGCCAGTCCAGGTCAGGGCTGATTCAAAGTGTTGGTATTGACATTTAAAGCCCTAAACGGCTTGGGGCCAGGCTATCTGAAGGAACGCCTCCTCCCATATGTACCTGCCTGGACCCTAAGGTCATCCTCAGGGGTCCTTCTCCGTGAGCCCCTGCCAAAGGAAGTGAGGCAGGTGGCTACCAGGAGGAGGGCCTTCTCTGCTGTGGCACCCTGGCTGTGGAATGAGCTCCCTAAGGAAGTTCGCTTGGCATTATATGCTTTTAGATGCCAGGTGAAGACCTTTTTATTCTCCCAGCATTTTAACAGTCCATTAAAAAAAATTAGCTTGGTGTTTTGAATTTGTAATTTTGCATTGCTGCTGTTTTTGTCTGGTTGAGCTTTTATATTGTATTTTATATTATGGTTTCATACTGTTGTTTTATACTTTGAATGTTTTTAATTTTTGTGAACCGCCCAGAGAGCTCCGGCTATTGGGCGGTATAGAAATGTAATGACTGCCTAAAATACTACATAAGAGTGTTTCTTCCTTACACAGTACAAGAGAAAAATAAGCTTCTTTTAAAGCCTATTATTTCTGAACGTAAGGTACTAAAAAGAGAGAGAGGGTATGAAAGTGCTTTATAGATGTGATTTATGCAGAAAGGCCATTCTGGATATATTAAAGAGTGAGGAGAGGAGAATCTGGCACGACAAGGAATTTAATCCCAGCTGTGTTTTGTCTTAATGCCACTCCACATGGCAATCCTGTCTGCCACGTAGGGAGGCTTAAATACCTTTAGCTGGGGGAGGGTGGCAACTCTACTTCCAGCTACTTCAGAAGCACATAATGACAGGCAATATTCTGATCCACATTATTCATTTGCAAACACTGCGAAACCCAATGGGACTGCATGCTATGTGATTGGTTTTTCACAGAGGGGCAGGGAACAATCGCTCCTAGTTGTGTTTGAGTGACGATTTAGAACAGCATTCCTGAACAGCACCCACAGCGTGTGTGTTTTTTTCCAACTGGCCCTCCATGCCTCTAACTCAGAAGGTTGTCTGAAGGCATGAAATGGTGTTACATCGGTCAATCTGAGGCCATGGCTAAACGAGCAGGGTGGAGGGGTACGATCTCACGATTTTGTGATTGCAAGATCGTCCCCCTCGTCTGCACGCAGCACACGACGTCACAGGAGGAAGAAGACAACGACGTACCTGCCATTTTGTTTTTCAATCAGAGAAGAGCACACGAGCACTCATGCACAAAAGGTTAGTTTTTTTAAAGAAAAAAACAACCTCCTCCTCCCCCACCCCACCCCACCCCCAATAAGCACAGGGCTCCTGAGTACCTCTGTGCCCCATGCATGGTTCCCGGCGCTTCATGTTTACTTGTGAGTAGCCAGGACAAACCGCGATGCCCAGCCACATGTCCTGCGGTCCCAGGATCATCCCAAGACCATGGGAAAAAGCAGGGGAAAGGGGTATGGCAATCATAGAATCATAGAATCATAGAATAGCAGAGTTGGAAGGGGCCTACAAGGCCATCGAGTCCAACCCCCTGCTCAATGCAGGAATCCACCCTAAAGCATCCCTGACAGATGGTTGTCCAGCTGCCTCTTGAAGGCCTCTAGTGTGGGAGAGCCCACAACCTCCCTAGGTAACTGGTTCCATTGTCGTACTGATATAACAGTCAGGAAGATATCCTAGGGCAAGGAAGGGATCACCCCTCCCTGCTCCCAGGATGCCCTGTGCATCATGTGAATGCACAGGGATGATCCTGGGGCAATCCCTGGGGTATTGCCTGGTCTATCCATGGCCTCAGAAAGCCTTATGCATACCCTATACATGCAGCTGATTGAGGTGGCACAGGAGATGATACCACATGTTTGAATGCTCCTTCGCATAACCCTCCACTAGAGCAAATTGAGCAGAGCAAGGAAAAGGCAAGACGTGGAACATGCTCCCCTGTTGTGATTATAGTAGATATTACCCACTGGGATTTCCCCCCTAAGGTAGGGGGTGATTTTTGTTGGGGTCATCTTTGGAAAAAGGAAGGCGTAAGCCCTTCTTCTCACATGCTGTGGTCTCATTGACCACCCCCACAGTTCTTAGTGACACAGCTCATGTCATATCTGGTAAGGCCCTCAATCCAGGAAAGCCTTGAAGAACTGAGAAGTCCAAAGATGGGAGGTCAGTTAGAAGTTGTGGATAGAAAAACATGCATATTGATAAAGGACCTGTGAAAGTGAAAGGACATCATAAGAACACAAGGAGAGCCATGCTGGATCCATCCAGTCCAGTAGTCTGTCCACATAGTGGCCAAATAGCTGTCAACAGGAGACTCACAAGCAGGACATGAGTGCAACAGCACCCACACCCCACCCACATTCCCCAACAACTGGTGTACACAGGCATACTGCCTCTGATACTGGACGTAGCACATAGCCATCAGGACTAGTAGCTGTCGATGGCCTTCTCCTCCAGGAGTGCGTCTAACCCCCTTTGAAAGCTAACCAAATGGGTGGCCATCATTACATCTTGTGATAATGAATTCCATAGTTTAACTGTGCACTGAACAAGGACTGCCCATTTTATTCTCAATTCCTTTTCTTATAAGGAGTTTGCCTTCTTTTCAGCGGCCGCACACTGGGTGGACGTTTTCATCGAGCTGTCCACCACAATCCAAAGATCTCTTTCTTGTTCAGTCACCGCCAGCTCAGATCCCATCAGGTTATACTTGAAGTTGTTGTTTTTTGCCCCAACGTGCATCACCTTACATGTGCTTACCTTGAACTGCATCTGCCATTTGGATGCCCACTCTCCCAGCTTGGCGAGATCCCTTTGGAGCTCTTCAGAATCCTTTTGTGTTTTAACCACCTTAAATAATTTAGTGCCGTCAGCAAACTTGGCCACTTCACTGCTCACTCCTAATTCCAGATCATTTATGAATAAATTGAAAAGGATTGGTCCAAATACCGATCCCTGTGGGACTCCACTATTTACTTCCCTACATCAGGAGAATTGACCATTTATTCCTACTCTGTTTTCTGTTCTCTAACCAGTTAATGATCCATATGAGGCCCTCTCCTCTTATTCCATGACTACTAAGTTTGTTCAGGATCCTTGTTGGACTTTATCAAAGGCCTTTTGGAAGTCAAAGTAAACAATGTCCAAATTGGTGGCCATCACTACATCTTGTGGTAGCAAATTCCAAAGTTTGACTATAAGCTTTGTGAAGAAGGACTTATCATAGAATCATAGAATAGCAGAGTTGGAAGGGGTCTACAAGGCCGTCGAGTCCAACCCCCTGCTCAATGCAGGAATCCACCCTAAAGCATCCCTGACAGATGGTTGTCCAGCTGCCTCTTGAATGATTGTAGTGTGGGAGAGCCCACAACCTTCCTTGGTAACTGATTCCATTGTTGTACTGCTCTAACAGTCAGGAAGTTTTTCCTGATGTCCAGCTGGAATCTGGCTTCCTTTAACTTGAGCCCGTTATTCCGTGTCCTGCACTCTGGGACGATCGAGAAGAAATCCTGGCCCTCCTCTGTGTGACAACCTTTTAAGTATTTGAAGAGCGCTATCATGTCTCCCCTCCATCTTCTCTTCTCCAGGCTAAACATGCCCAGTTCTTTCAGTCTCTCTTCATAGGGCTTTGTTTCCAGACCCCTGATCATCCTGGTCATTCCTGATCATTCCTTTTATCTGATCATTCCTTTTATCTGTCCAGAATCTCCCACCAATCAGCTCCACAGGATGACCCCAATGAGTTCTAGTATTATGGGAGAGGGAGAAAAATGTCTCCCAATCCACATTCCCCACATCATGCATAGTTGTGTACATAGTGATGGATGGACTCACCTCTGTTTGGGTGTTGCGGGTGCCCGCCAAGCATCCTCTCTGCTCACTGGTGCTAGCCGAGCCATGAGCTGTGATATGGCCCAACAAGCTCCCAGGAAGCACTGTGGGCTGTCCATCCCTGAGATGCCAATATGTGCATATTGGCAGCTCAGTTAAGGGATGGGGCAGGTGCTGGAGGAAGACTCTCTCATTCTTCTCCTGCTCCACCAGTTCCACCTGCAGTAGCCAGGATGGGAAGAGGAGAAGGGGCACTCCCTTCCCTTTTCCCCATCCTGGATACCACAGTGGCCGCAGAACCAGTGGGGCAGGAGGAGGAAGAGAGGGTGCCCCGGTGACTCAGGGAAGGAGTAGGTGGCTGTGAGTTGTTTGCTGTCCATGCCAGCATTATGCTGGCAGCTTCATAATCACAGTCCAATTGGCCCCTTGGACTCCCAGACCAAATCAGGTTCCTGTGCCATCCCTATATGTACAAAGGTGCATGGAGCCCGAACAAGCTTTGTGATGGAATTCAGAGAACATTCCTGAAGTTGGGTTTTACTGATTTGGTCATTGCTAGTTGTAGGCTGACACATCTGGAGGGCCACAAGACGCCCACCTCTGATAAGGAAGGAAGACATGGTTTCCCCATAATGCCTGAACCAAGCTTCTCTAGTACACCAGTTACTTAGACTCTGGTATGTAATTCTTGCCTTCCCACTTGCGCACTTGGCCTGCTTAGTCACTACAGTCACCTCCTCCTCCAAGTGACAAAAAAGAAAAAGCTGGAGATAAAGGAGTAGGGATGGGAGCATCAACAGTTTTCATGCTCACCCAGATTCTCCCAAAGGCATTTTAAAGCTTCTTTCACCTCAATCCGAATCCAGCGCAGTGGTGGTGGCTGCAGTTTCCTTGGCAGCCACGGGTGCCTGAGAAATCTGGGCATATGGCTGACAGGGCACATGGCTGACTCCTCCCACCCAGCCACTACCCCTCTCTCCCTCCCTGTCTCTGCCCCCTTACTCACTCGCCCGCCAACCCACAGGAGTTATCCAAGGCCCCTGTGCAGGCCAGCAAGCCTCCTCTCTGGACTGTCATAGATTTAGTGTTGATAACTATGGCAGCCGGAAATGGCTATTCCTGGCTGCTGTAGTTTACAACACTAAATCTACAGCAGTCCAAAGAAGAAGCTGGCCGGCTCATGCAGAGGCCTCTGGTAAGTCCCATGGGCGGGCGGGCGGGCAAACCGGGTGGGTGGGTGGGGCAGCAGCTGGCTATTGGATTGAATCAGCCCAGAGCAGTTCACCTGCTTTGGGCTGAGGTGGCCCAATGTGGTCCCAAACCAGATTCAGGCCAAGGTGTGTCGATTCGGTCCGCTTCAACTTGGATTCAGGCTTTGGGACTGAGGCGAAGCACAACCCTGATTCCAAGTCTAATGCTGCAATTGTTTTCTTTTGAGGCATAGATCTGCAACCTCATAACTTGTCTCATATTAAGCGTTATTCTATAAGTTCAGTCGCCATGTTGGTACCAAATATATCTTTTGTCTCTTTATTTGTGGTAATATTCATCAGTCGGAGGCCATAGCTAGACCTAAGGTTTATCCCTGGATCGTCCAGGGGCCAAACCTGTTCATCTAGGTGACACACAGGGGATCCAGTGCTCAGGCAGGGGCGAACCCTGGATGATCCCAGGATAAACCTTAGGTCTAGCTGTGGCCTAAGTAGCAATAAATGTATCTCAATTTTGCATGTCCTCCAATAAGGCATTCATTTTGTTTTCCTTTCACCAAACCCATTATCAGAGAAAATCATTTGATGACCTTTTTTTTTAAAAAAAAGAAATGATAATAAAAAGTCACAGCAATTCAATAAAACTTACATTAGCTGGAGTTTCAGGAACATTAGTCTAATGTGCTTTAAAAGATCACCTTCTGAGGGTGCTATAATAAGTTTGTGTGAAAAGCAGAAAGCATGTAATATGTAATAAAATCTAGCCTTTAATGAACCATCATGGCACAGAGACTGGTGGAATTGTTTTGGGGTTGTATGAGGGTGGGACTCCTTTTAATTATTGAATAAAGAAGACAAGGCAATGTTTTAAATTTACATCTGACAATATTGTCATTCACACATTATCTCAGAAACGGAGTATAGAAATGCATGTAAGGGGACCCACCTATAACATCTGCTGCTCATGCTTGCTTGAATATTAGTATTACCGTATTTCTTCGATTGTAAGACACCATCGATTGTAAGAAGCACACTAATTTCAGTACCACCAACAGAAAAAAAACACCCTAAGACACACCCGCGATTCTAAGACGCACCCTCTTTTTAGAGATGTTTATATGGGGGGAAAAGTGTGTCTTAGAATCGAAGAAATAGGGTATTATTATTATTATTATTATTATTATTATTATTATTATTATTATTATTATATCCCACCTTTTTTCCAATGCTGGGACTCAAGACAGGAGCCATATTAAAACATATACAATTAAAACATATAAAGAGAGTTATATATAAAAATTAAAAATATAATTAAACCTGCTGTACTAATAAAACATTTAAAATACAAAAAGCAATTTAACAACAACAGTGCATAAACAGAGGTCCAGAAGGGCTGCAGGAACAAACATGTTTTTACCTGCCTCTGGAAGCACAACCAAGGAAGGAGCCAGTCTAGCTTCCCTGGGAAGGGAGTCCCAGAGCCTTGGAGCAGCCACCAAGAAGGCCCTCTCCCACATTCCCACCAGGCATGCCTGTGATGGTGGTGGGACCGAGAGAAGACCTCAGGGCATGGATAGGGTGACCATATGAAAAGGAGGACAGGGCTCCTGTATCTTTAATAGTTGCATAGAAAAGGGAATTTCAGCAGGTATCATTTGTATATATGGGGAACCTGGTGAAATTTCCTCTTCATCACAGCAGTTAAAGCTGCAGGTGCCCTGCCCTCTTTTAAATCTGGTCACTCTAGTATAGCTCCTGCAGCTTTAACTGCTGTGATGAAGAGGGAGTTTCACCAGATTCTCCATATATACAAATGACACCTGCTGAAATTCCCTCTTCTATGCAACTATTAAAGATACAGGAGCCCTGTTCTCCTTTTCATATGGTCACCCTAGGCATGGACAGAATATGGTCTTTCAGATAACCTGGACCCAAGCTGTATAGAGCTTTATAGGTCATAACCAACACTTTGACTTGTGCCCAGGAACAAAATCGAAGCCAGTGGAGCTGTTTTAACAGGGGAGTTGTATGCTCCCTGTAAACAGCCCCAGTCAGCAGTCTGGCTGCAACTCTTTGAACCAGCTAAAGTTTCTGAACACTCTTCAAAGGCAGCCCCATGTAAAGTGTGTCACAGTAATCCGAACAGGATGTAACTAAGGCATGTGTCACTGTGGCCAAGTCAGACATCTCTAGGAATGGGAGAAGCCAGTGCACTAGCTTTAACTGCGCAAATGCACTCCTGGCCACTGCTGAAACCTGGGCATCCAGGCTTAGGGCTGAATCCAGAAATACACCCAAGCTGTGAACCTGTGTCTTCAGGGGGAGTGTAACCCCATCCAGCACAAGCTGAATCCCTATTCCCTTATCTGCCTTTCAACTGACCAGGAACACCTCTGTCTTGTCTGGATTAAGCTTCAATTTGTTTGCCCTCATCCAGTCCATTACTGCAGACAGACACAGGTTTAGCACTAAAACAGCTTCCTCTGAAATCGGTGGAAAGGAGAAGTAGAGTTTGGTGTCATCAGCTTACTGGTGGCATCGCACCCCAAAACTCCAAACAACCTCTCCCAACAGTTTCATGTATATGTTAAATACCATGGGGGACAAAACTGAACCCTGAGGGACTCCACAGGCCAATGGACAAAGAGTTGAACAGAAGTCCCTCTGCACAGAAGTCCCTCATCTACACCAAGCAGGATATTCCACTACGAAAGTGGTATGAAAACGGTATATACAAGGCAGGAGCCACACTACTGCTTTATAGTGGTAATGAAGTGCACTGACAACTGTTGGGGCCCATGACACATCTACACCAAGCAGGTTATAACACTATGAAAGTGGTATGAAAGCAGTATATGGTATATGTCATGGGCCCAACAGTTTTCAGTGCACTTTAATACCACTATAAAGCAGCAGTGTGGCTCCTGCATTTTATATACTGCTTTCATACCACTTTCATAGTGGAATAGCCTGCTTGGTGTAGATGAGCCCTGGAGCCCATCTACACTTGTCTAGATGAAACATAACAAGTTGGCAGAGATGACGTCAGCAGTCACGTGATGCTGTTGTTGTTACGTTTCTTCTGACTTTTAAAACCGTTCCACTTTCTGTTAAAATCCTTTTAAAACTAACAATGTGCCCCAACCTTTCGTTGTATTCAATGCCGTCTTTCAAAGTCATGTCTCGTGACCATGGTCTTTGCTTCCTGATTAGGACAAGTGAGGGCTTTTCTAGGGGAGGGAGAGCTGGCACAACGCGATGAGGGGGAGGAGGAGGGGGAGGGGGAGGGAGGGCGGTGAAAGAGGGGACAGAGGCTTAATTTTTTAAAAAAACTGCTTATCTTTCGGGGCGCACGGGGCCCCTTTAAGACGCTGCAGGGCTTCCCTCGTCCCTACGTGTCGCCCCGCCTCCCTGCCGGCTTATCCCGGCAGGTCTAGCTCAGAGTCACCGGAAGAAGGAGGTTTACTTCAGAGCCGGTATGAGCATAATGAAGAACGTTCTAAAGAAGAGTGTGCCGGGGTAAAACGATAGAAGAAAAGGTATTTCGATTGACTGGGCTCAAGTTGCATTTTGTAACGTAGCAAGGGAGGACGCAACAATGCACTTAAACAACGGTGTAATGAATAGTGTAGATCCTGCCCAGCTCTGCCCCTCCAGGAAGGAATGGAACCCCTGTAAATCAGCAACTTGACAGTCTTTTAGAATTTAAAAAAAGCAATAAAGACTGATCTATTCCGGCAGGCCTACCCAGTGAAATTTTAGAATGTTTTTAGAATATTTTTTAGAATGTTTTAATCATGTATGCTATGTTTTTTATCAGTTTCTAAAGTGTTTTATATTCATTGTTGTTCTCCACCTCGATCCAAGTGGAGAGGCGGGTAAGAAATAAATATATAAATAATAATAATAATAATAATAATTATTATTATTATTATTATTATTATTGCCTCCAAATCCCATCCCAGCAAAGCATCCCATAAGGATACTATGTTCGTTTTACTCTTTGCCTCCTATTTCTCAGGCAAGCTGTAATTTTGAAAGTGATGCCATTATTGGCAACATGGCAGTAGGAAGAACAACCTTCTAGAAATTTCCTGCGGGCCTTTATTATATAGACTACCATTTGACAGGCCATAGTTTAGTTTGTTTTCTTTGGAAACAATGGCAACTACAACGGACTCCTGATTTATGTTTCCCATGAAATCAAAGTGGGAAATGACCTTGCTATATTGCACTATAAACAGCAAATGCTTGAAGCTAATTAGAAACACGGCTCTATGATTATCCAATCATATGCAAACCCTGCAGAAGTCTCTGAGGTGATAATTGGCAGTCTAAATTTAATGGTCTTACCTAGATTTATGAGGCATGTTCTGTCACCAATAGTTATAAAACTTGCATTCAGCAAAGGCCCAAAGTAAGTGATACATAAGACATAGCAGGTTAGCTCTCGAGCAAAGCTCTCTGTTTCCTGGGAAGGACTGGAGTGAACAAACTGGGGAATTTTGCATAGGATTTTGATGGGAGAAGTTGTAGGGGAATCCATGGACCTGACAGTCATGCGTATGGAATGCCTGGTACTGTGGGGATAGAGAGAGTTGTTCCTGTAGAAAGTGCACCATCTTTGTCTTCCAGTTTGCAGGCAATGGGAACCACACTTAGAACAAGTGAAAGCTAGCAGCTCTCCTGGAAAAGAAAGCGTCATCTATATACTAGCACTTCCGATGTCTATATCCTAACATATGGAGGGGAAACAAACAGGATCAACTTGAAATTCTAATATAAGATGGTAAGTACAATCTGATAGGTATCACTGAGACTTGGGCCATAGCTAGACAGGGCGAAATCCTGGGGCAATCCCTGGGATTGTCCCTGTGCATTCACATGATGCACAGGGGATCCTGGGATCAGGGAGGGAGGATCCCTCCCTTGCCCCGGGATCTCGCCTTACCCTTTGAGCCCAGTTTTTCCGTGGTCCAGGGCTGAGCCTGAGACTGCAAAACGTGTGGCCGGGCGTTGTGGTTTGTCCCGGTTCCTCGTGGTTCTTCACGAGGAGCTGAGACCCAAGCATTGGGTGCAGAGCTCCTCACCCATCGGGGGTGGGGTGTGGGGAGCGAGGAAAATAAGTTTTTTTAAAACAAAAACAAAAACTCACAACCTTACCTTGTTTGTGCACATCTTCCCCTTTCAAAAACAAAACAAAATGGCGGGTGCGACGCCTCTCCCTCTGAGATTGTCGCACACCACGTGTAAACAGAGGGGGGATCTTGTGATGTAACATTGCAAGATCTTGACCCCTCCATCGCGCAATAACAGGTAGGTCTAGCTAAGGCCTTGGTGAGATGAGAATAAAGGCATTGAAGGGTGTATCTTGTTCAGGGATGGGCGAACTCACTCAAGCCAAATTTGTTGGATGGCTGCCCCACCCTGCTGCCATTTGCCCCCACTCGTGGCACTATGCAAGCTTCTTTGGTAGCTCAGTGAGCATCTAACGCCATCATCCACCCTCATCCGGAGCCTCCATTGTGGACAACAACGGAGGCACCAGAAATTATGTAATTTCCTCCTTTGCATAAATGGGGCCTTTACAGCTACCATTTACGCCATGGGGGGAAATGCCATATCTGTGTGAAAATGCATGATTCTGAGAATGGAAGCCCCTTTGAAAGCATTTTGAGTAACAATAGAGTGGGGGGTGGGGGGAGAGAAAAGAATGATATTATTGTGGCAGTATACGACAGGCCAGCCAGAAGGCATGAATGATGCTTACCGGAATAGATGATAAAACAGAGACCACCAATAGTAGCAACAGGGTTTGTCAATTATCCTGACTCGGCAAAGAGTGAAGCATCTAATTTGTTTTTGACCTGGACCATTAGTTTTGGTGGAACATTAAGAGTGGAGGTGGAGTTAGTCATTCCTACATCTAACCTCCAGGCACAACTAACCCCTTAAAGACAGCCCTGCCCCATGATATTTTCCATTCATCACAAGGGATTATTTGCTGAGCTCCTCCTAATATGTGATAGGCAAGTTCCATCCATAATTACTTTGCGTTTTCCGTGCTTTCTCAGTGAAATCTCAGGGTGGGGGGAAGCTGATGGTCTTTCTGAGAGTTTCCCAAGGAAGCATGTGAAGAAAAACCATAGGGAAAAGTGACCTTCTAGGTTCTCTCTCCTTGCTCCAATTCCTAACCAAAGTCACTGGGCCTTGCTAGACCAGGGGTTAGCCTGGGCTAACACCCGGGCTTGCCCCTGTGCATCCAGATGATGCACAGGGGCTCCCAGACTCAGGCAGGGGTCAACCCTGCCTGGGCCCGGGGTATCTGGTTACAGTTGTAGCCTGGTATTCCCCACGGTTTCAGGCTGAGGCTGAGACTGCGAGTGTGTAGCCCGTTCCACCGCTTTCCCCGGCTACCGCAATTACACGCGAGTAGCCGGGAAAAGCGGCAGATGGGGCACAGCGTTTCACAGGAGCATTGGGCCCATCAGAGCCGGGGGGGAGATGGGGGGAGATCAGAGCCGGGGGGGGGAGATGGGGGAAAAGATCGGAGCCAGGGGGAGATGGGGGGAAAGATCAGAGGTGGGGGCGAGGAAATCAGAGCCAGAGGGGGGAATCGGAGCAAGGGGGGAGTGAGGAACCCTTTTTTTAAAAAAAAAACAACCCTTACCTTAAGCAGTGGTGCGCTCCTGCGCATCCATCCCCTTTAAAACGAAAAAATGGCGGACGCGATGTGGCTTTCATGCAGCCCATCACGTCTGACATGTGGAAAGGAGCGACAGCCCGCGCTACTTCTAGCGCGGGCTGGCCGCTCCTCACCACCAGATTATGCGGTAGGTCTAGCAAGGCCCACTGTTATTGGGGAAGGAGGCAGCGGCTGAGAGGCCTGGCTGGAAACAGGAGAAGGATGAAGTCTTGTCTTCTTATAATCAAAGCATCTCTTGTCACAGACAGGGCTGGTGCCAGACTATTTTGCGTCCTAGGCAGGCGACAGCGACAGCGGCAGGGCCCGGTAAACCCCACTTACCTTTCCGGCGTAGCTCTGGATCGAGGCGAAGGATCCACCTTCACCTCGATCCTCTTCGCCATGCTCCGCCGGCCCCCCAATCCCCTTCGCCTCCACCTTAAGGGCAGGCGAAGCCCCCCGCTCCGCTCCTGCTTCTCCGGTCCGATTAGAAGCGGAGCACATCCCTAGCAGACACCCTTGATTGAGTATTTTAGCAAACACAGCCAATGGGAGAAAAGAAAACAGAAACGCCTTCAAAAGGATACAAATAAAAAATAAGCATCCTTTAAAAGTTTCCGTTCTTCCATCTCCAGCCTTGATAAATTCTAGTATTTTCTTCTATTTGCTCTGTGGATCTAACAATGTGTTGTTTACTTGCTTTATAATGATATCCTGCTGTTCTTCCCCCATCAAGTTGCCTCCTCTGGTATCCCACACGTGCACCACTTGCTCTAATTAAGGCTAAGTGGAGCACTTTGTGGGCCCTCTCTTTAATCCAATCTGCCAGCAATCAACACAGCTGACCCCATGGAAGCCTAGCAGATTTTAGTATGTTTTTGGTAGAACACCTGTATCTCCAGTGGAGAGACATCTAAGCTGCAAAAAAAAAAAAAAAAACATAAATGGAAAATGAGGGGGAAAGAGATAACAAGTACAAATAAACAAGGTTACAAAGAGTAACCTCATATATTAAAGAGGCATTGGGGGTGAATAGCAAAAAACCAAAAAAAAGGTCCTGCAGCTGTTATAAAAATGGCACCTATGGAGCTAATAACTTGAAGCTTGGCAGCTACAATCTACCTGGTGCAGTCTACAACTGTGCAAAATATCAACCTAATCAGATCAAAATTTTCACAGGTACATCAAGTTAAATAGAACTGAAAATTGACACACCAATCCTTTCCCCCGCCCTCCAACCTTCTCCGTGAGCCCCTGCTGAAGGAAGTGAGGCAGGTGGCTACTAGGAGGAGGGCTTTCTCCGCTGTGGCACCCCGGCTGTGGAACGAGCTCCCCAGAGAGGTTCGCTTGGCACCTACATTGTTTTATTTCCGTTGCCAGCTGAAGACCTTTTTATTTTCTCAGTATTTTAACACCTAATTTAACTTAAATTTAAACTTTGCTGTTTTATTCTCATATTTTAACCTATATTAATTTTTGCTGTGTGGTTTTATTCTGGTTGTGCTTTTTATACTGTATTTTGTATTTGTGTTTTAAATTCATTGGTTGTTTTTATGTTCTTCATGGTTTTAATTTTTGTGAACCGCCCAGAGAGCTTCGGCTATTGGGCGGTATAAAAAATGTAATAAATAAATAAATAAATAAATGACATGTCATATCATATGCTTATTTCAAATGTTGGTGAAAACTAGTGATGCAGTTTATTCAGGCAATTAGGGGAGATGTGCCCTTCATTGGTTTGGGGGTAGTTCTGAGCAGTGGTTCAAAAGGTATTAAGATTTTTCTGCCCCAATATACCCTATGGCCACAACAGATAGCAAAGTTGTATTGTACATGCTCAGTTTCATTTTGAAGCTAGAACGCTGCCAGTACACTAATATTTTCAAAGGGATTTACAGAGAAAATCTATGGCATTCTGTGCTTAGTTATGGTAAGTGACTTCACAATGTCAGCCTATACAATACTACACAGATTGGGACCTTAGTGGAGAGGGATGAATAAACCCTAAATTTTAAAAGAATGAATTGTAACAAAATTCTCCCCTATCCCTAGATAAGGCATTCCAGAATAGGCAATGGTTGTCCACTCTGCGTGAAGACCTCACACCTCCCCGCCTTGTTAATGTGAGAACCAAACTTAAGGAGAGTCTTGAAATGAGAAGAAGTAGGAGTAGCAGTATGCAACAAGCTGGAGGGGTTTCAGAGGAGAGCAACGAGGATGGTCAGGAGTCTGGAAACCAAACCCTATGAGGAGAGACTGAAAGAACTGGGCATATTGTGCCTGGAGAAGAGAAGATTGAGGGGAGACATAATAGCACTCTTCAAATACTCGAAAGGATATCACCCAGAGGAGGGCCAGGATCTCTTCTCGATCCTCCCAGAGTGCAGGACATGGATGAATGGGCTCAAGTTAAAGGAAGCCAGATTCTGGCTAAACATCAGGAAAAACTTCCTGACTGTCAGAGCAGTATGATTATGAAACCAATGACCTAGGGAGGTTGTGGGCTCTCCCACATTAGAGGCCTTCAAGAAGCAGCTGGACAACCATCTGTCAGGGATGCTTTAAGGTAGATTCCTGCATTGAGCAGAGGGTTGGACTCGATGGCTTTATAGGCCCCTTCCAATTCTACTCTTCTATGATTCTATGATTGTATGATCTTTTTTAATGAAGAAGATGCTCCCACCCCTCCTGCTCCAGACCAGAGATGTGCATTAGAGCTCTCCCATGAAAAATCCAGCTTTGGCACTCTCTCCACAAGCCCTCCACAACCCTCCTCAGAGAAACACATGAGCTGTGCAGACGGACGCAGCTTGCTGTGTACCTTTGCTGCTTCAATAATTTCCATTATAGTAATTGTCGCTTAATGTGGCTATAATCTGTGGCTCAAAGGGAAGCCCAGTTGCTTTCTTGAAAGCTGCTGCGATGGCATTGGCTCCTTCATCTGTGGGCCGACAGGGCCTTCCGACTTCTGTAAGAGCTGAAGATGATTTTTTTGGCCCAATTGAAGAGAACCTGAAATGAGCCAAGATGCGGCTACTCACTAAGTGCTGTCCCATTATGAAGGACAAATGGGGAAACCAGGGTCACCCGGAGGCTTCGCTTGAAAGGGCTGGAATTATTTCGCACTGCGAGGACGTGTTACCTCCTCTTCTGCTGTGATGGTGGAATGCTGTGATTGGAATTAGATTAGTTAATGGGGGACGTTGGACTCTCCATCTGACATGGCAATTGCAATGCAAGTGTTGGGCCAGAGTTTCCAGCCCTGTGTTTTTTAGCAAATTTATTTATTTATGAAAATGCTAAGGAATTGAGAATAAAACTGCCGGTATCATACTGCCTTTATACAAACCTATGGTGCAACCACACTTAGAATACTGTGTACAGTTCTGGTCACCACACCTAAAAAAGGATATCATAGAGCTGGAAAAAATGCAGAAACGGGCAATTGTTTTTAATATTACATGCACTATTGTATTTTTAAGGTGTAAATCTTTGTAAACCACTCAGAGAGTTTTGGATATTGAGCTATATAGAGAGATGTAATGAATGAATTGAATTGAATTGAATTGAATTGAATTGAATTGAATTTAAGAGAAATGATTGAAGTTCAAGACGAACTGAAATTAAGGTTGGAAAAAATGAGAAATTTAGAGGAGATCTACACTAGTCAAGTTAGAAAGTGTCTTACCCTTTTAAGTGTGCATTTCGTAGTATTTCGCCACATGACGTATAGTAGTAAGTTTGTGACTTTTATTGTTGTCTGTTTTCCAGTTTTTATTTTGAACTTCTCTGAAATGAGTTGTTCTATTTGGTATAATGTCATAGAATCATAGAATCATAGAATAGCAGAGTTGGAAGGGGCCTACAAGGCCATTGAGTCCAACGCCCTGCTCAATGCAGCAATCCACCTTAAAACATCCCTGACAAATGGTTATCCAGCTGCCTCTTGAAGGCTTCTAGTGTGGGAGAGCCCACAACCTCCATAGGTAACTGGTTCCATTGTCATACTGCTCTAACAGTCAGGAAGTTTTTCCTGATGTCCAGCCGGAATCTGGCTTCCTATAACTTGGCCAATTTCATCATATTAAATGGGTTTCCTATATTTCTTATTTCTTATTTATTTATTTATTTATTTATTTTTATTTATTTATTTATTTATTACATTTCTATACCGCCCAGTAGCCAGAGCTCTCTGGGCAGTTCACAAAAATTAAAATCATTCAAAGTATAAAACAACAGTATAAAACCATAATATAAAATACCATATAAAAGCTACAATATAATACAATATACAATAATTAGTCAATCGCATTCTGGGGGGGCGTGTTTATGTAATTTCTGCGCCGAAGTTGAAGCTGTTTTTTTTCTTTCAAGACTCTTTTTTGCAGCCACTTCCAGTTTCACTTTTGGGAGGCATCTTGGTGGATTGTTTGTAGGTGGAGGATTGTCTCAAATTGAAGCAGAGAGAAGAGGAAGTGGGAGGGGAAATTGGCAGACGGGGAAATAGAACAACTGGATTTATTTTCTTAGTGTGGCCAAAAGGAATGCATTCCCACAGAGAGAGAAAACTTAAGTAAATGTTTTAAAAACTGCTACGTTTTAAATCGTTCAAAAACAAAAAGTTCAATGACTGTAAAAACAACATTTCATATACTAGTGTAGATCCCCTCTTAGAGAAACCTAAATTGACAGGTCAATTCATCCTTAGTGATACCCACTCACCCACCCCAGTATAGCTTCCAAATCACGTGAGGTACTGGTTCCTCTCTATTCGGCCCTGGTTAGGCCTCATCTAGAGTATTGCATCCAGTTCTGGGCTCCACAATTCAAGAAGGATGCAGACAAGCTGGAGCATGTTCAGAGGAGGACAACCAGGATGATCAGGGGTCTGGAAACAAAGCCCTATAAAGAGAGACTGAAAGAACTGGGCATGTTCAGCCTGGAGAAGAGAAGATTGAGGTGAGACATGATAGCACTCTTCAAATACTTGAAAGGTTGTCACAAAGAGGAGGGCCAGGAACTCTTCTCGATCCTCCCAGAGTGCAGGACACGGAATAACGGGCTCAAGTTAAAGGAAGCCAGATTCCAGCTGGACATCAGGAAAAACTTCCTGACCGTTAGAGCAGTATGACAATGGAATCAGTTACCTAGGGAGGTTGTGGTCTCTCCCACACTAGAGGCCTTCAAGAGGCAGCTGGACAACCATCTGTCAGGGATGCTTTAAGGTGAATTCCTGCATTGAGCAGGGGGTTGAACTCGATGGCCTTGTAGGCCCCTTCCAACTCTGCTGTTCTATGATTCTATGATTTTATGTTCTGTAATCTACTGGTAGCCTGAGTTACAGCAAAGTTAGAAAGGAGAGGAATCAGAGACTTGATATGAAAAAAAAACCCCATGTAAATGATGAAACAACATCCTGTCAACCCTTGATCATTTAATGGGGCACTGTTATGCTGTTCAGCTATGATAAGGCATGGGGACAGGGATTTTGATTTGCCGGAGACTTCAAAAAATCCTTGGGCCAGCATTGCCTGTTGGCCCTGCTGTTAAAGTATCCTGGATGAGTCTGATTACCATTTATCTGCCATTTGCTAAGCAGGCTGTCCTACATCATCTTCCGGTAACCTGCAATAGATCAACTGTATTTGCAATGCACATTCTTATCTTGGCAACCAAGTCCACCTTCAACCCTTCCTGCTGAAATCCTGTTACCTGCAATGCAACAACCTGAATCACCGCATTTGAAATGAATGAGGCTTGTAATGCCTCAGGGATAATATTTTAGTGGCTGAAAAATCTGCCATTACATACATTCAGAATATGTATAATCCAGCGATGACGTGCGTGGCATACAAATCTGCAACAGCAGCTTTCTAGGGCCATAGCTAGCCAGGGCGAAATCCCGGGGGGTCATCCTTATGCGTCCACATGATGCACAGGGGTTCCCAGGATCAGGGAGGGATGATCCTTCTCTTGCCCCAGGAACTCATCCTACACTTTAGGCCCCTTTTTTCTGTGGAACATGTGGCCGGGCGCCGTGGTTTGTCCTGGCTCCTCGCAGTTCCTCGCGAGGAGCAGGGACCCGCACATAGGATGGGTCCTCAGGAGCACTGCACCCATCAGGGGTTGGGTGGGTGGAGCAGGAAATAATATATATTTTTTAAAACCTACCTTTTCCGCACAAGCGCTTGTGCGCTGCTGCCTCTGAGGTCATCACGCGCCACGTGTGAACAGAAGGGGAATCTTGCGATGTGGTGTGGGTGGCTATTGTACATCCCTAGTAAGAATAGGATGTTGGACTGAATGGAACCTTGGTCTGATCCATCTGGGACCATATTTCTTTTAGAAAGACAGTGTCTCAGTTACTGCTCATGACTGAGGAATTTAGACCTTTCCACAAATGGCCTCTTCCTCTTCTCCATCCTATCTGTGTGCAGAGAAATTAGGAGGGGGGGATTTTGCTAAATTCCTCCAGAGGGAGGAGAAATTCTCCAACTGTTCCTTGAGGTAGGGTTCAGCATTAGCAACTTCAGTTGCTTCTTCCCTCCTTCCAAGTAGGGAGACCGTGAGTGTCTGATTGGGTCCGGGAATCTGGCAGACACCTCCCTTTGCATCTGATGCCCCGGACACAGTTAGACACTCCCATCCTGAGTGCGGATCCTTGCCCAAGCACTCATGAGGCCTCAGCAAGCGCTTGGCAGCCACACACATGCACACTAAAAATGGCACACTTCCCCCTCTTGTGTCAATGACACAATGGGGAAATTGCACAATTTTGGCAGCCTCAATAAATCGTGCACTCTCCCCCCATGCCGATGGTAACCTTAAAGGCCACATTGACACAAGGGTAAAGGTATGAAGGAGGAAGTGTGTGATTTTGGTATGTAGACTGGCAGCTGACAAGCACTCGCAAGGCCAGCTGAGCCTCAGGAGAGGCTTGTGCAGTCCGGTGGGTGGTGGCAGGGAGACTGCCTGACAAGATGAGCTCACCCACCCATACTTCCAAGCTTTTCGGGGGGAGCTGCTTCTGCTGCTGCCATCTTGGCAACCTGGGTACCATTTTGCATCCTCCAAAATGCCCAAGACCTAGCATCATTCCAAGAACAACCATTACCCAGAGGACCTTCTCTTCTGCTGCTTCCAGACTGTTGAATGTCCTGCCAGGAGAGATTTGCCAACTCAACAGTCTTTCTGAATATAAAAATCTATAAAGACTGATCTCTTTCAGCAGGCCTACCTAGTCGAATTTTAAGATGTTTGGCTGTTATTTATTTTAATAATGTATTAGTTTTACATGTTTTTAATCAGTTTTATCTATTTTATAATATTTTTGTATCTGATATTGTTCCTTGCCTAAATGTAGATGGAGAGGCAGATAAGAAATAAATTAATTATTAATAATAATTATTATTATTGGTGGAGAATATCTGGAGAAATCCTGCAAAGTGGTCTACATTTTCTATTGGATGCACAAAAGAAAAAACAATCTCAGAAATTTTCTCAGAGCAATTTCAGCTCACCTCTAGAGTATTTTGCAGTGATGGTTTGACTCATTATAAGACATTGGCTGCATTCTAAGTTATATATTCCATGCAAGCCTCTTTCATACCCAGTATGTGCTTTTTAACAAATCGCACGAGATGCAAAACAACATACCTTTAGAAGCTTTAAAAAAAAAAAGTTTCATCTCAAAGGGGAAAGACCTTGTAAAGTGGCATCTTCTGGTTTTGTGTTGATTTTGCCTTGCTAACAAGCTTATAAAAGCTGGTGTGCTAGTCAAAGCCAGGTTTTCTGTAATTGCAACCACACAGAGGGCACGCGGTATGATGCCTGCCTAATGTATCACTCCCAATAAAGACCAGAGTTGGAGCTTTTCCTGCTAATAAATAAGGCTGCGGAGAAAGTAACTCCCTGTTCTTTCAGTCCGTGTGGGTTTTGTGGAGCTCGTAATTGCAAAACAAACAAATTGTAAATGAAGCAGGTACGACCCCCCAGGCAGGTAGCACTGCAATGAGTGGAGGCTGGTGCCTCCAATTTTAGTGGAATAAAAAATAGCCAAAGGCAAGGGTGGAACCAAGTACTCTTCTACAATAATATTATTAGTAAAACCTGGCACTTTAATAAAACTTTTACTAATAATATTATTGTAGAAGATTACTTGGTTCCACCCTTGCCTTTGGCTATTTTTTACTCCCCTATCGGGTTTTCCTTGCTTTCACACTTTCAATTTTAGTGAGGCTGTAAATCCACTCTGGGTTTCAGTCAGAACCAGACAGGACTCTAAAGGAGCTATCCAGGGTGCTGAACCTATTTTTGGAGGGGATGGTGTCGTTCAGCACCTTGCACATCTTTTTGAGAGTTCTGGCTGGTTCTGGTATGGGTTCAAAGCCCTACCATAATGGGAACCTCCAGCCTCCTACTGATTGCAGGGCAGTAATTCCATTTCAGAGCGGAAGGCATGTGTGGGAATATAACTGAAGTGAACAGCAGAATTTCTCTTTTTCAGTTATTCAAATTAGAAATGAGGTAGACCTGCCCGTATGCCTCCCTAGTTATCCTGCTGATGATGGAATATAGATAGATAGATAGATGATAGATAGATAGATAGATAGATAGATAGATAGATAGATAGATAGATAGATAGATAGATAGATAGATTTATATCCTGCCTTTTTCCATCTTGTGGGGAACCCAAATTCACTTACATCGTCCTCCTCGTCCCCATTTTATCAAAAAACAAACAAAAAAAACCAACCCTGTGAGGTAGGTTAGGCTAAGAGTCAGTGACCAGCCCAAAGTCACCCAGGGCATTTTACACCATGCCTTATCCCAGGGGTCATCCCGGGGTCATCCCTGTGTTTCCACATGACATGCAGGGGATCCCAGGGGCAGGTATTGACATTTAAAGCCCTAAACTGTTTGGGGCCAGGTTATTTGAAGGAACGCCTCCTCCCATATGTACCTGCCTGGACATTAAGATCATCCACAGGGGCCCTTCTCCGTGAGCCCCTGCCAAAGGAAGTGAGGCAGGTGGCTACTAGGAGGAGGGCTTTCTCTGCTGTGGCACCCCAGCTGTGGAATGAGCTCCCCAGAGAGGTCTGCCTGGCGCCTACACTTTACTGCTTTCGTCGCCAGCTGAAGACCTTTTTATTCGCTCAGTATTTTAACACTTAATTTTAACTTAAATTTAAATTTTACTGTTCTAACTCTGTATTTTAATCTTATATCAATTTTGCTGCGTGGTTTTATCCTGCTTGTGCTTTTTCTGCTGTATTTTTTGTAGTTGTGCTTTTAACCTGTTGGTTGTTTTATTATGGTTTTAATTTTTGTGAACCGCCCAGAGAGCTTCGGCTATTGGGCGGTATAAAAATGTAATAAATAAATAAATAAATCCCTCCATTTCCCCGGGATAACTGGGATGGCTTTTAGCCCAACTTTCCCCATGGTCTTGGGATCATCCAGAGCCCGCAGGAGGTGTGGGTGGCCATCCCGGTTTCATCTCGGCTCCTCTCAGGTAAACACAAGGAGGTGGGAACCAGGCATGGAGCTCTTCAGGCACTCTGTGCCCATTGGGGTGAGGGGAGCAGGAGTTGGGGGGTTTATTTATTTTTCTTACTTTAGGTGGAGGAGCACACTGGAGGAGCACATGTGTGATCCTCTCCTCATTTTAAAAAAATGACATCCGCAACATCCTTCCGGGACGTCACACGGCTGTCTGGACACCCAGGGAGGATCGTGGAAGCCAGGAAGTCCACAATCGTCCCCCTACACCCTCATGATGTAGACATGCCCCCAGTGAGCTTCATGGCTGAGTGGAGACTAGAACCAGGAATGAGCATCACAGGGAAATCTGGCTGTGTTGTGGCTCGCCAGCTTTCCGAAGAGCCCCTGGCTTGGCTAGCATTTGTGAGCTGAGCTGCGGGCTTTTTCCCTGCAGGAATTTTTCGTTTGTTTTGTTTTAATCGCCATTCAGGCAAATTGCAGCTTAATTTGTCTAAATTGCATTCATCGTATGCTTAATTTTGCAGGCACATTTCCCCCTATTAAGCATATTATGGACACAAATTACATAAGTTATGGCCACAATTTGCATAAATGGCAACTTAAAATACAAACAAAGAACTGTAAGCTGGCCTGACTCAATATAACAAGCCATGGTCCAGGGGAGGGGAGGGTGAGTTGCTGGAATCTCGGTGAACTTCAGCTCCTGGACGGATTCCTCCACCATCCCTAACTAGAACCTAGATTTTCCGAGCCCCGGTCAAACACTCTAACAACTACACCACACCGGCTCCAGTTCTTTTTGTGTGTGTTTTGAATCTTTAAACTGGACGTGGACAAGGCAGCACTTCAAACAGAGGATGTCTTCGAATAGAGGCCAGTCCTCTGGCAGACCTTGGAATAGAGGACTGCCCTCTGTAAAAGAGGACATCCTGATTGTAGCCATGGACACTTGCAGATTCCAAGTGAGCCAGCTGTGAGCAGCAATCTGCTCACCTTAAATCTGCATGCAAACAGGGGCACTTGCTGTTTAGCACCCCTATTTCAGCTGTTTGCAAAACCCCTGGTTCAGGTTCTATTTTTTTAATTTAGTTGAATATATGCAAACGAGCTTGAATAGTCTTGCAAGCAGAAATACTCTATAGAAAGCCAATCGCTGCCCAGCAAACATGGCTTGGGCGGGGGCCGGATATTGTGGGCGGGGAGGAAGCAGAAATGAAACTGCAGCACAGGCTGCACATTTGCTGCCTTGTGAGGTGGGGGCGGAGCCCAGCCTGTAAAGGGTCGCCCCCACGAGGCACTTTGCCTCTTTCGATTTCAGCCCCAGCCTCCCTCCCTATAAACCAGTGTAGGAATAACCAGTCGCCCTCTTTGGAGAGAGGGCTGAGTAGGAATTTTCCCTGCCTATTAGTCTGGCAGGTTTTCGCCTACTCTATACTGGATCTAATCTTGAGAGCTGGAGGAAAAATAGGTTGATTATAAAGGCAGGGTTGTGCGGGAATTTGGGAAATCAGGATAGGGACGGTGAGCACTCTGGCACCTTTATGGTGATTGGCAATCCAGAGCTCCTGCTCCTCAGGGGCTACGCAGCCTTCGTGCCAGGCAGGGCCGGTGCCAGACTATTTTGCGCCCTAGGCAGGTGAGCTGCTTTCACCCACCCACCCCCACCCCCACCCCAGCGTACCAGGGCGCGGGGTGCCATCTTGCCCGCCCAGCCAAAGCGAAGCCAGGAAGCTGGGGTGGCGGGACGGCTTCTGAATGGCGCTCCTGGCTGGAAGCCGTTCTGGGAGAGCTACTTCTGGGTGCACAGTTCCAAAGCTGCCCGTCCCCCCCCCCCAGCGTTCTGGCTTTGCTTCAGCTGGGCACCCACCCAGGACGCTGGGGTGCGGGGTGGGGGAGCGTGGCTTCACTTCGGCTGGGTGGGTGCCCAGCCACCCTCTCAGAGCTGCTGTGGGAGAGCGGCTTCCGGGTGTGGCTTTCGGTGCCCCCCTTACCTTGGCACTCTAGGCGGCCGCCTGAGTCGCCTCTATGGTAGCACCGGCCCTGGTGCCAGGATATGGTTTGCCTTTGGGGACCTTCTTGTCTCATCTACTCAGCTGTGCAGCCTGAGTGGAGATGACGCAGGTTGGTCTCCCCAAACACACAAGTGTGATTGGTTGGAAAGGGGGGCGGGTTACCCGACACCCTGTTTCAGCTGAGTGGCTTGCCCTGGGGACAGGCTAGTCGCCAGTAGAGAAATAAGTTTAATTCCTGCACATTCACGCATAGATCCATGGAGGGAGAATCTCCATGTGTAAATAAAGAGGCCCTATTTAATCCCATACTCCGGTGTCTGTCTTTTAGTTCTGCGTCTTCCTTCTCTGCTCGCAACTGAACGGCACCAGATTTCTGTACCTCTCTTGGATGCATCCTTATCTAGATTAGGGTGAAACTAGGAAAGAATTCTGCCTGGCTTTCTCTGGCATTAATTAAATTGCTGTCCAGGCAATCTATTTTTCCCTATGGCACTTTCTCTCAGTAGGGAATTTTCAAGGAAAGTTAACAAACTTAAATATGATTAGCATAAAAACACACACATGCTGAAAAAAAAAAGGCGAACTCCAAGTTAGTCATCATCAGAAAAAGAATTTTCAACAAAACTGCCAATATCATACAAATACATCTATTTGTGCTACTACAGTTAGGGTACTTCGTAAAGTTCTGTAGTTTTGAGACATTCCCTAGTGTGTGTCGCTCAGACCAGACATGAGAAGACCTTGAGTGAATTGCCCTGTCACGGTAACACCTGAAAAAAACAAAACACCTTCTAACACCTGTAAGAAAATAATTGTGTAACAGTATAAAAAAGTATAGCCGTCAGCACATCCCACCTATTTGCTAGTGTTTATAGCACAAGTCAATCTGTTGTAAATATGCTTCGCAGACATTGCTACAGGTGAGAATGTAATATTTTAACTGTTTTATGCAATTTAAATGTATGCACAGGTCTTCCTTGCATTGTGCCTTATGAAATTTTTTTGTGTAGCATTGAAATTGTGTTATTGTGTATGTGTATGGCGAGGCCTTGTTTGCCATCTACTTTTCTAACTGTTTGTTTTAAAGTTCGGTATTGTCTGATTCATGTTTTATATATGTATTTTTACAGCCTCTTAAAGAAAGCCTAATGAAAAGTGAGGGGCTGAAACACACTGGGTTTTTCTCCAATAAATTCATGTGTAGCATCCAGATACTATTCTCCCTTTTTGTATTGATCAAGTTTATGGTGACCATATGAAAAGGAGGACAGGGCTGCTATATTTTTAACCTGGTGAAATCCCCTCTTCAAAACAGTTAAAGCTCCAGTGTCCTGCCCTCTTGGCCAGATACAAAAGAGGGCAGGGCTCCTGTAGCTTTAACTGTTGTGATGAAGAGGGAATTTCGCCAGGTGCTGCGTGCATACAAATGGCACCTGCTGAAATTCCCTTTTCTAAACAACTGTTAAAGATACAGGAGCCCTGTCCTCCTTTCCATATGGTCACTGTGGCGTTACCCACATTTCTATTCCCTTAGGTATGTCTGAGTAAGTATGTCTAGAGAGTGCGGAATGTTGGACTGAGTGGGTGTGGCTGGTGATGCTGTGGAAAGGGGGAGGAGTCTATATATGGGGAGCTGAGTGGTTTGGGGGTTCGGTTGGTGATTGGGGTTAGAGGGTAGATGTGTTTAGCTGTGTGATTTCTTGTCAGGAGTCGTGTGAGGAGTGAGTGAAAATAAGCTCTAAACAAAAAAAGAGAAGTAGGTGGCTCTCAGTTGTTCGTTATCAGTTTTCCACAACCCCACAGTCACCTCTGCATATCCTATTCTCCATCCTGTCCTCGTGGTTTACCTGCTTTGAGAGAATGAGAATTTCACTGGTAATTTCTGCCTCTTTAGGGAGGATGTGGCGTTAAGGCTTGTGAGCCTTAACTCTCAATTTCCCTGCTTTTTGGTGCTTGGTTGAAATCAGTACAGCCTTAACGTTGTTTTGTAAACCGTAGGTTTTTTGTTTATTGAATTAAGAATAGGCAGAATTGGAATATAGTTCAAAGGAACTAAGAACTGTAAACAACAATAAACATTTTCTTTATTTTGCTACCATAAAACCACGTATCAGTTTAGCTGTGTCTCCTGCTCTATTAGTTCATAAATATGCACATTATATGAAACCTTCATAGAATCATAGAATAGCAGAGTTAGAAGGGGACTACAAGGCCATCGAGTCCAACCCCCTGCTCAATGCAGGAATCCACCCTAAAGCATCCCTGACAGATGGTTGTCCAGCTGCCTCTTGAATGCTTCTAGTGTCGGAGAGCCCAAAACCCCCATACTGATTTCATTGTCGTACTGCTCTAACAGTCAGGAAGTTTTTCATGACGTCCAGCTAGAATCTGGCTTCCTGTAACATGAGCCCAATATTCTGTGACCTGCACTCTGGGAGGATCGAGAAGACATCCTGGCCCTCAATTGCTCAATTGTCAGGAATTTCCTGACTCAGTGAAAGACAGCATGACCTGAGCCCATTATTCTGTGTCCTGCACTCTGGGAGGATCGAGAAGAGATCCTGGCCCTCCTCTGTGTGACAACCTTTTAAAGATTTGAAGAGTGCTCTCATGTCTCCCCTCAATCTTCCCTTCTCCAGGCTAAACAGGCCCAGTTCTTTCAGTCTCTCTTCATAGGGCTTTGTTTCCAGACCCCTGATCATCCTGGTTGCCCTCCTCTGAACACACTCCAGCTTGTCTGTGTCCTTCTTGAATTGTGGAGCCCAGAACTGGACGCAATACTCTAGATGAGGCCTAACCTAGGGTGACCATATTTGGAAAACCAAAAAAAAGGACACCTAGTGTGTGTGGGGGGAAGAAGCTTTCTGAGTCCTGCAGAAAGTACGTCATTCACCCGCCACCTTAAAGAACCTGACTGGAGTGGAGGAGGGGAAAGGATTTCATTCTGCACCACCACCATCCACTCCAATTGGGGCCTTTTCTATAATGTCCACGAATGACCCACTTTCCCCTTTAAGACCTCAATTGGAGCTCGGGGTGGGGGAATGATGTGCCTCAAGAAAGCATGTCATTCCCTCCTGCCATGCTAATGGCAGCCTTAAAGGGGAAGGTGTGTCATTCCAGGACATTATTGAAAATTATAGAAAATCCCCCCTGACACCATGGGAAGAACAAAAACCAGGACAAATCCGGGGGAATCCTGACAGTTGGTCACCCTACCTAACCAGGGCCGAATAGAGAGGAACCAGTACCTCACGTGATTTGGAAGCTATACTTCCTTTAATGCAGCCCAAAATAGTATTTGCCTTTCTTGCAGCCATATCGCACTGTTGGCTCATATTCATCTTGCGATCTACAACAATTCAGCCTGCTATATTCACAGAAAAGCCTTTTCCAAATCTCCTTACCTTTCCCCTCTGCTATAAGGGAAAGGTTATACTTTTCTTTTTACCCTTCATCAGGTATTTAAGTGGTGGTGCTTTGCCAGAGGGAGGTGTACGCGTCAACGCCTTGTGTGTGCGGGGGTGGCGTTGCAGTCACCCTTTGCTCCATGTACCCAGGAACATCTACCTGGGTTCAAGGGCATGGACTCCCAGGCCCTGTCGGGTGCTTGTCGTGGCATCCCTATTCATAGAATCATAGAATCATAGAATAGCAGAGTTGGAAGGGGCCTACAAGGCCATCGAGTCCAACCCCCTGCTCAATGCATGAATCCACCCTAAAGCAACCCTGAGAGATGGTTGTCCAGCGGCCTCTTGAAGGCCTCTATTGTGGGAGAGCCCACAACCTCCCTAGGTAACTGATTCCATTTTCATACTGCTCTAACAGTCAGGAAGTTTTTCCTGATGTCCAGCTGGAATCTGGCTTCCTTTAACTTGAGCCCGTTATTCCGTGTCCAACCCCACATGAAAGCTGACACACAAGCTTTTTTTGCTTAGCCTTGTCTCTCCACACGTGAGCCATATGCAAGTCACCTTGCTTTATTTCTCCATAATCTCTGGGCCAGGGAAACGGTCTAAACATGAAAAAGCAAAGTTTATGTTAGTAGCTACCTAGCTACATGGAAGTATTTAATAAGCAAATGCTGATCAAACTATGGAAAGTGTGCTCTCCCCACCCCCTGCCGCCGCTTAAGCTTGTAATTTATAGTGTTTGTACAGATTTAATGATGTTTTTTTCCTTGAAAATAAATACACAAAATCAGGCTCTCTCATCAATCCAGCTAAATCTACTCATCCTGCTTTTCAGCTGCACAATGACCTTTTCATGCTGTCTGAGTAATGGGTGCCATGCAACATCCGTAACTGATATAGATTGCTCGCTCTCTCCCTCTGCATGGTGGCCTAGTGATTAATAGCACACTGAGAACTAGCTCCTTGTGCTCAATTCATCACCTGTCATAATTGTTCAGTGGTTAAATTATTATAAATCTCAGACTGTCGTGCAACTGCAAGTTTGACAGGGATGCAAAAGGGCAACCATGTTCTCTTGTTGTGTTGAAGACCTGGAGCTTGACCCTTGATGCTGCTGTAAGGTGGGGACTCCTTAATGCACTGCCAGTCTTTACTAGAGGTGGATAAGCATTAGATACCCCTTACCTGTAGTTTACACACACACACAAACACACACACATGCACACACTGTTATGAGACTTAAGAGTGCAGAATTAAAGTAAAGACAACAGGTCAAGTTTTCCATTTCTTCTTTAATGTGTTTAGACACCTGTTGGAAATTTATCTGAATATGCAGGCATTTGCTAATATTAACACTAAGGATGGCTCAGTTATCTGGTCGGGGCTTGAAGCCTGGTGAGAAATCACCAGGTTGGCCCTCTGGTATAGGGTGACCATATGGAAAGGAGGACAGGGCTCCTGTATCTTTAACAGTTGCATTCCAAAGGGAATTTCAGCCGGTGTCCTTTGTAGGCATGCAGCACCTGGTGACATACCCTCTTCATCACAACAGTTAAAGCTGCAGGAGCCCTGCCCTCTTGACCAGATACAAAAGAGGGCAGGGTTCCTGCAATTTTAACTGTTATGATGAAGAGGGAATTTCACCAGGTACTGCATGCGTACAAATGACACCTGCTGAAATTCCCCTTTCTGTTCAACTGTTAAAGATACAGAGGCCCTGTCCTCCTTTTCATATGGTCACCCTACCCTCTGGATGCCAGTCTGCAAACCCCAGCACTTGCCCGACTTGGCACACACAGAAATGGGGGCTCCTTGAATGCCTGTATTGTTGCATGCATCACCCCTTTAAGGCCACCATTTGCACACTTTTATTTTTAAAGGTGAACATTTATTGAATTTGTAATTTATTCATTCAGTCGCTTCCGACTCTTCGTGACTTCATGGACCAGCCCACGCCAGAGCTTTCTGTCGGCTGTCGCCACCCCCAGCTCCCCCAAGGTCAAGCCTGTCACCTCCAGAATATCATCCATCCATCTTGCCCTTGGTCGGCCCCTCTTCCTTTTGCCTTCCACTTTCCCTAGCATCAGCCTCTTCTCCAGGGTGTCCTGTCTTCTCATTATGTGGCCAAAGTACTTCAGTTTTGCCTTTAACACCATTCCCTAAGTGAGCAGTCTGACTTTATTTCCTGGAGTATAGACTGGTTTGATCTTCTTGCAGTCCAAGGCACTCTCAGGATTTTCCTCCACCACAGTTCAAAAGCATCTATCTTCCTTCGCTCAGCTTTCCTTATGGTCCAGCTCTCACAGCCATAGGTTACTACCGGGAATACCATTGCTTTAACTATGCGGACCTTTGTTGTCAGTGTGGTGTCTCTGCTCTTAACTATTTTATCAAGATTTGTCATTGCTCTCCTCCCAAGAAGTCAACGTCTTCTGATTTCCTTGCTGCAGTCAGCGTCTGCAGTAATCTTTGCACCCAGAAATACAAAGTCTGTCACTGCCTCCACGTTTTCTCCCTCTATTTGCCAGTTATCAATCAAGCTGGTTGCCATAATCTTGGTTTTTTTGAGGTTTAACTGCAACCCAGCTTTTGCACTTTCTTCTTTCACCTTTTTCATAAGGCTCCTCAGCTCCTCCTCGCTTTCAGCCATCAAAGTGGTGTCATCTGCATATCTGAGATTGTTAATGTTTCTTCCTGTGATTTAAACTCCAGCCTTGGATTCGTCAAGCCCAGCACGTCGCATGATGTGTTCTGCATACAAGTTGAATAGGTAAAGTGAGAGTATGCAACCCTGCCATACTCCTTTCCCGATCTTAAACCAGTCCGTTGTTCCGTGGTCTGTTCTCACCGTTGCTACTTGTTCGTTATACAGATTCCTCAGGAGGCAGACAAGATGACTTGGTATCCCCATACCACCAAGAACTTGCCACAGTTTGTTATGATCCACACAGTCAAAGGCTTTAGAATAGTCAATAAAACAGAAATAGATGTTTTTCTGGAACTCCCTGGCTTTCTCCATTATCCAGTGGATATTGGCAATTTGGTCTCTAGTTCCTCTGCCTTTTCTAAACCCAGCTTGTACATCTGGCAATTCTCGCTCCATGAATTGCTGGAGTCTACCTTGCAGGATCTTGAGCATTACCTTGCTGGCATGTGAAATAAGTGCCACTGTCCGATAGTTGGAACATTCTTTAGTGTTTCCCTTTTTTGGTATGGGGATATAAGTTGATTTTTTCCAGTCTGATGGCCATTCTTGTGTTTTCCAGATTTGCTGGCATATGGCATGCATCACCTTGACAGCATCATCTTGCAATATTTTAAACAGTTCAGCTGGGATACTGTCGTCTCCTGCTGCCTTGTTATTAGCAATGCTTCTTAAGGCCCATTCGACCTCACTCTTCAGGATGTCTGGCTCTAACTCACTGACCACACCATCTGAGCTATCCCTGATATTATTATTCTTCCTATACAGATCTTCCGTATATTCTTGCCACCTTTTCTTGATCTCTTCTGTTTCTGTTAGGTCCTTGCCATCTTTGTTTTTGATCATACCCATTTTTGCCTGGAATTTACCTCCGATGTTTCTAATTTTCTGGAAGAGGTCTCTTGTCCTTCCTATTCTATTGTCTTCTTCCACTTCCGCACGTTGCTTGTTTAAAAATAATTCCTTATCTCTTCTGGCTAACCTCTGGAATTTTGCATTTAATTGGGCATATCTCCCCCTATCTCTGTTGCCTTTTGCTTTCCTTCTTTCTTGGGCTACTTCCAGTGTCTCAATCATAAAGGACATTATTTTATTCATTTCTTTATTAAACACTGGAGGCACTGATGTCCTATTCCAAGTTCAGCTTGCCTGACTTCGGGAGGGCCATTGCAGATCAGAGGGCATGGGGAATGAGAAGATGTTCCTCAAGTCCCAACATTGGTGGGGCTTTGTAGTGACATTGGCTGAAGGAGGGGCTTACAAGGCAATATTAGCCTTCATGGCACCTCCTCCTGTCTCTCTGAAGTGTGGCTACCGGTAGAGTGATTCCTTCTCACTCTTGCTGCCAGGAGCAACGGTATGCTGTCAGGGGGGAGCAGCAGAGCCCCTTCTTTATCCCTACTCAATGGGCCCTTCAATTTGGTGCATATTGCTTGAGACTTTAGGGTGTACCTGGGAACTCCCAGAACACCCCTTGTGCACGCCTATTTCTGTGAAGGCACTTTGCAGAATTATAGATGCCCTTAAACCTATTCCTTTGGTAATACTGATTACTGATACATATCTAAAATGAAAAGTGCATCACATTCCTAATCTCACAGCTCCCAGAATGCACCAAAGTTGAAGTAAGATTCAACGCTCCCCTACCCGAAGCAGGTCAGCCTTGTGGATTCCTGGGTGCCAGCCATGTATAGGCTGGAAAGGTCAAGGAATCCCATAGATTGCTATAGGAATCTGAATGCAGAATCCATTCAAATGATTACTGGATTCAATCATTGAGGGGCAAATGATTCCCTAAAGAAGAATCATTCTTTCTTTGATGTACTAATCTTTTTCATGGATTCTTTGACATCAATTTCTGTAGTGTCAGATTTGCTAATAAATTTCAATTTAGCATCTTCCCAAGGTAGAAGATGATCACAAGTTCCCAAACATGCCTTCAGATGTGCAAAATGTGCACATTAAAAATGCACTTAAAAAAGAAAAAAAAGCACACTATAAATTATGCATTTTGAAAGTGCATTTTCACACTTTCCTTTTGCCCATCCTTGCTATAGCTGTATTCAGTTGCTGTTTACTCCATATGGTTAGCATTGCATACACACACACACACACACAAACAGAGACCACGTGTGATGGCACCACCCATATTTATTTATTTATTTATTGCATTTATATCCCGCACCATAGCCGAAGCTCTCTGGGTGGTTTACAACAATTAAAAACAGTAAACATTAAAATATACCAAATTTAAAAACATAAAAAGCATAAAAACCCAGTATTCTTTAAAAAAAAAACAGCTATTGCTCCTCACTGACTCTTCCCTCCTTCCTTTCTACAGAATCCGAATGATATTTCCTATGTATACAGCGGTTATGCTCCTCTAAGTGTGCGCCTGGCACAACTGCTTGCCTGGCCAGGGTGGCGAAGCATAGAAAAAGTCTTAAAGATGCCTCCAGGCCCTCACTTTGAAGAGAGGCAGCAGTTACCAAAGGGGCTTCAAAAAAAAAAAAAGGAAAAAAAAGCGTAGGTATCCTTGGATACACCTTTTGTATTGCTGTTAGATCAATGTTCTTTTCACCCAAGGACGAGATCCAAACAGCCCTTAAGCACGACTCCACCATTCCAACGACAGAGGGTTCAAAAGCGCTTTATTGATTAGTAATCAAGGCCTGGTCTCTTCAAAGGGAGCAATCAGACAAAAGACATAGGGAATATGGTACAGTATTAAAGCTTTCAAGGGGCAGGGCCCAGTAGCAGCATTAACCAATCAGAACATAACACTGAGGCATAGTTAATTATGCTAAACAGTCCTGTAAACAATACCTTTGGCCTGACAGTAAGTTACAGAGAGTTAACTTCAACACAGACAGCTGGAGCCAGGACTCTTGTTTATATTAGTAATCAAGGATGCAAGGACGCACACAAGGAGACATTCTCATACAGGGCATTTTGACATTTTGCTTGGAGTGCAATGGAGATTTTACAGTTTCCTGTTAAAAATGGAGGTGGTTCTGCTAACAATTTCCCCCCTTTTAAAGCAATTCAAAACTTAAGCTTGCTAGCTTCTTTTAGATCATCTGTGGCTAAGGCTTCACAATACAAATACATTTGCTGGTGGATTACAGACTTTGCAAGACTTTTCACAAAAGACAAAATACAGGGAAGGCAAAAAGCAAGGATAAACAAAAATCATTACAATGGAACAAAATACAATGCAAGAAATCCCTCTTTTAACTACTCCATATTGGACAACTAACTAGTGAGCCATCTAAATAGATCATCAGTGGGTGGTTCAACTGCTTAATGAGGAAGGCAAATTGATAACAGACAACAAAGAAAAGGCTGAAGTGCTTAATTCCTATTTTGCCTCGGTCTTCTCCTAAAAGCGGGTCTATGACTCCCCTGGAAAAAGTGAAGCAGAAGTTGAGGGGGCAGGATTGCAGTTTGAGATTGATAAAGAAATGGTCAAAGAACACCTAATTTCCCTGAATGAGTTTAAATCTCCAGGGCCCGATGAACTGTATCTAAGAGTAATGAAGGAGCTAGCAGAAGAACTCTCAGAACCCTTGTCTATTATCTTTGTAAAATCATGGAAGATGGGTGAGGTGCCGGACGACTGGAGGAGGGCTAACGTTGTCCTTATCTTCAAAAAAACAAAAAGGAACCTGGGAACATGGGAACTACAGACCAGTCAGTCTGGGAAAATTCTGGAGCAGATTATAAAGAAGTCAATCTGTAAACACCTTGAAATCAATGCAGTGATTACTAGAAGCCGAAATGGATTTGTCAGGAGGTGTAGGGAACGCTGATCAAATTTGCAGATGACACAAAATTGGGTAGGATAGCTAATACTCTGGAAGACAGAAACAAACTTCAAAGTGATCTTGATAGACTGGAGTGCTGGGCTGAAAATAACAGAATGAAACTTAATAGGAATAAATGCCAAGTTCTACATTTAGGGAATAGAAACTAAATGCACAGTTACAAGATGGGGGACACTTGGCTCAGCAATACTACAAACGAGAATTGTTGTAGATCACAAGCTGAATATGAGCCAATAGCACAATATGGCTGCAAGAAAGGCAAATGCTATTTTGGGCTGCATTAATAGAAGTATAGCTTCCAAATCACGTGAGGTACTGGTTCCTCTCTATTCAGTCCTGGTTAGGCCTCACCTAGAGTACTGCGTCCAGTTCTGGGCTCCACAATTCAAGAAGGACACAAACAAGCTGGAGCGTGTTCAGAAAAGGGCAACCAGGATGATCAGAGGTCTAGAAACAAAGCCTTATAAAGAGAGACTGAAAGAACTGGGCATGTTTAGCCTGGAGAACAGAAGATTGAGGGGAGACATGATAGCACTCTTCAAATACTTAAAAGGTTGTCACACAGAGGAGGGCCAGGATCTCTTCTCAGAATGCAAGACACGGAATAACGGGCTCAAGTTAAAAGAAGCCAGATTCCGGCTGGACATCAGGAAAAACTTCCTAACTGTTAGAGCAGTGCAACAGTGGAATCAGTTACCTAGGGAGGTTGTGGGGTCTCCCACACTAGAGGCATTCAAGAGGCAGCTGGACAACTAACTGTCAGGGATGCTTTAGGGTGGATTCCTGCATTGAGCAGGGGGTTGGACTTGATGGTCTTGTAGGCCCCTTCCAACTCTGCTATTCTTTGTTAACTTTCATTTACAACTACCGTAGGGCTCTAAAAGTCCTTGGGTAGAATCATAATATGTGTACACAATTCTGATATTTTGGCTTGTGTGGTGATCACAAGCTTTTGCAGGGCAGGAAGATAAGCTTTTGCAAAGAACATTTGGCAGTTGTGGAACGAAGCCAAGTCACTTATGATGCTATTCACATAGCGATGTTGTTTTGGAGCCATTTTCCAACACTCTCTGACCTCCGCTGGCCCAACATCCATTCTGCTCATGCATGGTGGACATGTGTGTAGATGGGAAGCCTGCTGAATGCATCCTCTCTATGAGCTGGACCCCCTGCGTCATCATGATTCCCAATCCCAGAAGAGCCTCTGCATGTTCTGCAGGCTTCCACTCTGCAGATATGAAGGCATGAGTAGAAGGGTGACCATATGGAAAGGAGGACAAGGCTCCTGTATCTTTAACAGTTGCATAGGAAAGGAAATTTCAGCTGGTGTCATTCATATATATACGCAGAACCTGGTGAAATTCCCTCTTCATCACAAGAGTTAAAAGTGCAGGAGCCCTGCCCTCTTTTGTATCTGGTAAAGAGGGCAGGGCTCTTGCAGCTTTAACTGTTGTAATGAAGAGGGAAATTCACCAGGTTCTCCATGCATACAAATGACACCTGCTGAAATTCCCTTTTCTATGCAACCTTTAAAGATACAGGAGCCCTGTCCTCCTTTCCATATGGTCACCCTAATAAGTACGGCTAGTGGGCTATTAGCATATCTTTGATTTCAGCAAGCAAGTCTGACATAGGATGTATCTAGCAAAGAATTTTAAATTTTTCAGTTCTCTCTTAAAAAAAAAAAAGTTTGTAGATCTTATGGATGGAGGGAGCCTTGATCTGTTCTTAAAACCATGATCCCAGAAATTGGCACTTCTCAGCCAGCAGAGGGAGTACCAAGTGATTGGTAGAGACATCGGAAGATCCTCGGTTGTGATGCCACCTTACTGCTAACATCATGAAATACATCAGGTTAGGAAGCAGATATTTGTCTATGGCTATCAAACGAAACAATGGTTCAGCAGGGATATGCATTCAGGGCAAAGTCGAGCAAACCATCTGTTTCAGTGGGCTGGCTGATGGAAGTCTTATTCTGTGAATACCCATTGCAGAATTATAGGTGCCCTTAAAAATATGCCTTTGGCAATACTGATCACCAATACATATCTAAAATGAAAAGTACATCACAACCCTAATCTCACGACTCCCAGAACACAGACATGACAACAACATCACAATGCCCAAATTTTTGTGAACCGCCCAGAAATTTTTGTGAACGGCCCAGAGAGCTTCGGCTATTGGGCGGTATAAAAAATGTAATAAATAAATAAATAAATAAATAAAATAACATAAAAATCAGTATCCATACATTAGCATATTGCTATATTAATTAGTTTAATGCTATATAGACACATTTATTTATGTGTTTATTAGCATATCAGTATATTTAAAAGTGGGAACTGCAAAAACTGTTGCATTATATCTTCCCCATGCACTACGGGCATATCTAGATGGGGCAATATCCTGGGGATCATCTCGGGATTGTCCCTGTGCGTTCATGACAGTGAACGCACATGGGTAACATGACATACAGGGGATCCTGGGAGCAGGGAGGGATGATTCCTTCCTTACCCTGGGATATGGCCCTAGACTTCTATCCCGACATTTCCCACGGTCTCGGGATGATCCTGAAACCGCGGGAGGTGTGAGCCGCCATCCCGGTTTCATCCCTGCTCTAGCAAGCCCAGCTCCTTCCCTCTGCTGACTCCCAACACTTGCAGGGAGGAGGAATTCACAAGCTGAATATGAGCCAACAGTGCGATATGGCTGCAAGAAAGGCCAATGCTATTTTGGGCTGCATTAATAGAAGTATAGCTTCCAAATCACTTGAGGTACTGGTTCCTTTCTATTCGGCCCTGGTTAGGCCTCATCTAGAGTATTGCGTCCAGTTCCGGGCTCCACAATTCAAGAAGGACGCAGACAAGCTGGAGCGTGTTCGGAGGAGGGCAACCAGGATGATCGGGGGTCTGGAAACAAAGCCCTATGAAGAGAGACTGAAAGAACGGGGCATGTTTAGCCTGGAGAAGAGAAGATTGAGGGGAGACATGAGAGCACTCTTCAAATACTTAAAAGGTTGTCACACAGAGGAGGGCCAGGATCTCTTCTCGATCCTCCCAGAGTGCAGGACACGGAATAACGGGCTCAAGTTAAAGGAAGCCAGATTCCAGGTGGACATCAGGAAAAACTACCTGACTGTTAGAGCAGTACGACAATGGAATCAGTTGTGAACCGCCCAGAGAGCTTCGGCTATTGGGCGGTATAAAAATGTAATAAATAAATAAATAAATAAATAAATAAATCAGTTACCTAGGGAGGTTGTGGGCTCTCCCACACTAGAGGCTTTCAAGAGGCAGCTGGACAACCATCTGTCAGGGATGCTTTAGGGTGGATTCCTGCATTGAGCAGGGGGTTGGACTCGATGGCCTTGTAGGCCCCTTTCAGCTCTATTCTATAATTCTCTGATTCTATGAGGGAAGAAGCTGGGATGGCCACCCACACCTCCCGCGGTCTCGGCACAATCCTGAGACCGCAGGAAGAATTGGGTTTTCCCAGGGATTATTTATCCCTTGGGAAACCCATGCTCACAGTCCCCTCCTCTGCCCTTGGGAGTCCCTGTGCGTCATTTGGACACACAGGGTCTTGGATGTGACCAGCCCAGATTTTCGGGCTGGTGTAGAAATGGCCTAACTTTCCAGATGTTTTGGATTTCAGCTCCCAGTATCCTTGATCGTTGGCCACACTGGCAGGGGCTCCTGTGAGGAATTTGCACATGCTTTGACACTGGCAGCTCAGGAAAAGGGGGCCAGATGGCCCACTTAACAACGTGCTCCTTCGAGGCATTGATCTTGGGGCTACCCCACTTCCATTGCTTTTCACACAGATCTAGCCTTTTCCTGGTTCCCATTTGCAGTAACGGGGTCAGCATTTCCAGAGCAAAGGAAGGAAGCTCGGAAAATGACAAGTTGTTTGACAAGTATGGGCTATCATTCTGCTGGGCTAAATGAAGTAATGCATGGAGAGAAGGAAACTCACAAGGATATTGACAGGAGGGGAATATGCCTCTGCGCGGGCTACGTAGTGGACCTCCGATCATGCAGAGTTGCGCAAAAACAGCAATTGGATTGTTTTTTAAAAAATAAATAAATACAAGATTTGCGCACTTTTAAAGATCAAAAAGGTTGTACAAATGACAGTCTGTGCAAATGGTGGAAACTGGGGGAAATGCACCAATTGCACCCCTTTTTTAATGGAAATCTGCGTACTTGCTCAATGTGCTACAGAGTGAGTCAACCACATTGGAGGCGGGAAACAGAATTAAATCTGGGAGGCCAAGCTGGAAAAACCCGTTCTGTATTCACCTCCCCTCCCTCAAAAAAGCCAAAATTGTTATGTATTCCTAGTGTAGGGTATCATTCTCTTGAATCAAGACCTCATTCCAAACCAGTGCAATACATTGTTTTTACTTACTGCTAGTTTTGATCTGTGTGATTTTTGTCTTCATTGCTGCTTTTAGCTTACCCCTAATGTGTCCCTAATGTGCTTTAATGATTGGTTCTGGCTTATATGCTTTTCACAAATTTGTATGGCACTTTGATTGACTCCTTCTTTAGAGGGGATGGAGACAGAAAGATGGGAATATACAGTTTTAAAATAATAAATAAATAAGAGAGCAGGCACAAGAAAAAGGCTGTCACCCTTTGGCAATCTGGACAAAAGGGGGGGGGCAATCCTACCCCCACCCCACCCTGCCCCAGAATCAACCTGTTAATTCTATACTGCAACTCCAGGGTGGGATGCAAAAATTGGACAAATAAATACACCTGCTTTAACTCAGTTTCAATTTATTTATTTATTTATTTATTTATTTATTTATTACATTTTTATACCGCCCAATAGCCAAAGCTATTTTAGAATCATAGAATAGAGTTGGAAGGGGCCTACAAGGCCATCGAGTCCAACCCCCTGCTCTATGCAGGAATCCACCCTAAAGCATCCCTGACAGATGGCTGTCCAGCTGCCTCTTGAAGGCCTCTAGTGTGGGAGAGCCCACCGCCTCCCTAGGTAACTGGTTCCATTGTTATACTGCTCTAACAGTCAGGAAGTTTTTCCTGATGTCCAGCTGGAATCTGGCTTCCTGTAACTTGAGCCTGTTATTCCACATCCTGTGCTCTGGGAGGATCGAGAATCCAAAAAGACTTCACAGAGGAAGTGGGTTTTGTAGAAGGAATAATATGCCTATTTTACAGAGTTGAGGACCAGATCATCAATGTGTCAAAGCCTTTGCAATTCATTCCCATGGTTCCAAAAGTTATTTGCAAGTGTTCTGAAGATTTGAACCCCATTTTTTCAGAACCACTCCTATCCCAAAATTTGTGGGTTTTCATACTCAGAAATTCTTCCTTGGAAAAGGGGATCCCTTTGCATTCATGTTCTCCTTATGGATTTCACATGGTGAGCCAATGTGAGAACTGAATCCTGAACTCGATGAACGCTGATCTGATCCAGCATGGCTGTTCTTTATGTTCTCATGTCCTTAGAGCAACACAGGTTTAGATTGCCTTGGGCAGGATCCTATACTGCTGCTGCACTTTCACTGTTTCTCTTCCACAAGTGGTACCAACTGCTCATACAACAGCAACTAGCAATTCCAATGTTCATTTCTGGAAAGGAGACAGTCCGCCAAGCTCCCTTCTGTGACCTCTGCCAACTTGCCCCATTCTGGAAATGAGTGTTGCTGCTTATTTCTGGCTGTTTCTGAAACCAAATTTTTCCATTGCACTCGTGGTCAGTTCTGCTTGCAGTCAGGCTGTATAGGACACTGCCTGCCCCATGCGCATCATATGCATTACAGTTGTACAATTGAAGCATTGTGAAAACAACATGCCTGGCCATTTAATTTATGTATTTATACATTTGATTTTGACAGCTCCTTTCCACCAAGAAAATGATTCTTGTCAGAGGTCCATGCATTTGTAGTAGGAGTAGGGAACCTGGGCCCTTTCTACACCTAAGGGTTATCCCAGGAAAATGGAGGGATCGTCCCTGCCTGCTCCCGGGATCCCCTGTGAGTCATTGCACAGGGACGATCCAGGGATGATCTAGGTGTAGAAAGGGCCCTGGTGCACTCTGGAGGCTCTGGAAATCATGCATTTCCCTTTCCCCTGCACCAACAGGCCTATTAGTGCAAGGGGAAACCTTTAACCTTGGGTTAATGGGGCTTTTAAGGACCCCATTGATGCAGGGAAGGGGAAACACAGGATTTCCCAAGGCTCTAGAAAATGAGCATTTCCCCCTTCCGTGTAAATGGTGGCCACCATTAGTGTGGAAGGGGAAAATGCACAATTCTGGCAGCAGCTTGGGTGGCTGTCAAACACCTAGCATGGCCTTGTACGTGCTCAGCAGTGGTCCACATTCGCTGCTGCTGGGGCACCCGACTGGATCCATGAGGGCCAGACGCACGGGGGTGGTCCACTTCCCTCACAGCCCCAGTCGGGAGCTTGCAACAAGTGTAGCTGTTGCACCCGTGTCCTGCTTGTGGGTCGACAGCTGGTTGGCCACTGTGGGAACAGAGTGCTGGACTAGCAGGACCCTTGGTCTGATCCAGCAGGGCTCTTTTTATGTTCTTATGTTCTTAATGTCTGATTTGGCCCCTAGTTTGGTCCAGATCTGAGTGCTAGAGGTTTCAATCAAAACCAGAACCAGAACCAGTCAGAATCTAAATGATCTATCCAAAGTGCTGGACATATTTTAGGGGTATTTTTTTTTTTGGCTGGTTCTTACTGAAATCCAGAATGGATTCAAAGCCCCGCCAAAATCAGAGCCTCCAGCCTCCGCTGCTTGGATCCCCCGTTTTATACACCTTTGCCTAAGAAAAGTATTTGTCCTGATTTTATTACAAATGCAATTTTAGCATGATAGGAAAAGTTCCATTATGCTGACCTCATTTGATCAGATATATTTGGCTCGCAGCGGTCTTCAGCGGCTCCGCCATGCACTTCTAATGAGAAACGCACGATACCTGGGATGATATGTCAAATAATCCCTCCGGCGTCACCTTAACGAATGACCACTTGAAATGCGGCAGAGGGCCAGTGTAGCAGTGAGCCGTCCTGTTGTCCGTCACTAACTCAGTTTGATTAGCAACTCCTTGAGTCCCTGTGGTGGAAAGCTTAAACTGAGATTGGAAAGTAATGAATCGGTCAGGGACAGAAATAGGAGTATCGAAAAGGTGATCCAGATAAAATGTTACATGGCAGCTGTTAAGCTGCTGAGAGTCTTACTTAGAAAAGAGTGAAAAATTAAGCAAACGTATGTGTTTGTTTAATAATGTATTAGTTTTATATGTTTTAATCAATTATATTATTGTATGGTGTTTTGCATTTGTGTTGCACCCTGCCTTGATCTAGAGCAGTGGTTCTCAACCTTCCTAATGCCGCGACCCTTTAATACAGTTTCTCATGTTGTGGTGACCCCCAACCATAAAATTATTTTCGTTGCTACTTCATAACTGTAATTTTGCTACTGTTATGTAGCAAAATTATGTAGCTCATTTCCTAAGACCATCGGAAATATGTGTTTTCCGATGGTCTTAGGCGACCCCTGTGAAAGGGTCGTTCGACCCCCAAAGGGGTCGCGACCCACAGGTTGAGAACCGCTGATCTAGAGGGAGAGGCGGTTAACTATTATTATTATTATTATTATTATTATTATTATTATTATTATTAATTTCCCTAAGATTGATTAACATATCTCCTAACATTAGTAATTATGGATGGGGAAACTCACTGGAGCCTGCCTCACACACTCACTGGAACCCCACTGAATGCCTGACGGTGGTCTATTTATGCCTGTAATTTTGCATAAATGCCCCCTTATGTAGTGTGACCATATGAAAAGGAGGACAGGGCTCCAGTATCTTTAACAGTTGCATTGAAAAGGGAATTTCTGCAGGTGTCATTTGTATATATGGAGAACCTGGGGAAATTTCCTCTTCCTCACAACAGTTAAAGCTGCAGGTGCCCTGCCCTCTTTTAAATCTGGTCACTCTAGAATAGCTCCTGCACTTTAACTGTTGTGATGAAGAGGGAATTTCGCCAGATTCTCCATATATACAAATGACACCTGCTGAAATTCCCTTTTCTATGCAACTGTTAAAGATACAGGAGCCCTATCCTCCTTTTCATATGGTCACCCTACCTTATGAAAAAGGCTGAGCCACCATTTTGATGTGAAATGTTGGCTCAGCGAGGGAGCAAGGATTCCTGTGCTTGCCCAACCCGCCATCCGCCAAGTCAGGTAAGTTCAGGGATTCGCAGACTGGCAGGGGCCCACAGTCTGAGGCGACCAAGCCAGTGAGAAATTGCCAGGCCTCAGACCCCTGCTGGACACTCATGACATCCCTAACTAGTATAATAACAGGAAGTGGGTCATGTGAATCTAATCTTACCCACAACAAAATGTGGGGAATATGCAGCCTAGAACTATACATCCCTGTCAACAATAGTGATGCTGATGCATGGCCCAGCAGTGAGAGCCCTTGCAGACTGAATCCTCTAGTGACAGTGACTTTAAGGAGGCACCAAAATTGCTCCCTGCTCCTTTCCCATTGCATCAGATCTCATATCCTATTAAATGGAACCCCCAAAGTTACTAATGCTCCCTGACTCTGAAAAGTAGACCCCAGACTCCTCCACTGGCCAACAAAGCCCTGAGGAACATTCCAAATCGGCTCCTTATCCATCCAACCTTCACTCCCCAGGAGAAGACAAGGTGTACAGGAAAAGGTGTCTGGCGTTTTAATAGCCAGATACAAGGGATGAAGTTTCCTGAGGGGATGACACATCCAGCGAGATTCTCCTGGCCTCAGTATGAATCCATGCCAGTTGAAAAAAATTGCACAAATACCCTTTCAACAATGGGAGACAAATGCATATATTTCAAAGATGTTCGCAACTGATGTGTACATTTGGGGAAATGCACATGGAAACACCCATGGACTTTCATACAAAAACAAATCAAATCAAAATAAAACTCACAATCAGATACAGTCTCAAATCAGAACAAGGTTCAAGATAGAATTTGGAGAACTTGAGCATGCTTGAATCTTGCCATTTCACACATCCCTACTTTCTGCATTGCCAGAGGAGTATCCACTGAAAAGTAGGACACTTAGAGCTTTATCACACTAGCGTTATACTGTGCAATCACTGCGAATTGCATGCAAAGGACTCAGAAGTTTTCGACCTTATAATCTGCTTTGATTGTGAAGTACTCCCATGCATCCTGCCTTAATTGTGCAATAAAGCCAAAAGTTTTGCCCTATTTAGCCCCTACTTTTTGAGCGTAACTTCCGAGCCGCCGCTGGGGCTCAGGAGCAGGATTTTAAAGAAATGCTTCCATCTTCGTAAGCTTTAAAGATAAAGACACCAAAATTGGCACAGTAATAGATATTAGGGAGAGCTTTAAGCATACCAAATCTGAATTGAATTGGGTTATCCATTGATTTTTTAATGGTTTTTTACATTTCCCCCTTTAAACTCACTTCCTGGTATGCAAAGGATCGCTGTCGCCCGGTAGCAAAAACAACAACAACCGCAAAAGCTTAGCACTACGGGGATAATCCGAGGGAAGCACGTGCGTGGGATGAAGCTACTAGCCAGCTTATCAACTGGTGGAATGCAAATCTTAATGGGAAAATGGTTCTCCGCCTCTTGTCTGACTTCATATAGTAAGGCAGATCTTTCTGGTTTATTTTACCTAGACTTTTTAAAAAACAAACAAAAGCCAAAACCTTTTTTTTAAAAAAAAATGAATTAAAACCATTTGTACTTTAGATTAGATGTTATTTAGGGCATTGCCCTGTGTTTTTGCATATGCATGGGGATGGTGCTATATCAAGAGTAATAATAACAACAGCTTTAATCATATCCAGACAACGCTAACAAGTCTTTACTTCCCAAATTCAACAATCTACACCATGGTTTTTTCATTACATCCAAAGTGGAATATAAATGTGGATCTTTTCAAGCACATTTAAGGTCAAAGAATTGGTCTGAGGTTTTTTACTCCTTCGAATGCCATTCTGCTCCAGTTCTGAGCTCTGTGGCTTAGTCACTGTTCCTTTACAATGGGCTTATGTAGAGTCTTGTTGATATTGCATGTCAAGCAGAATGCTTTTGAGTGCCAGCTTCAATCAAAAATTAAGGAGAATCAAAAGGACAGAATGGACTGAAGGGCATACGGCAATCATGAGTGTGCAGATACTCTATTTCCATCTGTTCCTGGCTCAGCAGGAAGGGATTCCCAGCAGAATGTCAGCTACAAAGCTGCAGATGTAGAGCATTAGGAAAGAGATCAGAGATTTAATGGCGGTGATGTGAGCTTCAGTCCTCGGTCTCTCATCTGCCTGGTGTGTCTCCATAGAGATGCAATTAACAGGGTGGAGTTTGCTAGAAATATTAGTAGGGGGGTTGACAGCCCAAGTCAGGTACATGCCGAAAACCTTGAAGTAGGAGATGTTCCCAATAGGGCTTTCAAAGGTGGCATTTTTCAGAGAGCTCCTGGTTGAGTTGCAGAGGTGAGCGCTGTAATCCATCCAGATGAAAGGGATGCAAGAGATCAAAGAGACCAACACAGATCCTAGAAGCAACTGGGGAACCATCCCGGTGATTCTCATCTTCATTCGTACGAAGTAGCGGTGGGTGAAAGTGGCCATTTTTGCATAGTAGAAGGCACTGAGACAAGCGGCAAAAGAAAGACAACACCGGCAGGACTGTGTGTATCCAGAGTAGGGCTGTGCTCCGCTTCTCCTCAGATCGGAGAAGCAGAAATGGATCAGGGTGCTTTGCCTCCCCTTAAGGCAGAGGCGAAGAGGATCAGGGGAGCAGTGCAGCGTCGCGGAGTGGATCGAGATGAAGGCGGGTCCTTTGCCTCGATCCGGAGGGTTTACTTGGGGGGTTTACTTGGCCCTGCCGCTGCCACCACCGCCCGTGCGGCGATGGCGGCAGAGCCAGGTAAGGGGGCATGGGGGAGGGGGGGTCTTACCTGGTCCATTGCGGCCCATTGCGGGCTTCACTAGTGCCCACAGCTCAACCCAGAACTATAGGCTGGAAGTGGGGCCTACAGTTCCTGGTTGAGCTGCAGGCTCTAGTGAAGCTGGCAATGGGCTGGGACAGACACAGGTAAGGTGGGAGGAGGAAGGGGCCTTACCTGGTCCTGCCACCATCGCTGCCTGTGCGGCGATGGCGGCAGAGCCAGGTAAGGGGGCAAGGGGGAGGGAGGTCTTACCTGCGTCTGTCTGCATTCCGGCAGCAGCTTCACCTGAGGCCGAGGACTCAAACAGGAAGAGCAGGCCGCAGCTTACCTTACCTTACCTTACGCAGGTAAGGGAGGAGGAAGGAGGGGGCCTTACCTGGCACTGCCGCCTCCACCGCAGTCCATACAGCAATGGCGGAGGAGCCAGGTAAGGGGATAAGGACTTACCTGGTCCATCGAGGCCCGTCGCCGGCTTCACTAGAGCCCATGGCTCAACCAGGGGCCTACAGTTCCTGGTTGAGCCATGGGCTCTAGTGAAGCCGGCGATGGGCCGGGACAGACACAGGTAAGGGGGCAGGAGGGAGGGGGACTTACCTGGTGCTGCCCCCGCCGCTGTGGAGCTCCGATTCGGAGCTGGATGTCCGAAGCGGAGCGGAGAGGACCCTAGGCAGATTGAGGCAGGGTGGAGCAGGCCAGCAATTTGTGGATTGGGTGCAGAGTGGAGCGGGGGGTCCGTGCACAGCCCTAATCCTGAGCACGTTCCACTGGTGTATCTCTGGGAAGAGTGCCGAGTGGAAAACGGTTCCCTGGAGGAGAAGGCAAGATGAGCTGAGACACATCAGGATGTCATCGCAGGTGGGCAGTTTCTTCCATCTCACCCAGTCTATGTAGTCCAAAGCCACAATGAAGGCACTGGCTACCACGCCCAGAACACTGTGGAACATGATGGCAACTTGAAAGGTGGTGTGAATGGGAGTTGACATCCTGTTGTTCACCCCTGCCTGTCTTTCCATCTTGCTTTATGCTGCTAATATCCAAATGGAATCAGGTGTTTCAGACAAGTAGTCTTCTCTTGATACTCTTCAATGGTAGCATGTAGATCTGACCACTTTTGGAAACAGGATATTGGGCAATACGAACTACTGGTCAGACCCAACAGAACCATTCCTATACCTTTTCATGGGTATGGAATCTTGCCAGAACATGACCTCAAACATTTCTCATTCTCCCACTGCAGGAAGTCGCTTGAAATCTATACTGTGAGTTTTCTTCTGGTGCTGTTTTGGGGCATGCAAATTTGGAGTATAATTTAATTTTGGCTTTTATCCAAATCTTTCTCATGGACACCTAATATTTGCAAGATGTATTTGCTCCTACTAGTATCTGGTTACTATTTCCCCTTCCTGTTATGCATTCTCTCCCTACTGCCAGACTTTAGATTCTAAGCTCTTTGGGGCAAGAAATTATCTTCTCCCTCCTTTTCCAAGCCCCCATTTCCACGCCATAAACTTAGGGGTAGTTTTCAAGGGTTGGGGATGTACGATTTTTTGGGGAGCCAAACTTACAAGAGCTCCATTGCAGCTATATTGGGTTGGCAGTTAATATATTTCCACCCCATGAAATGCCCAGTTCCAGTGGCAGTGTGGCACCCGTCTCCCCCTCTGAATGCTTTTCAGAACAAGACATTTTAGGGGTGGTGGAGCATGGTAGCCACTAGCCCAGCAGAGTTGCAATGGAATTCTGGTAAAGTTCTGATTTCCCCCCAAATTTGTAGCCCACTGAAATGTCAGAGAGGAGTCAACATTTTGTCCCCTCTTTTGCCACAGACACCCACCTCCTCCTCCAAAAACTCTCAATGGGAGAATGTGTGAATCAGCAAAACCTGAGCTCAGCAAAGTTCTCCGACTTCCATTTGAAGCTCGTTCTGACTCGACACCATATCAGATTGTGAGCTTCTTCTTTTTATCTGCATGAAAATCCGTGCCTGTTTCCCTGTGTATTTTATTCCAAATGCGTGTATCAGGTCTGCGTATCTTTGAAATGTATCCATAATGCTCCCATTGAATAAAATTCGTGCACATTTTTCAACAGTATGTATTTGTTTCATGTGCATTTTTCAAATTTACGTGTGCTGTCGCATGCAATTCTCTTGGTCTGTGAATTGCATTGGAAGCTCAAAAATGAATGGATTTCAGATTGCATCGGAATCCCTTTTCAGTACAGAAGGTACAAACTGGTCAAATCCTGATCAGGGTTTTCTTTGTTTGTTTTTTCTCTTTTTCCTTTTTCTGTTTTCTTTTTTCCTTTAAATTTTTCTCCCTCTCTCTCCTTGTTTAAGCTTCCTTCCCTTAGAAGTTGTATCAATCAACTTCTATTTTTTCTCCTTTTTGTAGGGTGACCATATGAAAAGGAGAACAGGGCTCCTGTATCTTTAACAGTTGTATTGAAAAGGGAATTTCAGCAGGTGTCCTTTGTATATATGGAGAACCTGGTGAAATTCCCTCTTCATTACAACAGTTAAAGCTGCAGGTGCCCTCTTTTAAATCTGGTCACTCTAGTATAGCTCCTGCAGCTTTAACTGTGGTGTTGAAGAGGGAATTTCACCAGGTTCTCCATATATACAAATGTCACCTGCTGAAATTTCCCTTTTCTATGCAGCTGTTAAAGCTACAGGAGCCCTGTCCTCCTTTTCATATGTTCACCCTAATATTATACATATTCACATAATTGTTGGTTTGATATTAATCATTAGCGGATTGTTTGTATTCATTACTTATTTTGTATCACTTTAAATAAAAATAAAATATTTCTTTAAAAAATGAATTGAAATGAATTTCTCATTCCTCCCTACTAAAAGCATACTTTCAAAGTTTCAAAGGATTGCCCAGCCTGACTAAAGTGCCTTATACACTGATGCCACAAAAGTTTTTCCTCTCCCAGTAATGACTGAACAATCCACTGCATGTTTTCTGCCCAGCATTTACTCTTCAATTATTCTCATGCATTAATTCTCTCCCTCCCTCCCTCCCTCCCTCCCTCCCTCCCTCCCTCCCTCCCTCTCTCTCTCTCTCTGTCTCTCTCTCTCTCTCTCTCTGGCCTTAGCTAGACCTATGGGTCTAGTGGGATGGAGGGGTAAAGATCTTGCAATTTTTTTCATAGCAAGATCTCCCCCTCAGTTCACACATGACACGTGACAATCTTAGGCAGAGAGGTGTCATGCCCGCCATTTTTTACGGTTAAAGGGCCAGCAGTGCACAAACACTCGTGTGCAAAAGGTAAGTTATTTTTCTTTAAAAAAATTACTTTCCCTACTCCCCCACCCCACCCTACCCCTGATGGGCGCAGTGCTTCTGAGGAGCTCTGCACCCCATGTGCGGGTACTGTTTCCACGCGAGGAATCACGAGGAGCTGGAACAAATTCCATCTGGCCATCAGGAAAAACTTCCTGACTATTAGAGCAGTACGACAATGGAACCGATTACCTAGGGAGGTTGTGGGCTCTCCCACAATAGAGGCCTTCAAGAGGCAGCTGGACAGCCATCTGTCAGGGATGCTTTAAGGTGGATTCCTGCATGGAGCGGAGGGTTGGGCTCGATGGCCTTGTAGGCCCCTTCCAACTCTGCTATTCTATGATTCTATGACTTTATCTGCATCCTTCTTAAAACTTGGTACCCTGTATTCATCCACACCTCTTGAAGAGGGGAAGGAACGATAGGTCTGATTTCAGTTCTACCCTGTGTAACAAGGGTGGGTCGACACACTCCCTCCTCCTGAGAAATATTTTGAGGGAAAACTCAAAGATTTGTGCTCAAGAGAGTTTTGACTGAAACAAACCAGGTTTAGATGAAACCAGCAAGATTTGTCTGGGGAAATTTCACTGAGATGGATGGCAGCTGAGAGGGCCAGGAAGGATCAGGCAGGATGAGGATGATGATGATGATGATGGTTATGATGATGATGATTTTATATAGCACCATCAGTGTACATGGTGCTGTACAGAGTAAAACAATAAAATAGCAAAACCCTACCACATAGGCTTACATTCTAATAGAATCATAATAAAACAATAAGAAGGGGAAGAGAATGCACCAAACAGGCACAGGGTAGAGTAAAACCAACAGTATAAAAGTAAGATCAAAATCAAGTTCTAAAAGCTTTAGAAAAAAGAAAAGGTTTGAGCTGAGCTTTAAAAACTGTGATTGAACTTGTAGTTCGCAAATGTTCTGGAAGAGCGTTCCAGGCGTAAGGGGCAGCAGACGAAAATGGACGAAGCCGAGCAAGGGAAGTAGAGACCCTTGGGCAGGTAAGAAACGTGGCATCTGAGGAGCAAAGAGCATGAGCGGGGCAATAGTGTGAGATGAGAGAGGGAAGAGAGGAAGGAGCTAGACTGTGAAAAGCTTTGTAGGTCAACAGGAGTTTATATTGGACTCTGAGGTGAATTGGAAGCCAATGGAGAGATTTCAGAAGTAGAGTAACATGGTCAGAGCTGCGAGCCAAGAAGATGATCTTAGCAGCAGAGTGGTGAACAGAAACCAACAAACTGACGTGAGAAGAAGGAAGGCCAGTCAGAAGAAGGTTACAGTAGTCCAACCGAGAAATAACCAATGCATGAATAAGTGATAGCATCCAGGCTTTACCGTCCACCAGAGATGGGTAAGAATAGTGCTCTGTTCAAGGTTGTTGTTGCTTTTAATAACAACATTCCAAAACAGGAAGGAAAGATCTTGAGTTTCAAAAAATTTGAATGTGAGAGAAAGCAACATGGAGAGGTTCGTTGTCATGATTAGTGTGAAGGAAGGAGCTTCAGGCTATCAATCAGAATCAGATTCTGAACCAGAAGAAACACAACTAGAAACATACCAGCCTACACAGGAATCAGGGAAGGAGATTCTCCCAGGGTCTTCACCCACCAGGGATGAATCTTCACCGGACCTGATAAGGGAAAACATTAACAACTCAGAGTCTGTGGGAACTCAGCAATCCTCAGAGGCGGAAGGAACTTCAGAGTTGACCAATTCCGAAGTCCACCGCAGATTGAAATGGGCAGAGCTAAAAGAAGGCGAGAGGCAATCAGCTTGGCTAGCTTCTCACCAAAGGCTTCTTCAGAGGAATCCTCCCTGATTGTAAGTGACTCAGGGAAAAGACCTTCCCTTTTGTTGAAAGGACAGTTGTTAGCAGAACCACCTCCATTTTTAACAGGAAACTGTAAAATCTCCATTGCACTCCAAGCAAAATGTCAAAATGCCCTGTATGAGAATGTCTCCTTGTGTGCGTCCTTGCATCCTTGATTACTAATATAAACAAGAGTCCTGGCTCCAGCTGTCTGTGTTGAAGTTAACTCTCTGTAACTTACTGTCAGGCCAAAGGTATTGTTTACAGGACTGTTTAGCATAATTAACTATGCCTCAGTGTTATGTTCTGATTGGTTAATGCTGCTACTGGGCCCTGCCCCTTGAAAGCTTTAATACTGTACCATATTCCCTATGTCTTTTGTCTGATTGCTCCCTTTGAAGAGACCAGGCCTTGATTACTAATCAATAAAGCGCTTTTGAACCCTCTGTCGTTGGAATGGTGGAGTCGTGCTTAAGGGCTGTTTGGATCTCGTCCTTGGGTGAAAAGAACATTGATCTAACACAGTTGTCTCACTTAGTTAGCCAAGTTGAGCTTAGAGGAAAGTTCCTCTATGCGGCAGGGTCTTGCTATTTACTGTTTTACTCTGTACAGCACCATGTACATTGATGGTGCTATATAAATAAATAATAATAATAATAATTTGCATCTCTGTGTGTTCAGCTGTATTAGGGTGACCATATGAAAAGGAAGACAGGGCTCCTGTATCTTTAACAGTTGCATTGAAAAGGGAATTTCAGCAGGTGTAATTTGTATATATGGTGAACCTGGGGAAATTTCCTCTTCATCACAGAAGTTAAAGTTGCAGGTGCCCTGCCATCTTTTAAATCTGGTCACAGTATAGCTGCAGTATAGCTCCTGCAGCTTTAACTGTGGTGATGAAGAGAAAAATTCACCAGGTTCCCCATATATACAAATGACACCTGCTGAAATTCCCTTTTCTATGCAACTGTTAAAGATACAGGAGCCCTGCCCTCCTTTTCATAGGGTCACCCTAAGCTGTATGTGTGGTGATGAATTAAGGTGACAGGCTTTTCACCTTTAACATCTATAAGCAAGTACAACATTGTCCTCTCCTTGCTGGGAATAGCTATACATTACCTATTGAACTTAGCCAGTGCAAGTGAGTGAGAATTTCATTTAGTACCTTTTTGAGATGACCATACCATAACTCAAAGACATCTTCATAAAGAGGATAGAGGGAGCCAGGATTTGTTTTTGTTTTTTTAAATGTGTGTAGGAGAAAATGAAACTGATAGATCCATGTTTTCCTAGGGTTGAATCTTGTTTGGTTTGCATTTTCATGTAAACTCATCTAATTTGACACTTTCAGATCAATATGAACAGCAAACCTCCATTATCTTTAAAACTGGAAACTCCTCTGAATTCTGCATTGGAGTTGCTCAGTCAAAAAAAAATGCATACAAAATGCCTAATTATAAACAATGTTAAAATACATTATATTAGGAAATTTGCTTGCAAGAACAAAAATGCATGGCAGTGTGTAATGACATCGGACATATTAGGGAAAAAATGCACGGACAAAAAATGTCTATAAATTTTCATGCAAACTTTAATATTTTTTCAAAAGTTTGACAAATGTGTCCATCCCTTGTTTCCATATAGTTGTAATTTGCCACCTAGCCTTGCTTAAAGTAAACATGCAGGTTTTTTGCTCAAGAAAAGCATCAAAACAATGTCAAGGGAAGCAAAAATGGGGTGGGGTTGGACAACAGTAGCAAGATGGCCTGTGCATCCCTAAGAAGAAGTAGTCCCTTCAGAGGTCTTGGGATAGGAAGACGATGCAGTTTTCCTCATGTATTGACCCATGGTATCACATAGCGCCTTGCCTAATGCCCCCTTCAGTTTGGGATTTGTGACAACTAAAATAACAGCATGTCCGGAATGATATGCAGTAACCACAATTTTGGATATGACAATTCCCAGTACGCTGGGGAACAATGTCAATGTGATCATGGAGGCAAAGGTTGCACTGTAGAGGATGAGGAATGAGATAAAGGTCTTCACGGCTCTCATGTGGACTTCCATCCTCTGGTCTCCAAAGCCGGCTGTGTTCTGTTTTAGCTTCTTAACATGTTTCAGAAGGGACTGAATCAAGAAGACAGAACAAATTAAGAATATAATAAAAGATGGGGAAGTGCCTGTGATGTATAGAAGAGAAGGTAACTCAGTCTGGGGATTCAAAACTGGACATGTCTCGTTGCCACCACTCAGAAGAATCCTTGTTATATTACAACAATTGTAGCAAATTTCTATGAAAACAAAAGGAAGAGAGGTAACCAGCGAAGTCAATATGGATCCTAGAAGCAACTGGGGAACCATCCTAGAAATTCTTAGCTTCATCTTCACAAGGAATGGCTGGGTGAAGTTGATGATTTTCATACAGTAAAAGGTTGCAAGGCACGTAGCCACCCAGGTGGTGAGACCATTGAAAAACGCCCAGAGGAAAATAATGTGTGTTGGCATCCAGCTCAGCTTGTTCAAATCAATGAAGAACGAAAAATGGATGTACAGAGTCAGCCCGAGAAAAAGAAGTCGGAACAGACTCAATGCCATCAGGATCATGTCAGAGGGTGACAATGTTTTGTTCCTGATCCAGTAGTAGCCGTTTGCAATGGTGATGAATCCATTGCTAATCAGTCCAACAACCACCAAAGCAGTGATGATAACTAGACAGAGCAAACTGAGATGATCCAGTTTCAGCATTGTCCCTCTGTTTATGAGCAAGCAGAAACTGATGGAAAATGTCCGGTGTTCCAGCCAGCAAACGCTATGCAGCTAATGCAGCACACGTCTCTCTCTGTCTTTTATCCAGTGGAACTAGGAATGTTATATAGATTTAATCTAGGATCATTGCTAGTAATATAAATATTATATGGCTAGGTATACATCCTGCTCACAACATTTGCATGATCTTTTCCTTACCTGTGTGTACCTACTATCAAGTATACTTGTACCTTGGTGAGTTGTTTTGATTACCATGACGAGGATGAAGATGGAGATGCTAATATAAATATGTAGATGTGACATCAGATCTGAAAGGTCTTTTACTGAGGGAGGAGAACAGGCAGAGGCAGGTCATGTTCATGTGATGGTTGGGATCTCCAGACTGTCACCAGCTTCCCAAAAGGAAGACTGTATCCCATTGCTGGACGGGATGAACCTGATTTCTGGCCCAGAAGAAAAATCAGCTTCTGGGGAACGTATATGACAGAGCTTAGGCTATGAGCAAGTGAGGATGGGTGAATTAGCAAAGTTTGTGATTGTGAGGATTCTCCAACCATCATGCCTGATTCCTGTTTGCGGTTGTAATCACTTATTGTTCTCCATGCATGGGAAACTTGTACAAACTGATCAGAGCTTGAATGGGATATTTGTGCATAACTCCTCAAATTTATGCAAATCTCCTAATTTGAACAAATGTCCTCCTTAGACTAAGGCAGAGCAGACGTTGTCTACTGAGGAAATTTGTGCAAGTTAGGAGATATGAATAAATTCGGGGAGATTTGCACAAGTATCCCATTGAATCTCTGACCAATTTGCATGGCCGCTATTTACTTGACATGAGGAATATGCCATTTCTGGAGTCTCCATTGTGCACAACAATGGGTGCACCAGATGTTGGCGGGTGGTCTGGCAGTTTCACTGGGTGCTCGCTGCAGAGCCTAGAGACTAGGGATGTGCTCCGCTCCGATTAGAATCAGAGAATCAAAAGCGAACTGGCCTGCTCCGCCCTGCCCAAAGGTGGAGTAGAAGCAGACCGTGGACCCTTAGAAGCATGGCGAAGAGAAGCGGCTATAGAAGAAGTGCTTCCCTTTTCGCGGAGCGATCCACCCGCCATTTTGGATAATTTCGCCCATAGGATTGCATTGCAGAAAAGAATAGGGGATAACTATGTTGTTTTTAAAGCTATCTTTCTGAAAGTTCGTGTGCTTAGAGAGTCGTGGCGGGGGTCATTTTGAGCCTACTCTCAGCACTCTGCATGGTGCAGTTTGCTTGCTATAATTTTTTTAAAAAGTGGGTAAAAAAAGTGGGAGAGGGTAAGAGCCGGGGTTTTTTTTTAGCGATGACAGGCACATTCAACTCCCAATCCTGATGAGAATTGATGACCTCATGAAGCATCCTCCAATCCCAGCGTTGGAAGGGGGACTAAGGCAGAGCCACCCTGAGAGCTTTCTGCTTTGTGTCTTTTTGTGGGTTGGCGTTCGTGGAGAGAGGAGTTAGTTATAGGTGCTGCTGCTGTGTTTGGAGTGGGAGGAGATTAGATTAGGATTTAGCTTGGGTTGCGTGTGTGTTTGTTTGCTTGTTTCTGACTGTTTGCTTAGTTTGCTCTTTGTTTTTCCCTGACTTTGATTTAATATAAACTTTATTTTTAATTTTTGGAGTGTTTGTTTGGTTGGTTGGTTTCCCCCTCCCCTTTCCCCCTCTTAAAGCCTGACTGTGTTTCATCTTCCTTCATTCTTCTATATAAAAAAAATACAAAAAAAATACAAAAAAAATATTATTCTCTATTTCTTCTCTCTCTCTCTCTCTCTCTCTCTCTCTCTCTCTCTGTGTGTGTGTGTGTTACTTGGACTGTGTGTGTGACTGTGTGTTATTGTGTGAGTGTGCTGTGTGCACTGCTTGTGAAGTGCAAAACAGCCAATACAGTTTGAGCATTTCAAATCCTGTTTGGACAAAGCATACACACTTGTCCCATTTCCCTAAATACATATTAGTATTAGTATTAGTATTAGTATTATATTATTATCATCATGAGAAGAGGGAGCAGGCACACGTCTGTGGCTGGGCGTGCTGAAAGCAGTGGTGGTCAAGGGAAGGCTCAGGCTGGCACCAGTAAGCCTCTCCTGCTGTGAAAATCAAACGGGCAAGTCTGTGGTGGGGCATCTGCCGGGACTGACTCCCCCATACTAGATCTATGGCATATCTCTGCCTGGCTCTCTGCCCGCCTGCCCTCCTCCTCTGTGACCGCCTCGCAGGGATGGTTTGCAATGCATTACTGCTGGCTTAGAAAGAAACAAGCCATCCTTTGCTCACTCCTTGCACCCGCCTCGCAGGGTTGGTTTGCAATGCGTTGCTGCTGGCTTAGAAAGAAACAAGCCATCCTTGCCGCACTTCCTTGTGCCCCCAGAAATGTCTGCTGCCTGCCTGCCTTCCCTCCCTCCTCCCTTCCCTACCTCGCAGGGATGGTTTGTGTGTGTCTTGCTTTGACTCAGGGGAGAAGTCCTTCCTGCACACACTTAGACTTTTGGAAGTTCCAAATCAATTTTTCAAGTGTGGAAGAAGATTCATATTTAGGATTATCTACTCCCCAATTCATGGCATGTTGGGATTTCCTTTGAAATAGCCCCAATGAGCTGTATGCAGCTTTAATCCCTGAGATACTGGGGTGTCCGATTTTCAAAAATTCCCCCAAAATCAGGGGAGGCTTGGATTGGCTTGAGGCTTGGCATGCGTGTGTATATGTCCATGAGGTGTCATGGTGCTGAACTTGAGGTTTCTAACATGAAAATTGACATAGTTCTAGCATGGGACTTGATTTGGGGTGAGTTAAAAGGTTAAAGCCCCTCCAAAAATCAGGGGATGATGGGATTTGCTTGAAACTTGCCATGAATGTGGATCTAGATGACATCTGTGAGGGTGCTCATTTCAAAAAAAATTATCTGTCAAAATGTCAGAGCAAATCCAATGTTTGAAAATGGGGTGTCCGATTTTCAAAAATTCTCCAAAAATCAGGGGAGGCTTGGATTGGCTTGAGTCTTGGCATGCATGTGTATACATCCATGAGGTGTCATGGTGCCAGACTTGAGGTTTCTAACATGAAAATTGACGTAGTTCTAGCATGGGACTTGATTTGGGGTGAGTTAAAAGGTTAAAGCCCCGCCAAAAATCAGAGGATGATGGAATTTGCTTGAAACTTGCCATGAATTTGGATCTAGATGGCATCTGTGAGGGTGCCCACTTCAAAAAAAAAATTATCTGTCAAAATGTCAGAGCAAATCCCATGTTTGAAAATGGGATGTCCGATTTTCAAAAATTCCCCAAAAATCAGGGGAGGCTTGGATTGCATTGAGTCTTGGCATGCATGTGTATACATGGATAAGCTATCATGGTGTTGAGTTTGAGGTTTCTAACATGAAAATTGATGAAGATATCGAAAGGGGTTTGAATTGGGGTTACGGGTGATGCGTTAGAGGTTAAAGCCCCGCCAAAAATCAGGGGATGATGGGATGTGCTTGAAACTTGCCATAAATGTGGATCTAGATGGCATCTGTGAGGGTGCCTGCTTCCAAGTTTTTATCTGTCAAAATGTCGGAGAACAGTCCATGTCTGAAAATGGGTTGTCCGATTTTCAAAAAATCCCCCAAAATCAGCAGAGGCTTGGATTGGCTTGAGTCTTGGCGTGTGTGTGTATACGTGCATGAGGTGTCATGGTTCCGAATTTGAGGTTTCTAACTTTAACAGAAAAAAAGTTGTAGACTTTTTTGGATTTCAATGCAAGCCTATGGGGGGTACAAAATACAATATAAAAGCTCAACCAGATAAAAACAGCAGCAATGCAAAATTACAAATTTAAAACACCAAGTTAAAATTTATTTATAGACTGTTTCTAGTCCATGTGACCTCAGATAAGAGTCCTCCTTTAAGGTAAAATCTTGTTCTCTTTTATATGAGCTTTTTCACATGCACAATATCAAAGTGCATTGTGGGAGCAATGGTTTAGAATTGCATAGTGTGCCTTGCCATCATGCATCACTTTCTAATTGGTGCCCGCTTTCTAATTGGTTGATTTCATGTTGCCTGCTTACATGATGATGTTATCTTACCACTGAGATGAAAGATGGACTCCCAAAGTCCTCCTCTTTGGAGACAGCTATGGCAGTGGTGGTAATGATGATGATGTAGGAAGTAGCTTATGAGACTAAACTTTGGAAGGTCCAGATGGTAGGATGACTGAAACCTTAGGAAAGGACTCTATGTACTACTTTACCATGCATGCTTTAATGTCCACAATCAATTCTGAATTAATAGTGAATTGGTAATGTATCAATCTAAAGGCATGTCTACACCTATGGGTGTAGAGGACCAGAGAGGGGGCAATCCTGGACTTACCTACTTCCAGGATTGTTGCCCGCAGTCTACATGAGGCTCGTGATGTCCCAGGAGGATGTAGGATGTTACGCCCACCATTTTATTTATTTTTTATCGAAAAAAGAGCTCAGGAGTGGTCCTGTGAAAAGGTAAGTGGATTTTTTAATTAAAAATTGTCCAGCTCCCCCACCCCACCCCCGTGGGAGCTCCTCAGGAGCTCCATACCCAGTTTCTGGCTCCTCAGAGTTACTCGTGAGGAGCCAGGATGAAAATGGGATGCCTGCTCACATATTTATTTTATTTATTTATTTAATTAATTAATTAATTTATATACCTCCCCATAGCCAAAGCTCTTTGGGCGGTTTACATGTTTCACGGTCTTGGGATCATCCCAGGACCACAGGAAAAGTTGAGATAGAAAGGTAGGGCAATATCCCAAGGAAACAGAGCAATCATCACTTCCTGCTCCCGGGATCCCCTGTGAGTCATGTGGATGCCCAGGGATGATCCCGGGGATCGCCCAGGGATCATCCCTGGGAAGCCACATATCCCCAGGTCTAGACATGCCCTAGGCCTGCTACAACAGGGAGCATTATGAACACATGAGGTCCAGCCAACAAGCCAACTAATTATGGCATTTTGACACCTCACTAATTGAATCATGTACCTTTTGTATGCAAAGAATGTGCTCTTCCACTGAGCTAGGGCTAACTTTCCTGTTCTAAAGAAACTTTTCCATTCACATCCTACGAAAGAAGTCAGGAGACTTAATGTGGCAAACAGCTCAAAGCAACCAGTGCCTGATTGTTTTGCCCTGTTCTGTTTTGTTTGCTGATTTTGAAATGAGTTTTTGAGTGCTTCTGATAAATTACCACCATCACCCTGGCTACAGTTTTGCTTGTTGAGTTATGAGATTCTGCTTCCCTAAAAAAAAAAGATTCCTCAAAAATGAATAGCTTAGATAACAGCTTTCTCCTCGCAGGAGCATTCTCTCACCAATTCTCCATTCAAAACACAGGAAAGCAATTTCAATGGAACACTGGACAATGCGATGCAAAATCCCAGCTGGCGATCCGTACCCAACACCACAGATGAGATTTATGTAAATACTGTGTGCACAAGTAATCTGAACACTCACTAATGAAATCCTTCTTGTATTTGCATCCTCGAGGACAACAAATGAAGTATCTAGACCTATTTTCCGAGAAGCGATTTCTAAGAATTTGAAGAAAACCTGGTGGGGGCGGGGGAGGGAAAGCAAAAACAAAGAAGCCCTTCTCTATTATTACCACCAATATTTCATCTTTCAGGGCGTTTATTCCATGTAGCAAATATATCATGTTCACTGGAGGCATGTCTACACCAGGGGAGGGGAGGGGGAGGATCTCTTGATATGCTGATTGCGAGATCCTCCCCCTCAGTCCATATGGTCCGCGTGATCTCCCAGGCATTGCGCCCATCACCGTGGCCATTTTTTTTACAGACAGAAGAGCTGGAGTGCATTCGCGCTCCAGTGAAAATTAAATGGTAAAAAAAAGAAGCCCCAACCCTGCTCCTCTCCCCACCCCCAATGGGCACGGAGCACCTGAAGAGCTCTGTGCCCCATGCCCAATTCCCGATGCCTCATGTCTACTCGTGAGGAGCTGGGACAAAACTGGGATGGCTGACCACACCTCCTGTGGTCGTGGGATGATCCTGAAACCGTGGGAAAACTCGGATAAAAGCCATCCCAGTAATCCTGGGGAATGATCATTTCCCTCCCTGTCCCTGTGATCCCCTCTGTGTCATGTGGATGCAAAGGGATGATCCTGGAATGATCCCTAGGATAAGGCATGGTGTAGACATGCCCTGGGATAGGATTTTCTGAATAATGCAGTCGTTCACATTCTAGGACGTGTCCTTCTTGTTCCAGCTTCAATGTGGAGATGGGTGAGTGCTCCGAAGCTCTCCTTGGATTGGCCAATGATTTTTCTGAGTTTTCCAGAAGAAAATGAAAAGCTTGGGGGGAAATGCATGAGCCAATCCCAGGGCTCGGGAAGGTTCCCCCTCCCCTCCACCAAACTTTAACTGCTTCCCTCCACTCCCAAACTCATAATCAGTAATGTTAGGAGCAGCAGGAAAGGCATGAATGGAAGAAAGAGTAGAGAGTTGTTATTTTTCTTTCTTTAGTGTTCCATTGCAGAGGGTAACTTAATTCTGTTGTACAGGGAATATGGAAGGTGGACTTCTCCTAAGGGATCCTACAAATGCAGTTAATAAAAGGGGGGACTTTAGATGGGGGTGATGGGGGAGGGGCCTGGCTGGGGGCAGTTATGCAGATGGGCATGAGAGATCCTTGAATCCTTCTTTGGCTTCATTTTGATCAGGGCCAGAGAAGATGTTTGGGGCTGTAAAGCTCACCTCTCATTTTGACATACGTTCTTGAGCCCCCAAAGGTTTTTCTTTGAGTTTGAATTGGGGAACTTTGCCAGCATCTCTATTGCTGATACATTGCTATTGCTTATGTCTGTTTACCAGTTTTTTTTAACCTGCTTGCTATTGCATTTGATCTGGCTGTACCTTAAAAACCTGGACTGTTTCACTTCCTTTCCCATTATATGCAAATGGCTAATTAGCACGATCCACAGCATAAGCTTATTTGCCAGGGGAAAAATGTTATTCTGCTTGCTATTTCACATTGTCTTGTCTATTGCACATCCTTTCTATTATATGTCAATGGCTTATTAGCACAATCCACACATATGCTTCTTTGCCAGATAAAAAATGTTAAACTGCTTGCTATTGCACTTGGTCTGGCCAGACCTCAGAACCATGGACTATTGCACTCCCTTGCCCATTATGTGCCAATGGCCTATTAGCACAATCCACTGCAGATTGTGTTGCAGTATCCTTCTCATTTTGTTTCATGTCTCCATGAGAACATATCTGAAATGTGTTATTGTATGTGTTATGTATGGTTACACATCTGCAGTGTTTGCATTGGGAATAATAACCAAAAAAAAGCTAAATCAGATATGCCAGAAGAGAATGAGGCCTAATCTACACCAAGCAGGATATTGCACTATGAAAGCAGTAACTCCATCATTCACTACCACTATGGCTGTATTTTGAGAATACAACTGTTCTATTATAGCTTTAAATTTATTCCCAAAATCTCATTTTATTTAAAACCATCTTTAAAGCTTGCCAGCTCATACAATCAAAAGCCTTGAAAATATCCAATGCCAGAATTCCCGCTTTAATCTTAGACTTTTTTTATCACCTGTATTGCATTTAAAACTCTTCCCACTAAGTTATGCATTTGTCTACCTGCTACAAATCCACAATGATCTTCCCCTATATATTCACCTATAAATTTATTCAACTGCCTTGCTAAAATAGTTGAAAAAATCCTAGCATCTTGATTTTTTAATGAAATAGGTCTAAGTTTGTTTTTTAATGGACCCCCAGAACTGTTGTTTTTAAATGGATGCTGTTGTTTTTATATTGTTTTTTTTAATGTTTTTAAATTTTGTATACTTTTAATGTTTACTGTTTAACTTTTGTAAACCGCCCAGAGAGCTTCGGCTATGGGGCGGTATATAAATGTAACAAATAAATAAATATAAATAAATAAGGTTTATCCCGGGATCGTCCTGGGGTCATTCCTGTTCATGTAAATGACACACAGGATATCCCAGGAGCAGGCAGGGATGACCCTGGGATGATCCCGGGATAAATCTTAGGTCTAGCTAAGGCCTCACTCAGCTATGATGCTCACAATGGGTATGGAAAGTCATTGGCCATAGCTAGACCAATGGTTTATCCCTGGATCGTCCAGGGGTCAAACCTGTTCATCTAGGTGACACACAGGGGATCCAGTGCTCAGGCAGGGGTGAACCCTGGATGATCCCAGGATAAACCTTAGGTCTAGCTGTGGCCATTGTCTCTCTGCTTACCAATTACAGAGTTGTCAGTAATGCCTTTCACTAGAGCAATCAATTATATTTAAATACAATTGCATATTACTTGGGTTGAGCATAAGGTAATACATTTTGCAAACCTGTTACCCTCCTTTAAGCTATCCTCCTCCCATTTGGGGTGATCTGGGAGGGGGAGGAATCCAAGAAAAACTACAAATATTTTTGCATGACAGGTACGGGTTAATAACTTGCATGTTCTTATTTCAGAGCTCTACAAAACCTCTTTGTATCCAGGCTGACTTTAATGAATAAAGAAATGATATGCAGCCAGGTTTCAATAATTGATAAGCAATAAGAGCAAGCATCTCTAAAGGAAACTCTTTCAGTAACTCAGAAATTTTCCTTCGCTGTAATTAAGGTATTCCATAAAGAAACAAGTATTTATTTATTTATTTTTTAAAGACAGCTGAATTATTCAAGGTTGTTATAGTGACGGAGATCTCCCTTAGGTCCTTTCTGCTCCCGGGCCCAAATGGTAGTGAATGTACATCACACCTGGAAGCAAAATCTCTAATTGCATCAGTCAGAGCAATAGACCTTTGTGACCCGCTTCCCTCAGGGGACGTGGGGACATTTTATGCTTCGAGACAGGTCGTGCTGAATCATGGCAAGAAAAGCACCTTCAGGGTTGTTCCAGGGATGAAGGCTAGACCAGGGCCAGAGAAGAGCATTTCATGAGACAGTCAGGTCACAGCAGGGGTGTTGAGCCCCTTTCAGACAGGAGTCGAAACCCCATTTTGAAGAAACCCTTCGGGGATGCATCCCACTGGTGGACAGGCCCAAAGGCAGGTGGGGCACGGCAAAAAATTATTTCTTTATTTTATTTATTAATTACAATTCTATACCGCCCAATAGCCGGAGCTCTTGGGTGGTATATACAAACAACAACATCAGCAGGAATGGTCTATACAAACAGACACAACACAGCAACAAAAATAAACAATTGCCCATCGAATTCAACCTCATCAAACAACCTACACCATACTATACATACTCATCTGAAACAACCTTGGGAAAGGCAGATCATAAAATATACTGGGACAGAACAATTCATACAGACAAGACAATACTCTGCAATCAACCAGACATAACAGTTATAGACAAAAAAAAGAAAAAAGAAAAACCAACAAACTTCATTAACATAGCAATACCTAATGACAAAAATGTTGAAGAAAAGGAAGAAAAGAGAGAGGAATATACACCATGGGCTATGGAAGTGAAAAAACAATGGCAACAAAAAAAAGGTCACAATGACTCCGTTAGTCATATCAGTCACTGGCATCACATCAAAAAATTATACACGAAACCTTCAGAAACTGGGCCTACCAAAATACATTCATACCAACATCCAGAAAGCAATCATACATAGAATCATAGAATAGCAGAGTTGGAAGGGGCCTACAAGGATTCTTCAATTCCTGCTCAATGCAGGAATCCACCCTAAAGCATCCCTGACAGATGGTTGTCCAGCTGCCTCTTGAAGGCCTCTAGGGTGGGAGAACCCACAACCTCCCTAGGTAACGGGTTCCATTGTCGTACTGCTCTAACAGTCAGGAAGTTTTTCCTGATGTCCAGCCGGAATCTGGCTTCCTGTAACTTGAGCCTGATATTCTGTGTCCTGGAGGGGATCCGCACGTCGCTCCCAGAGCACTTCTATGCGGTCCCAGTGCACCCCGAAAACTATAGTGTGACTTCCCTGTAAAAGAAATGACGAAGAGCTGTCCATGGTGCCACCGGCACGGCCGAGGAGAGCTCTCCGCCGGCGAGGAGAGCTCGGCAAAAGAAGGCGGGGTGGAGAGCTTCTTCTGCTTTTCACCCCGCCTTCTTTTGCCGAGCTCTCCTCACCGGCGGAGAGCTCTCCTCGGCGGCGGTGCCGCCGCCATGGACAGCTCTTTGTCATTTCTTTTACAGGGAAGTCACACTATAGTTTTCAGGGTGCACTGGGACCACATAGAAGCGCTCTGGGAGCGATGTGCGGATCCCCCCCTGCACTCTGGGAGGATCGAGAAGAAATCCTGGCCTCAGTTGCTTAATTGTCAGGAATTTCCTGACTCAGTGAAAGACAGCATGACCTGGGTCCATCATGGCCTTCTAGAAAAACCATCACAAGCATGAAAAGAGATGATGAGGATGATAGCATATTATACCTTAAAGTCATTACTGACCCTGTTCAGACAACAAACTAAGCCATGGTGGTTAACCATGGTGGCTACATAACCATGGTTTAAACTAGGCATGTGCTCCGCTCCGATTAGGAGCGGAGAAGCAGTAGCGGATTGGCCTGCTCCGCCTTACCCAGAGGCGGAGTAGAAGCAGACCGCGGACCCCTAGAAGCAAGGCGAAGAGAAGCGCCCATTTTTCGGAGCTCCTAGTTCAGGCGGAGCGCTCCGATCGCCATCTTGAAACATTTCGCCCATAGGATTGCATTGCGGAAAACAATCGGGGATAACTGGGTTGATTTTTAAGCTATCGTTCTGAAAATTCTTGTGCACAGAGAGTCGTGGTTGGGGGTCATTTTGAGACTACTCTCACCTCTCTGTGTCATGTGGTTCGCGTGCTATATTATTTTAAAAATCGGGTCAACAAACATTACAAACAGGGACAGCGCGGGTCAAACGGAGGTTTTCGCCCATAGGATTGCATTGCGGAAAACAATCAGGGATAACTGGGTTGATTTTTAAGCTATCGTTCTGAAAATTCTTGTGTACAGAGAGTCGTGGATGGGGGTCATTTTGAGACTACTCTCACCTCTCTGCGTGGTGCGGGTCGCACGCTAGAATTTTTGGAAAAATCGGCGGGAAAAATACCTTTTTCAAAGGGCTGAGGGGCAGAGTCAGCTCCCGGTCATGATCACATGATCCCAAAGTTAGAGGAGGGCATAGGCAAAACGGGTAACTTGGGATTCTGGGAAACTTCTCTTTCTTCATCTGAACGGACTTTTCCCAGTGTTTTTTTAACACAGTAGCCCCACCAAATGCACAAACACAACCTGAAATCATATACTAAGCCAAGAATAAGAGATAGAAACACAGCACTGCTACCCACCCTAACTTTGGGGAACAACTGAAAAGATGTGGTGCAAGGGGATGAGCTCCCCTAGGGCATCTCATCGTGGACGTGCCCCCACTCTCTCCTGCACTGGAAGGCCATTAGAGCCTTCCAAAGAGAGTAAAACGGTGGAGCAATGCCTATCATGAGTCGAAGTGAGCATTTACTTCTTAGTGGTGGAGCGATGCCTATTATGAGTTGAAGTGAGTGTTTACTTCTCAATCTCAGAGCTGTTGGTGAAGCAATGGCTTTCTTGAGCTGAACTGGCAGCTGCTTCCCCCTCCCCCGGGCACGTCCCCCTATTGCTGGTAAAAGACAGATATAGCCTTTTTAAAAAAATTCTTCTTGCTGTTTATTGAGCAACACTGCTGCTTTTAATTCCACCCCTCTTTCGTTTATTTATTTGTTTATTTATTCCATTTTATATGCATTACTGGCTTATCCTTGGCTCACTTCCTTATGCCCCCAGAAATGCCAGCTGCATGCCTGCCTGCCTTCCCGCCCTCCTCCCCTGCCCACCTCGCAGGGATGTTGTGTGTGTGTGGCTTTGACTCAGGGGAGAAGTCCTTCCTGTGCTCACTTGGAGTTTTGGAAGTTCCAAATTTTGCAGGTTTAAGCCCTGCCAAAAAACAGGGGATGATGGGACTGCCTTGAGTCTCGGCGTGCGTATGTATCCCTGGATAAGCTTTCATGGTGGTGAGTTTGAGGGGTTTTTTTAACGTGCAAATTGACGGAGCTATGGAAAGGGGTGTGAATGGGTGTTGGATTTTCATAAATTCCCCCAAAATCAGGGGATGATGGGATTTGCTTGAGTCTCGGCGTGCGTATGTATCACTGGATAAGCTTTCATGGTGGTGAGTTTGAGGTTTCTAACGTGCAAATTGATGGAGCTATGGAAAGGGGTGTGAATGGGGTGCCCGATTTTCAAAATTTCCCCAAAAATCAGGGGATGATGGGATGGCCTTGAAACTTGGCGCCCATGGGGACACATGGATAAGCTATCATGGTGGTGAGTTTGAGGTTTCTAACGTGCAAATTGATGGAGCTATGGAAAGGGGTGTGAATGGGGTGCCCGATTTTCAAAAATTCCCCAAAAATCAGGGGATGATGGGATTGCCTTGAAACTTGGCATCCATGGGGACACATGGATAAGCTATCATGGTGGTGAGTTTGAGGTTTCTAACATGCAAATTGACGTAGCTATGAAAAGGGGTGTGAATGGGGTGCCCGATTTTCAAAAATTCCCCAAAAATCAGGGGATGATGGGATTGCTTTGAAACTTGGTGTGCGTGTATATACCTCCATGAGGTGTCATGGTGCCAAACGTGAGGTTTCTAACTTGAACAGAAAAAAAGTTGTATAATTTTTTAGCTTTCAATGCAACCCTATGGGGGGGGAAAACGGAGCTCCGATCCGGATCCGGAGCTCCAAGCGGAGCGGAAGTGGGCGGAGTGGGGGCGGGGCGAAGCGGCCCGCTCCAAAAATCATGGATCTACAAGTGAATCGGAGCGGGGGGTCCATGCACACCCCTAGTTTAAACACACTATGGCCTTAGCTAGACCTAAGGTTTATCCTGGGATCGTCCCGGGGTCATCCCTGTTCATGTAAATGACACACAGGATATCCCGGGAGCAGGCAGGGACGACCCCAGGATAAACCTTAGGTCTAGCTAAGGCCTCACCAACCATTTGCTGCAAAAGGGCTAGCTGCTTAACCATGGCTTAGTGTGTTGTCTGAACAGCCCTTCCACCAGTAACTAAGGTTAGGAGGGGCATTTCAATCTTTTAGAATAAGGCAAAAGTTTCACAAAAGCCAGGAAACCCCCAAACTCTCAGGGTCATGGAAAGGGGTGGGGCCATCTGGAGAACCCTCAGAGGGCCAGATTTCACCCCAGCCAGAAGTTCCACACTCCTGAGGCTCTTCATAAATCAACACATGAAAAGAAGCAAGCAACCCCATTTAGTAGCAGGAGGGAGAAGGAACAGAAAGACTATGATTCTATAAAGGACAAAAGCGATAAGGTGAGAGAGCACAGGACTTGCAGTTGCACATCAACAGTCAGTATGGGCTCTTCTATACCAAGCAGATAGTCCACTAAGAAATTGGTATGAAAGCAGTATATAAAAGGCAGGAGCCACACTGCTGCTTTATAGTGGGATTGAAGTGCACTGACAACTATTGGGGCCCATAGACACCTACCATATACTTCTTTCATACCGTTATATCCTGCTTAGTGTGGCTCTTGCCTTTTATATACCACTTTCATACCACTTTCATAGTGGAATATCCTGCTTGGTGAAGATGAGCCCTATGTGTCAGCTGACTGAGCCGGCATGTAGGTTTCCTGGTCACTATTTTCCACACTATAGTGAGATGTATTGTATTTCCATTGAAATTATACTAATGCCTTCTAAATTTGCCTCTATACAAATGAATCAGCATGAGCAAATTTTGTATGCACATTTGTATCCTCTTTCATCCTCTTTCGGGAGACATGTAATCATACACCCTATGCTAATGATATTGCTGTAGTGATTGTGATGTATTTTTTTAAAAAAAAAATACCAGGAGATTGCTCTTAAATATGATGTCCATATAAACAGGAGGACAGGGCTCCTGTATCTTTAGCAGTTGTATTGAAAAGGGAATTTCAGCTGGTGTCATTTGTATGCACGCAGCACCTGGTGAAATTCCCTCTTCATCACAACAGTTAAAGCTGCAGGAGCCCTGCTGAAATTCCCTTTTCTATAAAACTGTTAAAGACACAGAAGCCCTGTCCTCCTTTTCATAAGGGCCACAGCTAGACCTAAGGTTTATCCTGGGATCATCCAGGGTTCGCCCCTGCCTGAGCACTGGATCCCCTGTGTGTCACCTAGATGAACAGGTTTGACCCCTGGATGATTCAGGGATAAACCTTAGGACTAGCTATGGCCATGGTCACCCTATCTTAAATGCACTTTCTTCACTCAAGAGGGGGAGGTGAGGTTACAAATGCAGAATCTCAGCCTTCTTTACTATAGTCTTTCTTTAGGAGAGGCCCTTCTCTCGGTCCAACCACCATTAAGGGGACATTGGCTTAATCACCCACATGTTTAGTTTTTTTAACAGTTTTTAATGCTTTATGTGTGTATGTTCTGTGTTTTAGAATTTTAAATTTTGTATACTCGTTTTTATCTTAATTTTAGAATTTCTGTAAACCACTCAGAGAGCCCTGGCTATGGGGGGCAGTATATAAGTGTAATAAACAAATATGAATAAATAATAAACATGAAAGAGAAGGGCCATCTCAGTGGTGTCTCCCAGGGCCACAGCTAGACCTAAGGTTTAACTTGGGATAGGGTGACCATATTTGGGAAACCAAAAAAGAGGACACCTAGTGTGTGTGTGGGGAAGCAGCTTTCTGAGTCCTGCAGAAAGTACGTTATTCCCCCGCCACCTTAAAGAACCCGATTGGAGTGGAGGAGGGGAAAGGATTTCATTCTGTACCACCACCATCCACTCCAATTGGGGCCTTTTCTATAATGTCCACGAATGACCCACTTTCCCCTTTAAGACCTCAATTGGAGCTTGGGGTGGGGGAATGACGTGCCTCAAGAAAGCATGTCACTCCCTCCTGCCATGCTAATGGCAGCCTTAAAGGGGAAGGTGTGTCATTCCAGGACATTATTGAAAATTATAGAAAATCCCCCCTGACACCATGGAAAGAACAAAAACCAGGACAAATCCGGGAAAATCCTGACAGTTGGTCACCCTATCTTGGGATCATCCAGAGTTCGCCCCTGCCTGAGCCCTGGATCCCCTGTGTGTCACCTAGATGAACAGGTTTGACCCCTGGACGATTCAGGGATAAACCTTAGGTCTAGCTATGGCCCCAGTTTCTGGAATGGGGGCTAGATTGGGACCCACACGGTTGATCTTCCACCAGTAGGGAAACACTTTTTATTCAGGCAGGGCTTTGGTATGTAAGCTGGTCTGTTGCTGGAGGGGTTGTTAATTGATTGGGTGCTGTTTACTTCTTTTATTTCCATGTTTCGCATTCTGTTTTAATGGATCTGCTTATATATTCATTTTAATTAAGGTTTCGTTCTTAATCTGCATTTTATTGTTGTTAGATGCCTTGCGTGCCATTTTGGTGGGAAGCAGGGAATAAATGAAATGAAATGTAATGAAATGTTAGAGCAGTACGACGATGGAACCAGTTACCTAGGGAGGTTAGATTACCACACTAGAAGCGTTCAAGAGGCAGCTGGACAGCCATCTGTCAGGGATGCTTTAAGGTGGATTCCTGCATTGAGCAGGGGGTTGGACTCGATGGCCTTGTAGGCCCCTTCCAACTCTGCTATTCTATGATTCTATGATTCTGTTTGCAGTGCCTCCTCCCACCTGCCATGTGGGGTTTTAAAATCATAACTAGATACAACACCATGTCTTTGAGAGGCCGAACTCTGCTCAGCATTGCTTGTTTGCCCATCCCTAGACAAGACTAGAATGGTGCTATATAAATAAACAATAATAATGATAATATTAGGAGGAATGTCCAATGAAGAGAGACTGAAAGAACTGGGCCTGTTTAGCCTGGAGAAGAGAAGACTGAGGGGAGACATGATAGCACTCTTCAAATACTTAAAAGGTTGTCACACAGAGGAGGGCCGGGATGTCTTCTCGATCCTCCCAGAGTGCAGGACATGGAATAACGGGCTCAAGTTACAGGAAGCCAGATTCCAGCTGGACATCAGGAAAAACTTCCTGACTGTTAGAGCAGTACGACAATGGAATCAGTTACCTAGGGAGGTTGTGGGCTCTCCCACACTAGAGGCCTTCAAGAGGCAGATGGACAACCATCTGTCAGGGATGCTTTAAGGTGGATTCCTGCATTGAGCAGGGGGTTGGACTCAATGGCCTTATAGGCCCCTTCCAGCTCTACTATTCTATGGTTCTATGGCCTTAGGTAGACCTACCTGTTATCCCACTATGGAGGAGGGAAGATCTCGTGTTGTGTTTAACGCGAGATCCCTCCTCTGTTTACATGTGATACACAATGACCTCAGAAGGAGAAGTGTCATGCCCACCAATTTTTTTAATTAAAGGGGTAGCAGCGTACAAACGCTCGTGCGCAAAAGGTGAGTAATTTTTAAAATTTAAATTATTTTCCCTGCTCCCCCCACCCTACCCCCGATGGTGCGGCTCCCAGCTCTTCGTGAGGAATCACGCGGAGCCAGGTCAATCCGCGGCACCTGGCCACACGTTCCGTAGTCTCGGGCTCAGGGGATAAAGCCCCGTCTAGCTATGGCCTATGATTCTATGAAATAAATAAATAATTCTGCTCTGATTTTTGCATGAGAATGCAGACTACGTTTTAGTAGGACTTGGAGATCTGCCCTGGCATTTCTTGTTCCTCCCATTTGGCCAGAAAAAAAACCCTTAAATTATATTCCTCCAGCTGCTGAGGTGGTTCAACAGTTGTGTAGGAGGCATGCTGAGTGAGCGGTCAAAGCCCATCTAGGGCATGAGCCAAAGCAACCAGCACATCCATCAAAGCAAAGAGCCGAGCCAGATGAGAGGCCTTCCATGAGAGGCCAGGCACGATCAAGAAACCTAACAGAGAGGGAGAAATTATTAGAATGTAAGCCTATGCGGCAGGGTCTAGCTATTTACTGTTTTACTCTGTACAGCACCATGTACATTGATGGTGCTATATAAATAAATAATAATAATTATAATAATAAATCTATTTATCTGTCCTTCTCCTTCCCATCTACAAAACCCCTTGAGCAGCCCCAGGAAAGGGAGTTCATTGATTTACTAGGAGAACCATATTCTGAATATGATTCTGATTTGGCAAATGATCAGCTCTGAACATCTGAACATATGTTTCTCAGCCTTATAGCAATCACAGTGGAAGATAATATGCCCACCGCTCCCTTGTCTTAAACAAGCCAACATTTTTAATATGCAGAATGTGAACCGCCCAGAGAGATTCAGCTATTGGGCGGTATAAAAAGATAATAAATAAATAAATAAATAAATAAATAAATAAAGGGTTTATATACCTCCCTGAGAAATTGCCTCCTGTAGCAGAGGCTTGAATATTTCCAAAGAATACACATGCATTGTTTGAGCTTGCTGATTGCATTGTGTTAACTAGATATACTGGACATTTTGGGCAAGCCAGCTTCAGTCGTCTGGTTGGTTGGTATATCTTGGTGCATCTACTAGCTGAGAACTGGTGGATGTTATATTGACCGTGAAGATCATCATCTCTGCTGAGAACCCCTCTCTCTACTGTATCTTCTAATACTGACTCCCCAAAAGGTCCTGTTTAAAGTAGGGATGTGCTCTGCTTCTCTTCGGTTCAGAGAAGCAGGAGCGAGGCGGCCTAATTCGCCTCCAGAAAAGGCGGAGGCGAAGAGAGTCAGGGGGGCTGCGGATCGAGGCGAAGAGGATCGCCTCAATCCGGAGCTTCGCCTGCAGGTAAGTGGGGGGGGAGGGGGACTAATCTGGCACTGCCAGCGCCACTATCCATGCGGCGGCAGCGGCGGCAGCGCCAGGTAAGGGAGCAGGGAGGAGGGACGCTTACCTTCCTCCATCGCGGGCTTCAATTGAGGCCCTGGTTGGGCCTCAATTGAAGCCTGCAACGGAGGAAGGTAAGGGGCGGGGGCAGGGGTGGGGGCCTGGCCTACCTGGCGGCGGCGGTGCCAGGTAAGGGAGCAGGGAGGAGGGACGCTTACCTTCCTCCATCGCGGGCTTCAATTGAGGCCCCGGTTGAAGCTTCCGACTTCAACCGGGGCCTCAATTGAAGCCCGCGACGGAGGAAGGTAAGGGGGCAGGGGTGGGGGCCTGGCCTACCTGGCGGCGGCGGTGCCAGGTAAGGGAGCAGGGAGGAGGGACGCTTACCTTCCTCCATCGCGGGCTTCAATTGAGGCCCCGTTTGAACCGGGGCCTCAATTGAAGCCCGCGATGGAGGAAGGTAAGGGGGCAGGGGCAGGGGTGGGGGCCTGGCCTACCTGGTGCCACCGGCACCGCCATCCATGCGGCAGCAGCAGCGGCGGCGCCAGGTAAGGGAGCAGGGAGGAGGGACGCTTACCTTCCTCCGTCGCGGGCTTCAATTGAGGCCCCGTTTGAACCGGGGCCTCAATTGAAGCCCGCGATGGAGGAAGGTAAGGGGGCAGGGGCAGGGGTGGGGGCCTGGCCTACCTGGTGCCACCGGCACCGCCATCCATGCGGCAGCAGCAGCGGCGGCGCCAGGTAAGGGAGCAGGGAGGAGGGACGCTTACCTTCCTCCGTCGCGGGCTTCAATTGAGGCCCCGTTTGAACCGGGGCCTCAATTGAAGCCCGCGATGGAGGAAGGTAAGGGGGCAGGGGCAGGGGTGGGGGCCTGGCCTACCTGGTGCCACCGGCACCGCCATCCATGCGGCAGCAGCAGCGGCGGCGCCAGGTAAGGGAGCAGGGAGGAGGGACGCTTACCTTCCTCCGTCGCGGGCTTCAATTGAGGCCCCGAACCGGAGGAAGGTAAGGGGGCAGGGTGGGTGGGTGGCTTATCTTGCGCCACCGCCACCACCGTCCATATAGTGGCGGCGAAGCCATTGCAGCCTTCCATTAACACAACAGGATTCCCGGAGCCTCCAATTTGTGCACAATGGAGGCTCCAGAAATTGGGCACTTTCCCTTGTGCATTAATGGCGTCCGTAAAGGCCCCATTGACACAGAGGGTGGGAAGTGTGCCATTCCGGCAGTGAGGGTGGATGGCTGCCTAGCGCTCGCCAGGACCTCATGAGCCCTCAAGCACAGGTCCATGCTCGTGCCACAAGTGCCCAACTGGATCTGGGAGTGGGGAGGACAGGGAGAGTCCACCAGACTTCCAAACTCAGTCAAGCTTTAGAGACATCCCTACTTTCTGGTTGATTAGACAGTCTCTCCCTCTTTCACAGTGCCATTCACACAATTACCATCTGTCTAATAGCTTCATCCCACGCACCTGTTTCCCTCAAATTATCCCCTACAGCACTCAGCTGTCATTGTTGTTGTTGCTAGCTAAATCACACCCCGGGCGGCAGCACTCCTAAAATACTTTGCATACAAGAAATGGGTTTAAAAGTGAAAATGTAAAAAAATCAATAAAAAAAATCGATGGATGACTCAATCTGATTCAAATTTGGTATGCTTAAAGCTCTCCTCAATATCTATTACTGTGCCAATTTTGATTTCTTTATCTTTAAAGCTTACGCAGATGTAAGCATTTGTTGCATTTGAAGCTTAATAAGTATCAAATCCTGCTCCAGCGCCCCCAGTGGCCACTCAGAAAACAGCAAATGATTCGCTCCAAAAGTAGTAGCAAAATAGGTCGGGTCTTTTGGCTTTATAGCCCAATTAAAGGAGGATGCATGACAGTACCTCACAGTCAAAGCAGATTATAAGCTGGAAAATTTCAGAGTCCTTTGTATGCAATTTGCAGTGATTTCGCCATATAACGCTGGAGTGATAAAGCTTAGGGTTAAAGCTGCAGGTGCCCTGCCCTCTTTTAAAACTGATCACTCTAGTATCCTGCACTTTAACTGTTGTGATGAAGAGGGAATTTCACCAGGTTCTCCATATATACAAATGACACCTGCTGAAATTCCCTTTTCTATGCAACTGTTAAAAATACAGGAGCCCAGGCCTCCTTTTCATATGGTCACCCTACTTTAGATGCATTTTTTAAAATAGCAGCTACAGAATGCCCCATCCATATCAAGCTTCCCCCCAACACACAAAAGAAACCCTTTTTGGCCCTACTTCCAGCCCCTTGTCTTCTTCTTTACTGGGTCTTTGTAGGATCATCACACCAAACAAGCTACAGCAAAGAGAGTCACGCAGCCCCTTCTTTTCTGATGCGGTCTGCAAACCGAACGAGGAGGAAGGAACAGAAATCCTTGCAAATGCTAACCCCCTTCTGCCCTCTCTGTTAATAACCCAAATAATGGCTCAAAAGGTTATGAGGAAATAGCCGCTTCCACTCCCATCCCTTCACCAATTTAGCAAGGGAAGATGATAATCGTCAGAGCAGGCCCGGCATTTGGATAATGGATTCCTCCTGACTGCTTCAGAGAGCGCATTCAGGGCTTTTCTGGGGTTGTCTTTAAAAGTCTTGTCGCTGTGTGTGAGCTTGCTGAGGAATCATCCCCAAATGCCCCAAGTGTCAAGAAGCGGTAAGCCTCATTGACTTTTATTACCTATATCAGCACTTTCCCCCCTCCTCCATCTTCTTAAATGGTGCATTCACACCCATATTTCCAAATGGTGGAAGTTGACTCCAGCAAGGATAGAGTTTTTGTATCGTTGAGTCACACTACCATTGGTGGGAGAGTAAACTACTGCTGTTTCATTCTGCTTTGTACCTAATCCTAAAAGAAAACTTAATAGCTACCTCATGGGGTGACCATATGAAAAGGAGGACAGGGCTCCTGCTTCTTTAACAGTTTATTGAAAAGGGAATTTCAACAAGTGTCATTTGTATATATGGGAAATCTGGGGAAATTTCCTCTTCATCACAGCAGTTAAAGCTGCCCTGTTTTAAATCTGGTCACTCTAGTATAGCTCCTGCAGCTTTAACTGCTGTGATGAAGAGGGAATTTCACCAGGTTCTCCATATATACAAATGACACCTGCTGAAATTCCCTTTTCAATACAGCTGTTGAAGATACAGGAGCCTGGTCCTCCTTTTCATATGGTCACCCTACTACCGCTTTTCATTTGCAATACCTAATGTGTAGGGATTGATGAGCTTTTTATTTCAGTTCAGTGTTTTCACCAGAATTTATCGATGGTGTGCCTCCTGGAACCAAATGCAGATTCATACAAAGAGCCTTGCAGGATCAGACCAAAGGTCCATCTAGTTCATCATTCTCTACTCAAACACAGCAACCCTGTTCAGACAACATGCTAAGCCACGGAGGTTAAGCATTTTGAGCTAAACATTATGGTTTAGCGTGCTGTGTGAACCATTCCTAAGCATGGTAGCTACGTGACATGGTTTAAACACATTCACTAATCATTTATTTATTTATTTCATTTACATCCTCCCTTTTTTCCTCCAAGGAACCCAAGGCAGCATACAGAATCCTCTTCCTCTCCATTTTATCCTCACTACAACAACCCGGTGAGGTAGGCTGGGCTGAGAGTCTGTGACTGGCCCAAAGTCACCCAGTGGGTTTCCCTGGCTGAGTGGGGACTAGAACCCAGATCTCCCAACTCCTAATCCAACACCTTAGCTACTACACCACACTGGCTCTAAATTTATTACATTTTTATACTGCCCAATAGCTGTGGTTCCCTGGGTCAGCTTACAATTAAACCATTTGCAGCAAAAGGGATAGCAGCCTAACCATGACTTCGCTAGTTGTCTGGACAGGCCTAATGGGTGGTCCATAAATTCCAGAGCTTTCATGCAATTCAGAGCATTTCATGTGATCAGTGCATAAAAATGTGCCTGTAATATGTGCATGTACATGCACACAAGGATGCTTTAGTCATAAGAATATAAGCCAAGGTAAATCAGACCAAGGGTCCAACATTCTGTTCCCACAGTGGTTCACAGAAATGGCAAAAAAGAAAAGAAAAGTGTCCATTTAAAAGCAGTGCACAGAATTTTTGTGCATGTTTTAAAATCTGCATGAAATTATGTGAAAAAAACATTTGTGCAAAACGACAACAAATCAAAGCTCATAATCCAATGCAGATATGGGCAGAAAGAGCATCAAGGTGGAAATCAGAGAAACACTGTGAGATCCAGTTTGTTTATTTTGTTTTTCTAAGGCCTTAGCAAGACCGGGCGAAATCCTGGGGCAAACCACGGGATCGTCCCTGTGCGTCCACATGACACACAGGGGATCCCGGGATCACAGAGGGATCATCCCTCCCTTGCCCTGGGATCTCACCCTCCACTATGGGCCCACCTTTTCTGTGGTCCCGGGCTTAGCCCGAGACCGTGGAACGTGTGGCCTGTTACCATGGCTTGGCCCAGCTCCGCGCGATTACTCGCATGGAGCCAGGAGCGCTGCACCCATCGGGGGTAGGGTGGGGGGAGCAGGGAAATTAAGTTAAAATTAAAAATAACGCTTACCTTTGCACACAACCATTTGTGCGCTCCATCTCTTTAAAAATAAAAATAAAAATGGCGGGCGCGACGCCTCTCTTCCTGAGGTCGTCACGCCTCCCGTGTAAACAGAGGAGGGATCTTGCGTTAATCGCAATGTGAGGTCTTCCCTCCTCCATCCTGGATTATCAGGTAGGTCTAGCTAAGGCCTAAATCACCAATCCCTGGGGGTGGGGTGTTTGATGGACACCATATTCTAACACCATACTCTTTCCAATTTTTAATTTTATTTTCTGGAGTAAACTCTGAAATGTTGGATGCTCCCCCAAGTGCAAACTCCATTGACAGAGTAATTTCAAAATATATTTAGTGCTAAAATTTCCAGCTTCTGCTCATGTCAGTAGCTGCAATGTTATGTTTTCTATATATAGCGGCAGCAGTGCCATATGAAGACACCTTAGTCTACACAGCCCAGGACCATCTACAACGGCTTGTAGCATCTCTTCGAGTTGTCAGGTAAAGGTCTTTCCTAGGTCCACTACCTGAGACAGATGGTTCTTTCCAAGCATGTTCAAACATGGCCCATCAACTGGCAGAAATGGGGGACGGGGATATTAGCACAGATAAGAGCTCAACTCCTTTGTATTCAAAAACATTAATCTCTTGGACATGACGAATCTCACTAGCAGAAGGGAATAAATTCCAGATAATAAGTTTTAAAGTAATGAATAACTCTTGCCTGTGAAGGGCCTTAATGACTTTCCTTGTCAGAATTCAGATTTTATTATTAGCTGTATGGAATGGCAGTCGGCCTGAAGAGATACACTTGCAAATCAATTTCACTGCTCCTTCATAATGAGTCCCTAATTGACCCCAATTTCTGATAGAGTCGCATATTTCCTTCCATACTTTATTTTAATGACATGTGTATTAGAGGATTTAGTGACTGGGCATAAAGGAATTTACTTTAACTCTGTGTTGCCGTCCGCCGACTTAAGGCAGAAGCATAAATTACTCTGAGTGCATTTGCTTTGATGGCTGGGAATGTATTTTTTATATCCTTTTGCAGATAAGATTTGTCTCGTTTTGTTACATTAAGCGATTCATTCATCTATATAATTTTGAACAAGACAGGTTGGCGACTAACAATAGGCACTCTGCTTCTCCAGATAATCCTCATAGTTACGGGCTGTTAAATACTTTGCTTAACTTTTTTCCCCCGTGTCTCCAAGTTGCATTCAAAGTGACTGGCACACTGGGCAAAATAGGAACAAAGGAAACCGTTTCATCTCCAGCCATACTAACCCAGTAACGTCCACTCTGGTGGGCAGTTGCTTTCAAAGTGAATTTGTCAGCTTCGTTTTATCCTGCTAGGCATGTCCCAAGTGCCCAAGTGGGCCCGAGAGTCCAATGGAACCCCCCCCCCCGTATCTACACCCCCAGACCCAGTCATGCACACTCAGACCTGGCTTTATCCTTGCATTAATGGGTCCTTTATGACCGTCATTGATAAAGTAGGGGAAATTCATATAATCATAGAATAGCAGAGTTGGAAGGGACCTACAAGGCCATCAAGTCCAACCCCCTGATCAATGCAGGAATCTACCCTAAAGCATACCTGACAAGATGGTTGTCCATCTGCCTCTTGAAGGCCTCTAGTGTGGGAGAGCCCGCAACCTCCCTAGGTAACTGATTCCATTGTTGTACTGCTCTAACAGTCAGGAAGTTTTTCCTGATGTCCAGACGGAATCTGGCTTCCTATAACTTGAGCCCGTTATTCCGTGTCCTGCACTCTGGGAGGATCGAGAAGAGATCCTGGCCCTCCTCTGTGTGACAATCTTTTAAGTATTTGAAGAGTGCTCACTTCCCTCCTGCTGCATTAATGGCAGCTGCCATTATTGCACAGGGGGAATGCGCAATTTCAGCAGCTCCTTCCGGAAAGAGCACCTACCTGGACACAATCTGCGGTTGAAGTCTATACATTTCTGAGCTTGCACTATGATTCGCAAATGGAAAAAAAAACGTATTCAATAGCATGCGGACACTTGAAAAATATGGATAAAAATACTTCTCCCCCCCCCAAAAAAATGGGAGAAGAATGTGTACATTTCAAAAATGCACACAATTGATGTGTACATTTGGAGAAAAAAATATGCACAAATTTTATGCGAAAAGGAGGAAAAAACAACAAAGCTCACAATCTGATGCATACTTGAGTCAGAACCAGATTTGAGATGGAATTCAGAGAAGTTCAGCAAGCTCGTGGTTTTCCTGATTTGCATATCACTACAAATGGGCAAGTATTGACCAACAAGCTGGTTACTTACAGAATTTGGTGGCATTCCTCATCTGAAGCTTGAGCGGTAGATGCTTTTTACAGAGGATGGTTGGGGTGGGCTGCAGAGAAAGCCATGACCATACCAACCATGTACATTTCCCCAGAGTCCCCTTGGTCTGATCCAGCAGGGCTCTTCTGATGTTCTTATGTTCTTAAGACTAGGGCTGTGCACGGACACACACACCCCGATCCACTTCGGAGCCCGATCCAGATCTTCTGAATCAGGCCAAATCTGCCTCAGACTGATCCAGACCTCCCCCGTTCCACATCGGAGCCAGATCCGAGGCGAGATTTGGGCCTCCGAATCGTGATTCGGATGCATTTCTCCATAGAGTTCCATTGGGAGAAATAAACACCTATAACTTTTTCATTTTTCAAGATAGCAACATGAAATTATCAGAGCTTACAGATGGCTTCATGGTTGTCATCTGTGGAAATTTTGAGAATGATCTGTTTACAAGTTTTGTTGCAATTAATTTTTAGAAATTAGATTTTTCAAGTAATTCAAAGTGCTATAACTTTTTCATTTTTCAAGAGATCAACATGAATCTCATTGAGCTTATAGATGGGTTCATGGTTGTCATCTCTGGAAATATTGAGAATGATCTGTTCACAGGGTTTGTTGTAATTAATTTTTAAAAATTGGATTTTTCAAAGGAACAGTTTAAGCAGTCTCCCTTAGCAAAGAGAGAAGGTCTGGGTATTCAAGAGGAGATCAGACACTATCCATTGAAGTGCAAATCAATCTCCCCTTTTGTGTTATGAAAGCTGGGCTAGCAGAGCCTCAGGGTGCTCCCATTCAGACTCCAATTACAATTAGCAGTGAAGGAATGCAAGTTAGGGACTAGGTAGGTACAGCACAGAGAATGTGGCTAGTGGCTACACAAAGCAGAGGAACGTAATGCTGGACATTTGTGCAAGTGCTTCACACAGGCAGTCACAGATGCAGTCAGAACCAGTAGGTAGCGATAAGGAGCACAGAAGTCAGCGAGCCCAAGATTGTCTCTAATTTCAATCGTGCAGCCTAAAAATGCAAATTGACCTAGCAAGGCAGGCACAGTGAGAGATGCTTTGCTTTGGCATCCCCTTAATCGGAGGATTGGTAGTTATAGGGATAGATCCCTTTGGGTTCCTTCCTTCCTTCCTTCAGAGTTAAGTTTATGAATGACAGGTGAGACAGCCTCCATGTGAGTGCTGCTGGGCACAGCACTCAGACCTAGCCCCCTGCCTTGTGCTGCCTGAATCTGTCTGCTGTCACGTTTCATTGTAAAGATAAGTTGATATTTATAATATATGTGTTTGTGTGCTGCTTTGCCAAGACAAATTGTGTGCTTGTGTACAGAGCCTGTGTATAACAGGCAGCCCATCAAAACACACGCACGCACGCACGCACGCACGCACACACAGAGGATAATATTATATATGTTCTTTTTATCATGGAAACACACTCAGACAAACACAAAGGATGCCTGGCTAGAACAAGGAGGAGGGGAGAAGGGAAGAATACAAACACAGAGAGAATGGAACAAACAAACTGAAGTTTCTATAATAAAGAGCAGAATAAAATTAAATGCGAGAGAGAGAGAGAGAGAGAGAGAGAATAGGGAAAGTTAAAGAAAGAAGACCTAACCAAAAATCCACCAAACACCCCCTAAATGCAACAGCAACACACAGAGCTCCAAAAAAACCTCCCCCACTCTTTCTCCTTCTAAGTCTCTACCCACAAAGACACAAGGACGAAAGATCTCTGCTGATCTCTCCCTCATTAAGCCCTCCTCCACCATTGTGATTGGTGGCTGCTGGACACTTGAGCAGGATTGGGGGATACAGTGCTAGAGGCTTCAGGATGATTGGCAGGTCAAGCTGTCAATCACCCCCCAAAAAATAAAACTTCTCCCCCTCCCTTTTTAAAGTTTTTTTTAAAAACTGAATAGCAACAGAACCGCTGAACGTATCTGTCTGAAAATTAACACACATGACACACACGAGACCATCTCTAAGTTCCCCAAGTTTCAATGTTAAAAATTAAAAAAGTTATAGGCAGTTTTTTTTCCAATGAAACCCTATGGGGAGAAAAACTCGGTTTGGCCTAAAATGGCATCCAAATCTCTGAATGGACTCAGATCAACCCGAACCGCTTTGGATCAATCCAGAGACACACACCCCCAAACCACCTCAGATCAGTGATTTGGAGGTCCGAATCACCCTGATCCGCTTCAGATTCGGGATTACGATCCGAGGTGGTGCACAGACCTACTTAAAACCACATGAGCACCCAGCAAATGGGTCCGATAAGTGGCTATGGCTTGGCAAGTGGGATCCAGGAGCTCCATTAGAGGAGAATCTTCCAGACTCTACCTCCCTCTTGGACTCTCGAGACATCCCTGTTCTGCCCATACCTGTCTAATGGGTTGAGCAACAACTGCCACAGGTGAGAGTTTTTCCTTGCAAGCAAAAGGTTCACAGGTATGAAAGTGTACACCATCCCACCCCTGACTGGCCCTGGGTACCCTTTCAACAGGAAAGGATATACCATCCTTCTGTTCAGGCAGAGATTTTGTCTGGGCATATTTCCTATGGGCTTCAATGGCAGGCTCTGGGGCAACTGTCAATTTCAGTTTCTCTCCATTCCTCATGTTTTCCCCCATTCCAGGTTCATAAGTATGAGAATTTTCCTAAAGTCTGCAAAGAAACAAACGCATTTTCATGGCCAACTATCCTAGCATGCACCTTTTTTTAATGCAATTTTGCCTGATGGATGCATTTTGGGCCAACCAATTCTCCAAATTTGTGCATGTTCCCTGCATTATTAAAATGCAAACTGAATACCTTTCTCCCCCATCCTGACTTCTCTGTCATCCAGTCTCTTCACCCCAACGTCTCCACCTTACTTGCTTTCCTGAATCCACTTCATAACTCGTGCAATTCTGAACAGTGTGAAACTCTAAACCCTTCCCTAACAATCCTATAAGACTCGTGTGTGAGCTTTGGACAGCAACTTCGACTTCTCATTTTTCACTCAGTCATTTAGCTAACTGGAGGTGAGAGGGTTTCCATGTAGGCTGTTATACTGAATGAGGCTCATTGTGTTTCCTCCATTATTTGTCAGGACCCATTTTATGGTCTTATTTATTAATCTGAAGTCATTTATCCTTTGCTAAGAACACTTCAGAAAACCCGACATCTCCATAAACTAATGCAATTTGAAGCTGCCTTAGGCTTCAGCTTGGTCTAGGCAGATTTAATGCAAACTTCTTTAATGGGGAGATGTTAGGGGAGATGGCATATAAAGATGGATAGGCAAATAAACAGGCATCTGTCATCTGTGCCAGAGGTCTTGGTCTGAAATGAATGGAAACAGCTGGGAATTAATGGGACAGACACCAGAAGAGGATTGTGGAGAATTTTTAGAATTGCTACTGAGGCACCAGAAAGAATGATGAAGGCTTTTGTTGTTGTTTCTTTAAGACTGAAAGAACTGGACATGTCTAGGATGGAGAAGAGAAGACTGAGGGGAGACAGGATAGCACTTTTCAATGACATGAAAGGATGTCACACAGAGGAGTGCCAGGATCTCTTCTCGATCCTCCCAGAGTGCAGGACACGGAATAATGGGCTGAAGTTACAGGAAGCTCGATTCCGGCTAGACATCAGGAAAAACTTCCTCACTGTTAGAGCAGTACAACAGTGGAACCCATGACCTAGTGAGGTTGTGGGCTCTCCCACTCTAGAGGCCTTCAAGAGGCAGCTGGACAGCCATCTCTCAGGGATGTTTTAAGGTGGATTCCTGCATTGAGCAGGGGGGTGGGCTCAATGGCCTTATAAGCCCCTTGCAACTCTGTTATTACACTTGCAACTCTACCCCCCAGCTCTGTGCCGGTTTGCTAAGGCCCTCTACCTGCGGGGAGGAGGGAGACCCAGGAACCCACGCCACACCACCCATGGTCTTTGGGGTTGTCCCAGGAACAAACCGGGGGGGGGGGGGGGAACCGGTTATAGTTATCCCGGGGAAATTGAGTGGTCATCCCTGGTTGACCCTGTGATTCCTTGTGTGTCTTTTGGATGCACAAGTATGACCTTGAGCTGACCCTGGGATAAGTGGATGGTGCAGACATGCCCTGAGTTGGGCCAGTTTGTGGATTTTCCTCTTCTACCCTGACCCCCACCCCCCTGCTATAGAACTGGGAGCCCTCCTATCCTTCTGCTGCAGCTGTGGTCAATGCGTAACCCTTCCCCTTTCCCTGCCACCATCAGCCCCAGCTCTCTGGCTGAGAGCCCCCACAGGTCAGAGAGGAAAGGCAGTGGGCCTCCCAGATTGGCGTTGGCACCAACAGAGAGAGCACCTTTGGGTATTCATGTTTTTGTTTTGATGGCTGCAGAGAACTTTGCAGGGTCAGGTGGGTGTGTAGAGAACTTTGATTTTTGGCTGAGTTTGGTGACCATTAGCATGTCAATGAAGGCATCTACAACAATGCCCCCCATACCTATTTCTCTGCACTTGGGCAGGTTTCCTCCCCTTAGAAAAGGCTATGATGTCTTCGAATTCCATCCCACTCTGCCCAACCACCACCACCAAAGTTATAGTAATTTAATCATTTCCAGTGATAGTCCATGTGAGTGTCTTGTTTCAGTCCATCAGTTCTGATAGTGCTCTATGGTGTCAATTGGATTGCAGGATTCCACTAGGGATCACATCTTGAGCAGGCATCAAGTTGGGTCAAGTTTCTCAGCAGCAAGGTAGAAAGATATCAGCCCCCCAGAAAAATTCAAATGTTGCTGAGACAAGAAACCAGCAAGATTGTCTGTATGTTGCTCCAACAAAGATCCGAGGAAAATGAACCTTAAATAGGATGTTAACAGCCTTTAGGCTGATTAACTCCACCTCTGCCTTGATGGAGGCTATGACCTTTATATCAGCCTAGTCTGTTTTAGCAGTCTCAGGCTGCAGCAACAGAGCCTAAGGATGATAATGAAGCATCCTCCGCACGCACGGTCACTAGCCATGCCCTTGAAGATAGGGACATGGCTGAAGCATGTTCTACTGATTCTTTTGAAGATGAGGGGTTTGAATCCTCTGAGGATGATGCAAGGAGAATGCAAGAAGGCCTGGATTTCTGAATCAAGATTCAGATTTGGTGCTGAGTCAAACCAGATAGGCTTCAAACTGATCTGAGATGAACTGGGCAGTTTTCTGAATCACCAATTTAGGGCCCAAACTGAATCTATATCTATAGCAACAACTTTAAGGCTTTTTTATTTTTTAGGAAATACGGAAGCATATAAATGCTAATAATACATACATTTAAAAATAATAATCTAGAAGAGGGAAGAATAAAAAGTGAAGCAGAGGGTAATTCCATTTAACCGGTGAATTAATAAAGTAAAAGCCTATTATAATCAGTGACACTGTCATTATATATGTTGAGGACGTATCTTTATTTGTTGAGACTATTTTCAGAATGAAAAAAATAGAGATGATATTATTATTATTATTATTATTATTATTATTATTATTATTATTATTATTATTTTAAAAGCAGTAAGTTCTCATACTTTCTTAATATTACCAAAAAAAAAAAAAAGGTCCCCAAACTAGGTTTTGGTAATAATATGTTTTTTGGGTTTTTTTAAAAGATCATTCAAAGTTTAGACCAAAAGATGGGATATATATTAAGGCTGCAATTCTACACCCACTTATCTGCACAAAAGCTGCATTGAACACAGTGAGATTACTTCTGAGTAGACATATAGAGGAGGATGCTGTTAAGTAACCAAATACATGAAAAAGTAAATTAGGCAGAAATCCTATAGCCACTTCTCCCATTGAACTCCATCGGACTTACTTCCGATTAGACATTTATAGGATTAGGCAGTTAATGAAGAACTAAAGATAAATGATTACTCAAACAAATAAAAAAAAAATTTATTGGTTAACAGCCCTAAAAAAACAAAAAAACAAAACTTCTCTAGGATATTTTTAGGGACATTTCAGACAAAAGAATATTTCTCTTCCTTTGGATTGTAACAATTCCAAATTTGATGCACACCTGTACAACATTTACATGGAGGGTTGTGTACCATCACTTGAAATAAACAAACAATACCTTTGCACAATAGATTGCATGCACTTCAGAGGATACACATGCATTTTTGTGGATCAGAGAGAGAAAATAGATTTGCAATGTTCCTCTTAAATATATGCCCATCACGATGCTCTCTCAAGTCCAATTAAGCTTTAATGCTTTGGTAATTAATTATTTGGAAAGTAAACTCACCTGCATTCCTGGTTTGAAACCCGAAACATTAACATGAATGAGGTTAAGGCAATCCCCCCCTCCCAGCTATTCCTTCCATAAAGGTGTGTTAACTAATTAAGGTGCATAATTGAGATTTTACTCTTAATCAGCAATTTCACAGGGGCATTAGATTTCTTTTCTTTTCTTAGAAGTGCTTTGCTATTGTTGGCCAACTGTACGACCAAATTAGTAATGTGTGAACACACCTCAGCTCAAATCATAATTGGGTCATACAAATTGTAAGTGTCATTGCTGAATACTCCAAAAACTGAATGGTCCAAAATAAGATTTCCCCCATCAAGAGTTCTAAACTGGCTCAAGATGTTTGCACATGCCTCTTTGCAATTAATAATAATAATAATAATAATAATAATAATAATAATAATAATTCCACACCTCACCCTCTGGATTGAGGTGGGGAACAGTATTGAGCAGGGGGTTGGACTCGATGGCCTTGTAGGCCCCTTCCAACTCTGCTATTCTATGAAATACAATATAATACATAAAACTAGTTAAAAGAAAATATAAAACCAATACAATATTAAAATAACAATCACAACATTTTAAAATTCTTATGTTTAAAATTCACCTGAGTAGGCCTGCTGGAAGAGAATAGTTTTTATGGCTGTCTTAAACCCAGAAAGAGTATTAAGGTGAAGAATCTCATCCAGCAGGCCATTCCACAGTCTGAGGGCAGCAGAAGAAAAGGTCTTCTGGGTAACAGTTGTCAACTAGTTTTTGCTGACTGGAGGACATGAGCGTGCAGGGCGGATTGTATGGGAGAAGACAATCCTGCAGGTAACCTGGACCCAAACCATGTAGGGCTTTAAAAGTAATACACTTTATACTTCGCCCAGAAACTAATTGGCAGCCAGTGAAGTGATTTTAAAATTCAAATGTGTGTGTTGGGTGTGTGTGTGCATTTCTTACACCAAAACTAAACCCCGCCCTCCTGCCTGCCCATCACAAACAACTCAAGGTAATCATAGGCCTTAGCTAGACCTAAGGTTTATCCCAGGATCATCCTGGGGTCATCCTTGTTCATGTAAATGACACACAGGATATCCCAGGAGCAGGCAGGGACGACCCCAGGATGATCCCGGGATAAACCTTAGGTCTAGCTAAGGCCATAGTTTGTAATGCTTTAACCAAGGTGGATGGGAGAATGAGGATACTATTTCCTTTAAGTTGAAAGGCACCAATAGCAAAATGTCCAAGGTTCAGTCTATGACCTCTATGATCACAGGCAGAGTTGTGAAAGTCTCTGATCTGAAACCCTGAAAAGCCACTGGCAATCCGTATGGGTAATACTGAGCTGGATGGACCAATTGGCTGACCCAATATAAGGCAGCTTCCTATATGAGAATCTTCCCGGTGATCTACAGGCAAACCTCCTGGTAGTGGAGCTCAAGCCAGATCAAAAGGACCAATGGACAAATGCACACACATGCCCCAGCCAAACAGACAGTGGGCCTGTTCAGACAACACTAAGCCATGCTTAGGCTGCTAGCCCTTTTGTGGCAAATGGTTAGTGAGCATGTTTAAACCATAGTTATATAGGCACAATGGTTAGGTATGGTTCACATAACACACTAAGCCATGATGTTTAGCTCAAAATGTTTAACCACCATGTATTAGTGTGTTGTCTGAACAGGGTCAGTGTGTGACATTTCCATGCCATGAGCATCAAAAAGTCAAATTATTTCAAGTCTGTTTTAGACCTTGAGAACCCATAGCACAGTGGTAGAGCACATGCTTTGCATGCAGAAATTCCCAGGTTCCATCCACGAGATCATCAGTGAAAAGGATCAGGTAAGCGGTGATGGGAAAGACCATTGCCTGGGAACCTAGAAATACTGGTTAGTTGGACAAACAGTCCAACATGATATAAGGTGGCCCATTACACTGAAACCTAAATGAGATCAACCTAAGGAAGTGAAGGGCCATAGGTCAATGGAAGAGCACATGTGTTGTGTACAGAAGGACCCAGGTTCAATCCTTGGCTTCTCCAGACAGTGATGCAAAAAACCCTGCTTGAACTTCTAGAGAGCCACTACCAGTCAGTGCAGACAATACTGAAGTAGGTGGGTCAATGTTCTGACTAGGGGTGTGCACGGACCCCCCGCTCCGCTTCACTTGCAGATCCGCGATTTTCGGAGCGGGCCGCTTCGCCCCGCCCCCGCTCCACCCACTTCCGCTCCGCTCCACTCGGAGCTCCAGATCCGGATCTTGAAATGTTTCAAGATGGCGATCGGAGCACTCCGCCTGAACTAGGAGCTCTGAAAAATGGCCGCTTCTCTTCGCCTTGCTTCTAGGGGTCCGCTGTCCGCTTCTACTCCGCCTCTGGGTAAGGGGGAGCAGGCCAATCCGCTACTGCTTCTCCGCTCCTAATCGGAGCGGAGCACATGCCTAGTTCTGACTCAATATAAGACATCTTCGTATGATAATTTCATCTGAGAAAGAGCCATGGTCAACCAAAACATTATATATATATATATATATATATATATATATTTGCAAGAAGGAGGAGGAGGAGTCCAGAACTTTATGGTGCCCCCAAAACATCAAATCTATCTTATTTGCAAGTGAAATATGACCCTTTTAGGATTTGGTAGCACCTATGGAGCCCTCCAAGGGTGAAATCTGTCTACAAGTTGGATGTGCTCTTTTTGGCACTCGGTAGTGCTCCAGGCACCATTTTTTCATTAAAAAAATAATTTTAGGGTAGGGGCAGTGTGGGTGGCAGCAGTCGCATGCAACCTGCAAGCTGCATGTTGCCTGCCACTGGGTGAAACTAGCCAACTTCTGAGCAAACGCTAACAACAGCTTCTGGATTTGGATACCTTGCCAGCTGAAGGATGATAAGATAACACAGCTGCATAAGAACATCAGAAGTGTCCTGATGCTGGATCAGACCGAGGGACCATCTAGTCCAGCACTCTGTTCACACAGGGGCCAACCAGCTGTTGACCAGGGATCCACAAGCAAGATACAGTGCAACCTCCCACCCATGTTCCCCAGAAACTAGTGTCCATAGGCTTAGGGCGTTGCTAGACCTACCGGGTGTTCCGTCGTTGAGGAGCGGTGAAAGCGGCTTTTCCCGTTCAGCCGTGACGCCTCATGCTCCACACCTGCCTTCGATTTGTGGCGGAAGTTTGCGCCGGTTGTGCTGCTGCCGCCGCGAGAACGGTTGCGCAGCCACACCGGCCTGATTGCCGCGGCTTTTTTTTTCGCTCGCTGCACGGTTTGCGCACGTCCGAAAGACCGCAAACTTGCGCAGCCGTCAGCGATGCCGCCGCCGGCCCTGGCGGCGGCAGCGGCGGCAGTGCCAGTGCCAGCCGAAGTGCTGCTGGTGCTGTTGAGGGTCAACATTGATGCGCTCACTTCCTGATGGGGGTCGTGGCGGGTGTCATATGACCCGAGGTCAATCGTCTGCATGGCCACTCTGTGCCTACATCTCCCATCATGCCTCTGAGGTGTCGGCGGCGATGACCGCCTCTGTGCCCTGTGCCCCATCCCAAGGAGCCAACCCACATCTGGCCGTAGCCATGGCAGCAGCCCACAAACAGCTCTGCCCTCTGCCAGCCTGGTACCCACACTAACAGGCAGCGTACAGCACCGCCATTATGCGGCCACGGTAGCTGCCCACCGCAAGGAGTCACCAGCCACTTTTCCGTTCCTCCGTTCCTGCGCAAACTGTCACTGGGGAAATAAAAAAAAAAAGCCGCTCCGCCGCGCTGCCCCAGCTGGTGGACTGCGCGCAAATGGCGGAGGCGGCTTGACCGAAGCCGCTGACCACTCCCCCTTAGCACGCCTTTTCCTGACCAGTGCCGACCGCAGTGACCTCACATCCTCCCACACGTACTCCGAATTACCGCGGGACAGCAGGAAAAGGCGCCCTAAAACTCACTTTTTTAAAGTCGGGAGAAAGAGGCTTCACCGCGGGATAACGGCGGATCCTCGTGAACGTCATCTGGAAGCCTCGACGTGACTGCGGAAGGTAACGCGCGCTAGAGCCTCGTCTAGTAACGCCCTTACTGCCTCTGAGACTACAAAATCGACACATCCCTTCCTCATAATTATGAACAGAGAAAGAATTTCAGGGCTGGTGAGCTTGAATCACAATACAATCAAATACTGTGGGCTAGGAAAAGTGTGTGCCCCTTATTTATAAAGTTCATTGCTAATTTATTTCATTTCAAATGTTTGGTGATAGAGGGACTAAGAAAGTGAAGAGTAGACTGCTGGCAGAGACTTGATTTCCTTTTTTATGCGTAGCCAATTGACAGAGCAATCTTTTACCTCTACTTAGAAGTAAGTCACATGGATTTCAATGAGACTCACTCCAGAGTTCCAGGTAAGTGGATCTGGAATTGCAGCCTTAGGCACTTTTATAAATATTCAACTGGCCAGAATGCAAAAGTTTGTCTCTTTTTCAAGCTAGCTTTCTATCAAATATATCCAGATTTCTTCCCAGAATCCTCCACAGTTCCTTATCCATCCAGATTTCAGCTGAAGCTATTATTCAGTTCAGTGAAGCTCTCAATATGCAGAGCTAGGCTTCGCTGGGACAGAAAGCCGTGATTTGTTTGTTGCATTTTCAAAATATTTAGCACTCTCAAATCCAAGGCATATTAGTGGTGTTTTGTTCTGCCACAATAACCCGTGTGACTGCCCTAATTTGACTATAGGTGTAAGAACCACTCATTAAATCACAATGTCGAGCCAAAAGCTAGCGCAAAGTTTCATTATGCAAACATGAAATTGACTAGGGGGGCTAATACGGATAGCATGGTACCCCAGATGTCAATAGAAAACAATCTATTTCTAACATAGCTTCTCTTTTGGGATGTTTCTCCATCTACCATAAAGATTTTGTTTACTGATTTCCTGTTGCTTGTTAGCCTGAATAACCATGTCGGCACGGAAAAATAGGAGTTATACAAGTCGGGAGAATAATTCATCCCTTAATTTTATTACTTAGCATAGTGGTGGCAGCCATTTCTATATTCCCCTGAAATTGAATATTCCATTCTTGTGGAGAATGCTATTATTTCCCTTGTTTGTTTCAAAACTGAACATGCAGAAGAAATTGGCTGGAGACAAGTGTGCTTTCTCTTTAATCCAGGATGATCAGGGGTCTGGCCTCAAAGCCCTATGAGGAGAGACTGAAACAACTGGGCATGTTTAGACTGGAGAAGAGAAGATTGAGGGGAGACATGACAGCACTCTTCAAATAGTTGAAAGGTTGTCACACAGAGGAGGGACAGGATCTCTTCTCGATCCTCCCAGAGTGCAGGACACGGAATAACGGGCTCAAGTTAAAGGAAGCCAGATTCCGGCTGGACATCAGGAAAAACTTCCTGACTGTTAGAGCAGTATGACAATGGAACCAGTTACCAAGGGAGGTTGTGGTCTCTCCCACCCTAGAGGCATTCAAGAGGCAGCTGGACAACAGTCTGTCAGGGATGCTTTAAGGTAGATTCCTGCATTGAGCAGGGGGTTGGACTCGATGGCCTTGTAGGCCCCTTCCAACTCTACTGTTCTATGTTTCTATGATTCTGTGATTAAACAAAGTATACCTGTTATGCCTAGCCAAATGGTCAGGGCCACACCAGGGCAAGGAGCAGCCAAAATGAAATCTAAACTAGGAGGACTGCTTTTTATTTGTTGTTGTTGCATTTATATCTTGCCTTTTATCCTCCAAGGAACCCAAGGCGGCATACATAATCCTCCTCTCCATTTTATCCTCACAAAAACCACCCAGTGAGGAAGATTGGGCTGAGAGTCTGTGACTGGCCCAAAGTCACCCAGTCGGTTTTTATGGCCAAGGCCGGATCTACACTATTGCTTTAAAGTGCTTTATAACAGTTTTATAGCGCTTTAAAGCTGTTAAAGCGCTTTATAACTGTTATAAAGTGCTTTAAAGCAGTAGTGTAGATCCGGCCCAAGTGGGGGCTAGAACCCAGATCTCCCGACTCCCAGTCCAACACTTTATGCACTACACCACACTGGCTCTGGTTTTCCAGCTAAGGGTTGTGGCAGGTAGGAGGTATGACTAGGAGTTGTTGGAGGAATCCATCTGGTGGTGTTTCGCTCAATGAGCTTCAAGAAACTTAGCTCATTTCCCAGTGGGCTGGCCCAACTCAATCTGTGTTGAGTCAGGCCTATTTGTGATTTTTCCATGTATATATATATTTTAAAAAATCTATATAGAAATTTGTACTGTGCACGAATTAGGCAAATCACACCTGCAATTTGTGCACATTTCTAGTTATAAAAACTTTTTTAAAACAGGAAAAGTTCCTGGATTGGGGGGGGCACGTCTCAGCTCACCAATGCAAGGTGAGTCACGGGTGCCGTGGAAATCCCTGAGCCAAGAAAGGGCCAGATTTCCCAGATACAACTAGGAATGTCATGAGCATCCATTTGGACGCAAACATCTTCCCCGTGCTCCTCCATGGCCTACCTTTGCGTTTTGAAATTCACAAAGAGAAAGGAAGTTTCTCCGTGAGCCCCTGCCAAAGGAAGTGAGGCAGGTGGCTACTAGGAGGAGGGCTTTCTCCGCTGTGGCACCCCGGTTGTGGAACGAGCTCCCCAGAGAGGTCCGCCTGGCGCCTACACTGTACTGCTTTCGTTGCCAGCTGAAGACCTTTTTATTCACTCAGTATTTTAACACTTAATTTTAACTTAAATTTAAATTTTACTGTTTTAACTTTGTATTTTAATCTTATATCAACTTTGCTGTGTGGTTTTATCCTGGTTGCGCTTTTTATACTGTATTTCGTAATTGTGTTTTAACGTGTCGGGTGTTTTATTGTGGTTTAAATTTTTGTGAACCACCCAGAGAGCTTCGGCTATTGGGCGTTATAAAAATGTAATAAATAAATAAATAAATAAATAAGTTGGGAGCCAGAGCTTTGAAGCTGGCTGGCGAGACGTTGTCCCCAGAATGAAGATACAGGTTGCAGCAAGTGGGTGAAACTCTAAGCTGTAACTTGATGGGTTGACATGTTTGATCTGCAATGTTCTTTGCTGTTAAAAGCTAATTCCCTTTATTTAATATAAGGAGCCCAAAGCGATGTACATAACCCTCCTTCTCTCCATGTTATCCTCACAACAACAACCCTGTGAGGTAGGTTGGGCTGAGAGGCTGTGACAGGCCCAAATTCCCGATTGGGTTTCCATGGCTGAGTGTAGACTAGAACCCAGATCTCCCGAATCCAGTCCAACACCTTAGCCACTACTCTACTGGCTCTATACCATAAATCTATACTATAAATGTCAATTTTCTACAATGATTGAATATCATGATTCCTAAAATATTTAATACTGATATGATGCGATATCAGTATTAAAGTGTGTTATACAGTGCGATATGGCTGCAAGAAAGGCAAATTCTATTTTGGGCTGCATTAATAGAAGTATAGCTTCCAAATCACGTGAGGTACTTGGTTCCTCCCTATTCGGCCCTGGTTGGGCCTCATCTAGAGTATTGTGTCCAGTTCTGGGCTCCACAATTCAAGAAGGACGCAGACAAGCTGAAGCGTGTTCAGAGGAGGGCAACCAGGATGATCAGGGGTCTGGAAACAAAGCCCTATGAAGAGAGACTGAAAGAACTGGTCCTGTTTAGCCTGGAGAAGAGAAGATTGAGGGGAGACATGATAGCACTCTTCAAATACTTAAAAGGTTGTCACACAGAGGAGGGCCAGGATCTCTTCTCGATCCTCCCAGAGTGCAGGACACGGAATAATAGGCTCAAGTTAAAGGGAGCCAGATTCCAGCTGGACATCAGGAAAAACTTCCTGACTGTTAGAGCAGTACGACAATGGAATCAGTTACCTAGGGAGGTTGTGGGCTCTCCCACACTAGAGGCCTTCAAGATGCAGCTGGACAACCATCTGTCAGGGATGCTTTAAGGTGGATTCCTGCATTGAGCAGGGGGTTGGACTTGATGGCTTTGTAGGCCCCTTCCAACTCTGCTATTCTATGATTCTATGATGCAAATATCTTGCCCGGGCTCCTCCATGGCCTACCTTGCGAGCCTTAGAAGGCCCTGGTTGTGTGTAGCTCTTTGTATAGAACTGACAGCACTTCCTCTTTGAGATCTTTCTTATTTGTGAGGCAACATCAGGAGCCCTGGGCATCCTCAACTTATGCACTGCTAATTTGTGTTTGCATGTGCGGCTTCTGTATTTAACAGTCGCACTGACATATTTCATGTCTCAGCTTAGCAGCATCTCAGCCTCTGTACCCAAGGTGTTGATATTACCCTCACTATAATTAAGCCACTTTCAACAGCTTGATACTAGAACAGCTGTTTTAGTACATATGTCACTAACAGCACACACACTTTTTCTTCTTCTTTTATCTGCAGCCTTAACACCAGAATCTACCATTGCATCGGACCTTTCTGCTTGTTTCATACCCTCACTTCCTTCTGGCATATGTTGCACATCATCCCTTAAAAATCTAGTTATAATATTTATATCTTGTTATTTCCTATTAAAACGTAACACCCAAAGCGCTTTACACAATTCGACAGAGCGTAGCAATATAAGCAACATCATGGAGTTCAGTGATGAAAAAGTCTAGGAGCACATAAAACCAAAGAAATCAAGGCAGCATAAACTAGGGATGAGCAAATGATTGATCTTTGAGTTCATGACGATTCCACGAACATCTGCTTGCTGCTGGCCTCACCTTGATTTGCGTCCACGTTTGCTATCTATCGCTGTTCATTTTGTGCGAATGGGAAAATGGCACAAAACGAACAGCTATCAAAAGTTGGTCAAACAATTCCCAAATTTGTGCAAATTTCCCCCGTAGACTGAAGCATGGCTGATTTAAAATACGAGCCCTGTAAGAAAGCTGCTTATTTTGAGAAAGTTGCTTATTTTGAGAAAGTGGGGCCTCCGTGACCCACCAACATGAGATATACGCTATGGTGAGACGTGGAACAGGGCTTTCTCTGTTGTGGCACCCCGGCTGTGGAATGCCCTCCCCTGGAGGCCCGACTAGCACCGGCACTGGCTTCATTTCGGTGCCAGGTTAACACATGGCTTCCTAACAAAGCCTTTGATGGTTAAATCCACCAGCCTGCACACTGGCTTGTTTTAATAGAATTTTACTGTTTTAAAATTTCATATTGGTTTTTAACATATTAATGGTTGAATTTGTTTTAGAATTGCATATTTATTGTTCTGTTTTATATGTGTGATTTTATCTGTATGCCGCCCTGAGATCCTTGTGATTTAGGACAAGATATAAATATTTAAATAAATAAATAAATAAAATTTAAAGGAATTTGCATATCTTGATAATGTTGCTCATTTTTCATGAGCCTCGTGTGGCGCAGAGTGGTAAAGCAGCAGTTTCTGCAGCTGAAACTCTCCCCACGGCCTGAGTTCGATCCCAGCGGAAGCTGGTTTTCAGGCAGCCGGCTCGGGTCGACTCAGCCTTCCATCCTCCTGAGGTCGGTAAAATGAGTACCCAGTTAGATGGGGGAAAGGTAATAACGGCCGGGGAAGGCAACGGCAAACCACCCCGCTATAAGGCCTGCCAAGAAAACGTCAGCGAAAGCTGGTGTCCCTCCAAGAGTCAGTAATGACTCAGTGCTTGCACGATAGGTTCCTTTCCTTCCTGCTCATTTTTCACGGACGGAAGTTCAGGATTTTGCAAACATTTTTGGAGAAGATGCCACTGCATAAGAGGGCCTTTAAGGCCCTGATTGGTATGGGGGTGGGGACATGTAATGTGTGCTGTCCGAAAGCCTCTGGAAGGGTGAGGCCAGGGGAGCTGAGCACTTTCCAGCGGTCCCAAAAAAGTGTGCTTTGCCAAGGGCTTAGAGGCTCACGCAGCCTCCTGAGCACTCAGCAAAGACTCATGAGGCCCGGCTCCTTGGAACGAGGTCATGTGAGTAGGTCTAGGTGAGTTTGTGGGGTGCCCCCCTCATGAATACTCCAAAGGCTAGATGCCTTGATACAAGGATGTAACAACTTCCAAACAATATGTACAATGAGCAGATTTACAGGATATTTCGTTATTTATTCATTCATTCATTCCTCTTATATCCTGCCTTTTTCCTCTAGCAAGAACCCCAAGGCAGCTTTCATAGTCTTCATCTCCCTTTTACCTTCACAACAACCCTGTGAGGTAGGTTAGGCTGACAGTCACTGACCCAGGGCCTTGCTAGACGGAGGTTTAGCCCGGTGCTCGCCCCGGGCTCGCTCTTGTGCATCCAGATGACGCACAGGGGATCCCGGAGTAAGGCAGGGGTGAAACCTCCCTGGGCACGGGGTAAATGAAACCCCATTTAGCCTCGTTTTTCCCGCAGTCCCGGCCTCAGATTGGGCTGAGACTGGGACTGCAGTTGTGTGGACCGTTTTGCCGCTTTTCCCGGCTACCGCACTTACGCACGAGTAGCCGGGAAAAGAGGTGGACAGGCCACAGCGCTCCCACCCCCTTCCCCCAATTCTCCTCCATGACCTCCCATGGCCTCCGATCCCCCCTGTCCCTACGTCCATGTCTCACACACCCCCTTCCCCACCTCCTGTGTTCTGCCACCGCCACTGTCCCCAGCCAGCATTTCCTGTTGTCGCCATGTCTGGCCTACAGGACATGGCGACAGCAGGCATCACAGGCCGGACACGGCGACAACAGGAAACGCCATCTGGGGACAGTGGTGGTGGCAGCGGGACAGAGCGGCTGGGGACATCAGTAGAACTGCAGCGGCAGGACACAGGAGGTGGAGACAGGGGGGGATCGCAGGCCAGGGGAGGTCGTGGGGAGGTAAATCGGGGGATGGGGATGGGGGGACCCTATTTTTTTTAAAAAAAAAAAAAACCTTACCTTTCCGGTGGTGCGCTCTTGCGCACACCAGCACCTTTAACAAAAAGAAATGGCGGACGCGACGGGGCTTCGTCACATCTGACGTGCAGATAGGCGCGACAGCCCATGCTAATTATAGCACGGCCTCGCCGCGCCTGAAGCACCAATTTTCAGGTAGGTTTTGCAAGGCCCCCAGTGAACTCCAGGGCTGAGTGTTTCTCCCGACACCCAGTCCAACACTCTAATCATCACTATACCATACTGGTCTGTCCTTCCTTCTTTCCTTCCTTCCTTCTTTCCTTCCTCTTTTTTTCTTTTCTTATATATGTATATACTTATACTTTTAACACATGTTCGTTTCAGAGTTCTTGTTTGTGCCTCAGGGTGAGCATCCGTCCTTCTTGCTCCAAACAAAAATTGCTGGATCAGGGCATAGATGTTTTGCGTTATCTCATGGGACAGTTAGCAAGAATTTTATAAAGTGATACGGAGCTCTTGTCAATAGTGCTTTACATTTTACTGACATGTATTCCACTGTAATCTGTTTTCCTTTTATTGGAAAATACTATGAATTGCTTCTTTCTTGGCAGTGGAACTTTCCCTTGAGACACATTGTCAAGGAAGGGGGGAAGGGAGCGAGGAGGGGGGGAAACGAAAACAACAACAACAACTACTACAACAACAACAACAACCCCATTGGTAACTTGTTAAGGAAACAAACAAGACAAGAGGTACATGATTTTTTTAAAAAAACTGCCTAATCCTAAGGTTTAGCTGTTATGGTGCCAACAATTATTAGAGAGGGCAAAAAAAGTTCAGAGCTGGGAGGAAGAAGCTGCGGTTCAGAAACAAATTTTCCCAGTTTGCAAAACAAGACATGATCAAAGAATCACAGAATAGTAGAGTTGGAAGGGGCCTATGAGGCCATGGAGTCCAACCCCCTGCTCAATGCAGGAATCCACCCTAAAGCATCCCTGATAGATGGTTGTCCAGCTGCCTCTTGAAGTTCTCTAATGTGGGAGAGCCCACCACCTCCCTAGGACATTGGTTCCATTGTCGTACTGCTCTAACAGTCAGGAAGTTTTTCCTGATGTCCAGCCGGAATCTGGTTTCCTATAACTTGAGACCTTTATTCTGTGTCCTGCACTCTGGGAGGATCGAGAAGAGATCCTGGCCCTCCTCTGTGTGACAACCTTTTAAGTATTTGAAGAGTGCTCTCATGTCTCCCCTCAATCTTCTCTTCTCCAGGCTAAACAGGCCCAGTTCTTTCAGTCTCTCTTCATAGGGCTTTGTTTCCAGACCCCTGATCATCCTGGTTGCCCTCCTCTGAACACGCGCCAGCTTGTCTGCGTCCTTCTTGAATTGTGGAGCCCAGAACTGGACACAATACTCTAGATGATGTCCAGCTGGAATCTGGCTTCATTTAACTTGAGACCTTTATTCTGTGTCCTGCACACAGGGAGGATCGAGAAGAGATCCTGGCCCTCCTCTATGTGACAACCTTTCAAGTCCTTGAAGAGTGCTATCATGTCTCTTCTCAGTGTTCTCTTCTCAAGGCTAAACATGCCCAGTTCTTTCAGTCTCTCCTCATAGGGCTTTGTTGCCAGACCCCTCATCATCTGAGTGCAATCTGTTGAAGTTCAAGTCTAGTTCATAATGGCTCATCCTCACAAACAGCACTCTCATCTAGGGGTGTTGCGAGAGTCTGCAGGGAATCCAACAGACTCCCACATGCTCACCCTCCCAGACCTCACCAACTGAAACATGGGGCATTTGTTGTCCTGTTCATCCAGCACCCCACAGCTCAGTGAGCAAACAGAAGCTACTTTATGTTGCAGGGGGTGGATTCTGGCAGACTTCCTGCTTGCTCAGCCTCCCATTCCTTATTTGCCTTACCAGACCCATTCGCCAAGCCAGCACAGTCCATGAGCACCCAGTGGCTGCTTATTCCCTCGCCAAGCTGCCATTTTGCATAAAAACGGCAGTTCGGTTTTTTTCTGGAAATGTAATGTTGGACAGGGATAGCTTGACCACAGTGGTACAGGCATTGGTAACCTCAAGATTGGATTACTGCAATGCGCTCTATGTGGGGCTGCCCTTGAAGCTGCTCCGGAAGCTGGAGCTAGTGCAGAATGCTGCAGCTCGGCTGTTGTCTGGAGCTGCCCCTTTCCAACATGTAACTCCTCTGCTGAGGGAACTGCACTGGCTGCCTATTCGCTACCGGGCCAGGTTTAAGGTTCTTGTACTTGTGTACAAAGCCCTAAACAACTTGGGACCAGGATACCTGAGAGAGCGCCTTCTCCCTTACCAACCTGCCCGGTCACTGAGGTCATCCGAGGGCCTGCTTCTGGTGGTTCCACCCAGATCCATCCTCCCATTGGAATCCACCAGGGGAAGAGCCTTCAGCGTGGTGGCCCCCCTCCTGTGGAATTCCCTGCCTCTGGAGGTCAGGCAGGTGCCAACCTTGTACTCCTTTCGGCGCCTCCTGAAAACATCTTTATTCCAAGAAGCCTTTCTTTAACATGCAGCCTTGGATTTCTGATTTTTGCTTCTTTTTACATTTTGTTTTAACTTTTTATTCTGTTTTTATTTTCATTTTACCTTGTACACCGCTCCGAAATTTTTCAGTGGGGAGTGGTATGTAAATATTCTAAATAAATAAATAATAATAAATAAAATGGTGGCTCGCTGAGAGATCGGGCCACTGTCAGACACTTGTCAGGCACCCACGGACCATGCGGTGGATCTTCCAGCAGTGGTGCAGCAAGCAGCTGGTAGCCTGGACATGAGTGAGTCCGTCCATCCCTGGTTATGAGTGAAACACACAGATGGATCAAAGCATCAGCAGTGTTAACTAAGCTCACAAGGTGGAAGGCGCGGCTGAGCAAACAGTACAGAGTGATATTTGAATGGGCAGGTGTGCTTTCATGTTTTACTGCATGACATGTGTTAGTGTGGAAACACTCAAAATTGGACGTCTCCTTCACACTCTTTGCTGTGAGCACTGCAATCTCCTTAAAATAACAGATTGGTCTTCCTCACTGCTCTAAGCAATGAATGGAATTTACTGTTATGTTTCCTGTAATGAATCGTTGCTTCTGCCTCATCTCACCGAATCGTAAGAACATAAGATGTGCCATGCTGGATCACACCGAGGGTCCATCTAGTCCAGCACTCCGTTCACACAGTGGCCAACCAGCTGTCAACCAGGGACCAACAAAGCAGGACACAGTGCAACAGTGCAACAGCACCCTCCCACCTATGTTCCCCAGCAACTGGTGCACACAGCCTTACTGCCTCGAATACTGGAGGTAGCACACAACCATCAGGGGTAGTGGCCATTGATAGCCTTCTCCTCCAGGAATTTATCCAACCCCCTTTTAAAGCCATCCAGATTGGTGGCTATCACTACATCTTGTGGTAGTGAATTCCATAATCGAAGAAGTACTTCCTTTTATTTGTCCTGAATCTCCCACTAATCAGCTTCATCAGATGACCTCAGGTTCTAATATTTTGAGAGAGGGAGAAAACTGTCTCCCTATCTACATTCTCCACACCATGCATCATTTTGTACGTCTCTATCACGTCTCCCCTGAGCCTCTTTTTTTCCAAGTTAAACAACCCCAGCTGTTGTAAGCTTCCCTCATAGGGGAGATGCTCCAGCCCCTTAACCATTTGAGTTGCCCTTTTCTGCAGTTTTTCCAGCTCTGTAATAAATTTTTTTAGGTGAGGTGACCAGAACTGTACACAATATTCTAAGTGTGGTCGAACCATAGATTTGTATAAGGGCAGTATGATACTAGCAGTTTTATTCTCAATTTCTTTTCTTATAATGCCTAACATGGAGTTTGCCTTCTTTACAGCGGCCGCACACTGGGTAGACATTTTCATGGAGCTATCTACCACAACCCCAAGATCTCTTTCTTGTTCAGTCACCACCAGCTCAGATCCCATTAGGTTATACTTAAAGTTGGGGGGTTTTTTTGCCCCAACCTGCACCACTTTACACTTGCTTACATTGAACCACATCTGCCATTTGGATGCCCACTCTCCCATCTAGAGAGATCCCTTTGGAGCTCTTCACAATCCCTTTGTGTTTTAACATCCTTAAATAATTTGGTGTCATTGGCAGACTTGGCCACTTCACTGCTCCCTCCTGATTCCAGATCATTTATGAACATGTTGAAAAGAATTGGTCCCAATACCGATCCCTGTGAGACCCCACTATTTACTTCCCTCCATCGGGAGAACTGGCCAATTACTCCTACTCTCTGCTTTCAGTTATTGATCCTTAAGAGGACCTCTCCTATTATTCCATGACTGCTAAGTTTGTTGAGGAGTCTTTGGTGAGGGACTTTATCGAGTAAACAATGGCCACCGGATCACCCCTGTCTACATGTTTGTTGACACTTTCAAAGAATTCTAGAAGATTAGTGAGACAGGACTTGCCTTTGAGGAAGCTGTGTTGATTTTTCTTCAGCAGGACGTGCCCTTCTATATGATTACTAATTTTGTCTTTAACAATGCTTTCAGCTAATTTACCTGGAACAGATCTTAAGCTAACCAGAAGGTAATTTCCTGGATCCCTTTTATAAAAATTGGTGTTACATTGGCCATCATGAATGGGACAGTTCTGTTGCAATAATGCCTTTCTTGTGGGTTCCATAGCCAGTGGGTTGGCCACTCTGTGAATAGAATACTGGACTAGATGGGATCCTTGTGGCAATATCAAACAGGGCCATTGCACAAGTTGCCCCTCCCACCGATTCCACGATGCCAGCGGGACCCACCTCTTGCACAATGGAGATGTAAGACGTTCTCTAGGAAGTTCCAAAATGATCAGGAACGATCATTTCTGGATCAAGCAGGCCAGGTCACTCGTCCTTATGCGAGCTCCACTAATTGCCCCATTTCAGCATCAAGCATTTCTGCTCATTTCTAGTTGCTCCCAGAAACACTAGGGCCTTAGCTAGACCTAAGGTTTATCCCGGGATTGTCCCGGGGTTGTCCCTGCCTGCTCCCGGGATATCCTGTGTGTCATTTACATGAACAGGAATGACCCTGGGACGATCCCGGGATAAACCTTAGGTCTAGCTAAGGCCTAAATCTCAGTTTTGCAAGTGCCGGGTCTCTCTTGTGGAATGGAATCAGTGGAAGGGGCAAAGTGCCCACCGGACTGATCTAGCATGGCTCTTCTTATGTTCTGAAAGATGTATCATACTTATAGTGCCGGCTTTGTTATTGCTTTGTTAACTTGTTCGCTGGTTAATAGAGCGGTTAGTTGATGTTTCTTCAGTGGGAGCTAATGATTAGGAAAGGATCTCCTGACAATTAAACTATGGAATCTGCTTTCGCAAGAGGTAGCAACAGCCACAAGCATAGATGGCTTGGAACAGAGATGAGCCAAATGCAAGGAGCATACGGCTAACAATGGCAACTAGTCTTGGTAGCTATATGCTACCTCCACAATCAAAGGCAGCATCTCTCTGAATACCAGTTGCCGTGGAACAGAAATGGGAGCTGGCTGTTGCCTTCATACTTTTATGGATATCCCAAAGGTATCTGGTTGGCCAATATGGGAGACAGGATGCTAGGTTAGATAGGCCTTTTGGGAGATCCAGGAGAGCTCTTCTTACGTTTTTAGCATTAAATTCAGAACTCAGTTGGTGCTACTGTAAATGAGCTATTCCTCAGAGTATGGAAAAAGTGATATACCTCCTGTTGGTAGGAGAGACAAACATTTTTATTAATGATTTGGACGAGGAGGTGCAGGGAACGCTATCAAATTTGCAGATGACACAAAATTGGGTGGGATAGCTAACACCCTGGAAGACAGAAACAAACTTCAAAGTGATCTGGATAGGCTGGAGTGCTGGGCTGAAAACAACAGAATGAAATTTAATAGGGATAAATGCCAAGTTCTACATTTAGGAAATAGAAACCAAATGCACAGTTACAAGATGGGAGATACTTGGCTCAGCAATACTACACACGAGAAAGATCTTGGAATTGTTGTAGATCACAAGCTGAATATGAGCCAACAGTGTGATAGGGCTGCAAGAAAGGCCAATGCTATTTTGGGCTGCATTAATAGAAGTATAGCTTCCAAATCACATGAGGTACTGGTTCCTCTCCATTCGGCCTTGGTTAGGCCTCATCTAGAGTATTGCGTCCAGTTCTGGGCTCCACAATTCAAGAAGGACGCAGACAAGCTGGAGCGTGTTCAGAGGAGGGCAACCAGGATGATCAGGGGTCTGGAAACAAAGCCCTATGAAGAGACACTGAAAGAACTGGGCATGTTTAGCCTGGAGAAGAGAAGATTGAGGAGAGACATGATAGCACTCTTCAAATACTTAAAAGTTTGTCACACAGAGGAGGGCCAGGATCTCTTCTCAATCCTCCCAGAGTGCAGGACACGGAATAACGGGCTCAAGTTAAAGGAAGCCAGATTCCAGCTGGACATCAGGAAAAACTTCTTGACTGTTATATCAGTACGACAATGGAATCAGTTACCTAGGGAGGTTTTGGGCTCTCCCACACTAGAGGCATTCAAGAGGCAGCTGGACAACCATCTGTCAGGGATGCCTTAGAGTGGATTCCTGCATTGAGCAGGGGTTTGGACTCGATGGCCTTGTAGGCCCCTTCCAACTCTGCTATTCTATGATTCTATGATTCTATGTAAGGAACAATTCTGGGCCAATATAAAGGAGGGAGGGAGAGAGAGAGAGAGAGAGAGAGAAGATGAGGACTTGCTGATGTCAGATGCACAGGAGGCTGTCGGCTCCAATTTCAGTGGGGCAAAGATTATATTCTGGGGTTTAGTTAAAACCAGCCTCTTTGTACCCATTGAGAGCTTTTCTACATGGGGAATCTCTTGTGAAATCTTCATTCCCTACTCATGGTTTTCTATGGGTTCTTTAGATGTTGTTATGACGGCCCTCCAGTTTTGCTTTTGCTTTCAAATAACATTTTTGGCGAGCTTTTTTTTTTTTTTTAGAGCAGGGAAGGTGAGGTATTATTTATGGAAGTGAAATAATAAGTGCTTTTCACACATGTGTAATTGCACTATCCCTCTATGCCACAGTGCTACCTACAGGCTATGTCTAGAGGGCAGATCTACACCAAGCAGGATACTATATATTAGTCCTTGCTGGATTTCACTTGTAAGACCCAACCAGATTTGTGGTACCCTACATTTTCACACATCTAGTCTGCTTCTCTGATAAGAAATGTCTTTCTCTTTATTTCCACAGTCTTTTTAAAACATGGAACTCCTAAGTGTCAGCATGGCCCATGTCCTTTCCTTGAATAGGATTAACCTTTCCTTCTAATTAGTTTCCAGGCAGAGCATCTTTTTCAGCGATCCTGAGAGATTTCGACTCCCAGTTCCCAATTAACTTTAATGGAATGGGGGAACATTCTAACTCCCATCACTGGCATTGCAAATCTCAAATGTGAGATACAGTAATGGCTTTTTCAAGGATCCATATGGCATTTCCACCTGGGGATTCACCTGTGGAAGCTTGATTTTGGTCTTGTCCAGGACAGGCTTGTCAATCTCCCCATCAAGATACTAGGGGTAACTTAGTTCCACAATTACCTGGTAGATATAACCCTGTGCTGTTTCTTATGACAGGTGTCCTTTGGGGCATCAGACTAGGCTAGGGATGCGTGGATTGTGTTAAATCTGTCCTGACTGTGTTTCGAGGATTGTCAGCTGTCTTTGGTTCCATCATTTGCTCATTGAAGGAATCAGATTCATGTGTATTTTAGGGATGGACAATTATTTCTTTGCAAATGCGCATTTGCACAAATACCACCCAAATGTGAATACAGACAAACAAATTGATCCCCAGGAAAAAACCCAGCTCACAGCAGAACTCACAGGTGAGGTTCATAGAAATCCTCACTCATTTGAACCTGTTGTGAATTTATCTGAGATCCCCAGACCAGTCTATTGTCAGATTGGAAGAAAGATTTCAATGAAACATTAAGAAGCACTTTCTGATGGAGTGAGTGTTGAACAGGGGAGCAGACTACCTTGAAGAGAGGTGGGTTCTCCTTCATTACAGATTTTCAAGCAGAGGCTAGGTCTGTTGTAGCAGTGGACTAGATGGCCTTTGGGGTTCCACTGTGTGAACAGAGCGCTGGACTAGATGGACCCTCAGTCTCATGTGGCATGGCACTTTTTATGTTCTTATGTTCTTAACTGGTGTACATAGACATACTCCCTCTGACAGTGGAGGTAGATATAGCCATCAGGACTAGCAGCCATTGATAGACTTCTCTTCCAGGAATTTGTCTAACTGCCTTTTAAAACTACCCAAACTGGTGGCCATCACTACATCTTGTGGTTGTGAATTCCATAATTTAATTATCCTCTGTGTGAAGAAGTCCGTCCTTTTATTTGTCCTGAATCTCCCATCAATCAGCTTCATGGGTTGACCCCCTTGGGTTCTTGTATTCTGGGAGAGGGAGAAAAATGTCTCCCTGTCCACATTCTCTACACAATGCATAATTTGGTACATCTCACACTCGTTGCTCTCACTTTCCCATTTGGGCACAAGGCTGGCTAAGAGAGGACCAATAAGAAGAGCCCTGCTGGATCAGACCAAGGGTCCATCTAGTCCAGCATTCTGTTTACACAGTGGCCAACCAGCTGTCAACTGGGGACCAACAAAGCAGGACTTGGTGCAACAGCACCCTCCTACCCATGTTCCCCAGCAACTGGTGCCTACAGGCTTACTGCCTCAGATACTGGAGGTAGCACATAAGCATCAAGGCTTGTAGCCACTGATAGCCTTCTCCTGCAGGAATTTATCCAAATCCCATTTAAAGCCATCCAAATTGGTGGCCATCACTACATCTTGTGGTAGTTGAATTCCATAGTTTAACTCTGCGCTGTGTGGAGAAGAATTTCCTTTTATTTGTCCTGAATCTCCCATCAGTCAGTTTTAGGATTATGAGAGAGAGAGAGAGAGAGAGAGAGAGAGAGAGAGAGAGAGAGAGAGAGAGAGAGAGAGATGTCTCCCTATCGACTCACTCCATTTTGTGCATCTTTTTATACATCTCTCTCACGTCTTCCTTTACTCACTTTTTTCTATGCTAAATAATCCCAGATGTTATAATCTTCCCTCATAAAGGAGTTGCTCCAGCTTCTACATCTTCAGTGTGATGTTTTGAGGCTGTGAGTGAGATCATGGCTGAAGTGGGATTTGAACCCAGGTCTCAAGCCAATGCTGGTATCCATTGACCCATGCTGGTTTTCAGTCCACTTAATTCCACCAAATAACTAGTTAATCCTCCCTGTTCTATATTAGGCAAAGGATTGCATTCTCCCTTGCCAAAACTGGTTTCCAAGGCTACCGTGTGTTACCTGAAAACCCCATGCCTGGTTTAAATATATATTTGTCGAGCCGATTTGCAATTCAAATGAGAAAAAGTTTGCAGCAAGCTGCAGCGCATCAATCCTGAACAAACAACTCATCAAGCCCCATAAACATGGCATGATCCCAGCAATGAGAAACGAGTTCTCACAGCAGAAGCCTATAATTAACATGGGACTGACAGGCACATTGAAACCTTTTGGAGCATATGGGTAATTAATGAAGAACGACGACGATGCATCAGCAAGCAGACCAGAGTGACTGTGGTTTCTTCTGAGGCTTGGCTGCCTCTTGCTAGATTCTGGGGCACCGCTTCATAACAACCAAGGTAACATTACTCTGATGCCACTCGGATGATGGAAGGAAATAAATCCTGGGGTGGCCAGAGGGGGTTGAGAAATGAACAGAAAGAGGACAACCAAAAGATTTGGAAAGGGAATCTTGAGGTTTCTCAGCTTCCACTGAAGCTGATGGCAATGTTCCTGCTGAGGTCTGAAGTTCCAAGATTCCACGACGGCCTGGACTTTGAAGTGTCTCCAAACTTCTTGCAGTGATTGAGCTGTACACTCCAGGAAGCCAAGCCCGCTCCACAAGGTCATTCCCCCCCACCCATGTTCATGGGAATTGGGCTAAATTTAAGAGTTATGGGGATAATACCAAATGTTATTTGCTGCCAAAACCTTTGGCAGTGACCAATCCCACCATAGTGCCATATTAAAAAATCTGATTGAGGGACCTTCATATACTAGCTGTTTCCAAGCTGCATACATTCATGTTGGAATGTTGGTCCGCCTAGCCCACTATTGTCTATTCTGGCAATGGTTTTCCAGCATCCCAGGCAGGCATCCCCAAGCCGGTGCCCTCCAGATGTATTGGACTTCAACTCCTATCATTCCCAGCCAGCTTGGCCAAATAGACTGAGCCGTCTGTTCCTACCTCCCAGAGACATCTGGTTGGCCACACAGGGGAAGGTGGAGAGAATGATGGATTAGAAGAGTCTTCCCTAAGCTAGCCAATGGTCATGTAGTCTAATATATCTGGACGGTACCAGCTTGGAGAAGGCTGGACTAGATAGACCATTGGTCTGATCCAGCAGAGCTCATATTATGTACTTATGTTAGAGCTGTGATAGAGGCCTTAGCTAGACCTAAGGTTTATCCCGGGATCGTCCTGAGGTCATCCCTGCCTGCTCCCAGGATATCCTGTGTGTCATTTACATGAACAGGGATGACCCCGGGATGATCCCGGGATAAACCTTAGGTCTAGCTAAGGCCAGAGTGGTAAATTCTGAAGTGGAGGCACTCTTCATGCCAGCCTCCATAGCCACGTTCCGAAGGAGAGTCCAAACAGTCAGGCAGCTGTGTTGATCCATATCAACAAGCCAGTTCTAGCAGTTTTCATGTCCACTAGGATCAGGTCTTCTGTAAAGTTAATGGCTCTTAACTGCTCATTCACAACCAAGCCAAGCCAAACTGCTTTGTATTGCAAGAGGGAACAATTATGGAGTTCTGGGCTCCACAATTCATGAACAACGCAGACAAGCAGAGGAGGGCAACCAGGATGATCAAGGGTCTGGAAACAAAGCCCTATGAGGAGAGACTGAAACAACTGGGCATGTTTAGCCTGGAGAAGAGAAGACTGAGGGGAGACATGATAGCACTCTTCAAATACTTAAAAGGTTGTCACACAGAGGAGGGCCAGGATCTCTTCTCGATCCTCCCAGAGTGCAGGACACAGAATAATGGGCTCAAGTTACAAGAAGCCAGATTCTGGCTGGACATCAGAAAAAACTTCCTGACTGTTACAGCAGTACGACAATGGAACCAATTACCTAGGGAGGTTGTGGTCTCTCCCATACTAGAGGCATTCAAGAGGCAGCTGGACAACCATCTGTCAGGGATGCTTTAAGGTGGGTTCCTGCATTGAGCAGGGGGTTGGACTCGATGGCCTTATAGGCCCCTTCCAACTCTACTATTCTATGATTCTACAACTCTATGATATGACTGTGCAGCTAAGCTCCAAGGCAGCATGGAAGTCTGAGTGTCAGATCCCTGCTAAAAAGAATCCCTGCTAAAAAGGACAAAGAAATAAGTGCTGGCATCACATCCCTGTGAGCCCTGGCCGCACTGCATCACCGTTTCAGGCTACAGAATAAATTAAGAGAGCTCACAGCCGGTGGCATTGAACCATCAGCAACGAATAAATACATTCCATGGTGTGTAATGGGAGGGAGTCCTTGGGAAATAATCTTTAGTATGAGAAATGAGGCATTACAAGTGTGTCCCTTTTTTCTATCTGTGAAATACCGGAGGGTGCGCAGTAGGTGACGTGAACCCTCTAACACTTCTCCACTTCCTTTCCATTGTTACTCCAGCCATGCAATTGTCATAAGGCATGAAAAATACCCATAAGCAGGTTGGCATCAATCATCCATCAGGATCCTTCTTCTTCTTCTTCTTCTTCTTCTTCTTCTTCTTCTTCTTCTTCTTCTTCTTCTTCTTCTTCTTCTTCTTCTTCTTCTTCTTCTCGTTATTCATTCCCCTATTGTTCATTCCCAGCATTATTTCATAGATGGTAGAAATCATTTCCTACTGCATCTCCACTGCAACCCATAAAATGAGTGGTTCGCTCTAAACGAAGAATGGATTCCTTAAGGAGCGAACCAAACTGTGGTCAAGATGAAAAAGGAAAAGAAGAAGAGGTTTATCAACTTCCTGTTCAATCGTAACAATTACAAGCTAGACAGCCATTTTACCATCACCAGAAATGAATGTGCAAGAGGACAAATGTTGAAACTAAGAGCAAGTTCAGAGATTAGGGTCCGTCAAAGGTGACTGCAATATCAAGTATTGGTGTGCAATTGTGAGCATGCTGTTTCAGATCAAACACCATGGACTATGCATTGACATAATTTCCCCATTCTGTTGCTTATTGTTTCCAAAGCTGGGATCAGGATTTTTGGCAAAGACCTCAGAAATGGGAGAGCAAAGATCTCAGAAATGTTTGGGTTGGCTTACCTTAGGTGATGGGCTGGTTGCAGCAATGAAGCTCTCTCCACAGCCTACTGTGTTCCCGGCCACATTTCCTCTTCCTGGGCCAGTTGTTCATGGGGGAGACACCATGTAGTGGGCACTAGGGATGGACAGACTCATCCATGTCCAGCTCTGTTGGGCACCCACCAAGCCACCATTGCCCACCCCTGCTTGTGGCACCATGCGAGCTTGTTCATGGCCTGGCAAGTGTCCCAGCAAAGCCACGGGGCCGCCCGTCCTCATCCAGACATGCCATTGTACACAACAATGGCAGCTCTGGAAATTGTGCATTTCCAAAGTTGCAGAAATTGTGGCCTTCAACAGTGCATAAATGGGACCTTTACAACCACCATTTCTGGGACTTTGGAAATATGCAATTTCCGGAGTTGCCATTGCTGTGCACAGTGGCAGGTCCAAATTAGGACAGACGGCTACCGGGCATTTGCTGAGCTTCCGGGGGCACAAAGAATAGGCTGGCAAGTGTGCTACAGCTCAGCAAGCTGGGTCTGGGAGGGCAGGCATGGGGGAGGACCCTGGACTCCCAGACCCAGTTGGGCACCCACGGTGTCCCTAGTTGGGGACACCCTCACCACATCTTTTAATGGGCAATAAAAGATAAATAAACCAACCCTCAGCATTGTTGACTATAAATTAAGGTAAACCAAATCCAACCTGCCCCTGAAAACTTTGGAGAAGTTCGCCTGCCCCCAAAGGAAGTATTTGGGAGATATGGCTTGTCATTTAGAGTTCTGGCTGGTTCTAACTGTAACCCGGAATAGATCCACAGCCCCAGCCAAATTGGAGCCACCAGCCTCCACTGGTCCATTGATCAGTGGTAGAGCCAAGTTTCAATCTCTGGCAACTCCAATGAAAAGGATCTTGGGTAGCAGGTGGTGGGGAAGACCTCAACCCAAGGCCCTGGGAGAGTCGTCGTCAGAGCAGACCCGGCTGGACAAGATGGACGAGTGAACTGATCTAAGGCAACTTCTTATGTCCACTACTTGAAGCCACCCTCAGATCTTTGTATGAAGGGCTGGAGATTGTTGCCCCACTGCTAACTGAAATCGATTTCTTGCACATTCCTAAGGATGATTAGGCAAAAACAATTGCTCTTCTAGTCAAGGCTGACTGATGCTCTACAAATCTTCTGTCATTTTAACTTCAACGTCAGTAAAGCCCTGTTGGAGCAAATCATAGGCCTATCTAGTCCAATGTTCTGTTTTGCACAGTAGCCAACCACATGTCCATGGGAAACCCACCAAAAGCAGGGCTTGAGTACCATAGCACCCTCCCACCCATGCTCCTCAGCAACTGGTACTCAGAGGCATTCTGTCTTTGCTCCTGGAGGTAACATACAGTTCTCATGACGAGTAGCCATTGCAGGGCCGCTCTTATTTATTTATTATTTATTTATTTATAACATTTCTATACCGCCCAATAGCCGAAGCTCTCTGGGCGGTTCACAACTTCAGGGCGGTTCTTCCCTGAAGTAGCCTGATGCGGGGGCATCAGGTGGCAAAATTCAGGAAGAGTGGTGGAAGCGGTGTCCGTGGGTGCACTCACCGCTCCTTGGTCCCACTGGCAACCTGCAAGCAGCCAGTGGGACAAAGAAGCAGCCGCTCCTGCAGACCTCCTAGGTGGCTCCCACCTACCTGGACTACTTATATGGCCAAGCACATTGGCCATGCCCAATGCTCTTTGGTCCCACTGACTGTGTGCAAGGCTGCCCAAGCAAGCAGCCTGGGCAGCCGTGAGGCGCTGGAGTGAGTGGACATTTCTTGGTCCCACCACCCACCTGCATGACTGCTGCCCACCCAGACTGGGCAGCCAGTGGTGCACTTACCTCTGTCCTGCGGTCTCATGTTCCAGCCACTTGCCTTAACAGGAAGCAGCAGGAAGGAACAAGAGGAAGTGGTCTGCTTCCCCAGCTTGCCCGCCTCTCCAGGGAGTCTTGCAACTCTATGATCCTCTATGAATTTGCCCATTGTCCATTTAAAGCTGTCCAAGGAAGTGAATTCCATTGTCTGACTATGTGCTGTGTAAAGAAGTGCTTCCTATAAGTGATCCTGAATCTGGGCACCACACTTCAAAAAGGTTACAGAGAAGCTGGAGAGGGTTCAGAGGAGGGCAATGAGGATGACCATGGGTCTGGAAACAAAGCCCTATGAGGAGAGACTGAAAAATCTGGGCATGATAGCCTGGAGAAGGGAAGGCTGAGGGGAGACATGATAGCACTCATCAAATACTTGAAAGTTTTGTCACACAGAGGAGGGCCAGGATCTCTTCTCGATCATCCCAGAGTGCAGGACACAGAATGATGGGCTCAAGTTACAGGAAGTCAGATTCTGACTGGACATCAGGTAAAACTTCCTGACTGTTAAAGCAGTATGACAATGGAACCAATGGAACCAATGCCCTAGAGGCCTTCAGGAGGCAGCTGGACAACCATCTGTCAGGTATGCTTTAAGGTGGATTCCTGTATGGATCAAAGGGTGGGACTTGATGACCTTATAGGCCCCTTCCAACTCTACTATTCTGTGATTCTATGAACTATTAGTCCTTAGATTTCTTTCTTCTGTATGCAAGCATGCACACAGTTGTAATAAACTCATTTCAACGACATTGAATGCAATCACGCCTGTAACTGGATTATTTGACCGTCAAATGTGATAACACTCCTGAAGAGTGGGCAAATTTCCTCATTTCCCAAGTGCTTTTAGCCACCAAATCCCACTATAAAAATACTTTTGGGATCCCCGTTGAAAAAGTCACCTCTCAGATAGAACTATGATGAGCAAGCGCTCTTTGGGGTATCTTTATAAAACCAATAAGGTTACATAGCCAACTGCTACTAGACTTGATTTTACACCCACTATTCAATATAACCAGCTCCGTCGGAAGGAAGCAGTTCTTAAAATGCCTAATAGCACACTTCAGACAGACTTGATACCATCCACAAAATATACAAAGGAATCTCGGGCTGCACCATCCCTGTGGGAGGACGTGTAATTATCTGGAGTGAAAGAAGGCAGATAGGAAGATATTGACAGAGCAGGACTTATTGAATTTCAGCTGTAACCGGGCCTGAGTGATGAAATTGACTCTAAATAAAGTTTTCATTCAAGGCGAGATTTAATCAGGGAGCCAAAGGGGGGACGGGAACTAAAATTGTGCAGTGCACCATTTCATTATTGGCCCAACGGGACAGCCTCCAGAAATAAAGAATGAAATGAATCATAGATTCACAGAATAGTAGAGATGGAAGGGGTCCTGATGGTTGTGTGCTATCTCCAGTATTTGAGGCAATAATCCTCTGTACACCAGTTGCTGGGGAACATGGGTGGGAGGGTGCTGTTGCACCTTGTCCTGCTTGTTCATCCCTGGCTGATGGCTGGTTGGCCACTGTGTGAACAGAGTGCTGGACGAGATGGACCCTTGGTCTGATCCAGCATGGCACGTCTTATGTTCTTATAGTTGTCCAGCTGCCTCTTGAATGCCTCTAGTGTGGAAAAGCCCACGATCTCTCTAGGTAACTGGTTCCATTGTTGTACTGCTTTAATAGCCTGATGTTTTTCCTGATGTCCAGCCAGAATCTGGCTTCCAGTAACTTGAGCCCATTATTCTGTGTCCTGCACCTTGGGATCAAGAAGAGATTCATGGCCCTCCTCTGTGTGACAACCTCTCAAGTCCTTGAGGAGTGCTATCATGCATCAGCTTTCTCTTCTCCAGGCTAAACAGGCCTAGTTCTCTCAGTCTCTCCTCATAGGGCTTTGTTTCCAGACCCCTGATTCTTGTTGCCCTCCTCTGAACACACTCCAGCTTGTCTGGAAGGCCTCAAGTTAGACACTAAGGCTCAGGTTGTACACGAATGGCCTCTTCAAATCCCCCACCCTGTTTCTTCAGTGGGAAGAGACATTCTCCAATAGTCTCTCAGGGGTGGGACTCACTATGAGCAGTAGCACAGCTTCCCTGAGTTCTTTCCCCCTCCCTCCTGCTGCAGAACGTGATCACAGCAGTCAGGTCACCATTTTGTATCTTCTTCAGTTTCCCAGACCAAATATTATTCCAGGTGACAAGGATAGTGGGTGACACTAATGATGGGGCGAAAATCCACCTGGGCCCACGTGGGGGCTGGACACCTGCACATCCAGCCCTCCCGGGCCCTATCGGACATGCCAGGTGGACTTTCACCCCATGTCTTCTGCAGATCAAAGGGGACACATGTCCAGGTGGAACTCACTTTCACCCAGACCTGTGTGCACCTTCTGTCCTCCTTTTCCCCCACTGCATTAATGGTGGCCACCATTGATGCAGTGGGCAGAAATAAGCAATGTCCCATAGGCTGGGGAAATGGTGCTTTTTCTCCCTCCATTCTTAATCCAAGATGGGCTTCAAGGCCACGATTGGCTTTGGGTGGGGGAGGTAAACCACACTATTCAGAGTCCCTGATCCCGGGACCCCCTGTGCGTCATATGGATGCACAGGGATGATCCCGGGGTTCACCCCAGGATAAAGCCCCATCTAGCTATGGCCTGAGGGTTCATCTACACCAATCAGGCTATTCCACTATGAAAGTGATATGAAAGTTATATATAAAAGGCAGGAGCCACACTACTGCTTTAGGGGTATTGAAGTGCTCTGACAACTGTTGGGGCCCATTGACACATACCAAATACCACTTTCATACCACTTTCATAGTGTTATATCCTGCTTGGTGTGGATGTCTCAATGGGCCCCAACAGTTGTCAGTGCACTTCAGTACCACTATAAAGCAGTAGCGTAGATCCTGCAGTACACTTCAATACTTAGTAGTAAGTAGGGTTGTGCACGGACCCCCCGATCCGCTCTGGATCCTGATACGCAACTTTCAGATTGGGTTCACTCTGCTTTGGGACGATCTGCCTCTGTTCCGCTCCGCTCCATGGTGGATCCGGATCCGGAGCTCTGCTTCCCCCCCCCCCATAGACTTGCATTGAAAATTAACACACCTAAAACTTTTTTAGTTTTCAAATTAGAAACATCAAAATGGGCACCATGATAGCTTCTAAATAAATCCTTATTCATCCCTGTTTTGAAGGAAAATCAGGTCATTTGGGGGGAATATTTAAAGATAAACCTAAATAAGAATCTTCCTCTCAGGTTAAACACTTCAAAAATGAACACAGGGAGAAAAGTGTCTTTGTATGCCTCTGACTTAGTCCCCACCCCTCCAACATTGGGATTGGAGGATGCTTCACATGGGCTGATCACTTCTCACGATTGGGAGATGAACCTGTCTATCAATGCTGGGGAAAAAAGGTTCCCCCCTCCCGCTTTTAACCATTCAATAAAAATTAATTGCAAGAAAACTGCATGACAAAAAATTCTGAAAATCCACACAAATGACCCCCAATGATCAATCTCTAAGCACAGTAAGTTTCAGGGAACTAGCTTTAAAAACAAAGACGTTATAGGCATTTATTATTGCCCAATGCAATCCAATGGAAAAAGACACTCAAAATGGCGGACGGAGCTCCGAAAAGAGCTCCGCTGCTCCCCAACCCAATTCGCCTCTGCCTTTGGCGGAGGCGAAGCAGGTCGCTCCGCTCCCACTTCGACCCAAAACGACGTAGTGTGGCTTCTGCCTTTTATACCACTTTCATGTTGGAATATCCTGCTTGGTCTAGATGAGCCCTAAGTGACATGCACGCACGCACACACACACACACATACGGTGGAGAATATTTAGAGAAAGCTCTGCAAAGTAGCTTACTTTTTCTAGGAAGATTGGGGGGGAGATAGGAGATGTTTTCAGAGAAATGCCAGCTGAGCTCTACTACTAAGTATGCCTGAATTTGCATAACAGAGGCCACCACCCCATTGGACGCTCTTGCTGCTTCTGTTAATTTTGAGAGTTTCGTTTGCCAATGCTAAACACATTTAAAACATGGCCGAATCCTGTCTGGCTCGGTGTGTGTTTTCAAGTCAGTCTGCCTAAGGTCTGGCAATGAAATTCTACTTATACAGCTACCTGTGAGTAAGCACCATTGGACACAGTGAAGCTTACTACTAAGTAAACTTGCATAGGCTTGATTGCACATTCTCGAATGATTACAATAGTAGAGTGACCATATGAAAAGGAGGACGGGGCTCCTGTATTTTTAACAGTTGTATTGAAAAGGAAATGTCAGCAGGTGTCATTTGTATGCCTGCAGCACCTGGTAAAATTCCTTCTTCATCACAACCATTAAAGCTGCAGGAGCCCTGCCTAGTGTGAATAGATACAAAAGAGGGCAGGGCTCTTTTGCAACTTTAACGGTTGTGATGAAGAGGGAATTTCATCCATCCCTAGTCTTATCCTGTTTTGAGCCAGGTCTGGACTCTTACAAATTCAGGTCTAGCCCAAAAAGGGGCTGGTCACCACAGCTAGCCATCTTTTCCCACACCCATTGCTTGCAGGATGTCAGGGAAGTGAAAGGCTCCCTCATTTGGCATGCTCACTGTCAAGCTATTATCCACTTGTTCCCTGAATGTCAAACAAATGTACCAATTTTCTTCTGTCAACCGGTGAAAGACGACCAAATACTAATTAGCTTGCAAAGAACCTGGATTGATTTGCAAAGTGATTCGGACAAATTAAATTGAGACAAGCGATGAGAGATAGCAAAGGGGCAGACCTTGGACTAACTATTCTGATCCCTGAAGTTTCCCTCCAGCTCTACCCTACACACACACACACACACAACAGCTTTTCTGGAAATTTGCATTTTCTGTTTGCTGAGAGAAGGAGCACATGGTCCAGCCACCTGAAGGATGCTTGCCAGGGGCTACAGGGCTTGAGCCAGGAGCTCTGTGGATCAGACAATTTTATTTATTTATTTATTTATTTATTTATTTATTTATTTATTTATTTATTTTCTTAAAACATTTATATCCCACCCTATATCACATGGATCTCAGGGCGGTGGCTGTAGGTTAGAGACAAAAACAACAGGCCACAATCCTCCTGGCCTGGAAATCACAGAATACTCAGAAGGACAACCTGATGTCCTTCTGGGACAGTAGGAGACATTTCTTAATGGTAACAGCTGTCAGCGGTAGAACAGTCTGGCGTCAGAGGTAGGGATGGGAGAGCCAGAGATGTCCAGAGTCACCAAAATTCTCCAACTTTTATTTCGAAGCACAGTTCAGCTAGGGATGTTGTGGGCACCAGACTGAATCTGGGAGTCTGACTGAGTCCAGGGCCATGGCTAGACCTACCAGGTCTAGCGTGATGAAGGGGGGAGTTTCTTGCGACATGGTTATCATGAGATCTCTCCCTCTGTCTACATGCAGCGCGCAACATCCCAGGAGGAAGAGGACATTGTGCCCACCACTTTGATTGTGTGTTTTTTAAAGGAGAAGGAGCGCACGAGCGTTCAAACGCAAACTGTAAGGTTCTTTTTTTAAAAAAGTCCCCGCTCCCCCCCAATGGGCACAGAGCTCCATTACTCATGAGGAGCCTGGACCATAGAACCATAGAATAGTAGAGTTGGAAGGGGCCTATAAGGCCATCGAGTCCAACCCCTTGCTCCATGCAGAAATTCTCCTTAAAGTATTCCCTACAGATGGTTGTCCAGCTGCCTCTTGAAGGCCTCTAGTGTGGGAGAGCCCACAACTGCCCTAGGTAACTGGTTCCATTGTCATACTGCTCTAACAGTCAGGAAGTTTTTCCTGATGCCTAGCCGGAATCTGGCTTCCTTTAACTTGAGCCCGTCATTCCGTGTCCTGCACTCTGGGAGGATCGAGAAGAGATCCTGGCCCTCCTCTGTGTGACAACCTTTTAAGTATTTGAAGAGTGCTGTCATGTCTCCCCTCAATCTCCTCTTCTCCAGGCTAAACATGCCCAGTTGCTTCAGTCTCGCCTTATAAGGTTTTGTTTCCCTGGACAACCTGCAATGCCGAGCCACACGTTCCACAGTCTCCGGATCATCCTGGGACTGTGGAAAAACTGGGCTAAAAGGGTAGGGCGATATCCTGGGCCAAGAGAGGTATCATCACTCCCTGCTTGCAGGATCCCCTGTGCATAATGTGAACGCATAGGGATGATTTATTTATTATTATTATTATTTATTTATTTATATAGCACCATCAATGTACATGGTGCTGTACAGAGTAAAACAGTAAATAGCAAGACCCTGCCGCATAGGCTTACAATCTAATGAAATCATAGTAAAACAATAAGGAGGGGAAGAGAATGCAAACAGGCACAGGGTAGGGTAAGCAGGCACAGGGTAGGGTAAAACTAACAGTATAAAGTCTGCACAACATCAAGTTTTAAAAGCTTTAGGAAAAAGAAAAGTTTTTAGTTGAGCTTTAAAAGCTGCGATTGAACTTGTAGTTCTCAAATGTTCTGGAAGAGCGTTCCAGGCGTAAGGGGCAGCAGAAGAAAATGGACGGAGCCGAGCAAGGGAAGTAGAGGCCCTTGGGCAGGCGAGAAACATGGCATCAGAGGAGCGAAGAGCACGAGCAGGGCAATAGTGTGAGATGAGAGAGGAGAGATAGGAAGGAGCTAGACCGTGAAAAGCTTTGAAGGTTAACAGGAGAAGTTTATATTGGATTCTGAAGTGAATTGGAAGCCAATGAAGAGATTTCAGAAGCGGAGTAACATGGTCAGAGCGGCGAGCCAAGAAGATGATCTTCGCGGCAGAGTGGTGGACAGAAACCAACGGACTGATGTGAGAAGAAGGAAGGCCAGAGAGAAGAAGGTTGCAGTAGTCCAACCGTGAAATAACCAGTGCATGAACAAGCGTCTTGGCAGAAGAGACAGACAAAAATGATCGAATCCTGGCAATATTATACAGGAAAAATCGACAAGATTTAGCTACTGCCTCAATATGAGGAATAAAGGAGAGCGAGGAGTCAAATATAAAGCCAAGGCTACGAGCTGATGATCCCCGGGCGATCCCCGGGATATCGCCCTGTCTAGCTCTGCCCCAGGAGTCCTAGGGGCATGGCTAGACAGGCCATTTCTAAACCTTCCTTTTTCCTGGGATCATCCCTGGATTGTCCCTGTGCATCCAAATGACACACAAGGGGTCCCGGGAGCAGGCAGGGATGATCTCTCCATTTTCCTGGGATAGCCCTTAGGTGTAGAAAGGGCTCCAGTCATGCTCCTGTGGCATGCTTGTGGACGTATGTTCTGAGTGGCCATAATGCCCGATGAGTGCTCAGCAGCCATCCGCCCCCATCCGCCTCCATTGCACCACAATGGAGGGTCTGGAAATTATGTATCTCCCCCCCCCCCCCGTTGCTGTAAATGGCAGGTGTAAAGGCCCCATTTACACAAGAATAGAGGCAGGAATGGAGCATTTGGGTCTTTACTCTTGCATAAAGGGGGCTTTTACAGCCACCATTTATGCAATGGGGGAAAATAGCTTCCCCTTTTTCCTTTTTATTTTTAATATCAACAAAACAGAACAGAAAATACAGCAGGTAAAGAAAAAAAAACAGATTACATATATAGGAATATCATCATTTTTCAACACGTGTACCATTCGTTCAACAACAAAAAATGAGAGAGTTATACATAAGTTTCAAGAAAAGCAGACCACATAACCAGGGATTTATCCACTCACAAGTTACACCTATGTAACACCCATTCAAAAGTTGATAATGTTTTTAGGTCCTCAATCCATTGCATTATGAGAGGTAAGCGTTTCTCCTTCCAACGTGATAGCATAAGTCTTTTGGCTGTCGTAAGGGCCCTGAAGTTCCATCTGTGCTGACCATGTGTTAACTTTCCAAGAAGCCAGTGGGTAATTTAGGAGGATGCGTACATTGTTCCACATTGTTCCAATACAAAGTTTATCCTTATTATAACATCCTCCCAAAAAGGGACAACTATGGGACATGGCCAAAACATATCAGTTAAGGAAACATTTGTTGTATTACATCTCCAACAATTGTGCAAGTTAGACCTTTATTGAAAAGGTGTGGTGGAGACCAATAAACCCGAAACAATTTATTTATTTATTTTGCTGAATAAGACGTAGCCTAAGGTCCATAGAAGCTTCAGGTATGGATACTAGAGCAACAGTCCTTTGATTAGGCAATGGGGAAAATATGTAATTTTTGGAGTGAGGGCAGATGGCTGCTGACTGAGTGTTCACCAGGCCTCGCTGAGCCTCAAAAGAAGCTCACGCAGCCTGATGGGAAGGGGCAGACAGTGTCAGTGGCGCAGTGCGTGTCTGACAAATTGAACATGAGTGAGTTCAACCCAACTCTAATTTAGACCGAGCTTTCATCAGCTTGACCCGCCCTTGGATATTTGTAGGTATTATTGAAAAGTGTCCCTGAAGACGGATTTACAATCCGAAAAACGTCGGGCCAAGAATTAAGGATAATTTGCCAGGACAGAATCATGCCTGAAACCCTGGAGAGCTGCTGCCAGTCAGTGTTGGCAATACTGGGATAGAGAATGCAGTTCAGCCCCACGACGGAACAGTATCCTATGTTTTTGAGAAAGCGGTTTCCTTTGTAATCAGCATGCTTAACCAGGCATGAAGCAGTTTTCAGTACAGGCAAAACCTGGATGGGGGGGGGGAGATGATTTATGTCCCCCTCCAGTGTCAGAAAGCAGCGAAGCAACTTTTAGTGGCAACAATAAAAATATCAAAGACAAGATAGCCTGCTGTAAATTGAGAGACTTGAAATTTATGGGAGCAATAACTTCCTGGTAGGGGAGAAAGGGAAGGGGGTGGGAAACCATCCATTTATTAGAACTTCACATCTGGTTGGAAGGTTCAAGCAATGGGATTCACATGGGATGTTGTGTGATCCTTTTATGACTGTGGAAACAGACTGTCCGCAGCCTTACATGCGAAAAACAAGAGAAGAGAAACAACAGATTTCAAGATCGCGAAGTCCAGTGATGCTGAGCATTTAATGAGAATGCTGTCCCATTCTGTCAAGTGAAGAATGAGGCATCCCTAAGCTTTTGGACCAGTAATAGTGTAACAAGCTTCACTGATGCATGTTGGTGTTGAGGAATGCTTGTGTCAGTGAGTGTTGATGGCTTTGGACGGCTGGTGGCCTCTTGCTTTTGCATGCCGTACGTATGTTCTTGGAGGCACTGCCTTTTTGAAAGCTTGCACTGACTAAAGATTTGATCCATTGATGCTCCGGTCACACTTTGGAAGTTAGGAGATAGGAGGGAACGTTAAGTCCCCCATTTTTTTCTGATGCATCCTCAAGTGGACAGACACAGATAAGATTAAAAGGAGCCAATGCTGATGGAATTACTGAATTAGTTTTTAAAAAAATGTATTTGAGGCTAGAATGCTGTAAAAAAAATTATCTCACTGATGAAGACCCTGTGGGATACATTTGGGATAGCTGAATGTTTTATGTTCAGTTTGTATTTCAATTTTATGTATTTGTTAAAGTATTAAATATGTTTCTTAATACTGTTTATGGATTAGCTATTTTATTCTAGTATGTATAGCCCCATTTGAACTTTAAATATTGTGTCATTCCAATTTTCTTAAACCCTTTTTGTTTTTTGGATTGACTTTGGTTTAAGACACCTCCTTTTATCATACAGGCCACTTGCTTTTGAACATAACCCACCCAAGCTGGAAGGCAGAGAGAAATAGCTGGGAGGTTTAAATGAAGACTTAGGTGCTATATAAATATATCACAGTCTGCATGATCTATTTAGTCTCAATCGTTCTCATTTCAATTGCTTACTTTATATAGGCCTTAGCTAGACCTACCTTGTAGTCCGCGACGGAGGAGGGAAGATTTCGCATTGTGATTAACGCAAGATCCCTCCTCCGTTTACCCGTGAGGTGCGATGACCTCAGGAGGAGAGACATCGCGCCCACCATTTTTTTTAAAGACACAAGAGCACACGAATGCTCATGTGCTAAAGGTACGGTGTGTGTTTTTTTAAAAAATTAAGTACTTTTCCTGCTTCCCCCACCCTACCTCTGGATGGGTGCAGCTCCCGGCTCTGTGTGAGGAATTGCGTGGAGCCGGGTCAAACTGCGGCAACGGGCCACACGTTCTGCGGTCTCAGGCTCAGCCCAAGACCATGGAAAAAGCGGGCCCAAAGAGGAGGGCGAGATCCCAGGGCAAGGGAAGGATCATCCCTCCCTGATCCCAAGGTCCCCTGTGCACCATGTGGATGCACAGGGACAATCCCAGGGTTCACCCCGGGATTTCACGTGGTCTAGCTAAGGCCATAGTTTCATAGAGTTGGTTGAGTCCTGTGAATGGCCTAAGGGCAATAGGACGAATATGATATCCTGTTAGATATACAGTAAGTAAGGATTTTGCAAGCAGCCAACTGAGTCCAGGAGTCTGACGGACTCCCCTGCATCCAGCAACCCCTGCCCCCAATCAGGCACACACAGCATGAGCCCGGACCCAGGCTCAAGCGCTCACAACGCCCCCTATGAGGGCTCAGCATCCATCCACCCTCGCTGCTGAAATTGCACACTTCCCCCCACTGCATCAATGGCAGCCATAAAGGCCCCATTTATGCAAGGGTAAAGGCACAAAGGCTTTCTGGAGCTTCCATGGTGGCTACAGAAATTATGCCCTTCTCCACATTGCATCTTGGTCCCTTCATGTGAAGAAGAAACTTGCCAGTAGAGCAACAATAGTGAAGACCTCTGTGCCAACAGTGAAGAACGGACCCTTCAAAGGAGAAAGATTAAAGAGGCAATGCTTATTGATAAGCTAAAATCAGTGTAAAGGATGAGATGAAACAAGCCATGATGTGTATTAATGCAGCTTGATGGGCTGTTGAAAAGAAGTGTTGATTATTCATCTCTGGCCACAGCTAGACCTAAGGTTTATCCTGGGATCATCCAGGGTTCGCCCCTGCCTGAGCACTGGATCCCCTGTGTGGAACCTAGGTGAACAGGTTTGACCCCTGGACGATCCAGGGATAAACCTTAGGTCTAGCTATGGCCTCAGTTCCCTCATTGAGGTTTAGCCCATTCCGGAGTAGTTCTGGTATTATAAGTGGTATTGTAGCATGCTCTCTTTTGTGACTAAAGCTGATGTTTTATTCCAAAACATTTTATATTCAAAAAAGAAAAGGGGGGGGGAGAAATTAAGCGTATATGCTTTTTTTTTAAAAAAAGGTATAAAATTTAAATTTTTAGGATTTTTAAAATGTTTAAATCTATAAAAATGTATAAATTGGTTGCACTACTTGGCCATCTAATTCAATCTCATCAAACAACCTACACCATATGTACTTGCCCAAAACTATCTTGGAAAGTGCAGAACTACAACTTCAATCGCAGCTTTTAAAGCTCAACTAAAAACTTTTCTTTTTCCTAAAGCTTTTAAAACTTGATGTTGTGCAGACTTTATACTGTTAGTTTTACCCTACCCTGTGCCTGCTTACCCTACCCTGTGCCTGTTTGCATTCTCTTCCCCTCCTTATTGTTTTACTATGATTTTATTAGATTATAAGCCTATGCGGCAGAGTCTTGCTATTTACTGTTTTACTCTGTACAGCACCATGTACATTGATGGTGCTATATAAATAAATAATAATAATAATAATAATAATAATAATAATAATAATAATAATAAGTTCATACTGGGACAGAACAATTCATATGGACAAAATAATATCCTGCAACCGACCAGACATAACAGTTACCTCGTTGACATAGCAATAACTAAGGACAAAAAAGTTGTAGAAAAGGAAGAGGAAAAGAAAGAAAAATATACACTACTGGCTATCGAAATTAAAGAACTATGGCAACAAGAAAAAGTCACAATTATTCCATTATCACATCAGTCATCAGCATCACATCAAAAAAACTATACAGAAAACCTTCAGAAACTGGGCCCACCAAAATACATCCACACCAACATCCAGAAAGCAGTCATACTTAAAACATGCTCAATAACCAGGAAATTCCTGAATCTGTAAAAGGCAGCATGACCTGGCAAAGCCTGTCATGTCCATCTAGAAAAACTGCCACAAGGGAGAAAAGTGATATGATAATAATACTTTCATTATCAACCTTGCTTATCAGAACTTCTGAACAAGGTCTATATAGAATGATGTCTGAATTATCTAGGGAGAGGTTGAAAATCTTGAAGCGGGGGAGGTCTTTCCCGTGTAATGGCAAATAATAACAAGCTACCTCTAAGCTCAATTAATATGGATAAGCCTTGAAAGGATTACGATCCCGTCTCAGTGAAATCATTATCCTAATTAGCATAAGATTAGTTTGTGCAAACTTTGCAGGGGCGGTTGAATAAAGCTGGCCTAAATGCTTGGTCACAGAGAGAATCTACCTTCTTGCATAATGAACTGTTGAAGAATTGGCTGAGAGGGGAACGTTTTGTCAAAATGCTACATTTCTGAATGATAAAAAAATACAATTGATACTTTGACCAATTAATCGTTGTCAAACTGTTCCTAACATTGAAATGATTTATAGGGGAGGTATCCGTGATTACAAGACATTTATGGATGGACAAATCAGTCCGTTTCTGGTCTATATTACTTTTGTATGTGTTCGTACATAAGTCATTTCCAACCTGTTTCCAGATTAATCTGATTTATTTATTTTTAAACTGCACACAGATTTGCATTTAAATATTGGATTGGGGAAATATTCAAAATTCCACAACTGGCTTTGCAATTCTCAAGTATGAGATGTGATTTTAAAGGATTCAGATGGCATTTCTACACAAGGAAGATAAGTCTTCCTTTTACCTGGTTGGCCACTGTGTGAACAGAGTGCTGGACTAGATGGATCCCTGGTCTGATCCAGCAGGGCTCTTCTTAGGTTCTTAAGTAAGCCCCATTGAAGTTGTGATTTCTTTGTACATCCAAACATATATGCTGTCTCAAGACACATCACCCAGGCCGTAGCTAGACCTAAGGTTTATCCCAGGATCATCCCGGGTTCATCCCTGCCTGAGCACTGGATGCCCTGTGTGGCACTTAGATGAACAGGTTTGACCCCAGGACCATCCTAGGATAATCCTTAGGTCTCGCTACAGCCCCAGTCCCTAACCCTTGTTACTGGAGGTATAGAGGTACCAAGGACCTGCTACATGGAAAGCATGTGTACTAGCAGCACTGAGAGATAGTACCTCCATAGCAAATGGAATCCTCTATGGAGTGATGGTGTGGAGCTGTGGAGCAGTTTCTGCAGGCCCCAAGTGATGTGCATCCAGAAATGGTGACAGTAGCGATGTTGGGTAGATGACCCAGATGTTCTCTATACTAGCTATTCACCTCTTAAAGCCGGAGTAGATATTTATCAGCACTTGCAAACATATATCGCCACCTAAAAACTGCCTGTTGTGGTTCTTATTTACAGGGACACTGCCATGTGCCTGTAGTTAAGAGCAGACAGTAGATTATTTTATATTTAAAGAGTCGAGAATTGTCTTTTCTGTTAAAGGTATCCCCAAAAGCACTGCTCCACACTGACTTCTCTGTCACTGCCTTATCTAACCCCCCTCTCCCCAAACTCAATGGCTTTTCTAATGTCCTCAGTCCCTCCTTGCTGGATTTTCTAAACCCAACCACCTCCCTCCAGCACCTTTTCTTTTTTTATTATAACACTCCTGCCTCATTTCTTCTCACCCTCCCATGTTGCTCCCCATTTTTCTGCCTAGTCCCCCAAGTTTACATCAAGTAGCTCTCCCCTTTTTTCTTTTCAGGTTTTGGTCTGCCTTGCTGAAAAGCAGCAGAGCTCAATAGGGGATTTCAGCAGGTGTCATTTTGTACACATGCTGTACCAGGCAATATTCCCTCTTCATCACCACAGTTCAAGCTGGAGGAGCTATACTAGAGTGACCAGATACAAGGGCTCCTGCAGCTTTAACTGTGGTGATGAAGAGGGAATTTCACCAGGTTCTCCATATATAGAAATGACACCTGCTGGAATTCCCTTTTCTATCCAACTGTTGAAGATACAGGCACCCTGTCCTCCTTTCCATATGGTCACCATAACCAAGGGGGTTGTTCCAAGGCACTGTGGTTCTCACTGGAACTGCTTTGCCAATCCCAGGTCTACACTGACAGAGGGCTCAACTACACCAAGCAGGATATTCCATAATGAAAGAGGTATGAAACCGATATATAAAAGGCAGGAGCCACACTACTGCTTTATAACAGTATTGAAGTGCACTGGAGGATCTACACTACTGCTTCATAGTGGTACTGAAGTGCCCTGACAACTGTTGGAACCCATAGACACATCTACACCAAGCAGGATATAGCACTATGAAAGTAGTATGAAAGCAGTATATGGTATGTGTCAATGGGCCCCAACAATTGTCAGTGCACTTCAATACTGTTAAAAAGCAGTAGTGTGGCTCCTGCCCTTTATATACTGCTTTCATACCACTTTCATAATGGAATATCCTGCTTGGTGTAGATGAGCCCAGACAGAGGCTCTCCAGGGTTTCTGACAGGAGACTTTCTCAACCCAACCTGGAGGTGCAAGAGATTGAACTTGAGCCCATGTGCTCTGCTATGAAGCTATGACCCTTGTTCCCCATATGGGAGCAAAAGACCCTACGTTTTGTAGAACCCATTTATTTAAAAACCTTTATATCTCACTTTTCAATTAAAGCAAATAACTTATCAAAGGTGCACTCCAATTAAAACAGACCGCTCCCAAACCCCACCAAAATAAAACCATCAGCAAATTAAAAACAGCAAATTGATAAAACAGCAGAAAACAACAGTATAATGATTAGAAAACCATATTGCCATGGGCATTCAGCAAAAAGCATCAGCAAGCATTAAATAAAATAGGATTAAGCTCAACCATTTGCAGATACATTGTCACCATGGCTGTCCCTAGTCCAAAAAAAAAGTTGTTGGTGGTATCATCATCATCATCATTAAAAGAAGTCATCAAAGCAATGTGGAAGCATTTAAAAACACATAACTATGATACAAGAATATTAAATACTGGAAGACACGTTCTATAGCTTGGCTATGTTTGCTACAGTAAAAAGTCTTCTCCCTAGTTGAATATAAGGAAAATATAAGGAAACCCTTCATTGCAATAAGATCTGTACAACAGTGGAATCATCTACCTACAGAGGTTGTGGGTTTTCCATCTCTGGAAGTTTTTGAGAAGACGCTAGGCAGCCTCCTGTCATGGATGGTTTATTTGGTTTTATTATTATTATTATTATTATTATTATTATTATTATTATTATTATTATTATTTATATAGCACCATCAATGTACATGGTGCTGTACAGATTACACAGTAAATAGCGAGACCCTGCCGCATAGGCTTACAATCTAATAAAGTTGTAGTAAACAATAAGGAGGGAAAGAGAATGCAAACAGGCACAGGGAAGTGTAAACAGGCACCGGGTAGGGTGAAGCTAACAGTATAGAGTCAGAACAAACTCAATATTTAAAAGCTATAGGGAACAGAAAGGTTTTTTTGCTGAGTTTTGAAAGCTGTGATTGAGTTTGTAGTTCTCAAGTGTTCTGGAAGAGCGTTCCAGGCGTAAGGGGCAGCAGAAGAAAAAGGACGAAGCCGAGTAAAGGAAGTAGAGGTCCTTGGGCAGGGGAGAAGCATGGCATCAGAGGAGCGGAGAGCACGAGCGGGGCAATAGTGTGAGATGAGAGAGGAGAGATAGGCAGGAGCTAGGCCGTGAAAAGCTTTGAAGGTCAACAGGAGAAGTTTGTATTGGATTCTGGAGTGAATTGGAAGCCAATGAAGAGATTTCAAAAGTGGAGTGACATGGTCAGAGCGGCGGGCCAAGAAGATGATCTTAGCGGCAGAGTGGTGGACAGAGACCAGCGGACTGATGTGAGACGAAGGAAGGCCAGAGAGAAGAAGGTTGCAGTAGTCCAACCGAGAGATAACCAGTGCGTGAACGAGAGTCTTGGCAGAAGAGACAGACAAAAATGGTCGAATCCTGGCAATATTATACAGGAAGAAACGACAGGATTTAGCTACTGCCTCGATATGAGGAATAAAGGAGAGCGAGGAATCAAATATAAAGCCAAGACTACGAGCTTCCTTGACCGGAGTAAGCGTGACATCGTTGACAGTAAGAGAGAATGAGAGGAGAGGGGAAGGTTTAGGAGGAAAAACAAGCAGTTCGGTTTTTGCCAGTGGGTTGGATTAGATGATCCTTGTCATCCCTTCCAACTCCATAATTTTATGATTCTATGGTTGCCACCAGCTCCTAAGGTGGAGGCACATAAGAGATGGAACTCCAAAGTTGATCTCAAAGGTAAGAGAACTAGCAACGTTGGGCCCAAAAGCAAACTGAAGTGCACTTACTCTGGAATTGATATGGTATCCTCACTCTACATGATATTTTCCCCCTGTACGAACAAAACTCTGTGATACTTTACTTTTTCTCAGTGATCCCCTTCAAAGAAGAATAGCTGAACCTAGAATAGTTTAAAAGAGCAATTCCGTGGATAAAAAGATTTATCCCTGACAGATCTGCTGAAGTGCATTTCAGTAATAAAACTGTGTGGGAGTGAAAGAGAAATGAACATTCCTAGAGATGTAATGTTAATATGACCAGGATATCTAGGACCATTGGATTCTTCTTCTCTTGATAACGCTGAGAATCTCTCCAGTGATTTATTTCCCATCATTTCACGGACTCCATGCCTGCTTCTCTAAATGGAAGATTTAGAGAGCATTTAAACAGATAAACTCCACAAAACCCACAACGATTAGTTCAGGATTCAGTGAGCAGAAACTGATAGTTTAACAAGGACTTCCGAAGCCGGAGTTAGAGTCAAAGTAGTTTCGAGCGCTTTCGATGTGGAGCTCCAGCTTTTAGGTGCAAATTGAGGCAGTTGCTTCACAAGACTCGGTCGTTACCTTTTGCTAATTTCACCCTCAAGTCTACCCGATAATTTATTAAGCTGCTAAACTCATTTCACAGCCAAGCAGAGTACTTTTACATGTATTTAATCTTTATGCAAATGTGGATTTCCCATTCAAATTGGAAAGGCTTCATTCATGGTTATGGGGTATCAGTAAAACAAAGAGACTGATTAATATTGTTAATCATTATAAAAATATTGATGTATTCTGCCTTTCTGGCCTGAAAACGATTCTCCAAGGTAGTTAAATAAAACCAGACTATTTCGCCCTTTCTACTATTCTAAAGACTGTGTGGATCATAACAAACTGTGGCAAGTTCTTGGTGGTATGGGGATACCAAGTCATCTTGTCTGCCTCCTGAGGAATCTGTATAACGAACAAGTAGCAACGGTAAGAACAGACCATGGAACAACGGACTGGTTTAAGATTGGGAAAGGAGTACGGCAGGGCTGTATACTCTCACCTTACCTATTCAACTTGTATGCAGAACACATCATGCGACATGCTGGGCTTGACGAATCCAAGGCTGGAGTTAAAATCGCAGGAAGAAACATTAACAACCTCAGATATGCAGATGACACCACTTTGATGGCTGAAAGCGAGGAGGAGCTGAGGAGCCTTATGAAAAAGGTGAAAGAAGAAAGTGCAAAAGCTGGGTTGCAGTTGAACCTCAAAAAAGCCAAGATTATGGCAACCAGCTTGATTGATAACTGGCAAATAGAGGGAGAAAACGTGGAGGCAGTGACAGACTTTGTATTCCTGGGCGCAAAGATTACTGCAGACGCTGACTGCAGCCAGGAAATCAGAAGACGTTTACTTCTTGGAAGGAGAGCAATGACAAATCTTAATAAAATAGTTAAGAGCAGAGACACCACACTGACAACAAAGGTCCGCATAGTTAAAGCAGTGGTATTCCCCGTAGTAACCTATGGCTGCGAGAGCTGGACCATAAGGAAAGCTGAGCGAAGGAAGATAGATGCTTTTGAACTGTGGTGTTGGAGGAAAATCCTGAGAGTGCCTTGGACTGCAAGAAGATCCAACCAGTCCATATTCCAGGAAATAAAGTCAGACTGCTCGCTTGAGGGAATGGTACTAAAGGCAAAACTGAAGTACTTTGGCCACATAATGAGAAGACAGGATACCCTGGAAAAGAGGCTGATGCTAGGGAAAGTGGAAGGCAAAAGGAAGAGGGGCCGACCAAGGGCAAGATGGAGGGATGATATTCTGGAGGTGACAGACTTGACCTTGGGGGAGCTAGGGGTGGCGACGGCCGACAGAAAGCTCTGGCGTGGGCTGGTCCATGAAGTCATGAAGAGTCGGAAACGACTGAACGAATAAACAACAACAACAACAACAACCTAAGGGTGTAGAGGGAGGGAGGAACAGAGGGAGGGGAGAGGATCGTGGATTAACCTGCTCCCACGCTCTTTCCTGGGCATCCAAATAGAAGTGTGATGTCCCAGAAGAGAAGAGCGATGTCATGCCCGTCACGCCCCCCATTTTTATTTTTTTGAAAAAAGGCAGGATCTGGGTGCGCAATTATGTTCCAGGGAAATGTGAGTACAAAAAAAAAGCCCTGTCCCCACTTTCCCCCCCCCCTCGACGTCGCTGGACTCCTCCCTGGCCCAGCTTTTTCCCTCTGCTGACCCTCGCTACTCACGGGAAGGAGGGAAGAAGCTGGGATGGGCCCACACCATCTGTGGTCCTCGGGATTGTCCCAGGACCACAGGAAAAATTGGGATAACAGGGGAAGCAGTTATCCTGGGAAAATAAAGGGGTCATCCCCGCCTGGTCCTGGGATCCTCTGTCCATCATTTGGATGCACAGGGATGACCCAGGGATGACCCCGGGGAAAATTCACAGTGTAAAAAGGGCCTGTGTCTCCTTACACCAGCATTGTCTACTCTGGCTTATAGCAGCTCCCTAGGGTTTCAGAGAGAAGGATTTTCCCATCACCTGCTACCTGGTTCTTCTAACTGGAGATATGGCAGTGGGGGTGGATGGCTGCCAAATGCTTGTCGGACCAAGCTGAGCCTCAGAAGAAGCACATAAGGCCCGACAAGTGGGGGCGGATCCCAGCTGTGACGATGGGGTGAGTGTCTGACGAGTCGGACATTGGTGCGTTTGCCCACACCTATTCTGAGTAGTAGATCTAGCCCTTCAATCATCTTGGTGCAACGGAGTGCTCACCAACCGTCTTAGTTGTATCTATTACTTTCTTGCACAGGTCTTGTAACCAGCGAAACTCCTTATTTGCGAGGTACCACCCAGAAGTAATTGTTATGAGACATCCAAGACAAACAATGAGGAGGAGACAAAAAGACCCCAGGGGCAAGCTAAAAGGTTCCTACTTGACCCTTCTGTGACTGGTTACTCTTGCACTGCAACACAAGCAAGCCTTAAAACTGAAAGAAATATTTACAGATAGTCAATATCTGCCGAATGTTCCACTTTTGAGATTTGGGTGTTTTGAAACTGAAAGCATGCCTCAAAATTCAACGTTTCAATGATTTATATATCAATTATGATATATCATTCCCAGCGAGCCTCCAGGTAAGGTCACATGTTAAAACCCAGGGACTTGAAACCTTGTACATCAGCTATCAGAGCCCTTGTGTAGTGTCCATGAATCAGAAAGTCCCCTCTTCAATTCTTGCTCCTGTCACCAACTCAGGAGATGCTCTTCTTGGCCAATAATTCTCTCTTAAAACAGAAAAAACTATCAGGCATCAATATTCCCAGAAGATAAGTATGAGAAAAATTGTTAGCATCAAATTTATTTCATCTCTAAGCAAGATGCAATTTCCATAATCAGTGCATATACGACTCATTGTTGCCCACTGCCAGGCCCAATTCACTGTTGCCCATTACACCCACACTCAGTTTAATTACACATCATGTTCTCCATTCAAAAGCACAGCCAGCAGCATCATGCAGCATTGCTGGGCGCTGTATGCATAAATCGGCCTAAGGTGTGCAGTAGCTTGTGCTTTCAGCTGCCACTTTCATCCCCGCTGACCTGAAAATAGTATTTGCAAACCTGCTCCTTCTCTGGGTCCTTTATTTATTTATTTATTTATTTATTACATTTTTATACCGCCCAATAGCCGAAGGTCTCTGGGTGGTTCACAAAAATTAAAACCATAATAAAACAACCAACAGGTTAAAAGCACAAATACAAAATACAGTATCGAAAGCACAACCAGGATAAAACCACGCAGCAAAATTGATATAAGATTAAAATACAGAGTTAGAACAGTAAAGTAATAACGGCCGGGGAAGGCAACAGCAAACCACCCCGCTATAAGGCCTGCCAAGAAAACGTCAGCGAAAGCTGGCGTCCCTCCAAGAGTCAGTAATGACTGAGAGAATAAAAAGGCCTTCAGCTGGCTATGAAAAGAGTACAGCATAGGCACCAGGCAGACCTCTCTGGGGAGCTCATTCCACAGCCGGGGTGCCACAGCAGAGAAAGCTGTGTATCTGTAAATGTGAAGGTGTGAGTTTTCCTATGGGAGTGGAACCCCCCATAAGGATGGGTGAATTCCCCTGTGTTGCTTGTGTTGCCTGCTCTTAGCACTGTGTGAACTTCTCAGCAGCTTATTGACTGTCCGATGAGACTTCAGGGGGCCATCCCTTTGTCTTTGGACAAAGCGGTGGGTGGCCCCTTCCAGGAAGGGGATGTTCAGTAAAGGAGCCCTTAATGCAACATTGCCTTACTGGAAGAGGCCAAGCCGCCACTGGCAGCCACTGGCATCCCTGTCGCCATGCACCAAACACTCGTCCTTCTCCTTGCAAGGAGGAAAGGAGGAGTATTTGGTACATGGTGGCAGTGACTCCTGTCCCCACTGGCTCTCAAGCCCTTGTGATCCCCTTCCTTACAAAGAAGGAGAGACCACATGGCTTGACAGCCGGAGGGGGCAGGGGTCGCCATCGCCATGTGCCTTGAAGAAAGAACAAGCATTTGGCGTGTGGCACCGGCAACGCCTGCCCTTGCTGGCTGTCAAGGCCTCATCGTGGTCAAGGAAGGAGATTGGATTTGTGAGGACTTGACAGCTGGTGGGGGTGACAGTGAGGCACACTGCTTCCAGGTGCTCACCGAGCCCCGGGGCAGGCAAGCTCAGTGACCAGGTCTGTCAGTGCCCTGTGGCTCAGCTACTGTGGGAAACAGGCAGGGATGTAGTGGTTAGTGACCTAAATGCATCCTCAAGGAGACTCCAGAAGTTCAGACTCCTGTGTTGATCCATATCAACAAAGCAGTTCAAGCCGTTTTCATCTCTACCAGGACCAGAACTTTTGTAGAGCGAATGGGTCTTCACTGCTCATTCAAGTCCAAGGGGCTGTCTTGATGGTGTTGCATTGGTGTCACGTGTGCCACGACACAGGCTCTTTACAACAGGCCTGTCCGCGGACACTCCCTGCTCAAGCTAAGCACCACCAATTTATGAGCCTGAGGTGAGGGACAAACACCACCTTTCTACAAACTGTGGAGTAACTGTGGAGGAATAATTTCAGAAATAAAATGATGCACTGTGAATTATATGTGCTGATGGTGAATTAATGTCAGAACGGGTGTTATATGTATATATCTGCAGATGATAAATGCCAAGGAGACACGTGGGATTTTTGTGGTAGTAAAACAAACTGAATAAAAATTTATTTCGATGTTCACAAACTTTGTTTCATAATAAAACTTTTCAGACCCTTGTTAAAACCTCTCATCCAATCCTTTCTCTCTTCTCATACATGCTTTCCTTTCTCTCACACCTTCACTCTTGAACTTTCTTTATTATCAGGATTGTTTAATACACACCAACGGACTATCTGCACACTACACTCAAAAGACAACCCTCTCTACCCTGATCCTCTAATTCTCCCCTCGAACCAAAGTACTTCAAAAACACACCCATCCTATCCCCTTAGTCATTCCCTTATATATCCTCCTCCTCCCTCCTAAGATATGCAATCTCCACCCACTCAGGTCAACATTCTAAACACAGTAGACTTACAAATCCTAGACATACATTAGGGAACTGACTTGTGGGGTGTAACGCCACACCACGTCCCCCCAAACCCTGCACTTCTCCTCCTCTGGGTTTGTGCTGGGTAATCCCGTGCCAAGGAGTGAGCGTGGGGTTTACTGCCACCCCATCCCTCCCTGGCTTCCCCCCTTAGCCCCTGTAAAACACAAAAGGCTCTTTTTCAAAAAGGAAACCTTTCTCCCCGCACCAGAGGTAGTGGGGGAAATTCCAGCAGCCATTTGGCTTTCTGCCCCACCCCTTCCCCCTCACCTGGCTTTTGGTGACCTATAAGAGGTCACCTTCCACCCAGGAACACCCCCGGAGTGGCTCTGAGTGGGGACAGACTGGCAGAAGAGCCAGGCTGACCTCGCTCAGGCTGGAAAAGTCAGGGTGAGTACCTGACTTTCCAGCCGCGCATCTTCGCCTCAGGATGGCTTCGAATCTGTGGCTGCATCACCTAACCGATGCCACACCGATTCGGAGCCACCTCAGGGCATAAAAGATGTCAGGACAGCCCCCAAGTCACCCCAAAATACTTTGCATTCTAAAAAGGATAGATATATTGGTTTTGGGAAAAATTATTGCTCTCCAGCTACTGTAAGAATTGCCATTGAGGTCGGAGGGAGCAGGGGATTCTGAGGGCTTGCAGTGATCATATCACTGACCCTGCGAATCAAAAAGTTCCATTTCTGTGTCCCGGTGAGCCTTGGCTCCACTATACCACTGGAAATAGAATGCCGGCCTAGAAAGACTTTTGGTCTGACTCCATCATGGCTCTTCTTACGTTCTTATGTGTTCCTCCTTTAAAAATGGGAAGACGTAGTTCTCCAGATATTCCCTTTGAATTAAACTCACTGACCCATGAAGTGTTTACTGTTTTATGGTAAGCAAACAGCCATCTGGCCCGAATTAATGATGAACAAGGGAGTTTAAGCAAAGCAATACTTCATGCAATGTTATTTTATGGCGGGCTTATCATAAGCATTACACGCTTGGGGAAACAGTTGATGCTGAACCATCAAGTGAAAGCGTCCCATTACTGGGAGATGCCCCTGGCACAGACTTCACAAGCTATTCTGTGGGGTCCAAGTTGTTTATTCATCAGGATGCCAAGCAGGAAGTCCTGGGCAGGATCCAAAGAGCTGCAGATGGAGTATCTGTCTGTGCAAAAGAAGTTCTACTCATCCTCTTGGCCTCCTGAGATCACCTTCAGCATTACAGCTTTTCCTGTTCTCCTTAAAGCTACTCTAGGAAAAATGTATATATCAAAAGTCCCTCTAATATAGTACAAAAAATGAACTTGGAACAAGAAAAAAAATGGATAACCCATTTTATGGATTATATGGAGAATCTGGTGAAATTTCCTCTTCATCACAACAGTTAAAGCTGCAGGTGCCCTTCCCTCTTTTGTATCTGGTCACAGTATAGCTGCAGTATAGCTCCTGCAGCTTTAACTGTTGTGATGAAGAGGAAATTTCACCAGGTGCTGCATGCGTACAAATGACACCTGCTGATACTCCCTTTTCTATGCAACTGTTGAAGATACAGGAGCCCTGTCCTCCTTTTCATATGGTCACCCTCCATTTCTGTGGGCAATTGGGAGGGGGGCTTTGGAGCGCTGAAAAGTCCATTCAACCAACTAACAAGTCCCTCGAGGAGGAGAACTGCCCCACCCTCCCCTTTTATCAACACAACTCCATTAGCACACACACACCCAACAAAGGAAAAAGCGAGAGGGGAAAATAATCCAGACTTTCCCCACACCAAAATAAAACGCAAGGAGGGGGGGAAGGGGCAAGATGAGTGCAGGACAGGGATGACATCATGTGAGTACTACACTGCAAAACCACATACCATGAATGGCGAGTGTGTAATAAATCGCTGGTGTGATGGAGCTCAGATTCTCACCGCTTGTCTCATGCCCGGTACTTGTTTGTGATTGCAATCTCTGCTTGCTCTGTGCAAATGGGGAAACTGCAATCTGTGCATTTGTTTCCCATTGATTAATGTGTGCGTGTACACTTCTCCCCCCCCCCCCCGAAGTAAATATTTTGATGTGCGTTTTTCAAATGTACACCTGCTCTCGAGCACTTTTTCCTCCTTCTTTTGGTCCATAAATCGTACTGAAAGCTGGGATTGCGTTTGAGTCCGGATTTGGTTTGGTAAGTGTGAACTGGGTAAATCCTGAGCAAAAATGTACTGAAACAAATTCCTCATACATCCCTAGTAGGGTGACCCTATGGAAAGGAGGACAGGGCTCCTGTATCTTTAACAGTTGTATTGAAAAGGGAATTTCAGCAGGGGTCATTTGTATATATATGAAGAACCCGGTGAAATTCCCTCTTCATCACCACAGTTAAAGCTGCAGGTGCCCTGCCCTCTTTTAAATCTGGTCACTCTAGTATAGCTCCTGCAGCTTTAACTGCTGAAATTCCCTTTTCTATACAACAATTAAAGATACAGGAGCCCTGTCCTCCTTTTCATATGGTCACCCTAATCCCTAGTCCCAGGTCATACACAGGCCTGCTCTAAAGTCAACTGGGCATTCTATTCTCTAGCATTAGTCTCTTCACTCATCACAACAGTTAAAGCTGCAGGAGCTATGCTAGAGTAACCAGATTTAAAAGAGGGCAGGGCTCTTCATCACAAGAGTTAAAGCTGCAGGTGCCCTGCCCTCTTTTAAATCTGGTCACTCTAGTATAGTTCCTGCAGCTTTAACTGCTGAAATTCCCTTTTCTATACAACAATTAAAGATACAGGAGCCCTGTCCTCCTTTTCATATGGTCACCCTAATCCCTAGTCCCAGGTCATACACAGGCCTGCTCTAAAGTCAACTGGGCGTTCTATTCTCTAGCATTAGTCTCTTCACTCATCACAACAGTTAAAGCTGCAGGAGCTATGCTAGAGTAACCAGATTTAAAAGAGGGCAGGGCTCTTCATCACAAGAGTTAAAGCTGCAGGTGCCCTGCCCTCTTTTAAATCTGGTCACTCTAGTATAGTTCCTGCAGCTTTAACTGCTGAAATTCCCTTTTCTATACAACAATTAAAGATACAGGAGCCCTGTCCTCCTTTTCATATGGTCACTCTAATCCCTAGTCCCAGGTCATACACAGGCCTGCTCTAAAGTCAACTGGGCATTCTATTCTCTAGCATTAGTCTCTTCACTCATCACAACAGTTAAAGCTGCAGGAGCTATGCTAGAGTAACCAGATTTAAAAGAGGGCAGGGCTCTTCATCACAAGAGTGAAAGCTGCAGGTGCCCTGCCCTCTTTAAATCTTGTCACTCTAGTATAGCTCCTACAGCTTTAACTGTTGCGATGAAGAGGGAATTTCACCAGGTTCCCCATATATACAAATGACACCTGCTGAAATTCCCTTTTCAATACAACTGTTAAAGATTCAGGAGCCCTGTCCTCTTTTCCATATGGTCACCCTACATTCACCTCCTCCTGTGGTGATCTCAGCTCCACCTCTCAGTTTTCCCGGAATGTCCCTGAATGCTTTTGTTGCGTGTTTTCCGGCTCTCTCATGTCCATTCCGAAGAATGTGTGAGGTCATTGCTGTTCACTGTGAGTTCCAGGCTCAGCAAACAGCCAATCATCTGTGAGGGGTGTGTGCACGGGTATCAGTGTGTTTTACCACCAAGTGGTTGGTTTTTTGTTTTGTTTTTAAAAAGTGCAAACATATCTCTGTCCAGGAGTGCATATTCAACAGAGTTCTTATCCCCCCATGTGTTGCTGCACATCTGCGCTCCTGCACGTCCCTTACGAGTCATTAAAAAAGACTCTGCCCCATAGCCATTTGCCTAGCCCAGCCCACTTCTGCCTATACACATGCAATAGTGCCATAAAGGGCACTCTTGTAATTGTGGTAAAGAGCAGTCGTGTGTGCCCCGTGAGAGGCAATCGCAGAAGCAGGGAACATTCAGGGACATCCCTCTTCCGTAGTGAAAGGGATGCAAGTGTAGATTAGCCCAGAGTCTTCAAGCAACTCCATAAAACAACTCGTGCATGTCATACTGAACCTGCAAAGGAGGCGAACAGTGGGCTCCTTCTGTTTAAAATTCATTGGTGAGAAGAAGAATGGGTGAGTTTTAAAAGAGTCACCGGTCTCCCTAATGGCATTTTAATTTTTTGTCCAAATTGGACTGCCATAAAATGCGTGAGTGTTAAGTTCTTTGGACAAGCCTCACAAATTTTTCATTCTGGCTTTCTCTGCTTCTTTAACGATAACAGCCTGAGAGAGAGTGAGAGTGAGAAACTGACTCTCTTTCAGACAGATTTAATTTAACAATAGGATGCAGGCCATGGCTATAATAGAAGGGGAGGATGCAATCTTGACCAGGGTTGAAATCAGTAGGCACTGCCAATATTAGTACTAGTACTAGGAATTTGTGCTATTCTCGGTGTCTCATCAAGGGTTGAATGAATGTTTTAAAGTTGTTATAGTGGTTTTAAAATGTATGTATAATGGGCAGAGTCCAACACAGCTGCTCTGCTTACACAATTTTTTTTTAAAAATTATTTGTTAAAACATTTATATCTTGCCCTATATCACTGGGATCTCAGGACGGCATACAGATAAAATCAGAATACTGTAAACATAAATAATATATACAGCTTTAAAAGTTTTAAATTGACATAGCGCCAGCAGAACAACTTCTAGTGCTATGCCAATAGCATAAATTGGCATGGCACATTTTCTGGAGAAACTTATCATGCTTGCTTATGCTATGGGTCTAGACCTGAAGGTCACTTAAATGGTGCAGCAGTGTTGGACTAATGCACTTCAACGTTTTCACTAATAGGAGTATTTTTGTGTGCCCTTTGCCCTAACACAGACAGTTTTATATACATAAACTTGCCCCGGCTGCTATTCACAGGCCCATACCAAGATGAGAATAGGGATAAAAGAGAAAGTTGTTCAGTTTGCAATGTAATGTGAATTTACCCAGAAAAGATGGAGAAATCCTCAATGGATTCAAATAAGTTCAGACTCCTATAAATCCACCCTGTGGATTCCACAGCAAGCCAACTTTTTCCATGTCATGCAGATTCCACAGACCCACACACTATTCCCCCCCCCTAACTTTTGGGATGGATTTGTGCACCTTTGCACTTTCACTAATGGACATTGATGGTAGTGTACAGTTGTGCAAGTGAAATGAAATTCTTATGCATTTATTTATTTATTTATTTATTACACTTATATATCACCCCCATAGCCAGGGCTCTTTGGGCGGTTTACAGAAATTCTAAAATTAAGATAAAAACGAATATACAAAATTTAAAATTCTAAAACACAGAACATACACACATAAAGCATTAAAAGCCGTTAAAAAACTAAACATGTGGGTAATTAAGATGTGCCGCTATATGCCTGGGCAAAGTGGAATTCTTAACCTGGCGCCGGAAAGATAGCAGCGTTGGCGCCAGGCGAGCCTCATCAGGGAGATCGTTCCAAAGTCTGAGGGCCACCACCAAAAAGGCCCTGTCCCTCATTGCCACACTCCGAGCCTCTCTTGGAGTAGGCACCTGGAGGAGGACCTTAGATGTTGAACGTAGTGACGTATGCATCCCTAAAATGGAATGAAAGATGCCTGACAATCTGTAAAACACAGAGTGGATTTAACAAAATCTGTACATCTCTGAACGTACCTAATTTTGAACTTTTGAACCAAGATGCAAACTGAAACTCAGGCCTTAGCTAGACCAGGCGAAATCCCAGGGCAAACCCCAGGCTCATTCCGATGCATCCACATGACGCACAGGGGATCCTGAGATCAAGGAGAGATGATCCTTCCCTTGCCCTGGGATCTCACCCTCCACTTTGGGTCCGCTTTTCCCACGGTCCCGGGCTAAGTCCGAGACCACAGAACGTGTGGCCCGTTGCCACAGCTTGACCCAGCTCCACGCGATTACTCACGCGGAGCCAGGAGCCGCTTAATTTTAACTAAGCTAAAATTATAAAAAACCTTGCCTTTGCGCACGACCATTCGTGCGCTCCATCTTCTTTAAAAAAAATGGTGGGCATGACGCCTCTCCTCCTGAGGTTGTCACGCCTTACGTGTAAACGGAGGAGGGATCTTGTGTTAATCAAAACACGAGATCTTCCGTCCACCGTCATGGGATAGAAGGTAGGTCTAGCTAAGGCCTCAGTAATATTTTGAAATGTTAACTTCTCCAAATTTGGGGATGCTCTGGCGGCATGCCTTGATTGTAGCTAATTGTAAGTGTGTGTGTGTGTGTGTGTTTTACACTGCATTGTGGAAGAGGAAGAAAAACCTGAACACACATTCAAAAAGCAAGTGGGACATTTTGAGCAGCATCAGGCAGGGGGAAATCGTGTTTCCCTTCCAGCACTTTTCTTTCCCACAATAGGGATGAGCAGCTTCGTCTTTCTTCACCTGGGGAAGAGGAAGCAAGTAACAACCACATGGCCCATTCAATAGGCGTTTTTATCGCGCTGCTTTTCCTGCACACAGCAGGAAATGGTGGCAAGTTTCACTTCAACCCACAAAATCGGATTTTCCGGGTCTTATTTTGTCACGGAAAAAAGAGCAGAAGGAGCGAGAGACGCCTGGGAGGCAGACGTCATTGTCAAAAGTACCTGCGAACATCCGTAAGTGGACAGTAACAAGTGTGCTACAAAACACTCATCCGATGACACTCTTTGAAAGTGAAATAAATTCCAGGTGGGTGGGTTTTATGGCAGTTGACCTAATAGACTGCTTAGACTCTGAAACACTTGTATTTTCTCATGCAAATCTACAGTAACATGGATTATTAGCCAAAAGAACTCTATGGAATCCTTTAGGTGTTGCTAAAATCTGTCGTGTCATTGAGTATTTAGGCACTCTTTCCCACATACATCAATGTATAAATAGCCTGTGAAAGCTTCAGTAGATTAATTGCTATATATTGTGTCATGGTGTGTGTCATTTTGCCCTATAGACCATATTGTTTCATTCTGTAGATTTTTTTTGTATAAAAAAGCAAGATATACTTGCAGAAAAATAGTTATCTAAACTAATTCATGCAGAGTTCCTTTATTGCTTGGGGATGTTTAGCTCATGAATTTGGGATCCTTTTTGGAGGCATGGGAACCATTTCAGGTTTGGACTAACAAGCGGGGTGTATTTGCATTTCTGGAATATTTCTAATCTGTTTGTGTTTAAAAACAAACAAAAAACAAAACTGCATTCTCACAAATAGGAATGGGGAAATTCATTGGCATTACATTTTCATGTCAACGTACCAAATTCACACTTCCTGAACCTACACAGGGACTGGAACGCAATGTTCCAGTGATACACTTTTCTGAACCTTGCGATGCAGTTTGCAAATGAAAACCCAAAATGTGTATAATAGTGTTGGGAAAATGAGAAACTGAGCAGAATTGAACTCGGCAGATTTGTCCATCCATGTTTAAAATTCAAACCACATGATGGCAAATGATCAATACACTTGTGATATTTAGAGCTTCGGCTATTGGGTAGTATAAAAATGTAATAAATAAATAAATAAAATAAATTAATAAATATTTTAAACTTTTTGTGCAAAATGGTCTTCTTTCTCACAAGGGAAAACCATAGACTTACACAGATTGAGGGGTCTTGGAAGTCAACTAGACTACCCCCTGCTCAACACTAAAAACTTGCAACTATTGCATCCCTGGTACATGGTTATTCAGAGCTCCATCAGATGAGTGCTTAATTGTACACTCATTACTGGGCCCTCACAGATCCTTCTCACAATGTCATCTACCTCCCGGTCGTCTCCCACCCCTTCTAGCATCTTCGCATGTTAAAAAAAAACAGCCCAGTAACTCTGACTTATTTTTAAAGATAGAAATTGCCCACTGTATGGGCCACAGGCAAGTTGATTACTTCCTCTTTCAAAAGAGGAAGTAATGCAGGACAAATGTGTGGGCGGAGAAGCAACAGTAAGAAAATGCAATTTCCCCCTGTGTGATGATGCTCTCAGACTCTGCATAAATACCTCCAGTGAAGGAGAGTCCCTCAGGTCCTGGGGCTGTCTATTCCACTGATGAACAGTTCTTATCATTAGGAAAGTTCTCTGAATATGTAGTCGAAGTCTGAATTTCTGCAGTTTCCACCTCTTGGTTCTAGACCTGCCCTCTAGAGCAACAGAGAACAACTCTGCCCCATCTTCTGTGTGACGGCCCTTCTGAGATTTGAAGACAACTATCATGTCTTCCCTTAATTTTATTTTCCCCAGGCTGAACAGACCCAGCTCTTTCAACTGTTCCTCAGTAGATTCACCAGACATATGTTATTATTATTATTATTTATTTATATAGCACCATCAATGTACATGGTGCTGTACAGAGTAAAACAGTAAATAGCAAGAAGCAAACACATTTTAATCCCATAATGGGAAACCAACTGATTTTTGCTAGGGAGCAGGGTAGATAAAAATCTATGATGATGATGTCATGGGAATTTTGGTTTTGTTTGGTACTTTGTTTTTTGTAAAGGCAAGGCTGGACCAAGACAGAGTGAAACAGAAAGGAACAACACTGGAAAGAAAAAGAGAAGACATCATTGCCCAGTCTTCATCTTCCCGTATTTTCATATTAAGGCTACAGTCCTATACCCACTTACCTGGGGGTAAGTCCCATTCAACTCAATGGAACTTGTGTATGAGGAAACATGTATAGGATTGAGCTGTTATCCTCAATCTGTCATGGGCAGTAGTCATAATAAAGACCCTATATGTGAATATTTTAAAGATATTCCCCCTATAGACAAAAAAGAAGACATAGTGAGACAAAGGGCTCATCTACACCAAGCAGGATATTCCATTATGAAAGTGGTATATAACAGGCAAGAGCCACACTACTGCTTTATAGTGGTACTGAAGTGCACTGACAACTGTTGGGGCACATGACACATCTGTGGATGTCTATGGGCTCATCTACACCAAGTAGGATATTCCACTATGAAAGCAGTATGAAAGCGGTATATGGTATGCGTCAATGGGCCCCAACAGTTGTCAGTGTACTTCAATACTGCTATAATACTGCTCTGATGCCATGTTTCTCGCCTGCCCAAGGGCCTCTACTTCCCTTGCTCGGCTTCGTCCATTCTCTTCTGCTGCCCCTTACGCCTGGAATGCTCTTCCAGAACATTTGAGAACTACAAGTTCAACCGCAGCTTTTAAAGCTCAACTAAAAACTTTTATTTTTCCTAAAGCTTTTAAAACTTGATGTTGTGCAGACTTCTGTTACTTTCTACTGTTAGTTTTACCCTACCCTGTGCCTGCTTACCCTACCCTGTACCTGTTTGCATTCTCTTCCCCTCCTTATTGTTTTACTATGATTTTATTAGATTGTAAGCCTATGCGGCGGGGTCTTGCTATTTACTGTTTTACTCTGTACAGCACCATGTACACTGATGGTGCTATATAAATAAATAAATTAATAATAATAATAATAATAATAATAATAATAATAATAATAATAATAATAATAATAATAGCAGTAGTGTGGCTCCTGCCTTTTATATACCACTTTCATAGTGGAATATCCTGCTTGGTGTAGATGAGCCCACAGACATCCAAAGCCAATTTGTAGGGATGAAAGTGTAAATAATACTCTATTTAGTTGCAAATTAACATGGCTTAGGGATCAGATTTTCAGGAAATACATGACAAAGTTTTAATGGGAAATGTGATTTAAACCAGTGATTTAAATCAACATTTTTCTTCCTGATTTAAATCATGATTTCCAAGCATTCATTTCAGGCCTTAGCTAAACCTAAGGTTTATCCCAGGATCGTTCCAGGGTCATCCCTGTTTGTGTAAATGACACACAGGATATCCCAGGAGCAGGCAGGGACGACCCCGGGATGATCCTGGGATAAACCTTAGGTCTAGCTAAGGCATCAGTCTCCTTGATTTAAATTAATCCATCCTGACAGTGAGACACACCTTCGACATTAAGTGCTTGAAGACTATGAATCCCATGATGCAGTGTCACCAAGATCAGGAGAATTTCACTGAAGTGAGCAATTGACAATGCTGAAACGATGGCACTGCTCACGGAATGGGCTAAGGGAGTGTTGTTATTGTTTTGAGAATGTCCATTTCTCAGACCAAGGAGTAACATTGGTCCATGGCCCACAGCTTTCAGTCGTGTGCCCATTTTCAGATACATAGATTGGTAAATCAACATGCTTGGATTACTTTAGCTCTTCTGGTCTGAGGCTGTTGACAAATAAATGCTGCATACCTATATTTGCATCACAAAGGCCTAATTTATTTACTTATTTGGAACCAAGCAGGGACCTAAGTGCCTGGGAATGTTGACTTGGAGGACATCAATTAGCCATTAAAGGACACAATATTTGCCCCCTAAAATAATTAGTAGGTATGAAGAGATGAAGTTTTTAATGAAGCTAATTAATAAATTATGTCTATTCACCTCAGCCACCTTTTGCCCATCTTTGTATTCCAATTCTACTCACCTGCTTCATCAAGCCCAGTTTATATTCAGGAATGAATGTGATAATTGACTGTGCTGTAACCTCCTGTGATTGTTGACATATGTTAGAATGCCCGTTTAATTATTGAGCTACAAAGCTAATCTCGTGCCTGGGTTTCTCAAGAGCTGTTATAATGAAGGAGGGTAATGAGGTAAATCTCTCGTTTAATGTGAGGGTTTATTTATTTATTCACAATCTTTATATACCGCTCCCAATTCAAACAATTTCAGAGCGGTGGACAAATAAAATAAGAATAAGAATAGAATAAAAAACGCATTAAAAGTACATTTTTAAAAGAATTGTTTTTAAAAGAATTATTAAAAATAGTTCTGGCCCAAATTGGTATGACCTACTGTACAACGTCAGAGTCCCACTCCATCATGATACTAGATCTAAGCATTGGAGGCTGGTGCCTCCGAATTCTGTAAGTCTGTGAATCCATTCTGAGTTTGAGCAAGAACCAATTAGGTATCTATCTATTTATTTATTTTATTTACACTACAGCTTTACAGCAATATTGAAGTGCACTGACAACTGTTGGGGCCCATGACACATACAATATATTGCTTTCATACCACTTTCACAGTGTTATATCCTGCTAGGTTTAGCTGTGTCAATGGGCCCCAACAGTTGTCAGTGCACTTCAGTACCACTATAAAGCAGTAGTGTAAATCGTACAGTGCACTTCAATAGTGTAAATCCTGCAGTGCACTTCAATACCACTATAAAGCAGTAGAGTAAATCCTACAGTGCACTTCAATAGTGTAAATCCTGCACTGTACTTCAATACCACTATAAAGCAGTAGTGTAAATCCTGCACTGTACTTCAATACCACTATAAAGCAGTAGTGTAAATCCTGTAGTGCACTTCAGTACCACTATAAAGCAGTAGTGTAAATCCTGCAGTGTACTTCAATACCACTATAAAGCAGTAGTGTAAATCCTGCAGTGTACTTCAATACCACTATAAAGCAGTAGAGAAGATCCTGCAGTGTACTTCAATACCACTATAAAGCAGTAGTGTAAATCCTGCAGTGTACTTCAATACCACTATAAAGCAGTAGAGAAGATCCTGCAGTGTACTTCAATACCACTATAAAGCAGTAGTGTGGCTCCTGACTTTTATATACCACTTTCACAGTGGTATATAAAACCAGACCCTAAGGTCATCTTCAGGGGTCCTTCTCCGTGAGCCCCTGCCAAAGGAAGGGAGGCAGGTGGCTACCAGGAGGAGGGCCTTCTCTGCTGTGGCACCACGGCTGTGGAATGAGGTCCCTAAGGAGGTTCGCTTGGCACCTACATTATATGCCTTTAGATGCCAGGTGAAGACCTTTTTATTCTCCCAACATTTTAACAATCTATAAATTTTAAATAACATGGTTTTAAATTTGTAATTTTGCATTGCTGCTGTTTTTATCTGGTTGAGCTTTTATATTGTATTTTATATTATGGTTTTATACTGTTGTTTTATACTTTGAATGGTTTTAATTTTTGTGAACCTCCCAGAGAGCTCTGGCTATTGGGCGGTATAGAAATGTAATAAATAAATAAATAAATAAATATCCTGCTTGGTGTAGATGAGTCCTCAGTGGCCCTATATCACCAGTACGACAGCCTTCTCTGCTGTGGCACCCCGGCTGTGGAATGAGCTCCCTAAGGAGGTTCACCTGGCATCTACAGTACAGTCTTTCAGATGCCAGGTGAAGATGTTTTTATTCTCTCAGCATTTCAACAGTCTATAAAATTAATTTTAACTTTGCTATTTTAAATGTGTATTTTAAATTTGTATTTCTGCACTGCTGCTGGGTTTTTGTTTCCCCCCCCCTTCTTCTTCTTTCCTGGTTGTGCTTTTATATTGTATTTTATATCATGTTTTTATACTGTTTGTTTTATACTTCGAATGGTTTTAATTTTTGTGAACCGCCCAGGGAGCTTCGGTTATTAGGCGGTATGAAAATGCAATAAATAAATAATTCCATATGGAGTAGGGGGGGGGGGGAAACCCACACACACCAAAGAACTGTACACAACAGCCTATCAGTGGCTGGTAAAAATTGGTACTCAGGGCTCCTAAAGGAGTGACTGGATAATCCCACACAGGCTAAAGGGAGGGAGGAAGGGTGGGAGCCAAAGGGGGGTGATTGGCATATGGGCGGGTCCTGCTTTTATAGGCCTTGCCCCACCCAAACCTCATGCTGCATGCATTCTAAGCACACTTGCAGTATCTTTTCCTGGCAGATGGTTGTCCAGCTGCCTCTTGGATGCCTCTAGTGTGGGAGAGCCCACAACTTCCCTAGGTAACTGGTTCCATTGTCGTACTGCTCTAACAGTCAGGAAGTTTTTCCTGATGTCCAGCCAGAATCTGGCTTCCTTTAACTTGAGCCCGTTATTCCGTGTCCTGCACTCTGGGAGGATCGAGAAGAGATCCTGGCCCTCCTCTGTGTGACAACCTTTTAAGTATTTGAAGAGTGCTATCACTCCCCTCAATCTTCTCTTCTCCAGGCAAAACATGCCCAGTTCTTTCAGTCTCTCTTCATAGGGCTTTGTTTCCAGACCCCTGATCATCCTGGTTGCCCTCCTCTGAACACACTCCAGCTTGTCTGAGTCCTTCTTGAATTGTGGAGCCCAGAACTGGATGGAATAGTCAAGTTGATGTTTAACCAGTGTCAAATAGAGGGGAATCAGTATGTCATCTCATTTGGAAGCTGTACTTCTATTAATGCATCCCACCAGCTGCAAGGGGGTGAGGCCGGGGATTGGATCTCCGACTCCCCCTTCTGTGGTTGGAGCACTGTCTCCGAAGCTCTCCCAGGGGACCATAAGAGTGCTGAATAGATGAATATCATTTTTTATTAAATTCCCCTTAAGCCCTGATATTGGGCCTCCTGGACCTTTGCTTAGGCAGGCAGCTGGTGCTTTGTGCATTTGCCACTGAAGAAAAGTTCATCGTCGAAAACAAGCCCTTGAGTGCACCCTTACTATGCCACATGGGAATGAATGTCAACCATTCCCCCATATGGGAAAAAGTAAATTGCTATATTTGGTGGGGGGCACTACAGTGAGGGGCAAAATATGTCCTCCATCCTTGACATGGGTGTTTGCCTGATCCCCAACATAGTGGGACAGCATTGCACCTCAATGGGTCCTCGCTGTATGCAGTTCCCCCATGTGCTCACACACAGAGGAAGTTTATTTATTTATTTATTTATTATTATTATTTATATAGCACCATCAATGTACATGGTGCTGTACAGAGTAAAACAGTAAATAGCAAGACCCTGCCGCATAGGCTTACATTCTAATAAAATCACAACAAAACAATAAGGAGGGGAAGAGAATGCAAACAGGCACAGGGTAGGGTAAACAGGCACTGGGTAGGGTATTTATTTATTTATTATTTATTTATTTATTGCACTTATATACCGCTCCCATAGCCAGGGCTCTCTGGGCGGTTTACAAAACCGCCCAGAGTTGAGAGGCAAAGAGAGAGACAGAAAGAGAGCAAGCGCTTTCCCATCATAATAGAATGAGATCCTCAGTTCTTTGCTCCATCAGGACTGTACCAGATGCCACCTATCGAATCAGTGTACACTTTACAATATGTGTGTTAATTAAATGTTTCCAGCTGACTGAATGGTTTTGTTATAATCTCCACAGACATTTCAGCTCTGCATCCTTAATTGCCATGTCTCGGGTCAAGTGGATAATAATGCATTTTCTCTAGTGGAAGCAAAAGGGGGGAAATAGAACGAGGAGAGAAATTTTACCCCTCAGTTCTCACTGCTGCGCTCCGTATATATGTAGAAGCAGCAAAGCCCTGGCAATATGCTCCCCACATAATGAGGTAACTGTTCCATTCAAAGCTATTTGCCTCAAATTAAACGGACTCCTAAATTATTTTAATTTCTGTCTCTCCTAATTAGCACCATTTTGTGTCTGTTTCATTTGAGCACAGCGGTTGCACAGAATCAGTGCTTTCACCTTCAGGAAGCTGTTTGTTACATGCGAGGTCTTGAGGGACTTATTGCAATTACAATGGAATTGATTTTATGGCATAATTCTTCTCCAAGAACTCCCCCCCCCCAGCCCCCAAAACACACAAATACAAGCAAACTGGATCAAGTTTTCAAAAGTTTTTCTTTATCGCGGAAATATTTCAGAAAAGGTTTCTCCTCTAGGCATGGGCAAATATATTAAGCTCAGTTTCGCTCAGTCTCTCTCTCTCTCCCAATATAAACTTCATTCCATCCCAATTCCACACTGAATTGCAAAAGAAAGAAAGAAAATATTCCACACACAAAACAAAAATGTGGATCGAAAAGCATACAATCTGAATTTTTGTATGCATTTTTCAAAACGTTCAATTTTTTTTTCTGCACACTTTTGCAAATGTGCACCTTTTTTGTGTGCACGGGGGCGGAGGCGATTGTATCGCCAGCTTCATGGACTTAGCAGTTGTATACATTCGATCACTACAATATATGCTTTAAGCCCCATCCAGTGAATGAGGAACTATCAATCCATGTTAACGTGTTAATCCATGTTAATGCCCAATTCCAAAAGTGAATGTGAACAGGGGTATTTGAAAAACAACAACAACAAAGTTGCAAATTCCCGAACTTGCGATCTCATTCAAATAATCTGTACTTTGAAAAAGGTGCCCTTTAAAGGGTGCAATTTTTATTTTAAAAACAGCAACAACACACATTTTAATGATTCAGGGAGCAATCTTATGGACCCTTGGCAGAGTCTGGAGAGGCATAGGATAGTTCGGGTTCCTGCATCCGAGGTTGGAGAAAAAAACGTGGTTGAGGAGAGAGGAAAGGATGTGCAGCCATGGTAAGCTATATGGGGAACCCTGGAGGCTCAGATTTGGGGGGGCCAGATTTGGGTCCCCACACATTTTTTATATGGAGGAGTACTGATGCATGGCAGTGAAAGCTGTGTCATGTTGTTTGGCCGATTGTGTAATTCAGCCCTGAGACATACAATACGACTTCTAGAAGGGATAGATCAATGACATGCAAAGGCAGCAACCAGTAGGATAAGCAAGTATGAAAAAGGACAAGATGAATTTATGGGTAGGGGTGGAGGATCTTGGTGGCTGTTAGTAAAAACCTTTAAGTTCTACAAAGCAATGAATCTTAAATTGCTGATTAGATGAGTCTCAGATTATGAGGTTACCCGCCCTCTCCCATACAATTATTATTATAATTATTATTATTATTAGTAGTAGTAGTAGTAGTAGTAGTAGTAGTATACTGTTAGTTTTACCCTACCCTGTGCCTGCTTACCCTACCCTGTGCCTGTTGGCATTCTCTTCCCCTCCTTATTGTTTTACTATGAGTTTATTAGATTGTAAGCCTATGCGGCAGGGCCTTGCTATTTACTGTTTTACTCTGTACAGCACCATGTACATTTAAAACATACATTGCGGGGGGGGGGGGGGGAACAAAACCATAAACGTTTAAAATACACAACAAAATTATAAGACATTACCATAGATCAGCAGTTCTCAACCTGTGGGTCGGGACCCCTTTGGGGGTCGAATGACCCTTTCACAGGGGTCGCCTAAGACCATTGGAAAACACATATTTCCGATGGTCTTAGGAAACTGTATTGACTGAACGATGTCATGTATCATCTTTTGTATTAAAGCTATTGTTATGTATTATTTTCAATAGCAAACCATCCCATGACAATGGATCGTGTAGAGAAGAACGAAAATAATTTTATGGTTGGGGGTCACCACAACATGAGGAACTGTATTAAAGGGTTGCGGCATTAGGAAGGTTGGGAACCACTGCCATAGATGGAGGGCCAGATTATTCTCCAAAGGCCTGCTGGAACAAAAAAGCCTTAGCCTGCTTCCGAAAGCCCATCAAGGAGGGAGCCAAACTCAGAGCCAAACTCAGCAGGTCGAAATGAAACCAAATTAACATCATGCCATACAGATGTTGGCATGCACCCAGATGTTGAGCTGCCAACCCATCGGATACTTCTGCACATGGGTCTCTCTTGCTGGATCACAGTGAATATAAGAACATTTGTATTTCATGTTTCCTCTCTTTGTGCCAGGCTCTGGGATAAGACTGTAAGATCGTGAAAATAATTGGCTTCTTCTGAGCCTTGGAGACTTTCAAGACCCTGAGAACAGAATATTTCTGCAGAAATACTGATTTTCCTTTTTACCCACCAAGCCTGATTCATGTGTAGATAGAATCCTTCTGCTTCATCCTCAGCCTATGTTTCCTGCATCATTTATTTAGCACATCTCTGCCTTAGGGTTACTATCTTTTTTTCCCAACAGATGGAAATTATATATTATTATAGATATGGCACCCAACAGCTGTGATCATATCAGGCTCTGTTGTGCCTGGTTTAGGTCGGAAATATGGGATTTTCATGTGCTGCTCAGTAAGTTAAAAGAAAAAATTGGACAAATTCCTAAAATTTGAATATTAAGTTGAACTCAGCCCATCTAGCTAGAAATGCCTTACCCCATGCCTGGCTGGCTTGGGCATGGGGAGGCCATTGTGGGTGGGAGAGGAGGATGCAATGGATGCATTGGATGGGTGGGTGGGAGAGATGAGAGTTACCTTTGAGGCCAACTTTGACACCAACTCACCTTGGAGTTTTGCAGCAATTGGGGGTGGTGATGAGGGAAGCCCCCCCCTTACCCAAATGGGCTCCCCTCAACAGGATCCCCTCAACAGGCTCCACTCAACTGGCACTGAACATTTCACCTGATTTATGGCAAGGCAGGATGCTGGACTAGACAGAATGCCCACTCAGGTGGTCCCCCTTTGCAGATCTTTCAATAAAGGTGCCCCAAATTTAAATTCCATACCTGTGTCTCATCTTATTTCCTCCCCCCTCACTTGTTGTTGTTGTTGATTACATGTATATACTACCCCATAGCTGAAGCCGTGTGCCCAGTTTACAGAGATCACCCCCAAAGTGGGGGCTGGTGGAGCTCCGCTGGTTATCCAATGCCTTTTTTGTACAACTTCAGACTGCAAGTGGGGCTCACATGATGGAATACTCCCCTGCTAGCATAAACAACGTCTAGTGCAGTCCCAATACGGTTGCGGGTAAAATGGGTTTCCCCAGAAAACCTGACAGACTAGCAAATGGTATTTGCATTGCACTAGAGGTCATTTAAGCTACCCCAACATAATTAGCGGTACTGTCATATTGGTTACTACCCTTTTGGGGGTTGCTGTTTTAGTAATAAGGTTGGAGGTTTCAATAATTGTGCATCATGATGTCTGTTTGATTGTGTTGTGTACCACTCTGACCTCTCTTATAATAATAATAATAATAATAATAATAATAATAATAATAATAATAATAATAATAATAATAGCATTGGGGCAAAAATCCGCATTGGCCCACAAGGGCAGTGGACACTCTTACATCTGGCCCTCCTGGGACCTGACGGATGCACACGGTGGGTTTTGCCCCATTACTGGCTGCAAGATAAAAGGGGCACGGCTCTGGACAAACTCCCTTCCACTCTGACATGTGCACGCCCTTTGTCATTTCCCCCACTGTGTTAATGGCGGCCGCCATTAACATGGCAGGGGGAAATATGCCATTTCCCCAAGGCTGGGGAAATGGCATATTTTCTCCCTCCACTCTAGTACTAACAGGGCCTTTCAGCCCCCCATCACAGAGGGGAGAGAAACGTGATTTCTCCAAGGCTGGGGAAATCACATATTTTCCTTTCCACTCTAATTGCAGTGGGGGAAATTGAGAGCATAGCTAGACCAGCCGATATCCTGGGGATCAACCTGGGATCATCCCTGTGTGTTCACATGACACACAGGGGATCCTGGGAGCAGGGAGGGATGATCCCTTCCTTGCCCCAGGATATCAGCCTACCCTTTTTTCATGTTTTTTCTATGGCCTCGGATCCCGAGACAGCAGAACAACTGGGAGGGCATCGCGGGTTGTCCCGGCTCCTCATGAGTAACTGTGAGGAGCTGGGAGCTGGGCACAGGGCACAGAGCTCCTCAGGAGCTCTGTGCCCATCAGGGGTGGGGTGGGGGGAGCAGGGCGTTTTTTTAAAAAAAATACTGTTTTGCGCATGAGCACTTGTGTCCTTCATCGCCTTTAAAAAAATAAACAAAATGGTGGGTGTGACGTCATCTTCCTCTTAGGATGTCACACGTTGTGTGTAGACAAGGGGAAGATCGCGTGATAAACATATCAAGAGATCCTCCCTCCTCTGTCACACTAGACCTAGTAGGTCTAGCCATGGCCTGAGTTTCCCTCCGTCCCCATGCCCGATGCCAATCATGGCCTTAAAGAGGGCCTTTAAGGCCACGATTGATGGGGGGGAAGGCAAAGCACACTTTCCAGGGCCTCCAGAAAGTGTGCATCACTGAGCGCTCAGAACATGGCTGGCCTGCCCTGTGAGTCCTTCCTTCCCTAAATAATAATAATAATAATAATAATAATAATAATAATAATATAGAATTCCCACTAGAAAATTAGAATATCATGGAAAAGGTTTCTAACCTAGCCTCTGATTGACAAGGTCATATTCCAAAACTAAGGGAAGGTTTTTTATTATTATTATTGTCCGATAACGTGTTTTCCCAAATAGCTCAACAGTGGCAGCAGGGATACATGATTTCAAAGGGGAAATTGGCAGGTGAAGGAAAGGTAGGTCTTTAACCATCGCTCCTCTCCTGAATTCCCTTCCCATCATTGCATTTGGATGCCTGAGTATTTCTGGTGGGATGTTAACCTCCCTGTCATCTAAGAAACTGGACATAAGGAAGGCAGTGGAGCTCAGTGATAGAGCATTGGCTTCTGATGTAAAGACAGTCTGGAGTTTAAGCCCTGCTATCTCCAGTTTTGTTTTGATTTTAAAGAATTAAAAAAAGAGCAGTGGCAGGTGATACGAAAGACCTCCGTCTGACATCCTAGGCTTAGACAGTCAGGGCAGACAATCCTGGGCTAGATGAATAGAAATCTGTCTTATAGGAGGTCAAACTATGTTCCCAAAATGAGCTCATCTGGTTGAGATCAAAAAGTCCATCTTATCCAGCATTCTGTTCCCTCCAGTGGCCAACCAGATGTCTCCAAGAATTGAACAAGCAGGACTTGAAGGAGGTAGCCATCTCCTATTGTTCCCCAGGAATGTATGTTCAGGGCCATGCGGCCTCTGAACATGGATCTTCCCTATAGCCATCATGACTAATAGCCTTGGAAAGACCTATACTCTGTGCAACTGCTTTTAAATTCCTCCCTCTGCATCAAAAGAGGGTTGCTGTGAAGTTGATGCTCAAGGAACTCTAGACCAAATACCTCTTGGAAAAACAGAACTACTGCTGCAGCTCTTGAGATCACAGCCACTATTTTTGGGATTCACTTATCACTGATGGCACCTTTATAGTTTCCCTCGTTACTCAGGTGTTAAGCAAAAGCTACCTTCATTTCCTATTGTGTATTCTACAAAGGATTGCCAGTTAACAGATTGTACTTTTCCCGCTTTTGTTCCTATCTGATTATTCGGAGAGACCAGCATGATAAAAAGTTATTCACTTTGTCATTCTTTTTGTTTCCCTGGATTGAGATTTGGGTATCATTTTTCTCCTCTTTCTATTCAACAATGGCCTGTCCCCTCTGCCTCTGTGTTTGTTTCCTTCTTTTTTCATGGCAACTGATTTGGGTGATAACAGACCAAAATATCACGGTTTCCCTCTATCTGCAATTGCTGACTTAGACTTTGATAAGCCTGGGGAAAGAGCAGCATGGAAAAGAGACACAGGATGGGCGTCAATGAGAATGTCCTTCTTGATTTGTGACTTACGCACTGCATTAATGGGTGACCCTATGAAAAGGAGGACAGGGCTCCTGTATCTTTAACAGTTGTATTGAAAAGGGAATTTCAGCAAGTGTCATTTGTATATATGGAGAAACGGGAAATTCCCTCTTCATCACCACAGCTAAAGCTGCAGGTGCCCTTCCCTCTTTTAAATCTGGTCACTCTAGTATAGCTCCTGCAGCTTTAACTGTGGTGATGAAGAGGGAATTTCACCAGGTGCTGCATGCTGAAATTGCCCTTTCTATGCAACTGTTAAAGATACAGGAGCCCTGTCCTCCTTTTCATATGTTCACCCTAGGAAAGGACAAAGGGGGTGCAGGTCAGGGTTGAATAGTTCTGCCCTCATCTGTGCCCACTTCTACTGCTGCTGCAAAAATCTTCTGGGTGCATCTGCCTGGGCCCATGGGGTCTGAACACGGTGGGTGTCCACTGCCCTTGGGGTCCCAGGCAGATTTTTGCCCCAACACTACATCTCAATACCAACTTACTAAATTTGCACTTCCCCAACCTAAATAAGAACTTGAACACTGTTTGCCATTGGAATCCATACATTTTTTATGCTTGCAATAAAGTTTTTAAAAAGAAAAAATGCATGCGATGGATGCAAAAATGTGTGCATTTTCAAAAATGCATAATAAAAATTGCATGTGTTTTTAAATGGTGAAATCACTTGGAAAACTCCATACTTCTGTAGTGGGAGAAAGTGCACAAAAATGCATACATTTGGGGTGGGGGGGGGAATGATGTACAAAAATGTGTTTTTACAAATGCATATCAAAATGCATGCATATCTTCGCATGGACTAAAAATAAATCACAACCCAATGCAGAATGGGGATGGAACAAAGGTAGCACTGGGGCCGGGGGGGGGGGGGGGAAGAACCGGAGCAAAATCAAACCCTGAGCAAAATGAAGCCTGCCCGTCCCTGGCTTCTAGATGGAGATATGAGGGACTTCCTGCAGCCAAACCATGCGCTCTGCCCCTAAGCTATGATCTGCACAGTTATTTCTGGGGCCTGGGAGTGTTACCAAGTTCATGGAACATATTGGCAGGAATCGATGGGCTCACCTGCACCTGGCTTCATTGGGCACTCAATAGCTGCCCCTGCTGCCAGCCCGTGCCCCCGGCACTGCCCCAGCTTCTCAACGGCCCAGCTGTGGGGCCAGCCATCCTGTCACATTCACACTTGTAATGTTATGTAAACGGTCCCTTTACGGCCGCCATTTGTGCAACGTGACTTTCCCAGACACCCTTGAGCTGTCATTGTTCTGCAGCAATGGCAGGTCACTGGGAGGCTGAGCAGCTGCCAGGATCTAACTGAGCCATTGGGCGCTTGAAAACCAGGTCCTTGAGTGCACCGTGGCCCAGTGAGTGGGCCATCAGACTTCATCCTCCCAGGTGCACTCTCTCACCATCCCTACATATTGGTTACTGAAGATGTAATGTTATTTCTTTGCTCTTGAATACCCAGCACTACTAGAGGCATGGCCCTTTTCTCTTAAATATAAAATCTCCCACCCACCTTCCAGTGTTCAATTTAATGGGTTGCTGCAGAGAGTGTTCAAGCCGCAACAGCAGGTGGACACTTTGAAAGGAACTCTATAAACGCTCAGGACCCGACTGTGTGGGTTTCCAAACATGCTCTAAAGGTGTTGCATTGAAACTGTGCGCCTCCCCATTACTATTTTGACAGCCAGAAGAAGGGAACAGACAATTGAAAGGAGTGTAGAAAGCTGCCTTTAAAAACAAACAAAAAAACTTTAAGAAAAGGAATTTATTTTTATGGAGTCTCTATTATTATTATTATTATTATTATTATTATTATTATTTTGGTGGGCACTTTAGGAGGCTCCTCCCTGGGGGGGGGGAATCTACACTACTGCTTTTAAAGCACTTTAAAGCACTTTAGAACAGTTTTGACAACTGTATATGCAGTGTGTCCAGGGCCCCAACAGTTGTCAAAACTGTTCTAAAGCTCTTTAAAGCAGTAGTGTAGACCCCCCCACACACTTCTCTTTATTGGACTTTATCCATCTGTGGGGCATAAAGCAAACAGTACATCACAGAAGGGCCTTGTCATCTCTGTTTGAGAATGTGGTCAGATGATTTATTGATTTCTTTGGCTTCTATCTTTGACGTCTGACTCCGTGATTTCAGAAACTTGGCCATTGAGGCTGGAATCCAATTCACACTAATTTAGATGCAAGTCCCATTGAACCCAGTAGGACTTACTTCTGTGTAGACATGCAAGGGCTTGTATTGTGACAGTGCAATCCTAAGCATGTCTAGTGGGAAGTAAATTCCATGGAGTTCAGTGGGACTTGCTCCCCATTGTACGTGTATAAGATTGTAGCCTCATTCTCTCTGCTACTAAAGCTGGAAGAATGAGATATCTCTCTCTCTCTCTCTCTCCATACATTAGAGGAGCTAAGCTAACTTTGGCTCAATAGAATTGTATACTCCTGTCGTCACTTATTATTATTATTATTATTATTATTATTGTTGTTGTTGTTGTTGTTGTTGTTTGGACGGCCCATCTAGTCCAGCACTCTGTTCACACAGTGGCCAACCAGCTGTCAACCAGGAATCCTTCACTCTCCCTCCAATACTCCCTCACTAGATGGGCTGAGAAAAATTCAAATATCAGGATTTGGGGAGAGATAAAGATGGCCTTCACTACGCCTCGTGCACTGCCAGCTTCATCCCAGCAGGGCACGGGAAACTTGGGGGCTGTCCTCATGGCACCGGGTTGGTGCTACCTCTCTCCTCAACCCGGTGCCTTTCTCTATCCCACCACTGCTTCAGTAATCCCGATGCTGAGGAGGGAGCAGGGGGTTTCTGGGAGGAGCTGCCCCCCACCCTCTTCCTGGTGGAAGGTAACCAATCACTGGTCACCTTCCACTAGGCTCCACCCCTGGGTTGGCCCCGGATTGGCCCCAGAGAGATGTTACATGGCAGAAGCACCATGTTGATGTCACTCCCTTTGAAAATGTCAGGGTGGCTGTGAAGCTGTGCCTGCATTGTCTAACCAATGGGGTGCAGTTCCACAGCCACCAAGGGGCTTTCCTGAAGTGTAGGCAGCCCCTTGGAAGCCTCTGAGTATGAGGGCTTCCAAACAATGAAGGTGCAGTCCATAGAACCATGTCCTAAAAACCTATTTATTTCCAAATATTAAATATGATGTGTAACTTCACATACCCTCACTATAACCCTAATATTGTGTTGTGTCAGCAGCATGAAGTGGAGCAGAGCACTGGCTGGTCTGGTGAAAAATAGGCACACGTTTGATTGGTTACGGCTCTCAAAGTGAGGCGTGCATTGTAATGGCATTGTTGGGGAGTGGGGTTTGAGAAACAACCTATTGATACAACAGAGAACAAAGAAAAATGGAGTGTAGCAAGCAAGAGAGTCCTAAACTAAATCCAGTGTATTACTATAAAAGATTTGCCATCTGGAAGCTAATTCTCAGTTTTACTGCTGGTATGTATCACAATACTCCCTCCTCCTTCTCCTTCTCCTTCCCCTTCCCCTTCCCCTTCCCCTCCTCCTCCTCCTTCTCCAAAACAAAGCTCTTCTTTATAGCAGTCACTCATTAGAGAGATGGGTACCCAAGCTCCAGCACTTCTGATTATTTTTAATCGCAGGCTCTTTCGGAAAAATCTGGTGCAGGCTATAAATAGAGGGCTGACTGTAAAATAGTGCACCTGTTTGTATTTTGATATGTGTGGTTTTTTCCTCCTCCCCAATCCTTTGACAAGATTAGTCCATGGAGAAGTAATCATACTACTGTTGATGTAGTATGCCTGTCAGACTAATATCTCTTCCAGGTAAATGGATGGAAAACATGACCAAAGATTGAATTATGAAACGTATAGAAGAACAAGCCTTTCTGGGCTGGGGAAGAACCAGCATGGCTTTGCCAAGGAAAAACCCTGCTTCACCAACCTTTGAGCACATAAACAAACATGTACATAGTAGCCATGATCTGATATAGAAATGATATGGACTTGGACTTCTGAAAAGCTTTTGACAAAATTCTCCAGTACTATCACCACCTCCACTGCCACCAAGGACTCCCAAGTAAGCAATCACAGGAGAAGAGGGCAGGTTTTCCAATGAACAAATAAAATTAAATAATATTGCATCAACAAGCAATACTCACAATGGAAGGAAGGAAGCAATAGGGTCCCCCAAAAGTCTGTATTGGGACCAATGTCATTGCTCACTATTTTTCTGGAATTCAGGGTAGGCAGTAAAATGCCCAAGTTTCAAGATGCATTTAACTTCTACTGAAACCCAAGCAGGCCATGAAAGGCCACAGAAAGATCTCTCTAAATGGATCTTTGTGAGTCGGGATGACACAATTGCTAATGAGATTCAGTGTATGCAAGAGTAAAGTGATGTACAACAGGACAAATAAAAAATTATCCAAGCTTTAGATATACATTGATGCAGCCTGAATTGGTAGCAGCTAACTGGGGAAGAGATCATGGTGGATATTTGTTCAATGAGAACACCAAAAATTCTATAAAGAAATACAAATTAAATTATTATACACCTCTAAAAAAAGATGTAAAAAAAAATCTAAAGAAGAAGAAGAAGAAGAAGAAGAAGAAGAAGAAGAAGAAGAAGAAGAAGAAGAAGAGCACCAATTGGGTTGGATCCAGATTTAGACATACCTAGAGTAGATCCAATCGAAATCCTTAGGACATGTGTTAGTCATGACTTTGAGCCATCAAATAAAGGAGAACATCAGCCGTGTGAAGAAAGCGTTCTGGAGACTATACTGTATAGAGAGAGAGAGAGAGACGGGGGGGTTGGACTCGATGGCTTATAGGGCCCTTCCAACTCTATTATATCATAGAATTATAGAACCAGAGAATAGCAGAGTTGGAAGGGGCCTACAAGGCCATCGAGTCCAACCCCCTGCTCAATGCAGGAATCCACCCTAAAGCATCCCTGACAGATGGTTGTCCAGCTGCCTCTTGAAGGCCTCTAGTGTGGGAGAGCCCACAACCTCCCTAGGTAACTGGTTCCATTGTCGTACTGCTCTAACAGTCAGGAAGTCTTTCCTGATGACCAGCTGGAATCTGGCTTCCTTGATTTATATATAAATCATATCTCTATCTATCTATCTATCTATCTATCTATCTATCTATCTATCTATCTATCCATTTATATGAGCAAGGAGACCGTGGAAGCATCCAAACAGCAACTGCTAGTCTTTGAATCAGTATCGGTTCCCCTAAATATGACCACAACGTCCCAGGACTAGCTAGGAATGGGGAAATCAGCAAGGTTCAACCTTGCAAGGTTCTCTGGGTTGCACCTTGACACTTTGTACCATTCACAAATGTCATTTTGTTGTTGTTCTTCTCTGAACAAGAAAAGGGCTCATTTGGACGTGCATTTTTAAAAGGGCCCACTCCAATGCGTGCCCTCTCCTCACCCCCATTGACTAAAGTGTGAAAATGCATGGCAGGGTCTTCAAAATGCCCATCTTTAAAATGCACATTCCCTTCACACACACACACACACCCAACAAACACAATATGCAAGCTCACGAAAAAGTGAGGTTGGCTGGACAAAAGGCACTCACGTTTAGGGTTGTTGATGGGGAAAGTCTTGATGTTTAATGAATGGAAAGGAAATTCTCATGCACCCCTTAAGACTGCAGGACTGCCCAGCCTCATTTGTGCAGGGTATCAGTTTGGCTTCCATTCCTTGGAGGGATGGCGATCCAGGCTGGGCTGGTTGCCTGGCTTCTTGCTGCTTAACTAGAGTGACCATATGAAAAGGAGGACAGGGCTCCTGTATCTTTAACAGTTGCATAGAAAAGGGAGTTTCAGCAGGTGTCATTTGTATATATGGAGAACCTGGTGAAATTCCATCTTCGTCACAACAGTTAAAGGTGCAGGAGCTATACTAGAGTGACCAGATTTAAGAGGGCAGGACACCTGCAGCTTTAACTGTTGTGATGAAGAGGGAATTCCACCAGGTTCTCCATATATACAAATGACACCTGCTGAAATTTCCTTTTCAATACAACTGTTAAAGATACAGGAACCCTGTCCTCCTTTTCATATGGTCACCCTAGCTTAACTAATCAAGGGCAGGCATGGCTGTGCATCTTCCTCACAGCACTGATGACTTCACCAGGCTTCAGCAGCAAGCCCCCAACCCAGCTAAGGGAGGAGCCATGGCTCAGTGGTAGAGCACCTGCTTTGCGTGCAAAAGGTCCTTGGTTCAATCCCTGGCATCTCAAAACCCCTGCCTGAAACCGTGGAGAACCGCTGCCAGTCAGTGGGCATGCCTACACCAGGCAATATCCCATGGATCATCCCAGGATTGTCCCTGTGCGTCCACAGGATGCACAGGGGATCCCAGGAGCAGGGAGGAAAGATCCCTGCATTTCCCCGGGATATCACCGTACCCTTTCTTCACGGCTTTTCCCGTGGTCCCGGGATGATCCCAAGGACCACGGGTGGTGTGGCTGCCCATCCCGGCTTCTTCCCTCTTCCCTGTGAGTAGCAGCGGTCATCAGAGGGATGGAGCCATTATGGGAAGAGTCCAGGGCCATTGAGGTTGGGGTTGGGCGTGTAGACTTGCCCAGTGTTGACAAGACTGGCTTTGATGGACAAAAGGTTTGACTGCTCTCTAAGGCGGTGTGATAGAATCATAGAATCATAGAATAGCAGAGTTAGAAGGGGCCTACAAGGCCATCGAGTCCAACCCCCTGCTCAATGCAGGAATCCACCTTAAAGCATCCCTGACAGGTGGTTGTCCAGCTGCCTCTTGAAGGCCTCCACTGCCAGAGAGCCCACAACCTCCCTAGGTAACTGATTCCATTGTCATACTGCTCTAACAGTCAGGAAGTTTTCTGTGTTCTGTTTCTATGCCCCTCTGACAGAGAGACTGGTTCCCAGTCCTAAACTGCCACCTGTTTTATGCTGACATATTGTAACGGGTTTCATTCATCTTTCCATCTTTCACAACATACTGTTTGTAGCTTGATTAACGGTTTAAGTTGTTTTTAGATGTGTGTATTTATTGTTTAATATTGTTTGTATGGTTTTATCTGTATGCTGCCCTGAGATCCCAGTGATATAAGGCGGGATAAAAATGTTTTAATAAATGAATAATGAATAAATATAAATAGGTTATGCCTTGAGAGATGATGATGATGATGATGGTGATGATTTATTAGATTTTTATACCACCCCATAGCTGAAGCTCTCTGGCCGGTTGACAAAGATTAAAAACAGTGAACATTAAAAATAATAATGCAAAATTTAAAACCATAAAAACAGACAATATCCATTTGAAAACTACTTTTCTGGGGTCAGTTAAGAAAAAAACACACCTCAGCATATGCTGTTAAATGCTTGGGAGAAGAGAAAAGTCTCGACCTAGTGCAGAAAAAATAACAATGTTGGCGCCAGGTGGGCCTCGTCGGGGAGATCGTTCCATAATTGGGGGCCCACCACTAAAAAGGCCCTCTCCTTTGTTGCCATCCTCTGAGCTTCCCTCGGAGTAGGCACCTGGAGGAGGACCTTAGATGTTGGCCGTAGTGTACAGATAGGTTCATGTGCATGTTGGAGAGGAGATTCTTAGAGGACAATGCAAAGAAGTGGTAAAAGAAAGTTCACCCAAACAAAGTTCTCATGGCTTCTCATCTCAAAAGGACCTGGGGTTAGGGACCCTGACATCTTCATTGATCCCCAAGGCCCATCAACTATAGCAGTGTTGGGGGTCAGGTCCAGGGTCCCAGTCCAACCTGTTGGGGTTCTCCCAGAAGTCCAAGCCTTGTGGCCACACCTTTCTCCTGACTACTGGCCATTTGGTGCTTCCCCAGCTTTTGTACAGTTTGCCCCCATATCTATAAGGTTGGGGTGCCTTTCCAAAGGCTTGGTTACTGGCAGGAAGAACTTGCAGCTACCTTTTTTCCAAGCTAAACAATCCCAGTTACACCAACTGGGATTGTTTAGCTTGGAAAAAAGGAGGCATAGGGGAGACATGATAGAGGTGTACAAAATTATGCATGGTGTGGAGAATGTGGATAGGGAGACATTTTTCTCCCTCTCTCAAAATACTAGAACCCGGGGTCATCCCATGATGCTGACTGGTGGGAGATCCAGGACAAATAAAAGGAAGTATGTTTCACACAGCGCATAGTTAAATGATGGAATTCACTACCACAAGATGTAGTGATGGCCACCAATTTGGATGGCTTTAAAAGGGGGTTGGATAAATTCTTGGAGGAGAAGGCTAACAATGGCTACTAGCCCTGATGGTTGTGTTATATCTCCAGTATTCAAGGCAGTAAGCCTGTGTGCACCAGTTGCTGGGGAACATGGGTAGGAGGGTGCTGCTGCACCATGTCCTGCCTTGTTGGTCCCTGGCCGATGGTTGGTTGGCCCCTGTGTGAACAGAGTGCTGGACTAGATGGACCCTTGGTCTGATCCAGCAGGGCACTTCTTATGTTCTTATATGCTAGGGGGAGGGGGATGCATTTTGGCCCTGCCCCTTTTCCCTTTGGCTACACCCATGACTGAAATGCCCCCCCACCCTGAGAGCTTCTCTGAAATTGAATTCAGCCCCTGGACTGAAAGAAGTTCTGTACCCCTGGGCCATAGGGTTGACGACGCTGGTGGGCCCTCTTCAGCACATCTGTCTAGCTGTGGGTAGTGGAGAGCTAAGACCAGATAGATCCCTGAACTGACGCTTGCAGCCAGGCTGGGGTTGACCATCTGAGGTGACTGGGAGGAATGGGAGTTCCTAGTCCTCACCTTATATTTATAGTGTGGTGAAGTAATTAGAGTGTTGGACTGGGAGTCGGGAGATCCAGGTTCTAGTCGCCACTCGGCCATGGAAACCCACTGGGTGACTTTGTCACAGTCACAGACTCTCAGCCCAACCCACCTCACAGGGTTGTTGTTGTAAGGATAAAATGGAGAGGAGGAGGATTATGTATGCCACCTTGGGCTCCTTGGAGGAAAAAAGGTGGGATATAAATGCAATGTTGTTTTTATACTGTTTTTATGTTTTTAAATTTTTGTATACTTTTAATGTTTACTATTTTAAATTGTTGTAAACCGCCCAGAGAGCTTCGGCTGTGGGGCGGTATATAAATGTAAATAAATAAATAAATAAATAAATAAATAAATAACAAATAAAGGAAATTAGCTTTAAACAGCAAAGAACATTGAAGATCAAACATGTCAACCCATCAAGTTGCAGCTTAGAGTTTCACCCACTTGCTGAGCTGCACCTTGTATCTTAATTCTGGGGACAATGTCTTGCCAGCCAGCTTCAAAGCTCAGGCTCCCAACTTCCTTTCTCTTTGTGAATTTCAAAATGCAAAGCTTCTCCTTCCCTAGGGAGGGGTGGGCAAACTCCTCCACTTCCTGTTCACTCTCTGCTCACTGGACTCCTGCTAATTCCCCGATCCTGGCAGGCACATGAGGCGAGCCACTGGATGGGTCCGCCCGAGGAGAGCTCGCAATGATTATTTTCTTTTATCCACAAGCAGCAATTTCACACGAGATGACAAATGGGAATATTTGCGGAAATTGCGCAGAAAATTTGCACAAAATTGCTGATGGGACGGACCATTTCCGCCTGCAATTTGGCACAAAGTGTGCTACTTACGGCTGCGAAATTGCACTAATCAGGCTTTCCTATATACGTTCCCACCTGCAATTTGCACACACACACACACACACACACACACACAAAGAGGCAGGGAATGGTGCATTTACCCAACTCGGTGTGCATGGAGTTGAGCCAGCTGAGGGATTCATGAGCTGGTGTCTGGGGATGGGGTGTTGAAGAGCTGGTGAAAATCCACCGAGTTTCACTCCCAAACTGGATTCCTCTGATATCTCTATCATTCACTGTTCCGGACAGGCAAGTGGGCAGAAGGTGTGACACACAATAGCCAACAGTGATCAAGGGCCATTAAGCAAGTTATTCCTGCTATCAAATCCCTAGACAGCAGGTCACCTCTTTATTTTGCATGATACAGTAGCACGGCCCATAATAAGTGCTAATAGTTATAACACTAGGGAAATACGGATTTTGTAAACTCGGTGCTACTTGCATTTCATGGATTGTTGGTTGTTTTTTGTTCTGTCAACCACTCATTGGCAGAATCAGATGTTTCCCCGTTTCCCGAATTTGCACAAATTTGCAGTTGTGCAAAGCTATACTTGTGGAAATGTGGAAATCCCCTCCAAAATGTGCCAATACACCCCGAAATATGGAAATACTCCCCCAAAAACACATTTTCATGGTTTAGACGATGGGTAAAATGTACATTTTCAAATGGCATTTTTAATCATATTTTCCTATTATTAAATTTGTGTGAAATTCCAGAAATAATAATAATAATAATAATAATAATAATAATAATTTAAATAACTGTCTGGAAGTCCACCGAATCCACATGACTTCGGAAAAGCCAGTCTGCTGCTGAATCCATGAGTTGGATTCATAGAAATCTGAACTCATTTGATTCCGTTTCAAATTTTTCTGACATCCCTATATAACACAGGACACTTTCTCTGCTCAACTATCTGTCTCCTTCTTCTGAAAAATTGGAATTAACAATGCAGTTTAATAGTAAGGCTGAGCAAAGATTTTGGTCCACTTGAATAATTTTAAGAATACTGAAGCAAAAGCTAATATGCCTTCAACAAAATTGCAATATTATTGCAAAGGGAATTAAGCCAGAATAAAACAGTCTCACTAGAGGTGGCAGCACTATTTGAGCAGAAGTGATGACTAAGGCAATAGTTCTAATCCACTCAAGACACACGGTAGAAGTTGCTTTTGACTGACTAACAAGGATGATTTTAACTTGCTAACAGTGTTTCATGCAAAAGAATTGCAAATGTGAATTAGCATTCAACAAGTTCTTTGCAAAAAGCGGAGCAAAGATCCAAGTCCAACAAATTACATGTGTATAGAACACCACATATACACACACTTCATACGAAATTCACCAGCTGCCATCCCACAAATGTCAGTGAACTTAAACATATTGAAATGAACTATGCCAATTCACTTAACCTTGGACATTCGCGTTTAATGCAATTCTGGGATCAAACAATTCCAGGCTGTATTTACGGAGTTCTGGGCTCAGCCTAGCTTTCTCAAAAACTTTTTTCCTATGTGCGGGGAGTTTGGTTTCTTCATGAGAGCATCAAAGTGTGTTCTGTGCCCCACCCACCCTCCACCTGCAGCCTGAAGCCGTACACTCCAGAAAACACTTTACCGTTTGATGGCGCCTACTCAATAAGCTGAGCCTTGAATAAACTTTGGAAATGTCCATTTGAACTCAGCAGAATTTAGGTCTCAGCAAATGCATATAGGGTCACACAAACTCTCTGGGTTTTCAGAGTAATGAAGCCTCCTTCCTTGACACTTTGTTGGGACTACATCAGCCTTGAGTTTAAGTACTTGCCTGGTCACCATGAGTGACCAGGTATTGCATACAGGCGAGTCAGCAGTCTGATGGAGGAGAGACAGAACCCTATAACAAGCATAGAAACCCAGTAGGCTGCCAGAGGAGGGGAGCCCTCACTTCTTCACCCAGGATAGACAGGGCTACAGGAGGGATAGAGCTCCCTGTCCCATCTCCACCAGCGTCCAGTAGGCTAGTTTCTGCAGGCTCGTCACTTTTGTGGAATAACTTACTATGCTAGGGTGACCATATGAAAAAGAGGACAAGGCTCCTGTATCTTTAACAGTTTAATAGAAAAGGGAATTTCAACAGGTGTCATTTGTATGCGTGCTGCATCTGCTGAAATTCCCTCTCCATCACAACAGTTAAAGCTTTTTGAGCCTTGCCTAGTGTGACCAGTTAAAAGAGGGCAGGGCTCCTACAGCTTTAACTGTTGTGATGAAGAGGGCATTTCACCAAGTGCTGCATGCATACAAAGGACACCTGCTGAAATCCCCTTTCCTATTAAACTGTTAAAGATACAGGAGCCCTGTCCTCCTTTTCATAGGGTCACCCTAACTATGCGAAACTCCAGAAACACGTGCCAATAGTTGATCAACACAGACTGGACATATTACACTGTGGCCTGGTTTGGCAGTATCCCCCAAACCACTAGTTTTTAGAAGGAGCCACACCAAAGCAAGCCAGCTATGCCAGCTGGTGCATGCTGAGAGCTGTAGGACTTATTGCCTGTCTAAACATGCATAGGATTACAGCCTACATTACTTTTGGTATCACAATGTTGAAGTTGAGAATCGCCACCATCATCACCCCAATCAGAGCTTTCAACGGTGCATAGTACTCTTTTTTCTCTCTCTTTTTTAGCATAAAACCCACCCTTCAAAAGCTTTCAGCTTTGCCTGAAAACTTTCCCCAGTTTGTTTTACTCTTCTTCAAAGGCAGGAACCCGCTGGCAAGAACTGGGCCCCCTCCCCCTCCAGTTAAAAACTGCAATGCATATTTCAAGCCCTTAACACAAGATCCACGTTCATTGGAAAGTCTGCTGATGCCTCCTAAAAACATTCCTACAAGGCGCAACTCCCCTCGGCACATGAAAAGGGCCTTTAATAAGCACGCCGGTGACTACAGCCCACATCACGGGACTTTTTCACTACATAAAGGAAGTCAAGAAGGAACCCCCTTGCTTTTAGAGTACAGTTTTCAACCCAGTTATCAGCCTGCCTTGGTCTGCAGATGGAAGCATCAACCTGTATACTACCGAATCCCTTCGAGCCAGATGTTCAGTCTGGTCATTCAGCAACAAGAACTGTGTGGTTACTCAGAGAAAAGACACCTGGCTATTTATTCCTATTGCGGTGACTTGCTAAATCCAGCAGCCCACGGTGGAGAGGTGAACATCACAGGATCGCCCTCCACAAACAAAACAAAAAGCCAAGCAGCTACAGATGTTTGGCAAGGCAAAGGCGATGACGACCTACCTTGAGTTGTGGACTCTGCCACTGTTTGAGACAGCCAGGATTCTACCCCAATGCGCACCTTTGGCAGGCACGGATGATGACTGAAAGCTTGCCCCGAGTATGTGGCTTCACGTCACCGACACGAGGTGCAGCGAGGTCCTTTTGAAACTTGCCTCCGGGGTCGCCTTCTAGTTCCTAACGACAGAATCACGCCGTTGCTGGCGGTCCCTGAGCCGGGAAAGCCGGAGCTGCTTCTTGGACTGCAGTCACTAATGCTCCACTCTCAGGGAAAGCGCAGAAGCCTGTGTGTGTCGGCAGGAGCCGCGCGCTCTCGTCAGCCAGCCACAACGAGCAGAGAGATGTGAGGTGCATGCTGAAAGAGCCGGAGCGAGGAGGAGAGGGCTCCTGCAGCAGGCACCGTTTTAATCCCGCTGCTAATTACACCCTATTGACCTTGCCGAAATAGATCACCAAGAACTCGATCAGTCAATAAAGAAGGGAGCTGAAAGAGAGAGAGAGAGAGAGAGAGTTCATGCAAAGAGCGAGCGAGCAGATTCCGCCTCCTTTATTATCACAGGCACCTGTCAGTGAGAGGAAAGTTTTTTTATGGCCTTTTTAATGTTCCTTATTCATCAGAGCTTTCCTTCCTGGACTGGATACCCACAGCATTTAAGGCCGAGCCAACCTGAACAACGGCAGGGGAGGAACTCAGCATCTTAGCCTTATGGAGGAAGTTTCCTTAAAAATCTACAAGTGAATATACTTAAAGCAGCAACACGTCCTGTCTCTGCCAAAAAATCTCAGGGGAAGGTGGTTTGCTTGCCTGCCACAAATGAGCCACCAACTCCTCCATCAGGAGTGGAGGGTGAATAATAATCTGGAATATGGCTTCTTCTCTCCATTTTTTACTCCTGGCAAAGCTGATCAGCCATATCCGAATCCAGAGCCAGAAGGGGCATTTCCCAACCCATTGTCCGATATTAAAACTTCCAATCAAAGTGCAACGGATGGTATTCTCTTGATCAGGTAAGGGTACAAGGGCTGTTTCCTGATATTTATACCAGGCCTGGCCAATCAAGAGGCTGCATACTGCCAACCAATCACAGAGGATTACACGCCTCTCTTCTCTTTCCCTGCCATGCCTGAAGAGGTCTGTCTATATCGTGCGCTTTTCTGAGAGGAGGATGACATTGGGATGTCCAAGAATTTCAGTTCAGTTCGCAGAATGTCAGAATTCCACACACACCCCATTCGCAACCTCGAACAGGAATGGAAGTGCATTATTTGAAAGTAACGCACATGTTCCCATGCTTGCAATGATGTTTGAAAAATGTGTGTTTGTAATGGCGATGATGATGATGATGATGAAGATTTGCACCTGAAGATGTGCTTTTAAGGGGGGGACTATGCATTTTAATGGGGGATATATGTACTTTTCCCTTTCAAAATTCACATAATTCCCATTTGAAATGTGCACATTGGAATGGAAAGAATAGCAGGCCGCAAACAAATGAGTGAGAGGACAGGAGCGAAGCGAATTGAGCTTCGGAGTGGAATTTGGAGAATCTCAGCAAACATGAGCATCCCTGGTCCCCACATCCCGAGGAGGAGGGTGTGTTCCTGTGCAGGAAGGGACATGGCTTGCTCACGGTTGCAAACTGAGCACAAAGCAGAGGTGGAGATTTGGTCCCACATACCCTCCTCTCCCCTCCATCAATTTCCCTTCAGTAACTGTAATGATTGGTTTCTGCTACTTTACTGTATTATTTTAAATCACTGGTAACTGCGCTATATTAATGTAGACAGGTGGGATCAGGGCCATCATCAAGGGTTGGCGTGTTTCAGCATCTGCAACGGGCCAATACCCTAGGGAGGGCTTAGGGACCAATTCCCTAGGGATGGCCTAGGGACAAGAGCACCCTGGAGTGATTGCTCCTCTGTTTCTCCAGTGCAATATGCTTGTTCACCTGCTTGTTCAGCACAGCAGCAATGAGAAGTAGAGAAGTTGCAGGAGTCCAAGAAGGGGGGAAGTCCAATGGACCCTGCTTGTCAAACCACCATGCTTACCAGGCCCCAGGTGGCCAAGCATGGCATGGTTCATGTTTGTCCAGCGGCTGCCAGTGCCCTCACCAAGCTGCTATTTTGCCTATCCAGCTCCATCTTGAATGCCTCTAGTGTGGGAGCGCCTACAACCTCCCTAGGTAACTGGTTCCATTGTCATACTGCTCTAACAGTCAGGAAGTTTTTTCTGATGTCCAGCTGGAATCTGGCTTCCTTTAACTTGAGCCCGTTATTCCGTGTCCTGCACTCTGGGAGGATCGAGAAGAGATCCTGGCCCTCCTCTGTGTGACAACCTTTTAAGTATTTGAAGAGTGCTATTGTGTATCCCTTCTGTTGCTTGGTGGACAATTTATATTAAAACAGGATACATTGCAAGGTTTCTCTTTAGTTATAAAACTGCCAAATTATGGAAGGTTAGCCACAGGTGCCTTTGTGCTAGCCACCATCAAAATGAATGTCAAGGGTAGGGTGGGAACTATAAAGCATTTGGTACACCCAAATTCACCCTGTAGGTGTGTGGCCAGTCTATGGCCCTGTTCAGAAGACACCTTAAACCACAGCTTTAACCATGGTGAGTAAGGCTTTTTGCCTTATCCACCATGGTTAAAGCCATGGTTTAAGGTGTCCTCCGAACAGGGCCAATGTAATGTAACCTACAAGTTGCTAGATTATCTGTAGAATAAAAAAAAATGAAGGAGTTTGGTAAAGGACTAGGAAGTTGGAATTTAACCAGGGAATATTCTAGGAAGAATCCAGAACCTGGTAGAACCCAGGCATGTGCAAAGAGACTTATAAGACTCTAGACAGGAGGAAGAATCCAAACACTAGCAGCAGCCTCAGAGGTGGAGTGAAACTGCTGCATCTGATCCAAATTACTCCTGCCTGCTAACATTGGATGTTTGATTTGGGGAGGTGAGGGTGGGTCTCCCCTGTGCATGGTCAGTGCCAACACTCGGGATGGGTAAATAAGCAATCTTTGAGGTTGCCAAGATTCTCTAAACATCAGCTTGCTGTTCATTTCGTCTCGATGTGTGCTCTTGTTCATTTTGTAAAAAATGGCAAAATGGCACAAACATAAAAGTTGCACAAACAATTCCCAAAGTTGTGCCTCTTTCCAGACTTGCACAAATTTGCCCCATGGATGATGTGTGCATTTTGGGAAAATTGCACAATTTTAAGTACCTTGTGCCATTTGAGAAAGTTGTGCAATTTGAGAAACTGTGCATTTTGAGAAAGCTTTACGTTGGAAGAAAGTTGTGCATTTTAAGAACGTGGCACATTTTCCATGTCCACATTTTGCAACGTGAAGGCAAGTTTGGGAATTTGCAAACATTTTTGGGAGGAAATGTGCTCCTGTTTCAAGTGATTTGCAAATTGAAATGAAATTCCCATAGGTCCCTAGCCAGCAGCAATTCTGCATGTTTTCCTAGGGTCACCTTGTCCACAGAATCCATGTGACTCCGGGGTCAGGGGGACGACCTGGACTCATTGAATCCATTGTGGATTCAATGGATTTCTGTCTCTCTTATTTATTTATTTATTTATTTCCTTTATGTCCTGCCTTTTTTCTTCCATAAAGAAATCAAGGTGGCATACATAATTCTCCTCTCCATTTTATCCTCACAACAACAACTCTGTGAGGTAGTTTGGGATGAGAGTCTGTGATTAGCCCAAAGTCACCCAATGGGCTTCCATGGCCAAATGGGGACTAGAACCCGAATCTCCCAACTCCCAGTCCAACACTCTAACCACTAAAGCACCATATTGCTCATGAAGTATTGAGTAGGTCCAGATGGAATTCTGGTCACTTTGAAGAGTGACAAAAGCTTTCCAGAGTGGCCCAGGTGAATCTGTCACACAGTGCTAGTATGAAGCCCAAAGCTTACTCCCATACTCCATTGCATATACAACCTATATGCCAGTGCCATGTGCAAACCAGCTCTTTGTGCAATACTCATGTAACATGCACAATATTTCAAATCAAGATGTAAAGCTCACCAACAGGCAGTGCGAGAAACCATAAATCAATGAACCCCCATTTATTTCAGTGCTATGGGATTGATCCACACGCTGACGATCTGACCCTGATTTTCCTTTTGGTATTTGAATTCAGTGTTCTCTTTTAGCCTTTTGAAACAGATTGAAAAACTGGTAAAAACTTGATTATCACCATCATCATTATCATCGCCATCATAATAAAAAAGGACTACTTTGCACTAGATAACTGAGGATCTTAAAAGACTGCTGTGCATTTTGCAAATTATATCCAGCAGTAGAAAATATGTCTACTCAGTTCAAATGGTCAACAGGAGCTTAAGAAGTTCCCTAATGAGAACTTGTAAGGAATGGTCCATTAAGCTCAATACTATCTACTATAGAAGTGGGCAAAAAGTAGATCTCTAGATGTTTTGGACTTCCAGCATTCCTGACCACTGGCCATGCTGCCATGAGCTTCTGGAAGATGAAATCCAAAACATCTAGATATCTACCTCCTGCCCATCCATGGTCTACACTGATTGGAAGTAGACCTCCAGGTTTCTGGGAAGGTTCTTGGACATGCCAGGTTCTTGGACATGCCAGGGGTTGAACCTGGGACATTCTCCAAGCAAAGCATGGAGTCACTGGTCAGTAGTTCTCTACAGCTAAACTGTTTTGTACTCAATCCCCTCTCCTCCAGAAATATTGGGGGGATCCATGCTGTGTCCTGTGATGCTCCAGATCCATGCACAACCTCTGTGCATTAGGGGTGGACATCTGCATAAGAGAGACAGGGTGGGACTTAGTTACTGGAGTTAAGTGAGTACTAAAGAAGGATAGAGAGATTGCAGAGAAGCTGAATGAATTCTTTGCATTAGTGTTCACTGCAGAAGATATGTGTCTAAATTGATGATTTCAGGAAGGGAGTCTGAAGAACTAAGACAAATAGTGGTGACAAAAGATGAAGTTCTCAAACGTATTGACAAATGGAAAGAAAATAAATCACCAGGATGGTATCCTAGAGTTCTCAAAGAACTTAAATATGAAATTGCTGATCTTCTAACCAATTTGGATGTATTTAAAGGAGATTAGAGAAGGCTATCAATGGTTCCTAGCCCTGATGGCTATGTGCTGCCTTCAGTGTCAGAAGCAGTATGCCTATAGACACTAGTTGCTGGGGAACATGGGCAAGAGTTGTCACAGTTGTATCCTGCTTGTGGTTCCTGGTCGACAGTTGGTTGGCCACTGTGTGAATGTAGTGCTGGACTAGTTGGACCCTTGGTCTGATCCAGCATGGCTCTTAAGTAGGGCTGTGCTCCGCTCCGTTTCAGGTCATAGAAGTGGCAGCGGAGCGACCCGATCCACCTCCACCAAAGGCGGTTCCATATCAGGTTGGGGGGCAGCAGATTGAGGCGAAGCGGTTCACTCAGTTGCAGAGCGCCTCACGTCGTTGCGGAGCTCCGATCGCCATTTTGGACGTTTTTGTTCCATAGGATTGTATTGGGTGAAGAAACGCCTATAACTTCTTTGTTTTTAAAGCTAGATAAAAGTAAAATAAAAGATAGGCAACACAGCACTGCAAGGTACCCACAATAACCTTGGTGACAACTGGATAGCAGTGGTGGAACTGGATGATGTCCTGTACGGCATGTGGACGTGCCCAGTGCCCACCATCCTTGAGGACAATCAGAACCCTCTAAAGGGGAAACAGTGGACTGTGCCACTGTAGTCTACCTCTCAGTGCTTTGGGTGTTCCTGTCTAGGTTCCTGCCTTTAAGAAGCCACATCACACATCTACTCGTGCGACTCATTGATGAGGTAAACTACAGTGGCACAGTCCACTGTTTCCCCTTTAGAGGGTTCTGATGGTCCTCAAGGATGGTGGGCACTGGGCACGTCCACATGCCGTACAGGACATCATCCAGTTCCACCACTGCTATCCAGTTGTCACCAAGGTTATTGTGGGTACCTTGCAGTGCTGTGTTGCCTATCTTTTATTTTAAAAGATAGGTTTATAGGACATATAGGTTTAAAATGGAGGGCAACCAGGATGATCAGGGGTCTGGAAATTAAGCCCTATAAAGAGAGACTGAAAGAACTGGGCACGTTTAGCCTGAAGAAGAGAAGATTGAGGGGAGACATGATAGCAATCTTCAAATACTTAAAAGGTTGTCACCTAGGGAGGTTGTGGGCTTTCCCACACTAGAGGCCTTCAAGAGGCAGCTGGACAAGCATCTGTCAGGGATGCTTTAGGGTGGATTCCTGCATTGAGCAGGGGGTTGGACTCGATGGCCTTGTAGGCCCCTTCCAACTCTGCTATTCTATGATTCTATGACAGAGGAGGGCCAGGATCTCTTCTCGATCTGCCCAGAGTGCAAGGCATGGAATAACGGGCTCAAGTTAAAGGAAGCCAGATTCCGGCTGCACATCAGGAAAAATGTCCTGGCTGTTAGAGCAGTACGACAATGGAACCAGTTACCTAGGGAGGTGGTGGGCTCTCCCACACTAGAGGCCTTCAAGAGGCAACTGGACAACCATCTGTCAGGGATGCTTTAGGGTGGATTCCTGCATTGAGCAGGGGTTGGGCTCGATGGCCTTGTAGGCCCCTTCCAACTCTGCTATTCTATGATTCTATGATTCTATGAACTCTGACGGACCCTGAAAGGATCGTCTGTTCAATGGCATCTTTGTTTGAGGTGTGTGCATCTTGAAAAACCAACATGTTATAGCACTTTGAAATGAGTGGATGGCATGAAAGAAATTAAGTTTTTAGAAAGTATTGTGAAACAAGTGTGGCAATGCAAGGTCTGAATTTTTTTCTCACATGACCAGCTATGTGCTGTACGCTCACCCAGTTTAATATTTCTATCTTGTTTGTTTTTGAAGTGGTTAACCTGAGAGGAAGATTCTGATTTAGGTTTAACTATAAAAGTCCTCCCAAAATCAAGGCATTATCAGATTTCTTTCCAAGTGGCCATGATGAAGGATCTATTAAGAAGCTATCCTGGTGCCCAGGTACATGTGTGTAGCTTAAAAACTAACGGAGATAATTGCATTTCTGTAAATTGGGGGTGGGGAAATATTTTTAACAATTCCCCAAAAATCAGGGCATGATCCCAATTCCTTCAAAGTGGCCATGCCTAAGGATCTATTTAGAAACTATCATGGTGCCCATTTTCATGTTTCTAATTTGAAAACTAAAAAAGTTATAGGTGTTTTACATTTTCAATGCAAGTCTATGGTGGGGGAAGCGGAGCTCCAGATCCGGATCCACTGCAGAGCGAAGCGGAACAGAGGCGGATCAAGCAGAAATGGAGCGGACCCGATCCAAAAGTTGTGGATCAGGATCCAGAGCGAATTGGGGGGTCCGTGCACAGCCCTACTCATGTTCTACTTGCAATAAGAGCTTTAAGTTAAAATATGCTGGTAGTTTGGCCCCATTGATTTTGCCTTCAACTCAGCCCACCACTGGAATGGACCCCCTCCCAAGAACATCTCTGAAATTGGTTTTGACTCTTGACCTGAAAGGTTCTGCATCTTTTCCCTAGAATGCTTTCTAGAACCTTCTGCTACACAAGTGATCCTCAGCAGATGAATCCAGGCAGAAGGGTTTTTTGAAGCCAGAAAATGTTGAAAACCAACACGTGTAAGACTAGGCGGTGTTCAACAAGGTGAATTGTTAATGCAGTGGCTGTGTGTTTGTTATTATTCCATACTTTGCTTTCTGAAGGTACTATTGACTTTACTTCCTCTTTAACTTTCAAAGCAAGGGTACCTGAATGTCATGCGAGAGAGGTTGTGTGCTTAACCTAGTAGGCAGATTTTCCTCTTTACTCCTTTAATAATTTACTTTCGAAGTTATTAGAATAGCATTAAATTCCCATCTTATTTTTTACAAGATTTGTATATGACAGCTACGTCTTCTGAGTCTCTTTCATGAACAAGTTTCTTTGAAAACTGTGTTGCTCATATCAGTTATGAATAACGAGGAGGACTAAGCTGGAGAAAAGCCCCAATTTGCATTTATGGCAGTTGCTGTGTGATGAAGGTTGGTGAATTAGAATCCAAACCTAAAACAACTACTTCTGAGATGACTGACTCATTGGTAGAGCTATGGCTATTAGGGGTGTGCACGGACCCCCCGCTCCGCTTCACTTGCAGATCCGCCATTTTCCGGATCGGGCCGCTCCGCCCCGCCCCCGCTCCGCCCACTTCCGCTCCGCTCCGCCCGGAGCTCCGGATCCGGATCCGGAGCTCCGTTCCCCCCCCCATAGGCTTGCATTGAAAGCTAAAAAATTATACAACTTTTTTTCTGTTCAAGTTAGAAACCTCATGTTTGGCACCATGACACCTCATGGGGATATACACACGCACGCCAAGTTTCAAAGCAATCCCATCATCCCCTGATTTTTGGCAAATTTTTGAAAATCGGGCACCCCACACACAACATCCCTGCGAGGTGGGCAGGGGAGGAGGGAGGGAAGGCAGGCAGGCATGCAGCTGGCATTTCTGGGGGCATAAGGAAGTGAGCCAAGGATAAGCCAGTAATGCATATAAAATGGAATAAATCAATAAATAAACAAAGGAGGGGTGGAATTAAAAGCAGCAGTGTGGCTGAATAAACAGCAAGAAGATTTTTTTAAAAAAGGCTATATCTGTCTTTTACCAGCAATAGGGGGACGTGCCCGGGGGAAGGGGAAGCAGCTGCCAGTTCAACTCAAGACAGCCACCAACAGCTCTGAGATTAAGAAGTAAACGCTCACTTCAACTCATAACAGGCATCGCTCCACCACTAAAAAGTGAACATTCACTTCAACTCATGATAGGCATTGCTCCACCGTTTTACTCTCTTTGGAAGGCTCTAATGGCCTTCCAGTGCAGGAGAGAGTGGGGGCACGTCCACAATGAGATGCCCTAGGGGAGCTCATCCCCTTGCACCACATCTTTTCAGTTGTTCCCCAAAGTTAGGGTGGGGAGCAGTGCTGTGTTTCTATCTCTTATTCTTGGCTTAGTATATGATTTCAGGTTGTGTTTGTGCATTTGGTGGGGCTACTGTGTTAAAAAACACGGGGAAAAGCCCGTTCAGATGAAGAAAGAGAAGTTTCCCAGAATCCCAAGTTACCTGTTTTGCCTATGCCCTCCTCTAACTTTGGGATCATCATGACCAGGAGCTGACTCTGCCCCTCAGCCCTTTGAAAAAGGTATTTTTCCCGCCGATTTTAAAAAAACTTCTAGCGCGCGACCTGTACGATGCAGAAAATTGAGAGTAGTCTCAAAATGACCCGCATCCACGACTCTCTGTGCACAAGAATTTTCAGAATGATAGCTTAAAAACCAACCCAGTTATGCCCGAGTCTTTCCCTCAATGCAATCCTATGGGCGAAAAGCCGAAAACGCCGTTTGAGCCGCGCGGTTGACCCGATTTTCACAAAAATATAGCACGCGACCCAGACAACGCAGAGAGGTGAGAGTGGTCTCAAAATGACCCCCATCCACGACTCTCTGTGCACAAGAATTTTCAGAACGATAGCTTAAAAACCAACCCAGTTATGCCCGAGTCTTTCCCTCAATGCAATCCTATGGGCGAAAAGCCGAAAACGCCATTTGAGCCGCGCGGTTGACCCGATTTTCACAAAAATATAGCACGCGACCCAGACAACGCAGAGAGGTGAGAGTGGTCTCAAAATGACCCCCATCCACGACTCCCTGAGCACAAGAATTTCTAGAACGATAGCTTCAAAAAGAACGTAGTTATGCGCGATTATTTGCCGCAATGCAATCCTATGGTGAAATGTTTTCAAGATGGCGACCGGAGCGCTCCGCCTGAACTAGGAGCTCCGAAAAATGGCCGCTTCTCTTCGCCTTGCTTCTAGGGGGTCCGCGGTCCGCTCCTACTCCGCCTCTGGGTAAGGCGGAGCAGGCCAATCCGCTACTGCTTCTACGCTCCTAATCGGAGCGGATCACACCCCTAATGGCTATACTACAGGCACTGATGTTCTGGGCCCTGGAGCTATGGATGTATGGATTGTGTTAAGTATGTTGCATCTGTGTTTCATGGATTGTCAGGTGTCTCTCATTCCATTATCTGCCCATTGACGAAGTCAGATATTTTTAGCCAGATTTTTGTTTTGCTTTTATTAATGCTCATTAGCTCTAATGTCCACTAGTGCCTTTGTGCTCACTAGTGCCTTTGTGCCCATTAGCTCTAATGTCCACTAGTGCCTTTGTGCTAATTCACATTCACAATTGTGAACTACCGTATTTCTTCGGTTCTAAGACACACTTTCCCCCCCATATAAACATCTCTAAAAATGGGGTGCATCTTAGAATCGCGGGTGCATTTATTATTTCTTAGAATCAAAGCTTGTTTTCTGTTGGTGGTACTGAAATTAGTGTGCGTCTTACAATTGATGGTGTCTTAGAATCGAAGAAATACGGTATTTCAAATCCCACCCCAAAAAAATGTGGAAAAGGTGTACAGAACTATGCATCGTGTGAAGAATATGGGTAGGCAGACATTTTTCTCCTTCTCTCCTAATATTAGAACCCAATGGAATTCTAGTATTTTCAAATTTCAGTCAGTGAGGGAAAATGTGCACTTTTGACAAAGGCACACAATAATGTTCCCTTTTCCTGTTCAAAATGGGCACTTTTCCTGTCTGGACAATAGGAACAGTGTGCAAAGAAAAAATGGGAGTGAATTTCAAAGTGGAATGTGGAACGTCTTGGCAAACTGCAGCATCCCTGGTTCTTCCATCCCCAACTGCAGGGAACCAACTCTCTTAGCAAAATTCTGGCCGTCACTTCTGCAATACACGCACCTCCTCTTTACCCAGAGTGTTGGCACAAATCTTCCATATGTTACAAACAACATAATAAAAACCCTTTGAACAAAAAATATCAGGACTTGCATTATAAATGCCAGTGATTATTTATTTATGCCATCAACCCCCCGCACGCTTTACAAGACATGGATTTCTTGTTGCCTTTAGTTATGCAATAATCCAGCTCCTCCATAACAGTCTAAGCTGAGCCACTTTAATTATATTTCACAGGATTAAAAATGAAGGGAGCTATTTCCCTTTCTATAAATCTCCCTCCAGTTTAGCCATGAAGGAAAGGAAGCAAAAGCAAAAGGAAGTGTGTGTGTGTGTGTGCGCGCGCACGCGCGTGTGCGTGCATGGGGAGATCTCTTATAGCTGTGCTCAAATGAAAATACAACAAAACCAAAGTTTTATTGTGGAAAAAACAAGGTTTGGGTGAGATTTTTGAGACACCCTGCTTGTAATCTGCTACTTGCTGATATGGTGAGTGAGTTCGCACAAACAAACAAGCCACAATGGCTTAAATAACCCAAGGCGGCTTGTTTTAATCCCTGGAGCATGCTGGACACCATTTCTGTAATTACCCACCTCGAGGCAGCTTGTTGTGTCATCCGAACCTGGGCAGCATGACTTCTTTGAGGGAGAAATAACCCTAAAAATGGCCATAGGTTATTTGACATTGTTTCCCCCTTAAATAAGCCATGCTGCCTGGGTTCAGATGATACAATCAGCCATGCCGAGGCAGGAAATTAGGGAAATAGCACCTGGCATGTACCAGCATGCACCGGGGGTTAAAGCAAGCCACCATGGTTTATTTAAACCACAGAAGATTGGTTTAATCCTTGTCTTGCAACTCCTGCCTCCTTCACCTAGGGTCTAGGGAAGGATCAGCAGAGAACAAGGTCTATGCATTATTTTCCCCCAGTATGAAATTAGTGATTCTAACTTTGCGCTTTTGCTATGCTTTGTCGGGTTTTCTTAAAATGTTTTTGGGCTGCACAGCACCACCATGTGCCTGGTGAATCAAGCAGCTGTTACTTTCTGTAGCTCATAGGAGCCATATTAGAGCACGGTGAATAATTGTGGTGCTGTTATTGTTGGGCTGTAGGTAGCTGCAGGGTGAGAGCCAGGAGGAGCCAGGAAGCACAATTCAAAAGTCAGAAGCCGGGAATCATGAGACAGAAAGCAGAAGTCAGGAATCATGAGTAGGGATGTCATGAGCACCTGAATGAGTCTGGGAGCCCAATGGAGTGCCCCGTGTCCACCACCACCTTGTACCCAGCCGGGTGCACGTGGTGCAAGAACAGATCTATACTCCATTGCTTGTGAGAACTCTACAAGTGCTTTGCAGCCATCTGCCCTCACTGCCAAAATTGTGCACTACCCTTCCCCCACTGGTGGTGGTGGTGGCGGGCTGAGCATCTGACAAGTCAGTCACAGGTGAGTTCACCCAACCCTCATGAACCAGGAGTCAGATACATTGAACAATGCTGTGGCCAAGGCGAAGTTCACATAGAAATCTTTATACTCCTTCCAGGGGGGAGCATCCAACACAACAGACGAGCTTACATGCCAAGCCCCTGTGGAAGGATGGCAGAGAGGGAGAGAACCTAGTCTCCCTTGGCAGGGAGCTCAGCATCCTGGGTGCAGCCACCGAGAAGTCCCTCTTTGTATCACCACCAAACGTGCCCCTGAATGTGGCAGTACTGAAAGAAGGGCCTGTCCTGAAGAACTTAAAACATGGACGGGCTCAGTCCCAAGCAGTATAGGGCATTATAGGACATAACCAGAAACAGACAATTAGGCAGTGAAGCTGTAATAAGGGAGCCTCAGGCACCCTGTAACTGGCCCTGGTCAAAATATCATAGAATTATAGAAACATAGAATAGTAGAGTTGGAAGGGGTTTGTCAGGAAATCAAGTCCAACCCCCAGCTCAATGCAGGAATCCACCCTGAAGCATCCCTGACAGAGGGTTGTCCAGCTGCCTCTTGCAGGCCTCTAGGGTAGGAGAGCCCACAACTTCCCTAGGTAACTGATTCCATTGTCGTACTGCTCTAACAGTCAGGAAGTTTTTCCTGATGTCCAGCCGGAATCTGGCTTCCTATAACTTGAGCCTATTATTCCATCTTCTGCACTCTGGGATGATCGAGAAGAGATCCTGGCCCTCCTCTCTGTGACAACCTTTTACGTATTTGAAATGCTATCATATCTCCCCTCAATCTTCTCTTCTACAGGCTAAACATGCCCATTTCTTTCAGTCTCTTCATAGGACTTTGTTTCCAGACCTGTGATCATCTTCGTTGCCCTCCTCTGAACATGCTCCAGCTTGTCTGCATCCTTCTTGAAGTGTGGAGCCCAGAACTGGATGCAATACTCTAGATGAGGCCTAACCAGGGCTGAATAGAGAGGAACCAGTACCTGATGCGATTTGGAAGCTATACTTCTATTAATGCAGCCCAAAATAGCATTGGCCTTTCTTGCAGCCATATCGCACTCTTGGCTCATATTCAGCTTGCAATCTACAACAATTCCAAGATCCTTCTCATTTGTAGTATTGCTGAGCCATGTATCCCCCATCTTGTATCTGTGCTTTTGGTTTCTATTTCCCAGATGTAGAACTTGGCATTTATCCCTATTAAATTTCATTCTGTTGTTTTCAGCCCAGCACTCCAGCCTATCAAGATCACTATAGCATATGTACTATGCTATAGCATAATGTAATATATACTATACTTAGGGATGTCATGGGTGTCCAACTGGGTGCAGGAATCCAATGGACTCCCCTGTGCCAGCTCACTGAGTCACCACTGCTGCCTGCTCCTGTTTGCGGCAGTGCGTGAGCATCTTCATGGTCCCATAAGTGCCTGACAAGGCTGCGGCGCTGCCTGCCCTCATCCAAAGCTGCTACTGTGCGCAACTCTGGGTGATCCAGAAATTGCGTATTCTCAAAGTTGTGTCCATGGTGACCAAATGGCGACCATTTACGTAACATTCAAGGTGTGAGTACTCCGAAATCTGCCCAAATAGTAGAACTCACTGGAGGAGAGGTGCAAAAAGAGTTCCTGGAGTTTGGGGACTTGGCTCGCAACTTGGCTCAGAAATGTAAGATGAGACATTTCTTACCGGTTCCTCTCTATTCGGCCCTGGTCAGGCCTCATCTAGAGTATTGCGTCCAGTTCTGGGCTCCACAATTCAAGAAGGATGCAGACAAGCTGGAGCATGTTCAGAGGAGGGCAACCAGGATGATCAGGGGTCTGGAAACAAAGCCCTATGAAGAGAGACTGAAAGAACTGGGCATGTTTAGCCTGGAGAAGAGAAGATTGAGGGGAGACATGAGAGCACTCTTCAAATACTTAAAAGGTTGTCACACAGAGGAGGGCCAGGATCTCTTCTCGATCCTCCCAGAGTGCAGGACATGGAATAACGGGCTCAAGTTCAAAGAAGCCAGATTCCAGCTGGACATCAGGAAAAACTTCCTGACTGTTAGAACAGTACAACAATGGAATCAGTTACCTAGGGAGGTTGTGGGCTCTCCCACACTAGAGACATTCAAGAGGCAGCTGGACAACCATCTGTCAGGGATGCTTTAGGGTGGATTCCTGCATTGAGCAGGGGGTTGGACTCGATGGCCTTGTAAGCCCCTTCCAACTCTGCTATTCTATGATTCTATGAGACATACATCTGCAGATCTTGCTGGAGACATAACAGAACCAGATTTCCCAGCAACAGAAATGCCTAGTTGAAGGTCCCCCATTTGTGCTACCTAGGAATAGACAAATCTGTCAGTTCTTCTTTTTCCATCATCATTATGGATATATAGCTTTAATTGGGAGGGGGGGGTTCTATTCTGAAAGCAGCCCTTGTTCGCTTGATCCGTCAGAAGCAGCTGCAGCACCTTCCTTTATATCACAGAGATGAGGATTGCTGCTTGGGTGCTCTCTGAAAGTGGAGTTACTTTATTAATATCCTTGATCTTTTCATCCTTTCAGCCTGGTGTGTAAACCCAAAGAACATCTCATTAAACTGAGACTTCTTCTTTTCTCCCCCCTACGGGAACGTCAGGAGATACAACAGAATCGGAATGTCAAGCAACCATTCCGGCACCACCAACATCATTATGGGCAAAGGCAGCATCTGTTGTAAGATTTAACAAGGCCAATTTGGAAGTGCTAATGGGCATCCCGACACGAGGGGACGATGTTTCTTCAGCCACCTGAGAATGGGTCAGAGTGATCATCAGCCTTGATGAAACTCAAATATTTCCCCAGGATTAGAGGAAGTGTCATCTTGAAAAGGTCTATGGGTGTCAAGGAAAATAATCCCATTTTTAAGTGGGTTTGGAAAGGTGGCCTCTTTATAAAGACACCTGGGAGACATACCTGTAAGGGAGAAGTATCTATACAGGCTCAGCCGATCCCATTCTCTAAACTATCTGACAGCTGAATATATGAAAAAGACATACAGGAAGATTTACTGGCAAAACCCTCATCACTTCTTGGAAAGGTCATCTGTCTGTATCTTCGTATTAATTAGATGTATCCAGCCAAATTTTCAGCTTTTGTGCAACCCACTATCCCATTCCTTTGGCCTTCCTGTCGTCTCAGCCAGGATGGGGAAGAGATTCATTCAGTTTACAAACTTACCTAATTTTTCACTTACCTAATTTTTCACTTCTGAACCAATACATAAAGTGAAACTCACATATCCTTTGAAACTTGCACTTCTCTGAACACTGCAACAGCATTCTCTTTTTTAAAATGTATATTAGGGGAAAGTGCACACAAAAGTGTGTATATTGGGGGGGTAACATTAAAATGTATTATTTTATTTATTTATTTATTTATTATTTATTACATTTTTATACCGCCCAATAGCCAAAGCTCTCTGGGCGGTTCACATTTCATTATGTTAGGAAAATTGCTTGGATAAATTGCAGGTGTTAGGCAAAAACACATAGAATCATAGAATAGCAGAGTTGGAAGCGGCCTACAAGGCCATCGAGTCCAACCCCTTGCTCAATGCAGAAATCACCTCACGTGATTTGGAAGCTATACTTCTATTAATGCAGCCCAAAATAGTATTTGCCTTTCTTGCAGCCATATCACACTCTTGGCTCATATTCAACTTGCGATCTACAACATAAGAAAAGTCATGCTGGATCAGACTACAGCCTTAGCTAGACCTAAGGATTATCCCAGGGAAATGGAGGGGTCATCCCTGCCTGCTCCTGGGATCCCCTGTGTGTCATTTGGATGCACAGGGATGATTCTGGGATATAGACCTGGTCTAGCCATGGCCTAAGGGGCCATCTCATCCAGCATTCTGTTCCCACAGTGGCCAACCACATGCCTGTGAGAAGCCCACAAATTATTTATTTATTTATTGCATTTTTATACCACCCAATGGCCGAAGCTCTATGGGCAGTTTACAAAAATTAAAAACCATGAAAACCATTCAAAATATAAAACCAACAACAGTGTAAAAGCATAGGATAAAATGCAATATAAAAACACAATCAAGATAAAACCGAGCAGCAATGCAGAAATGAATACAGATTCAAAATACAAATTCAAAACAGCAAAGTTAAAATTAAGTTGATAGACTGTTAAAATACTGAGAAAACAAAAGGTCTTCACCTGGTGTCTAAAGGAGTATAATGTAAGTGTCAGGTGAACCTCTCTAAGGAGCTCATTCAGCTGGCGACGAAAGGAGTACAGTGTAGGCGCCAGGCGGACCTCTCTGGGGAGCTCATTCCACAACCGGGGTGCCACAGCAGAGACGGCCCTCCTCCTGGTAGCCACCTACTTCACTTCCTTTGGCAGGGGCTCATGGAGAAGGACCCCTGAGGATGACCTTAGGGTCTGGGCAGGTACATATGGGAGGAGACATTCCTTCAGATAGCCTGGACCCAAGCTAGGACTGGCAGCCAATGAAGCTGGAAAAGGACTGGCATAATGTGGTCTCATTGGCCAGTCCCTGTTAGCAAATGTGCTGCCCTGTTTTGTACCAGCTGAAGTTTCTGGACTGTTTTCAAGGACAGCCCCATGAGTGGGAGTAATCCAGACGAGAGGTTATCAGAGCATGATAACTGTAGCTAGGCTATTTCTGTCCAGTTAAGGGCGCACTTGGTATATAAGCCTAAGATGATAAAAGCTGTTCTTTGTCACTGAGTTCACCTGTGGTTCAAGTGACAGTTGGATCCAAGAGCACCCCCAAACTATGAACCTGATTCTTTAGGGGGAGTGCAACTTCCTCCAGAACATCACCTAGCCAGACAGACAAACCACCCGCTAACAGTACCTTCGTCTTGTCTGGATTGAGTCTCAGTTTGTTGACCCTCATCCACTCCATTACTGTGCTCAGGCACTGATTCAGAACAGCCACTGCCTCTCCTGAGTTTGATGAAAAGGAGAGGTAGAGCTGGGTGTCATCTGCATATTGATGACACCTCAGTCCACATCTCCGGATGACCTCTCCCAGCAGTTTCATGTAAATGTTGAACAGCATAAGGGATAAAATAGAGCCCTATGGAAACCCATGGCCTAGATGCCATGGCACAGAGCTATAATCCCCCAGCACCATCTTCTGAAAACGGGCATCCAAGTAGGAGCAGAACCACTGCAACACAGTGCATCCAACTCCCAGCCCAGACAACTTATCCAGAAGGATACCATGGTCGATGGTATCAAAAGCCGCTGAGAGGTCCAAGAGAATCAACAGGGTCACACTCGCCCTGTCTCTCTCTCTTGAAGAAGGTCATTCATCAGGATGACCAAGGCCGGTTCTTTCCCAAAACTAGGCCTGAATCCAGACTGGAATTGACCCAGATAATCAGTTTCATCTAAGTGTGCCTGGAGTTGTCCTGCAACCACCCGCTCAAGCACCTTGCCCAAGAAGAGGATGTTAGCCACCAGCCTGTAATTATTAATATTCTCCGGGTCCAGGACATGAGTGCAACAGTACCCTCCCTCTGATGTTCCCCAGCAACTGGTGTACATAAGCTTACTGTCTTTGATATTGGAGGTGGCATATAGCCATCAGGACTAGTAACCTAGCTCCTTCACCTCATAGGCTTCTTTGTCCCCCTCAGGATGCTCATCTTCTCTTCCTTTTTGTCTTGGTGTTGGTGCTTTCCCTCTTATTCGTCTTTCTTTGCTCCCAGGTCCACCACCAATACATGTCTAGCGGCCTCTGGTTCAGAATCCAGGAGATCCTCATAGCAATGGCCAGCCAAGGTGGCCAACTCCTTTCCCATCACACAAGAGTTTCATTGGTAGTTTCTCCTAGGTCCCCTATGGAACTTTCTTCCATGGAAACAGCTTCATTTCAGTGGAGCTTTTATTTCCTAGTAAGCATGGTGAGGATTGCAGCACCAGAGGGTTGTATCAATGATGGATAAAGTTGCTGTTTGCTAGCCCCATGCTATGATTGTGAAACCCGACATCCCCCATGACAATAATTTAATTCATGTTTATTGAACTCAAATGCCAACTAATGGGAATCACTTTAAACTGCTTTAAGGTGGATGGAGAATTAAAATAAAATCAATTGCAGGAGCATTGGCTCTTACTTTTCCTCAAGGTGCGTACACGTACACAAACACACACACACACACACAAGCACTGAAAGTTTTGGAAATTAAATGCTCCATCATTACCTAAATAGGCAGAGGTAACTGTCTGAGTGATTAATATTAGAATCCGGTAGAATCATAGAGAGGGCAGCAAAGTGGCCCATTTTATCAGATCTTTCTCAGACTCAGCTAAGAGTCACTGGAACCAGCGAAGCAATAAATATATCAAAGAGCGGAGGTAAACAAAATCATAAAACACCCCAATGTGACAACTGAGACACCCACGAATATATAAATATTTATGAACTGATGGACACTTCCGGAACACCTGGTAAATTTTTGTTTGAACAGTCCAATCAGACTGTTTGTTGAATAGAATCAATGTGGTCATAGAAGGACAATAATAATAATAATAATAATAATAATAATAATAATAATAATAATAACAACAACAACAACAACTGTGCTTCTTGATTTCAGTGGTCTTGATTGATTTTAGATTGCCCAAAATGCCTCAAGAGAAGGAAACCTTCTTGTTGTTAGAATGAGATTCTTCTTAAGGAAACTTTGAAGTGGCTCAGAAAAAAAGATACATTAGAAATGAAATTCATGAAGTACATTAACACTGCAGACTATTTGAATTGCCTTTAAAATATTACTAAGAAAAAAGTCTATCAATAAGTGGGTTGTCTAGTGTCAAGGATGGGACAGGTTTATCCTCTCCCTGAATTATTTTGTTTTTGGATGCACTGCCTTTTACCCCCCCGATAGAAGTGAATGGTGCCTAGGATGTATGAGAAATTCATGTCAGTTTGTTTTTGATCAAGATTTACCCAGTTCATATCTCCCAGAGCAAACACAGATACAAACACAACCTGCAGTCAAAGTCCATACATTTCCAAACTTGCAATGTGATTCGTGGATCAAAAAAAATGCATTCAACAGCATGCATATGTTTGAAAAATAGGCCTGAAACAATTGTAGTTTTGAAAGAAAATGGACGAACATGCTTTAACGAATGGGAGAAAAATGTGTACATTTCAAAGATGTGCACAACTGATGCATGCATTTGGAAAAGTATGCACAATAATATGCTGAATTTTCATGCGAAAAGAAAAACAACAATGAAGATTGCAATCTGATATGGATATGAGATGGAATGACCTTCAATGTTAAATCTGGAAAACTTTGACAAATTCAAGTTTTGCTTCTATGCATACCCTTAATGACAACTGAACAATTAATGGGTAGAAAGAAGGCCCTGCATCAGAATGAAGGAATGAGAAGGTTCTGTTGGACTTAACAGTCACAACTTTATGAAACAGCATAAAGTCCTGCAGTGAGCAAAACCACACTGGCTCAAATCTGGATGCAGCAGTTGCTGGTCTGCCTATCTCAGGGCTCATCTACACCAAGCAAGATATTCCACTATGAAAGCAGCATGAAAGCGGTATATAAAAAGCAGGAGCCACACCACTGCTTTATAGAAGTATTGGAGTGCACTGACAACTGTTGGGGCCCATTGACACATACCATATACCACTTTCATACTGTTTTCATAGTGTTATATCCTGCTTGATGCAGATGTGTCATGAGCCCCAAGAGTTGTCAGTGCACTTCAGTACCACTATAAAGCAGTAGTGTAGAACCTGCAGGGCACTTCACTACCACTATAAAGCAGTAGTATGGCTCCTGTTTGTTATATACCGCTTTCATAGTGGAATATCCAGCTTGATGTAGTTGAGCCCTCAATCTGCTCATCTGGGATTGAGCTAAGGGGGCCTTTCATAGAATCATAGAATAGCAGAGTTGGAAGGGGCCTACAAGGCCATCGAGTCCAACCCCCTGCTCAATGCAGGAATCCATCCTAAAGCATCCCTGACAGATGGTTGTCCAGCTGCCTCTTGAAGGCCTCTAGTGTGGGAGAGCCCACAACCTCCCTAGGTAACTGATTCCACCGTCGCACTGCTCTAACAGTCAGGAAGTTTTTCCTGATGTCCAGCTGGAATCTGGCTTCCTTTAACTTGAGCCCGTTATTCCGTGTCCTGCACTCTGGGAGGATCGAGAAGAGATCCTGGCCCTCCTCTGTGTGACAACCTTTTAAGTATTTGAAGAGTGCTATCATGTCTCCCCTGAATCTTCTCTTCTCTAGGCTAAACATGCCCAGTTCTTTCAGTCTCTCTTCATAGGGCTTTGTTTCTAGACCTCTGATCATCCTGGTTGTCCTCTTCTGAACACGCTCCAGCTTGTCTGCATCCTTCTTGAATTGTGGAGCCCAGAACTGGACACAATACTCTAGATGAGGCCTAACCAGGGCCGAATAGAGAGGAACCAGTACCTCACGTGATTTGGAAGCTATACTTCTATTAATGCAGCCCAAAATAGCATACACTGGTCAGAGATTGGAAGTCAAAAGCCACTTGGACCCAAGGGTAGCTCCCTTCCAACATCTGCTCAACCCTGAAGGATGAGCAGAACCAGGCCACTTCAGTATCGTTTTGTTGGATCAAGAGAACCGAAGCCACTCCAGAATGAGTCTTCTTTGGTGAGTCATGTTTCAGAGTAGATACATTCTCCGAGATTTTATTCCTCCACTTCACATCTTTTGGTTAGGTTTCTCTAAATACTGCAGGTGGAAGAAGGAACTGCAGTTAAAGGGTTAAATGACTGCCAGGTCCACTTTCTAATCCTGGGGCTTGTCTGACCATGGGCTCTAAATATCACTGAGATTCAGGGAAGGGCATGGATGAGACTGTGGGAGGATCTACACTACCGGTTTAAAATGCTTTGTAACAGTAGTGACAACTGTTGGGGCCCAGGACACACTCCAAACACAGTTTTCAAACCATTTTCAAAGTGTCGGATCCTGCTTGATGTAGATTGAGCCTGTGAGATGAACATTCTTCCAATGCCACCATGTTTTACAATGAAAAAATCTTAAACTGGTTTACAAGCCTCATAAATTCCTACTCCATGCACTTGTCCTGAAACTTTGCAAGTTTCTTGCAAAGGGGATACCTCTATGATAAGTGCTGTTTTTATGCAAATTGCCAAAAAGAATGAGGAGTGATGGATAGGAGTTCCGCAAGTGTCTATCAGTTCATAAATCTATATGTGTGTATGTGTGTCACACATGCATTGATACATTCGTAGCTATCAAAGGAGGTGGGCTCTACCCTGAGTCCAAGGTTGGGTCAAATGTGTGAAGTGTGTGAATATTCCAAGTTACACATGGCATTGCTTGCTCTACGCTCATGTAGTGACTTCTCTTATCATACCATAGTTATGTCTCAGTTCTGGAAATATAGATGCAAAGTACTTCCCTTTCAGATGTTCTAAGGTATTTTTGGACTATATGAGTGCACTAACTTTCATTAAAGAATCTCCTACTGTTGAACATCTGAGTAAATTAGCCAAAGGCAAGCATCTTTTAAATATTCCTTCACACAGGTTGAGATATACTGGTCAGTAAATCAACAACAAGGTAATCCCAAATGTGTCTGCTCAAAGGTAAGTCCCACTGAGTTCAGTGGAGCTTACTCCAAAGTGAGTAGGTACTGGATTGCAGCACAAGTTAATAAGGTGAGACCTAAAGATTACAGGAATGCTTTTGAGTGTTTTTCCTGCACTCAGTGGGGCTCCTGACCTAAGGATGTTTTATTTTGCAGGGCACTGGTTACTATATCACTATGGTGTTGGATAATCCCTGTGTTTAGCCCTATAGATCACTTAAAGCTGCAGGAGATCCTTGTCCTCCCATGGGGATGTTGAAGATGGTACTCTTAGCATTTCAGGAGACACTTCAAGGAGAATCACAAAGACAAACAAACTAGCGCAGGGAGATACAATTTCTTTTCATAGGGAACATCAACTAAAACAAATCTATTAGCTTCTTTGGTAATTAAGCAGAGTGCACAGTTCTGAGACGTGGCAAGAAAAACAGGAAGAAAGCTCAGCACTTCTTCAGAAAAATATGTCACATCGAGACAGCTGACTTTCCTTCTCCTTCATAATGGACTCTTCAAGACATCGAAAGGCTGGTGGACACATTATACAAAACTGTACAGACTGAGATTGCTGGATGCTCTCTCTCTCTCTCTCTCTCTCTCTCTCTGTGTGTGTGTGTGTGTATGTATGTCTACACTTCTGTATGTATTCCTTGATCAACACTGAGAACAATGTGTAGGCAGGCCTCAAGGCTGGTCAAAACTTTTTGCTGCAAAGGACAAGATATCACCTCCTTCCATTCCACATTCATGAACCAACTGGACTGACAACATGAAAGGTTCAAACACTGGCAACAGGATGGGGTCCTCCACCTCATCTGAGGCAGCAACCTAGCTTAGGAGGTTCAGGACAACCTGTCCTCCAAGGAACTGGAATGGCCGGGGGACTGCTACTTCTGAGCATGTTTAGCCTGGAGAAGAGAAGATTGAGGGGAGACATGATAGCACTCTTCAAATACTTAAAAGGTTGTCACACAGAGGAGGGCCAGGATCTCTTCTCGATCCTCCCAGAGTGCAGGACACGGAATCATGGGCTCAAGTTACAGGAAGCCAGATTCCGGCTGGACATCAGGAAAAATGTCCTGACTGTTAGAGCAGTACGACAATGGAACCAGTTACTTAGGGAGGTGGTGGGCTCTCCCACACTAGAGGCCTTCAAGAGGCAGCTGGACAACCATCTGTCAGGGATGCTTTAGGGTGGATTCCTGCACTGAGCAGGTGGTTGGAGTTGATGACCTTATAGGTCCCTTCCAGCTCTACTATTCTATGATTCTATGATTGTATGATTCTGCATCAGCTTGCTTAATGATAGGGCTGTGAGGCATCCAATTTGCAACTACAGGTCAGGCAGATGCCTCCTGAAAACAGCTCTTTCCCAGGAAGCCTTCCTTGGTGGAAGAGCCACAGTGTGATTGGCACTCTGTTTTTAAAATGAAACATTATAATACCGTGTTTTATTCTTTTTATCTTTGAATCATTTTAGCTCTTGGTGTTCACTGCTCAGGAGTCATTTATGTCAGGAAACAAGAATATGGCTGAGGGTAAATGGTTAAAACCTTTTCAGCCATAGTTGTTTTAAAGTGAAAAAGAAGTTGTGAGATCTAATCATGGCTCTCATGCATCATGGCTGTTTCTGTCCTGAGTGTTGAGGACATCATATCCCACAACTGACATCCCCCTGTCACTTAGGCATTACAACCATGCCCAGCTTACCTGAGTGTGGTGATGCAATTGCTGGTGGGGGTGAGACAGGTGAGGCATGGAGGCACGCTACTGGTGGCCTCAGCATTGTGCCACTGTATGGGCTGGGGCCTGTGATCCCCTCCTTAAGGTAGGGTGACCCTATGAAAAGGAGGACAGGGCTCCTGTATCTTTAACAGCTGCATAGAGAAGGGAATTTCAGCAGGTGTCATTTGTATATATGGAGAACCTGGTGAAATTCCCTCTTCATCATAGCAGTTAAAGCTGCAGGTGCCCTGCCCTCTTTTAAATCTGGTCACTCTAGTATAGCTCCTGCAGCTTTAACTGCTGTGATGAAGAGGGAATTTCACCAGGTTCTCCATATATACAAATGACACTTGATGAAATTCCCTTTTCTATGCAACTGTTAAATATACAGGAGCCCTGTCCTCCTTTTCATAGGTTCACCCTACTTAAGGGGTGGGCACCCCTCCCAGCTACCTCTTCCCTATGCAGCTCCCTCCCTCCCTGTAGACATTGTGGGTTCACTGGTCGCCCCTTTGGCCAAGTAAAAAAAATTTTTTTTTGCTCTTAATCATTTAAGATTGTGAGTTTTCCCACCCACTTCACACTGTAAGGCAGCAGGGGAGTAATAATTAGGTTAATTTGGTACAATTCAGTCACATTTATCTTGGGGGCAGGTGTACAGCATCGGGGGCAAGGTTAGGGTTGGTGAGCATTCTTAGACAACATTGTGGTGATTGGTAACACCTGAGGCCCTCAGCTGGGAGTCCTGGGGCAACAGATGACAGAATAAGGGTGACCTCTGGGGCCAACCTTACTCACTCACTCAGAGTTTTGCAGCATTAGGGGGAATGACATCAGAAGGCTTCCCTGCCCCAAAACGGGAATCAGGATGGGTGGTGACATACGAGTGCCACCTATCTGGATACGAATGGATCTCTCAGTCCCAAATACAGCCTATAAGTGGCCTAGTCAGGATGCCCGTTTAGGCCTCCATCACCCTTTGCTCAACGTAATAAATGGGGCCGTATTTAAACCCAATATTCTTGTCTCATCTCATTATTTCGCCTTCCACTTCCGCAGTTGAACTGGTTGTGTTTACATTCAGTGGAGCTAGTTGCATTGCATGGATGAACAGAATTTTTAAGAAAAAAATTCCAAAGGTTGTCCACGGAACAGCAGCTCTCATCAATACAGGCAAACAATCTGTCCGGCAAACTCACGGAAAGTGATTGTCACACAACAGCTCTTCTCTTATCAGTAAGAGAATCCTTGATTGCTTCCCTGGAAATGGCAAAACCTCTCTATTAAAAGTTGGACGTTGCAACAACAATGCTGTAAAGACAACAGCACAGTCTTTTGAAATTTGCAAATTTATTGATAATGGGACTATGACCAAAGGAATCATCAGCCTTACAAAACATCTGCAAGAAAGATGACTGCATGGCAAATAGAGACAACCCCTAACAATAATGTCTGCTTTTATGCATTGTTCAGCCTTTTAAGATGGAACACAGAATCATAGAATCATAGAATAGTAGAGTTGGAAGGGGCCTATAAGGCCATCGAGTCCAACCCCCTGCTCATTGCAGGAATCTGCTTAAAGCATCCCTGACATATGGCAGTCCTGCTGCCTCTTGAATACCTCTAGTATGGGGTAACTTGAGCCCAGGAAACCAGATTCTGCCTGGACATCAGGAAAAACTTCCTGACTGTTAGAACAGTATGGCCATGGAACAAGTTCCCTAGGGAGGCCGTGGGCTCTCCCACCCTAGAGGCCTTCAAGAGGCAGCTGGACAGCCATCAGGGATGCTTTAAGGTGAATTCCTGCAATGAGAAGGAGGTTGGACTCAATGGCCTTATAGGCCCCTTCCAACTCTACTATTCTATGATTCTATGTTCCGTCTTAAAAGGCTGTCACAATGCATAAAAGCAGACATTATTGTTAGGGGTTGTCTAATAATGTCTGATTTTAGGGCAGCCACCAAAAATGGCAGCTTATATCACATCCCACCTACTCCTCACCTCCGGGCAGCATTCTAAGGTGAGCCAAGAGTCAGGAACCAGAGGAGAAGCCAGGCTGCCTATTCATTACTGGGCCTGGTACTAGCACACAAAGCCCTAAACAACTTCAGACCAGAATACGCAAGGGAGCACCCTCTCCCTTACCAATCTGCCCACTCACTGAGGTCATCAGAGGACTCCTGGTGGTTCCACATGGACCTATGGCCTGATTGGAGTCCACACAGAGACGAGCCTTCATTGTGTTGGCCCCTTCCCCATGGAAATCTCTGCCTCTGGCAGGCACCAACACTGAGGGCCTTGCTAGACCTACGAGATAATCCGGTTGGGAGTAGGAGTGACGCCGCACTGCAGCTAGTGTGTGCCGTCGCCCCTAGCGAGACATCAACACGCGACGGGGCAAGGGAAGGCCCCGTCGCATGCTCCGGGTTTTTTAAGCTTAAAGGGCCATATGCGCAGGAGCGCACCCACGAAAAAGGTAAGTGTTTTTTTTAAAAAATAAAGGGTTCCCCACTCCCCCTGCCCGTCCCCCATCCCCGCTCGCCATGCCCTGTCCCTCGTCCCCGTCCGCCATGCCCGGTCACCTGTCCCCGATGCCCATCCCCGCTCACCAGGCCCTGTCCCCATCCTTCTTCCCCCTCCCCGTCTGCAAGGCCTGTCCCCGTCCCTAATGCCCGTCCCTGCTCGCCAGGCCCTGTCCCCCGTCCTTCTCCCCCCCCATCCCCGATATCCGTCCCCGCTTGCCAGGCCCTGTCCCAGTCCCCGATGCCCGTCCCCATTCTTCTCCCCCCCTCTCCTGCCAGGTCTGGTCTTTCCCCCGGCCCCCATCTCCCCCCCCCCCGTGATTCCCCCCCCCCGGCCCGATGGGCACAGCGCTCCTATGAGCTCTGTGCCCAGTCCGTGGCTTCTCCCGGCTACTTGCAAATAAGCGAGCAGCCAGGAAAAGCCACGGACCCTGCTAGACTTGCCTCAACCCGGGGTTGCGGAAAAGCCGGGCCATAACCACATCCGGTTGTCCCGGGTTAAGGGAGGACTTAGCCCGGCCTGACCCCGGGATCCCCTGTGCGTCATCTGGATGCACAGGAGGGAGACCGGGCCTCATACCGCGCTAACGCCTCGTCTAGCAACGGCCTGTGTTAGTTTTGGTGCCTACTGAACACAGCTCTTTTCCAGGAAGCCTTCCTTGGTAGAATAGCCGCAGTTTAATAGGCATTCTGTTTTTTAACAGAGTAATTATAATGCTGTGTTTTATTCTGTTAAGCTTTACATCATTTTATCTCTTGCTGTTCACTGCTCAGGAATCTGTTTAGAGGTGGAGCAGTATGCAAATGTTGCAAATAAATAAAATAAATAAATAAGTAAATAAATAAATAAATAAATAAAATCACAATATGTTATTTGCTCTATTCGATCATAGCATGCTTCATTTAAGCCCATTAACTATTTCTTTTCTGTTCTGCTTGTTGGTTTCTGTTTGTTGTGCTTTCAGTGTTTAAAAATAGAACCACCGCAGACAGGTTCTCTCTTAATATACCCATTTGGCTCTAACAAGATTAAGCCAGCTGCTGCTTAGATAACCTTTCTGGGGAGATCACTGGATGAAATTGTCTATCTGAACCAGCGCGATGGTTCTCCTCCGCCATGAACCAACATGATGTGTGACCGGGGCAATCCTGGATATGACCGGAAGAAAATCCTATGATTGTGGCAGTTCTTTTTCCATCAAAGGAATTGCTGCCGGCAATATTTGCTGCCTGAGGCAGAGCAACAAATCCACACAAACCCCTTTGTGTGCAAGATGAAGAGTACCCAAGGCCGGCCAATCTATTCTGGCACCAAAGGCAGAAACATCCACAACAATCTCTCCCCCAGCCCTGCCCGCTTTTGTATCTGGTCATGTTAGGCAGGACTCCTGCAGCTTTAACTGTTGTGATGAAGAGGGCATTTCACCAAGTACTGCATGCATACCAATGACACCTGCTGAAATTCCCTTTTCTATACAACTCTTAAAGATACAGGAGCCCTGTCCTCCTTTTCATACGATTGCTCCAATAACTGCACAAGCCACCTGCAAATTTCTTATGAGAAGTAAAATACGAAGGGCCTGTTCAGACAATGCAGTAAGTCATGGTTAGGCCACTAACCCTTTTGCAGCAAGTGGTTAGTGAGCATTTTAACTGTGGTTATGTAGCCCCCATGCTTAGGAATGGTTCTTACAGCACACTAAGTCTATTTATTTATTTATTACATTTTTATACCGCCCAATAGCCGAAGCTCTCTGGGCGGTTCACAAAAATTAAAACCATCATAAAACAACCAACAGGTTAAAAGCACAAATACAAAATACAGTATAAAAAGCACAACCAGGATAAAAACCACGCAGCAAAATTGATGTAAGATTAAAATACAGAGTTAGAACAGTAAAATTTAAATACAAGTTAAAATTAAGTGTTAAAATACTGAGAGAATAAAAAGGTCTTCAGCTGGCGACGAAAGGAGTACAGTGTAGGCGCCAGGCGGACCTCTCTGGGGAGCTCATTCCACAACCGGGGTGCCACTGCAGAGAAAGCCCTCCTCCTTGTAGCCACCTGCCTCACTTCCTTTGGCAGGGGTTCACGGGGAAGTCGTGGTTCACATGACACACTAAGCCATAACGTTTAGCTCAAAATGCTTAATGGTTTAGCATGTTGCCTGAAAGGGGCCAAAATGTAAAAGAGGCATTTCTTAAATCAAATGCACACTCTGCTCAGTGAACTTTCCCCCATTCTATTTCACAGAGGCAGGCATGCGAAAGCAAACACAGGCACAAACAAAACCACCCAAAAAAATTAAGTGTTGTCCTTGTATAATGATCTTTCGTTTCTTTCTGGAAGTTGAAACCCAACAACGTCAGAAGGCCTGTGCATTCCCAACATTTTCTCAACTCTAACGTGTGCCCAAAGAGGGAATACTAGGGTATTAAACCCAATTCAAAGTTACGTATATTTAAATACTTGTGAGATACCATATCAACAGGACCTCTCTAGCCTCACCCTACTTCTGTCAGGCTAGCTGGAAACAAATGCAGCTTGTCTGGAGGAAGAGGCCTGTTTCTACACCATTATTATTATTATTATTATTATTTATTTATTTATTTATATAGCACCATCAATGTACATGGTGCTGTACAGAGTAAAACAGTAAATAGCAAGACTCTGCCGCATAGGCTTACAATCTAATAAAATCATAGTAAAACAATAAGGAGGGGAAGAGAATGCAAACAGGCACAGGGTAGGGTAAGCAGGCACAGGGTAGGGTAAAACTAACAGTATAAAGTCCGCACAACATCAAGTTTTAAAAGCTTTAGGAAAAAGAAAAGTTTTTAGTTGAGCTTTAAAAGCTGCGATTGAAGTTGTAGTTCTCAAATGTTCTGGAAGAGCGTTCCAGGCGTAAGGGGCAGCAGAAGAAAATGGACGGAGCCGAGCAAGGGAAGCAGAGGCCCTTGGGCAGGCGAGAAACATGGCATCAGAGGAGCGAAGAGCACGAGCGGGGCAATAGTGTGAGATGAGAGAGGAGAGATAGGAAGGAGCTAGACCGTGAAAAGCTTTGAAGGTTAACAGAAGTTTATATTGGATTCTGAAGTGAATTGGAAGCCAATGAAGAGATTTCAGAAGCGGAGTAACATGGTCAGAGCGGCGAGCCAAGAAGATGGTTGCACAAAATGTGCCTGGTTCGAGTGCACCAAAGTCCAATAATGAAACACTCGAGAAAGATCTCCATCAAGGCGTTGGGCTCCAAAAACGTTTACTCTCGAGAATAGGTGATGACCTTGTGCTCTCGCGCTGCAAAGACGGGATCACACTGTGCTGAGGCAGGACAGTAGCTTATATACTTCTAAGTAGTGGTCAGAAGGGGAATTGCAGCTGAGATTACTCGGCCGCCATCGCCATGTGCTTTCCCATGAGTGCTTTGCACCTGTAGCCTTTCTCTTATTGGTGATGTGGCTAGGAGGCAGTCCTAAGGACTTGGCTAAGTTTAATCGGTCGGTGTCATTTCAAACTGACCTATGGTGTTGTCCTGGCAGTTAACCAGCAATGTGGATTCAACAGGATTAACTTCGTCTGGCAAGAAAGGGGCTTGGAAGTCACCTACGTGCCACTTACATGGGGGTAAATGGAGTTTTTACTGAGGGGCGTCTGGCTACTCTGTTTCCCTGCCTTGTTGTGCTCATTCGCCTTTTCTAGGTGGCCCAGGTGGGCTCCTGGTGGGGTGTCCTAGAGGGGGTGCGTGTCTGGACATGTGTCTGCGTGTCAGGGGAAATGGACTTTCTAGTTTTTATGTCAGGAATGACACACGGGGGATCCCGGGGTCAAATGGGGATGACCCCAGGGAAACCCTGGGAAAATGGGGATTTCCCGGCTTTTCTGCGGTCCTAGGAGATGTGTGGGCACCTGCCCCTGCTTCGTCCTGCCTCCGCATGAGTAAATGTGAGGTGGTGAGAAACGGGCATGGGGCACAGAGTTTTTCAGTTGCTCCGTGCCCATCAGGGGTGGGGAGGAGTGGGGTCAGGGTTTGTTGGTTTTTCTTTTAAAACAGCTTACATTTTTGTTGGAGCTCAATTGCGCTCATCTCCCCTATTTTTTATTTTAATGGTGGGTGCGACATCCCTACTTCCTCCTGGGATGTCACACATGTGTATGGATCCGGGGGGGGGAATCTCATGAGTAGAATATCACATGATCCTCCCCCCTCCCTGCCAGAAGGCTGGGAGGTGTAGAAAGGGCCAGGGATAATGCCAACAAGAGAAAATGTCTGAAATCAACCAAGATGGTTCTTTAAAAGCACTCTTCAAATACTTAAAAGGTTGTCACACAGAGGAGGGCCAGGATCTCTTCTTGATCATCCCAGAGTGCAGGACATGGAGTAATGGGCTCAAGTTACAGGAAGCCAGATTCCAGCTGGACATCAGGAAAACCTTCCTGAGTGTTAGAGCAGTACGACAATGGAAACATTTACCTAGGGAGGTCGTGGGCTTTCCCACACTAGAGGCCTTCAAGAGGCAGCTGGACAATCATCTGTCAGGGATGCTTTACGGTGGATTCCTGCATTGAGCAGGGGATTGGACTCGATGGCCTTTAGGCCCCTTCCAACTCTACTATTCTATGATTCTATGATTCTTTGAAAAGGAGCTAGCAAAGGATAGGGAAGCACTTGTGAGTTTTTGTTCAGTTTTAGTAAGAATTTTTAAAAAAGCAAAGTTCTCCATATTCATGGACAAAAAAAGAACTTGAGCTTTAAAATAAAACTGAATGGGGAAGAAACCGAAACTGACCGTGGAATGATAACCTGCGTTGTGAGTTTTCACATTGCACTATAAGATTAAGAACCCCTTCCTTCCACTCATGTTGCATTTGTGAAACAGATGGAGTTCTGAGCATAAGAGGGGCCATAAAATTTGTTGATCAACGGGACAAAACACATTTGTTATTGTGTGTCAGAGGAATACAGAATTTGGAAACTCGGCTTTCAAGCATTTCCCAAACATCGGTGTTTGATTTATTTTCACGGAGGGAAAGGAACAGGGTAAAAAAGCCATATTTTTAGCAGAATCATTCTGACAAAGCAAGGAAGAGGAAATGGTCCAGCAAGGTCCAGCTTAGATATCTTCCTCCAAACCAGATCTATAATGTAGGGTGACCATATGGAAAGGAGGACCAGGCTCCTGCATCTTTAACAGTTGTATTGAAAAAGGAATTTCAGCAGGTGCCATTTGTATGCATACGGCATCTAGTGAAATCCCCTCTTCATCGCAATACTTAAAGCTGCAGGTGCCCTCCTCTCTTTTGTATCTGGTCAAGAGGACAGGACTCCTGCACCTTTAACTGTTACGACAAAGACAAGATTTCACCAGGTGCTGCATGCATACAAATGACCCTTGCTGAAATTCCCTTTTCTATACAACTTTAAAGATACAGGAGCCCTGTCCTCCTTTTATATGGTCACCTATATAATGAGTACAATCTTCTGGCTGGTGAGCTATCCATGTTTAATCTCATGAGCTACACGAGCTGTCTCTATGTCGGTCTGCTTGCAGGATCTGACCAAATTCCCAGTCTTTACTGTTATCAGGTGTATGACGCAATGGACATTACCCAAATTTTGTTCATGACTCCATTATATGCAACCAGACATGACGAGATACTTCCCTCTGTTCTACTAGACCAAGAATGCACAACCTCAATGGTTGTAAATCTGGCTTGGGAGTCAGGGCTACATGTGCATATGTACACACAGACACACATCGGTATGTTTATGCACACACATGCACGCACACACACAGACTCCACAGCAAACCTGATACCAATTCATATCCCATTGCTGCCGGCAGCGGTGGGGAACGGGTGATCTATATGAAGATCTGTGAAGCCAGGAACTGATCCAGGTGTTCTTCTCCCTGCCTCCCTCTCTGGAAGTGGTTCTGAATAAAGACCATGGTCAGGGAGCACAGATGCCAAAATGCACATCTCTATGCATTCCATGCTGACTCAGTAGATACTGTATAACATGAAAGAGAGGAGCCCTCACTGAAGAAACAAGAACAAACAAAAAGGACCAAAAAATAGGATAAATAGTAGGGCTGTGCTCCACTTCGTTCTGGGTTGTAGAAGCGGCATCGGAGCGGCCTGATTCACCTCCGTTAAAGGTGGGGGTGAAGTGAGTCAGGGGTGGGGTGAAACATCGCGATGTGGACCGTCCACTTGCAGAGCGATCTGCTTGTCATGAAGCTCCACCCACCATTTATGTAGGAAACATCATCAATTTCAAGAAACAATAGACAACGTAACAGGAGGATGTAAAATTCTAGCAGGAATAGACTATATAGGCAAACACAATTCAGCCACAAAAATAATTCACCAACAACTGGCCATCAAATTCAACCTCATTGAACAACCTACACCATGCTATATATACTCACCCAAAACTATCTTAGAAAATGCAGATCATAAAATATACTGGGACAGAACAATTCATATGGACAAGACAATACTTTGCAATTGACAAGAAATAATAGTTATAGACAAAAAAGAAAAACATACATACCTCATTGACATAGCAATACCTAATGACAAAAATGTTGTAGAAAAGAAAAAGGAAAAGAGGTAAAATATATACCACTGACCATGGAAGTTAAAGAACTATGGCAACAGGAAAAGGACAAAATTATTCCATTATTCACATCAGTCTCTGGCATCACATCAAGAAACTATACAGAAAACCTTCAGAAACTGGTCCTACCAAAATACATGCACACTAACATCCAGAAAGCAGTCATACTTAAAACAAGTTCAATAGTCAGGAAATCCTTGAATTAGTAAAAAAGAAAAAAAAAAGGGGGGGGGAACAGCATGACTTGGCAAAGCCCATCATATCCATCTAGAAAAAACACCACAAGCAAGAAAAGAGAGAATAATAATAATAATAATTTGTTATTATTGGAATGTCTGGAAAAACAACATGCTTTCAAAACAAGTTCCTTGTTCTCTCTGCAATGTCAGTATATCCATTATGATTCCAATATTTAAAAAGCTGGAACTAATTCTTGTTGTTTTGTAACTGCAGAATTGTCATTGAAGACAAGAACACAGCACCTTATCTATTCTTTTCTGGGGGAAAGTGATTTCTTGTGAAGTTCTCCTTTTGGTCCTTCAGATGATTTTTTTTTCATCCAGAGCAGAATTAGAGCAAGTCAGTGCTTTTAATGTATGAAAATTGTATTCCGGATTCATATATTTCACTCTGGCTGCTTTCAACTGCAAACAATGTCTTTGCCCGGCATCCCAGCGGCAAATATATTTTCTTTGATCAGCATGACATTAGTGATTGGATTTATAAATATTACATTAACCCATACTTCTTCCTTTTGTCTCCTAAGTTTGAAACTTTCAAACAGACATTTCCTCTGAGCCCAGACAAATTTACCTTACGATTATGATGCTTTGCTTGATGGTGTGAGATTTGCATGACCGAAGAATGCTTTCACACTTAGAGAAAAACATAGTCCCAGGGCCTACTTCTCACTGAATTAGTAAAGCCATGTTTGGGTTGTCCCATTTCAGACTGCAGGTGGTGCTGACCTGATCAAATGATCCTCCATACAAAAAAAATCCCTCCACACAGAAAACTAGCATATGCCGCAGAAAGGTTCTCAGCTAGTTTTCACACAGAGGAGGGCCCTATGAAGAGAGACTGAAAGAACTGGGCATGTTGAGCCTGGAGAAGAGAAGATTGCTGGGAGACATGATAGCACTCTTCAAATACTTGAAAGGTTGTCACACAGAGGAGGGCCAGGATCTCTTCTCGATCCTCCCAGAGTGCAGGACACGGACTAATGGGCTCAAGTGACAGGAAGCCAGATTCCAGCTGGACATCAGGAAAAACTTCCTGACTGTTAGAGCAGTACGGCAATGGAACCAGTTACCGAGGGAAGTTGTGGGCTCTCCCACACTAGAGGCATTCAAGATGGAGCTGGATAGGCAACTGTCAGGGATCCTTTAAGGTGGATTCCTGCATTGAGCAGGGGGTTGGACTTGATGGTCTTAGAGACCCCTTCCAACTCTACTATTCTATGATTCTATGTATGTGAATTCTATGTATGTGCTGACCCATGCCGTCCACACACACACCTGCAATATAAATTCCTTCAACCCAAACATAAGTTTATCACCTCAGTGAGAACTACTAAGCACTGTAGTTTGGACTCAGGGAGCTTTGGGGGTGCCCTGAGGCTGGCTTTCCTGGGGATGGTGGGGCAGCAGTGCTCCAAAGTGCCCCAAGGCTTCAGTACTGATCTGCTTTGGCCTTGGTCCAACCCAGCATGGACTTGCATCAGGGCCAAGACAGGCCGAATCGACCTGCTTCGCCTCAGTTTGGGGAATTCAGCCTGAGGCGGTCTGGGCCCAATTAGCATTTTTTTTTAAGGACAAATGAAATAAGAGGGTTTCTGTTGTTCTCAACATCCTGCAGCTTGGTATGGTTTTTGTATTCTGTTTTCTTGGGGATTGAGGCTCACAGCAGAAGTGGACACAGTCAGGCTGCGTTTCATCTGAGCAACTTATTTGTGGACCGAGAAGTTGTGTCTGGGTAGGAGGACCATTTCACTGAATTTCTGGAGAAGGAATTGAAGTTTTCCAACAGTTTCTTAGTGGTGGGTTTCTTCAAGAACAGTTACAGTAACACAGCTTTTCCTCTTTCTTTTCCCTAACATTTGGGGTTTGTTTGGGTTTTGTTGCAAATGGCAACAAACATTTGAGAACATTTGAGAACTACAAGTTCAACCACAGCTTTTAAAGCTCAACTAAAAACTTTTCTTTTTCCTAAAGCTTTTAAAACTTGATGTTGTGCAGACTTCTACTGTTACTTTCTACTGTTAGTTTTCCCTACCCAGTGCCTGCTTACCCTACCCTGTACCTGTTTGCATTCTCTTCCCCTCCTTATTGTTTTACTATGATTTTATTAGATTGTAAGCCTATGCGGCAGGGTCTTGCTATTTACTGTTTTACTCTGTACAGCACCATGTACATTGATGGTGCTATATAAATAAATAATAATAATAATAATAATAATAATAATAATAATAATAATGGCGACAGGAGCAGCTGTGTTGACATTCCAGCCACCATTTTGTATCCTCTACAATGCCCTAGACCAAGCATTTTTGGGGGTGGGGGTGGGGGTGTAAGTTAGAATAGCAGCTGCCACAAACAAACAGTGGAGAATACTAAGACAAAATCCTGAAGGTTACCTTGAGGGAGGGGTGAAAAAGGGGGGGGGGAAATCCAACGTTTTCTCAGAAAATTATTTTCTGAGAAATTTCAGCCGAGCTCTAGTCTCTTTTACATGAGATATATGTTCAAGATTTTGTGTAGTATCTTGAACATATTAGTTTCATATATTTATTTATTTATTAAAGGTTTATTGCCAAAATTTGTGGCCCACTTTTAAATTTTAATGTTTCCAAAGCAATATAAAATTTATTCTTTAAACACACACACACACACACACACACATTATATTTAATATATAATATTCCTTAACATAAAAGCCAAGTAACATTAGCAAGTTTTTAAAGCAGCACTAAATAATAAAAATAGCAGTTTAAACAGCAATAAAGATCAAGAATGAAATGGCCATTTACATAGTGAATAAAACAACTGGTAAAACAGCTTATAGGCAAGAAGTACTACCACTGGGCTCAGAATCTAACCATTCATTAAAAAGTTCCGACTGATTGTGTGCAGGTCCACTGGAAGGGGTACATTGAACCCCCTTCATCCATAGGCCCCATAAGTTATAACCACATGAGTTTATCATTAAGTGCAGACAGCTTTTATTTGTAAGTCTTTGCTTCCAGTTACAGCACTGAGGCAAAGCAAGCAATAATAATAATAATAATAATAATAATAATAATAATAATAATAATAATTTTATTTATTTCTTACCCGCCTCTCCCTTTGGATCGAGGCGGGGAACAATATTAGTACAGGAATCAATACATCTTAAAAATTCTTGATTTTACATTGATCTGGATAGGCCTGCCGGAAAAGGCTAGTCTTTAAAGCTGCCTTAAAATCACACTGAGAGTTAATTTTACAAATCTCCTCCGGCAGGCCATTCACAATCTGGGGGCGACAGAAGAAAAGGTCCTCTGGGAAACTGATGTCAGCCTAGTTTTAGCTGACTGAAGTAAGTTCACCCCAGAGGACCTGAGTGTGCGGGGCGGACTGTATGGGAGAAGGCGATCCCGCAGGTAACCTGGACCCAAACCATTTAGGACTTCCAACTTAGGGCAAAGAATTATGCCTTCTTTCTTCCCCTTCTGACTTCAAATTACCCAAATGTCCAAGTCTCCCCGCTTTTCAGTACTGGCCTTTCAGTTGGCCACTGTTCCCTGTCTTCCTTCACAGGAGGTTGTCCAAGAAGCAGGTTGAGTTCCTCCAGTGCCTTAGAGAAAGATGCTAACCCAAGGCCTGAATATGCCTGAAGCCTCCCTGGGGTTACCACCAGCCAGTCTCCCCACAAAGCAAGACTTGGGGGTTGACTGCAGGTAAGGAATTCCTTCAGCATCTTCCCTTCACTTGTTCTCCCCAGTTCCTCCCCCTACCTGCTTCTTCCCCAAACTTTAAAGCTGCCTGTGGCATTACCCATATTTCTATTCCCTTAGGTATGTCTGCGTGAGTATGTCTAGAGAGTGCAGAATGTTGGACTGAGTGGGTGTGGCTGGTGATGCTGTGGAAAGGGGGAGGAGTCTATATATGAGGGAGCTGAGTGGTCTGAGGGGTTTGGTTGATGATGTGGTTTAGAGGGTAGATGTGTTTAGCTGTGTGATTTCTTGTCAGGAGTGAGTGAAAATAAGATCACAGGGGCTAAGGATTGTTATTATTAGATTTGTTACTACCAGTACTCTTAAGAATAGGCAGGATTGGAATATAATTCAAAAGAACTAAGAACTGTAAACAACAATAAACATTTTCTTTATTTTGCCACCATAAAACCACGTGTCAGTTTGGCTGTGTCTCCTGCTCTATTGGTTCATAAATAAACACATTACATTAAACCTTCAGCCTGCTATATTCACAGAAAAGCCTTTTCCAAATCTCCTTACCTTTTCCCTCTGCTATCAGGGAAAGGTTATACTTTTCTTTTTACCCCTTCCTCAGGTATTTAAGTGGTGGTGCTTAGCCTGAGGGAGGTGTGCGCGTCAAAGCCTTGTGTGTGAGGTGGCGTCCTCACACTGCCCTTTGGTGAGACCCAGCTGTTGCTGCTGAGGGTTTATTCTCCCACAGCTGAGCTGGGATGTCCTTATCCGCGCTAGCTCCCTTTTAAGATTATGCACAGGCTCAGCTGCTTGCTGCCTCTCTGCCTGGGAGTCTTCAGCAATGGAAGGACTACAGCTGAATTCGGACAACACGCTAATCAACTCTGGGGTGGGTGGGCAATAGGAACAGAATGAGAAACAACTGTTGATTAGTGCGTTGTCCGAACTCAGCCTATGACTTGGCCCTATGAGTCCAGGTAGGCTGTTATACTAACAAAAAAGTCTTAACCTCAGGCTATGTTGTTGTTTTATTGTATTAGGTATTGTATTTTTAATCTCCCAGTAACAGAAGCTCTCGGGCAGGATACTGTGTTGTATCTGTTGATATTAGGGGTATAAAACCCATTCCATCTGTGTTTTGTAAATTGTCAAGTTGTTCCATTTTCTGTTCATTGACAAAATCAGATTTTTTTTTAATCGTTGCTCAAATTTGCGCAAATTCACCCTCGTGCAAATTCACACTTACGAAAATGTCCAAATTCCCCCCATGCCCAAATGTGCAAATGCCCAGCATCTTCAGGTAAGTCAGGGAAAGACCCTAATCTGAAACCCTGGAGAGCTGCTGCCAGTCTTGTTGACAGTATTGTGCTAGATGTACCAATGGCCTGCCTCAGTATACAGCAGCTTCCTTTGGATGGCAATCCATACGTCCCCTGGGTATGGGAGGTTGGATATAAGCAATACACTGATGAAGCCCAACTCCATTTTCCTTTTCAGCTCATAGCAAGAGGCTGTGGAAATCCTGAATCAGTGCTTGGGCAATGGTGGCTTGGTTGTGGGCCAACAGGCTAGGAATGAAGGCAAGGCAGAAGTACTGATGGTAAGAAGACAAACTGTTTCAGGAATTGATGGGACTGCATTTCTTCTAAAGGACGAGCTTTGCACCTTTGGAGTGCTCATAAGAACATAAGAAGTGCCCTTCTGGATCAGACCGAGGGTCCATCTAGTCCAGCCCTCTATTCACAGTGGCCTACCAGCTGTTGACCAGGGACTGACAAAGTTGGGGACAGAGCAACAGCACCCTCCCACCCATGTTCCCCAGCAACTGGTGCACACAGGCTTACTGCCTCTGATATTGGAGTTAGTATATAGCCATTCGGACTAGCATTGATAGCCTTCTCTTCCATGGATTTATCCAACCCCCTTTTAAAGCCATCCAAATTGGTGGCCATCACTACATCTTGTGGTAGTGAGTTCCATAATTTAACTATGGCCATAGCTAGACCTAAGGTTTATCCCTGGATCGTCCAGGGGTCAAACCTGTTCATCTAGGTGACACACAGGGGATCCAGTGCTCAGGCAGGGGTGAACCCTGGATAATCCCAGGATAAACCTTAGGTCTAGCTGTGGCCTATGTGCTGTGTGAAGAAGTCCTTCCTTTTATCTGCCCTGACTCTCACACCAATCAGTGTCATGAGATGACCTTGGGTTCTAGTATTTTGAGAGAGGGATCAATATTGTGCCTGGATATCCAAGCGGCTGCTTTGAGTAGAACTCCCTTTGGCTGGTGCACCAATTGTGCCACTCCATAGAGAAGGAAGATCTGGCTGCAGCTACACATACCTTAGTCACCTGCAGATTTGATTATTTTAATCTCCTCTACCTAGGGCTGCACTCAAAGAATATCTGGAAATTGCCCAAGCTCCTGCTTACCCTACCCTGTGCCTGTTTGCATTCTCTTCCCCTCCTTATTGTTTTACTATGATTTTATTAGATTGTAAGCCTATGCGGCAGAGTCTTGCTATTTACTGTTTTACTCTGTACAGCACCATGTACATTGATGGTGCTATATAAATAAATAAATAAATAAATAAATAATAATAATAATAATTTACATTGATTGTGTTCCATCTCCATGGGCTTACTGTGTGTTTCCAGTCCTAAATCAAGTTGCTGGTTATTGTTAGGAAAGGGAGAGAATTTTATTTCATTCTGGGTTTGATAGGAATTTACCAAAATCCACAAAGTTCTCCATATCTGGGACAGAAGGAACCTGAGATTTCAAAAGTTAAATGGTCGGGGGACGGGACACAAAATTGCTCAAGGCTTTGAGCGTGTAGCTCTTAAAAGGATGGGTTCCCTCTGTGTTCAACCAGGGTTGTGGCGCAAAATTGGGGTTGCCACATCTCTTTTTTTTCCTGGGAGGTTCTTCATCTCTAACAGCTAGATGGCAGGCAAGTACAACATGGTCCTCTCCAGGCTGGGAATAGCTGTACCTATTGAATTTGGTTGGTGCAGATGCCTGGGAATCTCATATCAGTTCATGTTTTGAAAGAATTTACCATAGCAAGCTCACTTTCAGGAGAAAAAGAACTCTAAATACACACACACACACACACACACACACACACATATATATATATATATATATATATAATCCTAATGCATGAGTAAACAAAATTGACAAATTGACCCTAAATGGCTTCGGGCCAGGATAACTAAGGGACTGCCTCTGCTGCCCCTTACGCCTGGAACGCTCTTCCAGAACATTTGAGAACTACAAGTTCAACCACAGCTTTTAAAGCTCAACTAAAAACTTTTCTTTTTCCTAAAGCTTTTAAAACTTGATGTTGTGCAGACTTCTACTGTTACTTTCTACTGTTAGTTTTTCCCTACCCTGTGCCTGCTTACCCTACCCTGTACCTGTTTGCATTCTCTTCCCCTCCTTATTGTTTTACTATGATTTTATTAGATTGTAAGCCTATGCGGCAGGGTCTTGCTATTTACTGTTTTGCTCTGTACAGCACCATGTACATTGATGGTGCTATATAAATAAATAATAATAATAATAATAATAATAATAATAATAATAATAAAGCTGTCCATGAGTTTCAGACAGCATCAAAAGCCATGCGCTGTTTTATGCCACCAAGGGATGCATGCTTAACAGCGACACAAAACAGAGCTTTTTCAGTGGTGGTATTACGATCATGGAACACTCCCCCGAGTGAAGTTTGACTGCCCCATCTTTGGTAGCTTTTAGGGTAGGTGAAGACATTTTCATTCCACCATATTATTAGGGTTTCCTGAAATGATGGTTTACCTCCTCCCTTTCAATGTAGTTTTTCAGCAATTATTTCTAAGATTGCTATTGCTTTCAGTTTATATTTTATTAAAACATATGCTTCGGCTTGTAAACAGCCTGGGGTGGAATAAAAATATGTTTGTAAATAAATGTGGTGCCACCAATGAAAAAGTGATGGCGCTCCATAGAAGAGAGTTCAGACAATGACCTCAATACCCAGAGAAGACAGTCATTTCATGATGCCAAACAAACACATGCTTCCCACCATGATCTGCCTTGCTCATGGGATTTTGTTGCAAGATTGCAACGAGGCAAAATATTAGAAACAGTCAAATATCTATTAGAAAAAGCAAAATAACATATGAAGAAAGAAAGAAAGAAAGAAAGAAAAAGTTGATGACTTATTTTTTTTAAAGGACAAACAAATAAAAAGAGTCAGGAATAACAGCATCATCACATCATTACTTGGACTCCAAATGTGGGTCCCACAAAACCAATAGAAGCAAATGATCCCTTTTCATTTTAAGAGGACTTTCGAATGCTAAATATTCAGAGAAACTAGATACAGATGCCAATGATACAATTAGGGGCGACCCTCTGACACACACACACAAAATCCAACCCTATGGTAATTTTTATCAATTGCCATCTGGTAAAATTTGTTCCAAAGCATTTCAGGAAAGATTATTACGGCTGTGCTCCGCTCCGATTTGGATCGCGAATCCGGAGCAGAGCGACCCGATCCGGCTCCACCAAAGGCGGATCCGAATCGGGTCGGGGGAGCTGCAGATTGAGGCGAAGTGATTCACCTCCATCCGGAGCTCCAAACGCAGGTAAGGGGGGAGGGGGGCTTACCTGTGTCCATCGCAGTCCGTCACAGGCTTCAACTGAGGCCTGTTCCAGACTGCGATGGAGGCAGGTAAGTGGGGGGAGGGGGCTTACCTGGATTCACTGATGCCACCACAGTCCATGCAGTGATGGCGGTGGAGCCAGGAAAGGGGGCAAGGGGGAGGGGGGCTTATTCGGCTCCCATTTTGCCCCCTTTCCCCACTTACCTGCCTCCACTGCCTGCCACAGAGGCAAGTTAGTAGGGAAGGGGGGGCAAAATCTCGATCCGCCCCTCTGGATCTCGCACCGCAGAGCAGAGCAGGGGAGGGGCGGATCAACTCGAAGCAGATCGGCCTGATCCAAAAGTTTTGGACTGGGCCACGAAGCGGTTCGGGGGTCCGTGCACAGTTCTAGAGATTATACTCTTCTGGTCCTTTCTCCGCATCTGTTTTGCCAGCCTGCTGCAATTACTTCTGAATTAATGATGAACCATTTGTTTGTGTTTCTCCTTTCCTATAGCCGTGGGCATCAATTGTCTGTTTACACTAGTTCTTTCTGTCTTTTTATGCTTTGAACTGTGAGAGGTTAGAAGAGGCATTCTGGTAAGGTTGAGGAAACAAAGACCTTCACTAGTTCAAGGAAAGCATTGCATGTATCTGTCAGATGTGGCCAATTTTGACCAAGAAAGGATCCCACCTCGTGCACACACTTCCTGTAGGGCAGGAGTGGGAAAACATGAAACTCTTCACCCAATTCAAACTCCAGATCGTACTGTCTTCATATACATCTCTGGTATGACCACACCTGGAATACTGTGTACAGTTCTGGTCACTGCAACTAAAAAGAAATATATATTGTAGAGGTGGGAAAAGTGCAGAAAGGGACAACTAAAACGTTCAAGTGGCTGGAGCAACTCCTCTATCAGGAAAGGTTATAATATCTAGGTCCATAGCTAGATGGGGAGATATCCCAAGGATCGCCCCAGGATCGTCCCTGTGCGTTCACATGACACACAGGGCATCCCAGGAGCAGGAAGTGATGATCCCTCCCTTTCCCTGGGATATCACCCTACAGTTCTAGCCTGCTTTTTCCATGGTCTTGGGATGATCCCGAGGCTGCGGAACATGTGGGCAGGCATCGCGGTTTCTCCTGGCTCTTTGCAAGTAACCATGAAGAGCCGGGAGCCGGGCACAGAGTTCCCCGGGAGCTCTGTGCCCATCGGGGGTGGAGTGGGGTGGGGGGAGGGGGAGGTTTTATTTTTAAAAAAAAAACCTTCACCATTTGCGCACAAGTCCCCTTGAACTCCGCCCCCTTTAAAAATAATAATAATGCTGGCCACGATGTTGCGCGCCACGTGTAGACGAGGTCAACAATCTTGCGATCATAAAATCACGAGATCGCCTCCCTCTGACCCCGTCATCTAGCTGAGGCCTAGGACTATATAGCTCAGGAAAAAGGCGAGTAAGGGGAGATATAATAGAGGTGTACAAAATTATGCCTAGTGTGGAGAATATCGATAGGGAGCCATTGTTCTCCGTCTCCCATAATACTAGAACCCCAGGGGGGCATCCCAGGAAGCAGATTGGTGTGAAATTCAAGACAGTTAAAAGGAAGTCCTTCACACAGCACATACTTAAACTATGGAACTTGCTACCACGATATATCAAATTTAGGTATAACTGTACTTATTACAATAAAATTATATTAGTAGAAAATACTTTAATCTTAAAGCAAATTCATACATTTAAAATGTAAACAGAATAGTCCGCATGCATCAAACTTCAAACAAAAATCCCCAAACGTGTTTCAACCATACAGGTCTTCATCAGTGGGAAAAGGATGTGTGGATTTTTAAAAAATTTATACAAATATTAAAAACAACTTTTTATGCCCCAGACATAGGGAGTCATATACCTGTTCATTTGAGACATCACACATGCAACTAGATATTACTTGGGAGCCAAGGTAAGATTATTCAAAGTTATATACTTTTCTCTAAGAGTGAGCAAGTTGTGGGAGTGTTGTTTTAATTATGCCAACTTTTCAAACTAATTAGGTGTCTTTATCCACCAGCTCTTGAAGACAGGAGGGAGTATCTAGTCCCCCGTCTTCCTTGTTACAAGTTTGAAGATTTACAAGAGCCAACTTTGGGTAAATCATTATTAGATTGTAAGCCTATGCGGCAGGGTCTTGCTATTTACTGTTTTACTCTGTACAGCACCATGTACATTGATGGTGCTATATAAATAAATAATAATAATAATAATAATAATTAGAGTAAATTCTTGAGCACAAAAGAAAGGGGATAGAGCACCAATAGGTATTTGGCAATTATTTTCTCTTTGTTCTGCTTTTCAGGTCCGATAGAAACTCCCTATATTTGGGGCATAAAAAGTTGTTTTTAATATTTGTATAATTGATGAAGACCTGTATGGTTGAAACACGTTTGGGGATTTTTGTTTGAAGTTTGATGTATGTGGACTATTCTGTTTAAATTTTAAATGTATGTATTTGTTTTCAGATTAAAATATTTTCTACTAACATGATTTTATTGTAATAAGTATAGTTATACCTAAAATTGATATATTGTTTGTATCAGTTTTCTTAAACTTACTTTGTTTTCAGGTTTGGGTTTGGTTTAAGAGAGCACTTTTTCACATTCTGTTTCTTTCACTTGCTACCACGAGACATAGCAATGGCCACCAATTTGGATGCCTTTAAAAGGGATTAGACAAATTCATGGATCATGAGGCTAACAATGGCTACTAGTCCTGATGATTATATACTACTTCCAGTATCAGACAGTATGCTGTGTACACCAGTTGCTGGAGAACACTAGCTGGAGGGTGTGTTTGCATTCATGTGCTATGTGTGGGCTTCCCAAGGGCAGATGCTTGGCCACCATGCGAGCAGGATGTTGGACGACATGGACTTTGGTCTGATCCAGCACAGTTCTTCTTATGTCCCAAAATCCTAGTTATTCCAGTCATTCTAGAAGTAGTAATACATGCTATACATCCCCAGATTTGAAGCATACACTCATAATACTTGTGAGCTAAATTACAAGGATAACATTTCCGGGGCAATGGAGCTCACTTCAGATTACAAACCAGATGAATTCATTTCCAAGCTACTGGCATGCAAACTTTGGAAGCATCTCTAATCTCTAGCAAAACCAGCTTTTCCCAACTATTTGCCATTCCTAGTTAGAATACAAAAAAAAAAATGCCTTGTTACAGTGGTACAATCATTATATAGCTGCACATTGGGGTCTGCTTGACTTTGAAAAGGATCTTGCGAATAATAACAGAGACATTATAAATATCACACTGACAGATCTTGATTGACAGGATGAGACAGCTCTACCCATTAAGAAAAATCACAAAAGCTAGCAGGGACTTCAGAGATAATCATACTACAAAACAGAACTTTAGGTCTTTTTTCCATTATAGAGATGATAGAATTCAGCTATGGGTTTTTTTCGTCTTCTTTTTAATATTTCAGTGCTGAAACACTGTAATTTAATTAAACGCTCACTCTGAAAAGGAAAGCAATTTACCATCTGTATTAAATGTTTTCTTTCCCAGAGGACCACACAATTTGCTCATTCCTTTTTTGGTGTCAAATAGTTCTAGGAGTGGGCAATGGGAGAGACAAAGCAAAGGATAAGGATGTTTAAGCACACATTAAAGCTGGGAAGCCATTTCATGTTCAACTGGGGGGGGGAATCGGTTAGGTTTGCATTTACATACAAAGATATCTAATTTAAATCATTATATGAATGGAAACTGTTATCTTTCGAAATTTGCATTTCTCCAAATGTTGCAACGGAGTTCTCAAAAACATATATACAAAAATGAATCTATTAGTGTGTGGGGGAAAAATATTCCAAACAACGTTTAGGTCTGTTTAGTTCAAGAAAGAGCCTAGTAAGGGGAGACATAATAGAGGAATACAAAATTATGCATGGTGTGGAGATAGTGGATAGAGGGGGTATTTTTCTCCCCCATTCTTAATACTAGAGACCCATGGGGCATCCCTTGATTGGTAAGCAATTCAGGACAGATAAAAGGAAGAACGTCTTCACATAGTGCACAACTAAACTATGGAATTTGAACCAGAAATGGTGACCAATTTCAATGGCTTTCAAAGTATATTCAGCAAATTCATGGTGGATACGTTTATTAGCCCTGATGGCTATATGCTATCTCCAGTATCCGAGGCAGTAAGCCTATGTACACCAGTTGCTGGGGAACATGGATGGAACAATGCTGTTGTACTCAAGTCCTTGTGGGTTCCTGGTTGGCCACTGTCTGAAGATGAGAAAAAAGGAGAAAAAGCACCACTATCTTGTATGAAAAGAGAGACTAGCTCTGTTTTCTATTTCTTGATTGAAAACTTAGGCCATAGCTAGCTAGACCTAAGGTTTATCCCTGGATTGTCCAGGGGTCAAACCTGTTCATCTAGATGACACACAGGGGATCCAGTGCTCAGGCAGGGGTGAACCCTGGATGATCCCAGGATAAACCTTAGGTCTAGCTGTGGCCATAATAGCTTTCGACAAAGATGTTCCACTGAAAGAGTATCAACATTTGCTCCTGATGAAGGATCTTGGCATCCAAAATGTCGAGATTTTTGAACCTTTTAAATAAAAATCTTATTTTCTGACAATACCATAAAAGACTTTTTATCCTACATAGCACGAGAGTCAGTCTGTCTTTTGATACTGGCCACTGTGTGAACAGAATGAGGGAGATGGGACCTTTTGTCTGATGCAGCATAGGTTTTCTTACGTTCTTAAAATGCATTTTATTATATTTTGTATTCTATTGCAAAAATAGATGTTGCAAAAAGTGATATTGAGCTGTGTAACATAAATTGGTAACAGAAGACAACAATGGTATCAAAGAAATTTAAAAGGCCCAGGAAATAACATCAGAAGTTTTTTACCTGGCACCAAAAAGATTCAAACATGGCACCTGGCAAAACTTTCAAATGTGGCACTTTGGAATCCTTTCTGGGCCTGGGACAGCTAAATACATGTGCAGACGTGGGAGAAGGTGATCCTTAAGGAAGCCGAATCCCAAAGTATTTAGGGTTTTAAAGGATAACACCAACACTTTGATTTGTGCCCAGAAACCAAGGAGGAGTCAGTGCAGTTGTGTTAAGACTGCTGAAATATGTACTCTATTATTATTATTTTATTTATTGCATTTATATCCCATCTTTTTTCCTCCAAGGAACCCATGTTACCCTCACAACAACAACCCTGTGAGGTAGGTTGGGCTGAGAGTCTGGGACTGGCCCAAAGATACCCAGTGAGCTTCCATGGCTGAGTGGGGACTAGAACCCAGATCTCCCGACTCCAAGTCCAACACTTTAGCCACTACACCAACTGTCTCGATAACACCACACTGGCTCTAAACATGGCCTCAGTCCATAATTTTGCTGTTGTATTTCGTATCAACAGCAGCTTCCAAGCCACTTCTAAAGGACGCCTAAGGCCGTAGCTAGACCTAAGATTTATCCCAGGATCATCCCGGGTTCGTCCCTGCCTGAGCGCTGGATGCCCTGTGTGGCACTTAGATGAACAGGTTTGACCCCAGGACAATCCTGGGATAAAACTTAGGTCTAGCTACGGCCCAGATCCTCTGAACCAAATAGGTTGTTATGAGTGAATGGATAACTATGACCTTCTCTGTTCAGAAGTGGCTGTAGCCAGCACACCAATCTCAGCAGGCAAAAGGTGTTTCATGCCACACAGATTACTTGGACCTTCAAACATAAAGTCTGATATAATAGCAACCCCAGGGTGCCATCCCATCCAAAACAGGCTGAACTACAAACCAATTAAGAAAGAATACTTACAGTTCAAGTTGACATGATCCCATTGCACCAAAGCAATCAAGCCCCCACGTGTTTTAATTAGTTGGTGGACTGGGTTCTAGAATAATTGGCACTTTATCCAAGTTAATTGAAGGAATTGGTGTGCCAGCTCACACTATTGGCAACGTGCTAAAGTAGTTTATGCTAGTGCAACGTAATTTACGTTGGTTGTTGTTACCTGTTGGGTATTTTCTCAGCTGTTGCCAAATGTAGAATTTGTGGCCAGTTGTGATTACTATGTTTTTTCTTAGTACTACTCGAAGCAACAATGGATCAAATTATTTGTGTATTCAATCTCTCTCTCTCTCTCTCTCTCTCTCTCTCTCTCTCTCTCCCAAAACACAAGAACTTCCAGCATCCAATAAATTGATTGGAGCAGACTCAGTCCAAAAGGAAATAGCTCACACAGGAGATAATTAAACTATAGAATGCTGTGGGAATTACTGTCATGTATACATGTTTGGCCTGTTAGGCTGTGAATCTCAAACTTTGCTTAGCCTAAAAAAATATTTTCTTTCCAACAATATCTTTGGCCTAATCTACACCAAGCTGGATATTTCACTATGAAAGTGGTATGAAAGCGGTCTATGGTATGTGTCAGTGGGCCCCAACAGTTGTCAGTGCACTTCAATACCGCTGTAAAGCTAGGCTGACCATATGAAAAGGAGGGCAGGGCTCCTGTATCTTTAACACTTGTATTGAAAAGAGAATATCAGCAGATGCCATGTGTATATATGGGCAACCTGGTAAAATGTCCTCTTTATTGTTAGATCAATGTTCTTTTCACCCAAGGACGAGATCCAAAAAGCCCTTAAGCATGACTCCACCATTCCAGCGACAGAGGGTTCAAAAGCGCTTTATTGATTAGTAATCAAGGCCTGGTCTCTTCAAAGGGAGCAATCAGACAAAAGACATAGGGAATATGGTACAGTATTTGAGCTTTCAAGGGGCAGGGCCCAGTAACAGCATTAACCAATCAGAACATAACACTGAGGCATAGCTAATTATGCTAAACAGTCCTGTAAGCAATACCTTTGGCCTGACAGTAAGTTATAGAAGTTAACTTCGACACAGCAGCACTTGGAGACAGCTGGAGCCAGGATTCTTGTTTATATTAGATAAGAAAGAGACATGAAGACACCCTTGAAGACGCCCTGGTATGTGACATTTCGCCTGGTGTGCAATGGATACTATACAGTTTCCTGTTAAAAATGGAGGTGGTTATGCTAACATTATCACAACAGTTAAAGCTGCAGGTGACCTGCCCTCTTTTAAATCTGGTTGCAGTATAGCTCCTGCAGCTTTAACTGTTGTGATTAAGAGGAAATTTCATCAGGTGCAACATGCCTACAAATGACACCTGCTGAAATTCCCTTTTCTTTGCAACTGTTAAAGATACAGGAGCCCTGTCCTGCTTTTCATATGGTCACCTTAATTAAAGCAGTAGTGTGGCTCCTTCTTTTACCAGGAGGAGGGCCTTCTTTGCTGTGGCACCCCGGCTGTGGAATGAGCTCCCTAAGGAGGTTCGCTTGGCACCTACATTATATGCTTTTAGATGCCAGGTGAAGACTTTTTTTTTCTCCCATTACTTTAACAGTCTATAAATAAATTTTAACAGAGGCCACAGCTAGACCTAAGGTTTATCCTGGGATCATCCAGGGTTCACCCCTGCCTGAGCACTGGATCCCCTGTGTGTCATCTAGATGAACAGGTTTGACCCCTGGACGATCCAGGGATAAACCTTAGGTCTAGCTGTGGCCTTAGTGTTTTAAATTTTTAATTTTGCATTGCTGCTGTTTTTATCTGGTTGAGCTTTTATATTGTATTTTATATTATGGTTTTATGCTGTTGTTTTATACTTTGAATGTTTTTAATTTTTGTGAACCGCCCAGAGAGCTCCGGTGATTGGGCGGTATAGAAATGTAATAAATAAATAAATAAATTTATAAACTGCTTTCATACTGCTTTCATAGTGCAATATCCTGCTTGGTGTACATCAGGCTTTTGTTTCAGTTTTTAACTTGTAGCTGGGACAATAGACACCCGCAAAGTATGTGGATTTCATTCAGTGCTATACGAGCTAATCACACTGAGCTTTTTTTTATGAGTAGTAGTACAAGGCAAAGCAATTCTAAATGAAAGTTACCATGTCTGTCTTTACCTTGAACCTTACTAGCAACCACTTGTAAACAAAGCATTTTATAGGGATGGATTTTTGACTATAAAACCTCCAATAAATAAAATCCTTCTGACTGCCTTGTTAAAAATAAAGAAATAAAAACTCCCTTGGTCAAGGTGAATTCGGTTTGCCAGACAAAATGATGGAAGAATACATGATTTCTAAGAAGGTATTTAAGGGTCCTAAAGCTAACCTTCTTATATTTGAAATTGACCAGAAATTTTCTTCACATTATTATCAGGCGTCAAATTATTATTATTATTATTATTATTATTATTATTATTATTATTATTATTATTATTTACAATATTTATATACCGCTCCATCTAACTCATAGGTATGACGTAGGTATAAACAGTAAAAGAAAGAAGATTTTAAAAAGATTTTAAAAAGCAAATTAATATTCATCATCATCAGTTTATTGTGCTAGCCGAAGGCCATTACAAATATATCCATAGAAAGGCATACAACTATAAAAGTCCACAATAGTTTAAAATAACCAAGAGAACCATACAGACAACCTTAAATTTACTGCAACTAAAGCTCTCATTTCGCTCAGCACTCTGTGGGCCTTGCTAGACGAGGTCTTAGCGTGCTGTGAGGCCCGGTTTCCCTGCTGTGCGTCCAGATGCACCAAATCCGGGGTCAGGCCGTGCTAAAACATCCCCTAACGCGCCATAAGCGAAGTCTAGCAAGGTCTGTGGCTTTTTGCAGCTACTCGCTTACTCGCGAGTAGCCGGGAAAAGCCACGGACTGGGCACAGCGCTCATACGAGTGCTGTGCCCATCGGGCCGGGGGGGAGACGGGGGGGGGAGGCCGGACCAACAGGAGAGGGGGATGGCTGAGCACAGATCGGGGATGGGGAGGGAGGGCGGAGGTTGGCACAGATCGGGGAGGGATGGCGGAGCACAGCACAGATCAGGGACGGGGAGGGAGGGCGGAGGGTGGCACAGATCGGGGACGGGGAGGGAGGGTGGCACAGATCGGGGACGGGGAGGGAGGGCGGAGGGTGGCACAGATCGGGGATGGGGAGGTAGGGCGGAGGGTGGCACAGATCGGGGACGGGGAGGGAGGGCGGAGGGTGGCACAGATCGGGGATGGGGAGGGAGGGCAGAGGATGGCACAGATCGGGGACGGGGAGGGAGGGCGGAGGGTGGCACAGATTGGGGAGGGATGGCGGAGGGTGGCACAGATCAGGGACGGGGAGGGAGGGCAGGGAAAGAGTGGGCAGGAGGCATGGGAGGGGATCAGGAGCGGATGGGGGGGCTTAAGTAAAAAAAAAACACTTACCATCTCCGGAGTCTTCGAGGCGCACGTGGCCCCTTTAACAAAAATAAATAAATGGCCGATGCTGCAGGGCTTCCGGAGTCCCTGCGCGTCATGTGTGTAGGAGGCGGGGCGGCGTGTGCTAAAGTTAGCGCGCCGTCGCCCCGCCTCCCTGCCGGCTTATCCGGCATCGTCTAGCAAGGCTCTGAGTCTCCGTGGCAGGCAAATTAATATTGTTCACCTTTAAAAACAAAGGAACCAGAAAAGCAGTGGCTAGTTAGTTGAAGAAGGTGTCTTGAAACGGAGTTGTTTTCAGGAGGCATGGGAAGCAGCCTAGTTTTTCAGCCTGCCTGATGTCCAGGGGCAGGGAGTTCCACAGGGAAGGGCCCAAATTATCAATCCCAATATTTGATAGTAGCTTATTTCTTTTAATGATTTGCAACATTGTCAAGCCATCTTTCTAATAAAAGTTCCCGAACCAGCAGAAAAATAGGCCTGAAAAACAAACCGCCATGTTGCCAGGGCTGACATGTATATGATCATCGACATGGAAAGGTATGTAGTATTTGGCAGTATTAGAGATACTAGACATGCAGTGATACTTGAAAGTGGTCAGCTTATGAGATTTGATATGATAGAACAATCCTAGAAATGTCAACAAATCTTGTTTGAAGATTGCAGTGGAGGGATCACATTCAAATGTGCATTCAGTTTTTAAAGTTTTTATATTCAAAATTTGAATGGAATGTGGGTGGGTAGCATCATATTTGTCTCCGATGTAAAGTTATTTATGGAGCAATCCAATGTCCCCCAACAATATCTGAGGCACCATAGAATGCTGCAGGTCCCATCCTCCAAAAACAGAGGCCCGTGGATAGTTATGAGCCAACACTGCGATGTGGCTGCAAGAAAGGCAAATGCTATTTTGGGCTGCATTAATAGAAGTATAGCATGAGGTACTGGCTCCTCTCTATTCAGCACTGGTTAGGCCTCATCTTGAGTATTGTGTCCAGTTCTGGGCACCACACTTCAAGAAGGATGCAGACAAGCTGGAGCTTGTACAGAGGAGGGCAACCAGGATCATCAGGGGTCTGGAAACAAAGCCCTATGAAGAGAGAGTTAAAGAACTGGGCATGTTGAGCCTGGAGAAGAGAAGATTGCTGGGGGACATGATAGCACTCTTCAAATACTTGAAAGGTTGTCACACAGAGGAGGGCCAGGATCTCTTCTCGATCCTCCCAGAGTGCAGGACACGGACTAATGGGCTCAAGTGACAGGAAGCCAAATTCCGGCTGGACATCAGGAAAAACTTCCTGACTGTTAGAGCAGTACAACAATGGAACCAGTTACCTAGGGAGGTTGTGGGCTCTCCCACACTAGAGGCATTCAAGAGGCAGCTGGACAACCATCTGTCAGAGATGCTTTAGGGTGGATTCCTGCATTGAGTAGGGGTTTGGACTCGATGGCCTTATAGGACCCTTCCAACTCTACTATTCTATGATTCTATGAGGGATGACTCAGAAATTCATTTGGTTCTCATTTTATTGTGAACCATACTATCCTTGCACTTTGAAACCAATAAGCTCACTGTAACTCAGTTCTCCTTTGAGTTTTCCAATGGATGTCTCCAATCAAATATGGGTGCAAAATTCAGCACATTAGGGGGAAAGTGCAGGAAAAATGCATAGATTACTGAAAATAATTTTCAAAAATGCAATGTCCTCAGAAAATTGCTTACAAAATGTGTATATTAGACAAAAATGCATTAAATGCATGTATTAGAAATGTGCAAAAAATATTCATGAATGTGAATGAGTTGGCACACAGTTGCTTCAATGAGAAGCCATCTGTTGTGGTGAGGATACTTTGGTATGGATTGCTTACAGTTCACTTATTTGTGGTCAAGTTACTTTTAGTTAATTAACACCGTACGGTTTTGCATTTCTTTGCATACCTCAGGAACAGAAGGGAATGGTGGATTCCCTTCCTTCTCGGTATCTGCAGATACCAACCACAGCAGGTGAAATAGATAAGCTACACATAGAAGAGACCTACTGGCAAAGAAAACTCTTATCAGTCTATATTCATGTGCCTGGTTGAATCAATACAGTCTGCCATAGGTATTTGTATCTTTATATATTTTGTCTTGCAGGTCCTATTCTGAGAATTCAATATCATAAAATTTATTGCTGTTGTTTGGGCTATAGTTATGGTTAAAAAAAATTCCCACTGATGATGACCTTAGTGGTCACAATGCATTTCGGTTAGGTTAATATGTATTAATATAGGCTTTCACATTAGTATTGTATTAGGAACAGCTTTTTGTCAAACCAGTAACATCACTATGTGCGTTGGACTGTCAAGTTTTTGTTTTTGTATTATTTCTTAGTTGTATTATCACTTTTTGGGTTGTTTGTTTTTACAAATATTCCTTATATTTTGTATGTTGGACTAGTAATTTCATTAAAGTTCATTAAAGTTTGTTTTATAGTAGTTGTAATTTTATCCACGAAACCAATTTTAAACTGGAAAAACAAGAAACTGGAGACACCAAACCTGACAGATGGGGTGGACAAATTCACCTGCACTCACCACAGCATTACAACCATTTCACACTGCTCACCTAGCTGGACGAACCTCTTCTGAAGCTTGGCTTAGCCCTCATACTGAGAAACATGCACATCCCAGTGGGGAGATTTGCGCAATTTCTGGAACCTCCATAAATTGCGCACTTTATTTCATTTATTTTAATTTTATGTATTGTTGCATTTATATCCTCCAAGGAACCCAAGGCAGTGTACATAATCCTCCTCCTCTCCATTTTATCCACACAACAACAACCCTGTGAGGTAGGTTGGGCTGAGATTCTGTGACTGGCCCAAAGTCACCCAGTGTGCTTCCATGGCCGAGTGGGGACTAGAACCCGGATCTCCTGACTCCCAGTCCAACACTCTAACCACTACACCACACTGGCCCTTCTCTCCATCCCACAGGAAAGGCGGCCTTAAAGGACCCATTGATGCAAAGGTAAAGGCACAAATGGATTCATCCATCCTTGCAGATAGGGCATTGTGCTAATCTAACCATTACCTAATCATACGGGCACTTTGGACCTAGCAGCTCTGAGTAGAGCAAAATGCAGAATTTTAATAGGATCTGGCTGTCAGAAAATGTAGCATAATCAGACAAGTTAATTTATTTGGAGCCAATTTTTATTTTAATTGAAATCTTTCAGCCTGCTTAAAGGCCTTCTACAGTCATCTGCAATGCTGTAACTGTGGAGCAAACATCCCCACTACTGAGATTTCGGAAAGATCACTCTGCCTGCAAGACCTGATGGAAGATCCTATCAAACACCTTGCAGGAGACAAGAGCTAAGATCTATACAGGTACAGCTTTGGTTCAATACGATGGTGATTATTAGCAGCTCAGGGTTTCTCCCCTAAAGACACATCACTAGAAACAAGAGAGGGAGACGATGTGCAATTATTTCAAGAACCTGAAATGCCTTTGATGTTTACCAAACGATACTTATCTTAGATGCTTTCAGAACACATGGAAGAGATAACAAGGGGGGACCTTTGATTGTAAGGATTCTGACTTAAAAAGTCAGACTCAAAGTCTGTTAAGGGCTACCAAATGGCTAGTGGTCATGATGGTTCAACAAAACCTTCTTATCCGGAGGCAGCATGCCTCTAAATACTATTTGCTAGGGATCAACAGATAGGGAAGTTGGAGGATTTCATTTGGTCTGCATTTTTGAGCAAACCAACCTCATTTGCAGTTCCCAGACTAATTTGTGGATTAGAACACAGTTATTTTTCAGATTGCACCCTTCTCCCAAATAGCAGCTTGAAGATGGGCATTTGGCCTAGGAGAAGAGCGCAGGGTGGTGGTGGGAGATAAAAGAAATCTCAGCCCTGATCTAACCTGGGAAGGGAACACAATTCCATTAATATCCTTTAACATTCACACAGCATATAGTTAAATTATTGAATTCACTACCGCAAGATGTAGTGATGGCCACCAATCTGGATACCTTTAAAAGGGGGTTCGATAAATCCCTGGAGGAGAAGGATATCAATGGCTACTAGCCCTGATGGTTGTGTGCTATTTCCAGTATCCGAGGCAGTAAGGCCGTGTGCACCAGTTGCTGGGGAACATGAGTGGGAGGGTGCTGTCCAGCTTTGTTGGACAGCACCATGTCCGGCTTTGTTGGTCCCTGGTTGACAGCTGGTTGGCCACTGTTTGAAGAAAGTGCTGGACTGGATGGACCCTTGGTCGGATCCAGTATGGCACTTATGTTCTTAGGGTCCCCTGCCATCTCATCTAATTTGCCCTTCAGAAATTCTATGAGTCCACAGGTTTCCCCCCACCCCTGTACAGCTCAGATTAACTCTGGACGATGTTACATAGACCATATTTTTGTCATTGCCATTAATGAAGTAGTGTAATTCATATCTCTTACTGGAGTAAGGCCAGCCATTCCCAAACGCTATGTCACGGCAGAACCATGGAGTGCAATGCAAAATAAATTCATCAAAGCAAGGCTCCTGGGACATCCAGGCCTGCTGTTGACCATCCGCCTCCATCCACTCAGCTTCTGCTGTGGGCTGGTAGCTCTCCTCTCCCTTTGTATTGCTTGTGATTGGATTGTTCCATTTCTCCGAACGCAGAGGTACAACAGGATTATGTACTTTCAGAGAACTCTGCCTCTTAGGTCTATGTTTGTATCACTGTTCTTGGCTTATCAGCTTCCAAGTGAGGATGTATACCCAGTGTAGTGACTCACATGGAAACTAGGGCCCTTTCTACACCTAAGGGTTATCCCAGGAAAATGGAGGGATCATCCCTGCCTGCTCCCGGGATCCCCTGTGTAGCATTTGGATGCACAGGAATGATCCCAGGATATAGGGCTTGTGTAGACATGCCCTAGGACTGGATGAAATGCTCCATTTCATGGCTCCATTTCCTGCAAAATGCAGGCACGACTGTTGATCTGGATGGGGGATGCAATTTGGAGGAAGGAAAGAACACCTCTGGAGTTCTTTCATACTGCATTAGTCTGGCCACTGCCAGTATTAATTTCCCAGTAGGATGCAGCACTATTTTTTTGCGGCAGCTGCTATTTGTTTCTCCAAAATCTTTCTCAGAATGGGGCATACTCGGAAATCTAAAATGGCAGCTGTCAAACCAAAAGGACTTATGTAAGTTTCCTCCTGAAATTGACAAACCTAACCCTGGAAATCAGAGAGAGGGGAGAGAGTTGCATCTCTTTCATCACCACCCACCCACGCACCCACCCCACATACACAGCACCACCACCACCACCATTTGGCCTTCTGAAGGTTCAGGCCAATGCTCAAATAGAGGACGGGTTCCTCTAATGCAAACCGTACCCAAAACTGTGGCAATGGAACTAAAGGGGACAAAGAGTTATTGCAGAGCGCACAGAACAGTAGAACAAGCAGCCAAATGTGGTTAAAGGTATTCAAGATTAGCTTTAACCACATGTATAGCTGGGGTCTCCAACATGGTGCCTACCAGGCTCCCTGCTCCTCCTGATTTTTATTATATTTCTACAAAACAAAGTGCTGTCCTCTAGTGCCATCAAAAGACCAGTTTTGTGTATTAAAAGTCAGACCCAGACCCCCACCATTGCCTTTTATTTTAGTCTCACCAGCCTGCCTTCTGGGGAAGGAATGCTTTGTGCTGGCCATGCTCCCCCCCCCCCCCCGCATGGCAGCCATTTTATAACTGGGAAACCCCCATGGCAGCCGTGCTGTGAGAACAGCCATGCCATGCTTCCAAAATACCAGATGTGCCCAACAACCCAAAAGGTTGGGGATCTCTTATTTATGCTGATGCCTGCAAAGTTCACGTTGCACGAGCTCAGGTCGCAATGCTCAGGCTCGTAAACCTTGCCTCGAAGAAGAGGTGAACTTCATAAGCTGTCAAAATTATTCTTGGTTTAGATTAAAACCTGAGCCACAGGAAAAATCACCATCTTGCCATTGCAGCAGATCTCAGAACAACTTCACCTTCCAAGGACCACTGGTGTCTTTCACAGAGAGGAGAGAGAGAGAATCCTCATCTTTTATTGAAGCTGGAATACCGTTACTGGGCTCATCTACATCTGTGAGCCTTCTAGGATTGAACTACTGCAACCTTCTTCTCTCTGGCCTTCCTTCTTCTCACATCAGTCCGTTGGTTTCTGTTCACCACTCTGCCGCAAAGATCATCTTCTTGTCTCGCCGCTCTGACCATGTTACTCCGCTTCTGAAATCTCTTCATTGGCTTCCAATTCACTTCAGAATCCAATATAAACTTCTCCTGTTGACCTTCAAAGCTTTTCATGGTCTAGCTCCTTCCTATCTCTCCTCTCTCATCTCACACTATTGCCCCGCTCGTGCTCTTCGCTCCTCTAATGCCATGTTTCTCGCCTGCCCAAGGGCCTCTACTTCCCTTGCTCGGCTTCGTCCATTTTCGTCTGCTGCCCCTTACACCTGGAACGCTCTTCCAGAACATTTGAGAACTACAGGTTCAACCGCAGCTTTTAAAGCTCAACTAAAAACTTTTCTTTTTCCTAAAGCTTTTAAAACTTGATGTTGTGCAGACTTCTACTGTTACTTTCTACTGTTAGTTTTACCCTACCCCGTGCCTGCTTACCCTACCCTGTACCTGTTGGCATTCTCTTCTCCTCCTTATTGTTTTACTATGATTTTATTAGATTGTAAGCCTATGCGGCAGGGTCTTGCTATTTACTGTTTTACTCTGTACAGCACCATGTACATTGATGGTGCTATATAAATAAATTAATAATAATAATAATAATAATAATAATAATAATAGGATTGGGGTGGAAGGTCTCAAGCTTTCTGGCTTCCAGGATCCTCCCCCGGTGTCCAAACGCCAGTGTGACGTCCTGGAAGGAAAGAGGGACATCCGACGAGGCGTGGGTGGGTGGGTGGGGTTGGAAGGAAGAACTGGGCGCGCAATTGCGTGCCCATGATCCTCCACACAAAAAGTGAGTAAAAGAGGAAAAAACCTCAGCACCAAAAAGTGGCGACAGCCATCCTGGGGATGGCAAAAATGCTCCCCCCCCCCAATGGGCACAGAGACACACACCCCCCATGCAGCTCCATGCCCATTTGCAAAGCCTCGCTACTTGTGGTGAGGAGGGAGGACCTGGGAGCGCATGGCATGCTGCCCACGGTCCTCAGGGAAGTCCCAGCACCATGGGAAAAACACGGTTTCAGTTATCCCGGGGAAAGTGAGTGGTCATCTCCGGTTGACCCCAGGATCTGCTGTGTGTCATTTGGATGCACAGGGATGTCCTTGAGCTGTCACCAGGATAAATGGGTGGCGTAGACATGCCTCTGGTCTTGCTGTGCCATGTGATGTTATTTAAAGATAAGAAGGTGGAAGTTTTGGTGGCTGGGTACCCTAGACAAACTGATTTATTCCTCACTGTCAGTCCCCTACCTGCAATATGGATATCCAGGACTGTCCTACCTTGCAGAGATGCTGTACAGCTTACAAAATAATATATGAAAAGTGCTATTGCCACTAAAAAGTCCTATTAAAAAGAAACAGCTGTAATAAAGCATTGAAACTTTGTTATATTGTACTATACATGTATTTTAGCTGTTTTAGTAGTATTTTGCATATTATAGATTTTATTATATTAACTGGTAAATAATTTTTATAGATACATCCATACGACATTATATGCATACGTCGTTATATGCATACGATGTTATATGCATACGACGTTACATCAGGAAAAACTTCCTGACTGTTAGAGCAGTACGACAATGGAATCAGTTACCTGGTGAGGTTGTGGGCTCTCCCACACTAGAGGCCTTCAAGAGGCAGCTGGACAAGCATCTGTCAGGGATGCTTTAGGGTGGATTCCTGCATTGAGCAGGGGGTTGGACTCGATGGCCTTGTAGGACCCTTCCAACTCTGCTGTTCTATGATTCTATGTATGTGAATTCTTTTTTCTTGCCAGACCAATCCATTCCCGACTTTTATTGCACCATAGAAAGACTCCTGGAAATACAAGCAAATGAAACGCCCCAAGCAAACAGAGGACTCATTTACACCAAGCAGGATATTTCACTACGAAAGCAGTATGAAAGCGGTATATAAAAGGCAGGAGCCACACCACTGCTTTATAGTGGTATTGAAGTGCAATGACCACTGTTGGGGCCCACTGACACATACCATATACCGCTTTCATAGTGCAATATCCTGCTTGGTGTGGCTCCTGCCTTTTATATACCGCTTTCATACCACTTTCATAGTGCAATATCCTGCTTGGTGTAGATTAAGCCCAGGATTCAAATTCCAACTCAGCACTGTTGCTCACTGGTTGACCTTAGACCAGTCACTGTCACTCAGCCTAGCATAACTCAGGTGATATTCTGAGGATAAAGTGGAGGATAGGAAAGAATGATGCCCAGCTTAGTAGATTCTTTGATTTTGTATTTTATTTTAATGGTTGTTTATGCACTTGATACTAGGCATGTGCTCTACTCCGATTAGAAGCGTAGAAACAGGAGCGAATTGGCCTGCTCCGCCTTGCCCAGAGGCGGAGTAGAAGCGGACCGCGGACCCCTAGAAGCAAGGCGAAGAGAAGCGCCCATTTTCGGAGCACTCCGGTTTCCGCGGTCCGCTCCGATCGCCATCTTGAAACATTTCGCCCATAGGATTGCATTGCAGAAAAGAAAGGGGGATAACTGTGTTGTTTTTGAAGCTATCTTTCTGAAAATTCTTGTGCTTAGAGAGTCGTGGATGGGGGTTATTTTGAGCATACTCTCAGCTTTCTGCGTGGTGCGGTTCGCGTGCTAGAATTTTTTAAAAAGTAGGGTAAAGGCGGGAAAAAGGTTACCTGTTTCGATTGCTGAGGGGCAGAGTCAACTCCCGGTCATGATCACATGATCCCAAAGTTGGAGGAGGGGATAGGCAAAATGGGTAACTTCTCTTTCTTAGTCTGAACGGACTTTTCCCAGTGTTTTTTAAAACACTAGCCCCACCAAATGCACAAACACAACCTGAAATCATATACTAAGCCAATAATAAGAGATAGAAACACAGCACTGCTACCCACCCTAACTTTGGGGAACAACTGAAAAGATGTGGTGCAAGGGGATGAGCTCCCCTAGGGCATGCCATGTGGATGTGTCCCCACTCTCTCCTGTACTTGGAGGGCTGTCAGAGCCCTCCAAAGAGAGTAAAGCAATGCCTATCATGAGTTGAAGTGAGAGCTTGACTCCTTAGAGCTCTTGTGGTGGAGCAATGGCTTTCATGAGTTGAACTGACAGCGTTGCTTCTTAAAAGACTGGTCACTAGACCAGTCAAATTGGCAGCTGCTTCTCCCTCCCCTGGGAAGGTTTGAACCCTCTGTCGCTGGAATGGTGGAGTCGTGCTTAAGGGCTGTTTGGATTTCGTCCTTGGGTGAATGAACATTCATCTAACACTATTACTGGTAAAAGACAGATATAGCCTTTAAAAAAAAGTTCTTCTTGTTGTTTATTCAGCAACACTGCTGCTTTTAATTCCACCCCTCCTTCGTTTATTTATTTATTTATTCCATTTTATATGCATTACTGGCTTATCCTTGGCTCACTTCCTTATGCCCCCAGAAATGTCTGCTGCCTGCCTGCCTTCCCTCCCTCCTCCCCTGCCCGCCTCGCAGGGAGGTTGTGTGTGTCTGGCTTTGACTCAGGGGAGTCCTTCCTGCGCTCAATTAGACTTTTGGAAGTTCCAAATCCTTTTTTCAAGTGTGGAAGAAGATTCATATTAGGTTGATGATCTCTACTCCCCAATTCATGGCATGTTGGGATTTCCTTTGAAATGGCTCCATTGAGAAGTCTGCAGGTTTAATCCCCGCCAAAAAACAGGGGATGATGGGATTGACTTGTACCTTGGCATGATTGTGGGTCTAGATGGCATCTGTGAGTGTGCTCACTTCCCTTTTTTTTAATCTGTCCAAATGTCAGAGAACAGTCCACGTCTACAAATGGGGTGTTGGATTTTCATAAATTCCCCAAAAATCAGGGGATGATGGGACTGCCTTGAGTCTGGGCATGCGTGTGTATCCCTGGATAAGCTATCATGGTGGTGAGTTTGAGGTTTCTAACGTGCAAATTGACGGAGCTATCGAAAGGGGTGTGAATGGGGTGTTGGATTTTCATAAATTCCCCAAAAATCAGGGGATGATGGGACTGCCTTGAGTCTGGGTGTGCGTGTGTATCCCTGGATAAGCTATCATGGTGGTGAGTTTGAGGTTTTTAACGTGCACATTGACGGAGCTATCGAAAGGGGTGTGAATGGGGTGTTGGATTTTCATAAATTCCCAAAAAATCAGGGGATGATGGGATTGCCTTGAGTCTTGGCGTGCGTGTGTATACCTCCATAAGGTGTCATGGTGCCAAACTTGAGGTTTCTAACTTTCACAGAAAAAAAGTTGTATACTTTTTTAGCTTAATGCAAGCCTATGGGGGGGGAAACGGAGCTCCGATCCGGATCCGGAGCTCCGCAGCGGAGCGGAGCGGACATGGGCGGAGCGGGGGTGGAGCGAAGCGGCCCGATCCGCAAATCGCAGATCTGGAAGAGAAGCGGAGCAGGGTGTCCATGCACACCCCTACTTGATACACAGGTGGACTCAGTGGCACAGAGCACAGGTGCACTGACAACTGTTGGGGCCCACTGACTCATACCATATACTGCTTTCATATGACTTTCATAGTGCAATATCCTGTTTGGTGTAGATGAGTCCATGGGCCCCAACAGTTGTCAGTGCACTTCAGTTCCTCTATAAAGCAGTAGTGTGGGTCCTGCCTGTTTCCGGGTGAAATATGAAGTGTTGGTTATCACCTTTAAAGCCCTACATAGTTTGGGTCCAGGCTACTGGCGGGATCGCCTTCTCCCATACAATCCACTCCACACACTCCGCAGCCCCTCCCTAACGACTTCCGTGGCTTTTCCCAGCTGCTCACTTACTCGCAAGTAGCCGGGAGAAGCCATGGACTGGGCATTCCATAGGAGCGCTGTGCCCATCGGGCTGGGGGGGGAATCATGGGGGGGGAGATAGGGGCCAGAGGAAAGGCCAGACCCAGCAGGACAGAAGGGGGGAGAAGAACGGGCACAGGCATTGGGGATGGGGGCGGGGGAAGAAGAACGGGGAACAGGGTATGGGCACGGGCATGGCAGATGGGGGAGGACGGGCAAGCGAGTGGGCAGGGGGGCATCAGGCATTGTGGGGGGGAAATCAGGGGCAGAGGGAGCAGGGGACCCTATATTTATTTATTTATTAAAAAACTACCTTCTTCGGCAGTGCGCTCCTGTGCACATGGCCCTTTAACTGAAAAAAAAATGGTGGACGCGACGGGGCTTCCCCTTGCCCCGTCGCGTGTTACGTCTGGAAAAGGGCGACGGCGCGCGCTAGCTGTAGCGCGCCGTCGCCCCGACTCCCGGCCGGATTATCCGGTAGATCTAGCAAGGCCTTCAGTTCCTCTAGGAAGAACTTCCTTCAGCCAACCAAAACTAGGCTGACAGGTATTACCCAGAGCACCTTTTCCTCTGCTGCTCCCAGACTGTGGAATGACCTGCCGCAGGAGATTCGTCAACTTAACAGTCTCATTTTAAAAAGCTATAAAGACTGGTCTCTTCTGGCAGGCCTATCCAGTGGAATTTTAGGATGCTTTTTGTATGTTTTTTAGGAAGTTTTAACAATGTATACTGTGTTTTGATCAATATTTTATGTATTTTATACTTGTTGCTGTTCCCTGCCTCAATCAGGATGGAGAGGCGGGTAAGAAATATTTTGTTGTTGTTGTTGTTGTTGTTGTTGTTTTATTATTATTATTATTATTATTATTATTATTTACTGCTTTCATACTGCTTTGATAGTGGAATATCCTGCTTGGTGTAGATGAGGCCAAAGTTAAGAAACTTTATTTTATAGATTCTGGGTAACGTACAAACACAACGTCTAGTGGTCCTCTACCACTTCTGTTGTTTGCTGTTGCTTTTAAAACCTAATAAAAATGTGCCTGTGTTTTCGACAACAACAATGGATTGACCTTCCAGAGATAGCGAGAAATGGTGTTATTCCAGGACATAACAACCCCATTCAAAGAATGTTTCTTCTCTGTTTAGTTCAGTCAAGCAGTATGGGGCAACCTCCTGGCACTGACCTGCCATTAATCACCACAGAAGAGCATGAAGAGAGGGAGTGGGCAGTTACAATGAGAGAGAAGGTTCTGGAAAGGCAGAGAGAGACCATGCCTGACAGAAGTAGAAGCAAACCAAGTCTGGCAGGCTGTTTGGATTTCGAGAGTCCCCTTTGTCTCTTGTGATGCTTTTAGTCTCCCTCAGAGTGATCGATACAAAAATCAAATGCATTATCTTTGTTTACATCCCAGGCGCGGCAGTGTGAAAATCTTCGCTCGGCTAAGGAGCCCGGCTTCAAGTGATGGATGCCCTGTTTAAATGACGCCTCTGAAAGCTTTCACAAATGCTCTGACAGAGGACTCACTGGAGAATAAATGACTTCCCCTTAAATTACAAGCGCCTGAGTTTTAGCAGACACGCAGTGTGAATGTCGCCCTGTGAATTCAATATATTCTACTGGCTACTGAGGCTAAGGAGCCATTCACAGTGGGGGGGGGGGGGGGGGAAGAGAGCTGAAATTGTCTTTTGAACCAAGGTGGTGAACAAAAGAGACCAAAGAAGAGACAGGGGTATTCTGTTTTGATTTTTTCATCCCCATCTTACACAGTGTATTTGTGGCAAATGACAACAACAACAACAACAGAATATGCTTCCAGCTTCGTTTTGCTATGGCAGCTACCAATGTGGAAAAAATACATTAAAAACTCCATTGAATGCACTCAAGGGTGTACCATGTATTAAGCTTCAGATAAACCCAGAAGCTTCCCAGTGTAGCAATTTGGTATGTTAAGATTTATGTGGAAGTTGAAGATAAGTATACAATAGATGTCATTGTGATATTGTCCGGGCCCGATTCAGATTTTATTAGATTGTAAGCCTATGCGGCAGAGTCTTGCTATTTACTGTTTTACTCTGTACAGCACCATGTACATTGATGGTGCTATATAAATAAATAATAATAATAATAATAATAATAATAATAATAATAATATGCTGGTATTAATGTTCAAAGCCCTAAACAGCTTGGGGCCAGGTTATTTGAAGGAACGCCTCCTCCCATATGTACCTGCCCAGACCCTAAGGTCATCCTCAGGGGTCCTTCTCCGCGAGCCCCTGCCAAAGGAAGTGAGGCAGGTGGCTACCAGGTGGAGGGCCTTCTCTGCTGTGGCACCCCAGCTGCGGAATGAGCTCCCTAGAGAGGTTTGCCTGGCACCTACATTGTACTCTTCAGAGAATCATAGAATAGTAGAGCTGAAAGGGGCCTATAAGGCCATCGAGTCCAACCCCCTGCTCATTCATGCCAGGTGAAGAGCGTTTTTTTTTTTTTTTAATTTCCCCAGTATTTTAACAGTTTACCATCTTTGCTATTTCAAATCTGTATTTTAAATCTGTAAATCTCTGCATTGCTGCTTGGTTTTATCCTGGCTGTGTTTTTTATGTTGTACTTTTATATTGTGGTTTGTTTTATACCTTGAATTGTATTTGATAGTTTTAATTTTCGTGAACCGCCCAGAGAGCTTCGGCTGAAGGGCGGTATAAAAATGCAATCAATCAATCAATCAATCAATCTTATTCAGATCTTTCTAAAATAACAGCATTTGCTAACTTTGTTTGTAAACATTATTTCAACACACCAAACTCCTGGGCGATCAGAAGGGGAGCAGATTTCTGGTTAAGTTTCCATTTTCCAAAATGTGTGGATTTTATGGGATTGCTGTTACGGGAAAACTTGGCCCTTTGGGGGCTTGCTGGAATTCCGCAGAACCCCTGGCTTGGCTTGCATTTGTGAGCCAATCTACTGGCTTTCCTGAAATCCAGGAACAATTTGCACAAATTAACCATGTTACTGCCAAAATATCTGGAAATTATGGCCACAATTTGCATAAGTGCTCCATGGCGCCCACAGACGCCACATTGGGGACTCAGTGTGCAGCCGCAATTTGCGTAAATGGTGATTTTAGAGGGCACTTGAAAATCTGTTAGTTGGCCTGACCTGATACAGATCAAGTTGAGGCAGCCTGCAGATAAGCAAGATGGAGTCCAGGGAGCTGAACTGCTGAAAGTTCAGTGAATTTTACCACTCGGACAGATTCATTTGATATCCCTAGTAAATATTCTCCTTCCCCCTTTAAGTCTTTAGATGTCTTTCCATACCTTTCCCTCTAAAGTTCCTATTTCTTGGGCTGAACCTTTGACCCTCCTCAAAAGAACAGTCCTTTTCTAATACAGAAAGCAACCGTTGGCTAAAACAGTTTCTTTCCTTCACAGCACCTGCAAAAGAATTTACTTTATGATCTCTTCAAAATGCGTTTGGACAAAATGCTGGCTAAAAAGGCAATGGTCATGATGATTTGGAGGACGTCTTTCAGCTTTTTATGAAAAAGCAGAGATTCAGTGACATATAGATTTCAGCCATTCGCCTGCCGATGCATTTTTAGATGACTCCTTGCTGAAATGCCAGCTCATTCTACTAATGTTATTCCAGAATAAGGACATGTTGCAAATATGACCCAAACCGATCTCATGATTTCCATTTTCTCTTCCAGATAGATTAGTCATCACATTTTATAGATTTAGAAGCACCACTGAAGCATAACTAGAAGCAGAGCTGTATAGAAAGAATATATTTTAAAAATCCATTGAACACATTCAAGTGTGTATGACATATTATTCTTAAAACATAACCCGAAATCAATTTGAGCTGGGAAGTATATAGAAAAGTGTAGCTAAAGGTGCAACCCCATGATTATTTATCTGGGAGTAAGCTCTATTGAACATAATGGGCTTACTTCCAAGTTGTGGTTGTTTGCTTACTTCTACTATTATTAGAAGAAATAATAATAATAATAATAATAATAATAATAATAATAATAATAATACAACCCTCACATAATAATTAATACAATTCAAAAATTAATACAATTCAATAAATAATAGCAGCATTGAGAATAAAACATCCAGCCCAGAAATAATAAAACTTAACACACAATTACAGCTAATTGATTTAGACATGGGTTCAACCAATAGTTTAAAACAGATATGGGAATTGGATTGAGAAATAGAAATAGAGAATGCATAATGGAACTCAATACTGGGGAAATTCCCATTTCATAGAATCATAGAATCATAGAATAGCAGAGTTGGAAGGGGCCTACAAGGCCATCGAGTCCAACCCCCTGCTCAATGCAGGAATCCACCCTAAAGCATCCCTGACAGATGGTTGTCCAGCTGCCTCTTGAAGGCCTCTAGTGTGGGAGAGCCCACAATCTCACCAGCCAACTGATTCCATTGTTGTACTGCTCTAACAGTCAGGAAGTTTTTCCTGATGTCCAGCTGGAATCTGGCTTCCTTTAACTTGAGCCCGTTATTCCGTGTCCTGCACTCTGGGAGGATCGAGAAGAGATCCTGGCCCTCCTCTGTGTGACAACCTTTTAAGTATTTGAAGAGTGCTATCATGTCTCCCTTCAATCTCTTCTCCAGGCTAAACATGCCCAGTTGTTTCAGTCTCTCTTCATAGGGCTTTGTTTCCAGACCCCTGATCATCCTGGTTGCCCTCCTCTGAACATGCTCCAGCTTGTCTGCATCCTTCTTGAATTGTGGAGCCCAGAAATGGACGCAGTAAAAATCAGTATCTATTAATATGAGGGAACAAGCTTTGAAGGTTCTTCAAAAATGGTACATGACCCCTGTTTGTTTAGCACATATTTACCAGGAATTGTCAAGATTGTGCTGGAGGGGATGTAAGGAACCAGGTACCGCCCAGCATATGTGGTGGTCCTGTGCAAAAGTGGCAAAGTTTTGGACTGAAGTCTTTGGTGAAATGGATAAGATACTTGGACAGCAGTTTGGGAGATCACCAGAGTTGGCACTTTTAGGACTATTTCTAGGAAACAACAAAAACTGCTCCTTTAAGCCATTGGCTGGATTTTTGTTGGCAGCAGCCAGACTGGTCATTGCTCAATTTTGGAAGGACCTAAAACGAGTTTCATTGGATGCCTGGTGGACTCAGGTTTGGAAGATTGCCCTATCTGAACAATTAACAAGCAAGTTACAATTGGCAAAAGAAGTAGGGAACATGATACATTCACTATGGATTGGCATCAATTTATTATGTATGTTGGTAACACTCAATTTCATAACACTCTGCCTGTAGCATATCGGTCTCTCTGGTTCACGTGAATAAAGTACTTTGTATTTTTCTGCCTTGATTTATTATAAAATACTGAATGCTTGGGGCATGTCTACACCAGCCATTTATCCCATTTTCCTAGGATAATCCTTAGGTGTAGAAAGGGCCTTAGACTATCACATGTAGGGGGAGGAAATAGAGTGTTAATTTTCAAAAATTTCAAAATAAAATAAAATTTGAAAAAAGAAAGAAACCAAAATACTGCACACACACACACACACACACACACCCAACCCCCCAAATTACAGCTAATAACCATCAACTGCCTGAAAAAGCATGTCAAGAAAAAAGCAAAAGGCAATAATTAATTAGGTCTTCAGAGCCTCCCTAAAGGCCTACTGGACCCCAGGTGGCAATACATTTCAAAGGCAGGGGGCTAATGTAGAAAAGACCCTGTTCCATGTACTCAACCAACTGGACTGCCCTCAAAGATGGCAAAGTGAGAAGGGTGTCCTCTACCAAACATTTAGTGTGGCCAGGCTGATACAGGTGAAGGCAACGCTTCAAGCAATTTGAACCCAACCTGTTTAAGTCTTTCAAGTTTAGAACCAGGACTTTCAATTGGGCTTGGAAAGAACCAGTGTAACTAGCAAAATGGAGGTGTCACATGACCCAACAAGCGGACCCCCGCCAGTACCCAAGTGGTTGCATTCTGCAACAGCTGAACAGGTGTGGGATTTTGTGTAACAATTTCTGCACATGCTTGCTCAAAAGGGTAAGTGTGCTTAGATTTGCAGCCTGAATTATCAGGGTAATGTTGATGCCACGTTCACTGCTCATAAGCCAAGACCTCTCCATGTTTACTAAAATTAATAGGGATGTGCTCCGCTTCTCCTCGAACCGGAGAAGCAGGAGCGGAGCGGGGGGCTTCGCCTAACCTTAAGGCGGAGGAGAAGAGGATTGGGGGACCCGCGGAGCATTGCGGAGTGGATCGAGGTGAAGGCGGATCCTTCGCCTCGATCCGGAGCTCCGCCAAAAAGGTAAGCGGGGCCGCGGACGGACGCAGGTAAGGAAGAAGGAAGGAGGGTTTACCTGGCCCTGCCGCTGCCACCGCCCGTGCGGCGACGGCGGCAGAGCCAGGTAAGGGACCAAGGGGGAGGAAGGTCTTACCTGAGACCCTCCACGGTCCTGTGGCTGCTTCAATTGAGCCCGAGGACTCAACCAGGAAGACTAGGCCGCAACTAGTGGCCCCCAGGCGGATCGAGGCGGGGCGGAGCGGGCCTGATCTGCAATTTGCGGATCGGCCGCAAAGAGGATTGGGGGGGGTCCGTGCACACCCCTAAAAATTAATAACGTGATGGATTTATTGTAACAGTGTTTTAAAAGGGCCACACAGTCAGTTGTTTTACGATGTGTGAAATGGTGACAAAGGAGCAATAGAATGAGGCAGAGAGACTGTCAGATAATCAAAGGGGATCAGATCCGGAAAAGAGTTACGTATATAACCAACTGCTTCAATAGGTGATGAACATGCAAACTGGCAAGTGTGGTTTTTATCAGCAAACAAGGAAATCAGGCACAGCGGAAGAGAAGTGGACTGGATGGTTACAATTCATTCAGCTTGAGTGGGCCAAAGGATCATATATTCCATTATATAATGGGTGATTGCCAGTCGTACGTTAAGAGGCTTACCATCTTTCAACTTGGCTCCCATTGAAGGAAAATTGGCCAATCTGATAAAAGGTAATGATCCATGAGGAAGAGCATGTGACATCCAATAATGCCTGTTTCATGCCTACACTGAAACAAATGATGTCTACAATTATTGCAACATTTCAGAGGTCTTGGTTCAGATGTTTCATTGAATGCAGTCACTGCATTAAAAGGCATTGTGCATAATATTCCCTACCCATCTGTGGAGGAACCCTGAAAAGGCAGGTTCCCTCTGGGATTCGTTGAGTGGAGGACAAAAACTCGAAGACATTCTCTCATTTTAGAAAAAGTTTATTACGAGCAGTGCAGCAGCGCTGCAAGGTGGCAACCCCTAGAAGATCTGAAGGTCTGCCCACTAGTTGCAAGCAAAGCTGACGTACTTATAGGGTAACATCCTCAGAAGCAACAACAGAACTTCCTCATACAATAAACCAATCATAACACAGTAATAGATAAGCTTTTCAACCAATGGTAGGCAAGGATTGATATGCATGTGCAGAGTTCTAAGGATAGGAAAAACAAGACCTTGATGTGTATTGCAATCCTGAAACATCTGTTCCTTTGTGGTTACTATTCTTCCTGTCCTTGATGGGAGGCTCACACGCTGCCTAATGTGTCAATACTTCTTGTTGGTTGAGCAATATATTTTCAGTTACAGCTTTGATGAAATTGCTACAGAAGACTTAATGTCTAATAGAAGGGGCTTACATCAAAACAGGGTGGGCACAGATAAAACAGCCCACTCACTCATTTCCTCGACACCATCCCAAGTTAAATGGTTGTGGAGAACAACTTGGTGTTTGAATTGCAAATATATAAACAGCCTCCTTCAAAAATACTTGAGGAAATTAAACTTGGCGAATTCCAGTACAAACTGGCCTTCTGGATTAATGTTACAGACTGGTAACCATTGACTTTTACACTTCCCAAATGTTCTGTTATAGTTCCCAGCTCAAAACAAACAAACAAATAAATAAATCCAAGAGTCCATTTGCACATTAGGGTACATGGAGAAATCCAGGTGCTCATTTCACCAAATTTGTGCAACTGAATTCTCAAACACTTTTTTAGAGTGGTGTTCACCATTAACAGGGACAGTAACACAGCTTTTTAATGTTTTTCCCATGTTTGTTTGTTTTTGTATTTTGCTGATACCACTGCAAATGGCAGCTGTGGCAACTCAGTTGTCATCCTGGCCACCATTTTGCATCTGGAGAACATAAGAAGAGCCTTGCTCAATCAGACCAAGGGTCCGTCCAATCCAGCACTCTGTTCATACAGTGGCCAACTAGCTCTCAACCAGGGACCACAAGCAGGACACCGTGTTACAGCACCTCTCACCCAAGTTCCCCAGCAACTGCTGTATGTAGGCTTACTGCCTCTGATACTGGAAGTAGCACTTAGCCATCAGGACCAGTAGCTGCTGATAGCCTTCTCCTCCAGGAATTTATCCAAACCACTTTTAAAGCCATTCAAATTGGTGGCCATCACCACATCTTGTGGTATCCTCCTCAATGCCATAGAAAAGGGTCCATAACTCAGTATGACAGAGCACCTGGCATCTACAGGTAGGGCGGAGAAAGAATCCAGCCTGAAACTCTAGAGAGCCATTGCTGCCAGTCAGTGTCAACAATACTGGGCTAGCTGGACCAAGGGTCAGAGTCAGTATAAGGCAGCTTCCTATGATCCTATGTGAAAGTGGGAGAGACTATTCTGAGAATGTTCTGAAAACTGGCCATGTGCCTCCCATGCTCTTCCACCCAATCAGGAAGCATGGCTAACCAGGGTTCTAGAACCCTGGCCAATTAATGAACACATACACTAGGGTTGTAAGAACATTCTTCACCTGGAGGTTTTAGTCCTTCCCTCACAGTATCCCAAGGAGGATACTGGATAGGGTGACCATATGAAAAGGAGGCCTGGGCTCGTGTATCTTTAACAGTTGCATAGAAAAGGGAATTTCAGCAGGTGCCCTTTGTATATATGGAGAACCTGGTGAAATTCCCTCTTCATCACCACAGTTAAAGCTGCAGGAGCTATACTAGAGTGACCAGATTTAAAAGAGGGCAGGGCACCTGTAGCTTTTATTGTTGTGATGAAGAGGAAATTCCACCAGGTTCTCCATATATACAAATTACACCTGCTGAAATTCCCTTTTCAATACAACTGTTAAAGATACAGGAGCCCTGTCCTCCTTTTCATATGGTCACCCTAATACTGGAGCCCTGAAAACATCAGGACAAATCGCAAGACCTAACAGCCCTACGATGGAAGAAAAAGAGAACTGGGAAACACCACCATAGTACAATATAAACATGAAACAATATACCATCCTCTGTGTAAAATCACAAGGGAATTGCTCTGTTAACTTCAAATTTTTACTCCTCTACCACCAATATTCAGCATTGTTTTTTGATCTGTTTTTTTTCTCCTCTCCATAGCAACTGGTAGTAATAATGAAAGCATGACTAAGATTAAGAGGAGAGTATAAATAGTCAAAGTCGCTGTGTGGGCTATTTTTAAAAATGTCACAAATTTGTCTTCATGCAAATATGCTGAGGAGGGAAGAAGTAACCAAGAAGAGAAATAGAGGTTATTCTGAAGAGCAACAGCTGAACATGACCAGTACACCCAAAATCACACTGGGACAGGCTTTTATAAAACACAAAATTATACCGGGCAGTTGCATTTGCAGCAGGAAATTTCTCAAATTAAGAAAGTGATTGCAAATATTCCCCATCAAATCTCTTCTGTGAACTCTGCAGTTGGTGAACCTGATGGTGTTATGTATTTATGGTTTTACAACCACATTACGAGCAGAATCTAATGGGGCGTTTAAATCCCCACTGATTCTCTTCTGCAATCAGTGGGTCCCACCAATTCCATTGAGGAAGCAAGTCCCACTGCTTACACAAGCTCTGATGATCTGCCCGTTCCAGAAACTAATATTTCTGCTCATATTGGGTCACCCCCCCAGAAGCACTAAATTGCAGTTGCACCAGCTGCTTGCACAATGGAATCAGTGGGTTGTAAGAGAATCAGCGGGCCCTGTATTCTTTATTAATTGTTATGTTTTCATTCTAAACTTCTGCCAAGGAGCTCAAGTTGGTTCTTTCATCTCCCATTTGATCTTCACAGACATTAACCTACCCTCAAAACAGCCACACTTCAAGAAGGATGCAGACAAGCTGGAGGGGGTTTAGAGGAGGGCAACGAGAATGATCAGGGGTCTGGAAACAAAGCCCTGTGAGGAGAGACTGATAGAACTGGGCATGTTTAGCCTGGAGAAGAGAAGACTGAGGTGAGACATGTTAGCACAAATACTTGAAAGGTTGCCACACAGACAGCCAGGATCTCTTCTCAATCATCCCAGAGTGCAGGACACGAAATAATAGGCTCAAGTTACAGGAAGCCAGATTCTGGCTGGACATCAGGAAAAACTTCCTGACTGTTAGAGCAGCATGACAATGGAACTAATGACCTAGGGAGGTCATCAGTTCTCCCAAACTAGAGGCCTTCAAGATGCAGCTGGACAGCCATCTTTCAGGTAACCTTTGAGGTGGATTCCTGCATTCAACAGGGGGTTGGACTTGATGGCCTTATAGGATCCCTCCAAGTCTAATACTATATGATTGTATGATAACACTCTGCTTAGCTTACATTGACAAAAAGGTGCATTCTGCACCAGCTTAAGGTTCCAAGTTGCCTTCAAAGGCAGCCAGACGTAGAGAGTATTACAGTAGTCCCATCTAGATTAAATACTGCATGTATAACTAGGTCAACTTTCCCCAGATAGGGCTCACATAACAAACCAAGTTGGTGACTATGTTGGAGCTTTTGCTGACAGTGTTGAACCTAGAAAGGCACCTGGTGTTCAAACACGATCTTTCAGGAGGAATGCAGCAATTTCTTCCAACACCAGTTGATTCTCACTAAATTCATGGATTTCTCCACCCACAGTACTTCCATGAAGTCTGGATTATGTTTCAGCATTCAACTGCCTCATTCATTCATCCATTTTATTTACAACATGTATATACCACTCCACATCTAAGCAAATTCCAGAGCAGGAAACAATAAAAGGTAAAAGGAATAAAAGCAACTTTTTTTATTTAAAACAACAACAACAACAACAACAGAATACCAATACAAATCATGGCTGGTCAGTCAGGTAAGGCTTGTTGAAATAAAAAATGTCTTCAAGAGGATCAGAACCTAATAAAGTTGGCACCTGTTTGACATCCAAAGGCAGAGAGTTCCACAGAGAAGAAGCTACTACACTGAAGTTTCTATTCTGGGTGAATCCCAATCAGGCCGTAAGCCCATGTGGATCGACCAGGTGTGCCTCATCTGATGACCTCAGTGACCAAGCAGGTTGGTAAGGGAGAAGGTGCTCCCTCATGCATTCCAAAATGGCCTCCAAGTACCTATTCATGAGTTCATGGCCTCCCTGGGATTACCAGGTGAAAAGCAGATAAGGCTGCTTGTCATTCATATCATGGTGATTCAACAGCTCTGGCTGACTTCCCCTAGCATTTTCATGTAGATAGATACTAATAACAGAATGGAAAACAAATGGAAGCTTGTGGTAACCCATATGCCAAGACAGAATTGAAGTCCGTCGGCGCCACCTTCTGAGATCCTTCCACCCGGCAGGTTCAGACACTGAAATAACAAGCCCCCTAAACCCAACTCAGCCAGGAGATCCAGAGGGCTACCATGGTGGATGCTGCTTGTGATCTTATACATTATATACACACACTCAACATGCAATTTAATAAATGGGAGTTACTTTTGAGTGGCTATGCATAGAATTCTGCCTAATTTGGTCCATTCTGTTGCCCCAGATACAACTCTGAGTGCAGCATTTTGAAAGTTTGGGACTGTTTTCAACTAGGGAAGCAAACCACAATGCAGCACTCAAACAAAATGTAGGGAAATCATTTAGAGTGACCATATGAAAAGGAGAACAGGGCTCCTGTATTTTCAACAGTTGAATATGGTAGAAAAGGGAATTTCAGCAGGTGTCATTTGTATATATGGAGAACCTGGTGAAATTCCGTCTTCATCACAACATTTAAAGTTGCAGAAGCTATACTAGAGTGACCAGATACAAAAGAGGGCAGGGCTCCTTCAGCTTTAACTGTTGTGATGAAGAAGGAATTTCACCAGGTTCTCCATATATACAAATGACACGTGCAGAAATTCCCTTTTCTACTCGACTGTTAAAGATATAGGAGCCCGGTCCTCCTTTCCATAGGGGTCACCCAGCTTGTGGTGACATAAAAACTGGCTCATCATTAATCAGGAAGTGGTGGGGATGTTGGATTGGTTTCACCACATTGATCACATGGACGCCAAAATTCACCGAAAACAGTACATATTTAAATGGCCCCAAGTAGTTTTAGAAGTTTGTTTTTCTTTCCAAATGTAGCTATTACATGCAGAGAGAAACAAATTAATGACCATACTCGGACACAACCCCTGTGTCTCCCTAATAAGATTTACATGGCTTTGTAATCAATAGCTGGGTGGAGGGGGGAAATCCGTCATTTGAAATGTCCGGAAGAAGACCTTTACTAAGAAAAATGAATTTCATCTAGTGCTAATCCATGAATTATTCTGAGGTATTTATTGCTTTTAAATGGCCTTTGTATAAAAACGGTTTGATAAACACCATCACTGGGATGGTTTCTTTATTATTTTTGTTCTTATTATTTTTATTTATTTATTTACTGTGCCTTTTAAAGTTCTTATGCACTGAATTTTATGCATTATTTTTCCATTTTTCTTTCTCGAGCTATTTTCTCTTTTATAGCAAATAAAGATATGCTCGGATGAATTGCACATAAAATTGTTTATTGCTGTTTAAATCTTCAGAGGCTTGAGGTAGGGAAAATGGATAACCAAGCTCTTTACCATAATTGTCATTCAAATTAGGTGAACATCCCTCTGGCTTTTTTTTTTTAACTGTTTCTATAATGAATATTGCTGTAGTCAAAACTGGCAACCATAAAATGATCTGGGGTCAAAGGAATTGTCATAATCTAGAACCACAATGAGTGGATGATTGTCCATATTCTACCCTAGCATGCGTTATTCACATGCAGGTGGTTTCCATCATTTTTAGAGGTGTGTAAATCTCCATGTGGAACGCTCTGGAACACTCACCTGGATTTGGTTTGAGAAGCAGAAGCTGTAGCAAATTTCAAACACGTCTTATAAACCTATTTTTATAAACACAGGCTCCCCATGACCTGTAATGCTGCTGCTGTGCTTTACTATTTATTTATTTATTACATTTTTATACCACCCAATAGCCGAAGCTCTCTGGGCAGTTCACAAAAATTAAAAACATTCAAAGTATAAAACAACAGTATAAAACCATACTATAAAATACAATGTAAAAGCTCAACCAGATAAAAACAGCAGCAATGCAAAATTACAAATTTAAAACACCAAGTTAAAATTTATTTATAGACTGTTAAAATGCTGGGAGAATAAAAAGGTCTTCACCTGACAGCTAAAAGAATATAGTGTAGGAGCCAAGCGAACCTCCTTAGGGAGCTCATTCCACAGCCGGGGTGCCACAGCAGAGAAGGCCCTCCTCCTGGTAGCCACCTGCCTCACTTCCTTTGGCAGGGGTTCACGGAGAAGGACCCCTGAGGATGACCTTAGGGTCCGGGCAGGTACATTCGGGAGGAGGTGTTCCTTCAGATAGCCTGGCCCCAAGCCGTTTAGGGCTTTAAATGTTAATACCAGCACTTTGAATCGGGCCCGGACCTGGACTGGCAGCCAATGAAGCTGGAAAAGGACTGGTGTAATGTGGTCTCGTCGGCCAGTCCCTGTTAGTAAGCGTGCTGCCCTGTTTTGCACCAGTTGAAGTTTCCGGACCATTTTTTTTTGTTTATTGTTTGTTTATTGTTTTTGCTGTAACGTATTTATTACATTTATATTGTTTTATATTGTATTACGTATGTATTCTAATGTAAACTACTTAGAGATTCATTATTATTATTATTATTATTATTATTATTATTATTATCTCTTTCTCCCTCATGTTGGCTTTTCTAGACAGACATGATGGGCATTGCAAGTTGAGCGGTAGGGTCTGAAGAACCTTGGCAAGTTGAGTGGTGTTGTACAAGCATAATGTGCAATTGGTTGCACAGCCAACTGGCAAGCACACTGTACAACCAGTTGCACAACCAGTTCTGCAAGTGTGATGCGCAGCCTCTTTCGCAACCAGTTGTACAAACCAGTTGCGCAAACATAATTCTAGTTGGATTCTCCTTTTGTGATTAGTTCGGAACTTAATTTTTACTAGCACAATGACAATGTCATTTGCATTTGAACAACACCATTGGATGCTGCCACATGATTAATTAAATTAAGTTGTTTGTACACTTCCATGTCTTCTGAAACCTTGCACAACTGGGGTTCCAGAATGCATGAAAGCCTACACATGTAGAAATCTACATTTTCAACTCACTCCCAGACCCTAGAAAGGAGAGATCTAAACAAGAGTATGCCTTCTAGGGAGGAATCCTCACAGGAGCTTTTTTGGAAGAAGGACACCCCTTCTTCTTCCTCTCCTAAGTATTGTGTTGTCCTCTGATGGACAAGCTGTATAAACAGCCATTTTCTCCTTAATGAGGGGTAAGGAAACTTCTTCCTCCCCATTTTATAGTCTGAAACATGAGCTAATATTTTTTTTCACCTTTTCCAACTGAAAACTGAGGCCTCCAGGTAGTATTCTGCTAAAATGTAAGTCCTTCTGTTTTGAACTTTTCCTTCCCCACCCCCCCTACAGACAGTAAACTCTGATTTGTTGGATAAACCTAACATAGGATGACTATATGAAGAGGAGGACAGGGCTCCTGTATCTTTAACAGTTGCATAGAAAAGAGAATTTCAGCAGGTGTCATTTGTATATATGGGGAACCTGGTGAAATTTCCTCTTCATCACAAGAGTTAAAGCTACAGGTGCCCTGCCCTCTTTAAATCTTGTCACTCTAGTATAGCTCCTACAGCTTTAACTGTTGCGATGAAGAGGGAATTTCACCAGGTTCTCCATATATACAAATGACAACTGCTGAAATTCCCTTTTCTATGCAACCGTTAAAGATACAGGAGCCCTGTCCTCCTTTTCATAGGGTCACCCTACCTAATATCTATTATCAGAAGCTTGCATCTATGGGGTTAATTCCACACACTCCAGTACTATCCACTCTACATCTGAACTAAGGATGAGAAGACAAGCATATAAACAACTGAGCAGGCAGCAGCAATATATATATAAAAAACCAATCACCTAAATCAAGGAGGTAGTCAAAACACAATCAAGGTTAACCTGCCTCCTCCCACCAGCTTCATTCCTGACACTGTAGACCAGCCCAGAGAAGCATTTATTTATTTATGTCTTTACAGTATGTTGTTTTATGGCATCCTGAAGATATTTAAGCAGGTCTCCCAAAGGAAAAGCCCTTCACAGTTGTAGAGCCCTAGTGCAATTATAGTGAAGTGAAGAGCATGGAAATTCCTTCTTTTAGGCTGAAAACCTCTACATGGTTAGACTGGGGAGGGGGGGAATTCTTAGGGTGACCATATGGAAAGGAGGACAGGGCTCCTGTATGTTTAACAGTTGCATAGAAAAGGGAATTTCAGCAGGTGTCATTTATATGGAGAACCTGGTGAAATTCCCTCTTCATCACAACAGTTAAAGGTGCAGGAGCTATACTAGAGTGACCAGATTTAAAAGAGGGCAGGGCACCTGCAGCTTTAACTGGTGTGATGAAGAGGAAATTTCTCCAAGTTCCCCAAATATACAACTGACACCTGCTGAAATTTCCTTTTCAATACAACTGTTAAAGATACAGGAACCCTGTCCTCCTTTTCATATGGTCACCCTAGGAATTCTCCAATTCCTAACATGCTCCAGCAGCAGGGTAGATTGGAGTTTTAGGACTTTTTTCTGTCTAAAGCATAGGAACACAGCCTTAATGGCAAGCAATAAGCTCCACTTTCTGAGAGGGTCCCAGGGCCAAATTTACTGGGCCTCCCAGGTATTGTTGGACCAATCCATCCTTTGGCTTGGAGAGAAGAAGGGACATGTATGGTCTTTGTTTACTAATTGGCATGCCCTGTTGGAATCATCCATCACAATAGCTGATCCATGATCTCTGTGTCACAATCTACCACAATTACAGCTTGAACATGTTTGAGCCTGGTGCCTGATCCTGTCGACTGAGAGAGTGCATGTTGAAGCCATTAATGCCTTCTCTAACCCATTTGCCCTAAAACCTCCTGGAGAAACTAGCCGTGTAACCGAAGAAGAGATGACGATTGCTTTAATTTTGCTTATTTCAAGTAACAAAATCTGGCACCAGAAGCATTTGTGTGTGTCTGTCCCATAATTATTCCTATCTCTGAGGATCTATTTACACCTCCACAAACACATCATTTTGTCAGGAGGACGATTAAGGTGTTATGTACAAAGGCAACTGCTTGATGGAACTTGGCTCCAGACAGTCTGAGAGGTGAAGACTCACTCTTACAAAAGTGTTACCACATTAGACTGTTGATTAAACAATAGGTAACATGGCACGAAATCACCAACCAGGGATGAAGGGAGGGATGGGGTGGGGGTGAGATAAAACAGAAGGATTTACTTTACTTGCAGTAAAAGGTCTCTTTTCTCTTCCTTAACCTTTCTCAAGATGGAGGTTTTATATTTCTATTGTTCGTAATAATACCCGACTCAGCTATAACTGCTTGTAAGAAAATGAGAATACAGGAGTCACAGGCATACGCATATATTTTTGCTGTTCACAAATGATCATGGGAGTTTCTACATGGTCTTTGGAGATATGATGATGATGATGATGATGATGATGATGATGATGATGATGATGATGATGCCTATAAGGACAATCCAGTGTCTCATCAAACACACACATACAAAATATATCTACCTCCAGAATAGATAGATAAATGTATTGCAATCACAGATCAGCACATAGCTCCACAACAAATAGAACAGCATATTAAAATTAAAATCTATCATGGAAAAATAATAGTAACAGATAACCACAACTTTTGAAATAACAACCATTGAGCTGGATTTAAGCTCTGAAAAATGAAAGAGGATATACTTTAAAAAAAAACCTAGGAAAAAAAATCAATGGCTTTTGGGGTTTTATAGACCTTGAATTGAGCTTGTACTTTCTTTTCAATAAAGAGTTCTACCTTGATTTAAATTGACATGTGGTCTTGCGCAAGTGCACATGACTGCAGGTCTGCCTGTCTACTATGTCACCCCATGGAGGAATATTCCCCTCTTGTCAATATCTCTGCGTGTTTAACCCCTCTTCATCCTCTCTACATACAGTGGTGGCCAAAATTGTGGACACTTTTTGAAATTTTCATGATTTGCAACTTTGTATGCTTATAGAAAATGTTCTGTTCCACAAAATTCAAATGTTTATATATCAATTGAAAGCCCTGATTCACGTAATGCAACAAACCTGCTTCTTTTCCTGAGTGTCCAATCAACTCTTTTCTTTGATGCCATTGCTTTATTTATGAAGTACGTACATACACTTTTAATTTGAGAAATACTTCAAATATTCACACAATCTCCAATTGTGCTTCAGTTACTGAACAAACAGCAAAACTGACTTTCCCCAACTTGAAACATGATGTATCACAGCTACTGCCATGTGGACAACTGTATCTATAGGCAAAGGCAAACCGTTAAGTCTGGTATTCCTGGGGGGTCTCTCAAAAAGGGGTGAGACAATTCCCCAGATTAAGCTTCATTCGTATCTAAAGAACAATGAGTCATAATTTCCAACAAGAATGGTTCCAGAAATATGAACGGTTACATGAAACAAGATCCCCACTAGTATTTAACTTCTTAGTGATAGCATAAGCTATTTTGTTTGCTTTACACCTTTTGGTACCCCCTTGTTCACTGTATCATTAATATCTTCTTTCCACCCACCCCTAAGAAACAAAAAAACATGCCAGTTGTTTAAATCCTGCTGTTCATACTAAATTTTAAGTTAACTTGGCATTTACTTATTTGTCCATTATGTATGTTAACACTGGCCACAGCAAGACCTAAGGTTTATGCTGGGATCATCCAGGGTTTGCCCTGCCTGAGCACTGGATCCCCTGTGTGTCACGTAGATGAACAGGTTTGACCCCTGGATGATCTAGGGATAAACCTTAGGTCTAGCTATGGCCTTAGATGAACAGGTTTGACCCCTGGACGATCCAGGGATAAACTTTAGGTCTAGCTATGGCCATACTCTCTGCATAGAGGAGGGGAGGTTACCTTTACCTTCTCCCCTCTGGCCTGCCCCTCAAATCATCTCCACCAGTGAGGGAGGGGGGATTGGCTGGCACTATGTTCCTCCCCCACACACATACACACAACAGTGCCCGACCTAGAAATGTAGCTACCTCACCTAACAAGGAAAGCTGGCTACTGGCTTGGCTTAAATCCAGGATGTCCTAGCACTGGCAGCCCATTAAATTTATATTCTAAATTTAACGACAAAAAGAGGACAACTTTCAGAAACATTGGCATAACTCTCTTGGGCAATATACGGAATAAAATAATATGGCACTATCAACTGGAACATTCTGTATGACACAAGCCAATGACTAACTCCTTAACCCCTCTCCTGTTCATTCTTCTCCTTTCGCTTTACCTCCTCCATTACAGCCTTCTCCCTTTTTTTGCTTTATCTTTTCCATAAAACTAGAACCGCAAGAAGCATTTTGCAATAAATGAAAACTCACAATCTAACGTTTGAAAACCTGGAGGTGTGAGATCGTGGCATGTCTGGGGGGCTGGGAATGCCGGGTAGAGAAAATAGGAAGGTTGTAGTTTAACTTGAAAAAATCTGGGAGGGAAATCTCTATTAAATGATTAAAGCACCCTCACTCCATTGAGTTTAACAGATGGAGAGAAAATGTGGTGATTGCAGGTGCACTCAGGGGTCTTAACAGAGGGCCTGCACACTCACAGGCCCGGTGTTGTCATTCAGCCCCTGTTGTAGAGGATATTTTTTCTGGGGACAAAATGATGCTGAAGAGGAGAGCCCTATACAAAAAAGTAATTGTTCTGAGAAAAGAATTATTCTTCTAGCAATAATCCATCCAAAACAACAGCCATCTCGGCCTTACACAGTTTTACAGAAGTCAAAAATTAGTCCTTAAGAAATGACAGCATGTTCTCGTTAAAGTCAAAGGCCCCTGGGAAATTTTGAAGTTTTGCCCTGGGTTGCTTGTATTTTAAACAGGTAATATCACCAGGCTACCTGAACATTTGATGGTAAGCACTGACATGATGAAAAGGCTTCCACTTCAATGAAATGAACAGAGTTTGAAGGAGCTGCGTTGGTTGAGGCCGCAATAGCAAAATGAGACAATCTCAGGCTACTGATTTTAGCAAACACCTTCTTCTCATGTAAGAGTTGGCCCTGCCATGAGTCAAGGAATCATAGAATCATAGAATAGCAGAGTTGGAAGGGGCCTACAAGGCCTACAAGGCCATTGAGTCCAACCCCCTGCTCAATGCAAGAATCCACCCTGAAGCATCCCTGACAGATGCTTGTCCAGCTGCCTCTTGAAGGCCTCTAGTGTGGGAGAGACCACGGCCTCCCTAGGTAACTGGTTCCATTGTTGTACTGTTCTAACAGTCAGGAAGTTTTTCCTGATGTCCAGCTGGAATCTGGCTTCCTTTAACTTGAGCCCGTTATTCCGTGTCCTACACTCTGGGATGATCGAGAAGAGATCCTGGCCCTCCTCTGTGTGACAACCTTTTAAGGATTTGAAGAGGGCTATCATGTCTCCCCTCAATCTTCTCTTCTCCAGGCTAAACATGCCCAGTTCTTTCAGTCTCTCTTCATAGGGCTTTGTTTCTAGACCCCTGATCATCCTGGTTGCCCTCCTCTGAACACGCTCCAGCTTGTCTGCATCCTTCTTGAATTGTGGAGCCCAGAACTGGACACAATACTCTAGATGAGGCCTAACCAGGGCCGAATAGAGAGGAACCAGTACCTCACGCGATTTGGAAGCTATACTTCTATTAATGCAGCCCAAAATAGCATTTGCCTTTCATGCAGCCATATCGCACTGTTGGCTCATATTCAGCTTGTGATCTACAACAATTCGAAGATCCTTCTCGTTTGTAGTATTGCTTAGCCAAGTATCCCCCATCTTGTAACTGTGCATTTGGTTTCTATTTCCTAAATGTAGAACTTCGCATTTATCCCTATTAAATTTCATTCTGTTGTTTTCAGCCCAGCACTCCAGCCTATCAAGATCATTTTGAAGTTTGTTTCTGTCTTCCAGGGTATTAGCTATCCCACCCAATTTTGTGTCATCTGCAAATTTGATAAGCGTTCCCTGCACCTCCTCGTCCAAATCATTAATAAAAATGTTGAAGAGCACTGGGCCCAGAACTGAGCCCTGCGGTAGAGACAGACATCTTCAGAATCAGCATAGAGCATCTTTGAGTAACAGTTTGGGATCACTACTGACATTTGTCCTATCCCTTTCCCCGCCCCCACTGGTCCAGTCAGCATCCAGTGGCTGTTTGGCTGGGAGCCACCATTTTAATTTCCTCAAATACCCAGAATGATGCCACATTGGGGGCATTGTGGAAATTTTGAATGGCAGACCCCAATCACCTGGCATCAATCACAGTACTGCTTGTGCACCAAGTAAGCCATCAGGACCAGGTAGGGTGACCATATGGAAAGGAGGACAAGGCTCCTGTATCTTTAACAGTTGTCTAGAAAAGGGAATTTCAGCAGGTGTCATTTGTATGCATGCAACACCTAGTTAAACGCCCTCCTCATCACAACAGTTAAAGCTGCATGAGCCCTGTCCTCTTTTCCATATGTTCACCCTGCCCTCTTTTGTATCTGGTCATGCTAGGCACAGGGCTCCTTCAGCTTTAACTGTTGTGATGAAGAGGGCATTTCATCAGGTGCGGCATACATATAAATGACACCTGCCAAAATTCCCCTTTCAAGACAACTGTTAAAGACACAGGAGCCCTGTCCTCTTTTCCATATGTTCACCCTAGTACCAGGGGTTACTCACATTGAAGGGGGGAGGCATGAGAAGGCAATTTACTGAAGTCCCTCTCAAATCTGCAACTGGCCGTAGCCATGTTTACAACAAGGTCTATAACAGCCTTCCCCCAATCTGGTGTCTGCCAAATGTTTTGGACTACAACTCCCAGCATTCCTGCCCATTGTCCATGCTGATTGGGAGGGACTGATTGGAGTTGTGTTCAAAACATACGGAAAGAAGAAGGCTATAATCCCTAGATTTGCAGAGGTGGACCTGAGCCATGGAGCAAAGCAGTGATTAGCTAAAGGACATGTAAGGTTGGGAATGGAAGCAAATAGTCCCCCAAATAACTCTTCAATGCCCATCTCTACCTTTCCATGCCACTCTGTTGTTGCCCAGTTCATTTTTGGAGTTAAGTTTTCGCTGCATGGATTACTCCTCTCAGGGGAATGTTTAATTTTTTGAAAGGATGCAAAACAAGCCAACAAAATTGACCTCTCTGCATTCTCAGAACAACTCTGTGCAAGCACTTAATTAAAGATTGAGCTGGAATTAGGGGGGATCTACACTACTGCTTTAAAGCGCTTTGTAACAGTTTTGACAACTGTTTGGGCCCAGGACATACTGCATATACAGTTTTCAAAACGTTTTCAAAGTGCTTTAAAGCACTTTAAAAGCAGTAGTGTAGATCCCCCCTTAATGAATTAGAACATTTCCACTTGGAAAGCACATTGCTACTCGTGTGAGGAGTTTAAACTTCACACCAGAGCAACACTGATAATTTTACAAGTACATAGAAGTAAGAGCTACCTTTTGCTTGAAAAACATAGCAGACTGAGATGAGATTTACACCAAGCAGGATATGACACTTTGAAAACAGTTTGGAAACTATATATGGAGCGTGTCTTCGGCCCCAATAGTTGTCACTACTGTTATAAACAGTTTTAAAGAGTAGTGTAGATCTTGCCTCGGTGTTACTTTGCCAGGCAGATACACCTCCTTTCTTCTTCCTCTTCCTCTTCCTCTTCCTCCTCCTCCTCCTTCCTCTTCCTCTTCCTCTTCCTTCTCCTCCTCCTCCTCCTCTTCGTCTTCCTCTTCCTCTTCCTCTTCCTCCTCCTCTTCCTCTTCTTCCTCTTCCTCTTCTTCGTGTTTAAACTTAATCATTTTGGTAACATTAATTCATTACTAGGCAGTGATGTATATTTAAGATGGTGCTGCCACCTGCTGATCTCCACAAATCCAAGAGTTCTGTGGAGCTCTGTCTCTTGCTGCCACAATCCTTACCTAAGTCGGGGTGAACATCTGTTGGTTGAGTGGACATGGGCAAATGGGTAACACTCTGAACCTTGGGGCCAAATAAGATTTGTGTGCTTTCCAGTGAAAATGGGAGTTGCACGTCCTAACAGTTTAGCTCTTCCCATGGGTGGCTTCACAAATATCCGCTCCCCGCCCAGCCAATGGTTTGGGTGGGAGAGCGGCCATTGCATGTGGGAGGAGCAGGAATAAGGCACCCCACATGGCTCAGAAATGTGAGCCACGTGAGGTAGGGTGAGGCTGCAGCTATGAAATGTTGCCCCGCCCGAGGCTGGGCCTCTTTCGATTTCGGCTCCCACCTTCCCGCCCTGCTTCTAGTATGAGATTGGCCAGTCACTCCCTTTGGGGGGAAGACTAAGTAGGATTTTTTTTTCCATTTATGGTTTTTGCCTACTTCAGTGGTTCCCAATTAGCTAAGTACTGTGGACCCCTTGTTTTCAAATGCCAAGCCATGGACCCCCTACTTTTGAATTTTTTTAAATCTCTATGGTAGTTAGCTGCGCGAAGCAATTTTTTGGAGAAAATAAGGGGTAGCCCCTAATAAACAAAGGATTTTAGGTATACCTAAAAACAGACCATAAAATTTGTGATATTTGTGATATTACCACATTTTGAGGGTGGGGCCTTATAAAGAACTCCACAAGTCTTGGAATTTCCTCCGGTTCTATTTCTGAAATGCACCTGATATCTTATTCAGAACAGAGGCCGGAAGATCTTTCATATATATTTTAAGCTTCCACTGAATATAAGTCTGCCCTCAATTTCATCACTGCCTCAGTGGATCTGTATGGGTGTAACAGAGCAGAACATTTCCTCTTCAAATTGGCCATGCTGTGATATTCCGATATAGCATCACTGCCATTTGTACACTGGTGGAGCTGATCTGGTAACATTCCACTTTCTTCAGTGAACAATAGTCTTCAATAATCAGGGGAAGAAAGACTCTGGGTTTAACACTTTGCCTCTAGCCTTATTTTGGATTTTTTTAATTGCATGGGAAATTAAAGGTCAGTTGCTCAAGCTGGAGAGCAGTACATATTCAATGTTTCAAGGTTTAAAGTCAAAATAACTGGATAAATTCACTGACCTGAAGGCAGAGCTGGGTTAATGTTCAATTTAGCGAATCTAAAAGAAAAATGTTGAGTTGCTATATACAAATAGCTGACCATTTCGACTGACTCATTTAGCACAGTATTGTCTAGTAGAAGAGTGTGTAGAAATTAGCTCTCCAGATGTTTTGGACTTCAACTCCAGGTGCTCTGGGGAGTGGAAGTCCAAAACAGATCTGTCTTCTGCTAGGGTGACCATATGGAAAGTAGGACAGGGCTCCTGTATCTTTAACAGTTGCATAGGAAAGGGAATTTCAGCAGGTGGCATTTATATGCATGTAGCACCTGATGGAATTCCCTCTTCATCACAACAGTTAAATGGGACCCAATCCCCCCCCAAATGACAATACCTGTCAAACTGTTGGAGGCCACTCGTCAAAATTTAAACTCCTTATAAATATGGCATTTCCTTACTACTTCATAATTATCATGGACCATCCTCAACTGTTGATGCCGTGCGTTGAGAGAAAACAAAAAATCCCAGCTATATTGATTAACTGAAAACCACCTTAAAATTCCTGATATATAGTACTATACATACCGACACACTCATCGTTTGTGGTGCGTATATGTTTAGCTTTCTGTCAGTAATTTAAGCCATTAATTTAAATATTTGTGTGGGTGCATGGCCATTAAAACACACAGTATGTTGAAATCTGTTAGCTGTAATAGTGGAAAATGGGAAATAACACAGCATCTTCTTTGTGGTGATACAGAGTTAACCGCAGCATTTTGACAAATTTATGCCATTTCCTTGCTTCACATTAAATTACATGGTGTGTTCACTAGCACCATGTTTGAAGATAAAAAAAATTATCACTTAGTGTCAGTGAAAGCCTTTGCCCAAATTTTATAAATCATTATAAAATGATTTTATAAATCATCTGACATAAATTACCCTTCCAGGCTTCCATTTTGACATAATTCCTGACCCTGTCTTCAGCACAATTAACATTGCGAAGAACACTCAGGTTGCAATCCTATCTACAATTACCTAGGAATAAATTCCATTGCATTTATTATTATTATTATTATTATTATTATTTATTTATATAGCACCATCAATGTACATGGTGCTGTACAGATTACACAGTAAATAGCAAGACCCTGCCGCATAGGCTTACAATCTAATAAAGTTGTAGTAAACAATAAGGAGGGAAAGAGAATGCAAACAGGCACAGGGAAGTGTAAACAGGCACCGGGTAGGGAGAAGCTAACAGTATAGAGTCAGAACAAACTCAACATTTAAAAGCTATAGGGAAAAGAAAAGTTTTTAGTTGAGCTTTAAAAGCTGTGATTGAGTTGGTAGTTCTCAAGTGTTCTGGAAGAGCGTTCCAGGCGTAAGGGGCAGCAGAAGAAAATGGACGGAGCTGAGCAAGGGAAGTAGAGGTCCTTGGGCAGGTGAGAAACATGGCATCAGAGGAGCGAGGAGCACGAGCGGGGCAATAGTGTGAGATGAGAGAGGAGAGATAGGCAGGAGCTAGACCGTGAAAAGCTTTGAAGGTCAACAGGAGAAGTTTATATTGGATTCTGGAGTGAATTGGAAGCCAATGAAGAGATTTCAGAAGTGGAGTGACATGGTCAGAGCGGCGGGCCAAGAAGATGATCTTAGCGGCAGAGTGGTGGACAGAGACCAGCGGACTGATGTGAGACGAGGGAAGGCCAGAGAGAAGAAGGTTGCAGTAGTCCAACCGAGAGATAACCAGTGCGTGAACGAGAGTCTTGGCAGAAGAGACAGACAAAAATGGTTTAATAGGAGTAGGCATGTGCAGGATTGCACATTACATTGTCATTAACACAGATTTTGCATGTGAGAAGCTGATTTGCAGGTTTAGAGCTAATGTACAATGCCAATGAATCCTTGAGCTGGATCTAGACCAGGGAGAATTCTTTGGTTTTGTCTTATGCAGAGCCAGCCCTACCATGAGGCAGAGTGAAGCAGTCACCTCAGACAGCAGATTCTTGGAGTCGGCAGCAACATATTGCAGCAGAGACTTGTGTGTCATGTGGCCTGCTCGGGACCCCCTTCGGCTGGCCGTGGACCCCTGGCTCCTGGTTTGTCCTATGGTTCTGCTTAACTCCTCCGTCTTGGCTCCTAGGTTCTCGCATGGTTCCTGGTTTCTCACATGGCTCCTGGCTCAGCTCAGACTGCTGCTCATGGCTCTGCCCTGATACTAATGAGGTGAATGGTAACCCATCCACAATTCTGGCTTTTTTTATACACACATATACACAGAGGCAACAGGTAAAAAGAAAACACAACCATGACATTTTCCCCTAGACATTTTGCAACTTCATTGATGGCAGAAAAGTCCTAATAGTATCACACCCAGCTAAATATAGTACAATACTGCACAAGGGTCACATCACAGAATCATAGAATCATAGAACAGCAGAGTTGGAAGGGGCCTACAAGGCCATCGAGTCCAACCCCCTGCTCAATGCAGGGATCCACCCTAAAGCATCCCTGACAGATGGTTGTCCAGCTGCCCCTTGAAGGCCTCTAGTGTGGGAGAGCCCACAACCTCCCTAGGTAACTGGTTCCATTGTCGTACTGCTCTAACAGTCAGGAAGTTTTTCCTGATGTCCAGCCGGAATCTGGCTTCCTGTCACTTGAGCCCGTTATTCCGTGTCCTGCACTCTGGGAGGATCGAGAAGAGATCCTGGCCCTCCTCTGTGTGACAACCTTTTAAGTATTTGAAGAGTGCTATCATGTCTCCCCTCAATCTTATCTTCTCCAGGCTCAACATGCCCAATTGTTTCAGTCTCTCCTCTTAGGGCTTTGTTTCCAGACCCCTGATCATCCTGGTTGCCCTCCTCTGAACACACTCCAGCTTGTCTGCGTTCTTCTTGAAATGTGGTGCCCAGAACCTAATCACTCATATAATCGTGTGCAGTGTAGCCCTCGGGTGGAATGTCTAGAGTGCCATGCTTCTTGACCTTGATGAGACACTATAGCAGGAGTCCCTAATGTGGCACCCATGGTCACCATGAAGGGTGCCTGTGAATGGGTCCCCAACACGATGCCCATGGGCACATAATTTTGTTTTACATTTGGATTTGTATGAAATGCATACAGCTTTCTAGCATTTATACATGGGGTTCAACAAAAAGTGGAACAAATATTCATATAAGTATCCATTTGAAGATGGCTTCTAAATGCCACCCGACCAAATATTAATAGCATTATAAGGTCTTCAATCCATTGCATTATAGGAAATGAGTGTTTATCTTTCCTATGTTGCAATAGCAGTTTTTTTATCTATCAAAAGGGTGTAGAGAATCCATTGACACTGACCATTTGTTAATTTCCATGAAGCAGGCAAATAATTTAAAAGAGTGTGTGTGTAAAAGCGAATATTAAAGACTGTTCCAGTACAAAATTTATCTGCATAATAACCTCCTCTCAAAAAGAAGCAACTACTGGACATTGCCAAAACATATGTTTAAAAGAAGCATTAGTTGTATTGCACTGGCAGCAATTAGCCAACTTGGACAATCCTTTATTAAATAGATGTTGTGGTGTCCAATAGTCACAAAACAAATGTTTATGCTGAATATGATGCAGTCCAAGATTCATAGATACAACAGGCAAATGCCAAAGTGACAATATAATGATTAGGCATTTTGTAGTGGTGCTCATGGCATGGTCTCAAATTCCCAAATGTGCATAAGGGTCCAAAAAGATGGGGGGGGGCTGCACTAGGCAAATTCTGAGGGGACAGCGAAAGGAGAATTTCTGAAGAGACTGTAAGAGGAGAAAAGAAAACGTAGATTGTAAAATAGAGGTGGACAGACTCACCTCCATATGGTTGGGGCAGGTATGTGCTGAGCCATCCTCACTGCCTACCTGTGCAAGCCAAGTGTCATAAATCACAGGAGTTTTGAGATAAGCAATGGCTAGGATCGACAATAAACAGTCCAAAGTCGGTATGCCAAAAGTATCCATCAGAAGCCAAGGTAAACAAAACAGGTTTCAGGAATGTGCAGAAGAGTAGTCGAGGTCTTTCTAGGGTCAGATATCATTCAAACGAAGTCAAGGAGCTGGTAGGGAATTGACTGGAATAGAACACCAAACACAACAATTGCTTCCAGCAATCAAACAGCATCTCCGGCTTGCCTTATGTTGGGATGCTGATGATGGGAAGAGACCACTTACGTTGGACTGCAGCTAGCTTCTGTCTGCTCATGTGAAAGACCCCTCCCCAAACACTCTCAGGCTCAGCCGTTCAGCCTTCCTCCTCTATCCCAAACAGAAGCAATCGGAGACCCAACACTTAGCCACGTGAGCTGAGGGACAACTCGATGAGCACCAAGGAAGCACGATGGGTTATCTGTCCCTAACCAAGTTAGACCTACCTTTTATTCCATGACAGAGGAGGGAAGATCCCGCAATGTGATTATCACGAGATCCCTCCTCTGTTTATACGTGAGGCGTGATATCCTCAGAAGGAGAGGCGTTGCACCCGCCATTTTATATATATTTTTAACGAAACAGGAGCGCATGAACACTCGTGCACAAAGGTAGGAGCTTTTTTAAAATTTAAATTAATTTCCCCACTCCCCACCCCACCCTACCCCTGATGGGTGCAGTGCTCCTGAGGAGTGATGCGCTCCATGTGTGTCTCCCGGCTCTGTGCAAGTAATCGCGCAGAGCTGGGTCAAACCACGGCAACAGGCCACACGTTCTGTGGTCTCAGGCTCAACCCGGAACCGCGAAAACACCGGGCCCAAAGGGGAGTGCTCTATCCCGGGGCAAGGGAGGGATCATTCTTCCCTGATCCAGGGATCCCCTGTGCATCGTGTGGATGCACAGGGATGATCCCAGGGTTCGCCTCGGGATAAAGCCCCGTCTTGCTAAGGCCCAAGTCACTAATATGTACATATCGGTGGCTCAGTTACTTCTGTAGTTCTCACATTACATAAACAGTTGCCTTAAAGCCATGATGTATGCAAAATTAAAGGTGTGAAGGGGAGGGAGCAGGTGACCACTGGATGCTTGTGGACCACTCTGCCACCATTGGACAGGGTCTGGTAAGTGCAGACAAGCACAATCTAGGGGGTCAGGCACCCAGGAGTTCACCTGAGTGCCAAGACCCAGTCAGGTGCCATGCCATCCCCATTGTACAGGAAGTTTCTGAAGAAACTGGGAAGAGATACGTAATGAGGAAAGACCAGCAAGTGCAGCTGCAGGCAGTCTTCTGTCTTTCAGAAGACAGTCTTCTGACTTTTTTTTACCCACGGGGCAAAAATTCTATATAATATCATTGAACCCAACAGACATTCTGGAATATGCACCTTAAACCTTGTCCGAAAGAAGAATGGATGGTTCGATGTGGTTTCTTTCTTCTCCTTCCTCAAGTGTGCAATGTCAAAGTTCTTGGGGGAGCTCATAAAAAGGTGAAGTGTTTAATCTATAGACTTCGAAAGAACGACAAATAACCTGCCGAAAAAGTCATAATTCATACAGAACAAACTACGGGGATGGCATTTCACAGAATGAATCAGGCATTTTCTTTCAGAACTTTTCTTTAGATTTGACAGATTTATGGAGTTTGGAAACATTACACCCATTAATTTAGTCAACCTTTCAATTTAAACAATGGTGATTTAGTCTAATACATTGTCACGTACTCCAGAGAAGTGATGCATGGCCAGTGTTTTCCTCCATAAAGCTCAGTGTCACATATGGACTATTAGTCTTCCAAAAGAGAGATGCCTGAATGTAGAATGAAGAACTTTGTCTATGCACAGTGGACATCTGATCTGGGATTCAACAGTCTGTTAAATAGATTTGTGTCCACGCTTTCCATACCTTGAATTAATTTGGAACACTCGCTTTGTCACTGCTAATACAAAGTGGCCATCCTTCTAGGCAACCCCTTGAGAAATCTCACTTGACTGATCAGAATGCATTTTCCTTCTGTCAAGATTCCTTCGATGTTTTCTCTGAACAGCAACTTCCAAACGCTGCTCTATGATGCTGAGCAGCAAACTTGAGTTTCCCTCCACTTAATCTGTGAAATGGCTCAAATGTCAACTCTTGAAAGAAACCCTAGCTTTGGTTGAATACGTATTCAGGGTCCTCATTCACACTGGCCTGAATGGTCCACATTTTGAATGCTTGGCCTGTAGAGTCAGCTGATAGGAAGGCTGGTATTAAAGCACAGATGCTCACACACAGAGAATGTGTAGCATGGCAAGCTACAGAGAATGTAGCTTGCCATGCTGGATCAGACCAAGGGTCCATCTAGTCCAGCACTCTGTTCACACAATGGCCATCCATCCATTGGCCAGGGATGAACAAGCAGGACATGGTGCAACAGCACCCTCCCACCCATGTTCCCCAGCAACTGGTGCACACAGGCTTACTGCCTCCGATACTGGAGATGGCACACAACCATCAGGGCTAGTAGCCATTGATAACCTTCGCCTCCAGGAATTTATCCAACTCCCTTTTAAAGCCGTCCAGATTGGTGGCCATCACCACATCCTGTGGTAGTGAGTTCCATAACTTAACTATGTGCTGTGTGAAGAAGTACTTCCCTTTATTTGTCCTGGATCTCCCACCAATCAGTTTCATGGGATGACCCCAGGTTCTAGTATTTTGAGAGAGGGAGAAAAATGTCTTCCTGACCACATTCTCCATACCATGCATAATTCTGAACACATGTAACATGTCTCCCCTTAGTCTCCTTTTTTCCAAGCTAAACAGTCCCAGCTGTTGTAACCTTCCCTCGTAGGGGAGACGTTCCAGCCCCTTAATCATTTTAGCTGCCCTTTTCTGCCCTTTTTCCAGCTCTATAATATCCTTTTTGAGGTGTGGTGATCAGAACTGTACACAGTACTCTAAGTGTGGTTACACCATAGATTTGTATAAGGGCAGTATGACAGGCTTGCCACCTGGTGGTGGTCTAAAAAATAGGTTGCCAGCCCTGGTTAAAGATACACAAGTCTTAAATGATGTACTAATTCTACTTCAGAAACAAGGACCATCTAATTTGGCCCTTCAAAATCCGAGGAAGAGAATTCCAGAAGCATCCCTAGCCAGAGCAGAGTATTTTAGCTGTTCAGAAGATAAAGCTGACGTAGGGTTTGCAGCTGTAAAGAAGGCAAACCCCATGTTAGGCATACTTAGGAAAGGAATTGAGAATCAAACTGCCAGGTTCATACTGCCTTTATACAAATCTCTGGTGCGACCACACTTAGAATACTGTGTACAGTTCTGGTCACCACACCTAAAAATAAGAACTGGAAAGGGTGCAAAACAGGACAACTAAAATGATCGAGGGGCTGGAGCATCTCCCCTATGAGGGAAGGTTACAAAGCTTTGATTGTACAAAATTATGTACAAAATTATGCATGGTATGGAGAATGTGGATAGGGAGACATTTTTTCCCCTCTCTCAAAATACTAGAACCCAAAGGGGTCATCCCATGAAGCTATTGGTGGGAGATTCAGGACAAATAAAAGGAAGGACTATTTCACACAGCACATAGTAAAATAATGGAATTTGCTACTACAAGTGGTAGTGAGGGCCATCAATTTGGATGGCTTTAAAAGGGGGTTGGATAAATTTATGGAGGAGAAGGCTATCAATGGCTACTAGTCCTGCTGGCAATGTGCTGCCTCCAGTATCAGAGGCGGTAGGCCTGTCCACACCAGTTACTGGGGAACATGGGTGGGAGGTGCTGTTGCACTCATTTCCTGCTTATGGGTTTCTGGTCAACTGTTGGTTGGCCTCTGTGTGAACAGAGTGCTGAACTAGATGGACCCTCGGTCTGATCCAGCCTGGCTCTTCTGATATTCTTATGTCCCAGAAGCCTTTATCAGGGTATCACCAGTCATGCTCTGGCCTGTTTTTAAGATGCTTCATGAATGGGATGGCTAATGTCTTTGCAGGTGCCTTCTATAACTTGGCTTGTCCAGGGCGTCCATATTTGCTTCCACGTTGCCTTGTATTAAAACACTGAATGCAACAACATTATTTTGTGCTTTCCCTCCCACAGCTCTCTGATGCTTTCCTCCTTGGGCAAAGCTCCCCAAACCCAAGAACAATCAACAAGATTCTTCTTCTAAGCAAATCGCTGCATCTTTTATTTATCCGTTTTATTTGCCTGCACAGAATATTGAAGGCAAAAGGGAGGCTGACCTTTCTTTCCTCAGATGACATTACTCTCGCCGGGAGTCGATAGCATCTTTGTAAATGCTAAAAAAAAAGCATGGATAAGCAAATAGAATACATTTTAAGGGTTGTGATTAAATTCTCTATGCTAGCATTTCCATGTGGCCAGAGCAGATTAAGCTATCTTATGTCAATGAAAGGAAGAGAAGCAAAAGACTTTGCACTGGGTTGAATTGTGAAATATACATGGAAGCAACGGATCTGGTTAGGTTTCCCTTGAGGACATGCCATCTTATTTATTTATTTATTTATTTCATATTTATACTGCCTAACAGCCTAGGCTCTCTGGGCAGTTTACAAAAAAAACCACCCATAATATAACAATCGAATTGAAAACTTTAAAAATCACATAAAACCAGAATAAATTACAGTCCAGGGAAGGTTTGTCTAAAAAGATACATTTTTAGGAGGCATTTAAAAGATATTACATTGTCCGCTTCCCAAACCACACAAGGGAGGGTTTTCTAGAGGCTGGGTGCTGCTACAGAGAAGGCCCCGCTGTCGAGGTTCTTCATGACGACATTCTCTTCATCTCGGAATGATGAGCAGGGCCTCCTCGGAAGATCATAAATGTCGCCTGGGTGTATATAAGGGAAGGAGGTCTGCCAGGTATCCTGGTCCCAAGTTGTTTAGGGCTTTATAAAATAACTAGCAAAAAAAGCCCATCATACAACAGGTGTAGAGGAGCAGTCTGGTGAGGAGGTTAGTGGGTTTTGGCACCTCTGCTAGGCCGGAAGCTCCTGGCAGTTTTCTTTCTTCAGAACTTGGAACTTCCATGGAAGGCCACAGTTCTGGGAAACGCCACTAGATGGCGCCAGAGGGAAAAACTTAGAAGTGGTTTGGAGGCGCCCTCTGGCCTTCTATCGTGGAACTTCCTTAGACAGAAGTTATTTGTCTTGGAACTTCCATAGAAGGCCCTGTGAGCTCAGAATTTTTAAACATGCAAATAGAAGAGAATGCAGAGGCAGTGGATTGGCCTCTAAGTGCAAATAGGACAGAACATGCAAATAGGAGAGAAGGCAGAGGCAGTGGATTGGCCTACTGGTTGGCGATGTCATTGTGACATAACCAACCAGTAGGCCAATCCACTGCCTCTGCCTTCTCTCCTATTTGCATAAGTGGCTTGGAGGAGGTCTCTGGGCTTTTATATAAGAGATAGCAGGACCTTGTACATGGCTCAGTTGCTAACAGGCAGCCAGTGAAGTTCTTTTAACACTGGTTTTATGTGGGCAGAGCTAAGCTAAATCTTAAACCAAGGGCTTCGCTGTCAATGACTCTTCCCCTCCTTATTGTTTTACTATGATTTTATTAGATTGTAAGCCTATGCGGCAGGGTCTTGCTATTTACTGCTTTACTCTGTACAGCACCATGTACACTGATGGTGCTATATAAATAAATAAATAAATAAATAAATAAATAATAATAATAATAATAATAATAATAATAATAATAATAATAGGTCAGACTGTAAGACTAAAACACAAGAGCCTGCATTGCCAAGCGAGGGAGGGGGGGTTCCGTCACTTAAACAACCACCTCTTTTTCACGTCAGACCTCAAGCCCTCAAAGGGACCCAATCCTGTGACATGTCAAGCAGAGAACTAACCAAGGCAAGGGGTGGGCAACTTGTGGCCTTCCAGATCTTTATTAGCTGCAACTCCCACTGTCCTTCACTGTTAGCTATGCTGTCTAGGGCTGACCGAGGTTGTAGACCAACAACATCTGGGATCAGGATGTAGGACAATTTCATTTTTGCTCACAATACATTAACCGTACAAAGCTCCAAATGTGTGTGTGTGCGTGACCACATGTCCGCTGAAAATGTTCACAAATTGTCAAAACACATGCTCACATTCATCTCGTTCCCGATTCCCAGTTCGATTTGTGCAAATTTCCTCAGCAGACTGAATCAGTCCTGCTTTAGCCAATGGAGGAATGTGGGGAGATTTCAGCAAATGTGGGGAGCCTTCTGCTGATCTTCCATGCTTACCCAATTCGGCACTTTTGAACTACCAAGCAAACTGAGACTGTTACCTTTCAAAATTTGCACTTCTCCCAATTTTGCAATGCAGCCCCCCAATTAACAAACTGCATACAGAAATATGTATGTTAGGGAAATTAATTTCTGAGCTCAATTCAAAGAGTTGAGGGCTGTCTTTAAAGATCTAGAAGTTAACCTGAGCCAGATCTACACGAAGCAGGATATGACACTTTGAAAACAGTTTGAAAACTGTCTATGGTGTGTGTCCTGGGCCCCAACAGTTGTTACTACTGTTATAACCTGTTTTAAAGCAGTAGTGTAGATTCTGCCCTGGTCAACAGATGAATGGGAGCCATGCTGTGAATCTTGTATATATAATTCCAAATTGAAGAAAATCCAAGATACAGATTCAACCAATCAAAGAGCTTCAGGATATAACATGGTGGAAATCATAGTTTTCTTATGAATAAGGGTCTTCCTGAACTGTAATAATCTAATCCAATGTGGCTGATGGATTATCCTGACCATTCAGGGTTGCTTTGTCCACGCTAAGTGTTGTGCTTCCAAGACCTTTTGCTGTGGTGCGAGACAATAAAGAGCCCTGCCAGGTAATCCACAAAACTTTATTCAGCAAATAAACATCTCTTTGAACCTGAAGAGAGTAAAGACTAGGAACTGTCCTCTAGGCTAAAACTTGGTTGGCTAAGCAAGACGATTGTCCTTTCAACAAAAGGGAAGGTCTTTTCCCTAAGCCACTTTACTTCAGGGAGGGCTCTTCTGAACCCTCCCTGATCGCTTCTCACTTTATTTTAGCTCCACCCATTTGAGTCTGCAGTGGACTCTGGGATCGGTCAACTCTGAAGTCCCTTCCCCCTCTGAGGAAAGTTGAGTTCCCACAGACTCTGAGTTGTTAGCATTTTCTCAAATAAAGTCTGGTGAAGATTCATCCCTGGCTCCTGAAGAGCCTGGGAGAATCTCCTCCCCTGCTTCCTGTGTTGGCTGGTACATTTCTAGTACTGTTTCTTCTGGTTCAGAATCTGATTCTGATTGATAACCTAAAACTCCTTCCCCCACACTTCGGGGAACAGGTCTGATCATGACACTAAGCTTCTAGACAGATTTCACTTCCATCTAGGATATGCAGATGGTCACTGTATGATGCTTTGTCACTTGACCTAGGGATGGATGGACTCACTGCCATCCAGTTGGTGTGGGGGCCCATTGAGCTATCCTCACTGCCCACCCTCGTGAGCTGAGCTGCATGAGCTGTGAGGCAGCCTTTTATGCCCTTAATGTTACATACATCACCACTTTAAGGTGGCAATTTACTCAACTTGGGAATTATGGAAGCAACCGAGCTGCCAATATGCAGATATTGGTAGCAATGTTAAGGAATGAGGGAGCCATTGGGGGAAGCCCCTCTCATCCACCTCCTGCCCTTCCTGCCCTGGTAGCCTGGATGGGAAGAGAAGAAGGGAGGAGAACAAGACAGAAGCCCTCTTCTCCTCCTGCACCACCAGTGCCACAGGTAGTCAGGTTGGAAAGAGGAGCACGGGTGCTCCTTCTCCTCTTCCCATCCTGGATACCACAGGAGTAGTGGTGCTGGCAAGGCAGCAGGAGGAAGACAGGTAAGACCTAGTGACTTGGGGAGGAAGCGGGCAGTCGCTGGACCCTCACAGACCATACCGCCACCATCGGACCAGGTCCAGTAAAGTGGCAGAGACTCGGCAAGTGTGGTCCAGGAGGCTGGGTATCAAGGAATCTGTCAGACTCTTCAAATACTTAAAAGGTTGTCACACAGAGGAGGGCCAGGATCTCTTCTCGATCCTTCCAGAGTGCAGGACACGGAATAAAGGTCTCAAGTTAAAGGAAGCCAGATTCCAGCTGGCCATCAGGGAAAAATTCCTAACTGTTATAGCAGTATGACAATGGAACCAGTTACCTAGGGAGGTTGTGGGCTCTCCCACACTAGAGGCCTTCAAGAGGCAGCTGGACAGCCATCTGTCAGGGATGCTTTAGGGTGGATTCCTGCATTGAGCAGGGCATTGGACTCGATGGCCTTGTAGGCCCCTTCCAGCTCTGCTGTTCTATGATTCTATGATTCTATGACTCCCAGACCCAGTCAAGCACCCGCAACAGGGCTGCAAAACTTTGTCACTGAGGCTCCTCACTCTATGTGAGCTTGGCTTCCTCACAAGCTTGCCTACTTTTATAGATGTACGTGACGGGGTGTGTCTGGGTGGCAGGGTGGGCTTTCTATTTGACAAATGGGCAAGTATCTATTTTATTGTTTAAGAATGATTCGTATTACAAATTATATATTTGGATTTAGTCAGTTGCAATTCCAGAAGAGGTTATCCAGTAGTCTCTGTGTTGCCAGCTCTCACAGAAACCTTGCAGTAATTTGTATCAGGAGAAAAAAAGACATTACATTTTAACTATAAGGAAACAATTAGGTGCCTCTAAATTACCTTTTTAATGTGTGTGTGTGTGTGTGTGTGTGTGTGTGTGTGTAGATTTTGTTCTCATTTTAATTTATATATATATATGGCAGATATATTGGTCACAGGTGCATCCCTATCAATTTTGCCATCTTAATTTCTCCTTCCTTCCTTGGTTTTTATCTCATTCCTACCTCAGCATGTCATCTTCCCTTCATAGAACCCCTACTTGTAGTGAGAATTTCCAGTAATCTCACGTTGTTCTTCCTTCTGTAGGTATCAATAAAACCACCATCTGTTTTTTTATTATTATTTAAATTAATACCAATGTGCAGACTGAGTATAAAAAAAACTTCCTTGGCTGACTTCAAAATAAGTCTTGGGAATTTCATTAAATCTTTTTAATGGGTGCTGTCAGAGGAACCCTCTGTTCTTGGTGAAATTGTTATATTACTTCTGTACTATCATTGTGCTTTCGGAGGGCGCTTTAAAGGGGGTGGAGAAAGGATATTCCTGAGGTAAAATGAAGAGGGGAAAATAACCCTATTTGGGACACAGTCTTACCCCTCCCATGCATGGGCCAATGGCACCATTTCAGATTTTGGAGGCAAAAATAATATCACCAAGGCATAAAGGCCCAGTTTTGGATATTTTTGTGAATCGCCCAGAGAGCTCCGACTATTGGGTGGTATAGAAATATAATAAATAAATAAATAAATAAATATTCAGTATTAAATGGGGGAAAGGCAGTATATTTTAAGGGGTTTGGTTGTGACTAACTCATAATAATTGTTGCAATGTAATTAGAACAAGTCAAAACGTCTCTTTTTCTTTAAGCAAAGGGATGTGTGTATTTGCCCTGGTTAATTAGTTTGTGTGGAGAATGATTGAATTGGCCAGGGGACGGGGGAATCACATGCCTAGAACACAAGAACATCAGAAGAGGCCTGCTGAATCAGACCAAAGGTCTACCTAGTCCTGGGATATAGAACATTCCAGCCAACAGGCCTAATCTAAACTGCAAAGGTTCCACATCTGGCCCACAGGGTTCCCCCAGAGCATGGAGTTTGGCCCCCTGGAGGAATCTCTACTATTCTCAGATTGGAGATAGTAGCAGGGATGAGGCCAGGAAGTGGGTGCTACAGGGAGCCCAAGACCTTTTGCATCTGCATACCACCCCCATGTTGACAGTGTGCATTGTGCAATGCCAGGGATGCAACTGGCTGAAGAGGCACAGAGAAAGACAGGGTGTGGGGCCATGTTTGTCAGAGGGCATGGTTACACTCTCTGACATCATACAGCCCATAGAGTCTGCCCTGCCACCTTAAAATAGTTTGATCTACTCCAATATCCTGTTTCCCACAATGGCCACCCAGATGCCTCCATGAGGCCCAAAATGAAACCAGGGCCATAGCTAGACCTGAGGTTTATCCCTGGATCGTCCAGGGGTCAAACCTGTTCATCTAGGTGACACACAGGGGATCCAGTGCTCAGGCAGGGGCGAACCCTGGATGATCCCAGGATAAACCTTAGGTCTAGCTGTGGCCCAGGATGTCCATAGCACTAGTGGTACAATGTAGCTGATGTGACTAGTAGCCATTAATAGCCCTATTCTCCAAATCCACTTGAATGTCTCCCCTACAGTAGTGCTGTCACGGCTGAGGAGGCTTTGGGCAAGAAGACCTTCAGGGGTCCAAAATAACTTCTTTCTTCTGACATTTGTTCTCCTTTTGCTCTTCTTGTGAGCTCCCCACTCGTGGCCACCCCTCTTTCTTTCCTTCATCTTGAAAAGTTGTGGTGAGAAAATGGTGAGCAAATGAAGATTGTGACTGCTACTGTAACTTCATTCTGTAGCACACCCAAACTCTTTTGAAGGTAAGAAGAAATCTATGTGGTTACTGTCTTTGGGGGCTGTAAGGATGTATGAATCAGAAACACTCAAGCTCATTAAGGATGTGCTCCGCTTCTAATCGGACCGGCGAATTAGAAGCGGAGCGGGGGGCTTCGCCTGCCCTTAAGGCGGAGGCGAAGAGGATTGGGGGGGCGGCGGAGCGTGGCGAAGAGGATTGAGGTGAAGGCGGATCCTTCACCTCGATCTGGAGCTCCGCTGGAAAGGTAAGTGGGGTTTACTGGGCTCTGCCGCTGTCACTTCGCCCATGCAGCGACGGCGGCAGAGCCCGGTAACCCCCCCGCCCTCCTCTCCCTTACCCGCCTCCGTCCGCAATCCGGCGGCTTCTTCAATTGAGCCCGCGGCCCAGACTTCCTGGTTGAACCGCGGGCTCAATTGAAGAAGCAGACGAACCGTGGACGGAGGCAGGTAAGGCCCCCCCTCCCCCTTGGTCCCTTACTGGGCTCTGCCACCATCGCCGCACAGGTGGCGACGGCAGCAGGGCCTGGTAAACAACCCCCCCCCCCGCCCTCCTCTCGCTTACCTGCCTCCGTCCGTGGTCCGTCGGCTTCTTCAATTGAGCCCGCGGCCCAGACTTCCTGGTTGAACCGTGGGCTCAATTGAAGAAGCCGAGGGACCGCGGACGGAGGCAGGTAAGGGCCCCCCTCCCCCTTGGTCCCTTATCGGGCTCTGCTGCCGTCGCTGCACGGGTGGCGATGGCGGCAGGGCCCGGTAACCCGCCCTCCTCTCCCGGCCTTACCTGGCGCCACTCCCCTCCACTGCGGAGCTCCGATTCGGAGCTGGAGCTCCACGCCGAAGAGGAGCGGTCTATAGGCAGAGCGGCGCGGAGCGGGCCAATCCGAAATTTTCAGATCGGCCCGCGGGGTGGAGCGGGGGGTCCATGCACACCCTTAAAGCTCATTGAAGTTCCCCAAATCCCACCTCAAAGTCATTTCAACTCATTTCTATATCAGATTGTGAGCTTTTTCTTTTTGTGTGAACATTTGTATGTATTTTCCTCCACATTTCCCCAAATCTATGCATCCGTTGTGCACATTTTTATAGTATGCATTGTACTCCCATTCATTATAACATGTTTGTGTGCATTTTTTCAATGTGCACATTTTTAAACACTCCCCCACCCACCCCACACACAAATTTTAGTGCAAGCTTGGAAATGTATATACCTTGATGGCCAATTATGTTTGTCTCCATGATCAGTTCTCAGAAGTGGAAGCTTGGTAAATTATCATTTAAAAAACAAGCTAAAATGAATTTCTAATACATTCCTAGAGGGCTGTTTTGACTGTGGTGGCCCAGTGGTCTGTCCCTATGTATTATTATTATTATTATTATTATTATTATTATTATTATTGCGCCATCAGTGTACATGGTGCTGTACAGAGTAAAACAATAAAATAGCAAAACCCTGCCGCATAGGCTTACATTCTAATAAAATCGTAATAAAACAATAAGGAAGGGAAGGGAATGCACCAAACAGGCACAGGGTAGAGTAAAACCAACAGTATAAAAGTAAGATCAAAATCAAGTTCTAAAAGCTTTAGAGAAAAGAAAAGTTTTTAGCTGAGCTTTAAAAACTGCAATTGAACTTGTGGTTTGCAAATGTTCTGGAAGAGCGTTCCAGGCATAAGGGGCAGCAGAAGAAAATGGATGAAGCCGAGACCCTTGGGCAGGTAAGAAACATGGCATCAGAGGAGTGAAGAGCACGAGCGGGGCAATAGTGTGAGATGAAAGAGGAAAGATAGGAAGGAGCTAGACTGTGAAAAGCTTCGTAGGTCAACAGGAGAAGTTTATATTGGACTCTGAGGTGAATTGGAAGCCAATGAAGAGATTTCAGAAGTGGAGTAACATGGTCAGAGCGGCGAGCCAAGAAGATGATCTTAGTAGCAGAGTGGTGAACAGAAACTAACGAACTGATGTGAGAAGAACTGATGCATCACTGCTTCCCTGATGTTCAGGGTGCTCTGAATGCACAGGAGTCCCCATATTTTCTCACTGAAGCCTGTTTCTCTTCTCCCACCTGCTCTGATGTGCTGGGGACAATAGTATATATTCAATCACGTAAAGTCTTCCCATGCCCCTAACACTCAACATTCAATGCCAACAGGAGGCTCCTCAGACCTGTCAGAGATGGTGCCTGAAGAACATGGCACAGTCAACACTGGGTGGAGCTTGAGACATCAGCCCAACTGCAATGATACTTAAGTTCACTCTTGTCTCCAGGACTTTTATTGGGACAACATTTCTAGCTTTCTTCTGTGAGCGGCCATGTATCCAGCCTGACTCTGCATCCTGCTGGCCATGGTCCTGATTTCCATGAACTAGCTTCTAAGCCTGCTGAATCTAACCAGTACCTCTGGAGGGCTTAAGTCTGGAACAAGATGTCCATCTGGTTCACAAGCTATACTGTGCTTTCCAGCCAAATCAAAGTTGTGCTGCCCTAGTAATGCAGAGAATGCTAGCGTCAGCCTTCACCTACCAGTTTGTGCCCAATGATGTCATACATTTTGCATGGCATCATAGAATCATAGAATAGCAGAGTTGGAAGGGGCCTACAAGGCCATCGAGTCCAACCCCCTGCTCAATGCAGGAATCCACCCTAAAGCATCCCTGACAGATGGTTGTCCAGCTGCCTCTTGAAGGCCTCTAGTGTGGGAGAGCCCACAACCTCCCTAGGTAACTGATTCCATTGTTGTACTGCTCTAATAGTCAGGAAGTTTTTCCTGATGTCCAGCCGGAATCTGGCTTCCTTTAACTTGAGCCCATTACTCCGCATCCTGCACTCTGGGAGGATTGAGAAGAAATCCTGGCCCTTCTCTGTGTGACAACCTTTTAAGTATTTGAAGAGTGCTATCACGTCTCCCCTCAATCTTCACTTCTCCAGGCTAAACATGCCCAGTTCTTTCAGTCTCTCCTTATAGGGCTTTGTTTCCAGACCCCTGATCATCCTGGTTGCCCTCCTCTGAACATGCTCCAGCTTGTCTGCGTCCTTCTTGAATTGTGGAGCCCAGAACTCGACACAATTCTCTAGATGAGGCCTAACCAGGGCGGAATAGAGAGGAACCAGTACCTCACGTGATTTGGAAGCTATTCTTCTATTAAAGCAGCCCCAAACAGCATTTGCCTTTCTTGCAGCCATATTGCACTGTGGGCTCATATTCAGCTTGCTATCTACAACAATTCCACGATCCTTCTCGTTTGTAGTATTGCTGAGCCAAGTATCCCCCATGTTGTAACTGTGCATTTGGTTGAACCTTGGTTCAACTGTGCATTTGGTTGAACTGTGCAGTGGGCTGGCATGCCATTTGAGACACAATAATGTCACCTCCCCCACAAAGTAGTCTGCATTTAGAAGTTTTTTTGTAGAATATTTGCACCATCTGAGAATGTTCGGAGACTATCCGCCATCAAACACACACAATAGAGCTTTTAAGAAGAATTGAAGGGGGATGTATTTCTGCTGTAATAATGCGTCATTACATGGCGGCTGCAGAGAAAGAATAACCCATGTCAGTTCTAGCTATAACAAGCTGGTTGTGTGAAGCACAATGCCATGCGCTGAACTCAGTGGGCTCAGCTGTTGACACTCAACCACAAGTACTCTGAATTGTAAATGACAGAAGTCATGCATCAAAAATGTAGCTGCCAGAACAGCCAGAAAAGAAAAAGGAAAAGAAAAGGTAACTGTGGAAAATACTCTCATGATTTATTGATATTGTTCCCCATCATCTCTGCATATAATCTGGAAATAAATTTTGTTGCCACTCGCTCAAAGAGGGAAATATTTATTCCAACACATTCCAGTAGCAGATTGAATTAATCATGATCTGCCAGTCTCCACTCCGGGTAACGCTAACCTTAGCAAGGCTTGTTCAGAAGCTCTCGAGATAGCTCCAGCATACAAATGCACCTAATGTAAGTCCTTGCATTTTCACTTCTACAGCACTGCAAAAATTGATCTCTTTCTTCTCCTTACCTACAGTGAAGATTATGGTTTGGGCATCTTCTACTTCAGCCTAATCTACACCAAGCAGGATATAACACCATGAAAGCAGTATGAAAGCGGTATGTAAAAGGCAGGAGCCACACTACTGGTTGACAGCGGTATTGAAATGCACTGACAACTGTTGGGGCCCATTGACACATACATATACTGCTTTCATACTGCTATATCCTGCTTGGTGTGGCTCCTGCCTTTTATATACTGCTGTCATAATGCAATATCCTGCTTGGTGTAGATTAGGCCTTTGACTCCTGAACTAGGTCTCTCTGGTTTACAACTGCCTTCCTATGTTGATCTTCTAACTCCATGACAGCTTATCAAAATTCAGGTGTTTAAGGCTGGAATCCTATATCCACCTCCCTGGGGTAAGCACCATTGACCTCGATGGGACTTACTTCTGAGTAGGGATGGATGGACTCACCCACATCAGATCTATCAGATGGTTGACCCTCTGCTGATGCCGTCTGCCCCTGCTCACAGTGCCTTGTGAGCGTCTTTTGAGGCTTGGTGAGTGTCCAAGATTTTGAAAGGCTCTGGAAATTAAGTTGTTTCCACATTGCATAGGCTGTGAATGCCCTATTTACACAAGAATGGGGCCATAAAAGCCTAATTTCTTGCATAAATGGGGCTTTTACAGCGGCCATTTATGCAACGGGGAAAATGCACAATTTCCAGAGCCTCCATTGTTGCACACAATGGAGGCTCCAGACAAGGACGGATGGCTGCTGGGTGCTCATCAGGCTGTGTAGGTCCTCAAAGCGCATGCCTCCGGACATGCTGTGGCCGTTCAACTGCCACAGCATGGGGGAGGGAGATGCTGAGAGTCCATTGGACTCCCAGACCCAGTAGTACACATACAACATCCTTACTTCTGAGTGGATTTCACTCTTAGGGCATGTCTACACCTACAGGTGTAGAGGGCTGGACAGGGGACGATCCCACACTTACCTACTTTTGGGATCATCGCCCTGTCTATATGTGGCACGCCATATCCTGGGAGGAAGAGGATGTTGCGCCCACCATTTCAGGTTTTTTGTGTTTTATCGAAAAAGAGTGCACAAGCGCACAAACGCAAAAGATGTTTTTTTAAAAAAAACCCGCTCCCCCCACCCCACCCCCAATGGGCACGAAGCTCAACAAGACCTCCGGGTTCCATGCTCAGTTCCCAGGTCTTTGTGTTTACTCGTGAGGAGCCGGGACAAACCGGGACAGTGGCCCACAACTCCCACAGTCATCCCGAGATTGCAGGAAAAACAAGATTAAAGTGTAGGGCCATATCCCAGGGAATCATAGAATCATAGAATCATAGAATAGCTTTGTTGGAAGGGGCCTACAAGGCCATCGAGTTCAACCCCCTGCTCAATGCAGGAATCCACCCTAAAGCATCCCTGACAGATGGTTGTCCAGCTGCCTCTTGAAGGCCTATAGTGTGGGAGAGGCCACAACCTCCCTAGGTAACTGGTTCCATGGTCGTACTGCTCTAACAGTCAGGAAGTTTTTCCTGATGTCCAGCTGGAATCTGGTTTCCTTTAACTTGAGCCCGTTATTCCGTGTCCTGCACTCTGGGAGGATCGAGAAGAGATCCTGGCCCTCTTCTGTGTGACAACCTTTTAAGTATTTGAAGAGTGCTCTCATGTCTCCCCTCAAACTTCTCTTCTCCAAGCTAAACATGCTCAGTTCTTTCAGTCTCTCCTCATGGGGCTTTGTTTCCAGACCCCTGATCATCCTGGTTGCCCTCCTCTGAACACGCTCCAGCTTGTCTGCATCCTTCTTGAATTGTGGAGCCCAGAACTGGACGCAATACTCTAGATGAGGCCTAACAAGGGCCAAATAGAGAGGAACCAGTACCTCACGTGATTTGGAAGCTATACTTCTATTAATGCAGCCCAAAATAGCATTGGCCTTTCTTGCAGCCATATCGCACTGTTGGCTCATATTCAGCTTGCGATCTACAACAATTCCAAGATCCTTTTCGTTTGTAGTATTGCTGAGCCAAGTATCCCCCATCTTGTAACTGTGCGTTTGGTTTCTATTTCCTAAATGTAGAACTTGGCATTTATCCCTATTAAATTTCATTCTGTTGTTTTCAGCCCAGCACTCCAGCCTATCAAGATCACTTTGAAGTTTGTTTCTGTCTTCCAGGGTATTAGCTGTCCCACCCAATTTTGTGTCATCTGCAAATTTGATCAGCGTTCCCTGCACCTCCTCATCCAAATCATTAATACAAATGTTGAAGAGCACTGGGCCCAGGACTGAGCCCTGTGGTACCATACTCGTTGCCTCTCCCCAGTTTGAAAAGGTTCCATTGATTAGTACTCTTTGAGTCCGATTCTGTAGCTAACTGTGAATCCACCTAATAGTTGTTCCATCTAGCCCACTTTTAGCTAGTTTGTTAATCAGAATATCATGGGGCACTTTGTTGAAAGCTTTGCTGCTCAAGTCAAGATATATGACGTCCACAGCATTCCCACAGTCCACAAGGGAGGTTATCCTATCAAAAAATGAGATCAAATTAGTCTGACAGGATTTGTTCCTGACAAATCCATATTGGCTTCTAGTAATCACTGCATTGATTTCAAGGTGTTTACAGATTGACTTCTTTATAATCTGCTCCACAATTTTCCCAGGGATAGATGTCAGACTGACTGGTCTGTAGTTCCCAGGTTCCTCCTTTTTGCCCTTTTTGAATATAGGGACAACGTTAGCCCTCCTCCAGTCGTCCGGCACCTCACCTGTCTTCCATGATTTTGCAAAGTTAATAGACAAAGGTTCTGAGAGTTCTTCCGCTAGCTCCTTCATTACTCTTGGATGCAGTTCATCGGGCCCTGGAGATTTGAACTCATTCAAGGAAATTAGGTGTTCTTTGACCATTTGTTTATCAATCTCAAACTGTAATCCTGCCCCCTCAACTTCTGCTTCACCTTTTCCGGGGGGGGGGGGTCATAGACCTGCATTCCTCCCTGCTCCCAGGATTCCCTGTGCATCATGTGGACAAACAGGGATGATCCCAGATGATCCCCGGGAAATCTCCCTGTCTAGACATGCTCTTAGTCACTCACCATGGTGACCACTTGTGCAATGTAAAGTTTCTCCATAAATTTCACCATTGGTATCCTTATGATTTTCCCACCCAATCACTGTTGGATCATTTCTATTGGAAATTTTTGACTCATTTCTCTAGCATTTTTTGGTTTATTAAAATATTTGAAATGATGTTGTTTTTCATCTTGGGATTTTGATTTCAAATCATATCCTGACCTGATAGTTTGAAAGGAAAGGAAAGGAAAGTCAAAATTTAAATGAGCAAATAATAAAATCAGTCGGTGAGTTTGCTCTTTCCAATGTTGCTATGGCATTTTGCAATGATAAAACCCAAAAGAATTGTGCCAGAATCGGCCCTGGGTCTAAATAGAACACGGTTCTAATTTGGTATGGTGTGTTCTACTTTCCTAATTTCAGATAGTGGTCTATTTTAAAACGTGTCCCACTTCGTTTCATTTCATGTCAAACCATCCTTTCTTTAATTGGGAGAGAGCTTCACCGGAGAGCTAGTCTCTGCACAGCGGTGGCCACAAAGGAAGTTTCAGGCTGCTGACATGCAATTCTACATTTCCCACTTCAAAAAAAAAAGAAGATAAAACTTCAGCAAGGTTCGGTATCCACATTTTTTTTTAAAAAAAAATCAGTGGTGGAGGGAGGAGGCACTTTAAAAGATACTTTACAAATAACCAAGAGTTCCGCCTTAGACTCCATTAAGAATGCCAAGAATCTTTCTTTTGAAAGACTTGTGCACACATATACAAACCATGGTAAGAATTAATACTATTTATACATGTCATTGATGCAACCAGGAAGAACATTTTTGCAGTATGCCTGTAGTAAAGGGATTCATTTCCCCCCATTTCACTATCTAGTTAGGAAGACAGTGTTGCTGCTTTTTGTGCTAGAATAATATTTCTTTTCCTCTTGAGTCTTATCTGAAATATCAAAGGATGACAGCTGCAGAAAAATCCTATGGCCCCTAAATGGCCTAGGCTAATAATATCATAATACAAATTTATATTTCACTCTATACCAGAGCGCATTAAACAAAATATACAAAACACAACAATGGAAACAAAAAACAATAAATACACATTAGATAAACTACTAACCCAAAATTAGGCCATAGCTAGACCTAAGGTTTATCCCTGGATCGTCCAGGGGTCAAACCTGTTCATCTAGGTGACACACAGGGGATCCAGTGCTCAGGCAGGGGCGAACCCTGGATGATCCCACGATAAACCTTAGTTCTAGCTGTGGCCTTAAAGTTATTCACAACTAATCAATTAAAACAACCAATTTAAAACCCCAAAACAAACTCCACAACAAACACCTTTGGCTGCAACTCAAACAAATAGGTTTTCAGGCCTTATCTAAACCGGTCCAATTCTGGTTCTATATGAAGGTATAGAAGGAGAGAGTTCCACAATAGTGAGGCAAGATGGGAAAATGCCCAGAGCCTACAATTTGCCACCTTAGGCCAAGGAACCAGCAGAAGCCTGGAATTGGCAGATCGAGTTCTCCTAAGAGGAGCATGCCACACTACTCTCATGTTTCTCAGAACACTCCTGTTTTCGATGGGAGGCAAATGAGGAGGGTTGCTAAGTAATCCACAAAGCTTTTATTAAGCAACAAACGTCTCTTCTACCTGAATACAGTCTAATTTCTTGGAAACATGCCCCTAGGCAAAACTATGCAAACTAAGCAAGACAATTGTCTGTTCAAGAAGAATAGGAAGCCACTTCTCAAACACCCATAACTTCAGAGCACTTGGTGCGGAGGCAGGTTCTGGTGTATTCGAACTGACTTTCTCACACCTTCCTTCTGCGCCGTGTGTTTGAGCTTCTGGTGGACCCTAGCATCAGCTAGCTTGTTGGGATACTCACCTCCAGAAGAAACCTCACTTCTCACTGAGTGTGTAGGATTTGGCCTTGAGGAGATAAGCTCTGGAGACGGCTGACTCCTGGCTGGGGAATCGCCTGTGAGAGCTTCCTCCCCCACTGGTACAGGTTAGCTGGTGTCTGGCGCTGTGTCTTCTAGTTCCGAATCTGATTCTGATTGATTCCCTGAAACATCTTCTCCCAAAACAGGGGCAGTAGGGTTAGACATGACAACTACCAACTCTGCCAAATAACTGGTTAGGGATGAGTGCAGGGCCTTAAAAGTCAAGACAAGGAGTTTAAAATGTGTCCTTGCCCTGACAGGCAACCAATGCAATGCCCTGCGATAGTCAGGGCCGGTGCCAGACTATTTTGCACCCTAGGCAAGGCGAGCTACTTGAAACCCCCCCCAAAAAAAAATTGCCAAATTCTTTTAAGAACAGGTGTTTAGTAGAAAAATTAAGAAGCAAAAAACTTGAACTTATTATGTGTGTTTTTCTTAAAACAGCTAATTTGTATAAAACTGTGACCCCTAAAGGTCAGTACTGCGCCCCTCTGAGGTCTGTGCCCTAGGCGGCTGCTTAGTTTGCCTAATGGTAGCGCCAGCCCTGGCAATAGTTGGAAATGTGGGAATAACAGGGGAAATGTGGGATGCTGGGATCCCCTCCTGTCTCCCTGAGGCTGTAAACAAAGCTGCAATTATGAGTGAGGATTCTCTCCTGCCTCTCCCAGACACCATGGGGAAATGATGGGGAAGGAGGAAAGGGATCATACTGGTAGGCAGGTCTTGAAGTTAAGAGGCAATGAATCCAATGGGTTCACAGGCTTCTTAACTTCAATTCAGCCAAAATATGGATGAGTTGATTAAGAGTGCAATCCTACAGGATTGATACTAACAGGGTTCCAGCCCAAGAGCCCTCTGTCCAGCCTAAGCCCTGCCAGCAAGATCCCGTCAAGGGGGAAGGAATGACAGAGGCAGAACCCTCCAAACCAACATTTAATTGTGTTTGGTTGGTGCAGATGGGCAAGTATATCATTTCTTTCTTTTATAAGAATTTACCCGATTTTGCAAAGTTGACATTTTATAAGTGAAAATACATGCCTTTTACCCCACAGCCACTCCAGTAAAGGGGGCTGCACATTGGAGTGATACGCACCAGCTGTGTTTCCTACATAACGGATTATTTGACCTTATAATCCTTTGCAACACACATGGATTCCACGGCGTAAACTCAGCGGGTCCCTAGCAGGCAACTTTATATGGAAAGTTTCTTGAACTTAGAAGACTTGGAAACCATTGAACTGGCTGAATGACTGGCGTTGTGGTATCACAGGCAGTGAATAACTCTGGCGAAATGTTAGTGTTGTGGTGTACCCCATGCTCTGTTTTGATATTTTTGCTATCTTGATGTCGCCCTATTATTACAAACTGGGTTTTCATGAATATAAATGTTATTACAGCTGAGCTCATATATCCAAGTAATACAGCCTATTTATGAAAACTCTGATACCCAAAGAAAAAAAAATATTATTCATATTATTCATAATACTTTACAGTATTTGATGGCTTTATGGGGCAGCAGGATGACAGGGAAAAAAAGAGATAAGCTTTCATCGCTGCGGAATATCACCCCATACTTAATGTAGGTGCAGAAGCATGAAAATGAGAATGGTATTTTTCTCTCTCTCTTTATATTCTCCCCCCTCAAAATAAAGAAAAAAAGTAAGCTAAGAGTCGGAAAGTCATAAGTCCATGTCAGATGTAAAGATGTATCTGTTTAGAACAGAGCTCAGTTTGGGACGGGGGGGGGGGGGCATCTGCTCTCTCTTTCCCCAGTAAAGTTCAAGGGGGATTCTACACGTTGTACTGAGGGCACTTCTATGCTCCCCCAGTGCGCCCCCAAAGCGATCGTGTAGCTTGCCTTTCGAAGAGATGAGGAAGAGGCATCCTTGCCGCCGCCACCACCCACCTACCTCCTCGCCGGCCGGGTCGCCGAGCTCTCCAACCCGGCCGGCGAGGAGGTAGGTGGGTGGCGGCGGCGGTGGCGGCAAGGACACCTCTTCCTCATCTCTTCGAAAGGCAAGCTACACGATCGCTTTGGGGGCGCACTGGGGGCTCATGGAAGCGCCCTCAGTACGACATGTGGAATCCCTCCAAGTTAGCCTGGAATGTTAATATGGAGCTGAGACTGCAAGAGATGTTGGCATCATGGTATAAATAATCTATTCATTTATAAGCATTTAGTTCATTTATTTAAGTGATTAATACCCCACCTTTCCAATTATAAAATAATCTGCAAGGCATCTTGCAACAGATTGTTGTTGTTGTTTTTAAAGTACAACAAATAATAACAACAAAACAATAAATCAGGGCTAAAACAGCAGGATGCAGGGGCAGGAATCCCAGCAAACTACTAGAGCAGTGGTTCCCAAAGTGGGCGGTACTGCCCCCTTGGGGGCAGTGGGATTGCATAGGGGGGCGCTAAGAGGCAAGGGGGTGGCAGGGGTGCGCTCAAGGTGGTCTTTTCCATACCAGGAGTTTTGGTTACAGAAGGAAATTTCTGATCTCTATCGTGCACTATGGAGAGCGGTTCATTAGCTCCTGGTTGCATTTCCAACATCATATTTGGTGGAATGTGGTTTTAGTGTGGTCTGCCTACTTCTCTCCAAGCAAAGAAATCGACTCCAGATTACTAAACGTGGTGATTTAAGACTCAGGTTAAGGGACTTTAAACCAGAAATTGGGAAACTGGTATCACTTCATCAAGCCCATTCATCACATTAAGAATTTACAGAATAGCGAGGAACTCTACCCAAGTTACTAAATGTGATATCTAATATTCTTGCTAAATGACTATCAGACTTTGAAAAGATGATATCACTGGATCGAGTTCATCAATTATGTTTAATTGAATGAACTAAAAAAATGTAATTGGATTTTGAATAAATATTCAATTAATTGTTACTTTGAATTTTATTGTTATTATCTTCCTTAGTGGGCTGTTGAAAACCGCTATTCTGTGTAATGATTTTTATAGGGTAGGGTAGGGGGCACTGAGCATGAGTTTGTGGAACAAAGGGGGTGGTTACCTGAAAAAGTTTGGGAACCACTGGCTTAGTGTGTTGTCTGAACAGGCCCTAAGAGAGAGAGAGAGAGAGAGAGAGAGAAAGGCAGAGAAAAAACAGAGGCAGCAGAACCAAGTAGTTGAAGGAATTGTTAACTTCTCAGAGTCTTAACATGGCAGGTTTTATCTAACAAGATAGCCAGTCACTCAACACCCCTAGGATCTCTTTCGTATTCCTCCCAAAGTAAAGAAAATAGTGCCTTTATACTCTTCACTTCTTCTCCAAAAGTTTCTCAAAACCAGATGGGATGATAAAGATACGCATTTGTTCCATTAAGTGCCAGCAAAGCCGCTATTAGTATGCTAATGGACAGATGTTTTCTTAAAGAAGGGATACAAGATATAAAATGTGTCAGGAGAATAAATAGTCCCTATTTGGGGGGGGGGGGGTGGAGTTGTCCAGCACGGATATGTGAGAAATTGGGGAATTCATTATGAAACCTTCACCAATGTTGATGCATGTGGTTATCCATAGTAGCTATCTCAGTGGGCTACATATAATGGTACTTCTCAAAGGAGTAGGGCCTATAATTAGATTCAGAAAGCTAGTTTTAAATGGAACCTCTGGGCTATATGGAGTATTACCATTAGCTGAAACTGTTTACATCAGTGGTTCTCATTTCCAGGAATTAGTTGTATATCCTGTTCTAGAAGGTGTTGCACTCCCTGTAAAAGAGCAGGTATGGAACTCCTGAACCCAGTACCATCACATAAGACTGATGTGGCCTTGTTGACATGGAGTGCCTTTAACCAGCAATTGACTGGTTTATCAGTTTTGGCCATTCCTGGGCAGAGATAGCCTGGCTATGGTGATGCAAGCTTTGCTAACCTTCCCCAAATGGATCGCTGTAATTAGAGACGGGAGGAGGGATTCCTAATTTTGCACTTTCATACCATCACGTGAACCGAAACCATGGGCTCATCTATACCAAGCAGGATATTCCACTATGAAAGTGGTATGAAAGTGGTATTAATGGACCCCACAATTGTTGTTTTTAAATGGATACTGTTGTTTTTATACTGTTTTTATGTGTGTGTGTGTGTGTGTGTGTGTGTGTGTGTGTGTGTTTAAATTGTATACTTTTAATGTTTACTATTTTTAAATGTTGTAAACCGCCCAGAGAGCTTCGTCTGTGGGGCGGTATATAAATGTAATTAAATAAATAAATAAATAAATAAATAAAGTGATATATAAAAGGCAGGAGCCACACTACTGCTTCATAGCTATATTGAAGTGCTCTGACAACTGTTGGGGCCCATGACACATACCGTGTACTGCTTTCATACCACTTTCATAGTGTTCTATCCTGTTTGGTATAGATGTGTCCTGGGCCCCAACAGTTGTCAGTGCACTTCAGTACCACTATAAAGCAGTAGTGTGGCTCTTGCCTTTTATATACGGCTTTCATGCCGCTTTCGTAGTGGAATATCCTACTTGGTGTAGATGAGCCCTCTGTTATCCCTCGCAGTTCTCCAACGTTTTTGCAACAGACTTCTCTAATCAAAAAAAAATGCATTAAAAAGCTGTATGTAGGGTGAAGTGCACATGCCAATGCATATATTCTTGCAAATAACACTCAAAACTGCATTTGTATTAAGAGAATTGCTTACAAAACTGCAGTCTTGAGCAAAATTGAGCTCCAAAACGCATGTGTTAGGACAAGCGTGCACGAAAAAAGGCACGCACATTTCCATGCAAACTTTTAGAAACCTCTCAAGATGTAGCCCCACTCTCTCTAATGATGTCACCTAGGCCACACCCTGCCATGTTTTTTTCTTTCTCTGTAGTAGAATTCTCCCCTCATGTGCTTCTGGAGTTCACATCCATGTGTGTCTATGCTGGCCCATACACAGAAGTCAGCAGCTCAGGAGCATAAAGGATAACATCTACCAAAGCCTCTGGGCATGGCTAGACAAGGGGGGTGATCTTGTAATTTTATGATTGTGAAATCATCCCCCTTGTCTACACGTGGTGCATAATGTTCCAGGAGGAGGAGGACGTTATACCCGCCATTTTGGATTTTTATTAAAAGGAAAATGAGCGCACAAGCGCTCAAACGAAACTGTATTTTTTAAACAAAAAAACACCTTGTGCTCCCCCCACCCACCACCCACCCCCCGATGGGCACAGAGCTCCTGAGGAGCTCCATGTCTGGTTCGTGGCTCCTCATGTTTACTGCAGGCCACACGTCCCACAGTCTCAGGATCATCCCGAGACCATGGGAAAAATTGGAATGAAAGGGTAGGGTGATATCCCGGGCCAAGGGATATCCTCTCCCTGCTCCCGGGATGCCCTGTGCATCCTGTGGACACACAGGGATGATTCTGGGATGATCCCCAAGATATCGCCCCATCTAACCATGCCCTCTGTTCATTTTAGGGAGGAGGAGGTTTAAGAAGCCCTTTGTTTGGAGTATGTAGCAGGGAGGAGGAGAGAGAACTTGGTCAAAGGGCTGTCTATTTGTCTGGTTCAGCTAGGGATATATCAGAAATTTATTTCATTTTGGATGTGATCAGAGTTGACCTAGTCTGCAACTTCTGGACTGGTCGTGGACTCAAACGCCCATCTGTGTTTGAGGTACATCCATTTGTGAGCTTGCAAAGTGATTTGCAGGCCAAACAATGCATTGGACAGGGCTCCTGTATCTTTACGTGGGGCTGCCCATGAAGACGACACAGAAATTGCAGCTAGTGCAAAACGCAGCAGCTAGACTGCTGGTGGATACATCTTACAGAGCCCATATAACACCAGTTTTAAAGGAACTGCACTGGCTGCCTATATGCTTCCGGTCAGAATTCAAGGTGCTGGTAATGACGTTTAAAGCCCTAACCGGCTTGGGAGCTCGATACTTGAGAGAGCGCCTCTCCTTATATATGCCTGCCTGAGACCTTAGATCTGTTGGAGGAGCCCTTCTCTGCATCCCACCAATGCAACATATACGCTACGTTGGGACAAGGGAGAGGGCTTTCTCTGTGGTGGCACCCCGACTGTGGAATGCCCTCCCCTTGGAGGCCCAATTGGCGCCAACATTGATTGCATTTGACGCCAAGTAACAACATGGCTTTTTAACAAAGCCTTTGATAGTTAAACTCACTGGCACATTGTTTTAACTGTTTTAACTGCATCTATTGCTTTTAAATTATATATTGTTTTAACTTGGATCATGGTTTAATTTGTTTTTAACTGTGTATATTTATTGTTTTACTAGCTGTACCCTGCCACGCGTTGCTGTGGCTCAGTCTGGTTAAATTGAAAAGAAAGAAAAGACAAAGCGGATGTTTCTAATATGTTTAATTTCACAATGCTTGTGGATATACAATATTTTTAGTTGTTCCATTGTCTGTGTAGATATAGAGATTGTCTGGTTTGCCGACTCTAGAACACGCAACATATAATTGTCCATGTGAGAAGCAATCTGTGTCTAGATCTAAACCGCACAATTCTAAAGATTGGCCCTGAGCTTTGTTGATGGTGATTGCAAACGCCAATCGAATTGGGAATTGCAATCTCTTAAATTGAAATGGCATATCTGTTGGAATCATAGGAATGCGAGGAATGAGGACATCTTCACCTTTGAAAGGTCCTGTCAAGATTGATCTCCGACTATAACAATTGCCACTTTGTCTATAGTTGGAGCATTGAATCTTCGCACATGTTCTCCAGCAGGCGTTTTGTCAGCATGAATAACAATCTTGTGTGTATCAGATGGCATCATGTCAATTGCTGTTTTGAACAAATGTACTAAATTGTTTTTTTCGTGAAGTAGCTGTTGCAGTTTTGAAACGATGGACCTTTTTATGCCGGTATAAATTCCGCAGTATGCATTCAATTCATCATTGCCATCACCAATGAAATACATTTGTAGGAATTTATGTTGACTATCTTGAAATGGAAGGAAGGAGCCGGCTTTATGATAAATTTGTCCTTTGACTTTGAAAGTTGGCATAAATGGAGCTGTGATGACTTCTGCGCCGAACGACGTCATTTGGAAGCATGAGTTGTATTTCCTGATGTTAGATAGGAAATGCTTTGATTCTGCAGTATATCCGGCAAGCAAAGTTTGTAATGGCTCTGGTGGTTCTCCAAGTTGAAGCAGTTTAATTTTTCCAGCAGTGCAACACATTCCTTTTGTTTCTCCATTAAATTTAAGAGCCTTGCAATAAGGACACACTTCAGTCATAGTGCCGATGAGAACATGCCACCTCAAACTATAATCATCAGCTGGGTTGTACCGGAATGCAAGGCGATTGTAATCGTGTGATTGTTTACCATGGAGTTGTGTTTGACGCTGATGTGCTGTTTCTCGTTGACGTCTTTCAGCCACTCTCAGCCTGTCACGTTCATTCTGTTGAGAACAAAGCAGATCTGAAGATGTAGAACGTGACTGCCGTGTTCGCAACCGTGCATCCTCAAGTCTGGCTGAACGTTGCTTGGCTGGTTCCTTGGCACGTATTTGAGGCATTCTTTTTCTTTTTTTCTCGTTTGCTGATGCCCGTTCTTCCTCAGTCTGATTTGCAATTTCTCGTCGCAGTGCTTCCGCTCTGCGAGTACGACAACCTAAGTGTGATCTTCTGCGAGGCATTATTTGGATGAAGTAAAGCAGATTGTTTGGTTTTTAAAAAAGGATGTTTTTACGGTGAGGAGGTTAGTGGAAACTTCTGGTAGTTACCTTTCTTCAGAACGTGTAACTGTCACAGGTGTGACATCTATATTCACTCAGCCAATTGTGAGAGAATATGCAAATAGGAGAGGAGGCAGAGGCAGTGGATTGGCCTACTGGTTGGTGATATCACAATGACTTATAAGAGCAAATAGGAGAGAACATGCAAAAAGGAGAGAAGGCAGAGGCAGTGGATTGGCCTACTAGTTGGCGATGTCACAATGACTTATAAGAGCAAATAGGAGAGAACATGCAAATAGGAGAGAAGGCAGAGGCAGTGGATTGGTCTACTGGTTGGCAATGTCACAATGACCTATAAGAGCAAATAGGAGAGAACATGCAAATAGGAGAGGAGGCAGAAGCAGTGGATTGGCCTACTGGTTAGTGATGTCACAATGATCAGCAGGACTGGTTTTGAGGAGGCCTATTTCTTCGATTTTAAGACAAACCTTTGACCCCATAGAGAACATAGTTACATAACAACGCTCGCGTATTCGAACGCAACGCTGTGTCAAAATTTCAAAGCAATCGGTGAAGAACTTTTGGAGATATAAAAGCATGTTTTTACGGTGAGGAGGTTACTGGAAACTCATGGCAGTTACCTTTCTTCAGTACGTGTAACTGTCACAGGTGTGACATCTATATTCACTCAGCCAATTGCGAGAGAATATGCAAATAGGAGAGGAGGCAGAGGCAGTGGATTGGCCTACTGGTTGGTGATGTCACAATGATCAGCAGGACTGGTTTTGAGGAGGCCTATTTCTTCGATTTTAAGACAAACTTTTGACCCCATAGAGAACATAGTTACATAACAATGCTCGCGTATTCGAACGCAACGCTGTGTCAAAATTTCAAAGCAATCGGTGAAGAACTTTCGGAGATATAACGACAGTAACGAACGGTCTTTTTCATTTTTATTTATATAGATACTGTGTTTTTACCTGTACACCGCCCTGAGATCTTAGTGATATAGAGCGGGATATAAATATTTTAAATAAATAATATATAAATAAATATAGAAAAAGGAATTTCACCAGATACAAAAGAGGGCAGGGCTCCTGCAGCTTTAATGGTTGTGATGAAAAGGGAATTTCACCAGGTGCTGCATGCATACATATGACACCAGCTGAAATTCCCCTTTCAATACTGGAGCCCTGTCCTCCTGTCCATATGGTCACCCATTTGAAAAATGAAAAATGAGTACTTTTTGGGGGGGGAGTATTGTGCCCTACAATCTACCAAGAAAATGGAAATCAAGTCTAAAGCTGTGCTGAAAATTCTGACCATTTCATTTTTGGAATTTCGTGCAGAAATGGGGGATGAAAACTCAGGCAAAAGAGGCTGGGAGAGGGGAGAATTTCAGAGAATTTTTTCCTTGGGGAAGGGGACAGGGTTGCCACATGCCTTTTAAATGTAGCCAGTTGCTGGGGGGGTCTACCTTTTTTTACCTTTTTTTAAAAAATACCCCCGGCATTCTCAAGAGCCCAGGAGTTCTTCCTGAATGCTTATTAGAGAGGGCAAATCAGGCTGACATCAGTTTCCCAGACGACCTTTTCTTCTGTTGCCCCTGGGTTATGGAACGGCCTGCCAGAGGAGATTCGTAATATTAACTCCCTCTGTGATTTTAAGGCAGCTTTGAAGACTAGCCTTTTCCGGCAGGCCTACCCAGATTAATGTAAAATCAAGAATTTTTAAAAATGTGTTGATTCCTGCACTAATGTTGCTCCCCGCCTAGATCCAAAGGGAGAGGCGGGTAAGAAATAAATATATTATTATTATTATTATTATTATTATTATTATTATTATTATTATTATTATTATTATTATTATGCTCATCCAAATGCTGGATGAAGGGGATGTTTTAAAAACAACAACTAAAAATAGGGAGAAGGACCTTCAGCAATTGGCTACACTATAAAAAAGTTATGTGGAAACCTTGTCCCCCTCCCCAAGGAGAAACTTCTCCAAATTTCTCCCCTCTCTGCAAAAGAGGCATACAAAAACAATGCCTCTTTTACAGAGAGAGATATAGTTCCTGAAAATAGGGGGAAGGATTCAGCCCAGAAGTACTCAAGATGGACAAACACATTTTAAGCAATATGAGAAGATTAGACCTCATTTAGAGTACTGCATCTAGTTCTGGGCACCACAATTCAAGAAAGATGCAGACAAACTGGAGCGTGTTCATAGGAGGGCAACCAGGATGATCAGGGGTCTGGCAACAAAGCCCTATGAAGAGAGACTGAAAGAACTGGGCATGTTTAGCCTGGAGAAGAGAAGACTGAGGAGGAGACATGATAGTACTCTTCAAATACTTGAAAGGTTGTCACACAGAGGAGGGCCAGAATCTCTTCTCGATCATCCCAGAGTGAAGGACACGGAATAATAGGCTCAAGTTACAGCAAGTCAGATTCTGGCTGGACATCAGGAAAAACTTCCTGACTGTTAGAACAGTACGACAACGGAATCAGTTACCTAGGGAGGTTGTGGGCTCTTCCACACTAGAGGCCTTCAAGAGGCAGCTGGACAACCATCTGTCAGGGATGCTTTAGTTTGGATTCCTGCATTGAGCAGGGGGTTGGACTCGATGGCCTTGTAGGACCCTTCCAACTCTGCTGTTCTATGATTCTATGATGCCATGCAAAATGTATGACATCATTGGGCACAAACTGGTAGGTGAAGGCTGACGGTAGCATTCTCTGCATTACTAGGGCAGCACAACTTTGATTTTCTATGATTTTATGAAATGTACGCATGAATTTTCATGCGAAAAGAAAAACCAAAGATGGCAATCTGATATGGACATGCAACAGGGCCAAAGTTTGCAATCTGGTATGAATATGAGGCAGAACGAGCTTCAAGGTGGAATTTAGTGAATGATAAACTCAAGTTTTGCTGAGCACCTGACGCTCATAACAAGGAAGGGGATTTTGTATCAGGAGCTATGCAGGGTGGCAGACTGAGTCCATGGGTTGCCTGTTATTTCTCCCTGTGCTACAGCAATTGAGGTCATTAGGACATCCTCCATGAACTTCAGGAAGCCTTTGGCTGGAGTCATCCGTGAAGAAATATGTAGAGAAGCCTCCACTTTAGGTAAGAAACACATAGATGATTGGGCATTGGTTTTAAAAATACATCACCCCCAGCCGACGTTTGTTCTCTCTTGGATTCTTGGAAATGTAAGTTGTTAAAATAAAGCAGTTCTTCCTGCTCTTTAAATGGCAAAGAAAAAGAAAATATTCTGTGCCAATTGAAGCTGTGCCAAAGTAATCAGAAAGGACGGGGTGCAGTTGTCAATTCGCTTGCCAACATTCACATTTACGTCCTCCCACTCCAAATGTATACTACATTCCCAATTATGGGTGTTGCTTAATTTAAACTTGGGAAGGAAAGGAAGGTGAAAACGATTGATTATAGATTCTTACATTATTCATCTATCAAAGTGGGACAACCTTTTCTGTGAATCAAAATGACTGACATTGCTAACTTACACAATGTTAGTCCCATTAATTTCAATGGGACTTCCTCCAAGGTAAATGAACACAGGACTGAGGCCCTAATCAATTAATTTAACTGATTAATCGAGGTTGCAGCCCCCATTGTATACTATGCATTAAAATTCAATCAAGCTTTTGGAAGGAGAAACAAGGATACCAAGAGAAACAGGGATGGTGTACAAAATGGCTGTGAAGACAAGGAAGAACTACAACAAAAATGTCAATTTCAGGATTTTTGTTTTCTCCCTAGGATAGGGTGACCATATTAAAAGGCGGACAGGGCTCCTGTATCTTTAACAGTTGCATAGAAAAGGGAATTTCAGCAGGTGTCATTTGTATATATGGAGAACCTGGTGAAATTCCCTCTTTATCACAACAGTTAAAGCTGCAAGAGCTATACTAGAGTGACCAGATTTAAAAGAGGGCAGGGCTCCTGCAGCTTTAACTGTTGCGACGAATAGGGAATTTCACCAGGTGCTGCATGCATACAAATGACGCCTGCTGAAATTCCCTTTTCAATACAACTGTTAAAGATACAGGAGCCCTGTCCTCCTTTTCATAGGGTCACCCTACCCTAGGAGCCATTTCATACACCTCTCCAAATCCTTTTGCCTTGAAGATTTTGATGGGTGGAAATTTGTTGTTGCACTAGCTTTATCCAGCAGTCTTTACCAGTCAAAAGGAAAAATGGGGTGGTTGCCATTCTTTCGTCCGTCATTTCCCAAGGGTTTGCTGAATCATTTGTATTCTCTGAATGGGAGTGGGAGATGGATTTGATTTCTTTTAAAGGGGAGCCTTCCGCAATAAGAATTAGAGGATAGAAAGGGGGCAGCCATAGAGTAACCTTCTCCGTAGCGTTAAGTAAGTTCCCATGGTGATTGGAGATCATATTTTCATTTGAGCCTTGTAGCACTCAAATTCCTAAGCTACCTGAAAATACTGGTAGCCCTGTATTTCTCTGCAGCTCAGAAGGTTGCCACTTGCCAGACGATGTAGGAACAGCTTTAATTGTAAGCTTGCAGCCCTAGGGCTTCTAGGCTTTGAGGGGGAGAGCACAGCAGCAAGCTGTGCTGTATCTCTGAAGTTCTGAGCTGATTCTTCAGTTCAACGTTTTTTCAATGTGCAATAAACTCACCAGGTTAAAGGGGGTTGGAGAGAGAAAGAAGAGCTTCATCAGGTGTGTTTCACTGACCCAAGTGCTCCTACAACGATCTGTAGGAAAGATTGAAGGATTGCTCAGGAGGTTTAAGAATCACAAGTTGGGAAATGCAGTGAAGGGAATCAGCATTTCTTGCTGATAAGGTAACGCCGCATGAATAAAATGCTTTTTGTGAAGTTAGAATATAAACCTGGCTTGGGACCAGGTTATCTGAAGGAACAGCTCCTCCCATATGTACCTGCCCGGACCCTAAGGTTATCCTCAGGGGTCCTTCTCTGTGAGCCCCTGCCAAAGGAAGTGAGTCAGGTGGCTACCAAGAGGAGGACCTTCTCTGCTGTGGCACCCTGGCCATGGAACGAGCTCCCTAGCGCAGTTCGCCTGGCACCCACATTATATTCCTTTTGACAGCAGGTCACCTATTTATTTTCCCAGTATTTTAACAGTTTATCATCGTAATCTTTTAACTTTGCTGTTTTACATCTGAATTTTAAATCAGTACAAATCTCTGTGTTGCTGGTTGGTTTTATCATGGTTGTGCTTTCATACTGTGCTTTGATATTGTGTTCTCATACTGTGGATTGTTTCGTTTTACATCTCGAATTGTACGTGATGGTTTTAATTTTTGTGAACTTCGGCTGTGTGGCAGTATGGAAAGACAATAAACAAATAAATTAAACAATACCTTATCTTCTTTCCTCCCAGCATAGTTTCTGCCACACAGGTGGCAGGTATTCTTCTCTTTTTAAAAACTTTGCTAATCCAATATCTTCCTTCAAGGATTTAGGGTTGTATTTATGCCAACATCGAGTGCAGGCATGCTTGGGCACCTGCCAAGGGCCCACACCCCAGGAGGGGCCCACTGATAAGAGCTGCCTGCTGGTTCACTTCCCTCTCATTCTGGCCCAAACAATGAAAACGACGATCAGTAGATGCCACTGCCTCCTTTCTCACTGGCTCTCTGCCTGACAAGTTACCAAGTGGTAGCAATGATCAAGGAGATGAAGAGAATCAATAGAAGCTCTTGACAAGGGTGGAGAAGGTAGACTCACAGAGGAAGGGGGAACCCTCAGGGTGCCTTGCTCAAGGCCCCCTCCCCAAAAGCTAGAGCAATGCTAACCTGGGTTCTAGATGTGTTGGGAGTAGGATTGATTCCACTAGAGAAAGTTGTTTCTGTTTGGTGTTGACCAGAATTTAATGTAGGGTGACCATATGAAAAGGAGGACAGGGCTCCTGTATCTTTAACAGTTGTATAGCAAAGGGAATTTCAGCTGGTGTCATTTGTATATATGGAGAACCTGGTGAAATTACCTCCATCACAACAGTTAAAGCTGCAGGAGCTATACTAGAGTGACCAGATTTAAGAGGGCAGGGCACCTGCAGCTTTAACTGTTGCGATGAAGAGGAAATTTCACCATGTTCTCCATATATACAAATGACACCTGCAGAAATTCCCTTTTCAATACAACTGTTAAAGATACAGGAGCGCTGTCCTCCTTTTCATATGGTCACCCTAATTTAATGGACACAGCTGAACACAGTTGTGAAAACAACCTACAGTCAAAGTTTGTACATTTCCAAGCATACAATGGGACCAAACAACAAAAACCCCTATAAAGGACCCCCTCCTGGAGCAGCACCTTGGGTTCTAACTCAGATGAGGAGGGGCTGACCCAATGCAGTGGACAGTGGTAACAGTGCTTAGAAGCATAGAATCATAGAACAGTGGAGTTGAAAGGGGCCTATAAGGCCATTGAGTTCAACCCCCTGCTCAGTGCAGGAATCCACCTTAAAGCATACTTGACAGATGGCTATTCAGCTGCCTCTTGAAGGCCTCTGGTGTGGGAGAGCCCAGAAACAGTCAGGAAGTTTTTCCTGATGTCCAGCTGGAATCTGGCTTCCTTTAACTTGAGCCCGTTATTCCGTGCCCTGCACTCTGGGAGGATCGAGAAGAGATCCTGGCCCTCCTCTGTGTGACAACCTTTTAAATATTGGAAGAGTGCTATCATTTCTCCCCTCAATCTTCTCTTCTCCAGGCTAAACAGGCCCAGTTCTTTCAGTTTCTCCTCATAGGGCTTTGTTTCCAGACCCCTGATCATCCTCGTTTCCCTGCTAGGAAGCAGCCTTATACTGAATCAGGCCATTGTTCCATCTAGCCCAGTATTGTCAACACTGACTGGCAGCAACTCTCCAGGGTTTCAGGCAGGATTTTTCCTGAGCCCTACCTCAAGGATTCAACCTTGGCCTTCTACATGCAAAACAGGTACTCTACCACTGAGCTACAGCCCTTTCCTTAACCTTCCCATGCCCCAGTATCATGGCCAGGCATGAGTTAGAGCTGGGCACCCCTCCATTAGGACTTCTGGGAGATACACCTTGAAGCCTGCACCATCCAAGGAACCATCCCTCTTGTGATCAAGTGATCTGCAGATCCATGTGCTGGCCCATCAGTGAAAGCAACAAGACTGAATGGGATTATCCAAAAGGAGAAGGACTAGGCTCCAAGGCCAATGCCTTCTGTTCCTCATTGGTTGGAGCTTGGAAAGAGTGAGGAATTTGGGGGGGGGGGTTCATTTTTGATAAGGACTTTAAAAAATGTTGAAAAAATTCTCCATAAACTGGATGGGGAAAACCCTTGAGACCCTTTTTAAAAAATGGGAGAAGCAGAACTGACCAATTCAATCATCATAGAATCATAGAATAGCAGAGTTGGAAGGGGCCTACAAGGCCATCAAGTCCAACCCCCTGCTCAATGCAGGAATCCACCCTAAAGCATCCCTGACAGATGCTTGTCCAGCTGCCTCTTGAAGGCCTCTAGTGTGGGAGAGGCCACCACCTCACCCGGCAACTGGTTCCATTGTCATACTGCTCTAACAGTCTGGAAGTTTCATCAATATCTTTATTTGTGTGCTGCTTCTCCATGGTAAAACCAAGCTCAGAGCACCTTACAATAACATCAACAAAATTACACACTAGAACCTAACATTTCCAAATAATTAACAGATACAAATCATAATGAGGATTAAAAAAATCATACACAAAAAATGTCTCACATTAATAAATATACAGTAAGGTTGAACAAACCAATAAGAATTATACTAAGGCCAAACAAAGGCAAAATAAGCAAATATAAATGGACAAAAATGACCACAGGGGCAGCAGCCTTTGTAGCTGGAGTCAATCAATTGATCAGGGAAGACCATGTGGAAATGATCATCCCAGACCATGTGGAATGAGCCAGAGAAGCAAGGACCCAGGCCCTTTCTACACCTAAGGATTATCCCAGGAAAATGGAGGGATCGTCCCTGCCTGCTCCTGGGATCCCCTGTGCGTCATTTGCATGCACAGGGATGATCCCGGGACAATCCTTGGAAAAAAGGCAGGTGTAGAAACAGCCCGAGTCTTGCAGGACTCCCAGCTAGGTGGCCTCTCCAGACAGAGAGGGCTTTTCCCACTGCCAACTGTTGGAATCCTGGATTAGGATTCAGGTTATGTTTCCACGGATTTACTAATTGCTGAGGAGCTGGAGGAATCAGAAGACTCAGCAGAAAACTTAAAGGTCAACGTTGCACCTGGACATTGATGTCATAATTGAATAATTGGTAAATTGATTGTTTCAATTAAGGGATTGCAAGCAGTTGCATCACTGTACAGTTAGCCTATAAAAGCAAATGTATTCCCATGTACATGTATCACTCCATCTTTCACTCAAAAGGAACCACTAAGAGATGTATCAGAGCTGTATTGACTGCTCTTACCATTAGGATGTTTCTCCTAACATTGAGCTGAAATCTACATCCCTGCAATTTGCACCTGTTGGTTCTAGTCCTGCCTCCTCGAGCAACGGGGAACAAGCCTGTGCTGTCTTCTGCTTGACAGCCCTTCAGCCATTTGAAGGCAGAAAATGTGGCTTCTTCTACTGCCCCGGAATAATGTCTGAATTGCCAGTTATTCTGTTTAGTGTTATACTTGTCCACCAAGTGGAGCCCTTTCAACTTTCTGTATCTATCAACCACATTAAGCCACTAGGGGTGTTGCAAGCGTCTGGTTGGGTTTCCGGCCCTCATGGACCCAACTGGATGTGCCCGGCACTCAAGCGTGGGTCCGCCCTGGCTTCTGAGATTGTGCCGTTTCCCCCAGCTACATCAATGGAGGCTGCAGCAGGCAGAAAGGGCACAATCCACTACATTAATGGGGGCTCTGGAAAGCATGCTCCTCCAGTGCGCACTCCTTAGAGGCCCTCTTAATGCAAGGGTATGCTCCGGAAAGTTTGCTTTCCCCACTGCTACAGTAATGGCGGATGCCATTAACACAATGGCCCAGCGCATGTGGGCGCCAAGTGCTGATAAGGTTTGTGAGTGCTCAGAGGGGGCTTGTGAGACACGGTTCATGGGGGCAGGTTAAAGCAACAGTGGAGTGAGCACTCCTGGGGTGAGCACTGGCCGAGTTTGGCCGCCCCTAAGGCTACTGACCCTGTTTAGGTTATGGCAATGCAGGCTGATGGCTCTGATATCAGTGGGGCTGTGAATTTGCTCTGTGTTTGTCAGAGCCAGTCAGAACTCTAAAGGAGCTATCCCAGGTGCTGAACCCTATCCCCCAAATGGGGATGTTGCCTTGGATAGCTCTTTTGGGGTTCTGATTGATTGTGACTGAAACCCAGAGTGGGTTCACAGCCCCATTAATATCAGAGCCACCAGCCTCCACTGGGTTATGGTGTGATTGTCTAGCTTAATCCAGCCCAGAAAATGTGCTCTATCTCTCCTAGTACTGTCTCCTCTGAGAGGCAGCAATTCTCCAGGGCCTCAGTCTTTCCCATTTCCTGATCATTTGAACTATAGATGCCAGAGGTTGAATCTGAGGCCTTCTTCACGTAAAGACTGAATTATGGTCACTCCCCGTATGGAAGTCACAGGCCAGAGAAACTCCTAAGTCAAAGTAAATTACATAAAGTCCTTATTAACAGTATCCAGGAATAGAAAAACTCATTATTTCATGGGGTTCACAAAACTGAACTTAAGTTCTCACTGAATTCCAGTGTTATGCAGTAAGATGTGAAACCCTGGAAGGCCAGAAGGAAAACCATGACGACCCTCTTAGAAATAACATCCGTCAGAAGGAGGAATTGGTGGAGGAATGAAAATCTACAGTGGTAATGAATGGCACTGAGAACGACTCTAACCCCTTTCTGGCCAGCGTGATATTTTATTGGCCTAGACAGTCCCATTCATTTTGAAGTCATGGGCTATGAAAATTACTTTTGGCGGAGTTTATTACAGCAGGTAATGAGACTATAAATCTGCAAGCTGTTTGCTTAGCTTTCCGGACAGTGAGAAGTTCAGAGTACAAAACCAAAACAAAACCACTATTTAGATTATGTTGAAAAGGAAGTAAAATCAGCACTTCAAAGATAGTCCCTTGGATATTTCTATTAGTGTTTTGACCTACATGTTGTACAGTTACCTAATTATCGTTATATATATTTAGTGGGAAATTAAACCGGGCTAGGATCTACACGACTGCTTTATAGCAGTGTTGAAGTGCACTGACAACTGTTGGAGCCCATGACACGTTCCATATACCATTTTCAACCCACTTTCAAAGTTTTAAATTCTGCTTGGTGTAGACCTGGCCCAGAAATAGCCCATCTGCCCATACACTCAAATGATTTAATAAATAACGGGATGGTTTTTCTCCCTTGCTACCTTTGATAGGGATCCCTGGTTCAGCAAAATGTGAGCTCACCAAAGATCACGTCTACACCAGGCCTATATCCCAGGATCGTCCCGGGATCATCCCTGTGCATCCAAATGACACACAGGGGATACAAGGGGCAGGCAGGGATGATCCCTCCATTTGCCTGGGATAATCTTTAGGTGTAGAAAGGGCCAAGGTCCTCCAAATTCCATCCCGAAGCTCATTCTGAATCAAGTCCATACCAGGATTTAAGCTTTGGGGGCGGACCATGAAAATCTCCGTGTATTGTCATGTGTATGTTTGCAAATGTACTCATCAATTGTGTGCAACTTTCTTTCCCCACTGATTAAAGTGTTTTGAAGCATATTTTTTCAGAAGTACACATTTTTTTTCTTGTGCATTGGGCACATGCCATCAGGCACATTTCATTTGATCCGCAAATCACTTTCCAAGTTTGGGAATGTATGGACTTCAACCGCAGATTGCATCCGAGGCCTTAGCTAGACCTACCTGAAAGTCTGGGGGAGAGGAGGGGAGGTCTCACATTGTGGATAACGCGAGATCTCGCCCCCATTTACATGCAAGGCGCGATGACCTCAGGAAGAGAGGTGTTGCACCCACCATTTTTTATTTTTATAGAGACAGGAGTGCAGGAGCGCTTGAGTGACTCACAGTGAGTGTTGTTGTTGTTGTTTTTAAAAATTATTTCCCCCACTACCCCCCTACCCCTGACGAGCGCTGCGCCCTGCACGGAACCGGGTAAAACCGCGGAAGCAGGCCACACACTCCGCGGTCTCGGGCTCAGCCCGAAACCACAGAAAAAGTGGGGCCAAAGGGTAGAGCTGTATCCCAGGGCAAGAGAGGGATGATCCCTCCCTGATCCCGGGATCCCCTGTGCATCATGTGGACACACAGGGAGGATTCCCGGGTATCACCCCGAGATATAGCCTGTTCTAGCTAAGGCCCCAGTCTGTGTTTGGTCCAGAAGGTGAGAACTGGATAAATCCTGATATTAAAAAAAAAATGAAACAAATTTCTAAAACACCCCTACTTTTGCATCTTCCATGCCTCAATCTGTTGTCAGCACCCACGACTATCTGAACTTAAACTGTAAGCTTCATGGGGCAGAGACCAGTATATTGCTTATGTTACTCTGTAAAGTGCCATGGTGTTCTACACACGGTGCTGTACATACTAAAAGATATATATATATATATATATATATATATATATATATATATATATTCTATTCTTAATAGCTCCTCTTCCCGGGATTTGCTTGGGCACTCAAAATGGGTGTTTTTTGAGCTATAATTTGGGCAGTTTTACAAACTTCATACCCAACCCACCAACACACACACACACACACACACACACAGAGAGAGAGAGAGAGAGAGAGAGAGAGAGAGGTGAGATTGAGTTTATGAGATTCAACTTCAAAACATTTGCCATGAATTTAAGCCCAGTGTGTACAGTCTGCACAACTTATAACCTACCAAAACAAGTGCAGCTGACCACCTATTAATGGTAGCTACCATATGATTTCAGATTAATGTCTCTCACGCCGGATCTACACTACTGCTTTAAAGCGCTTTATAACAGGTATAAAGCGCTTTAACTGCTTTAAAGCGCTATAAAACTGTTATAAAGCGCTTTAAAGCAATAGTGTAAATCCGGCCTCAATCTATGTATATAGGCCTGAGATCAACTGAGGCCAGATTTACACCAAGCAGGATATTCCACTATGAAAGCGGTATGAAATAGCATATAAGAGGCAGGAGCCACACTACTGCTCTGAAGTGGTATTGAAGTGCATTGACAACTGTTGGGGCCATTGTCACATACCATAGACCGCTTTCATACCACTTTCATAGTGCAATATCCCGCTTGGTGTAGATCAGGCCTAAGGCATTGCTCCAGGCAGATACATAAAAGATAAATACTGGAAAGACAGGATCAAAAACTGTTAATTATAATCTGTGAAATCAATGACCTACATTATTTAGCTGTCAAAGTCAAACTGTGCAGAAATACCATCAATGTGAATGTTAATTGCTGAAATTAATTCTAACTCTTGCATTTATGCACAAGCACACACAGGCTTAGTTCCTACTCACTGGCAAAGCTGTGCTCTGTGCTGTATCATTTCAGACTACAGGTGGAAAGGCACAAGACTGGATGTTCCTCCATACCTCAACGTATTAAAGTAAAATCTCATAATAGAGCAAACAAGATTTCAAGGAGAATGGTTCTAGCTTTGCCTAACATTCTTAGTTTAAGAAATAATGCCCTACATATAGAAAATGAGGTTTATCCCTGACATTCTCATTCTCTCTCTCTCTCTCTCTCTGTGTGTGTGTGTGTGTGTGTCTTCTTTCTCTCTTTCTGTTAATTCAGTGGTCTAATCTGAGCTTGAATTTGCACCTTTGCAACCCATTGAGTTAGGGAGTAAAGCATGACCAGTGTCAAATGTCACTCAAGATTTTACATGAGAAATTGATACACCATATCTGAAACTAACATTACTAGTTGGTTACCCACAAACACAGTTCTCAGAGAAAAATCAAATCTAATGAAAGTTTTAATTAAATTTTCACTGGATTACTTTTAACTGTAGGTGTCTCTTAATCCCTTCATGATTTGTTTACAACCTCATTTTACTGGCATATCTCTGTACTTTGGCCAACACCTGTGTTTATAAAGGTGTACAGAGATGTATAAATGTTATTTTGTTAAATTTAGCAGTGTAGCAGAATATGCACTATAGTGTGTGCAACTGATAAGAATTTATTGTATCTTGTAGGTGTGTAGTTCTGTTTGTATGTGTTGTGAGATGCCTATGAGTCATAGAATATATTCTTGGACATGGAGAGAGGCTGCCACGAATGTGTCAGTCAAGTGCTGGAAGCAGCACGTAGCTTAACTTAGCATTGATACCTTCACCAGTGTGTTTTTGATATCAGTGGCAGACTTGGGTATACTGAGAAAAATGGGAATAGTGCTATGACCAGTTCCAAAACTAAAGATGAGGTCGTCGGCATTATAGGGGTTATAAAAGACCAGAGTTTGATCAGTTTGGAAGAGAGGGAGAACAAGAAACAAGGCCGGCGCTACCATTAAGGCCAACTAGGCAGCTGCCTAGGGTGCAGACGTCAGAGGGGTGCAGACTGCCCCCTCTCCCCACTCCTGGGGTCAGATGTTTTGAGGGGTGGGGGCTTGGCTTGCATGTGCCCTTGCGTGGCCAGCCTTTTCCTGCAGCTGCCATCAGAGGCCTTAGAGAAACAGCAACCAAGAAGTAGCAACGGCTGAGGGAAGGGAGGGAAGGCAGTAAACCAAAGCAATTACTTTTACCATGAAGGTTAAAAATGGAAGACACTTATTTCTACATGGAAACAAAACTAGGTAAGAAGTTTTAGGGCTCATCTACACCAAGCAGGATATTCCACTATGAAAGTGGTATGAAACTGGTATATAAAAGGCAGGAGCCACGCCACTGCTTTATAGTGGCATTGAAGTGCACTGCGGGATCTTGACTACTGCTTTATAGTGGTACTGAAGTGCACCGACAACTTTTGGGGCCCATGACACATCTACACGAAGCAGGATATAACACGATAAAAGTGGTATGAAGGCGATATATGGTATGTGTCCATCGGCCCCAACAGTTGTTAGTGCACTTCAATACCACTGTCAAGCAGTAGTGTGGCTCCTGCCTTTTATATACTGCTTTCATACTGCTTTCATAGTGGAATATCCTGCTTGGTGTAGATGAGACCCTGGTTAACTAAACAAAACAAAACAAAACATGTAATCAATGTCCACAGCTACCACTGCAGAATACCTGCAGACTTGTGACTCATGCTATGTTTCCACTCTGGCAGTCTTGAACAGTTGGGCCCCTTTGCATTTCATGCAGCAGCATTGTCCACAGAAGGAGAGTTGATGCCCCATTTATCTGGGTCAGGCACAATCACAGCATCTTCCGCGAGAAGGCCTTTATCTCATAATCTAGAGAGAGTCGAGATGCGCACCTCCTTCCACTTAGCACAATGTTTGGCTACTTCACACAGCAGTCCCTGCCGCCCTCCTAGCCTGTAATTTGTTTTCAATCATCGCCTAACCTATTATTGTCCTAGGATGCCACCAAAGTGAGAAGAAGAAAGTTTGGAGACTGGCAGCTCTACGCATAGAGGGGCCCAGAATGTTCAGTATGATCCACCATGATGATGTTCTTGCCATTGAAAGGTGTTCTAGATAAAGTTTAAGTAAATAAACCATCTATTAAAATTACCACTGATACTGTGTTGGACCCAAAAATCTACTGCCAGCTGCAACGTTTTAATTTAAACAGCAATTCCCTCTGTTCATAGAAACATAGAATCATAGAATAGCAGAGTTGGAAGAGGCCTACAAGGCCATCGAGTCCAACCCCCTGCTCAATGCAGGAATCCACCCTAAAGCATCCCTGACAGATGGTTGTCCAGCTGCCTCTTGAAGGCCTCCAGTGTGGGAGAGGCCACAACCTCCCTAGGTAACTGATTCCATTGTCGTACTGCTCTAAGTTTTTCCTGATGTCCTGTAACTTGAGCCCGTTATTCTGTGTCCTGCACTCTGGAAGGATCGAGGAGAGATCCTGGCCCTCCTCTGTGTGACAACCTTTCAAGTATTTGAAGAGTGCTCTCATGTCTTCCCTCAATCTTCTCTTCTCCAGGCTAAACATGCCCAGTTCTTTAAATCTCTCTTTGTTGTCTCAAAACCTTTAAAATACCACTGTTTCCAAAAAAAAAATGTTTGCCATGTAGCAAAAAGAAATTATCTTTAAATTAAAAAGGAGAGTTTCAAGTCCTTTAGACTTAAGAACATAAGAAGAACCTGGCTGGATCAGACCAAGCACATTTCTACACCTAAGGATTATCCCAGGAAAATTGGGGGGATCATCCCTGCCTGCTCCTGGGATCCCCTGTGTGTCACTTGGATGCACAGGGATGATCCTGGGGGGGAAAGGCTGGTGTAGAAATGGCCCAAGAGTCCATCTACACCAGTGCAGAGGCCCCCTGCACAGCCTAAAACACCAGTTGCTGGGGAACATGGGTGAGAGGGTGATGTTGCACTTGTGTCCTGCTTTGTTGGTCCCTGGCCATCAGCTGGTTGGCCCCTGTGTGAACAGAGTGCTAGTCTAGATGGACCCGTGGTCTGATCCAGCAGGGCTCTTCTCGTGTTCCTACGTTCTTACCATGATTTTGTATCAAATATTAGTCCTACATAGAGTAGACTCATTGGAATTAGTCTCTACTAATTTAAATCTAGGCTTTAGAGAACTTGCAAGGGGCCTGTCCCGTGAGTTCAGCAAACCATGCTTGCATGGCCCGGCTCCAAGTAGCCAAGCTGCGTGAGCCTTTGCCGAGCCCTTGGCAAAGCACACAATTCCCCAGGCCGCACCATTAGCATGGCTGGTGGAATTGCACACTTTCTGGAGGCCCCTGAACTAGGGTGACCACATGGAAAGGAGGACAGGGCTCCTGTATCTTTAACAGTTGCATAGGAAAGAGAATTTTAGTCGTTGTCATTTGCACGCATGCAGCACCTGGTGAAATTCCCTCCTCATCCCAACAGTCAAAGCTGCAGGAGCTATACTAGAGTGACAGATGAAAAGGAGGGCAGGGCTCCTGCAGCTTTAACTATTGTGGTGAAGAGGGAATTTCACCAGGTGCTGCATGCATGCAAATGACAACTACTGAAATTCCTTTTTCTATGCAACTGTTAAAGATACAGGAACCTTGTCTTCCTTTCCATATAGTCACCCTACCTGAAAGTACTTTCCACTCTCACCTGCCAATCGGGGCCTTAAAGGCCATCTTAATTAAGGCCCTGATTGGCATGGGAAAGAATACCATTCTCTTCTCCCAGGCATTTCACAGCATATGCTGAGTTTTTTAACTGACTCCAGAATAGTTGCTTTTAAATGGATATTGTCTGTTTTTGTTTGTATTTTATTTATTTATTTATTTATTTATTTATTTATTACATTTTTATACCGCCCAATAGCCGAAGCTCTCTGGGCGGTTTATGCTTTTTATGATTTTAAATTTTGTATATTTCTTTTTAATGTTCACTGTTTTTAACTTTTGTAAACCGCCCAGAGAGCTTCGGCTATGGGGCGGTATATAAATGTTAATAATAATAATAATAATAATAATAATAATAATAATAATAATAATAAAAATAAAAATAATTTCTCCCTCCACTCTGTCATTATTTTCCTTGGAGAAATAGTGTATTTTCCCTTGATACATTAATGGTGGCCATCATTAACGCAGTGAGGGAAAAGGCCAAAGGGTAGGTGTCATGGCGGACCCATGCCTGACTGATCTTGAGGACTCAAGAGCAAGTGGGTGTGGGCCTGTCCGAGTACTGGGCAGGTCCAACTGGGTCTGTGAGGTCCAGATGTTGGGGTATCCACTGCCCTTGCGGGCCCTGACAGATTTTCCCTCCAATACTATTTAGACCCTATCCATTTCACTGAGTCTACTCTAAGTAGGATTAACTTTGGGTACAAACCATTAGTCCATGGACAGGCAACTTCTGGAGATGTTCTGGAGTACAATTCTTATCAGCCCTAGCTAGTATAGCCAATGGTGAGGGATCATGGGAGTTGTAGGCCAAAACCTTTGGAGAGTCACAAGTTGCCCACCATTATTACAGGGGGAGAAGGAAACTCAAAGCAGGACATTTGTACACCTGCTTGCTGAGATTTCTGATAAAACGCATCAGTGTGGTAAAATCCTTTTCTACGGCAGGACAGGACAGATGGACCACAGGTTTACGAAACAGTTGCAGGCACTCTGCCATATGTTACTGCTTGATAAGTGGCCATTTGCATTCAGCCTCTGTCCTGAAAGAGAAAATAAAAACAGCGATCCTCTTTTGGGGCAGGTAACCTTAGGAACATCGAAGCAAACCAAATGATCTCATTTGATAGCAATTTAATCAGAAGCCAGAGAAAAGCAGCCATCAGACAGGGTTCTGGCGCAGCATTCACGGGGCGTGATTGGCTTCTCTTTATGCAATCTCACCTCAAGCAACAACATTGGAGTCTGGACAATTGGCTTCCTGCAGCTCTCCCCACTGAAAATCAATAGGGTTGCCATTACATTTCAATTGTCTTGCAATGGAGAAAGCCACAGGGCTTTGATGGCTGATGCTCATACATTTTTAAATATTACCTCCAGTGATGGGGAGCACAGCTTTTTAACGTTCCCCCCGCCCTAGATATCCAATGAGGAACCTGCGAAACTAATCAAATCCCACCATCAGATCTCCTTGGAAGTAATTTCATCCCCTGTGAGAAAAATTCCTCTGCTCCTTGCATGTTTTCAGCATTCCCCACCCTCAACTTCCATTGCCTGGCATGTTTTCGAGACACGGAATTTATTTATGGTCCCAGTCTTGCCACATTTTCCTATCCAGAGCAATTTTCCTACCCAGAGAACACTTAATTTTAACTTAAATTTAAATTTTACTGTTTTAACTCTGTATTTTAATCTTATATCAATTTTGCTGCGTGGTTTTTTCCTGGTTGTGCTTTTTATACTGTATTTTGTAATTGTGCTTTTAACCTGTTGGCTGTTTTATTGTGATTTTAATTTTTGTGAACCGCCCAGAGAGCTTCGGCTATTGGGCGGTATAAAAATGTAATAAATAAATAAATAAATAAATAAATAAATTGTTTCAATGGGTCCACTTGGACCAGCATAGAGCTTAAATGCTAGAAATGGGAGAGGCAGACATAAAGAACAAATAAGATGCAAAGTCATGGAGATACCACCAGCTGTGGCCAAAATAAATCACCTAAAAGATTGTTCTGTTTTTCATTTAATTGTAGCCAATTGTAGTTGGAGTGAATTCACTTCCTAGTGGTAGAGATCTTTTCTTTTCTTCTTTTTCATTGCAAGCAACAAGTCCCAGGTTCAAGACATCTCTGCCTGGAATAGGGTGGGTGGCCATATGAAAGGGAGGACAGAGCTCCTGTATCTTTATCAGTTGTACAAAAAAGGGAATTTCAGCTAGGGATGTGCAAAGTGGGTCTCCTCTGCCTCAAAATTTGAGCAAGAGCTCCATTGAGGCAATTCTCTGCCCCAATTTTGGAGCAGCTCCCCTTATTCCAAAGCCTCGTGTGGCGCAGAGTGGTAAAGCAGCAGTTTCTGCAGCTGAAACTCTCCCCACGGCCTGAGTTCGATCCCAGCGGAAGCTGGTTTCAGGCAGCTGGCTCGGGTCGACTCAGCCTTCCATCCTCCCGAGTTCGGTAAAATGAGTACCCAGTTAGCTGGGGGAAAGGTAGTAATGGCCGGGGAAGGCAATGGCAAACCACCCCGCTATAAGGCCTGCCAAGAAAACGTCAGCAAAAGCTGGCGTCCCTCCAAGAGTCAGTAATGACTCAGTGCTTGCACGAGAGGTTCCTTTCCTTTCCTTCCCCTTATTCCGCCCCATCAGTTCACCCATCGGAGAGCCGCCCATTTTCAGATAACCACTGTAGTCAATGGAAATTAATCAAATGCTTACAGGTCCCTCATTTTTAAATATAAAAACATGAATCTTGGCACAGTGATAGCTCTTTAGGGGGATTTAGCAACACCAAGTTTGAATAAGATCCGTATATGCTTTGATTTTTTGAAATTTTAAATGGAAATTAACAAAAATGATCACAACTGTGTAATTTTTAAAGATAAAGAGATTAAACTTGGCATGGTGATAGCTCTTAAGGAGGCCTTTATGTAAGCCAAATATGTAGCAGGTTCATTCATGCTTTGATTTTTAAGGAATTTTTTAATCCCCCTCTCAAACCATTATTCCCCCTAAACACACACATGTTAATCCACCCCTGCACATTTATGGACGGAACTTTTATCCTTTAATTTGCTAATGCAGAGCTCCACTGATGCTGGTGGAAGTTTATACTCTAGCCTTCTCCAACCTGGTGCCCTCCAGATCTATTGGTTGGAGCCCCACCGCCCTGCAATGGAAGCCCAGCCAGCCAACAGGAGTAATAGTTTAACTGCAATAAAGAGCCTGCCTGACTCAGGTGTAGAAGTTTACTCACTCATGATACCAGCCAGCCCAGCTGTGGGTGGTTGACTTCTATGAGTCCCAGCAGAAACGCACTCCCTCTCCTCCCCCACCCCCACAGCCAGAACCAGTAGCAAGTTAGTGCTTCCTACTCCTCCGAGCACAGTGATTGGAGGAGAACATGGTCACAAACACCACTGTGGAAATTCCTAACTGGTTAGGCACAGATGTCAATATCAAAGCTACTCAGCTTCTTCCAAATATAGAGATATTCAATTCACACACATCCAGCATTGACACCTGAAAAACAGTCAGATAATTTTGGAGACGTTAGAAGCTCCGATTGGGCATGTCTTCACTTTGATATTAATCAATGGTTTAGGGAGTGGCCAATCTCTGCTCTGGAACATCGAATGCTCCATGGATGTTTGCAGTTGCCAGATAATTCCAGGGCAGAGAGCACACCCCTAATTTCAGCAGGTGTCATTTGTATGCATGCAGCACCTGGTGAAATTCCCTCTTCGTCACAATAGTTGAAGCTGCAGAAGCATAGCTAGCTTGACCAGATACAAAAAGGGCAGGGCTCCTGCAGCTTTAACTGTTGTGTTGAAGAGGGAATTTCACCAGGTGCTGCATGCATACAAATGACACCTGCTGAAATTTCCCTTTGGATACAACTGTTAAAGAAACAGGAGCCCTGTCCTCCTTTTCATATGTTCACCCTATCTATTTATATGTTTTAAAATGCTATTATTATTATTATCATCATCATCATCATCATCATCATCATCATCATCACCATCATCATCATCATCCCCTTATGCTCCTTACAGGAATGAGTGAGTGGGCTGTTTCAGTGTGGGCGACTCAATTAAAACAAGGCTGCTGTATCAAGATAGATGCTGTCCGAGGTTTGACATGCATGGAATTGTTGTTTTTCTTTTATAAAAATAGTATAGAGGCTGTTCTTTTAATCCTCTTCGCCAGCCCATTTTGAAAACATGCCAACAGATGGTTCTCCCTGAAACTGGGCAGATGACAACACTCAAAGAAGTAGTGTTGGGAGATTTCTTCGTGATGTTTGGGGACAAGCAAGACAGCTGTCCCAGAATATCTTAATTACAGCATTTACAAAGTTCTAATTAATGTAATGTTGTTTTTATGATTATATTAATGCAGCATCCATTAGCGCTGCTGGTCCCTCTTTATGGGTTATCTTTGGAAATCAGCAAATAGTTTTAAGGATGCCCATGATACATTGTAATCGTTGGCAGTCGGAAAGAACCATGAGTAAACTTAGGCCTTAAACAGAAAGACACAATCCAATCAAGTTTCATATTGTACTAGTTTGACTCGTGCAAAGCATCTGGGTACTTAGGGTGACCATATGGAAAAGAGGACAGGGCTCCTGTATCTTTAACAGTTGTATAGAAAGGGCAATTTAAGAAGGTGTCATTTGCATGCATGCAGCACCTGGTGAAATTCCCTCTTTATCACAACAGTTAAAGCTGCAGGAACTATACTAGAGTGACCAAATACAAAAGATGGCAGGGCTCCTGCAGCTTTAACAGTTCTGATGAAGAGGGAGTTCCACCAGGTGCTGTATGCATACAAATGTTACCTGCTGAAATTCCCTTGTCCATACAACTGTTAAAGATACAGGAGCCCTGTCCTCCTTTCCGTACGGTCACTCTAAGGGTGCAGATGCTCTGCACGAGTCAAACTAGTGCAATATGAATCATAGAATAGCAGAGTTGGAAGGGGCCTACAAGGCCTTTGAGTCCGACCCCCTGCTCAATGCAGGAATCCACCCCAAAGTATCCCTGACAGATGGTTGTCCAGCTGCCTCTTGTAGGCCTCCAGTGTAGGAAAGCCCACAACCTCACCAGGCAACTGATTCCATTGTCATACTGCCCTAACAGTCAGGAAGTTTTTCCTGATGTCCAGCTGGAATCTGGCTTCCTTTAACTTGAGCCCGTTATTCCGTGCCCTGCACTCTGGGAGGATCAAGAAGAGATCCTGGCCCTCCTCTGTGTGACAACCTTTTAAGTATTTGAAGAGGGCTATCATGTCTCCCCTCAATCTTCTCTTCTCCAGGCTAAACAGGCCCAGTTCTTTCAGTCTCTCTTCATAGGGCTTTGTTTCCAGAGCCCTGGTCATCCTGGTTGCCCTCCTCTGAACATGCTCCAGCTTGTCTGTGTCCTTCTTGAATTGTGGAGCCCAGAACTGGACACAATACTCTAGATGAGGCCTAACCAGGGCTGAATAGAGAGGAACCAGTACCTCACGTGATTTGGAAGTATACTACTATTAATGCAGCCCAAAATAGCATTGGCCTTTCTTGCAGCCATATCGCACTGTTGGCTCATATTCAGCTTGCGATCTACAACAATTCCAAGATCCTTCTCGTTTGTAGTATTGCCAAATATCCCCCATCTTGTAACTGTGCATTTGGTTTCGATTTCCTAAATGTAGAACTTGGCCTTTATCCCTATTAAATTTCATCCTGTTTTTTTCAGCCCAGCACTCCAGCCTATCAAGATCACTTTGAAGTTTGTTTCTGTCTTCCAGGGTATTAGCTATCCCACCCAATTTTGTGTCATCTGCAAATTTGATCAGCATTCCCTGCACCTCCTCGTCCAAATCATGAAACTTGTGGGTAATCTTTGCAGGTCCCAACATTCCATCCACCCCATCTGGATTTGGGCCTGAGAGATCAAGGAAATATGTGGGTTCATGGAGGATAAGTTATAAGCAAGCACAATTTTGACATTGCACGTTATCGCAGGGCATGTCAGTTCAGACATCAGCCTTAGCTTTTAATTTCCTGGCTTTGTGAAACTTGAAACAATTTGTGATAGCCCTTACTCTGGTCTTAAAATGGCAGGGTAATTGAATATTATAGCTTTATCCTGCCATTCATCTAAGGAAGGCAGTGCAGTTTTCATGGTCATAGCCACCTTTATCCCTCACAGCAGGTTAGGCTGAGAGTTGGTGACTGTTCCCAAAATTACTCAGTCAGAAAGCTTTGTTATTGAGCAGGAATTTGAACCCAGGTTTCCCTTCATGTATGGCTGGCATGTCATCTCCCATGCCACACTAACTAACTCCAACCCTCATCCCTCAGGGCTTTTTTATTGTTATTATTTTTTGAAGAGCCACATGGATATCTAAATTGACGGAAGAGTTTAAAGAGCGCCTGTTAGTGATTTCAGATTCTACAGTTGGCATAAAACAAGTTCCAGTGTAGGAAGCAAGTGATGCAGGCTCCATCCTTGAGGCATCATAATGGATATTTTTAGAATACACTTTCTCCTGAATGTACAAGAAGATGTTGAGAAAATTAGAGCCTTGGAAGAATGATGTTCAAGTTGGAAATTAGAAAATTGCTTTCAAACACCTCATTAAGGTTAGCAAGGTGGGGAGCGATGAAAGGAGATGTGTAGCACTGGCTGATCTGGAACTACTCATGGTATTTTGGGAATATTTTCATCAGCCTCAACAATCTCCCTCCTTTTTGACTATGCCTGATTTTATACTTAATACAATATTCGCCCATTCATTTACATTTGCTTCTCGGTCTTTCCCAATTGCCTTCATTTGCCCACAGTGATGTTATCATGGAACCAAATTTGATAGACTAGATGGCTGTTATTTTCTCTGGCCTTGATACCCCCTCAAGCTTGAAAGAAGAAACTGGCAGGGAGGAGGCACCTCTTAGGTCATTGTTGTCTCCCAGATCTTCCTGGCCAGAAAATGTTACTCAGATGGAGTCCTTAGTCGTGGAGCCAATGGCTGCAGAATCAGGCAATGGCCCTTTAAGAAGCAGGACCAGACCAACCAGGTTTTTTAAGGCCTCTGCTTCTTGCTGGGGCAACAGCTTTCCTTGTGTGGGTGAGAATGCTCCAGCCAGACTCTTCCACAGTTCTCTGTCCAGGGTCCTGACAGTCTTTGCCTTGGTTGTTGTGACCCTGGCCTACTAATAAGTGACACTGCTGCAGTCAGCTTCTCCTTTGAGCTTCAAACTCTGATGAGCTCTGTCATCTCATTCACCCCATACTCCCTGATTGGCTGGTACCACCCATCTCTCTTTTTCAGGAAACGTTGTGCTCACTCTCAGTTGCCTTAATTTGCCCTCACTCATGTAATTGCATAGCTAAATATGATGGGTTATCCTGTGCCATGACACCATTCCGTTGAGAATTTCATCATCATCATTGTCATTATTATTATTATTATTATTATTATTATTATTATTGACATTTTAACCCATCTAAAAATATCTACAAGGTGGCCAAATCTTTAAAAACAAAACCACCATAATACTAAAGCAAATAACACTCAATACCAAGAAAAATATAGTGGCAAACTAAGGTAGGACCTACAATACTGCTTTATAATGGTATTGAAGTGCACTGACAACTGTTGGAGCCCACTAACACATTCCATGTACTGTTTTCAAACCGCTTTTATATCCTGTTTGGTGTAGACCTGGCCTAAGAAATGGCTAAAACCAGAAAATCCTAAGCTACTCAAACAGCACAGGCATCTTGGATGGGTATCTCATGATCAACAGAAAGTGAATGGATTCTCACAATAAAGTTTTTCTTCTTCTTCCTGGAACTGTTTTGAATTCCCCATCTCATTGCAAAATCACAATAATTTCCAGACTGAACATTGAAATGGGAGACTATGGTGCAGCTGTATACAAAATAACATTTGAGCCTCCATCCAGCAAGGGAATCTGACTTGACACTGATCTATTCTGTGTTCTTTCTCCTCCACTGATAGCTACAAATTCCCGGGGAACTGTCCAAAACAGATATTTAGTTGGCTATTTCCAGGCAATTAGGGGGGCATAGCTCTCGCCTGATGAAGTTTTCATCTTGAGTTTGCAACCGTTCAGTATGAAACGGAAGCTAAATATAAAATGCTTCTCTTCGGGCCTTTGCAGCAAAATAAGTAAAGCCTCTCCACGGAATTAATAGTGGCAGCCATTGCTACCATTTGTCTTTCGGTAATAGATTCCTTGGACTTTTTATAGAGTTGGCTCTGACCTGCACGACACGCCAAGAACGTGGCTCCTTAGTGCATTAAAAATGAAGTATCTGAGTTTCTTAGGAGCTATAAAAACTGAAGAGATGATTTTCAGAATTATATGAAAGAGTGGGGGTGGAATTTCATAGTGCTCTCTATACAAGCCATCCCCAACCTGGAGCTCTCCAGATATTTTGGATGATTAATCTCAGAATTGGACAAGCTGGCTAGAGATCATTGGAGATGAAGTTGAGAACAACACAGAAAATAGATGCAGTCCATTTGAATGTTTTTTTAATTAATTAAAAAAAGTTGTTGTTTTAGATACAAGATCATAGAATCATAGAATCTTAGAATAGTAGAGTTGGAAGGGGCCTACAAGGCCATCAAGTCCAACCCCCTGCTCTATTTTTATTTTTTTTATTTTCTACAATACTTAAACATACACATTTACATTCACATAAAAACAACAACAACAACAACAACATACTACATAATGTTCAATTTGAATACAAAATCTTATCTTAATAACATAATCAAAATAACCTACAAGTGCACCCCCCACCTCGGGATCTCATTCCTGATTCCAGAATCTCATACTTTCTTCTGCTGGTGGTTTCCCACTTCCTTTTGAAAACACAAATATTAGGAACTGTTTCCAAATTCCTTCAAAATCATTTGTTTTAGCTATACCTCTTCTGAATTTAATATTACAAGTCAATTTATCATTAATAGCTATGTCCCATACTTCTTTATACCATTCTTCAATACAATAATCCCCTTGAATCTTCCAGTTCCTAGCTACAATCAATCTTGCTGCAATCAACAAATTCGTTATCAGTTCCTTAGTTTCCTTTTTACATTTAAAATCTTCTTCAAATAGTGACAGCAATGCAACTTTTGGTGTTCGTTCTATCTTCATTTCCACAATTTCTTCAATCTCCAAAAACACCATCTTCCACAATTTCTGAACATAGTTACATTCCCACCACATATGCAAATATGTTCCTTTAACCCCACAACCTCTCCAACAATTTTCTGATTGCTGATTGTTTATCTTATTCAATCTAACCGGAGTTAGGTACCACCTCCATACAATTTTATAATAATTCTCTTTTATTCTTACTGACATATTTCTCAACGCTCTTTGTTTCCATAATCCCTCCCAACCCTGTTGTCCTATTTGTACCTTCAAATCTGTCTCCCAAACCATCCAACCCCCTGCTCTATGCAGGAATCCAACCTAAAGCATCTCTGACAGATGGTTGTCCAGCTGCCTCTTGAATGCCTCTAGTGTGGGAGAGCCCACAACCTCCCTAGGTAACTAATGCCATTGTCGTACTGCTCTAACAGTCAGGAAGTTTTTCCTGATGTCCAGCTGGAATCTGGCTTCCTTTAACTTGAGCCTGTTATTCCGAGTCCTGCACTCTGGGAGGATCAAGAAGAGATCCTGGCCCTCCTCTGTGTGACAGCCTTTTAAGTATTTGAAGTAGGGATGTGCTCTGCTCTGCTTAGAATCGGAGAATCAGAAGCAAATTGGCCTGCTCCGCCTTGCCCAGAGGTGGAGTAGAAGCAGACCACGGACCCTTACAAGCATGGCGAAGAGAAATGGCCATAGGAGAAGCGCTTCTCTTTTCGCAGAGCGATCCGCCCACCATTTTGGATAATTTCGCCCTAGGATTGCATAGCGGGAAAGAATAGGGGTTAACTGTGTTGTTTTTTAAGCTATCTTTCTGAAACTTCTTGTGCTTAGAGAGTCGTGGCTGGGGGTCATTTTGAGCCTACTCTCAACTCTCTGTGTGGTGCGGTTCGCTTGTTATAATTTTTTTAAAAATCGGGTAGAAAAAGCAGGAGAGGGTAAGTGGCGGGTTTTTTTTTAGCGATGACAGGCACATTCAACTCCCAATCCTGATGAGAATTGATGACCTCATGAAGCATCCTCCAATCCCAGCATTGGAGGGGGGACTAAGGCAGAGCCACCCTGAGAGCTTTCTGCTTTGTTTCTCTTTGTGGGTTGGTGTTCGTGGAGAGAGGAGTTAGTTATAGGTGCTGCTGCTGTGTTTTGAGTTGGAGGAGATTAGATTAGGATTTAGCTTGGGTTGTGTGTGTGTTTGTTTGCTTGTTTCTGACTGTTTGCTTAGTTTGCTCTGTGTTTTTCCGTTACTTTGATTTTATATAAACTTTATTTTTAATTTTTGGAGTGTTTGTTTGGTTGGTTGGTTTCCCCCTCCCCTTTCCCCCTCTTAAAGCCTGACTGTGTTTCATCTTCCTTCATTCTTCTATATAAAAAAAATACAAAAAAATACAAAAAAAAATTCTCTATTTCTTCTGTGTGTGTGTGTGTGTGTGTGTGTGTGTGTGTGTGTGTGTGTTACTTGGACTGTGTGTGTGACTGTGTGTTATTGTGAGAGTGTGCTGTGTGCACTGCTTGTGAAATGCAAAAAAAGCCAATACAGTTTGAGCATTTCAAATCCAGTTTGGGCAAAGCATACACACTTGTCCCATTTCCCTAAATATATATTATTAGTAGTATTCGTAGTAGTATTATATTATTTTCATCATGAGAAGAGGGAGCAGGCGCACGTCTGTGGCTGGGCATGCTGAAAGCAGTGGTGGTCAAGGGAAGGCTCAGGCTGGCACCAGAAAGCAAGCCGCCTCTCCTGCTGTGAAAATCAAACGGGCAAGTCCGTGGTGGGGCATCTGCTGGGACTGACTCCCCCATACTAGATCTATGGCGTATCTCTGCCTGGCTCTCTGCCCGCCTGTCCTCCTCCACTGTGACTGCCTCGCAGGGATGGTTTGCAATGCATGACTTACTGCTGGTTTTGAAACAAACCATCCTTGCCTCACTTCCTTATGCCCCCAGAAATGTCTGCTGCCTGCCTGCCTGCCTGCCTGCCCGCCTGCCTGCCTGCCTCCCCCCCCCCCGGGTGCTGCTGTGGTGGGGCATCTGCCGGGACTGACTCCCCCATACTAGATCTGTCCGCCTGTCCTCCTCCTCTGTGACCGCCTTGCAGGGATGGTTTGCACTTTGCAATGCATGACTTACTGCTGGCTTTGAAACAAGCCATCCTTGCCACACTTCCTTGTGCCCCCAGAAATGTCTGCTGCCTGCCTGCCTTCCCTCTCTCCTCCCCTGCCTTCCTCGCAGGGATGGTTTGTGTGTGTCTTGCTTTGACTTGGGATAAGTCCTTAGACTTTTGGAAGTTCCAAATAAATTTTTCAAGTTTGGAAGAAGATTCATGTAGGTTTATCTACTCCCCAATTCATGGCATGTTGGGATTTCCTTTGAAATGGCCCCATTGAGCTGTCTGCAGCTTTAAATCCCTGAGATACTGGGGTGTCCGATTTTCAAAAATTCCCCAAAAATCAGGGGAGGCTTGGATTGGCTTGAGTCTTGGCATGCATTTGTATACGTTGATGAGGTGTCATGGTGCCGAACTTGAGGTTTCTAATGTGAAAATTGACATAGTTCTAGCATGGGACTTGATTTGGGGTGAGTTAAAATGTTAAAGCCCCACCAAAAATCAGGGGATGATGGGATTTGCTTGAAACTTGCTATAAATGTGGATCTAGATGGCATCTGTGAGGGTGCCCACTTCAAAAAAAATTATCTGTCAAAATGTCAGAGCAAATCCCATGTTTGAAAATGGGATGTCCGATTTTCAAAAAGTCTCCAAAAATCAGGGGAGGCTTGGATTGGCTTGAGTCTTGGCATGTGTGTGTATACATCCATGAGGTGTCATGGTGCCAAACTTGAGGTTTCTAACATGAAAATTGACATAGTTCAAGCATGGGACTTGATTTGGGGTGAGTTAAAAGGTTAAAGCCCCGCCAAAAATCAGGGGATGATGGGATTTTCTTGAAATTTTCCATGAATGTGGATCTAGATGGCATCTGTGAGGGTGCCCACTTCAATTTTTTTTATCTGTCAAAATGTCAGAGCAAATCCCATGTTTGAAAATGGGGTGTCCAATTTTCAAAAATTCCCCCAAAATCAGGGGAAGCTTGGATTTGCTTGAAGCTTGGCATACATTTGTATACATGGATAAGCTATCATGGTGCCACGTTTGAGGTTTCTAATGTGAAAATTGACAGAGATATCAAAAGGGGTGTGAATTGGGGTTACGGGTGATGCATTAGAGGTTAAAGCCCCGCCAAAAATCAGGGGATGATGGGATTTGCTTGAAACTTGCCATAAATGTGGATCTAGATGGCATCTGTGAGGGTGCCTGCTTCTAAGTTTTTATCTGTCAAAATGTCAGAGTAAATCCCATGTCTGAAAATGGGGTGTCCGGTTTTCAAAAATTCCCCAAAAATCAGGGGATGCTTGGATTGGCTTGAGTCTTGGCATGCGTGCATGAGGTGTCATGGTGCCGAACTTGAGGTTTCTAACTTTAACAGAAAAAAAGTTGTAGGGTTTTTTGGATTTCAATGCAAGCCTATGGGGGGGGGGGGAAGCGGAGCTCCGATCCGGATCCGGAGCTTCGCAGCGAACCGGAGCAGACTATAGGTGGAGCGGAGCAGAGCAGACCTGATCCAGAAGTTGCGGATCTGGAAGAGAAGCGGATCGGGGGTCCGTGCACACCCCTAATTTGAAGAGTGCTATCATGTCTCCCCTCATTCTTCTCTTCTCCAGGCTAAACATGCCCAGTTCTTTCAGTCTCTCTTCATAGGGCTTTGTTTCCAGACCCCTGATCATCCTGGTTGCCCTCCTCTGAACACGCTCCAGCTTGTCTGCATCCGTCTTGAATTGTGGAGCCCAGAACTGGACGCAATACTCTAGATGAGGCCTGACCAGGGCTGAATAGAGAGGAACCAGTACCTCACATGATTTGGAAGCTATACTTCTATTAATGCAGCCCAAAATAGCATTTGCCTTTCTTGCAGCCATATCGCACTGTTGGCTCATATTCAGCTTGTGATCTACAACAATTCCAAGATCCTTTTCGTTTGTAGTATTGCTGAGCCAAGTATCCCCCATCTTGTAACTATGCATTTGGTTTCTATTTCCTAAATGTAGAACTTGGAATTTATCCCTATTAAATTTCATTCTGTTGTTTTCAGCCCAGCACTCCAGCCTATCAAGATCACTTTGAAGTCTTCAAGGTTTATTCTAAACATGATTTTAGCCACATGCCAGCCCAATTCAGGTCTTCACCATCTATGTAGACCCAATGCAGAAGAAGAAGTGTTCTCTGTAGGGGAGGGCCTCCAGTATCCATGGGTCTTCTGGCTCACTTCTCCCCTTCAGACATCACCCTTCACAAGTACAGGCTGATGGCACAAGGAGGAGGGTCAGGGCTAGAGCTCTCCTCACTAGGGCTGTGCACACCCTCCCTGAACCAGTTCGGGTCGATCCGGACCTCCCCCAATCTGCTCTGGAACCAGATCTGGAGGTCCGGATCGATATTCGGATGCCATTTTGCCCCCCTTCCCCACGTACTTGCCTCCGCGGAGGGCAGCAGAGGCAGGTAAGTGGGGGGGGGACAAAATGGGGCCGAATAAGGCCCCTCCCCCACTTACCTGGCTCCACTGTATGCAGCCGCATGGACTGTGGTGGCGGCGGCCGGCGGAACCAGGTAAGCCCCCCTCCCCCACTTACCTATCTCTGCAGCTGTCACCGCACAGACCGCGGTGGCAATGGAGCCAGGTAATCCCCCTCCCCCTTCCCCCTTCCCTGGCTCCATCATCCGCCGTGGTCCGTGCGGCTGCTTCAACTGCCGCCCAGGCCTAAGGCCAGAAATAGGCTGTACACCTGCATTGACTCTACACCTGTAGCATTAAATACAGCAGGGTTAAACATCCTCAAAAGGTAAGTTTAGATCCAAACTAGGATGTTTATGGTTGCAGAACATGGAGGGGGCGTTTGATTTTGGGAATTGGGAAATCTAATCAGGGCTCTTGAATCTCAATAGGATTGTGAGGCATCATTTCAGCTTCTCCACAATACCCCATTCTGAGGGGCTTTCGCCAGTGCAGCCCCCCCCCTCATTATTTCCTGGTCACTGCCATTCCACTCCCAATACCCCTCTGAACGGAGCATCATCAGAAAACTAAAATGGCAGCTGAAATCCCAAAGGAGCTTCAAGAGCTCTAGTTTCTTCACACACACATGCACCAAAAATTAACCCCGGCCTCAAAAATACCCCCTATATAGACACAGCCTATAAATGTAGCAACTAAATTTTGGGCGATTTTGGTCTAGCTCTAACATGTTAAACACTGCTGGTAGTGGAGATGAAAAATCAGATATAAGCACCATGAGACAGACCAGGCTTTGCAGAACACCTTCAAAGTAGCCTATCTAAGCCAGTGGAGGCTAGTGGCTCCAATTTTGGTGGGGCTGTGAATCCATTCTGGGTTTTAGTCAGAAACAGCCAGAACGCTAAAGGAGCTTTCCATGATGCTGAATCCTATCCCAGAAATAGTTTCAGCACCTTGAAGAGTTTCCTTAGAGTTCTGGCTGGTTTGGGCTAAAGCCCAGAATGGATTCACTAAAAACGTAGCCACCAGCCTCCACTGATCTGAGACGCATTATCCATTGAGTTCTAGCACCATTCTCAGTTTGTTCTACTCTGGAACCCCAGACTGGAGTGACTCTTCAAAGACTTGAAAGGTTGTCACACAAAGGAGGGCCAGGATCTCTTCTCGATCCTCCCAGAGAGCAGGACACGGAATAACAGGCTCAAATTACAGGAAGCCAGATTCCAGGTGGACATCAGGAAAAACTTAATGACTGTTAGAGCAGTACAGCAATGGAACCAATGACCTAGGGAGGTGGTGGGCTCTCCCACACTAGAGGCAGCTGGACAGCCATCTATCAGAGATGCTTTAAGGTGGATTCCTGCATTGAGCAGGGGGTTGGACTTGATGGCTTTATAGGCCCTTTCCAACTCTACTATTCTTTGATTCTATTATCCCTCAACATGGCAATGACAACTTGAAGCAGTGTATATCCCATCTTTGACATTGTTTGTCTTATTCTCATAGATGAAACACTCACACACACACCTGTTTTATATACAAAACAAGACATGAGACGACATCGTGCAAAGCAGGGCTAGAATACAAAAACGCCTAAACACTGCCAAAACTGTGATTAATAGGCATCCACCTTGAATATTAAGAACATTTACGAGGTTTGCGAGGCAAAAGTTTCGCCTGAACACTTTTTAGCTCTCTATACGATCTTTGGGGAATTGAACCCAATCAATCAGAAGCATTCATAATTCAGGGAGCTTGAATGCAAATCATATCTGAACTTGCATCAACCAATTTTTGCTCAATTTTTAATAACTGATTGGACTTTGATCAATTTCAAGGTCGTTGCCTTTGCATAATTGGGGGAAGCAGGCTTGTTGGATGTCATTATACTCCAAAGGGTGGGTGGGTGGGGGGAACACTTGCTTGGAATGTAAAGCAAAGTATCTTTCAAATATTTAACGACTCATACACTGAGAGTGATCTGTATCAATGTCCAGTTTTTTATGAGGGTCATTAAGAAAGGTCAGATTTTTTTGTTTTATTTTAGGAAGAAGTTTTATGTCACATCTTTGTTCCAGGATGGAACACCAGGAATAAAGCTTCTTCAAACCTGTGACCTTGGAAACCCAATTGCCTAATCCTTGGAATTGGATCCAGATTGAAGCTGGATCAACTGTGGTTCCTCCTCCTCCTTCCAGCCTCCTGAAAATGCTATACGGAGAGTTATCAGGAGACCTTGATGAATGGGGTGAGCTGTGGGGTGGAGGAGGATCCCCCCCAAAAAAAAAATATTTGGCAGAGCGACCACCTAAGAGCTTCATCCCACGTACCTGCTTCCCTCGGATTATCCCCGTAGCGCTAAGCTTTCGCTATTGTTGTTGGTTTTGCTACCGGGTGACAGCGATCCTTTGCATACCAGGAAGTGAGTTTAAGGGGGGGAAATGTAAAAAAAATCATTAAAAAATCAATGGATGACCCAATTCAATTCAAATTTGGTACGGTTTAAGCTCTCCACAATACCTATTACTGTGCCAATTTTGGTGTCTTTATCTTCAAAGCTTATGCAGATGTAATCATTTCTTTAAAATCCTGCTCCTGTGCCCCAGCGGCGGCTCGGAAGATACGCTCAAAAAGTAGGGGCTAAATAGGGCGAATCTTTTGGCTTTATTGCACAATTAAGGCAGGATGCATGGGGGAACGTCTCAATCAAAGCAGATTATAAGGTGGAAAACTACTGAGTCCTTTGCATGCAATTCGCAGTGATTGCACAGTATAATGCTGGTGTGATAAAGCTCTGAGGGTGGAGTCCTTTCTTTAAAGGCAGGACCAGGATCCAACCCTGGATGTGATGGGGGGGGTGGGCGACTCACTGTTTCTTACTAAAAATTCTGGATTGAAATGCCACCACCTACTTTGCAGACCCATTTGTAGGCTACAGGAGTGGCGGCATTCTGGCAATCTTTAGGGGAGCGTGAAATACGCTGAAAGTTTCATGAGAGGGTGGGATGTACCTGTAGCTACGTCAGCAGCCTTTCCTTCACATGTTCTGTTTTCTGGCTGACTTCTTTTAGATTTTTATATGGGCGGTGCTTACCGTTACAAATGGAACTTTTTGCACATTCGTTGGTCCATCTACTGGGCTAGATGGATCAATCGGAGCTCCGAGGTCAGGAAAGGCTAAAAATGGGCCAGTTGGGGCCATGGCCTCAGCAAAGGGGGGAAGCTTTGGAGATGCAATATTGAAAACCCTCCCAGCCCTCCATCACGTGAGAGGAAATTGAGACCAGCTTGACAGCCAGTTTAAATGCTCTTCTCTCATTGCTCACAGGGAAGGAGAGGAAAGGAGAGGCAAATAGGAATGTTGTTACAGGTGCCCGACAGGATCTTGGAGTCCAATAGACTCCCCTGCATCGGTCCCCCCAGAACCAGTTGGGTGCCAGCAGTGCATTTGTAGGCCCATGGGTTGCGCGCCCTCATCCGGAGCCTGCAATGGAGGCTCGGGAAATTACATAATTCCGCCCACTGCATAAATGGAGCCTTTACAGCACCATTATTGTTGCGTAAAGAATACAGCCACTTTACAGCAGGCAGAACTGTGTGATTCCCCAAAGCCTCCATTGTCACATACAATGGAGGCTCTGGACAATGGGTGGAGACTAGGGGTGTACACGGACCCCCGCTCCGCCCCGCGGGCCGATCCGAAAATTTCGGATCGGCCCGCTCTGCTCCGTGCCGCTCCGCCCATACTCCGCTCCTCTTCGCCGCGGAGCTCCGGCTCCGAATCGGAGCTCCACAGTGGAGGGGAGTGGCGCCAGGTAAGGCCAGGAGAGGAGGGCGGGGGGGGTTACCGGGCCCTGCTGCCATCACTGCCCGTGCGGCGACAGCGGCAGAGCCCGATAAGGGACCAAGGGGGAGAGGGGGCCTTACCTGCCTCCGTCCGCGGTCCGTCGGCTTCTTCAATTGAGCCCGCGGTTCAACCAGGAAGTCTGGGCCACAAGTGCAGAGGCAGGTAAGGGAGGGGGGGTTACCAGGCCCTGCTGCTGTCGCCACATGGGCGACAGCGACAGCGGCAGGGCCCGGTAAACCACACTTATCTTTCCGGCGGAGCTCCGGATCGAGGCGAAGGATCCGCCTTCACCTCGATCCTCTTCGCCACGCTCCGCCGGCCCCCCAATCCTCTTCGCCTCCGCCTTAAGGGGAGGCGAAGCACCCCGCTCTGCTTCTAATTCGCTGGTCCGATTAGAAGTGGAGCACATCCCTAGTGGAGACCTGCTGCGCGCTCCTTGGATGCTCACCAAGCTGCCAAAGAACCTCGCACATTGTGTGAATGGGGGCAAATGGCAGCAGTGGGGGGGCAAGCGTCCAGTGAGTTGGACCCAGATGAATTTGCCCATTCCTGGTACTCCTAAATCCAGTGCTGACTCCAATTTTCTGGGGGCCCTGGTATAAGACACCCCTAGTGGGGGGCCCTTCCTCAGTGAGTCAACAATGGAATCATTGACCTAGGGAGGTGGTGGGCTCTCCCACACTAGAGGCAGCTGGACAGCCATCTGTCAGGGATGCTTTAAGGTGGATTCCTGCATTGAGCAGGGGGGTGGACTCAATGGCCTTATTGGCCCCTTCCAACTCTACTATTCTATGAATCTGTGAGCCTACTTCCTCACCACAATTGCCCCCAGCTTCTCCTCCTCTTTCTCTTCCTTGCTACCACTTGCTTGCTCAACAAGCAGAGAGCCATTGAGCAAGTAGGCAGGGGCATCTCCTACCCTTTCTTCTCAACAACACTATTGTCTGGACCAGAGCGAGAGGCAGGTGGAGAATGGTGCAATGGTGAAGAGGAGAAGCAAATCCAGGGGACTCATGTCAGTGGGCCCCCGATAGGGAATGGGCCCTCGGCAATTGCCTGAACATGACTACCAGTGTGGTGTAGTGGCTAAGGTGTTGGACTGGGAGTCAGGAGATCTGGGTTCTAGTCCCCACTCAGCCATGGAAACCCACTGGGTGACTTTGGGCCAGTCACAGACTCTCAGCCCAACCCACCTCACAGGGTTGTTGTTGTGAGGATAAAATGGAGAGGAGGATTATGTATGCCACCTTTGGTTCCTTGGAGGAAAAAAAGTGGGATATCAATAATAATAATAATAATAATAATAATAATAATAATAATAATAATAATACCCTTGATGCTGCCCCCTTTGGTCCTGCCAGCAGGAGCCCAGAGCGCTCTGATTCAGCAACAGGATTGCCAGCCCAATGGGTATTTAAATTCACATGTTTATGTGGATTAAAAAGCAAACAAACCTTAGATTCATGTGGAAATGCGATAAACAGACTTAAAACAAACAAACACATGCAAACGCGACACAGAACACAGATGGTCTGGCTCCTCCATCCCATGTCATGTATAGTTTCTCACCAGGTTTATTTTAAGAATGCAAAGAGATTAAACGCTCTCTTTTTTTTTCCGGAGGTCTAAAAACACAGCCCTCTGGGCATTTTAGCCTAAAAGCCTCTGCGAATTGTGTCTGCAGCTGCCTCTGCGAGCATATGCATTATACATCAAAGGCAGAGACATGTTAAATGACTGCCCTGTCATGGTGTCCAGATTCTGCTTTGCCCATTAATTAGATGAACTGACAAATTAAATACCTCGGCTCGAAATTCTGCTACATGGACTTGAAAAATAAATAAATAAATAAATAAACAAGCAAACAAATGAGGGCTTTTCTTCCCTCCATGTTTGATGAATTGCTGTATCGACGAAAAAGTGCTGCCGTCCCAAACTTAAAATGTTTTCTTAAGGATACAAACTCTGGGCAAACAGAAGGAGCAGCAAATTAATTCCACATTTTGGACGGAAGCTTGCTTACCGGGCTTAATGTGCTGCTCAGGGTGACTTTCAGGAACATTCTGACTTACATCTTTCCTACCACAACTAGAATTTAGCCTGGAGGACTATTGATTCCAGCCTTGTAGCATTCAGAATAATTCGGCTGAATCTCCGTCCACCCACCACAGCAGCTCCCATAAAACTACATGTTCTTTAGTCTCTGTTGATTTCCTAAACCTGGTGCCCCCTCAGATGTGTTGGATTACAACTCCCATCATTCTCATAGGTCTTGCTGGCTAGGTATAATAGGACTTGTAGTCCACAACATCTGGAGGGCACCAGGCTGGGAAAGGGTGCTCTAGACTAAACTGCCCTGTGCCTTTATCCCTAGGAATATAAGGAGGCTGGAATAATAACCTGGACAAGGGTCCGAAACTAATAACAAAGGTCATATAATATATCTTAAGGGTTATCAAACCAATGTTAAATCATATACATTTTTCCCTCTGTGTTTCTACTCTAACATACTCTAGAACATCATAGAGGTGGCTTGCAAATAATACATCAACCATTACATAATAATTAAACCATCTTTTAAATGAAGTCACCATGGCAGATGGAAAAGCAGATATATGCTTGCTCAGAGGATTATCGAGGGCAGCTTGCTAGGCACAGTGTCCACATTGCAGGTTCTCAATATGCCTGCAGCAGCCAAACACAATGGAGCGTATTCAGCTTTTGAATAAATCATTGGGAAGGGGGAGGGGGAAGAGAAGCAGCTGCTGTTGTTGACCATTTAGTGGGGTGTGTGTTGTTCATTTGTTTGTTTTACAAAAGCTTCTGAGCAAGAGCTGTCTATCTGAGTTGTGAGAAAACACGTTCCAGATAAAAGGGGCACCGAACTGGAAGCCTGCCCAGATCAGTAGCCATGCCACTGCGACGTATCTACTGCCTTCACAGGTAGGAGAACAGTTTCCCATTCCCAGCTAGACGGAGAATCCAAAATCTAATCTGTCAATTTCACTTGAATTTGGCTGGTATGGAAGATTGAAAGTTTTGGATCAGTTCATTTTTTTAATCTGGAGTTATACAAATTTGCACAATTCTCCATACTCAAGACACAAATAACTTGAGATTTCTTTTAAAAAAGTCAAATGCAGGAGAAAGTGAAACTGACAGATCTGTCCATCCACATTCAGAATTGTTGTCTCTACTAGTAATATGCAGTATGACAAAATGTATCATAAGAACATAAAAAGAGCCCTGCTGGATCTGACCAAGGGACCATCTAGTCCAGAACTCTGTTCATACAGTGGCCAATCAGCTGTCGACCAGGAACCCACAACCAGGACATGGGTGCCACAGAACTCTCCTGCCCATGTTCCCCAGCAACTGGTGTATATAGGCTTACTGCCTCTGATCCTGGAGGCACATAGCCATCATGACTTATAGCCACTGGTCGCCTTCTCCTCCAGGAATTTATCCAACCCCCTTATAAAGGCATCCAAATTACATCATTTTTATTTTTTATTTATTCTTGCATTTATATCTCACCTTTTTTACTCCAAGGAACCCAATGTTATAAGTGGATAAGAGAAATGTCTGGAAAAAGAGAGAGAAAGAGAGAGAGAGAAGGCTGTGCAGAAGAGATAGTTTGAAAGACTTTAAAAAGGTTGTTTTGGTTGTTTGAAAAGAAAGAAGTTGATTTGAAGTGAAGTTGATTTGAAGAAGAGTAAAGTATGTGAATAGAAGAGGTGAAGAAGATGAGAAGTTGAAACGTAGTGAAAAGGGAAGTGTTTGAAGGTTAGGGTACGTGGCATGGTTTTTGACCAGAAGGAAAAGGGGGGTGAAAAAAGCCCTGCCTTGAAAAAGTTAGCGAATGGACAATCTGAGCAATCAGACAAAAGACATAGGGAATATGGTACAGTATTAAAGCTTTCAAGGGGCAGGGCCCAGTAGCAGCATTAACCAATCAGAACATAACACTGAGGCATAGCTAATTATGCTAAACAGTCCTGTAAACAATACCTTTGGCCTGACAGTAAGTTATAGAAGTTAACTTCGACACAGACAGCTGGAGCCAGGACTCTTGTTTATATTAGTAATCAAGGATGCAAGGACGCACACAAGGAGACATTCTCATACAGGGCATTATGACATTTTGCTTGGTGTGCAATAGAGACTTTACAGTTTCCTGTTAAAATGGAGGTGGTTCTGCTAACACCAAGGCAGCATACATATCCTCCTCTCCATTTTATCCTCACAACAACAGCCCAGAGAGGTGGGTTGGGCTGAGAGTCTGCGACTGGCCCAAAGTCCCCCAGTGGATTTCAATGGCCAACTGGAGACTAGAACCCAGATCTCCTGACTCCCAGTCCAACACTCTAGCCACTACACCACACTGGCTCTCACTTCATCTTTTGGTAGTGAATTCCATAGTTTAGCTATGTGCTGTGTGAAGAAGTCCTTCATTTATCTGTCCTGACTTTCTTGCCAATCACATCTATGGGATGAACCTGGGTTCTTGTATTATGAGAGAGGGAGAAAAATGTCTTCCTCTACACATTCTCCACACCATGGATAATTTTGTCCACCTCTATCAGGTCTCCCTTTAGCCTCCTTTTTTTCCAAGCTCAACAACCCCAGCTGTTGTAACCTTCTCTCACAGGGAAGATCCTCCAGCCCCTTGACCATTTTAGTTGGCCTGTCATGTGATGCCACTACACGATCAGTGTCCCCACCCTTGCAAACAGCAGCCAGCGAAGCAGAGGGCTGGTTTGGAAATTGATAGTACAGTGACTTCATATCACAAGTGTCAGATGTTAATGGTGGGAAAGGAGGAAGAGGAGGAGGCTGGTTTGGGTAGCAGGTAAACAAATCCTATCACATTTAGAACAACTTTGGAGACATTTGGAAAATGGGGAGGACAAAGCAATGGAAAATGTACCCATTTTGAAAGCTTGCAAGTTCCCATTAGTGAAACATAATTACTCTCATCTATAAACATTTCCCTCCCCTTCCCTTGCTTTTCTTTTCCCCTTATCATTCCAGTAATTGTCTTCTCTAAATAAAACTCACTAAATGCATAGATGTGAACAGAATATGCTACATTCCAGGGTTGCCCCATGAGTCCATGCATCCTAGGACACTGGTACTCTATTTCCATTGATCCTTCTATCTATTCTGGAGTTTTACATTTAATAAATTAATTATCATGGCCAATACATGCCCAATCAGCTGCATTTGCCCAATACAATCAATGGCAAAATGGATGCAGTGATTAAATGAACAGACAACACAATAGTGATATGATGAAGCTAGTTTAGAACAGTTTGAAACTATCTTAGTGCTGCAGTCTCCAGGGGCCATAATTACTGTGGTTTGCAGACCCATTATAATCACATCATCTTTTCTTATAGCTAAAGAAACATTCATCAGCCAAAGCATTTGTTGATTATCATTAGGGTCAGTTTAATCAGCGGGGCCGTGAGTAAGGCTGTAAGGTTGCAACTTGGATCATGTGCTTTTATCTTTAAATGGAGCAGTGAAATGAGGGAAGAGACTTCTAGGCTTTCTTGTACCCATTCTTTCCAGGGCTTTTTCCATCCATCCATCTCCTCCAAATGCAAGAGAGTATATGTTTTTTTTTTCTGTGCAGTTGGGAAATTTGAAATCTGTCTTGCTCATCATCACCACCACCACCCAATACACACACTCACACACACACACAGAGAGAGAGAGAGAGAGAGAGAGAGAGAGAGAGAGAGAGAGAGAGAGGAGATGCACATATTGTCCCCAGAGTGTGAGCTTCATTATGTGCACACTGGGAGAAGGGCTGGCACCATAGAATCATAGAACCATAGAACAGAAGAGTTGGAAGGGGCTTACAAGGCCATCAAGTCCAACCCCCAGCTCAATGCAGGAATCCACCCTAAAGCATCCCTGACAGATGGTTGTCCAGCTGCCTCTTGAAGGCCTCTAGTGTGGGAGAGTCCACGACCTCCCTAGGGAACTGGCTCCATTGTCATACTGCTCTAACAGTCAGGAAGTTTTTCCTGATGTCCAGCTGGAATCTGGCTTCCTTTAACTTGAGCCCGTTATTCCGTGCCCTGCACTCTGGGAGGACTGAGAAGAAATCCTGGCCCTCCTCTGTGTGACAACCTTTTAAGTCTTTGAAGAGTGCTATCATGTCTCCCCTCAATCTTCTCTTCTCCAGGCTAAACATGCCCAGTTCTTTCAGTCTCTCTTCATAGGGCTTTGTTTCCAGACCCCTGATCATCCTGGTTGCCCTCCTCTGAACACGCTCCAGCTTGTCTGCATTCTTCTTGAATTGTGGAGCCCAGAACTGGACACAATACTCTAGATGAGGCCTAACCAGGGCCAAATAGAGAGGAACCAGTACGTCACATGATTTGGAAGCTATACTTCTATTAATGCAGCCCAAAATAGCATTTGCCTTTCTTGCAGCCATATCGCACTGTTGGCTCATATTCAGCTTGCAATCTACAACAATTCCAAGATCCTTCTCGTTTGTAGTATTGCTGAGCCTAGTATCCCCCATCTTGTAACTGTGAATTTGGTTTCTATTTCCTAAATGTAGAACTTGGCATTTATCCCTATTAAATTTGATGGGACCCATGAAGTGTTCTTTTGTAGGTCCCCTCTTATGTCCATGGGCTTCCGGCAGTGGTGGCTTCTAGCATGGCAGCAGCAGGTGGCTGCAAACCACCATCTTAAATTTCCTACAAAGCCCCAGAGCAACATATACTGTGGCTCTTTGCAGGCCCGGCTACTTTAGGGTGACCATATGAAAAGGAGGACAGAGCTCCTGTATCTTTAACAATTGCATTGAAAGGGGAATTTCTGCAGGTGTCATTTGTATATATGGAGAACCTGGTGAAATTTCCTCTTTATCACAACAGTTAAAGCTGCAGGTGCCCTGCCCTCTTTTAAATCTGGTCACTCTAGTATAGCTCCTGCAGCTTTAACTGTTGTGATGAAGAGGGAATTTCACCAGGTTCTCCATATATACAAATGACACCTGCTGAATTTCCCTTTTCTATGCAACTCTTAAAGATACAAGAGCCCTGTCCTCCTTTTCACATGGTCACCCTAGGCTACTTAGCACAGTGGGGGTGGGGGAGGATGAGCTATCCAGTTGGTTCTGTCAAGGCGTTTGGATCCCAACAGCTCACACAAGCCACCGCTAGACCTAAGGTTTATCCTGGGATCATCCAGGGTTCACCCCTGCCTGAGCACTGGATCCCCTGTGCGTCACCTAGATGAACAGTTTTGACCCCTGGACGATCCAGGGATAAACCTTAGGTCTAGCTATGGCCTAAGAGAACTAGGTGCTGATCCTTGTCCTGATAAATTCTGAACAAGATGCCCTGTTCAGATATTCACCTGAGAGCCCGTGTGGTGTGGTGGCTAAAGTGTTGGACTGGGAGTCAGAAGATCCAGGTTCTAGTCCCCTCTCAGCCATGGAAACCCACTGGGTGACTTTGGGCCAGTCACACACTCTCAGCCCAACCCACCTCACGGGATTTATTTATTTATTTATTTATTTATTTATTTATTGCCTTTCTATACCGCCCAATACCCGCAGCTCTCTGGGCGGTTCACAAAAATGAAAACCATTCAAAGTATAAAACAACAGTATAAAACCATAATATAAAATACAATATAAAAGCTCAACCAGATAAAAACAGCAGCAATGCAAAATTACAAATTTAAAACACTGAGTTAAAATTTTTTATAGACTGTTAAAATGCTGGGAGAATAAAAAGGTCTTCACCTGGCGTCTAAAATCATATAATGTAGGTGCCAAGCGAACCTCCTTAGGGAGCTCATTCCACAGCCGGGGTGCCACAGCAGAGAAGGCCCTCCTCCTGGTAGCCACCTGCCTCACTTCCTTTGGCAGGGGCTCACGGAGAAGGACCCCTGAGGAACAGGTTGTTGTTGTGAGGATAAAATGGAGAAGAGGAGGAGGATTATGTATGCCACCCTGGGTTCATTGGAGGAAAGAAGGTGAGATATAAATGCAATCATCATCATCATCAGTCACTGGCGTCACATCAAAAAACTATACAGAATACCTTCAGAGACTGGGCCTACCAAAATACATCCACACCAACATCCAGAAAGCAGTCATATTTAAAACATGCTCATTTGTCAGGAAATTCCTGACTCTGTAAAAGGCAGCATGACTTGGCAATGCCCGTCATGTCCATCTATTTTCTCGCCATGAGTGAGAAAATAATAATAATAATAATAATAATAATAATAATAATAATAATAATAATAATAATAGAGGAATATGTGTAAAGAGATGGGACCTTGTGCATTGGCCCTGTCCCAGTGTCCACAGTGGCCCTGCCCTAATGTTCCCGTGCACTAGAGCCTCCACCCCTTCAGTTTCCAACCTCCCTGTATTGAGCAGGTGTGTCTGACAAGGAGTTTACCTCTGTTTGCTTGAACCTAAGTAGAAACCTTTGTATGATTGGGGCCCATGATAAAGCAGATTCCCTGATCACCCTGAGAGTTCCATTCATGTTGAAGCAACCTCAAGTAGAACTCTTCTTCAGAGCCTACCACTCAACATGCCAAGGTTAGGAACTGTGGGAGTGGGGGCCAGCATGCACAGGGATGTTGGGAACAGGGAGAGTGTGGGTGGCCCTTCACCAGTTCAGGTGAATATTAATTAATTAATTAATTAATTAATTACATTTATATCACACCCTTTTCCTCCAAGGAACCCAAGGCAGCATTCATAATCCTCCTCGTTCTCTCCATTTTATCCTCACAACAACAACGATGTGAGGTAGGTTGGGTTGAGAGTCTGCGACTGGCCCAAAGTCACCCAATGGGTTTCCATGGCCGAGTGGGGACTAGAACTCGGATCTCCCAACTCCCAGTCCAACACTCTAGCCACAACACCACACTGGCTCTCACAACACCACACTGGCTGAAAAACAGAGGCCATCAAGTCTACAGTCATTGCCAAAATGGCTACTTGTCTAGCTTCAAGACTGAGAAGAATGTATGATGCCAATCTGTATCTACAAAAAGGGGATCAAAGCCTTTAACACAGCAAGGAGGAACCCACCTGTTGTTGTCCCATATTCAATGGAAAACATAGCTGCAGAATTTAGCTCCTTTATCTGAGGTCACTGTTTCCTCAGATGTGTAGCTCCCTTAAGTAACATGTCTTTAGCCATGAATAAATCAACAATAGATTATTCTCTGTAAGCCGCTGTAAAGCAAAAAAAAAGCAAAACAAGAAACAACCCCCCCCCCCAAAAAAATCAACAAAAGGAAACGAACACCACACGGGAGAAAAGTAAACCATAAATAAAAAGAGAAATGTGAACAAGGGGGAGGGAATACACCCTGCAAAAACTCATTAAAAATACATTTATATTAAGGGAAGAAAGAGTTTTTGTACACAAAGCAATCTGGTGAAGTTTAAGCAATGCAGATATGACATTCACGGTATTGATCAAAGGGCTTATTTTGTCAGGGTAGTGTGTGATAAATGTTATTTCTACATAAATCCTGCCACTAACAGGGCATTGGGTCTTTCTTCTTGGTACTCCAGGAGGAAATGTTTGACATACTCAGCAAAAAGAATGGTGCAACCAGAAGATTTGCAGAAGGGATGCGAGATAAGGGGTGAGCCAAAGTCTCACATGGTTTGTCTTGATTACTGCCATTTCTCTCCCCCACCCCCAAACCTGGCATCACTGTTGTCAGATGACACGGCCCAGAGAATGGTCTGGAGAAACATGATCAACCCGGCTCTGATTTCAGTGGGGCTGTGAATCCATTCTGGGTTTCAGTCACAACTCTAAAGAAGCTATCCAAGGTGCTGAACCTGCACCCAAAATAGGTTAAAAAAGAAAAGGCAGTCCACTGTGGAATCTGCAGATTCATATAAACCTAAACTCACTTGATTCCATTGAAGATTTCTCCAACATCTCACCCATCACCGGAACGTGGCCCTCAAGAGCTTCTGCAAAATGAAAATCACAACGCATAGTTAAATTATGGAACTCACTACCACAGGATGTAGTGATGGACACCAATTTGGATGGCTTTAAATGGGGGTCGGATAAATTCCTAGAGGTGAAGGCTATCAATGGCTACTAGCCCTGATGGTTGTGTGCAATCTCCAGTATTCAAGGCAGTAAGCCTGTGTGCACCAGTTGCTGGGGAACATGGGTGTGAGGGTGCTGTTGCACCATGTCCTGCTTGTGGGCCCCTGGTCAACAGCTGGTTGGCCACTGTGTGAACAGAGTGCTGGACTAGATGGACTCTTGGTCTGATCCAGCATGGCTCTTCTTGTGTTCTTACTTTCTTATGTCTTTATGCTGAAAGCGGTTTGACACCACTTCTTCAAATATATGGACATCTAGTGGGAGTTGGCAGTTGGGATCCCACCCTTCCACACAAACAGAAGTTAAGAAAAATAGGGAAGAAGACAGCAGAGCCAAAGGTGCTGAAGAGGCAGTGGACAGGAGTAAGTTTCCTAAGGAACTGAAAGAGTGAGGAACCAGGGGACAAAGAAAAGAACGGTGAAGCAAAGACAGATGAGAAGTGAAGTTGGGACTGAGAGCTACTCACTCATTTAGCTCCAGCCCATCCTTATTAACAACATTTCCATATAAATCCCCACCATCTGGTGGCCATTGCGCTAATTTAATAATATTGATGGAGGTTTTCATTACTTTTGCGATGCCCAATAAACCACAAGACATGCAGATGAAATTGGCAAGATTGGACTGTGGATCTCTGGAGGCCTTTAAATGAAGCCAATGAAAATGGCATCAGAGAGGAGGAGAAACACTCCAAGAGGACGCTAAGGAACATAAGGCGTGTCAACGTCTCCATTTGCCCCAGGAGTGCCTTATTTGCTTCATACATCAACAATTGCTCTTTGGTAGGGAGAGGGATAGAGTAAACTTTCCCTGGTTTTAGTGAAAAACCATTTATGTGTACGGAGTGTGGGAAAAGCTTCTGTCAAAAGCCTAACTAGAAATGTATTCACAGAAAGCAGGCACCACAGCAATGAATTTTAATACTGCTGTTTTTATGCTTTTTATGTTTTTAAACTTTGTATATTTGTTTTTAATGTTTACTGTTTTAAACTTTTGTAAACTATCCAGAGAACTTCAGCTATGGGGTGGTATATAAATGCAATAAATAAATATTTTTTTTTTAACAGATACAATGCCCTAACACTTTGTTTTATGGTATGTCATTTTGGCTATGTTATGCAGAGGAATTTAACAAGGGTCAAATGCAGTAGCTAAGGTGGGAACTGGCCCAGAGACATAGGAGAACAAGATAGAGAGCTGTCTTAGGCTGACCACTAATCCATTTAGATCAGTATCACTGACACTGGCTGGCAGTGGCTTTCTGGGTCACAGACAGGGATCTTTCCAAGCCCTGCCTGGAGAAACTGGAGACCAAATCTAGGGCCTTCTGAATGCAAAGTGTATGCTGTACCAATGAACTACGAGGGCACCATAATTCAAGACTAGCTGGAGGGGGTTCAGAGGAGGGCAACAAGGATGATCAGGGGTCTGGAAACAAAGCCCTATGAGGAGAGACTGAAAGAAATGGGCCTGTTTAGCCTTCAGAACAGAAGACAGAGGGGAGATAGCACTCTTCAATTGCTGGAAAGGTTGTCACACAAAGGAGGGCCAGGATCTCTTCTTGATCATCCCAGAGTGCAGGACACGGAATAATGGGCGCAAGTTACAGGAAGCTGGAATAATGGGCCCAAGTTACAGGAAGCCAAGAAAAACTTCCAGACTGTTAGAGTAGTATGACAGTGGAACCAATGACCTAGGGAGGTCATGGGCTCTCCCACAGTAGAGGACTTAAAGAGGCAGCTGGACAACCATCTGTCAGATAAGCTTTAAGCTGGATTCCTGCATTGAGCAGGGGGTTGGACTCTATGGCTTTATAGGCCCCTTCCAACTCCAATATTCTATGATTTCTATGATTCCCCAATGTGAGATTGATATTGTCCTGCATAGTGATGAGCAGAATTCGACCCAGGACTTGGATACGAACATGGAAAATCACCTTGTATTGAGTTTAAGCATCCATCCATCAAGTCAAGTATTATCCACACTGACTGGCAGTGTGCTCTCGTAAATTAATCAGGCAGGACTCTTACCCAAACCTATGTATTGGTGACAGGGATTGGAACTGGAGCCTTGTACATAAATGCAATAATAAATAAATAAAAATATAGACTTACTGCCTCTGCTACTGGAGGTAACACATAGCCATCAGGACTAGTAGCCATTGATAGCCTTCTCGTCCAGGAATTTATCCAAGTGTCTTTTAAAGCCATCCATACTGGTGGCCATCACTATATGCTGTGGTAGTGAATTCCATAATTTAACTCTGTGCTGTGTGGAGGAAGTACTTCCTCCCACCAATCAGCTTCATGGGATGTCCCCGTTGGGTTCTAATATTTTGAGGGAGGGAGAAAAACGTCTCCACATGAAGAATAATTTTATATACCTCTATCACACCTCCCCTTACCCTCCTTTTTCCCAAGTATCCTCGGGGCATGAATGCAGATTGTACATTTTCACCCACACGCCCAATGCAAATAGGAATCGTACCTTTTTACTTCGGTTTTCGGGGTTTTGCATCAAAGAAGAACCAGATAATATCCAGCCCAGTGATGGCAAACTGGCATTATTTAGCAATGGTGTTCCCACTGCATTTAATTAGCAAATAATTCTGCAGTCGTTATGCATTTCAGTCAAGCCCTAGCGCTCTACTCTGAAAAAGAAGCTGTTGACGAAAGCCCTTGATAAGCATATATATAAGCTCATTGGGGACAAAAATCAATAGTATAAATATTTACCAAGGCTTAAGGTGTGTAAATCATAGAGATTCCAGAGGAACAGAGCCTTCCTGTCAAACACTCTTCTTATTGATTACGGTTTGGACATTAATGCCTTATTCCCCTTCTAGTCATAACAGTGTGTACTAGCGAGGAACAGTTACTTTGAGCCATTAAAAAAGAGAGGAGGAGGAGGAGGAGGAGGAGGAGGAGGAGGAGGAGGAGGAGGAGGAGGAGGAGGAAAGAAGGATTCAATTTGAAATACTTAAGTAGTCACCTCATTCCCATTCCAACTCTGAAACCATCAGAAGCAATTGGTATTGATGTCTGGCTCCTACTTCCGCACGGAGTGAGAAGTTTTGCATCCTGGGTTTGGTTTCCCTTAGATGAGTAAGAGCATTAGAGCTTTGGGATGTTTCCATCATGTTTGCTTTTTTTATATATATATACAATGAACAAGGAAAGCATGAGTGGAGGCCTGCAGAACACATTCCCACTAAGCAGCAAATCCCGTACCCCACATCCAGTGGAGGCTGCTGGCTCTGACGTCAGTGGGACGGTGAATCCACTCTGGGTTTCAGTCAGAAATCTAAAAGAGCTGCCCAAGAGTTCAAACTGGTTCTGACTAAAATCCGGAGTGGATTCGCCACCCCACTGACATCGGAGCCACCAGCCTCCACTGCCCATATCTGACCCCCCAGAGAGGCCTGATACGTCCCCAAGCTAACTGCAGCCCTTGACCAATGCTCAACTCTCTGTCTCCCTCTCCCTACCCCATCAAAAATGCAGAGTTCTTCGTTATTACTTTAGCTCTATTGCAGCACAACCTTTTTGCAGTCGGCCATATTCCCTTCAGAATTATTACCGTATTTCTTCGATTCTAAGGCACACTTTAAGGGGTGTATCTTAGAATCGCGGGTGTGTTTATTATTTCTTAGAATCAAAGCTTTTTTTCTATTGGTGGTACTGAAATTAGTGTGCATCTTACAATCGATGGCGTCGTAGAATCGAAGAAATACGGTATTATGATGATGATGATGATTTATTTATTTCTTACCCGCCTCTCCACTTGGATCGAGGCGGGGAACAACAGCGAATATAAAACACATAAAAACTGATTAAAAACATAGTATACATTCTTAAAACATCCTTAAACCATCCTAAAAACATTCTAAAATTCTACTGGATAGGCCTGCTGGAATAGACCAGTCTTTATTGCTGTTTTAAATGCTAAAAGACCGTCAAGTTGACGAATCTCCTCCGGCAGGCCATTCCACAGCCTGGGAGCAGCAGAAGAGAAGGTCCTCTGGGTAATACCTGTCAGCCTAGTTTTGGTTGACTGAAGTAGATTCTTCCCAGAGGACCGGAGTGTGTGGGGCAGATTGTATGGGAGAAGGCGATCCCGCAGGTAACCTGGATCCAAACCATGTAGGGCATTAAAGGTAGTGACCAACACTTTATACTTTGCCTGATAACTAATTGGCAGCCAATGAAGAGATTTTAAAACTGGTGTCTGTTAGGGGCTGCATAACAGCAGTGGGTGAAGCTGAAGCTGTAGCCAAAAGTGGTTAGAAATGCCCCCCCTTTTTCCTTCTCTCTGTCTCCACCTCCCTCTCTCTTTTTTCCATTCCTTTTGTTGTTGTTGTTCGCTCCCTCATTTTTTCTCCTCACCCACCTGGCAGCCAGGAAATGGATCGGCCACTCTTGCCAGGGGTCACCTACAATGCAGTGGAGGCTGAAGGCTCCTATTTAAGTGGGGCAGTGAATCCTCTCTGGGTTTCGATCAGAACTAGTCAGGACTCCAAAGGAGCTGTCCAAAGTGCTGTACCCTCTTCCTTTAGAGTTCTGAGTGGTTCTGACTGACACCCAGAATGGATTCACAGCTCCATTGAAATAGGAGATGACACAGCCTCTGCTGCTACAAAGGAATTTTGAAATTAAGCCAAGGGACAAATGAAACCAGACAGAGGACTGCATGCAGGTTGACCACTCTTGCTCAACTATGGCCCTGTTTGGACAACACGCTAAGCCATGGTTAGGCTGCTAAACCTTTTGTACCAAATAGTTTGTGTGAATGTTTAAACTAGGGCTGTTCACGGACCACCATCCCCGATCCGCTCCGGTTCCCGATCCGCAACTTCCGGATCGGGTCCGCTCTAGAATTTTCTTCTCCCTTGAATTTTCTTCTCCCTTGATTTTTTGTTCTAAGAGCCATTTCTCTCTTTTTTAAAAAAATATTACATTTATATCCCACCTTTTTTCCTCCAAGTAACCCAAGGCGGCGTACATAATCCTCCTCCTCTCCATGTTATCCTCAAAACAACAACCCTGTGAGGAAGGTTGGGCTGAGAAGTTGTGACTGGCCCAAAGTCACCCAGTGGGTTTCTGTGGCCGAGTGGGGACTAGAACCCGGATCTCCCGACTCCCAGTCCAACACTCTAACCACTACACCACACTGGCTTTTTTATCATATTGAATAAGAATAGTCAAAATATGCAGAATACATAGAATCATAGAATAGCAGAGTTGGAAGGGGCCTACAAGGCCATCGAGTCCAACCCCCTGCTCCATGCAGGAATCCCCCCTAAAGCATCCCTGACAGGTGGTTGTCCAGCTGCCTCTTGAGTGTGGGAGAGCCCACAACTTCCCTAGGTCACTGGTTCCATTGTCGTACTGCTCTAACAGTCAGGAAGTTTAAACACAACAGCACGACCTGCTTCTGTGCAGCCTAAAGGACAAATTGCTCCACCTATCAGTACTTTCATTTCAGGCTGTACAAAGGGCCATTTCTAGAGAGAGGGGGTTTTGTGGCTTGTCCAGCTGCCTCTTGAAGGCCTCTAGTGTGAGAGAGCCCACAACCTCCCTAGGTAGCTGATTCCATTGTCGCACTGCTCTAACAGTCAGGAAGTTTTTCCTGATGTCCAGCCGGAATCTGGCTTCCTTTAACTTGAGCCCGTTATTCCGTGTCCTGCACTCTGGGAGGATCAAGAAGAGATCCTGGCCCTCCTCTGTGTGACAACCTTTTAAGTATTTGAAGAGTGCTATCATGTCTCCCCTCAATCTTCTCTTCTCCAGGCTAAACATGCCCAGTTCTTTCAGTCTCTCTTCATAGGGCTTTGTTTCTAGACTTCTGATCATCCTGGTTGCCCTCTTCTGAATACGCTCCAGCTTGTCTGCGTCCTTCTTGAATTGTGGAGCCCAGAACTGGACGCAATACTCTAGATGAGGCCTAACCAGGGCCAAATAGAGAGGAACCAGTACCTCACGTGATTTGAAAGCTATACTTCTATTAATGCAGCCCAAAATAGCATTTGCCTTTCTTGCAGCCATATCGCACTGTTGGCTCATATTCAGCTTGTAATCTACAACAATTCCAAGATCTTTCTCGTGTGTAGTATTGCTGAGCCAAGTGTCCCCCATCTTGTAACTGTGCATTTGGTTTCTATTCCCTAAATGTAGAACTTGGCATTTATCCCTATTAAATTTCATTCTGTTGTTTTCAGCCCAGCACTCCAGCCTATCAAGATCACTTTGAAGTTTGTTTCTGTCTTCCAGGGTATTAGCTATCCCACCCAATTTGGTGTCATCTGCAAATTTGATCAGCGTTCCCTGCACCTCCTCGTCCAAATCATTAATAAAAATGTTGAAGAGCACTGGGCCCAGGACTGAGCCCTGTGGCACCCCACTCGTTGCCTCTCCCCAGTTTGAGAAGGTTCCATTGATAAGTACTCTTTGAGTCCGATTCTGTAGCCAACTGTGGATCCACCTAATAGTTGTTCCATCTAGCCCACTTTTAGCTAGTTTGTTAATCAGAATGTCATTTACAGCCTGACACTGTGGCATGGACTGCTGCATCATGAACACCTTCCTCTGGTTGGCCAACATGTTTTCATGTTGAAATAAACAGAGGGCCAATGTTGTATGACCATTTTGCAGAGGTGAAACTGAACCAGAATCATAGAATAGTAGAGTTGGGAGGGGCCTACAAGGCCATCAAGTTCAACCCCTGCTCATTGTAGGAATCTACCTTAAACTAGGACTATACAAACTCCAGATTCAGAATTCCGAAGCACTGGCAGCCATTTTGGGGGCAGTCTGCCATTTTCTGCACAGCTCTAGTCCCTAGCCCCAGTTAGAGAACTCCAGCTTTGAGCATGCATTGCAGCCAATCAGAGAGCAGCATTTTCTTCTCATTGACAATAATGGACTAAGCATTTGAGTGATGCTGTGTCATTTACATTTACACACAAAATAGATGCCAACGCTTCGGAATTCCAAATCCAAATCCAAATCCAAATCTTGTACAACCCTAATTTGAACACCCCTTCTAACTCATAGGTAACTGTGGCGTTACCCACATTTCCATTCCCTTAGGTATGTCTGGATGAGTATGTTTAGAGAGTGTGGAACGTTGGACTGAATGGGTGTAGCTGGTGATGCTGTAGAAAGGGGGAGGAGTATATATATGGGGGAGCTGAGTGGTCTGAAGGGTTTGGTTGGTGGTTGGGTTTAGGAGTAGATGTGTTTAGCTGTGGGATTTCTTGTCAGGAGTTGTGTGAGACGTGAGTGAAAATAAGATCATAGGGAATAAGGATTGTTATTATTAGATTGGTTACTACCAGAATTAATAAGAATAGGCAGGATTGGAATATAATTCAAAAGAACTAAGAACTGTAAACTACAATAACCATTTTCTTTATTTTGCAACCATAAAACCAAGTGTCAGTTTGGCTGTGTCTCCTGCTCTATTAGTTCATAAATAAGCACATTACATCAAACCTTCAGACTGCTATATTCACAGAAAAGCCTTTTCCAAATCTCCTTACCTTTTCCCTCTGCTATAAGGGAAAGGTTATACTTTTTCTTTTTACCCCTTCCTCAGGTATTTAAGTGGTGGTGCTTAGCCTGAGGGAGGTGTGCGTGTCAAAGCCTTGTGTGTGAGGTGGTGGCATTGCAGTAACATTCCAGACCACTACACAGGACCACTCCTGCATTGAGCAGGGGGTTGGACTCGATGGCCTTATAGGCCCCTTCCAACCCTACTATTCTAGGATTCTACACCACACCAACTCTCCATATTGTTTTGCAAGGTTGATTGCACTGAATATTTTAGAACTTCCTGAGTCCAGAACCGAGTCTGGTAGAACATACCCTTCCTATATGTCTTTCTTTTATGGTACCAAATACTTCCAGTTGGTGGAATGAGGGTGTAACATAAATTGCTAAATACAAGCTGTGCTCAGGTAAAGCAGTCACAAATGTCAGCTACTTTTTGCTGCTAACACAAGCCCCCATCAGTACCATCCAACATGGCAAACGGTCAGGAATGCTTGAAGTTGCAGTTACAAAAATATGGAAGCCAGCAGGTTGGGGAAGGATGCTGTAGTAAAATAGTTTTCAAACCATCGATTTTCAGGAAACTCTTTTCACTTCTCATTTATCTGCTGAGGAAACCGTTCATACTTGCCATTGAACCAAAATGCATTTCAGAACATTCCAGATCACATTCTAGGACATACTCTCAGATCACATGGGGAACTTGGTCATCTTGTTAGGCCTCAAACTGAGAATCATAGAATCATAGAATAGTAGAGTTGGAAGGGGCCTATAAGACCATCTAGTCCAATTCCCTGATCAATGCAGGAATCCACCGTAAAGCATCCCTGACAGATGGTTGTCCAGCTGCCTCTTGAAGGCCTCCAGGGTGGGAGAGCCCATGACCTTCCTAAGTCATTGGTTCCATTGACATACTACTCTAACAGTCAGGAAGTTTTTCCTGATGTCCAGCCAGAATCTGGCTTCCTGTAACTTGAGCTCATTATTCCGTGTGCTGCACTCTGAGAAGATGCCCTCCTCTGTGTGACAACCTTTCAAGTTCTTGAAGAGTGCTATCATGTCTCCCCTCTTCTCAGGGCTACCCATGCCCAGTTCTTTCAGTCTCTCCTCATGGGGCTTTGTTTCCAGACCCCTCATCATCCTTGTTGCCCTCCTCTGAACCCCCTCCAGCTTGTCTGCATCCTTCTTGAAGTGTGGTGCCCAGAATTGGATGCAATATTCAAGACGAGGCCTAACCAGTGCTGAATAGAGGGGAACCAGTACCTCGCATGATTTGGAAACTATACTTCTAGTAACGCAGCCCAAAATAGCATTTGCTTTTTTTGCAGCCACATCACACAGTTGGCTCATATTCAGCTTGTGATCTACCACAGGAATAATGGCGACAGGCTGTCTTTCAAGGAAGCTTGCCCACCATTTACTAGTCTTCTTTATAGAGGAACCAATTCTAGTTTCATCTATTTGATGGATGGAAGAACAAGAACACCTTGAAATCTCCCACATACTCCAAGAAACAGAAAACATATTGCATTGGTTATGACATTGAGTGACCCATTGGGATTGCCAATGTGAAAGAATTGCTGAGGCATTAATGGTTTTTCACAAATGAAAATTGATAATGTTTCCATTCACCCTTGGTGGAATGCTTTTACACATTATTTTACAGTGTTTACACTTGAAGTAAAAGACTCATGGCTGATGTGGCTTGGCTCGATATTGAATTGCCCAGTAAACACTGAACAGCACAGGGAAATATTAGAGTTTACAAGGCATTGTATCATAATGTCATACACATTTGACTTCAATCATCATGAATGCTGCCAGACTGACTATTACAGCAAAAGAAAAGTGTTCCCACTAGGGGTTGATAGGTATTGACTATCCTGAAAGACAGATATACAGTCCAAATGGTGTGGGATGAAGCACGAAAAGAATCGTCTTCTCCCAGAAAACATGCATGAAGCTGTCTACCAAATAAGGTCTTCAGGGATCCATCTCTGAGTGCCTTTGCCTTCAAATGCTAAGTAACCAGAGCAAAAAGCCCTTTCTATGATGGTATCCAAATTATGTAACTTTGTGGTCACCCGGTTCCTTCTCTGTTAACATAGAGCCAGTATGGTGTAGTGGCCAAAGTGTTGGATTGGGAGTTGACAGATCCAGTTTCTAGTCCCCACGCAGCAATGGAAACCCCCTGGGTGACTTTCGGCCAGTCAGACTCTCAGCCCAACCTACCTCACAGGGTGGTTGTTGTGGAGCTAAAATGGAGAGGAGGACGATTATGTATGCCACCTTGGGTTCCCTGGAGGAAAAACAGTGGGATATAAATGCAATAGATGAATAAAATAATATAATATAATATAATATAATATAATATAATATAATATAATATAATATACATTTAAGTACCAGGTGAAATCTGCCCTGTTCTGCCATGTTCGTAATGGCATTTGAGAACAGATTTTACCTGCTGCTGGTGGTTAGGGTTCATGAAGAGTAGTGGGATATAAATCTTACTTACAGAGGGGAACCAATGATGATGGGACACATTAGTTCTCAGTTCCTTCAGAGAGTAGGATCCAAAACAACCATTTTCAAATTATGAGAAAGGCTGTTTCAATGGTACGACCTGTTCAACAATGGAATGACTTGGAAGTTAGTGAACTTCCCTTCATTAGCAGTTCTTAAGAAGAAGCTGGATGGACACCTATCAGGGATACTGACTAGTTAATTTCCACAGCTGGCAAGGGTTGGACACAGTGGAGTGTGGTAGCTCTGAAGTCAGTGGAGTGGTGAATCAGCTTTGGGTTTCAATCAGAACCAGACAGAAATCTAAAGAAGCTAAACAAGGTGCTAAGCCAAGGGACAAAGAATGGCTGATTTGTGTTTGGACCTTTCTTCTCTTTTTTATTCTTACAAACTTGAAAGCAGCCTTAAGAATTTCTTGATCAAAACTAAGGGACTAATGCTGATTATGGTTTAATGCCAATATCCTGCTTCTTTGTAGCGTGAGGCTTGCAGGCCAGTGGGTGGAGTCAGACCAAGTCTCTTGTGGGTAAGGCATGTCTCATAAAGTCAAGTCAAGGCAGGCACAGTCAGATCAGGTCTTGTAAGCAGAGGTCAGGGAAGTCAGGACCATGGACGGTTCCCACAATTGCAGCTATAGAGGAATGTCGTCTCAGTGGAGAGCTGAAGTCCCATGAAACTTTTGTATGCTGACAAGGCTGTACTATACTTCCCCCTCCTCCCTGGAAGGATGATTTGTGTTTTTTAAAGCAGCCTTGCCTGATTTTGTAGCGGGAGGCTTCTGCGACCTGGTGGTGCTGTGCAGGACCCATCATCTAAGTTTGAGGACAATGGTAGGGTCACATTCTCGGTTGAGAGGACATAGGAGAACAGACCAAAGGTTCATTCCTGGGTGGAGCAACCTGCACTTCGCCTGTCATTGCTAGGTATTATGGGACCATGGGGGGAGGGAGGCATGTCCTCCAGTGGGCACAAGGAGAGCCCTTCCCAATGTCCATTGCTCTCCCTCCCAGAAGCATCTGAGAATGGTGCTATGTCATCCCATATCAGTATTCCAAGATGCTTTTGAGGGGGATGGTTGCTTCCAGTTGGTGGCCATTGGGAAAAGCTCTGCTTGCCATTCCTGCTGTGATATTGGCAGTGGCAAAAATTGAAAAGAAAGCAGAACTATTTTAGTTCCTTTCTCACCCATCCAAATTTTAAGCCAACGTTTCTCATCTGAGAACTTTGGGTATGGTACGGCACTGTTTGAAAGAGAAGAACACCCATATTACCCTGACCTGTCCATGTCATGGTTAATTTATTATCACCAGAAATACAGATGGCACTGCCTTCCTTTTGCACATTCCTCCCGAGATTTGCCACATGAGGTATTTTTAAGTACAAATCCCCTAACATCTGCCTTAATTTAGTAGATAGGATCATTAGTGGCCATTATATCTAATCAACATCTAATCCTGGTAGAAGCAATTCATAAACAGACTGATAGGGGAACACAAATGCACTGATGATAAATGTTTATTTCCTTGAATACATTTCTCCATTTAAAAAAAGAAGAAAAACTTGGCAACCAGTTTTGCAAAATTAAAAGTTGGGTTGTTAACTTAGGGAGGGGGGAGTCATGCAATCAGACTCACCCTTTTTTTTTTCCCCACAAGGCCATAGGGAATATTGCCAAATTCTCCAAGGCAGAATTTGTAGGAAAGGAATCATTACAGGATTATAAAACTCATCTACAACTGCATTTGCGCGTATCCATGCCATTACGCTTTTCTGACTCATTCCTTCCCCACCTGGTTTTGTTTTCCATTTGATACTGTAATGTGTGTATGGCTTTATCAGTTTGATGCTTAAATGTAAAGCACCCTTGTGAACTCACTTGCAGCTAAAAGATGGGATGTAAATGATAGATGGATGGATGGGCAGACAGACAGACAGATGATAGAATAAATCCTTCCTGGGACCTTTGTCTGTAGGGGACATTCAGAAACGTAACCACCACCACCCAGCTTCAGTCTAAAGAAGTTCCATCCATCCTACTCTCTCTGGATTCTGCCATCCTAAGAAGAGCCATGCTGTATCAGACCAAGGGTCCATCTAGTCCAGCACTCTGTTCACACAGTGGCCAACCAGCCGTCAGCCAGGGATGAACAAGCAGGACATGGTGCAACAGCACCCTCCCACCCATGTTCCCCAGCAACTGGTGCACACAGGCTTACTGCCTCGGATACTGGAGATAGCACACAACCATCAGGGCTAGTAGCCAGTGATAGCCTTCACCTCCAGGAATTTATCCAACCCCCTTTTAAAGCCATCTTGTGGTAGTGAGTTCCATAATTTAACTATGTGCTGTGGGAAGAAGTCCTTCCTCTTATTTGTCCTGAATCTCCCACCAATCAGCTTCATGGGATGACCCTGGGTTCTAGAATTTTGAGAGAGGGAGAAAAATGTCTCCCTATCCACATTTTCCATACCATGCATAATTTTGTACACCTCTATCATATCTCCCCTTAGCCTCCTTTGTTCCAAGCTAAACAATGCAACCTTTCCTCATAGGGGAGATGTTCCAGCCCCTTAATCATTTTAGTTCCCCTTTTCTGCACTTTTTCCAGCTCTATAATATCCTTTTTCAGGTGTGGTGACCAGAACTGTACACAGTACTCTAACTGTGGTCGCACCACAGATTTCTATAAGGCAGTACGATACTGGCCATTTCATTCTCAGTTCCTTTTCTTATACCTGTAATGTCTAACATGAAGTTTGCCTTCTTCACCCTATTCTGCTGAATGCACAGATCACATCTTGGTAATGAAACTTGAAGTGCAAACTTCTTTCAGGGTCACTCTTTACAGTTGCTCTACCCCATCATCTTTCATCTCTCTGCTTCCTCCCCAGCTGTTTTGCATACTGCTTCTCTTTGATTCAGTCCTCTGTAAAATCTCAAAACCATAATAGCACATGAGAAGTAAGATGAATGGCTCTGGTGTACCTTCCCCCACCCAGCCGAGCTGGTGACACCTGCCATAACTGATAGGTCTTCACAACCAGTGGAGGCAAATTCAGGACTTATTCAAGACTGGGAGACTCAAATCTTGCAAAACTTAAATTAAAGGAAAACATCAAAAGGATTCCATGTTGAACAGTAATAAACATTTTAGCCCTATGCGCACATTTGTTGTGCATTTCATGAATGCACATGGGGAGGTTGCAGCATCAAGGTGGCAGGGAAGGTCTCTCTCTGGAGATGTTCTAATGAATGCATGTAGGTCAGGTGTAAAACTGGTTGCAGCGATGTGGCATGAGTGCCCATGCACTTCCATTGAACATGCCCAAACTAGGGATGGGACAATCCGTGAGGCATGAGCTCATGGAGATTCGCTGAATTTATTTCTTTTATTTTTTATTTATTTATTTATTTATTTATTTATTTATTACATTTCTATACCGCCCAATAGCAGGAGCTCTCTGGGCGGTTCACAAAAATTAAAACCATTCATAATATAAAACAACAGTATAAACAGATGGCTTTTAGTTATTTATTGACAATATTTATATACTGCTCCCAATTCAAGAATTTCAAAGCAGTGAGCAAATAGAATAAAAGAATAAAAACGGAATAGAAAATACATTTTTAAAAGAAACAGTGTGGAAACAAAGCCACGCCTGGTCATTAAGGGAAGACTTCTCAGAACAACGTTTTCAGGTGGTGCCAGAAGAAATAAAAAGTTGCCTGACCTCCAGAAGCAGGGAGTTTCATAGGAAGGGGGCCACCAGACTGAAGGCTCTTCTGCTGGTGGGCTTCAATCAGACCATGCGCTCAGATGACTTCAGTCACCGGGCAGGTTGATAGGGGAGAAGGCGCTCTCTCAGGCATCCTGGTCCTAAGTTGTTTAGTGCTTTTTACAGTAGAGCTAGAACCTTAAACCTGGCCCCATAGTGAATAAGCAGCCAGTGCAGTTCCCTGAGTAAAGGAGTTACAGGCTGCAAAGGAGCAGCTCCGGACAACAGCCGAGCTGCAGCATCCTGCACTAGCTCCAGCTTCCAAAGCAGGTTTAAGGGTAGCCCCACATAGATTGCATTGCAGTAATCCAGCCTTGAGGTTACTAATGCCTGCACCACCATGGCCAAGCTATCCCTGTCCAGGAGAGGCCGTAGCTGACAAACCAGGCTGGTAAAAGGCACTCCAGGCTGCTGCGGCCACTCTTGAATTCCAGTTCGATGTCCTGTCACCATTCCCATTCAGAAACATGAGCTCTTCCACACACACGAAAATGCTCAATTATTTTTCTTTCTTTCCAAATGTGCATTTTTAAAGTGCGCGTTTTTTTCTAATGCACATATTTTGCGAATGAGCATTGCAAGGTCATTCCTGTAAGATAGGGTGACCATATTTGGGAAACCAAAAAAGAGGACACCTAATGTGTGTGTGAAGAAGCAGCTTTCTGAGTTCTGCAGAAAGTACGTTATTCCCCTGCCACCTTAAAGAACCCGATTGGAGTGGAGGAGGGGAAAGGATTTCATTCTGCACCACCACCATCCACTCCAATTGCGGCCTTTTCTATCATGTCCACGAATGACCCACTTTCCCCTTTAAGACCTCAATTGGAGCTTGGGGTGGGGGAATGATGTGCCTCTAGAAAGCATGTCATTCCCTCCTGCCATACTAATGGCAGCCTTGAAGGGGAAGGTGTGTCATTCCAGGACATTATTGAAAATTATAGAAAATCCCCCCTGACACTATGGAAAGAACAAAAACCAGGACAAATCCAGGGAAATCCTGACAGTTGGTCACCCTATGTAAGATGCCTATGGAAGGGCTTTTGCCTGGCTGGGCCCAGTCCATAGAACAGAGCTATCAGGCCTCTTTCAGCCTGAGGGTCAAATTCCATTTTGAAAAACTCTCAGGGGCCACGTTCCATGGTGGGTGTGTCTGAAGGCAAAGGGGTGGAGCAAAAGATGAAGGGGATTAAGACCCAAAACACACCCCAAATACCAGCATATTTTATCTCAAAGCTCTTACTGCCAGTAACTAAGCCTTAGAAGAGGAAACTCAACCTTTTAGAATGGGCAGAAAACTAGACAAATGCCAGAAAATGACCAAAGGAAAAGGGGAAAGGGGGAAAGGGGGTGCAGTTTGGAGAAGGGGTGTGGCCATCTAGGGAACCCTGGTGGGCCAGATTGGGAACTCAGGTGGGCCATGTTTGGTAGGGTGACCATATTTGGGAAACCAAAAAAGAGGACACCTAGTGTGTGGGGGGGGAGGGGAAGCAGCTTTCTGAGTCCTGCAGAAAGTACATTATTCCCCCGCCACCTTAAAGAAACCGATTGGAGTGGAGGAGGGGAAAGGATTTCATTCTGCACCACCACCATCCACTCCAATTGGGGCCTTTTCTATAATGTCCACGAATGACCCACTTTCCCCTTTAAGACCTCAACTGGAGCTCGGGGTGGGGGAATGATGTGCCTCAAGAAAGCATGTCATTCCCTCCTGCCATGCTAATGGCAGCCTTAAAGGGGAAGGTGTGTCATTCCAGGACATTATTGAAAATTATAGAAAATCCCCCCTGACACCATGGAAAGAACAAAAACTAGGACAAATCCGGGGAAATCCTAACAGTTGGTCACCCTAATGTTTGGTCCCTGGACCTGAGGCAGATGATGGTGAAATGAATGAACAGTAGACACAACTCCCAGTGAGTAGCAATAGTATCAATAGAAAGAGAAAACATGGCAGTTGCTGAGTACCTGAGAAAGAGACATGACCTTGGAATATTGAAGTATTGAATTCTCTTGGAGTAGCAATACAGAAGCACACTGAGAACTGTTGGGGCCCATGACACATACTATATACTGCTTTCATACCACTATATCCTGCTTGGTGTGGCTCCTGCCTTTTATTTACCACTCTCCTACCACTTTCATAGGGCAATATCCTGCTTGGTGTAGATTAGGCCCTAGAAACAGTAGCAGAGGGAGAGGGGAATCTATTGGCGACAGTAATTGAATGACAACTGTATTTGCAGCAAGACAGGCATTCGAGAGAATGCATAAAGGGGATGCAAAACGTGTCTAGGCCCCATCTGTGGAGAGCACCATGAGTAGAAACAGGAAGCCAGTTAACTGAATCAAGAGCACTTCAGATCACAGAACCTATGGGCTGCTTTCTGTTTTGGCTCAACCTGATTTCCGGATGTACTGCCTGAAAACAGAAGAATCAGTCTGTCCCCTTGCAAGGAAATTGCCTGACACGGAGCTGCTTTATTTCATTCTCTTCCAAGGATGATGGGTTAATCCACCCGATGGCTATTTCACAGACTTTGTTATTACCACCAAATCAATTTGGGCTGTTCCAACTCTTGCGCCTCCAGGTACTTACTTAACGTACACTCTATACTCATTTTTATTCATTTTCATTTGTCAGCCCCAAAGACACCCGTCTTTTCAATCCTATTTATGGCGCAAGCCAGGTAATCTAGGACTGTCTAAGTTTTCATTAGTTAGTTTACTTCTTTATTTGTTTGATTTATAGTCCGCTGTATCCCATGGGCCCAGAAGTGAGTTGCAGCAGTTCTTCCACATACATATATCAAAGGGCCTTCTGATCCCATATGAACTTGTCCATCCATTAAGAGCTACTGAGGAGCTTCTTCAGGGACTCTTTGGTAAATTTAGACAGGGTTGGCAGTGGTGTGGGAGACAGCCTTTTCCATGGCTACATGTAGTTCATAGAATAATAAAATAGTACAGTTGGAAGGGCCTATAAGGCCATCGAGTCCAATGTCCTGCTCAATGCAGGAATCCACCTTAAAGCATTCACATTAAAGCATCCTTGGCAGATGGCTGAATGCCTCTAGTGTGGGAGAGCCCACAACCTTCCTTGGTCATTGGTTCTATTGACGTACTGCTCTAACACTTAGGATGTTTTTCCTGATGTCCAGCCGGAATCCAGCTTCCTGTAACATAAGCCTATTATTCAATGTCCTGCACTCTGGGATGATAGAGAAGAGATCCTGGAAGCTATATGTCTATTAATGCAGCCTAAAATAGGTTTTGTTTGTTTGTTTGTTGCAGCCACATCATGCAAGGTCATTTTGCCCTCTTTGATGGCTTTCCACTGCTAAAGACATTCCGTTTCTGGTAGGTTTTTGGCCTGGTGGGTTGCCTTGAATCATCTACTGTCTCATTCAATGCTCTGTGTTGTCAATCCGACATCCTGCCTTTTATTATTGAAATCTCTTGTTATTTTAAATATGCTGTAGGCTGCCCTAAGCATTTGTAGAAAAATAATAATAATAATAAAACACTCGAGAAGCTTTTAATTGCTTAGAATAAATAATATTCTGTCCCCAAGGAGCTAATAGACCCAATCTAATAGTAGGATGTTGTGGAAATCCATTTGGGGGGGGATGTTGTTCATTCAGTTTTCCTAGGCCTGCCCCCTCCCCCATGACTTGTTTCAGTTCAGCTCTGCACCCGATTCAATCTCTAATGAATCAGGCTAGTTCATGGATTGTTTGTTAAAGTTCTGCAATTTGTGCAAATTTCTGAGCAATTTCCACAAATTACAGCTGAATTTGCACAAATTATGACTGCATCTATGCAAAGTATATCCATTATAGAAATTACAGCCAAATTTCTGTACATTGTGTAAATTCCATCGTACTTTGTGCAAATTTGGCCACTGTGGCAGGACATTCCCAGAAGATGTGTAAAAAAGGTTCCCGGAGTTGAGAGAAGGGTCCACAGCTCGGCTTGCAGATGCAAAGGTCTGGTCACCACACCTCAAAAAGGATATTATAGAGCTAGGGGAGAAAGTGCAGAAAAGGGCAACTAAAATGATTAAGAGGCTGGAGCATCTCCCCTGTGAGGAAGGTTACAACAGCTGGGATTGTTTAGCTTGGAAAAACGGAGACTAAGGGGAGACATGATAGAGGTGTGCAAAATTATGCATGGTATGGAGAAGGTGGATAGGGAGACATTTTCCTCCCTCTCTCAAAATTCTAGAACCCAGGGTCATCCCATGAAACGGATTGGTGGGAGATTCAGGACAAATAAAAGGAAGGACTTCTTCACACAGCACATCGTTTAATTATGGAACTCACTACCACCTGATGTAGTGATGGCCACCCATTTGGATGGCTTTAAAAGAGGTAAATTCCTGGAGGCAAAGGCCATCAATGGCTACTAGCCCTGATGGTTGTGTGCTAGCTCCAGTATTCAAGGCAGTAAGCCTGTGTGCACCAGTTGCTGGGGGACATGGGTGGGAGGGTGCTGTTGCACCATGCGCTGTTTGTTTATCCCTGGCCGATGGCTGTTTGGCCACTGTGTGAACAGAGTGCTGGACTAGATGGACCCTTGGTCTGATCCAGCATGGCATTTCTTATGTTCTTACACCAAGCAGGATATGACACTTTGAAAACGGTTTGTCAACGGTATAGGGAGTGTGTCCTGGGCCCCAACAGTTGTCACTACTGTTATAAACCATTCTAAAGCAGTAGTGTAGAACCTGCCCAAGTCCAGTTTAAAGATAAAGAGTTCTAAGACAGCAGAACTCAGGCCCTGAAGCTTTGAGAAAAGGTCATTTATTCACTTTGCTTCTTCCTTTTAATGGAAACCAGAAACAATGGGGAAATTAACCACAAACTAACATTACACTTCTTGCTGTTTTAACTCAAGTTCCCTAAATGGCAGATATAAGTCACCCTGGAGCTGTAACAGGTACCTGGAAGGGACAATCCCTTATAAAAAAAAATCCCTAATAAACCATCATTAGACATTTAGAATCCAATGATAAAGGCTTGAATGAATGACCAGATTCTGGGAACTGATGCTGTTCTCATCATTGGCTCTCTTCTTCCCTCGACTTTTGTAAGTCTGAGATTTTAAACCCCAAATGTGTTTTTTTTCTAAGACTTCAGCATTTTAGCCAACGGCATATGATCCCCTACAAAAAGTTGATGTACATTAGTAAAGTCTGGCAAATAATAAATTTCCACCCCGACTGGACAAAGGTACTGTCAAGTCTTATCATCCTTAGAATGAAAGCAGGAGACCTTGGCAAGACTCACTTCTAATTAAATTTTACTCTCCATTGAACACTCTGTCGACACACATCGCTTCTGGCAGGGAGAGGATAGCCTAGGGTGGTATTCCCATCTCTAATAGCTCTGGCAGTTGTCAGCATTGCAGTAAACACGTTAAAGCTTCCAGTTCTCTTCCCCGTACCTTACAGGTAAAAAAAATAAAATGGCCCACCTCATTTTGCTATTAGAGAACCATGTCTATGCTGAGTGAAGGATGAATCTTTCTAAATCTGTTGCTTCCTTGCTCAGATGATGGGATGGTGCACTAGAATACAACATTATGGATTCGTACACCTCTCCGTACGCCCACAATTACTACTGCGGCTTAGTGCTCTTGACATATTTTTATGCTGTTAAGGGTAGAACAGTGTCAACATTTCTCAAAAGACACTTTTCTAAGAACACTTCTGAGCCTCTTCTTTTTCTCACCCCTCTGGAAAAAAAGAGGACAACTGTGCAGAATTTCCCCCAGTTATTTTCCACCATTGTGTGCATGTGTGTGTGGTGGCTATTATAATGGCCCAGAAGGATACTGTGTCCAGCACATGGGGGGGGGGGGGGAAATGGCGGCCTGGATGCCAACACAATGGTGACCACAAAACAAATCTTAGGAGAAAAGAATGAAGTTGTGCCACTGCAAATTATTAGCCCCACCCCTGAGAAATTATTGGAGAATTTCTCCTTCCCTTGGAGAAATTCCATGGAATCCCCACCCACCCTATTTCTCTTCCCAAATATAGCATGGAGAATTTTGAGACGTCTTTTATGCACAGCTCTAGTTATGGCGTCAGGGATGACTAATGATGTTGAGAAAGTTTGAGTGAGGGTGCCCCCACGAAGTGAAATGAGATGCTTGGCACTGGCTACCAAGGAGAAGACCTTTTCAGATGTGGCACCCAAGTTGTGGAATGTTCTCCCCAGAGAGGGCCAACTGAATTCTGTTTCCTGACTTGGAGCTGAGCAGAAGCAGGGAAGAGCAGCTGGCTCAGCTCAAGTAGAAGCTAAAAAAGGAAGCCAGTTCCCAGAGAGAGAGCAAACAGAGAGCGAGTGAACAGGAAGAGCAAACAGGAGTTTGACAGGGGGAGTGTAGGGGAAGAGAAGACCAAGGAAAGGGGAAGAAGAGAAGCCTCAAGGAAATACAGGAGGCTGCCAACTCTCTGTTGTCTTCTAACAGAGGAAACCAATGTGGCTCCACAAAAAGCTTGGAGATGACCTGAAAACAAAAAGGGATACATATGGGAAGTGGAAGGAAGGCCAGGCTACAAAAGAAGAGTGCAGACAGGTGGCGCAGAAATGCCGAAATGGCGTCAGGAAGGCTAAAGCTCAGAATGAGCTGAGATTAGTGAGGGATGCTAAAAGCAATAAAAAGGCTTTCTTCAGATACGTGAGTAGTAAAAGACAGAGGAAAGAAATGGTGGTTCAACTGCTTAATGAGGATGGCAAATTGATAACAGATGACAAAGAAAAGGCTGAAGTGCTCAATTCCTACTTTGCCTCAGTCTTCTCCCAAAAGCAGGTCTATGACCTCCCTGGAAAAAGTGAAGCAGAAGTTGAGGGGGCAGGACTGCAATTTGAGATTGATAAACAAATGGTCAAAGAACACCTAATTTCCTTGAATGAGTTCAAATCTCCAGGGTCCGATGAACTGCATCCTAGAGTAATGAAGGAGCTAGCAGAAGAACTCTCAGAACCTTTGTCTATTATCTTTGCAAAATCATGGAAGACGGGTGAGGTGCCGGACGACTGGAGGAGGGCTAACGTCGCCCCTATCTTCAAAAAGGGCAAAAAGGAGGAACCTGGGAACTACAGACCAGTCAGTCTGACATCCATCCCTGGGAAAATTCTGGAGCAGATTATAAAGAAGTCAATCTGTAAACACCTTGAAATCAATGCAGTGATCACTAGAAACCAACATGGATTTGTCAAGAACAAGTCCTGTCAGACTAATTTGATCTCATTTTTTGATAAGGTAACCTCCCTTGTGGACTGTGGGAATGCTGTGGACGTCATATACCTTGACTTCAGCAAAGCTTTTCACAAAGTACCACATGATATTCTGATTAACAAACTAGCTAAAAGTGGGCTAGATGGAACAACTATTAGGTGGATTCACAGTTGGCTACAGAATCGGACTCAAAGAGTACTTATCAATGGAACCTTCTCAAACTGGGGAGAGGCAACAAGTGGGGCACCGCAGGGCTCAGTCCTGGGCCCAGTGCTCTTCAACATTTGTATTAATGATTTGGATGAGGAGGTGCAGGGAACGCTTATCAAATTTGCAGATGACACAAAATTGGGTGGGATAGCTAATACCCTGGAAGACAGAAACAAACTTCAAAGTGATCTTGATAGGCTGGAGTGCTGGGCTGAAAACAACGGAATGAAATTTAATAGGGATAAATGCCAAGTTCTACATTTAGGAAATAGAAATCAAATGCACAGTTACAAGATGGGAGATACTTGGCTCAGCAATACTACAAACGAGAAGGATCTTGGAATTGTTGTAGAATGCAAGCTGAATATGAGCCAACAGTGCGATATGGCTGCAAGAAAGGCCAATGCTATTTTGGGCTGCATTAATAGAAGTATAGCTTCCAAATCACGTGAGGTACTGGTTCCTCTCTATTCGGCCCTGGTCAGGCCTCATCTAGAGTATTGCGTCCAGTTCTGGGCTCCACAATTCAAGAAGGACGCAGACAAGCTGGAGTGTGTTCAGAGGAGGGCAACCAGGATGATCAGGGGTCTGGAAACAAAGCCCTATGAGGAGAGACTGAAAGAACTGGGCATGTTTAGCCTGGAGAAGAAAAGATTGAGGGGAGACATGATAGCACTCTTCAAATACTTGAAAGGTTGTCACACAGAGGAGGGCCAGGATCTCTTCTCGATCCTCCCAGAGTGCAGGACACGGAATAACGGGCTCAAGTTAAAGGAAGCCAGATTCTAGCTGGACATCAGGAAAAACTTCCTGACTGTTAGAGCAGTACGACAATGGAATCAGTTACCTAGGGAGGTTGCGGCCTCTCCCACACTATAGGCCTTCAAGAGGCAGCTGGACAACCGTCTGTCAGGGATGCTTTAGGGTGGATTCCTGCACTGAGCAGGGGGTTGGACTTGATGGCCTTGTAGGCCCCTTCCAACTCTGCTATTCTATGATTCTATGATTCTATGATGCCTACAATGTGGTCTCATGAACACCAGGTGAAAGCCTCCTTATTGTCCCAGGTATTAAATCATTCTCTTTTAGTTGGTTTGAAACATGGTGTTGCATTTTTAGATCTTTTCACTGCTGCTGGCTTTTTCTTTGATGTTATATTGCAGTTTTTAATGCAACATAAAACTTTTAAAGACTTAAAACTACAATATAAAATCAAAGTAAAAGCCAGCAGCAGTGTAAAGAACTAAAAATGCAACAACATGTTTTATCATGCCATTGTATTTTATAGGCATGTGTTCCGCTCCGATTAGAAGCGTAGAAGCAGGAGCGAATTGGCCTGCTCCACCTTGCCCAGAGGTGGAGTAGAAGCGGACAGCAGACCCCTAGAAGCAAGGCGAAGAGAAGCGCCCATTTTCGGAGCGATCCTCTTTCCGCGGTCCGATCCGATCGCCATCTTGAAACATTTCGCCCATAGGATTGCATTGCGGAAAAGAAAGGGGGATAACTGTGTTGTTTTTGAAGCTATCTTTCTGAAACTTCTTGTGCTTAGAGAGTCGTGGATGGGGGTCATTTTGAGCCTAGTCTGCGTGGTGCAGTTCGTGTGCTAGAAATTTTTTAAAAACCGGCGGGAAAAATACCTTTTCCGAAGGGCTGAGGGGCAGAGTCAACTCCCGGTCATGATCACATGATCCCAAAGTTGGAGGAGGGGATAGGCAAAACGGGTAACTTCTCTTTCTTATTCTGAATGGACTTTTCCCAGTGTTTTTTAAAACAGTAGCCCCACCAAATGCACAAACACAACCTGAAATCATATACTACTAAGCCAATAATAAGAGAGCACTGCTACCCACCCTAACTTTGGGGAACAACTGAAAAGATGTGGTGCAAGGGGATGAGCTCCCCTAGGGCATGCCATGTGGACGTGCCCTCACTGTCTCCTGTACTTGGAGGGCCATCAGAGCCCTCCAAAGAGAGTAACCCGGTGGAGCAATGCCTATCATGATTTGAAGTGAGAGCTTTACTCCTTAGAGCTCTCGTGGTGGAGCAATGCCTTTCATGAGTTGAACTGACAGCATTGTTTCTTAAAAGACTGGTCACTAGGACCAGTCAAATTGGCAGCTGCTTCCCGCTCCCCTGGGCACGTCCCCCTATTACTGGTAAAAGACAGATATAGCCTTTTAAAAAAAGTTCTTCTTGTTGTTTATTCAGCAACACTGCTGCTTTTAATTCCACCCTCCTTCGTTTATTTATTTATTTATTTATTTATTCCATTTTATATGCATTACTGGCTTATCCTTGGCTCACTTCCTTATGCCCCCAGAAATGTCTGCTGCCTGTCTGCCTCCCCTCCCTCCTCCCCTGCCCGCCTCGCAGGGAGGTTGTGTGTGTCTGGCTTTGACTCAGGAGAAAAGTCCTTCCTGCGCTCAATTAGACTTTTGGAAGTTCCAAATCCATTTTTCAAGTGTGGAAGAAGATTCATAGGTTTATCTCTACTCCCCAATTCATGGCATGTTGGGATTTCCTTTGAAATGGCCCCATTGAGATGTCTGCAGGTTTAAACCCCGCCAAAAAACAGCGGATGATGGGATTGCCTTGTACCTTGGCATGATTGTGGGTCTAGATGGCATCTGTGAGTGTGCCCACTTCCCTTTTTTTATCTGTCCAAATGTCAGAGAACAGTCCACGTCTGCAAATGGGGTGTTGGATTTTCATAAATTCCCCAAAGATCAGGAGATGATGGGACTGCCTTGAGTCTGGGCGTGCATGTGTATCCCTGGATAAGCTATCATGGTGGCGAGTTTGAGGTTTCTAACATGCAAATTGACGGAGCTATCAAAAGGGGTGTGAATGGGGTGCCTGATTTTCATAAATTCCCCAAAAATCAGGGGATGATAGGACTGCCTTGAGTCTGGGCATGCGTGTGTATCCCTGGATAAGCTATCATGTTGGTGAGTTTGAGGTTTCTAATGTGCAAATTGACGGAGCTATCGAAAGGGGTGTGAATTAGGGTTATGGGTGGTGCGTTAGAGGTTAGAGCCCCGCCAAAAATCAGGGGATGATGGGACTGCCTTGAGTCTTGGCGTGCGTGTGTATCCCTGGATAAGCTGTCATGGTGGTGAGTTTGAGGCTTCTAACGTGCAAATTGACGGAGCTATCGAAAGGGGTGTGAATGGGGTGTTGGATTTTCATAAATTCCCCAAAAATCAGGGGATGATGGGACTGCCTTGAGTCTGGGCATGCGTGTGTATACCTCCATGAGGTGTCATGGTGCCAAACTTGAGGTTTCTAACTTTCACAGAAAAAAAGTTGTATACTTTTTTAGCTTAATGCAAGCCTATGGGGGGGGGAAACGGAGCTCCGATCCGGATCCGGAGCTCCACAGTGGAGCGAAGCGGACATGGGCGGAGCAGGGGCGGAGTGAAGTGGCCTGATCCGCAAATCGCAGATCTGGAAGAGAAGCGGAGCGGGGGGTCCATGCACACCCCTAGTATTTTATGCTTTAACTCTTGTGATCTGCCAAGAGAGACCTTCAGCTATTGCTGAGTATAGAAATATAATAAATAAATAATTTTATTTAGTTATTTAGGAGCCAATATGGTGTTGTGATTAGAGTGTTGGACTAGGACTTGGGAGATCCAGGTTCTAGTCCCTATTCAGACATAAAGTTTATTGGGTGACTTTGGTCTAGTCATTGACCTACCTTACAAGGCTGTTGTGTGGATAAAATAGTGAGGAGGAGGTTCATGTAAGCCACCTATGTTTCCTTGCAAGAGAAAAAAATGTGGGATTTAAAGTTAAAGGGAGGATGAGGATGAGGATGTCAATAATTCTCTCCTCCCCTCCCCTTAGAGTAAAAAAGAGGCAGAATATAAATGTAATAAGATGGCATTGTTCATCTTATAATTGTTTAGAAATGCTTTATTTGTGTTTTAATTGTTTTAGATCTTTTTGCAGAAACCAATGTGAGTTTTTTTTACTTGAAGGATGGAATATAAATTAATAATGTAATAAATTAATTAATAAATGGCTTGGAACTGCCTCCCAGAATGCCTTTGTGATCCCACCTCTCAGGCTGCAACCCTACTGCTCCTTAGCAGGGGACCCAGGGAACATAAGATGGAGGGGCTCTTCTCTCTTCAGCCATAGGGAGAAAGTGAGTTCCCATCCCGTCTGCCCTTACAAGCCTCCTCGTTTTGAGTCCCGAAACCTTCGCCATCATTGTTCCTGCACCATCAGTGCTCTGATGGCAGTAGCAACAAAAAGGAGGTTATTTCCAAAGAGGAATCGGGGGGGGGGGGGGTTGGACCTATTTTAGACATATGCCTCCCATGCTGCCAACACACCCCAGGAACAGGGCAGGGCAGGAGGGGTACACTCAGGGCTGGGCAGGAAGGGGGCAGTGGGGCCAGTTGGCATGGGCCTACGATTTTGAGGGGTCCTACTCCAAGTCCCCCTGGGCAAAGTTGCTTGGTTTTTCTGTTGTTGATGATGAATTTGCCCACAGAAAAGCACGTAAAGCATTTGTGAATGTGAAGAAGTGATGTCTTATATACATCTTGAATAAAAGTGCTTGCCATTACCTTTTTTATAAATCGTTCTTATTCATATGTATTTAGAACTGATTAAAAAATACTTAATGAGCAGTTTGAAATGGGGCCTACATTTCCCATCTGGCCCAGGCCTACTACCAGCTTTGCCCAGCCCTGGGTACACTAGCCCTGGAGCTGACATATTTATTTCCCTTCTGTTTCCTCCCACTACCTTCAGCCCTAATAGTAAAAGCCCATGAACTTTTCCTCAAGGATTGCTCTGCCACTTCCTTCAACGCTCTTCTCAAAACCATCCTTTGCTCAAGGCCTTTGGCATAATCCCTCAGCTCCCATACCCTGCTGTAAGCTAGCCTAAGTATGTATGTAACTGAAATAAATGCCTATTCTTCCATCGAATAGTAGGGATGTCTGTCTCTGGGAAATCTAGTTCTTTTCTGGCTTGACAGAATTCTGCAGTATGGACAACTCCCTTTGCATCTGCAGGATGAGCTGTGGGCTGTTCCTCAATTTCCGGGAACATTTTGCACTTTTTTTTTTCTTGGTGGGGAAGGAAGGTTCTACAATATTATTTATTTATTTATTTATTATTTAAAACATTTGCATCCCGCCCTATATCACTAGGATCTCAGGGTGGCGTACAGATAAAATCATACAATATAAAACCATAAATATACACAGCTAAAGGCAAATCAAACCATTAATCAAGTTAAAACCAATATATAATTTAAAAGCAGTAAAAACAATTAAAACAGTTAAAACAATGTGCAAGCCAGGTGAATTTAACCTTTAAAGGCTTTATTAAAAAGCCATGTTTTTACTTGGCGCCGGAATAAAATCAGTGTTGGAGCCAGTCGGGCCTCCAAGGGGAGGGCATTTCACAGTCGGGGTGCCACAACAGACAAGGCCCTCTCCCATGTCCCACCATAACATATGTGTTGCATTGGTGGGATGTGGAGAAGGGCTCCTCCAACAGATCTCAAGTCTCAGGCAGGCATATATAAGGAGAGGCGCTCCCTCGTGTATCGAGGTCCCAAGCTGTTTAGGGCTTTAAACATCATTATCAACACCTTGAATTCTGACTGGAATCATATAAGCAGCCAGTGCAGCTCCTTTAAGACCGATGTTACGTGGTCTCTGCACAAATTTCTGAGCAATTTGCACAAATTCCTTCTGGAATATGCACAATTTGCAGAAATTCAGCCATAATTTGCACACCGTGCAGAACCTTCCCCAAAATGCGCAAAACTCCTTAAAAATCTGTGAACTGCCCACCTTGCAGCAGATTGAGTCAGGCGCTACAGGAAGAACCAGAACTAAATCAAGAGGGGCAGCCTAGGAAAACTCATCGAACTGCACCCCTCAAATTGATTTCTCTGACATCGCTACCATATACACTGCCTCCAATTTTTGCTCCAATCCCTCTTGTGTTCCCATATCAAATTTTAGACTGTAAGCACATTGAGAGAAGGACTTCTCTTCGTATTCTTAATAAAGCATGTTGGTGGTGATACATAGAGGAATTACGAAGAATTAAATTAATTTCAAGACAACCTTAAATACAGAGCAGGAGTGGGTAGATTAAGTGGCCAGACTTAGAAGCAGGAGGCAGACGTCCCTAACATTCAGGCTTAGAAGGAGCTGCGGTCCTGGGAAAAGAAAACCTTCTCATTGGTCCTACAAAGATAAATTGCTAACAGCTGTTTACCTGCAAAGAGAACCATTGCACTAATGCCCCTGCTTCTGTGCTTTTGTTTAAATGACTGTTCTCTTAGGCTAAAGGGGAAGACCTGTTTATTATACATCACATTGACAGGCAGTGCCATCCTCAAAGATGATAATCTGTCCAGATTGGAGGAAATTAGCGCTTATTAGTCACTCCGGGATGGTCAGCACAGATGTATTCTGTTAGGCTCTGACTGATTCAAAGTCATATCACTGGTGGCCTTCTTCAAAGTTGCTGTTAGGGCAGGACAATCCAGAAGTAATTACAAAGCTGTATTCACTAGAGCAGTGCACTGACACCCCGATTCGCCTCGGAAGCTGGTTCGGAGCCCCCGGTGCTTCGGAGTTGCCCGACTCACTTCGGTGCTGAAGCCGAGGCGAGATTCGGACCCTCTGAGGTGACTCAGACTTTTCTAGGTGCTGGCTGTGCAGCCGGTACCCAGAAAAGCCTCCCTATGCCCGCTCTCCCTGCTTACCTGCTGCCATTTCCGCCACCGCCACCTCATCACTCCTGCCGGCTTCTCGCACCGGATGTCAGTAGAACCAGGCCGCACACGATTTTAAGATATCACAAGGGCTCTGGTGATTAGTACCTCTATGGCCACCGTAGTTTGCTTTTTTAGAGTCTTGACTCGTTCTGTTTGAAACCCAGAGCAGATTCACTACCCCACTGAAACAGGGGGCACCAGACTCCACTGATTGGAGGAAGGTTTGAAGGTTGTTGAAACATCATGAGTTGACATTGAAATCTACATTCAGCCCAGGTTTAATGGGCAGTAACAAGTGATAGTCTCCCTTCTGGTGCAATTCACAAGGCATGGCTGTGCTTTTGTGGTCCATCTGACCCTTGGTGGGCATGTCCATTTGTTATGGGCCTAGGCCGGTAGCACTACAGAACACCCCCGGCACTAAATGCGTAAACCTGGATGGTTCTGGAAGAATCATTCAGTTCTGACAAGGATCTAAAAACAGGGAGGCAGCAAATTAATCTCTGTTGCCCAAAACTATGTAATTAAAAGCTATCTTTCAATTTCTCAGTACAGGCTGCTCTGCTTTTGCATCTCTACAGCTCATTTCTCAGGCACGGATGTTCACCCTTTTCTGTTTAATTATGTGTACGTTGGCATTTTATCATTTCTTTGTAAATGGCCTATTTGGTATTTCATCTCTCTAGCGTGCAAGGTACATTGTACCACAGGGAAAATAGGGCCGTTTAAAAAGATGGCAGCAAAATCTCTTCCCCAAAACTTCAAACATCCATTTTTTATTTATTTTTTGCTTTCAAAACTACAACAGTTAAACCAGGGTGCTTCCAGATGAGGCCTTTATTGCACAATTGCCCTGCCTCGCTCACAAAATTTTACAGGGGACCCAGTCATCAATGTCATCCGGTAACTCCCAGGTGTTTCCTCACTACTATATCAGCACTAGCTTAAATCCAGTGTAGTAAGCCCCATAATGGAATTGGGCTGGAGGATATTACGATGTATGCAACACTGCAACACAGGCGTAATGTTCTTTTACAATACTAAATCAAGTTAATGGTTATATGCTATAAAAACCTAAAAGATGCAGGGCAAAGGAACAGAATCCCAGACTAAGGCCTTAGCTAGACCTAAGGTTTATCCCGGGATGGTCCTGGGGTCATCCCTGCCTGCTCCCGGGATGTCCTGTGTGTCATTTACATGAACAGGGATGACCTCGGGATGATCCCGGGATAAACCTTACATCTACCTAAGGCCTCACACTCCACAACACTGCCTTAACAGGTTCAGATGCAGCAGCGGAGAAGGAAGCCGTTTGGACCACTCCCTCATACGCAAAAAGTGTACACACCGTTATTATGAAGCTCCACTCCACTTGAAGTTTGCCAAACTCCAAGCATGAATGTATTTTGGAAACACCGTAAGATTGTTCAGGGTGGCCCTTTGAGGCTCTGAGAATGTTTTGTTTTGTTTTAGTTTTGTGTCAACTGTATTTGGTTATGTTGGGATTTCTTGTTTTGTTTGTTGTTGGGTTCATTTGGTGGATAATAATAATAAGAATAAGAATAAGAATAAGAATAAGAATAAGAATAAGAATAAGAATAAGAATAAGAATAAGTTTGTTGGTTTACTATTGGCTAAACCTGCCAGGGTTTAGTAAAAGAAGAGGAGATTCACCAGAGAGCATTTTCACATCTGAAACCACAAGGAAGGGAGAATGTTGCCAAGCAGATCCAAATAAATTTCCTTTTGAGCCTGGGAGCATTTCTACACCGAGGGAAAATCCTGCAACTTTACCACAGCTTTCAGCTCTCTTTACACACACTTCCTTTCCCCCTCCCCTCTTCCCCTTTAACCAAGAGTTCTGTATATTTCATTTACACTTCTCCGTGAGCCCCTGCCAAAGGAAGTAAGGCAGGTGGCTACCAGGAGGAGGGCCTTCTCTGCTGTGGCACCCCAGCTGTGGAATGAGCTCCCCAGAGAGGTTCACCTGGCAGCCACACTATACTCTTTTCAACACTAGGTGTTTATTTTCTCAGTATTTTAATAGTTTATCATCTTAGTCTTTTAACTTTGCTGTTTTAAATCTGTATTTTAAATCTCTTTATTGCTACTCAGTTTTATTCAGGTTGTACTTTTACATTGTGATTTTATATTGTAGTTTAAGTTTTATACTTTAATTTGTACTTTATAGTTTTGATTTTTGTGAACCACCCAGAGAGCTTCAGCTATTGGGCAGTATAGAAATGCAATAAATAAATATATAATAAAGCCACAAGATGGCAGTGTAGTCTGCCTCTTTTTATATCGTGATTTCCTCTTTACATGCTGAAATGGAAAGGGCGTCTTTTTGCTGCTAGGTTCCCCCCCCCCCCATTTTAAAGTAAGCTGCAGAAAACCTTTCAAAGTACGAGAGAAGCACTGGAGATTTACAGTGTCACGTAATTGACCTGGAAACTTCTGTGAGTGACTAGTCAAGAGCAGGCTATAAATAGCTCATTTTGAGAAGCCCTGAGTTTCTTGTGGTGAAAAGGACTAGCATTTTCACTTCATTTTGTAGTAGTGGTGGTTTCATTCTGTTACAAGCCTGGCTTGATTTACTTTGCTGCTTAGTTCTTCTGGCTGCTAAGACAGAGGACTATCATTTTATGATCCAAAGTTTCCAAACCTTTGAGTTTCCGGTTTCAGTCTGATTTATTCCGCCACTTCTGCTATCAGTCCCACATTGTGATTTTACAGCTGCAGTTCTTAAAGTCTTCTGATCATGAGAATGAATCATATGCTTAAAGAGCACTTGGGTCCTGTGTCTAGAATTTGGCATTGTTAGCCTTAGTAGGTCTTGCTTGTGCAACATCGCTACAACTTATTGTCTCTAAACACCACAAATCAAAAGGATAAGGGAGTCAGCTGTCACTGCTTTTCCCAAGAGGCAAAGGAGCTTTTAAGGATTTGGAGGCAATAAATAAACAGGTGGATAAAAGTTTACGTTTTTATTCCATAGGAGGCAAAGAGATACAAGGAAACACATAATACTGGGCAATATCGCTTGCTTCCCTGTTCAGGTCCTGGGAGCTACAAGATAACGACAACAGAGAAACGCCAGTCAATTGGCCAGCACGTATCACCTCCTCAGTCCAGGTCTGCATTGAAGCTCACTGGGATCAAGTTTCTGGATACTTATGTACTTGAAGGCTACATGGACAACAGGTTGGCTGGCTATGCCAGTGAGTTAAGCAAACAGGTTAAAAAATGCAATTTTATAAACTAAAATATAATGTTAAAAGTAACATACGCAAAGCATTTCACATATACAATAATACAACAAAACAATCAAACTGTAGACTTAATCAATTTGGCCATTTTTATGCTGGTATCTAAGCCAAGCACTTCACAGCTGTGCTTTTATTTTGCTGCTGAAGAATCAGCATACACCTGTGATTTAAAGTTAAAGGGCAAGGTCCTATTAAGGGTTGTTGTTGCCTTTACCCAAGAAAAGCCTTTAACAAGGAATATTAAATCTGATGAACAAGAAGAGATGAAGGTAGTAAGCATGTCAAAGAACATATATACATATACTATATGGTTCGGGTCCAGGTTATTTGAAAGACCGGATTCTCCTTTATGAGCCTGCCCATGCTTTGAGATCTTCTGGAGAAGCCCTTCTTTCAGTCCCACCTTCTTCACAGGCACGCTTGGTGGGAACATGGGAGAGGGCCTTCTCGGTGGCTGCTCCGGTGCTCTGGAACTCTCTTCCTGGGGAAGCTAGGCTGGGTCCCTCCTTGATGGGCTTTCGGAAGCAGGCTAAAACTTTTTTGTTCAAGCAGGCCTTTGGAGAATAATCCAGCCCTCCATCTATGTTAATGTCTTATAATTTTGTTGTCTATTTTTAATTGTTTATGGGTTTGTTTCCCTCCCCCCCCCCATGTATATTTTAAACTTTGTAAGGCCGCCTTGAGGCCCAGCATTGGGCAAAAGGCGGGATACAAATAAATATAATATAATAATAATAATAATAATAATAATAACAACAACAACAACAACAACAACAACAACAACAATATACTAGTTTATAAAATTGAAACCTAATTACAGTCTTCATTCAGGCCCCTAGGGATCATGCTTTGTAATGAGAATAACCAAAAGAGTTCCCTCCTTTTTAACTTATTTTCTAGATCTTGGCCAGATTGATTAAGTCTACTGAGCATTTTCGGTCTAGCAGTTTGATAGTTTTGTTGTATTATTGTATATGTGAAATGCTCTGTGTATGTTACTTTTATTGCCTCCAAATTCTTCCCTACTTCGAGGGAAGCTCAGAGGATGGCAACAAGGGAGAGGGCCTTTTCGGTGGCGGCCCCCCAACTGTGGAATGATCTGCCCGTTGAGGCTCGCCTGGCGCCAATACTGTTATCTTTTAGGCGCCAGGTCAAGACTTTTCTCTTCTCCCAGGCATTTAACTCCATTTAACTACGCTAAGTTTGTTTTTTAACGGACCCCCAGAACTGTTGTTTTTAAATGGATACTGTTGTTTTTATACTGTTGTTCTTACGTTTTAAATTTTGTATACTTTTAATGTTTACTGTTTTTAACTTTTGTAAACCGCCCAGAGAGCTTCGGCTATGGGGCGGTATATGAATGTAACAAATAAATAAATAAAAATAAAATTGCATTTTAACCTGTTTCCTTAACTTCCTTGATTTCATTTATATTGTGGCCATAGCTAGACGTAAGGTTTATCCCTGAATCATCCAGGGGTCAAACCTCTTCATCTAGGTGACACACAGGGGCTCCAGTGCTCAGGCAGGGGCGAACCCTGGATGATCCCAGGATAAACCTTAGGTCTAGCTGTGGCCTGTGTTAGGTTAAGGTTATCACCTTTTTGTTGCATTTGGCTATGCCAGTGACCTTCAGTACACCGCATGTTCAGCTCCCATGTTCTTACTTATACCTTCAAGTAGGGTGACCATATGAAAAGGAGGACAGGGCTCCTGTATCTTTAACAGCTATGTAGAAAATTCCCTTTTCTGCACAACTATTAAAGATACAGGAGCCCTATCCTCCTTTTCAAGGTCATAAGAGAATCATGAGCTGTCAGTCAACACAGATAACTCTGGTGCTCATGCTTCACACCCTAATTAATATCACCTGGTACAGACAACTGACAGAAAATACAAAGAAATAGTACAAAGCGCTTTTAAAGAAACCAGACTCTCTCAGAGGAATTCAGCCTAGACAGGCAATGGCTGTATAACAACTTATGCTCCTTGATATACAAAGGTCTTCCAGTTTTATTTTCCCATACCCCATTTCATGCCAGTTTCATAAAGATGCAAATGTACTTGGGCAATATTTCCTCGGTTTCTCACTCTTTGGTTGCTTTGTAGCACGTAGGCATAAAGAACCCATCACTTAGCAATGTGTTTAACAGCTAGCAGAAGGGATCCGTTTGCAAAAGGACAAAATACAGCTCACATACCAGATGCTTGTTGAGCTAAAATAATCTTCATTTCATCTGTGAGAGTGAAGAAAGAGGGGGGAAAGGGAAGGGTGCCTCCTTTTGCTTGTGAATTTATTTATTTTTCAAAGGGACCCCAGTTCATTTTAGGATTGGCATGTTCACCTGTTACTGAATAGTACACTTGCTAATTTCTTGCAGGATTAAGCTCTCAGGAGCAGGTTGAAAGAGATGAACTACTTTGTGAGTAGGGTGGCCACTCAATTTTGAGTTGCAAGAGGACCGTCCTCTATTTTGAGGGCTGTCCAGTCCAATTTAAAGATCAAGAACCGTAAGAATTGTCCACCAACAGCTAGCACCCAGACAGCAAACTGAATGGGCAGGCACACAAGGAGGTATCGACAGGTTCAGGAGAACCCCAAAGTATAAAAGAAATACAAAAAGAAATGGTGGGTGTCAAGTATTGGCATGGATTGAGAAGCTAGCTCTGGTGCAGACAAGAATTATTCAAGATTTTAATCATTTTTATCGGCAACAGAGCTAGTCTCTCAATCCGCGCCTGCACAGTGGTGCCTTCTCACCCTGACAACTACGCATGGGTGTCAAGTATTTATTTATTTATTTGTTTATTTATTTATTACATTTCTATACCGCCCAACAGCCGGAGCTCTCTGGGCAGTTCACCAAAATTAAAAACATTCAAAGTATAAAACAACAGTATAAAACCATACTATAAAATACAATATAAAAGCTCAACCAGATAAAAACAGCAGCAATGCAAAATTACAAATTTAAAACACCAAATTAAAATTTATTTATAGACTGTTAAAATGCTGGGAGAATAAAAAGGTCTTCACCTGGCGTATAAAAGCATATAATGTAGGTGCCAAGCGAACCTCCTTAGGGAGATCATTCCACAGCCGGGGTGCCACAACAGAGAAGGCCCTCCTCCTGGTAGCTACCTGCCTCACTTCCTTTGGCAGGGTCTCGCAGAGAAGGACCCCTGAGGATGACCATAGGGTCCGGGCAGGTACATACGGGAGGAGGAGTTCCTTCAGATAGCCTGGGCCCAAGCCGTTTAGGGCTTTAAATGTTAATACCAGCACTTTGAAATGGGCCCAGACCTGGACTGGCAGCCAACGAAGCTGGAAAAGGACTGTCGTGATGTGGTCTCGTCGGCCAGTCCCTGTTAGTAATTGTGCTGCCCTGTTTTGTACCAGCTGAAGTTTCCGGACTGTTTTCAAAGGCAGCCCCACGTATAACGCATTGCAGTAATCGAAACGAGAGGTTATCAGAGCATGGATAACTGTAGCTAGGCTATCTCCGTCCAGATAAGGGCGCAGTTGGTATATCAGCTTAAGCTGATAAAAGGTATTGTCTGTAGCAGTGTCAGGCCGTTTCTACACTGGCCTTTTTTCCTGGGGTTGTCCCTGGGTGCTCCCAAATGGCAGGGGGATGGACAAAGAATCCCTGGGAAAGCCCATTACTTCCAATGGTCCTGAGTGATGTGGGCACCCATCCCGGGTTCTTCCCTCCTCCCCGCAAGTAGCGGTGGTCAGCAGAGGGAAGGAGCCAAGCCAGGGACAGTCCATGGACATGGGGGGGGGGGCGTGGAGACTAGGGTCAGGGCTTTTTTTCAACTTGTGTTTTGCTGGAGTGCAAGTGCACTTCAGCTCTTATTGCTTTTTTAAAAAGGGCCAGCCGCAATGGGCACAAAGTCCGTCTTCACTTCCAGGATGTCACGCAGCCGTCTGAAAGCAGGGCACTGATCCCAGGAACTGGAAATCCCAGGATTGTCTCCCCTGCATCCCTCTTTCCTAGGGTGACAATATGAAAAGGAGGACAGGGCTCCTGTATCTTTAACAGTTGTATTGAAAAGGGAATTTCTGCAGGTGTCATTTGTATATATGGAGAACCTGGTGAAATTCCCTCTTCATCACAACAGTTAAAGCTGCAGGAGCTATACTAGAGTGACCAGATTTAAAAGAGGGCAGCTTTAACTGTTGTGATGAAGAGGAAGTTTCACCAGGTTCTCCATATATACAAATGAAACCTGCTGAAATTCCCTTTTCAATACAACTGTTAAAGATACAGGAGCGCTGTCCTCTTTTTCATAGGGTCACTCTATTTTTCCCCTGAAGTTGTAGAAAGGGCCTCAGTGATAAGGCCAATGTTCCGGCAGACAGGTTTCATTTCAAGGGAGTTTCAGCAAAGGCAGAAGTGATCAAGGTAACAAGGTTAAAAACCAGTCAATCAGTCCAGTATATGGAATCAGGCAAATCGGGAGGGGCCAAAGAGGCAACAGTCAACACAGTTAGGTGGTCAATTGCATACACAATCCAGAGGCAGAGTCAAGCAGAAGTCCAAGTTCTGTAGGGCAGAAGTTCAATCACAAGACATGGTCAGGAAACAATAATAATAATAATAATAATAATAATAATAATAATAATAATTTTATTTATTTGTTACCCGCCTCTCCCTCTGCATCAAGGCAGGGTGCAACACAAATGCAAACACCCTAAAATACATATAATTGATTAAAACATATAAAGCTAATACTTTATTAAAAGCAGCACATTATTAAAAGGCATCTTAAAATTCAACTGGGTAGGCCTGCCGGAAGAGATCAGTCTTTATGGCTTTCTTAAATTCTGGAAGAGTGTTAAGTTGACGAATCTCTCCCGGCAAGCCATTCCATAAACTGGAAGCAGCAGTGGAACTGAAAAGATAACAAAGTTGGCACCAGCTGAGTCTCGTCAGAGAGATTATTCCATAATTGGGGGGTGGGGGGACACCACTGGAAAAAGCCTTCTCCCTTGTTGCCATCATCCAAGCTTCCCTTGGAGGAAGACCTTAGATGATGAGCGTAGTGTACAGGTAGGTTCATGTTGGGAGAGGCATTCCATCAGATATTGTGGTCCAAAGCCATGTAAGGCTTTATAGGTTAAAACTAGCACTTTGAATTGGGCTCAAAAACGTATAGGCAGCCAATGCAATGGGCCAGAATCGGTCTTATGTGTTTGAACCTTCTGGTTCTGGTTATCAAGCTGGCATTTTGCACAAGCTGCAGCTTCCGAACCATCTTTAAAGGCAGCCCCACGTAGAGCACATTGCAGTAATCTAATCTGGAGGTTACCAGAGCATGGACAACTGAAGCTAGGTTATCCCTGTCCAGATAGGGGCGTAGCTGGGCCACCAACCGCAGCTGGTAAAAGGCACTCCATGCCACCAAGGCCACTTGAGCCTCAAGGGACAGAGATGGTTCTAGGAGAACCCCCAAGCTACAAACCTGCTCCTTCAGGGGGAGTGCAACCCCATCCAGAACAGGTTGAACACCCACTATCTGGTGAAAAGAACCACCCACGAACATTTATATTGATTTATTATAAATGTAATAATAAATAAATCTCAATAAGTTCATAATATTCCAATGTCACCCTATAATCGATACCTGTGTACTCAGAAGTAAACCCTACTGAGCTCCATGGGACTTGCACTCACGTAAATGTCCATGGGATGGTAGCCTAAGGCTGCAGTACTATACACACGTGCTGGAGAGTGAGCCCCACTGAAGCCAATTGGGCTTATTTCTGAATAGATATGCAGGAGACTGTGCTGCAAGTCCCTAAAGAGAGGAGCAACTTCAATCTTCGCCAACAGAAGACAGTTTAATTGAACAGACCTTTTAAAATTGTTACAGCTCTTCAGGTTAGAAACCTTTTCTTCCCCCTCCTCCTGCAGTCTGTCTGTTTGGTGGCATTTGATGTAAATTAAATTTATGACTGGATTAACCTGTACGAAACCAGCAGAAGTCTTTTCTTCATCAACCAGTTTCATTTCCTGCTGCTTCCCTTTTATGGTCTCTGGGGCCAATAAAGTTTTATAGGACTTCTAGTTTTCCCAGCAGAGCATCACCTTTTCCAATATAAGTCGATCAGACAGCTAAGCCCTCCATCTTCAGGTGAGACGTAGGCATCTGCCTTGACATTTCTTGCACCTACTCATTTATTCCCAAGATATTTTTTTGCTGAGACAAAGGTTAAGGGGGCGTCACACCCCACTACTGCAACCACATATAGATGACAATTGAGCTAGCAGTTAGCCATCATCAATTTATTTGGATATCACATTTTTCACCAATACATGGTGCACAAAACATTTCACAAAACAAAGCTGGAGCATGTTCAGAGGAGGGCAACCAGGATGATCAGGGGTCTGGAAACAAAGCCCTATGAAGACAGACAGAAAGAACTGGGCATGTCAAGCCTGGAGAAAAGAAGATTGAGGGGAGACATGACAGCACTCTTCAAGGACTTGAAAGGTTGTCACACAGAAGAGGGCCAGGATCTCTTCTCGATCCTCCTAGAGTGCAGGACATGGACTAATGGGCTCAAGTGACAGGAAACCAGATTCCGGCTGGACATCAGGAAAAACATCTGGGCTGTTAGAGCAGCACGACAATGGAACCAGTTACCTAGGGAGGTGGTGGGTTCTCCCACACTAGGGGCATTCAAGAGGCAGCTGGACAGCCATCAGTCAGGGATGCTTTAGGGTGGATTTCTGCATTGAGCAGGGAGTTGGACTCGATGGCCTTATAGGCCCCTTCCAACGTATAATATATTGGATATATTGTGTAACACTTGTATTTCTTTCTCAACGCCTGGTTGTGCATGCCCCCACTTTTTCCACTCGAGCAGTCTGCACATCTTGAGCTTCTGCCTTTGTAAAGTTGTGTAATTTCAGCATATAGTTGAGCTAAGACTGTGCTACCATCCTATGGATTTCTCTACCCCCCCCCCCCAAAAAAAAGTACAAAAAGTGCCCCCTAACCTTTCATCCTAAGAATGGAGCTGAAGAGGCAAAGAGACACTTTTTTTTTTTTTTTACCAATTGGAACCTCTCCAGTAGCAGACAATCATGATCAGGAACTAGCCTGTTGGAAGAACAGAGCAGGTGTATCTCCCTTAGGGCTGTGCTCCGCTTCGATTTGCATTGTGAATCAGGAGCGGAGCAACCCGATCCACCTCCGCCAAAGGCGGATCCAAATCGGGTCGGAGGAGCTGCGGATCAAGGCAAAGCAGTGCGAATCAGGAGCTCTGAATGCAGGTAAGGGGAGGGGAGGGGGCTCACCTGGCGCCACAGTCTGTATAGTGGTAGCGGAGCCAGGTAAGGGGGCAGGGGGGAAGGGGGCTTACCTGTGTCCATCACGGTTCGGCGCAGGCTTCAACTGAGGCCCAGGCCTCAAAGCGGAAGCAGGCCACGGTTGAAGCCTGCACTGGACCATGACTGACACAGGTAAGTGGTGGGGAGGGGGCTTACCTGGCTCCACCACCGCAGTCCATGTGGCGATGATGGTGGAGCCAGGTAAGGGGGCATGGGGAGGGGAGCTTATTCAGACCCCATTTTGTCCCCCCTTCCCCACTTACCTGCCTCTGCCGCGGAGACAAGTAAGTAAGGGAAGGAAGGGGCAAAACCTCGATCTGCCCCTCCGGATCTCGCTCTGCTGAGTGGAGTGGGGGACGGTTGGATTGAAGCGGTTCGGGGGGTCCATGCACAGCCCTAATCTCCCTCCTTTCAACCAACACAGGAAGCCACAAATCCCTCTTTCCCCTTCGGGTATCACACTGTCTCCATGGCTTATGTTCCCATGGGCTCCATTCCACTAGAGGGAGCCAGGACAATCCAAAGACCATACCTAGGCCACACTTCATTAAGTGTGTCTTAATGATGGAATGCCACCACGAAGAACCTTCTCTGGTGTGCCTTCTCTGTAGCGGCACCCACCCTCCAGAAAAACCTTCCCTGGTGCCGTTTGAGAGGCAGAAAATGTAACATCCTTCAAATGCCTCCTGAAAACATACTTTTCCACCCAGGCGTTCCCTGGACTTTAATTTATCTGATTTCATATTGCATTCCTAAACTTTGAATGTTTTAAATTTATTGTGTACGTATTGTATTTCATGGTTTTAATTGTGCAGTGCTCAGAGGGCCTTGGCTATCAAGCAGTATAAAAATGTAACAAATAAATAAATAAATATTCCAGGCTGGCTAATAGATATACTGACCCATTTTCACGCACCTGAGCTTTCAGTGCTAAGAATCAATGCAATGAAGTAGTGACGCAGATAGGCTGGCTACCCATGGACTTCCTTTTAAGGACTGCCTTGTGTCCCTCTCCAAGAACATTCATGAAACCTAAGCAATCGTAGCTGGAGAGGGTACTGCCCAATGGTGTGAGCACTTTAAAGCCATGCAGCAGCAGCATTGAACTGTACTTTCTGCCTCTGTTGGGGGTAAGCAAAGCTGGCTACAGCTTTGGCTCGAATTCCTGGTGCAGCAACAGAGATGGCAGATGGTGTCCTCTTTGCAGATTCTCCAGCAATAGGCAATGTCACTGTCTGTCACTGCCAGGGAAGCTGGACACGAAGCCAACTGTGCTGCAGGCCTTGGCAGTACCAGGAAGACCTGGGCTACAGAAGTCTCCTTCCAAAGAGTGCAGTATTACCTGCTGTTAAGCTGCAGTGATCTTTCATGGGAGTATGGGACAGCCAAGAGCTCTAAGAAAGGAGAAAAGTACAAGAAAGGGAGAGGGAGGGAGGGTGTTACAGACAAGCGTCAGGATGGATATGTATCCTACTTTACAGGAAGCATTCCTCTCTTTGAAGGGCTCATTTTGAAAGTGTCCACTCCTAGAAGAGCTGCCCAGTCCACATCAGCCTGGAGAAGAGAAGATTGAGAGGAGACATGATAGCACTATTCAAATAATTGAAAGGTTGTCACACAGAGGAGGGCCAGGATCTCTTCTCGATCCTCCCAGAGTGCAGGACACGGAATAACGGGCTCAAGTTACAGGAAGCCAGATTCCAGCTGGACATCAGGAAAAACTTCCCGACTGTTAGAGCAGTACAACAATGGAACCAGTTACCTAGGGAGGTTGTGGGCTCTCCCACACTAGAGGCCTTCAAGAGGCAGCTGGACAAGCATCTGTCAGGGATGCGTTAGGGTGGATTCCTGCATTGAGCAGGGGGTTGGACTCGATGGCCTTGTAGGCCCCTTCCAACTCTACTATTCTATGATTCTATAAAGAACCCTAAGAAGGGAGAGGAGGGGGCTTGATACAGAGAGATCAAAGGAAGACCACCCAACTTTAGTGTCTTGCCTAAGGCCACCCAATGAGTTCGTAGCTGAGGTGAAATTTGAACTTGGAATGTCCTGGCTCACACCTACTGTGTTACACCAGCTTTCTAAAATAGGTACCTTTGTGGCATTCTCTTACTATACTTTAAATCCATGTTGTACCAAATATTTTACAGTTTCAGTTTTGGGGTAGAAATGAACAATTTTGGTTGGGTGGAAAATTTCTCCTGACCACCAGTTCCATGTTATAAATATCCACCTTCTTTCAATCCTGTTTGGTGCCATTGTTTTCCATGGCTGTTGCTTCTTCCATTCAGAGATCACATAGGATGAAGGGGATGGTGTCATAAATCTGCATAGCCAATCAGATTTGCCTGGATGATGGTGTTATTGAGGACAGATGAGGCCAACTTGCGCAATTGACAGCATCTATGATTTTAGCATTTCCCCCCCCCCCAAAAAAAGAGGCCCTTAAATCTACTCACCAAAGAAAGGAGGTGTTTTTTTAGCATAACCAAAAATGACTCCAAGTAGCAGTGAGTACTTTCAGCTCAGATGTAGTTTAAAGTATTTTTAATTGCTTCATCCTTCATGGCAGCAGAAAGGACCCCACGAAATAAACCTTTTAACTCTTACATCGTTTTTGTCTTAAGGGTAATGAACCATATGTGAAGACATCTGTACTGCCTGCAATGCATGATCATTAATTAGAAAGAAGACGGGATATTTTATGACTTTTGGGACCCAAAAAAGATCCAAAATCAAAATCAAAAGTAGCTGCAAGAAAAGAAAAGAAGAGAAAAGAAAAGAAAAGAAGAGTGCCATATGTATTCTTTCCATCATCAATTTTTCATAGATGGTATATCTGATAATTTGTAAGTCCCATTTGGCTGTAAAGATGAACTTATAAAAAACTATAATGCCTTGCTGTCCCCTGTGCCTTGAGGTCCTTCTCAAAACACCTACCAAAGAAGAGCCCTGTTTGATCACACCAAGAGTTCATCTAGTCCAGCACACTGGCCAACCAGCTGCCCACAGGAAGCCCACAGGCAGGACAGGAGTGGGTTTAACTGCACCCTCCCACCCATCTGTCAGGGATGCTTTAGGGTGGATTCCTGCATTGAGCAGGGGGTTGGACTCGATGGCCTTGTAGGTGTTAGGGTTTTTTCTTTTGAAACAGAGTGACACAGTGGATTCACCCTTTAAACCTATGAGCTGGAACAAATTTCTTACGCTAGGTTTAAGGATGAGTAGCTTTACTTTTCATATTAGCAGCATATGAACAACTTGTATTCCTTTCATACATACAATTCTAAGTTACATTCTTTTCCTCTGCAAAGAGTCCTTTTTCCTTCTTTCCTTTGTAAAAGTCTTTCTTGAATACCTTCAGGCTGAACTTGCTTGAGGTCTTCGCTCTTGCAGCCACCGAACGACGAGATAACAGCTTCCCAAACAAACTCCAACAGCAGCATGGACATTCCACCTCCTATTCACTTCCGCCCCACAACTCTGTTTGAGACACTCCCCTATTTAAATGGTTAACAGGCTGACACTGAATGATTCAGCGTTTCTTGTGCCTTAATTTTAAACACCTGCTTTTAGATTGGTTCAATCTTTTGCCTAATTCATTCTTCAATGAATTTATTCTTTGTAAAATTACACATACAATACAAATACTAACAGTAGGCCCCTTCCAACTCTGCTATTCTATGATGCTATGATGCTATGATTCTATGTTCCCCAGCAACTGGTGTGCATAAGCTTACTGCTTCTGATACTTGAGGTAGCACATAACCATTAGGACTAGTAGCCATTCATAGCCAATTTTTTTTTTTTTAAAAAAAAAATATTTTTCAACAACAACAACAAACAAACAAACATGATACATAAACATAAAATTGCCTTAATATCATATGTTCAAGCTTAATCTATTAAACATATTCATACTCAACATAACAGTGCTCCCCCCACCTCGGGATCTCATTCCTGTTTCCAAAAACTCATAGTTTCTTCTGTTGGTGGTTTCCCGCTTCCCTTAGAAAACACAAACTCTAGGAACTTTATCCATATTCCCTCAAAATCATTCGTTTTTACTATACCTCTTTTCATTTTAATGTTGCATGTCAATTTATCATTTATAGCAATGTCCCACACTTCTTTATACCATTTTTCAATACAATAATCTCCTTGAGTCTTCCAGTTCCTAGCTACAATTAACCTTGCAGCCGTCAGCAGATTCGTTATCAGTTCTTTAGTTTCTTTACTACATTTAAGATCTTCTTGCAGTGAGAGTAATGCAATCCTTGGTGTATCCTCTACTTTAAATCCCACAATCTGCTCAATCTCAAAGAACACCATCTTCCACAACTTTTGCACATATTTAAAATCCCACCACATATGTAAATACGTTCCTTTTTCACCACAACCCCTCCAACAATCTGCTGAATGCTGATTATTAATCTTATTTAATCTAACCGGAGTTAAATACCTCTTCCATACAAGTTTATAGTAATTCTCCTTTATTCTTACTGACATATTTCTCAACACTCTCTGTCTCCATTGTCCTTCCCAACTCTGCTGTCCTATCTGTATCTTCAAATCAGTCTCCCAAACCACTTTCCCTACACTATCCGACAATCCTTTCTCAACTAATATAATATATAATTGACTCATTAACCCTTTTGTCCCTATATTTTGTCCCTTATCGATTTCTTTTTTTCAATTAATTTCTCAAATTTCGTCATCTCTCCACACTCTCCATTTTCTCTTACCCAATTTTTAGTCCATTGTTCCAATTCCTTTTTATATTTGTTCCAAAGTTCCCAATGGAACTTCAAAAACTGATTATCTAAATCATTAACCCATTTTCCTTTCCCTTTTTCCTTAAAGAATACATTCTGCAATTTTAATTCTATATTTTCTGTTGTTTTTTCCTCCATCCAATCTAAATCCCCTACCCCTAAAATTGCTTCAACAATATGTCTTAACCTATTTGCTAGATAATAAGACTTAAGGTTTGGGAGACCCAATCCTCCCTTTCTTTGGCTTAAATACCATTTACTTTTATTAATCCTTGATTTCTTCTCAGCATTACAATAATTATTTATAAGATTCTGCCAACTTTTTAACTCTAAATCTGAAATTCTTATTGGTAGCATCCTAAAGATAAAATTAATCTTAGGTAAAATTTTCATCTTTATTAAAGCTATTCTTCCAAACCATGAAAGGTTCAGTCTCTTATACTTCTTAAACTTTTCTATTATCTCTTTTTTCAATCCATTTAAATTCTCACTTTCCAAATCTTCTAAATTTTTAGTAATCTTAATACCCAAATATTTAATTTTTTCTTTACTTTTCAAATCTGAAACCTTCCCTTCCCACTCCTTTTCTTCCTTTTTAGTATAATTAAATAGCATCAATTCCGATTTTGCCCAATTTATTCTTAACCCCGTAACTTCTTCAAATTCTTTCAACTGCTGTTTAATTCTTTCCATGTTTCCTATAGGATCTCTAATAGTTATTAACGTGTCCTCTGCAAACATATTCAACTTTATTTTATTACTGCTACCTATCCCCTCTATCTCCCCATCTTCTCTTATTGCATTTGCCAACAATTCCATCACCAATACAAACAGGACTGGCGAGAGTGGGCATCCTTGTCTTGTCCCTCTGGCTAGTCGTATCTTATCCGTACTTCCATCATTTACTACCACTACGGCTGTGTTTTTGGAATATAACTGCTCTATTATTGCTCTAAATTTATTACCAAATCCCATTTTATTTAAAACCAACTTTAAAGCTTGCCAACTCACACAATCAAACGCCTTAAAAATATCTAACGCTAAAATACGCGCTTTAATCTTTGACTTTCTTATCCCCTGCATTACATTCAAAACTCTACCTACTAAAGTGTGCATCTGTCTTCCTGCTATAAAACCACATTGGTCTTCTCCTACATACTTAGCTATAAATTTATTTAGCCTTTTAGCCAAAATAGTTGAAAAAAAATTTACATCTTGATTTATTAACGGAATTGGTCTATATGAATCAGGGAGAGTCAAATCCTTATCCGGCTTCGGAATTAAAATTATTATAGAATGCTCCCATGATTCTGGGATCTTCTCCCCTTCCATTATTGCATTATATAATTTCAATAACTTTGGCACTATTAATGTTTTAAAATTCTTATAGAACTCTGGTCCTAGACCATCTGCTCCTGGTGATTTCCCTACTTTAAGCTGGTCTATGACCTCCTCTATTTCACTTTGCAATATATATTTTGTCCATTATTTCCTTATGTTCTTTTTCTAATCCTTTCTTCAAAAATGTATCCATTCACAGCAATTAATGTTGCCTCTTCCTCTTCCTTCAAAGTCCAGCTCAAAAATCATCATATACGAAGCTCATATTATGTCATGGCTTTGGTCCCAGTATTGAGCCTTCCCCAACCTGATCCCTTCCAGATGTGTTGGACTCCAACACATCTAGATGGCTGCAGGTTATGGAAGTTTCTTTTACAATGAATCGCCGTGGCTACCCAGAGCTACCCAGAGGTAATGGGCATGCCTACACCATGCATATATCCCAGGGTCATCTCTAGGTCATCCCCATGCATCCAAATGATGCACAGGGAATCCTGGGGTCAGGCAGGGACAACCAGAGACTTTCCCTAGGATAACTGGGACCGCAGATTTCCTGTTTTTTCTGCTGTCCCAGGAAACCCACAAGGACCATGGCCAGTGTGGTGCACGATCATGGGTTGTTCCTCCTTCCCTGTGAGTAGCAGGGCTCTGGTAATGGGCATGGAGCTGCACAGGGGCAGTCTGTGCCTATTGAAGGTGGGGGTGGGGAGCAGTTGCAAGGGTGGTTTTTTTTAACTTACTTTGTGATGAAGCACAATGGCGCTCCCATTTCCATTCCATGAAAGAAAACAAGCGCCCGCAACATCCCTCCTTACTTCTGGGATGTCGCACTGCTGTTTGGAAGCTGCGGGAGGATCCTGGAAGCCCGGGATCCTCCCCCTCCCTCCAAGAAGGCTCATAGGTGTAGATGAGCCCAATGAGAAGATGGAGATGATAGGAACTGACTGTGGAACCTGAACTATGCAAAGCATGTTCAGAAGCGCTGGGCTATGGTTTTCACAACCTTGATGAACTGAATCCTTCCACAATGCATATAAACTCTCCATCCTCATTCCCAAATGAAACATGTACCCATTCATTTTTACATTCATCCTCCATTATCCCCTCCTTCTGTTGTCTCCTCACCACCATGATCATCATACCACCATTACTAACCACCATCTAAACTTAGATTGTGAGGTCCTTGGAGGAGGGAGCAATCCTTGCTTAAGTCATTCTCCAGATTTCAAGCCCAGACTGCATCCCACCCTGCCCAAAAGGCAACAGCCCACAACTGTTGTGTATTAAGGAAACTGAGCCATCAAAACTACTGCGATCTTCATTGCCCAAAAAGCAAGCAAGTAAGAGCAGCAAAGTTGATGGCATGGAGAACTGTGGCTCCATCACCAAGATGTATGTGTATGTGGAAAGGAAGAAGTTGCCCGAGACTTGTGAGACCTTCCAGCAGGAGCCTAAAATCAGCAAACTCAGCCTACACCAAGGCCTAGTCTACACTAAGCAGGATATTGCACTATAAAAGTGGTATGAAAGCAGGATATAAGAGGCAGGAGCCACACTACTGCTTTATAGCGGTATTGAAGTGTACTGACAACTGTTGGGGCCCGTTGACACAGAGCATATACCACTTCCATACTCCTTTCATACCGCTTTCATACTGCTATATCCTGCTTGGTGTAGGCCATCATCCCACATACTTGTTTCCCTCGAATTATCCCCTGTAGCATAAAGTTGTTGTTGTTGTTGTTGTTAGCTAAATCACACCCCGGGCGGCAGCGCTCCTAAGATCCTTTGCATACCAGGAAAAGAGTTTAAGAAGGGAAATGTAAAAAATCATTAAAAAAATCAACAGATGACCCAATCCATTTCAAATTTGGTATGCTTAAAGCTCTTCTTAATATCTATTACTGTGCCAATTTTGATGCCTTTATCTCCAAAACGTACGCAGATGTAAGCATTTGTTTAATTTGTACTTTAAACATATCAAATCCTCCTCCTGCACCCCCAGTGGCCGCTCGGAGTACAACAAATGATTCGCTCCTAAATAGGTAGCAAAATAGGTCGGGTCTTTTGGCTTTAAAGCACAATTAAAGCAGGATGCATGGGAGTACTTCGTAGTCAAAGCAGATTATAAGCTGAAAAAGTTCAGAGTCCTTTGCACGCAATTCGCAGTGATTGCACAGTATAACCCTGGTGTGATGAAGCTCGTAGATTAGGCCCAAGTAGAACAACCCAACAGCTACAGTGTACTAGTTTGCTGCTAAACCAGATAAATGGGAAATAGAACAGGGATAGGGATATGCATAAAAGCACAATTTGAGTTTGTCAGAAGTCTCCAAATTCCACTTCAAAGCTCATTCTGTATCAGATTGTGAGTTATGCTTTCTTTCTGCTTTTGCAGGAAAATTCATGCATGTTTTTGTGCATGTTTTTCTATATGTATGCATCGATTGTGCATCTTTGAAATGCATGCATTCTTCTCCCATTGATTAAAGTGTGTTTGCCTCTCTTCCCCCCCCCTCCCAGAACTACTCATATTTTCATGCACATTTTTCAAATTCACAGATGCTTTCGAATGCATTTGTTGGTTCCTTGGAAATGTATGGGCCTCAACCGCCAATTGTACTTGAGTCTGTGTTCAGTCTGGTAGGTGCAACTTGGGTAAATCTTGATCAACGACAAACTGAAATGAATTTCTCAGACATCCCTAAACAAGCAAAGCCCAAGGAAAGGTGTGGGTGAGGGAGGGTAGGTTGTGGGCAAGCACAACTTGTGACATTGCTTAACTTTATTACTGATCACAGAGCATGTCTGTTCAGGCATCAGCCTTCACTTTAAATTTCCTGCCTTCATAGAGGAGGCACAATGGTTAGAAGCAGGGTTGTGCTCCGCTTCTCCTCGGACCGGAGAAGCAGGATCGAATCGGGGGGCTTCGCCTCTGCTTAAAGCGGAGGTGAAGAGGATTGGGGGAGCCGCGGAGCGTTGCGGAGCAGATCGAGGTGAAGGTGGATCCTTCGCCTCAATACGGAGTTCCGCAAAAAAAGGTAAGGGGGGGTTACTTGGCCCTGCCGCTGTCGCTGCCGCCTGTGCGGCAACGGCAGCAGAGCCAGGTAAGGGGGCAAGGGGGAGGGGGGGTCTTACCTGCATCTGTCCGCGGTCCCGTGGCTGCTTCAACAGAGCCTGAGGACTCAAACAGGAAGACCGCAAGGCCTGGTCCTCCTGTTTGAGGCCTTGGGCTCCGTTGAAGCAGCCGCGGGTCCGTGGACGGATGGAGGTAAGGGAGTGGAGGGAGGGGGTTTACCTGGCCCTGCCACTGCCGCCGCCCATGCGGCGATGGTGGCAGAGCCAGGTAAGGGGGAGGGGGTCTTACCTGCGTCCGTCGCAGCCCATCCCAGTTTCACTAGAGCCCGATGGGCCACGACAGACACAGGTAAGGGGGAGGAGGGAAGGGTGTCTTACCTGTTGCTACTCCCCGCCACTGCGGAGCTCAGATTTGGAGCCAGAGCTCTGGAGCGGAGCGGAGCGGCCCCTAGGCGGATAGAGGCCCAATCTGCAATTTGTGGATCAGGCGCGAAGAGGATCGGGGGGGTCCGTGCACACCCCTAGTTAGAAGCAATCCTTCCTCTATTGAGCTGAGATCCAGAGAAGAGAGTCAAGAGGCATGCTTGACCTGAGTGGATGAGACAAACACCAGTCCCAATCAATTATTCTGCAAAATGCCATCCATTGAGAGTTCATTTTAAATGCAACAAATAACACATGCACACACACATACAATGGGGAAGCATTCAGACACGAGACTCCCTCTCACCCAACTGTGGTCGGAAAGGTACGCTCTAGGGAAAACTGCATCGTGTGATTTTGCTGCATGAGTATATCCGCTTCAAGCAGCTGGTCAAAACCAACCAATGAGAACTTTCCAGCTAAGATTTGAAATCTGTAGCTTGACTACAGTTGAGGACAATGGTGCTGCTTCTTTCTGAGTCTTCATTTAAACCACTTTTCGAAACGGCATTGGCCTTTTCGTGCCGCGGCATATAAGAAACAAATGTCTGGTCACACCGCCGTTGATTGAGTCCAGTACTTTAAGCTTTTGGATTTAATATACTCTCCAATTCTCATGCCAGATTTCAATCAAAAGAAAAGAGAGACAAAGGACAGGAAGGGTCTCCAGGAGGAATATTCTCTCTTTGGTATAGCACTCCATTCCTATTAACACTGCAAACAGACCTTGGCGAATGAATAATTCAAACCTCAAACGAACTGCCAAGGATTCACTCCCTGGTCACGTTCATCCAACACACCATTTTCACGGCAAATATTGGGGATCTAGGGACAAGAGTAAATATAGTCAAAATTCAGGACACTTTGTGACTAGATCCTTCCTGGAAATAGAAGAGTTCACTGTAGCAATGAAAAAAGTACACACAGAGGTTTTTTGTAGCTTTGCATGTGTAATGAAACAATGTTAGGAAAGGGGGGGCATTCAGGACAAGGCTTTGGAGAACTTGGGGGGTGCCCCATGAGTTCACTGAGCCCCACTCCAAGGAGCCAGGCCGCGTGAGCCTTTGCTGACTGCTTGGGAGGCTGTGTGAGCCTCCTGAGCCTTGGCAAAGCACACTTTCCAGAAACCCAGAACCACACTTTGCCTTCCCCCCTCTTGTCAATCAGGGCCTTGTAGGCCCGCTTAATGCAAGGTTCAGAGGGCCTTTAAGGCCCCGATTGCCACAGGGTGGGAGAGAAACATGACTTCCCCAAGGCTGGGGAAATTGCATTATTTTCAGAAGATGATGGGTATCTGGGTAGGATTGCACCCTAACGGTATTGTCCATTCTGGCTCCTTCTCTGCAGTGTGCAACTTTGCGCCAACACACATACTGAAGACCTGTGTAAGATCAGACAACTTCTTGTGTAGATCTTTCAACATCCCTTCCCCCATTTAAAATCCTCCAACCTTTGTTCCAATGCTTTCACTGCGCCACTTTTTTTTAATTCAGAGAGCTTCAAGTTCAGAGTCACAGAATCAAAGAATCAAAGAATAGTAGAGTTGGAAAGGGCCTATAAGGCCATCAACCCCTTTTTCAGTGCTGGAATCCACCCTAAAGCATCCCTAAGAGATGGCTGTCCAGCTACCTCTTGAAGGCCTCTAGTGTGGGAGAGCCCATCAGCTTAGGTAATTGATTCCATTGTCATACCGCTCAGGAAGTTTTTCCTGAGCTCCAGCCGGAATCTGGCTTCCTGTAACTTTAGCCTATTATTCCGCGTCCTGCACTCTGAGAGGATTGAGAAGGGATCCTGGCCCTCCTCTGTGTGACAACCTTTCAAGTATTTGAAAAGTGCTATCATGTCTCCCCTCATTCTTCTCGTCTCAAGGCTCAACATGCCCAGTTCTTTCAGTCTCTCCTCATAGGGCTTTGTTTCCAAACCCCCTGATCATCCTCATTGTCTTCCTCTGAGCCCCCTCCAGCTTGTCTGCATCCTTCTTGAAGTGTGGTGCCCAGAACTGGACACAATACCCAAGATGGTGGTTACTTGCTAGTCAAGTTGTTTTTTCGCAGCAACAGGCAAATACATTTGCAAGCACATCAAGTCGAAAGAACATGATGTAATTGAATGTAATTGATAGGTAACCATGGCAGACGGCTACTACAGGAGCAGAAATGTTTTCCAGCTGCAGTGGGAGCTATTAGCAGGAGAAGACGCCATTTTTGATTGGGAAGCAATGGAGGCGTTAGGCGACAGTGTAATACCTGGAGTGCACCATTTAAAACCTATCTGAAAATCAGTGTGAAACTTGTGAGTCATTAGGAAAATACATACATTACTTAAGGAACAAGGATCTTTCCATCACAGCTTGATATTGATGAATACGTTACCAGGTCTTTTGGCTGCACCTGTTGATTGTGGCTTACCTTCATCACAGAAGCAGTGAACAAGGGCTCGTTATCAAAGTGCCATAGTGGCTGGCTCCTGGTGGTTTGACCTCATGTGGCTCCAGTCACATTTCGACAACTGAAATCATTCGCTACCACAAGATGTAGGGACAGCCACCAATTTGGATGGCATTTTAAAAAAAGTTAGACCAATTCATTGAGGATATGGCTACCAGTGGCTACTAGTCCTGATGGCAATATGCGTTTACTTGCGAGGAGCAAGGACCAAAACGGGATGCCCGGCCACATGTCCAGCAGTCCTGGGATCATCCTGGGTCCATGGGTAAAGTCAGGATAAAAGGGTAGGGTGATATCCCAGGGAAATGCAGGGATCATCCCTCCCTGCTCCAAGGATCTCCTGGGCGTCCTGTGGATGCACAGGGATGATCCCAGGATGATCCCCGGGATATCGCCCTGTCTAGACATGCCCTAGGTTCTAAATATGGACAAGAGGAGAATCGAACTAAAGTTTTGGTAGGGCACTTGTGGCAGTGCAAGTTGCTGTGCACTATGCTTGGGTAACTAGTTGTGCAACCTGTTGCACATTATGCTTGCGGGGTTGTCCAAGCAGAATGCACAACCGCTTGTGCAACAGAAAGATTCAGCTGAGCTCCTTCAGGGCTAATTGAGTTTGCAGAATGACACTCTGGCCTTAGCTAGACCTAAGGTTTATCCCAGGATTGTCCCGGGGTCGTCCCTGCTTGCTCCCGGGATATCCTGTGTGTCATTTACATGAACAGGGATGACCCCGGGATGATCCTGGGATAAACCTTAGGTCTAGCTAAGGCCTCTGTGGACACTGCCCTTCGACTTCAGTTCTCATCAGCCCCATCCAGCATGGCCAAGGGCCAGGAATGCTGGGAATTGTGCTCCAAAACAGCTAATCTTCATGAGGTCAGAGGAGGCTGTCTGCAAAGGAGGATGGTAGAGCTCAGGCAGTGATTATCAGTGTGAGAATAAGGAGGAGATGAGTAAACCAGAAGGTCCCTCTTTTCATCTGTAAAATATTAAGAAAGAGCATGCCATCCGCTAACACAAAAGAAATGTGATCACTGGTCTGTGCCTATACAGAGACTCATCGTTATGCGAACATTTGCAATCATTTTCATTTGGTCCCATAATCAGCTGTTACAAATTGGCTGTTGCATTGTTTAGTCTGCTTTTTGTGTGACTGTGGCCATAGCTAGACCTAAGGTTTATCCCTGGATCGTCCAGGGGTCAAACCTGTTCATCTAGGTGACACACAGAGGATCCAGTGCTCAGACACGGACGAACCCTGGATGATCCCAGGATAAACCTTAGGTCTAGCTGTGGCCTGTGATTGCACCTCGGAGACTTTTAAGAGATGTTTATTTGTTCTAAATGAGAGCCCAACCCATCCCTAGAATAGATGTGGAAATAAATAAATTAATAAATAAATAAATAAATAAATAAGGCACAGTACAAGCTGACTACCACATATACCAAAGTTTGTCTCGAGCCTCTTCTGTCAGGGATGCTTTAGCGTGGATTTCTGCATTGAGCAGAGGGTTGGACTCGATGGCCTTGTAGGCCCCTTCCAACTCTGCTATTCTCTGGTTCTATAATTATTATTATTATTATTATTTATTTATTTATTTATTTATTTATATAGCACCATCAATGTACATGGTGCTGTACAGAGTAAAACAGTAAATAGCAAGACTCTGCCGCATAGGCTTACAATGCCAAACTGTCATGAATCACCAAGTAAAAAAAAGTCTTTGGCTTGTTTCTTCAGTGTATGATGGGGTGGTGAATATACAACTAATGGAAAATATATATATATATATATATATATATATATATATATATATATATTCCCTCTCTCTCTCTCTCTCTTTCTGTGTGTGTGTGTGTGTAAGAAAGAGAGAGAGAGAGAGATGTTATACCCTATTTCTTCGATTCTAAGATGCACTTTTTTATTTATTTATTTATTTATTTATTGCATTTTTATACCGCCCAATAGCCGAAGCTCTCTGGGCGGTTCACATATAAACATCTCTAAAAATGGGGTGCGTCTTAGAATCTCTGGTGTGTCTTAGGATTGTTTGCTTTTTCTGTTGGTGGTACTGAAATTAGTGTGCATCTTACAATTGATGGCGTCTTACAATCAAAGAAATACGGTATATGATCCATTAGTTGTATAAACAAGCCAGAGACTCGTTCATCCCCACCAGAAGAGGGAAGAAATCCCGAAATACTGAATTTTTCTATGATTCTATGATTTTTGACATGGCACAAGGGATTTACCAGAATTTCATTTCTCTTTGCCAATCCTGCAAACATTCTCAATCCCAAGTGTGAACACATTCAGGAGTGGCTCAGGGTGGGGGTGGGGACAGGGAGAGACATTTCTGCAAATTCCTGAATTCATGATCGCTTTCAGAGACTGAGGATTATTTGTTTTCTGAGTTTGGTTGGGAGTGGAGATTGGAATTGTTTGTGGCGTGAGAGGAGATTAATTGCTAGGGATTTAGGACTGGTGTGAGGAGAGAGAGGTAGTTGGTGAGTGGGAAGTTTGGAATAAGCAGGATTGGAAGCGTTATATTTTCATTTAAAGCTTTTAACATTACGGTGACCAACTGTCAGGATTTCCCCGGATTTGTCCTGGTTTTTGTTCTTTCCATGGTGTCAGGGGGGATTTTCTATAATTTTCAATAATGTCCTGGAATGACACACCTTCCCCTTTAAGGCTGCCATTAGCATGGCAGGAGGGAATGACATGCTTTCTTGAGGCACATCATTCCCCCACCCCGAGCTCCAATTGAGGTCTTAAAGGGGAAAGTGGGTCATTCGTGGACATTATAGAAAAGGCCCCAATTGGAGTGGATGGTGGTGGTGCAGAATGAAATCCTTTCCCCTCCTCCACTCCAATCGGGTTCTTTAAGGTGGCGGGGGAATAACGTACTTTCTGCAGGACTCAGAAAGCTGCTTCCCCCCCCACACTAGGTGTCCTCTTTTTTGGTTTCCCACATATGGTCACCCTATTAACATAACAATAAACTTTTATTGTTTTGTTAGCTACCAAATACCACGTGTCAGCTTGGCATTATTTACCCACCCCACAGTTGTCAAACACCCTCACCAGAATATACCCACAGTACATTTAAAAACAGATCCTATATTAAACCTGTTTCCCTCATAGATGGGGGAAAGGTTTCATTTAACTCTTCCTCAGGTTTTCAAGTGGTGGCGCTTGGCCTGAGAAAGGTTTATGCGGCGAGCCTGGTATTGGTGTAACGTCCCATAGTTATTTTTCACTTTTGAAAAAATATGCACAGAAATATACACTCTAATGAGCAGAAAACCAGGCTGGAAATGAAAACACAAGCAAGCCAAAATCATCATCATCATCATCCTTTTATTAATAATAATAAATAACCTTTTCTCGATTACATCAATGGTACAGATGTGGCATCCAACTCTGGTTTAACAAATCTTCCTCTGACCACAGTAAATTGAAGGAAACAAGCTCGGTTCGGCACCTACAGAAATCGTGTTTGTGTATTTATTAGAAACGCTGTCTGACTTGTATGTTTTTATATATATATTTAACTTTTTTAAACTTCTTTGTTAAATAGAGTTTAATAAATAATTAAAAAAAAAGAAAAAAGAGAGAGAGACTCACTGAAAAGAACGCCCAAATATCTAAATGAACGGGTTTGTTCCATAACATGTCGGTCCAAAATCCATCTTTGCCTAGAACTATGACTGCCAAAAACCATTATCTTGGTCTTAGAATAGTTTATTGCCATGTTTTCATATTTACAGTAAGCACTGAATATGTCTAAGAGATTTTTCAGACCCAAGCAGGAGAGAGAGAGAAGTGTTACGTCACCTGCATACATTAAAATAAAAAACTTTTTATTCATAATTACTGGAGAAAGAGAGTTTACTTGAGCTAACTGTGACACCATATTATTAGCATAGATATTGAAAAGGGTGGAAGCCAAGAGGCATCCTTGTTTTATTCCCTGCATTGGAGGGGTGGGTAAGAAATAAAATTATTATTATTATTATTATTATTATTATTATTATTATTATTATTATTATAACTTTCTGTTAGAGAATATAATAATAATAATAATAATAATAATAATAATAATAATAATAACAACAACAACAACAACAACAACAACTTTCAAAGTGATTTTTGGAGAATTTAGGTGAGCCTGAACATTGCTGGTTCTCATGTTGGGGGGTCACAGCAATATGTGTGGTGTGTCCTCATGATGTCATGTGACTACCAACTCTTAAAAGGAAAACATCTGATCCTGAGGGCCCAGAGATGTGGCCAAATGATCACAGAGTAGAACTAGAGTTGACAATATTTTCCCATTCAGAGACATCAGTGATTTTTCTTTTTAATGCAAAAGATATAGGACAGACACTCGTGCCTCAACTGATGTTTTCAGGAAAGGAGTCTGAGGAACTGAGGCAAATAATGGTGAAGTTCTCAACTCCATTGACAAATTGAAAGTTAATAAATCACCGGGCCCAGACAGTATCCATCCTAGAGTTCTTAAAGAACTCAAATATTAAATTGCTGATATGTCCCTAAGAGCAACAGAGGACTGGAAGATGGTCAGCGTAACACCATTTTTTAAAAAAAGAATCCAGGGGGCATCTGGGAAATTACAGGTTGATTGGCGTATCATCGGTTATGGGTAAATTGGTTGAATGCATTATTGAAAACTAAGGCCTTAGCTAGACCTACTTGAAAGTCCAGGATGGAGGAGTGAAGATCTCACGTTGTGATTAATGCGAGATCTCTCCTCCATTTACACGTAAGGCACGACGACCTCAGGAAGAGAGGCGTTGTGCCCGCCATTTTTTATATTTTCTTAAAAGACCGGCAGCGCAAGAACGGTTGTGCGCAAAGGTAAGTGTTTTTTAAAATTTAAATTAATTTCCCTGCTCCCCCCCACCCTACCCCCCGATGGGCACAGCACTCCTGAAGAGCGCTGTGCCCCATGCACGGCTCACAGCTCCGCGTGAGTAATTGCGCAGAGCGGGGTCAAACTGTGGAAATGGGCCGCACATTCCCCGGTCTCGGGCTCAGCCCAGGACTGCAGAAAAAGTGGGCCCAAAGGGGAGGGCTCTATCCCAGGGCAATGGAGGGATGATCCCTCCCTGATCCAGGGATCCCCTGTGTGTCATGTGGATGCACAGGGACAATCCCGGGGTTTGCCCTGGGATATAGCCTGGTCTAGCTAAGGCCTTAATTAGTAAGCATATAGAAGACAAGAATCAACCCGGCTTCCACAAATGTAAGTCCTGCCTCACTAACCTTTTAGAGTTTTTGAGAGTGTTAATAAACATGTAGAAAGAGGTGATCTAGTAGACATTGTTTACTTGGACATCCCAAAGGCCTTTGACAAAGTTCCACACCAAAGACTCCGGAGCAAACTTCGCAGTCATGGAATAAGAGGAGAGGTCCTCTTATGGATCAGTAACTGCTTAAAGAAAAGTAAGCAGAGTGTAGGAATAAAAAGTAAATTCTCCCAATGGAGGGAAGTAAATAGTGCCCCCTCCCACATGGATTTGTATTGGGACCAATGCTTTTCGACTTGTTCATAAATGTCAACCCAGTGTGCAGCCACTGTAAACAAGGGAAACATAATTAGACACAATTAGAACAGGAATTCAGAATAAAACGTCCGATATCATACTGTCTTTATACAAATACACAGTGCGACCACACTGAGAATACTGTGTACCGTTCTGATCATGATATCTTTTTTTAAAAAAAAGATATTGTAGAGCTGGAAAAAGTGCAGAAAGGGACAACTAAAATGATCAAGGGGCTGGAGCATCTCCCCTATGAGGGACTATTTCAACTATTGGGATTGTTCAGTTTGGGTAAAAAGATAGTGGCCCAATTCAGAAGACACCTTAAACCATGGCTTTAACCATGATGGTTAAGCCAGAAAGCTGGGCTGTGTTCAGAAGACACCCTAAACCATGGCTTTAACCATGGTGAATAAGGCTTTCTGGCTTAACCACCATGGTTAAAGCCATGGTTTAAGGTGTCTTCTGAACGGGGCCAGTAAAGGGGTGACATAATAGAGATGTGCAAAACTGTGCATGGTGTGGAGAATGGGGATAGGGAGACTTTTTTCTCCCACTCCCATAATACGAGAACTGAATGGGGTCTTCCCATGAAGCTGATTGGTGGGAGGCTCAGGACAGATAAAAGGAAGGACTTCTTCACACAGCACAGAGTTAAACTATGGAATTCATCTATTACAAGATGTAGTGATGGCCACCCATTTGGGTAGCTATAAAGGCGGCTTAGAAAAATTCCTGGAGAAGAAGGCTATGTGCTACCGTGAATATTAGGGGCAGTATGAGTATGTTCAAAGCTGGGTTGCAGTTAAACCTCAAAAAAAAAAAAGAAACCAAGATTATGGCAACCAGCTTGATTGATAACTGGCAAACAGAGGGGGAAAACGTGGAGGCAGTGACAGACTTTGTATTTCTGGGCGCAAAGATTACTGCAGACGCTGACTGCAGCCAGGAAATCAGAAGACGTTTACTTCTTGGGAGGAGAGCAATGACAAATCTTGATAAAATAGTTAAGAGCAGAGACACCACACTGACAACAAAGGTCCGCATAGTTAAAGCAATGGTACTCCCCGTAGTAACCTATGGCTGCGAGAGCTGGACCATAAGGAAAGCTGAGTGAAGGTAGATAGATGCTTTTGAACTGTGGTGTTGGAGGAAAATTCTGAGAGTGCCTTGGACTGCAAGAAGATCAAACCAGTCCGTACTCCAGGAAATAAAGCCAGACTGCTCACTTGAGGGAATGGTATTAAAGGCAAAACTGAAGTACTTTGGCCACATAATGAGAAGACAGGATACCCTGGAGAAGAGGCTGATGCTAGGGAAAGTGGAAGGCAAAAGAAAGAGGAGCCGACCAAGGGCAAGATGGATGGATGATATTCTGGAGCTGACAGACTCGACCTTGGGGTTGCTGGGGGTGGCGACGGCCAACAGAAAGCTCTGGCGTGGGCTGGTCCATGTAGTCACGAAGAGTCGGAAGCGATTGAACGAATAAACAACAACAAAATGAGTATGTAAACCAGTTGGTGGGGAACATGGGCAGGATGGTGCTGCCAGGGGAGTCTTCAGTAGGCACCTGCTGTGGAATGAGCCCTTTTGATGCCCAATCATGCCTATCCTATCCCTGACACCAGCCCTGACTAGAACATTACTAATCCCTAAGATGGCCTCCCCTGACCTTTTCCCCAAGGCTAACAGATGCATTTTGGGAACATAATTCTTTACTTCTTCTTTTTTTGTCAGTGATGACAGAATGGAAAATGCATGCTGAATTGGGTACAGGAATCAAAACTTCCCTTGCTCTGTTTGTAGCCATCAAATCCTAATGTGTGTATTTTAATTAGCTGTTTGGCTTTAAAATACCCTAATTACTCATTGAAGTCTACTGTAAATTAAATGTGCCATCAAGTGTTATTAGGGACACTTTAATTTAAGTGCTAACAAAAAAAAATATCTTCAGCTCCTGGCTTTAAATTATTAGCTTTGTATAATTTTACACAGCATTGCTGCAAAATCCTTAATGAAAAACAGATGAAGATAAATACAACATTGAGGGCTTCTTTAAATGAGGGAGTTATACCATGCTCGTGGCTGGCCACTCACAGATGTTTGCGGGTCATTTTGACAATGCCATCGGCCACCTACATGGTCCCTGCTCCTTTTCCTGGTCTTTCTGTAAAAAACAACAACACACACACTCAGAAACCCCAATTCTTCTAAAATATGTAAGGATTTATCAGGATTTCCAGCTGTGTGTAGTTGAAGTTGCACTATAAAATGCCCACTAGAGGACGCTGCCCCCATTGAACTGTATGGGCTGGGTGTTTTACAGGCCATGTGTTTGCTGCTCTCTTCCCGTGTAATTCAGCTCATTTTAAATGCGAAAGAGAAGCAGGAAGCAGAGTGACGATAAGGAAATGCAGTGTTCCCTCTGCTTGAAAGTCCTCCGAATGTGGGAGCTAAAAAGAATATCTGACAAACCACATAGATGTTACATGTAAATACACGTAACTCACTCCCAATGCTTGGGGATGAACCAGATTTTTGCAAACAAATCACGAGAGTGTTAATGGAGGGTTCGGTAGACTTCAGGCTTGCAGGATCGAAATTGTTTTTCACTAACCAGAGCCAGGGACAAAATAGTGGCTCAAGTGGGTGGACTTATCACAGGTCCTTTCACAAAAAAACTCTAAGCGTTCTTTTCAACAATTTAATGGGGAGGGGGCATTGTTGTTGCTCTTAAAAGACTAGGAGTCAGAAAATCTTGCTGATCTACTGCAGACCACCCCGGTCCATCTTCTGCCCACTCCTGCTTTAATGCATTAAAAAAGCAAAAAAAGAAAATTTGGATTGGGCAAAGTGATATGCAGTGAAAAAGCACTGGAGGGTGAAAGGTGCTTACCTCAAGTCCCACCCACCTGCATCTCTGCTCCAAAATATCTTTCCCCCCCCCCCAGATGCTTCCCACCACCACCTCATGGTGCTCCAAACATGCTTGCCACATACCACAGGCATTTAGAATAGTAGAGATCCTTCTACAATAGTAGAGATCCTCCAGCTGGACATCAGGAAAAACTTCCTGACAGTTAGAGCAGTACGACAATGGAACCAGTTACCTAGGGAGGTTGTGGGCTCTCCCACACTGGAGGCCTTCAAGAGGCAACTGGACAACTATTTGTCAGGGATGCTTTAGGGTGGATTCCTGCATTGAGCAGGGGGTTGGACTCGATGGCCTTGTAGGCCCCTTCCAACTCTGCTATTCTATGATTCTATGAACACTTCAGTCTTGGTGAATTCAAATAAGTACTGACAGATCCACACATCCCAGATCAATCCGTAAATCAGAAATTATTTATTTATTTTGTTTACAATATTTCCCATCCCAAAGATTTTGGAGTGGTGAACAACAGATAAGATAAAAGAATAAATACACACATACACACACACACACACACACACACACACACACACACATATTTTATTTTTTAAAAAAACTATTTTTAAAAGAGACAGAGTGTTGATGTTTTTGTTTTTGTTTGGTTTTGGTTTTTTATGGGCTATACTATGTCAGGCTGCAACTTTAGGATTCCATGTTCAAATTAGTATTTTCTTTTCCTTTTGTACCGAGCAAATAGCACATTACTGAAAATAGCACATTAACATTATTTGATTTCAGGTATGCATGATTTGATTGGAGAATTCAGAGAAGTCCAAATTTCAGTTTTGGTTTATATAGTAGTTCGAAAGTGTGAAATCAGATAAGTTTGCATTAAAATGTGAACAGGACAAATTCCTCTCCCATCCCTACGTCATAGATGTCTGCATGAAGGCAGATTTGCTAGTGAAGTAGCATTCAAACAGGAAAACTCCCCACTAGCAGCCTGAAGTCGTAGAGTACAGAAAAAGTGGTACAGCCTAGGAACAACACTAAGGCCGTTTCTACACCTGCCTTTTTCCCCGGGATCGTCCCGGGATCATCCCTGTGCATCCAAATGACATCCAGGGGATCCCGGGAGCAGGCAGGGATGACCCCTCCATTTGCCTGGGATAGTCCTTAGGTGTAGAAAGGGCCAACACTGTGGGGAATCAAAATGGTGCCCAGGTTTCCAACAGATGAGTTCTGTTGCTGTTGCTAAAGGTAAGGAACATACAACAAAGTTTTGGACGATTTCTCAAGGACATCCCAGAGAATATTTAGCAAATCCCCTTCCTTTTTACCATTTGCAATTAGTTACATTACATGTTTCAAGAAATCAACATTGACAGCCTTCTCATGTTCATGCTCAGTCTTTGTAACAGATACACATTTATCTTTAGGGATAAATCTCTTCCAGTAGGGTGAGTGGGTGAAACAGTCTATGAACCCTACTCCAGTGGAAACTGCGACTCAAATTTCAGTGGGGCTGTGTATTCATTCTGGGTTTCAGTCAGAACCGGCCTGAACTCTGGGAAGAATGAAATAATACCAACTGGAAGAATGAAACAAAACTGAAAGAATGAAACAATACCAATAACAGATGAATGGATGTTGAAGATGCTGGAATTGGCAGAGATGGCAAAACTCACAGCGATAATGAGAGAAAGATCAACCACTACGTTTATGTTGGAATGGAAACCTTTGATAGAATATTTGCAAGAGACAGAGAAAAATGATGTATTTGTTTGTGGATTTTAGTATTAAGATGGGGAAAGAAAAAGGGGGAAAGGGGAGGAAGAGAAGAAATAAATTTGATTGATGTACTAATTGTAATTAAAAAATTAGAGGAAAATGAAGTACGGTTCTGTGAATCCAATGTATGAGATTCAGATAAGCCATAAGAAAGAATTGAATTTGATTAATATATTAATAGTAATTAAGAAGTTAGTTAGCATTTCTGGCATGAAGAGGGCCAAAAATATACTTTAAACTTTATCCTTAAATGTTTTCTTTATTGTATTTTACTGTAAGTGTAATTGTATTGTGTATACCTTTGTTTGTATGTATTATATGTGGTGTAAAGATTTTGTGTTTGTGATGTTTAAAATATATATTCTATAAAAAAAACCCAGCCTGTACTCTGACAGAACTGTCCATGGTGCTGGACCTTACTCCCCAAATAATTTCAGGAACTTGGATAGCTCCTCCACTGAACAGACACATAATGTGAGGAAGGACTGTCCCCAATAATCATAGAATCATAGAACAGCAGAGTTGGAAGGGGCCTACAAGGCCATCGAGTCCAACCCCCTGCTCAATGCAGGAATCCACCCTAAAGCATCCCTGGCAGATGGTTGTCCAGCTGCCTCTTGAAGGCCTCTAGTGTGGGAGAGCCCACAACCTCCCTAGGTAACTGATTCCATTGTCGCACTGCTCTAACAGTCAGGAAGTTTTTCCTGATGTCCTGATGTCCACACATCAATGAAATTGTATGTCTCTTTTAACTTGTGCCTCTCTATATAGTTGACTCAAGAATGCCTTCTCAATAATGTTTCTTTCTTTCTTCATTTATTTATTTATTTATTTATTGCATTTCTATACTGCCCCATAGCTGAAGCTCTCTGGATGGTTTTAGTCTTTTATGTTCAGTCTGGTTCTGTCTGATAACATTTCCTGGTCAACGAATGGACAGGAGTTGTTACCAAAAGTAATGGCATGGAGTAAAATCGTTCTGCTCCAAGAATTAAAGACATTTTACTATGTAATAAAACCAGGGCAATTTTTCTAGCTTCAGCCACACACCATTAATTCAGACACTAATTTCCATGTGATATATTATTGATAGAGCACAAAAGCATTTATTAATAACAATTTTTTTTAAAAAAAAAAAAGAGAGAGAGAGAGAGAGAGAGAGAGAGAGAGACCTCCAATGTATATTTTAACATACCCACATTCCTCGTTGGACTGCAATGGAATTTTTCTTAATTGAGACAAATATAAAAGAGAGTACTGATTAAATTTAAGCGGCTGGAATCAAATCTCAGAAGAACAGTGATCTATGGGGATGAAATAATGGCTAAGGGACTTAGAAGCAGTTTCTCCCATCTATTGTTGAAGACACTACAAGGCCCCATAGTTTCAGAGTTCTCTTATTTTTCAAAAATACATGGAAGTAATTTAATGTGCTGGATGAGGAAAAATAGTAATAGGTTGGATGAGGAAAAACAAACTGAAGCTGAATCCAGACAAGACAGGGGTGCTTACTATCAAAGGCCCCAACCTGGGTATGGAGGTGTGTCAACCAGTTCTGGATGGGGTTACATTCCCCCTGAAAAACTGTGTTCGCATCTTGGGGTCTGCTCCTGGATCCGTCGCTCCAAATGATAGCTCAGATAGATGTGACAGCCAGGAGTGCCTCCTATCAGCTTCAGCTGATACTCCAGCTGCTCCCCTTCCTAGAGTTGGAAAACCTAAAGACAGAGGCTTGACTTCTTCAATGCGTTCTACATAGGGCTACCTTTGGGCCTAGTCCAGAAACTTCAACTAGTTCAAAATATGGCAGCCAGGTTGATCACTGGTACAGCTAGGGGTGACCAAATTACTCCAACTCTAAAATCACTTCACGGGCTGCCAATTAGTTTCCAGGCGAAGTATAAAGTGTTGGATACTACCTTTAAAGCCCGACATGGTTTGGGTCCAGGTTACCTGCAGGATCGCCTTCTCCTGTACAATCCACCCCACACACTCAGGTCCTCTGGAGATAATTTATTCCCATCAGCCAAAACTAGGCTGACAACTGTTACCCAGAGGACCTTCTCTTCTGCTGCTCCCAGTCTGTGGAACGGCTTGCCAGGAGAGATTCACCAACTCAACAGTCTTTCTGAATATAAAAAAGCTATAAAGACTGATCACTTTTGGCAGGCCTATCCAGTCGAAACTTAAGATGTCTGGCAGTTATTTTAATAATGTTTTTATATGTTTTATTCATTTTATGTATTTTATAATATTTTTGTATTCTATGTTGTTCCCCGCTTCGATTCAGAGGGAGAGCCGGGTAAGAAATAAATATTATATTATGTTGTTATTGTTATTATTATTATTATTATTATTATTATTATTATTATTATTATTATTATTATTTGAACAACTGAATGTTATAATTGGGAATGTTCTCAAATGATCCTGTTCCTTCCCCTTTGCTACCACCACTGCCCAAAACTCATTCCAAGAACATCTGAGGTCACCTCTTTTTCTTTCTTCCAAACCCACTTTTCCATGAAGACTTTAGCATGTTAGGCATCATTAGGAATGGAAGCGAGAATAAAACTGCCAATATCATACTGCCCTCATACAAATCTATGGTGCAACCACACGTGGAATACCGTGCACAGTTCTGGTCGGTGCACCTAAAAAGGGGAGAAGGATTTGTAAAGCTGGAAAAAGTGCAGAAAAGAACAACTAAAATTATCAATGGGTGGAGCAATTCCCTATGAGAGAAGGTAACAACAGTTGGGGTTGTTTAGCTTGGGGAAAGGGTGAGAAAGGGGAGACATGACAGAGGTGTACAGAATTACACATTGGGCTCATCTACACCAAGCAGGATATTCCACTTTGAAAGTGGTATGAAAGCGGTATATGAAATGCAGGATCCACACTACTGCTTCAACTGCACTGACAACTGTTGGGGCCCATTGACACATACCATATACCGCTTTCATAGTGCTAGATCCTGCTTGGTGTAGATTAGGCCATGGTGTGGAGAATGTGGATAGGGAGACGTTTTACCCCTGTCTCAAAATACTAGAACCTGGGGTCATCCCATGAAGCCAGTTGGTGGGAGATACAAGACAGATAAAAGCATGTACTTCTTCACAGAGTGCATAGTTAAACTATGGAATGTGCAACCACAAGATGTAGTGGTGGCCATCAACTTGGAGAGCTTTAAAAGGGGTTGGACAAATTCATGGAGGAGGAGGCTATCACCGGCTCCGAGTCCTGATGGGCTATATGCTATCTCCAGTATCAGAGGTAGTGTGCCTGTGTCCACCCATTGCTGGGGAACGTGGGTGGGAAGGTACTGTTGGGAGGGTCCTCCTTGTGTGTTTCCCATTGAGCTATTTGGCCACTCTGTGAACAGAATGCTGGAGTAGATGGACCCTGGGTCTGATCCAGCATGGCTCTTCTTATGTTTCTTAACGCCACAATCCTAACTCCCAAATCTGCTACCTTGAGGTGATTAGGGTAGGTAGGAGGTACCTCTGTGCCAGCAGAGAGGAGCTCCACTCAGTACTCCCGCATGATTTTTAGAGCCCTAGAGCAAGACTTTATCAATGCCCCCCTCCCTGAATGGGTTCTTATGGCTATTACCACCATTGTGTTTTATTGGTTGTTTTATTGTGTTTTATTGGTTGTTTTATTATGGGTTGGTTGTTTTATTATGGTTTTAATTTTTGTGAACCGCCCAGAGAGCTTCAGCTATTGGGCAGTATAAAAATGTAATAAATAAAATAAATAAATAAATGAATTGTCATTTTTGCCTTCTTCATCCTCTTTCTCCTAATAGCTACCACTTGCTTGCTTGATGGGCAGATGTTCGCACTGCAATTCCATATTTTCCCATAAGTCATAGGTGGGCAACACAATCCAATTTCACATAGCCCTCAGCCTAGTTCCAAATACCCTCTCGCTGTCCACATGGGGCTCCCTGGGTGCTACCGTCAAGAATTGGAGCTGTTCCTCATCTTTTTGTCAGGGAATAGAGGGTCTCCCTCCTCTACCTGCTGTTTGCTAAAGACCTGTGTACAAAACATGGTTAAGAACAGAATAGGCAGCATGGTGTAGTGGTTAGCATTGGACTAGTATTCCAGAGGTCCGGGTTCTAGTCCCCACTTGGCCATGGAAGTTCACTGGGTGACTATGGGCCAGTCACAGACTCTCAGCTTAACCTACCTCACAGGGTTGTTGTGAGGATAAAATGCAGAGGAGGAGGATTATGTATGCTGCCTTGTTTTCCTTGCATGAAATAAAAAAAGACAAGATATAAATGTAAGAAAAGATGAAATAACAGAGACAATTCACAGCACAGCCTCTTGGCCACTATGCTGAACTGTAAACTTCCAGACGCAGTCTCAAGAAGTCCCAGGCCGCGTCTACACCATGCATATATCCCGGGGTCATCTCTAGGTTCTCCCTGTGTGTCACAGGGATCCCGTGGTCAAGCAGGGACAGCCAGAGACTTTCCCTGGAATAACTGGGGCCACGGATTTCCTGGTTTTTCCATGGTCCCAGGACACCCCTGAGGACCAGTCGGTGTGGCGCGTGATCACGGATCATCCCTTCTACCCTGCAAGTAGTGGGGCTCTGGAAACGGACTGCCCCCGCGCAGCTCTGTGCCCAAGGGGGTTGAGGCGGGAGCAGTTTCAAGGGTTTGTTGTTGTTGTTGTTGTTTTTAAACTTACTTGTGGTGGAGCACAATTGTGCTCCTTTTCTGGGGCAGGGGATGGCACCCGCAACATCCCTCTTAATTTCCAGGATGACGCGCGGGTGTGTGCATGCAGGGTGATGAACCCGGAAGCTGTAAAGCCCAGGATCATCCCCTCCCTACTGGAAGGCTCATAGGTGTAGATGACCCCCCAGTCATTACTACTCCCCCTCCGCTTTCTACCCACCCCACCCCTCCACTATCTACACAAGCTTCTTGGGATAGGGAGCTTGTTTGCTTATATTACACTATAAAGGGGACTTGTGTGTTGGTTATATAAACCTCGTGTGGCGCAGAGTGGAAAGCGGCAGCTACTGCAGCCAAAGCTCTCCCCATGGCCTGAGTTCGATCCCAGCAGAAGCTGGTTCTCAGGCAGCCGGCTCAGGTCGACTCAGCCTTCCATCCTTCTGAGGTCAGTAAAATGAGTACTCAGCTAGCTGGGGGGAAAGTAACTGCGACTGGGGAAGGCAACGGCAAACCACCCCGCTACAAAGTCTGCCAAGAAAACGTCAGCGAAAGCAGGCGTCCCTCTAGGAGTCAGCAATGACTCAAGTGCTTCCACGAGAGGTTCCTTTCCTTTCCCTATATAAACCAAACATACACACACAAGAGAGTCAGTGTGGTATAATGGTTAAAGTGCTGGGATGGGACTTGGAAAACCCAGGGCCTTCCTAGACTAGGGTTTAGCCCAGTGCAAGGCCCAGGCTCCCTGCTGTGCATGCAGATGATGCACAGGGGATCCTGGGGTCAGGCTGGGCTAAACCCTCCTTGGACCCAGGATAATCGCTTGTGGCCTGGTTTTTCCGCAGCCCCGGGCTCAGCCCGGGGCTGCAGAAAGTCTAGCTAGTTCTGTGGCTTTTCCCCGCTACTCGCTTACTCATGAGTAGCCGGGAGAAGCCGCGCACTGGGCACAGCGCTCCATCGGGCTTGGGGGGGAGATCACGGACGGAGGGGCAGAGGGAGCATCGGACATGGCGAGCGGGCGAGCTGGCGGGGGAGAGGACATGGCGAGCGGGGGAGTGGACAGGTGAGCGGGGGGGTGGACATGGCAAGTGGGGGGTGGAGGACAGGCAAGCGGGGGGGAGACATGGCGAGCGGTGGGTGGAGGACAGGCGAGCGGGGGTGTGGACATGGCAAGTGGGGGGTGGAGGACAGGCAAGCGGGGGGGAGACATGGCGAGCGGTGGGTGGAGGACAGGCGAGCGGGGGGGTGTACATGGCAAGCGGGGGTGGAGGACAGGCAAGCGGGGGTGGACATGGCGAGCGGTGGGTGGACGGGCGAGCGAGGGGGCAAGCGGGGCGAGCGAGCAGATGGATGGGCGAGCAAGGGGGTGAGCGAACGAGGGGGCGAGGGGGCGAGGGGGCAGGCAAGTGAGCGGGGGGCGAGCAGGGGGCATCAGACATTGGGGGGAAATCGGGGACAGGGGGAGCGGGGAACCCTTTTTTTTAAAAAAAAGACTTACCTTATCGTTGGTGCGCTCCTGCGCACATGGCCCCTTTAAGTTTTTTTAAAAATGGCCGACGCGATGGTGCTTTCCCTTACCCCGTCGTGTCTCATGTGTAGAAAGGGGCGACAGCCCACGCTAGCTGCCGCGCAGCCTCGCTCCTTCTCCTCACCGGATTAACAGGTAGGTCTAGCAAGGCCCCCAGTTTCCAGTCTCCACTCAGCCATGAAGCTCATGAGTTTGGGCCAGTCACTGACTCACGGCCTAATCTGCCTCACAGTGCCCCTGTGAGGGTAAAGTAGAGAGCAGGAGGAGCATGTAAGCAGCTTTGGGTGCCTTACAAGAGGTGGGATATAAATGTAATAAATAAATGAATAAATAAATAAAGTGATGGGTAGAAGGAGGCTGCCTGCCTATGAGTGCCTGTGTTGGCTGTTGGAACCAGAGGCCAGTACAGACACACATGTGGTCAGGGAATGACAGCGTATGCATTAACCAACCCTTCCATGCAAGTACAGCTTCCTATCAATTTTTCCCTTTTTAAAGCACATCTGAAAAAAAGCTCAGGAGCCTTGACCTTGAATAATCAAGTTTTCTTCCAGCTTCAACAGGTGGCAAGATGAATTTTGAATGGTTCTACCCCTTTGAGGTCGAGTTCAAAATCTCCTTTGCCTTTTAGGTTCTCACCTTTGATTTTCAAAAGCCAGTCATGGAGGGAGCGGGGAATGGGACACCGACACCGCCAGCAAAAGATATTTCTTGGTGCCCACCCACCCCCCACTTTTAACCACCGTAAATACCTCTTTATTTGTAATCATGTATATCATTTTACAGCCTTACTTTAATTAGGTTCCAGCCACTTTTCTACTAATAATGAATAATGGCCATCTGCCATCACAGATGAATAAATTAACTGAGCAAATTGCTTTATTTTAAAAGTACTGAATCACTTTGCTTTCAGTTGTAGATTGAGGGTCAAATTCCACAAGATGGCAGGAAATGTCGGATGCCCAAGTTAAAATAAATGTATCAGCCTCAGTCACTTGCAGTTTGAACTTTGGTGATGAACAGCAACACAGGGACACAGGAATATGAGAAACTGCCTTATACTGAGTCAGACCATTGGTCCATCTGGCCCAGTGTTGTCAACACTGGCTGGCAGCAGGGTTTCAGCTGGGATTCCTTTCCTCACCCTACCTGGAGAAGCCAGGGATTGAACCTGGGACATTCTGCATGCAAAACAGGTGCTCTGTCAAGTGAGAAGGTTCTTGAAATTGTTGTAGATCACAAGCTGAATTTGAGCCAACGGTGCGATGTGGCTGCAAAAAAACAAATGCTATTTTGGGCTGCATTAATAGAAGTATAGCTTCCAAATTGGTTCCTCTCTATTCGGCTCTGGTTAGGCCTCATCTAGAGTATTGCATCGAGTTCAAGAAGGACGCAGACAAGCTGGAGTGTGTTCAGAGGAGGGCAACCAGTAGGGGTGTGCACGGACCCCCAGCTCCGCTTCTCTTCCAGATCTGCATTTTGCGGATCGGGCCGCTTCGCGCCGCCCCTGCTTCGCCTATGTCCGCTCCGCTTTGCTGCAGAGCTCCGGATCCGGATCGGAGCTCCGTTTTTACCCCCATAGGCTTGCATTGAAAGCTAAAAAAGTATACAACTTTTTTTCTGTTAAAGTTAGAAACCTCAAGTTTGGCACCATGACACCTCATGGATGTATACACATGCACACCAAGTTTCAAGGGAATCCCATCATCCCCTGATTTTTGGGGAATTTTTGAAAATTCGGCACCCCATTCACACCCCTTTCGATAGCTCCGTCAATTTGCATGTTAAAAACCTCAAACTCACCACCATGAAAGCTTATCCATGTGTCCACATGGATGCCGAGACTCAAGGCAATCCCATCATCCCCTGATTTTTGACGGGGCTCTAACCTCTAACGCACTACCCATAACCCTAATTCACACCCCTTTTGATAGCTCCGTCAATTTGCATGTTAGAAACCTCAAAGTCAGCCCCATGATAGCTTATCCATGTGTCTACATGGATGCCAAGTTTCAAGGCAATCCCATCATCCCCTGATTTTGGGGGAATTTTTGAAAATCGGGCACCCCATTCACACCCCTTTCGATAGCTCCGTCAATTTGCATGTTAGAAACCTCTAACTCGGCACCATGAAAGCTAATCCCTGTGTCCACAAGACACTGAGACTCAAGGCAATCCCATCATCCCCTGATTTTTGGCGGGGCTTAACTCACCCCAAATTGTCCCATTCTACAACTACGTCAATTTGCATGTTAGAAACCTCAATCTCGGCACCATGACAGCTTATTCATGTGTCCACATGGACGCCAAGTTTCAAGGCAATCCCATCATCCCCTGATGTTAGGGGAAGATTTGAAAATAGGACACTCCAGTATGTTAGGGACTTAAAGTTGCAATGCAGACAGCTCAATGGGGCCAGTTCAAAGGAAATCCCAACATGCCATGAGATAACCCTAAATCTTCTTCCACACTTGAAAAACGGATTTTTGAACTTGATAAAGTCTAAGTGAGCGCAGGAAGGACTTCTCCCCTGAGTCAAAGCAAGACACCATCCCTGCGAGGCGGGAAGGGGAGAAGGGAGAGCAGGCGGGCAGGCAGGCAGGCAGGCAGCATGCATTGTAGTACCACAAGGATGGCTTGAGCACTAACGCATAGCAAACCAACCCGTAAGCGGGCGCAAGGAGGAAGTGAGACAAAGATGGCTGGTTGTTTCTTTCTAAGCCAGCAGTTACGCATTGAGGGGCACAGAGGAGGACGACTGGGAGCAAGCGTGCCGGAGGGTGCTGGGCACGAACCGCAAAGCCCATCTCCCAGGCACCAGGCGGGCAGAGAGGCAGGCAGAGCAGGCGTGGAGTCAGTCCTGGCAGATGCCCCACCACAGCAGCACCCCGGGGGAGGCGGGGAGGAGGGCAGGCAGGCAGGCAGGCAGGCTGCGGGCATTTCTTGGGGCACAAGGAAGTGAGGCAAGGATGGCTGGTTTCTAAGCCAGCACTGCAGTTAGTCACGCATTGCAAACGCAAACCATCCCAGCGAGTCGGTCACCGAGGAGGACAGGCTAGCAGAGGGGCAGGCAGAGTGACATGTCATAGATCTAGTATTGGGGAGGAGTCAGTCCTGGCAGATGCCCCACCACAGTAGCACCCTGGGTGGGCGCTGGAAAACGCCATCTTGTGGGTCCATACTTCCCCCACCCCATGTCCTGCAGGGTTGCCTGCCTAACTCTTGTGGGGATGGGAGATGGAGAGCTTAGAGTGGCAGTGCCAGCAGCAGTTTTCTGCTTTCCCCTGGAACCAGTCGCCTTGCCCGCCTCTTTCCCCAGCAAGACCGACTGGTGCTGCCTCTGAAGATGCATTTTCATGCTGCTGGTTCCATAATGCCCTGTAGATGAACCCCTGCTTAGGGTGAGTTTGCAGTGGCGACAGACAGCAAAGCGGGGATCCGCTCCCACCTCAAAGTGGTCCCACACTATACTTGTCTTTCGCTTCCGTGGTGACACCAATTGCCCGCCTGAGCTCTCTGGTGTTGCCACAGAAACAGGGGTTGCAGCAGAAGAGGTGTGGGATGAGACTGGGGAGAGAGCCTCGGCCTGCTGTTCCTCCTCCTCAGCCCCCACATCCTGGAGGACCACCGCCTCTTCCTGCTCATCTAGGAGGTGTGGAGACAGGTCCAGCAGTGGGCTCATGGGCTCAGACGATAATTTATTTATTTATTTATTTATTTATTTATTTATTTATTACATTTTTATACCGCCCAATAGCCGAAGCTCTCTGGGCGGTTCACAAAAATTAAAATCATCATAAAACAACCAACAAGTTAAAAATACAAATACAAAATACAATATAAAAAGCACAACCAGGATAAAACCACGCAGCAAAATTGATATAAGGTTAAAATACAGAGTTAAAACAGTATAATTTAAATTTAAGTTAAAATTAAGTGTTAAAATACTGAGTGAATAAAAAGGTCTTCAGCTGGCGACGAAAGGAGTACAGTGTAGGCGCCAGGCGGACCTCTCTGGGGAGCTCATTCCACAACCGGGGTGCCACAGCGGAGAAAGCCCTCCTCCTAGTAGCCACCTGCCTCACTTCCTTTGGCAGGGGCTCACGGAGAAGGGCCCCTGTAGATGATCTTAAGGTCCGGGTAGGTACATATGGGAGGAGGCGTTCCTTCAAATAACCTGGCCCCAAACCGTTTAGGGCTTTAAATGTCAATACCAGCACTTTGAATCGGGCCCGGACCTGGACTGGCAGCCAATGAAGTTGTAAAAGGACTGGCGTAATGTGATCTCGCCAGCCAGTCCCTGTTAGTAAACGGGCTGCCCTGTTTTGTACCAGCTGAAGCTTCCGGACCGTTTTCAAAGGCAGCCCCACGTATAACGCATTGCAGTAATCCAAACGAGAGGTTATCAGAGCATGGATAACTGTAGCTAGGCTATCACTGTCCAGATAAGGGCGCAGTTGGTATATCAGCCTAAGCTGATAAAAGGTGCTCTTTGCCACTGAGTTCACCTGTGCCTCAAGTGACAGTTCTGGATCGAAGAGCACCCCCAAACTACGGACCCGATCCTTTAGAGAGAGTGCAACCCCGTCCAGGACAGGGCAAACATCACCTCGCCGGACAAATGAACCACCCGCTAACAGTACCTCCGTCTTGTCTGGATTGAGTCTCAGTTTGTTAGCCCTCATCCAGTCCATTACCGTGCCCAGGCACTGGTTCAGAACAGCCACTGCCTCACCTGGGTTTGATGAAAAGGAAAGGTAGAGCTGGGTGTCATCCGCATATTGATGACACCTCAGTCCACATCTCCGGATAACCTCCCCCAGCGGCTTCATGTATATGTTAAACAGCATAGGGGATAAAATAGAGCCCTGCGGATATTGCAAACAGGATAATGAAGGAGTTGGGGATACTCCTCCTCCTCCTCCTCCTCTAATAATGGCACTGCTGCCACGTGCCTCTTGCAAAGGGGCACTTTTCCCATTCCCACCCTCAAAAAGAGAATACCGGGCACAAGTAGCAGAAGAGACTGCCTCTGCCTGCTGCTTCTCCTGCTTCTGTTGTGGAGCAGCCAGCCAAGGAGTTGCCCGTTTGATTTTAACAGCAGGAGAGGCAGCCTGCTTACTGCTGCTGCCAGCCTGACCCTCCTTGCTGCTTTCAGCACGCCCCGGCACAGACATGCGCCTGCTCCCTCTTCTCATGATGATATTATACTAATACTAATAATAATATCTATAAGAATATACTAATAGTAATAATAATATGTATAAGGGAAATGGGACAAGAAGTGTGTGTATGCTTTGCCCAAACAGGATTTGAAATGCTCAATCTGTGGCTGTTGCATTTCACAAAAACAGTGCACACAGAACACTCACACAATAACACAGTCACATTCACAGTCCAAGTAAGTAACACAGAGAAGAAATAGAGAATATATTTTTTTTTGTATTTTTTTGTATTTTTTTGTATATAGAAGGAAGAAGAAAGACGAAACACAATCAGGCTTTAAGAGAGGGGAGGGGGGGACAACCAACCAACCAACCAAACACACACTCCAAAATTTAAAAATAAAGTTTATATTAAATCAAAGTAAGGGAAAAACACAGAGCAAACTAAGCAAAAAGTCAGAAAGAAGCAAACAAACACACACACACACACACACGCCAAGCTAAATCCTAAATCTATCTCCAAACACAGCAGCAGCACCTAACTAAAGTATCTCCTCTCTCCATGAACGCCACAACCCACAAGACGCTGAGAGCACAACGCTCTGAGGGTGACTCTGCCTTAGTCCCCCCCTTCGAACGCTGGAATTGGAGGATGCTTCATGAGGTGATCAATTCTCATCAGGATTGGGAGTTGAATGTGCCTGTCATCGCTTCAAAAAAAAAAAAACCCGCCGCGCCACCGCCGGTTTACCCGTCCCTGTTTGTAATGTTCCCGATTTTTAAAAAAAATATAGCACGCGAACCGCACCACGCAGAGAGCTGAGAGTAGGCTCAAAATGACCCCCATCCACGACTCTCTAAGCACAAGAATTTTCAGAACGATAGCTTCAAAAACAACACAGTTATCCGCGATTCTTTTCCGCAATGCAATCCTATGGGCGAAATGTTTCAAGATGACGATCGGATCGCTCCGCTGAAGAAGGAGCACTCCGAAAGTGGCCGCTTTTCTTTGCCTTGCTTCTAGGGGTCCACGGTCCGCTTCTACTCCGCCTCTGGGGAAGGCGGAGCAGGCCAATTCGCTCCTGCTTCTGCGCTTCTAATCGGAGCGGAGCACATGCCTAGCAACCAGGATGATCAGGGGTCTGGAAACAAAGCCCTATGAAGAGAGACTGAAAGAACTGGGCATGTTTAGCCTGGAGAAGAGCAGATTGAGGGGAGACATGATAGCACTCTTCAAATACTTAAAAGTTTGTCACACAGAGGAGGGCCAGGTTCTTTTCTCGGTCCTCCCAGAGTGCAGGACACGGAATAACGGGCTCAGGTTACAGGAAGCCAGATTTCAGCTGGACATCAGGAAAAACTTCCTGACTGTTAGAGCAGAACAGCAATGGAGTCAATGACCCAGGGCTCTTCCACACTAGAGGCATTCAAGATGCAGCTGGACAGCCATCTATAATTGACGCTTTAGGGTGCATTCCTGCATTGAGTAGGGAGTTGGACTTGATGGCCTTATAGGCCCCTTCCAACTCTACTATTCTATGATCTCACTGCAGGCATCCAGGAGCCCGCAAACATGACCCACTTCGCTGTGGGCAGGGAGGAATCTCACTTCAACTTTGGTCCCAGTGTAAGGCAGCCAAGCCCCGATGTACCCTGAGTCAAATCAGGGCCATTTCAGAGGTTCCAAAATGGCCGCTGAGGTGAGAGGGGGGAGCTGTGTACAGCCCTACTTGTAAGGCACTTCCCTTGTGAAAAATACTTGTTGCTTCCCCGTGAATCTTGTGCTAACCAATTTGATTCTGACTAATGGGTTAAGTGTATACAGCCACTCAACAACAATTCTCTGCACAGTTTTCAGAGCAAGACACAAAACGAAACAATAAAATACAAAATACCATAATTAAAAACCACAAACAAACAATAACATGTGGCATCAATAAATTCCCTCGTAATATCCGAGGAAGCAACCAGTTACTTGCCATTGAAATGTAGGCTGCAACCCCATATATTTACCTGGGAGCAAATCCTGTGGAACTCAGCAGGCCTTACTTCTGAGTCAACGTGCACAATGTTGTGCTGCTAATCCATTGCCATCCTTCTTGATGGACGTTACACCTGCTTAAAAAAAATAAAAAAGACATGCATTTTGTACTTCTGCTCAGATGCATTGAAATTCTGGCTGCCTGCTGCTTTTTTATTTTATCTGAATTCCGATCAATTCATTAGGCCCAACTCGGCTGGCTTAGTACATTATCAGCATAAATTTACGCGCTCCAGGCTTGCTCAACAAATTCAGCCTATCAGCCCAATTTGCAAGGGTGGCTGGTTAACCGTGCCATGCAATATTACAGTGACAAAGTCCCGCAATCACTGGCAAAGCAAGTCAAATCTCTTCTAATATTTAGGTACAAGAAGGTAAAAAAAAAGTGCATCTGTCTAACGTGTGTCTACTCAACCTTTTCTACAGCAAGAGAATTATTTGTGGTTTATTTAATCTATCATGCATATATCTGAAAGCACTGAGTGGCTACATCAACTGCCCTGAATTGATTGCGGCTTTCAATAAAGTGGCATGTTTTTGTTTGGGGAGTTCTGACGTAAAGATTATTTTTTATTATAAAACAGAAGGGGAGAAAAGGAAATCAAAATGATCACAGAGGCCCTGCATGAATCAGAAGGTTTTGTGAAGGGATAGGGTGGCCGCGTATATATGCATGATATTTGCATAGCCTAATTCATATGCATACGTGAAAAATTAAGAAACTGTAAATATCATTTATATAGAAATACAATGTACCTCAACATAGTGGGGAAGACAGACCAGGTGTCCTGTGTGCCTGCTCAGTTTGCTATCCAGGTGTTCACTCTTGATAGGTAGCTAGATAGAGAACTAAAGTAGGGCACCTTAGGCACCCTACTGTGAGATTGTACAGTAGCCAAGGTGGGAGGGGCCTAGGGGTTGCCAACTGACCAAGAAAAGATAGATTGGCTTGCTCTTCTGCCTTTCGCAACAGGTCGATCTAGAGAAATCCACTTATTCAGAGCACAGAGGGAAACATGATCTCCTGCCTTACACTTTTTACTTGATTAGACTTTTGTGCTGACAAAAGGGAAGCATGTCCTAAGAGCCCCTGCGTGCATCTAACACAAACTGTGTGCATAGTAACGAAGAGCACTGTGCATCGGAGACGCTTCCATTTCCTATGCACCGTTTCCCCCTTGCTGTATGGAACGCTGCAAAAAAAAAAAAAACCCTTCCCCTTGAATGGTTTTATAATGGTGCCAGGTGCCGGCATTTTGATAACTATCCTCGTTAATATGTTAGGAAGTACCTTTTGGGCTCCCCACTGCTGGGCAAGAAATCCTGATCGAACCGCTGTTGCATCTTAGTCTCATCCCAGAGACCAATTCATTTCTGATGATTTTCAGCTGGAACCTGGTGTGTGTTTGTTTATCCCTTAACAGCACTACAATGCTAATTTTTACACATCACTTGTGCATGGTAAACATTTGCTTTCATATTCCCCAATGGAACGAGATCTGGAATTCATCACATATTTGAGAAGTTTAATTTGATAACGAACGAGACACTCATTCATCCATTTATTCTATTGTTCACAGAATCATCTGATGGGGAAGAGTAGGGATATACGTGGTGGTCATGCCCACTGTATCACATCCCCCTCATCATCTAGTTCTGTTGCTTTCCATGCACTAGATAGGGAACATCTGGAGTTGGGGGCATGCTCTGTGCTTAGATCAATGAAGACTGGTGGCTCTGTTTTCAGTGGGGCTGTGAATCCATTCTGGATTTCAGCCAAAACCAGACAGAACTCTAAAGGAGCTATCCAAGGTGTTTAACCCCATCCCTAAAAAAGGTTCAGCACCTTGAACAGATCCCTTACAGTTCTGCTTGAAACCCAGAATGGCTTCTCTGCCTCCACAAAATTGGAGCCACCAGCCTCCACTGGCTAATGTGCCCCCTTTGTGATGTAGAACAGCATGTAAACAGGACTATAAATTATAACAGAAAGCTACATGCATGCTCTGGTGGTGGGGATGGGAGGGGGCAGAGCCAGAGAATGTGGCCTTATTCTCCCCCTTACAGAATGAGGCTGACTGCCAGAACAGGGCTAGTCAGTAGAGGTGTGCAGTGGCCACAAGATTAAACCCTGATTAAACACTTCAGAAAATTCTGCTCAGACAGATTCGGAAGCTTTCTGCTTTGATTCGGATACTGAACCCGAATCAAAAGTCAGAAGTTTGAGACTCCGTGCCTCCCATTGACTAGCATTGGAAAACAAAAGTGTTTGTCCGAAATGGATGGAATTTGCAAGCATTGAGAGGGGGCAATTTCAAACGGGAAAAGTGTGCATTTGGAAGCACATTTTTTTAAAGTCCATACCCAAAGGCATACTTTAACCCCCAGTGTCAAAAACATAAAACTGTGTGTTTTAAAAGTGTTCATTTTTCTATTGAGTGCAAGTTGCAGACACAATCGCAAGCCCAGGAATATGAGCCAAAAGTGTGATATGGCTGCAAGAAAGGCCAATGCTATTTTGGGCTGCATTAATAGAAGTATAGCTTCCAAATCACATGAGGTACTGGTTCCTCTCTATTCAGCCCTGGTTAGGCCTCATCTAGAGTATTGCGTCCAGTTCTGGGCTCCACAATTCAAGAAGGACGCAGACAAGCTGGAGCGTGTTCAGAGGAGGGCAACCAGGATGATCAGGGGTCTAGAAACAAAGCCCTATGAAGAGAGACTGAAAGAACTGGGCATGTTTAGCCTGGAGAAGAGAAGACTGAGGGGAGACATGATAGCACTCTTCAAAGACTTAAAAGTTTGTCACACAGAGGAGGGCCAGGATCTCTTCTCGATCCTCCCAGAGTGCAGGACACGGAATAACGGGCTCAAGATAAAGGAAGCCAGATTCCGGCTGGACATCAGGAAAAACTTCCTGACTGTTAGAGCAGTATGACAATGGAACCAGTTACCTTGGGAGGTGGTGGGCTCTCCCACACTAGAGGCCTTCAAGAGGCAGCTGGACAAGCATCTGTCAGGGATGCTTTAGGGTGGATTCCTGCATTGAGCAGGGGGCTGGACTTGATGGCCTTATAGGCCCCTTCCAACTCTGCTATTCTGTGATTAAGTGAACTTTGCCTGAAAAGTGCACTCACATTTGGAGTTGAGTGCAAGTTCTGACATTTGACTGACTAAAACAAAATTCTCATCCCTCCCTACTAATACCCATCATCCTCACTTCTCTTGCTGATGGACCGGAGAGCCGAGCCTCTAAGCAGGATTTGAAAACTTGCTTACTAGGGAATGACCCATTGAAATTGGTAGGATGTCTGAGAAAAGGGCCCCGAGGCTGTGCTGTAATTCAGCGGGCAAAGAGTGACAGCCAAATCAAGTTAAGAACCCTTCTCATTCACGCACGCTACATCCTGAAATAAATTGAGGCTCGGACTTTGAGCTACAAAGAAACTATGTCCATCTGCCAGAACTGTTTGAGGCTGTCATTTTCAATTAAGTGCTTTTACCTCTGTCGGCTATTCTGACAGAGGTGTAGTGGTGTATAATGCAGCCGAAATGTATATTGCTGCTGTTATGCACCTGACACATTGATTTGGTAAGTAAAATGTGCCAGCCGCCATGTTAAATGATTAATGGCAGTTCAATCTATTTACCGAATAATCTGTGTGTCTCCCCCCCACCCCCGGTTCTCTTTCCTGCACGCTTACTATTTTTATCAGTGCCCAGGGGACTCAAGAGGCTTACACAAAAACTACTATTGAGGATCACATCACAGACTGTACAGCTGGGGACATCTCATTGTTAGCACTGACATTTTCAAGTCAGCGTCGAGATCTGTTTATGAAGAAAACAGCAAGCCAACCCCTGCGGGACAGAAAGGTGGGGAAAGAGGGCGTGAAAAAGAAGTTACAGCAAAGTGGCTTTTATGGAAATAGATGAAAGGCATGTTTGTTTTGTTTTGTTCTCTTGCTTTTTTCGCCGACATCAAAAACGCTGTTTACGTTTTTTTGCGGAAGATAGTTCCAGACAGGCTTGGGAAATCGCTTGGCTGGCTTTGCATTTCAAAAGCTTTTGGAATAAATGTACCGGATGGCAGATTAGGGGGCAGCGAAACAAATCGATACCCTGTGATGTACCATGATACGGCGGTACCTTTTAAGAAAGACCACAACAGCCCACTTCCTGTCTCTGCCACCTAAATCTCTCCACTGACTTCCTGTCAGGGCTGTCAAAGATAACTGAGGTTTGGCTTTCAGAGTGGTGTGAAAAATACAACATTAGTTAACATTACAAGTTTGCATAAAAATGCAAACTGAAGGCTTTGTCCCCCATCCATAGACCAAAGTCCACCTCATCAAGAAATCAATTTCTGAGAGCAACCAGGCAGATATCTCTGGAGAATTCACTAAGCCAAAGAACCCTGTCTACAAACAGCACTCTGATCTTTCTGGTGCCAGGCAAAGATCTTGTTCTTTTCCCCCAGGCCTTTCAACATTTAGTTTTTATTAAGGTTAAATTCCCTGAATGCTCTATCAAATTTGGGACCCTCTTAGGATATAAGTTTGCGACATGTCTGATGTTGCTATGAGTTTGATTACATTTGCTTTATCCTCTGCAGCTGGTTTTTTATGCTGTATTTAGATTTTATGATATCATCTTTTATGTAGCAGTAGGGATGAACACAATTTGTTAAATCCTTTCCATCGTACATTCATTGAAGGAATTGGATATTTTTTTTACCAGAATTTCATTCTACTTGCACTAATTTGCAGTAGTGCTAATGGGCACTAACTAATTTGGATTAGGACATTTGTGTAAGTCCATATTAAAACTAATGTGGTGCAGTGTGGTGTAGTGGCTAGAGAGGCAGGAGTGTTGGCCAGTGTGGTTTAGTGGCTAGAGTGTCGGACTGGGAGCCAGGAGATCCAGGTTCTAGTCCCCACTCAGCCATGGAAACCCACTGGGTGACGTTAGGCCAGTCACAGACTCTCAACCCAACCCACCTCTCAGGGTTGTTGTGGTAAGGTTAAATTGGAGAGGAGGAGGATTGTGTATGCCACCCTGGGTTCCTTGCAGGAAAAAAGGCAGGACATATATGCAATAATAAATAAATAAATAAAAATAATGTTAAATTGTGCTAATGCGCCAATGAAAATTAGTGCAAATCCCATCCCCCACCCACCCACCCAAAGCGAGAGAGAGAAAACGTCTGCAAGTCCACAAAATCTCGATAGCTTGGAAAAAAGACAGAATCCACAGGTCGGATTTATAAAATTACAAAGCCATTCGAATCAGTTACAGATTTCTCTGGCATCCTTATGTAGCAGTTCTCTTTTACTGTGACCCACCCCAAGAATGTTTGTTAGTGGGTGGCAAATCAATCTCATTTTAAAAAATCTAATGAGATGCCAAAGGTGTTGACTTCCCTCAGCAACTGACACGTGAACTCCTGATTTCTATCTGGTTCTATTTTTTTCTTTAATGATTATCATATAGGGTGACCCTATGAAGAGGAGGACCGGGCTCCTGTATCTTTAACAGTTGCATAGAATGGGGAATTTCATCAGGTGTTATTTGTATGCATGCAGCACCTAGTGAAATTCCCTCCCCATCACAGCAGTTAAAGCTGAAGGAGCCCTGCCTAGTGTGGCCAGATAAAAGAGGGCAGGGGTCCTGCATCTTTAACTGTTGTGATGAAGAGGGCTGCTTTTACTGCTTTTAAATTACATTATAGATTGTTTTAACTTGGTTCATGGTTTAATTTGTTTTTAACTGTGCATATTTATTGTTTTATACTGTATGCTTTTATCTGTATGCTGCTCTGAAATGCAGTGGCAAGTGTTGGGGCCTATCGACACATGTCATATACCACTTTCGTAGTCCTATATTCTGCCTATTATACCGCTTTCATACTGCAATATCCTGCTTGGTGTAATTAGGCCTGTGACTGGCCCAAAGTCACCCAGTGAGCTTCCATGGCCTAGTGTGAACTAGAACCCGGATTTCCTGACTCCCAGTCCAACACTCTAGCCACTATACCACACTGTCTCTCCATTCTTATTTCTCTTATTACACACACATCTCTCCCAAGAATCTGAAAACTCTTTTCTCTATCCCCCAGGCCTTTTGGATAAATGAAGGCATACTCTAATATGATTACGCCAAAAAAACAAAATCTCTTCACTATTCCTTTGGGGGGGGGGGATTTGTGTGCAACGGACAGGTGTCGAATTTGGCACGCTTGTCCAGAATGAGGAATGAGCTGCATTAGCGAGGGGGCAATTTGCTGAGAATTAATTCATGGGATTATTCCTTTCTTCCCCCCCCCCCACTTATTTTTTTCAGATGGCGCAGCGGAGCTATTTTGGACAGACCAGAAAAGGATCCATCACTTGGGGTCCTTTGACTCTTGTGATTAATACCCATCTGCACGTTATTCAGATGGGATGAGCTGCATCACAGTTTTCATTTCATGTGGCTCTCGCAAAAGGCCCTGAACTGCCAAACATCCCTCTCCCTAAGGAGAAGTGGAAATTATTATTATTATTATTATTATTATTATTATTATTATTATTATTATTATTATTCTGCTTCACTAGCAGCATCCAAAAGCTGTCAGAGATGGCTCCTGCCCTCTTGATGAAATTCTAGTAAACTCAACATTTGCTTCCTTTTCGATGCTCCTGCCAAGTCCTCCAGGGGATGAACAATGAGCTACTCTGGTTGCCAGAGAACATCGCGGCCGATGCCAATGAAACGATGCCAAGATTGATGGGTATTGAAACTCTGACCTGCCACTTTTTCACGTATTGTCAACTCTGTACTTTCCAAGTTAAGTGGGGCGGGGGATAGAGAGTACGATTCTTCCGTTTGGAGCAAGACGTTGAGGGTGTAAGGCTGCCATTGAAAAGGGAATCATCCCTCCCCCAGTAACATCTGGGAATAAAAAAAAAATGTCGATTTTTTTCAAATCTGGCTGCCTTGTTTTTAAATGAATGTTTAAAATTAATGCTGAGCTGAATCCTAGCCCCCTATTTTGGGGAACTTTCTCTCTCCCTGCAAAAAAGGCTTTGTTTTTTCTGCCTCTTTTGCAGGGAGGGGGAGAAATTCAGAGAATTTTCTCATTGGGGAGGGGGACAGGGGGCATGTCTAGACCTCCCAGCTTTCTGGGAGGGAGAGGGGAGGATCTCACGATATTATGCTCGTGAGATCCACCCCCTCAGTCTACACACGATGCACTGGGAGGACAAAGGACATCACACCTGCCATTTTTTTAAAAAATGAAGATGAGCACTTGAGCGCTTGAGCACAAAGGTAAGGTTTTTTTTATTAAAAAAAAATCCCGCTCCCCCCACCCCACCCCTGATGGGCACGGAGCTCCTGAAAAGTTCTGTGCCCCATGCCTGGATCCTGAATCCTCACTGTTACTTGTGAGGAGCCGGGACAAAACTGTGACAGTGAGACACACCTCCCACAGTCTCATGATGTTCCCGAGACCACGGGGAAAATCACAATTAAAGGGTAGTGTGATATCCCAGGGAAAAGAAGGGATCATCCCTCCATGCTCCCGGGATCCCCCGTACATCATGTGGATGCACAGAGACGATCCTTGGGATATCATCCTGTGTAGACATGCCAAGGGTTTCCACATACCTTTTTTAAGTGTAGTCGGTTGCTCGATGGGCCACATGTGCTTCTTTTGAGGCTCAGGGCCTTGCTAGACCTACCTGTTAATCCAGTGGGGAGTCGGGGCGAGGCCGCGCTGCAGCTAGCGTGGGCCGTCGCCCTTTTCTACACGTAAGACGCGACGGGGTAAGGGAAAGCCCCGTGGCATCAGCCATTTTTAAAAAACCTTAAAGGGGCCATGTGCGCAGGAGCGCACGAATGATAAGGTAAGTATTTTTTTAAAAAAAGGGTTCCCCACTCCCCCTGCCCCTGATTTCCCCCCCCACAATGCATGATGCCCCCCGCTCACCCCCCTCGCTCACCCGCTCACCCCCCTCGCTTGCCCTCCCACTCACCCCCTCGCTTGCCCCCCGCTCACCCCCCCTCGCTCACCCGCTCACCCCCCTCGCTTGCCCTCCCACTCAACCCCTCGCTTGCCCCTCACTCACCCCCCTCGCTTGCCCCCCCCACTCACCCCCTCGCTCACCCGTTCGTCCGCTCGCCCCCCCCCTCACCCCCCTCGCTTGCCCCCACTAACCCCCTCGCTCACCCCCACTCACCCCCCTCGCTTGCCCCCCCCACTCACCCCTTCACTTGCCCCCCCACTCACCCCCTCACTCACCCGTCCGTCTGCTCGCCCCCCCAACTTGCCCCCCTCGCTCGCTCGCCCGTCCAACCCCCGCTTGCCATGTCCACTCCCCTGTGCATCATTTGTACGCACAGCAGGGAGCCCGGGCCTCGCACTGGGCTAAACCCTCGTCTAGGAAGGCCCTCAGCAAAGCCCAACGAGCACTCAGCGACTGTCCGCCCTCACCCCGGAAATTGCACTTTCCCCCGTTGTGTAAAAGACAGCCATAAAGAAATCCATTTACACAAGAGTAAAGGTGCAAACGGTCTGTTCCCACCTTTACTCGTGTGTGAATGAGGCCTTTACAGCTGCCATTTATGCAATGGGAGAAAAGCACAATTTCCGGAGCCTCCATTGTGGTATACAATGGAGGCTCCAGAAGACTCAGCTGGACACCTGCAACATATATATTTACAGGTTCTCCTACTGGCAGGTGGAATTGCTTCAAAGCAAAGTGAGGGCCTCCCGCTGCCACCACCTTCATTTCCCATGAATGCCTCTCAGCAACACAATGGGGCTCAGAGACGTTCTTAGGAAATGAAGGCCACAGCTGGACCTAAGGTTTATCCTGGGATCATCCAGGGTTCGCCCCTGCCTGAGCACTGGATCCCCTGTGTGTCACCTAGATGAACAGGTTTGACCCCTGGACGATCCAGGGATAAACCTTAGGTCTAGCTATGGCCTTTGTGTCTTTGACATCTTGGGCTTCAAGATGTTCCATCAATGGAACCAATGACCTGTGGGGGAGGGGGGGTTGGCAGCACAGAAATGGGCAAACAAAGGACATTTGATCTTGCCAAGATTCTCCAGAGACCAATTCGCTGCTCATCTCTGCTCAGTTTGCTCTCGTGTTTGCAATCCCTCTTCATTCTGCTTGAATAGCACAAAAGGCATAGCTATCGAAAGTGAGCATTGTGCAACACACACACACACACACACACACGTGCACAATTTTTCCCAAAAAACTAAAGCATGGGTGATTTCAAAGTTCTGTATATATATTTTTTAAAATCTGCATTTTCAGAAAGTTGTGCTTTTGAGAAAAGTGTGCACTTCCATAAAGTTGCACATTTTGAGAAGGTTGTGCCTTTTTTTTTTACAGTATGCACAGTTTGAGAAAGTTGTGCATTTTGAGGAAGTTGTGTATTTGAAAAAAATGCATATTTTAAGAAAATTGCACATTTTGAGAACATTGTGCATTTGTTACGATTTGCACAGTTCGAGGAAGTTGTGCATTTTGAAGGAGTTGTGCATTGGGAGAAAGTTGTGCAGTTTGAGAGGGGCACATTATGAGAAAATTCTGATTTTCAAGTACACATTTTGCGAACGAGAGTTCAGAAATTTGCTAACATTTTCGGAGAAACCACACTCCTGCTTGCATCAATGTTCAGGATTATGAATGGGGCATTTCCCAGTGATTTGCCCAATGAAATGACATTCTCATTAGGGGTGTGCACGAACCCCCCGCTCCGCTTCACTTGCAGATCCGCCATTTTCCGGATCGGGCCGCTCCGCCCCGCCCCCGCTCCGCCCACTTCCACTCCGCTCCGCTCGGAGCTCCGGATCCGGATCCGGAGCTCCGTTTCCCCCCCCCCCCCATAGCCTTGCATTGAAAGCTAAAAAATTATACAACTTTTTTTCTGTTCAAGTTAGAAACCTCACGTTTGGCACCATGACACCTCATGGGGTATACACACGCACGCCAAGTTTCAAAGCAATCCCATCATCCCCTGATTTTTGGGGAATTTTTGAAAATCGGGCACCCCATTCACACCCCTTTCCATAGCTCCGTCAATTTGCACGTTAGAAACCTCAAACTCGCCACCATGAAAGCTTATCCAGGGATACATACGCACGCTGAGACTCAAGGCAGTCCCATCATCCCCTGTTTTTTGGCGGGGCTTAAACCTGCAAAATTTGGAACTTCCAAAACTCCAAGTGAGCGCAGGAAGGACTTCTCCCCTGAGTCAAAGCCACACACACACAACATCCCTGCGAGGTGGGCAGGGGAGGAGGGAGGGAAGGCAGGCAGGCATGCAGCTGGCATTTCTGGGGGCATAAGGAAGTGAGCCAAGGATAAGCCAGTAATGCATATAAAATGGAATAAATCAATAAATAAACAAAGGAGGGGTGGAATTAAAAGCAGCAGTGTTGCTGAATAAACAGCAAGAAGATTTTTTTTAAAAAGGCTATATCTGTCTTTTACCAGCAATAGGGGGACGTGCCCGGGGGAGGGGGAAGCAGCTGCCAGTTCAACTCAAGACAGCCACCAACAGCTCTGAGATTAAGAAGTAAACGCTCACTTCAACTCATAACAGGCATCGCTCCACCACTAAAAAGTGAACATTCACTTCAACTCATGATAGGCATTGCTCCACCGTTTTACTCTCTTTGGAAGGCTCTAATGGCCTTCCAGTGCAGGAGAGAGTGGGGGCACGTCCACAATGAGATGCCCTAGGGGAGCTCATCCCCTTGCACCACATCTGTTCAGTTGTTCCCCAAAGTTAGGGTGGGTAGCAGTGCTGTGTTTCTATCTCTTATTCTTGGCTTAGTATATGATTTCAGGTTGTGTTTGTGCATTTGGTGGGGCTACTGTGTTAAAAAACACGGGGAAAAGCCCGTTCAGATGAAGAAAGAGAAGTTTCCCAGAATCCCAAGTTACCTGTTTTGCCTATGCCCTCCTCTAACTTTGGGATCATCATGACCGGGAGCTGACTCTGCCCCTCAGCCCTTTGAAAAAGGTATTTTTCCCGCTGATTTTTTAAAAACTTCTAGCGCTCGACCCGTACGACGCAGAAAGTTGAGAGTAGTCTCAAAATGACCCCCATCCACGACTCTCTGTGCACAAGAATTTTCAGAACGATAGCTTAAACCCCCCCCAGTTATCCCCGATTCTTTCCCTCAATGCAATCCTATGGGCGAAAAGCCGAAAACGCCGTTTGAGCCGCGCGGTTGACCCGATTTTCAAAAAAATATAGCACGTGACCCACACGACGCAGAGAGGTGAGAGTGGTCTCAAAATGACCCCCATCCACGACTCTCTGAGCACAAGAATTTCCAGAACGATAGCTTCAAAAACAACCTAGTTATGCACGATTATTTGCCGCAATGCAATCCTATGGTGAAATGTTTTCAAGATGGCGACCGGAGCGCTCCGCCTGAACTAGGAGCTCCGAAAAATGGTCGCTTCTCTTCGCCTTGCTTCTAGGGGTCCGCGGTCCGCTCCTACTCCGCCTCTGGGTAAGGCGGAGCAGGCCAATCCGCTACTGCTTCTACGCTCCTAATCGGAGCGGATCACACCCCTAATTCTCATACATCCCTAGTGCTGAATTCTCACTTATTGGACAGCCCTCTGTTGGGGACACACTGCCCCTGAGAGTCTTGCATAAAGCAGGAGTTTGGACTAGATGGCCCACAAGGTCCCCTCCAGATCTATCATTCTATAGCGGAAAAACCTGAACAAGATCCTGCATAAAGATGTGGCCTACTTACCTCCCATTTTTGCTTCTAAAAATCTATTTTGCGACCTTTAACCTCTCTTTGGTGTGACATCAGCAATATGCGATTCCCATCTCTTGGTTCCTGTCTTCATTTTTCAAACTCCTTTCTCTTCCTAATGATTCCAGCCTGAAATTATTTGAATATATATATATATATATATATATATATATATATATAATTTCGGGCAGCCTCTCATGGTCTCATCTTTTACTTTTCACCTTTATTAATATAGACATAGGGACTGAATATAGAAAGTCTCCTTAAGCGCTTAAATATGGAGATGACCTTCTTTTGTTTTCAATGAAAGATGAGGTGTCCTGCTTCACTAAATCCCTTTCCTCTCTAGTAGCAAATGGGATCATCTGGCTTAATGAGCCCCTCTTTCTCTGCAAGAAAAAATGTATGAATTCATTTAAAAAAAAAAGTTTGCCTTCCTGTACTTTCTAGTGGTGAAAAAACTTCTGTTAACCTGTAGAAAGAAAGGCCTACTTCTCATAAAGTTGTTAAACCTATGTCTCGGCTGGACTGTACCACTTTGAACTGTATGCATTGGCTATTGGGCAGGATAAAAATTCAATAAATAAATAAATGTCCCACCCTGGTCTGGATGGGTTTCAGCAAAAGAGGAAGAGGAGGAGGAAGAGGAGGAGGAGGAGGTGTCCAGACTCACACCTCCTCTGATTGGACAGATGTCCCACAGTATGCTAGGATGCTCAGCCACATCTCCCACATTCTATCCCGAGTGCGGAGAAGAGGAAGAGGAAGAGGAAGAGGAAGAGGAAGAGGAAGAGGAAGAAGAAGAAGAAGAAGAAGAAGAAGAAGAAGAAGAAGAAGAAGAAGAAGAAGAGGAATAATTTCTTACCCATCTCTCCATCTGGATCGAGGCAGGGAACAACATTACCATAAATACCATAAAATACATAAAACTGATTAAAACATAAAAAACTAATACAATATTAAAATGACAGTCAAATATCTTAAAATTTGATTGGGTAGGCCTGATGGAAGAGATAGTCTTTATAGCCTTCTTGAATTTGAAAAGATTATTAAGCAGGCGGATCTCTCCCGGCAGGCCATGACACAGTCTGGGAGCGGCAGAAGAGAAGGTCCTCTGGGTAACAGTTGTCAGCCTAGTCTTTGCTGACTGAAGTAGATTCTTCCCAGAGGACCTGAGTGTGTGGGGTGGATTGTACGGGAGAAGGCGATCCCGCAGGTAGCCTGGACCCAAACCATGTAGGGCTTTAAAGGTGATAACCAACACTTTATACTTCGTCCGGAAACTAATTGGTAGCCAGTGAAGTGATTTTAGAGTTGGAGTAATTTGGTCACCACTAGGTGTACCGGTGACCAACCTGGCTGCTATATTTTGGACTAGTTGAAGTTTCTGGACTAGGCACAAAGGTAGCCCTATGTAGAACGCATTTAAGAAGTCAAGCCTCTGTCTTTAGGTTTTCCAACACTAGGAAGGGGTGCAGCTGGCATATCAGCCGAAGCTGAGCGTAAGCACTCCTGGCCGTCACATCTATCTGGGCTGTCATTTGGAGCAACGAATCCAGAAGCACCCCCAAGCTGCAAACACAGTCTTTCAGGGGGAGTGTAACCCCACCCAGAACTGGTTGACGCACCTCCAAACCCAGATTAGGGCCTTTGACAGCAAGCACCTCTGTCTCGTCTGGGTTCAGCTTCAATTTGTTTTTCTCATCCAGGAAATGTTTTCCACAACCACCCCCACTTCAACGAAGAGCATTAAGATTCTCACTGTCCTTTGGTTCATTCATCCCATCTCACAGCCCTGCCAATCGACGGCCCTTTTGGGGGCTCCTTCTTAAGGCTGCTTGCAAGACAAAGCTGGATGAAGAGTTCAATCTGATTGGAAGCTAGACGCAATGCACCCGGGTAACAAACAGGTGGTGGAAAGCTGAAGGCTGTGATAAAAGGATGGTTCGGTTACAGCTCATTGCCTCCAAATCGTCCGGATAGGCTACCTTATGAATAAATAAAGTCAGAAAATCTGCTCTCTGTCGCCTACAGTCTCATGGCAGGAATCATAGAATCATAGAATAGCAGAGTTGGAAGGCGCCTACAAGGCCATCGAGTCCAACCCCCTGCTCAATGCAGGAATCCACCCTAAAGCATCCCTGACAGATGGTTGTCCAGCTGCCTCTTGAAGGCCTCTAGTGTGGGAGAGCCCACAACCTCCCTAGATAACTGGTTCCATTGTCGTACTGCTCTAACAGTCAGGAAGTTTTTTCTGATGTCCAGACAGAATCTGGCTTCCTTTAACTTGAACCCGTTATTCTGTGTCCTGCACTCTGGGAGGATCAAGAAGAGATCCTGGCCCTCCCCTGTGTGACAACCTTTTAAGTATTTGAAGACTGCTGTCATGTCTCCTCTCAATCTTCTCTTCTCCAGGCTAAACATGCCCAGTTCTTTCAGTCTCTCTTCGTAGGGCTTTGTTTTCCAGAACCCTGATCATCCTCATTGCCGTTATCTGAACACACTCCAGGAAGTTACCCATTCAGATATGAGATGTAGACATCCACCCACCCACCCAAGACAGAGTAAAGGATTTGGGAAAAGAAGGCATGGCAATAGGCAAAGCCAAATGGGCCAAACCTGAAATCTTAAGATTATGGAAAGCGTCTTCGTCAATAGCAGTTCTCTCCACCTGCTTTGTATTTTGCTTTTATAAAAATTCCACAGTAGCTGACAACCTAATTAAGATAGCGATCTCCACATCTATTAAGCTTTGAACATGACAAGGAGAAATTTAAATGGAAGGTATAAACGGTTCTTATCTCTACATCCACTTGCAGAGGGGATTTTTAAAAAAACAATATTCTTTTAAGGCTCACCTTAATTATAACACAATCAAAGGTGAATAATGGGAATACAATTCCCATATAAATGAATCATAGGGCATAGAAAGATCAGATAAAGCCCCCCATCTAGTTAGATGGGGGATTGGTGGCCTTAAGCCACCCTTATTGATGCATTATATTTTTATCCTGCCCTTCTCCCAGGGCTCTCCCAACTCTATAGTATCCTCACAACAACCCTGTAAAGCAGGTCAGGCCAAAAGAAGGTGATTGGCCTGAAGCCACAGAGCGAGCTCTCCACATCCATAGTCTAGCACTCTAACCACTATACCACACTATCGTTCATATTTCAGGCTAGATGGGAGTGCGCATTGCCCTTCAAGCTGTGCAGTTGTATGATACACAGGCAAGTTGCATACTGGATGCCCCATGCCCAAATGTAGATTCCAATACAAATCCAGAAGGACATCCATATGCAATCAATGGATCAGATCCAGACTTAGCCATACTTTGAGTAGGCCAACTGAAATCAGTTAGCCATAATACAGGCCTAAAAATATCTGCATGGTCTGGAGAATGTGGATAGGGAGACATTTTTCTCCATTTCTCATAACGCTAGAACCCATTGGGGTCATCCCATGGAGCTGATAGGTGTCAGATCCAGGACAGAAAAAACACGCCCTTCTTCACACAGTGCATAATTAAACTATAGAATTCACTACATCAAGATGTAGTGATGGCCACCAATTTTGTGGGTTTTGTAATGGAGAGAGAGTGGGCACATCTACACCAAGCAGGATATTCCACTATGAAAACGGTATACAGAAGGCAGGAGCTCCACTATTGCTTTATAGCAGTATAGAAGTGCACTGACAACTGTTGGGGCCCATTGACACAGACCATATACTGCTTTCATACCGCTATCTCCTGCTTGGTGTGGCTCCTGCCTTTTATATACCGTTTTATTTTTATTTATTTTTTATTTATTTATAAATAAATAGAGAGCTTCGGCTATTGGGCGGTATAAAAATGTAATAAATAAATAAATAAATAAATAAATTTATTTATTACATTTTTATACCGCCCAAAAGCTGAAGCTCTCTGGGCGGTTCACTAAAATTAAAACCATAATAAAGCGTAACTAGCAAGGTCTCCTCTGCTGAACTATGAACCATAATAAGGCGTTCATAGTGCAATATCCTGCTGTGTGTAGATGAGCCCAGAGATATCTATAGCCATATCTAGATAGATAGACTGGGGGCCTTCCTAGACCTGCCGGCGAAGCCGGCAGGGAGGCGGGGCCGAGGCGCGCTAACGTTAGCGCGCCTTGCCCAGGCTTCCAGACGGCGGAGCTGCAGGGAGGACGCAAGCCCTGCGGTGTCCGCCATTTTTTTGTTTGTTTGTTTAAAGGGGCCGCGGGTGGCCCAAAGACTCCGGGAAGGTAAGTGGCTTTTTTATTTTATTTTTTAAAACGGGGGGGGCGAAGGATGGGAGAGTGGGTGGCACAGGGGGAGGGCGGGTGCAATCACGCCACCGCCGCCCGAGCAAGCAGCCGAGCGGCGCTTGCCCGGGCAATGCGATCGCACCCACCGTCCCCCCGTGCCACCCATCCTCCCATCCTTCGCCCTCCCCTCTCTTCCCCCCCACCCCCGCCGATGGGCACAGTGCTGGGCACAGCCCATCCTTCGCCCTCCTATGAGCACTGTGCCAGGTCTGCGGCTTTTCGCGGCTCCTCGCGAGTAAGCGAGGAGCTGCGAAAAGCTGCGGAAGTCTCCACACTTCCCCCAGCCCCGGCCTGAGGCCAGAGCTGGGGAAAAAGCGCGCCATAAGCAACTTAGCTTATGGCGCGCTAGACCAGGCCTCACTGCGGCCTGCCGCCGGATTCCCCTGTGTGTCATCTGGACACACAGCAGGGAAACCAGGTTGGAAGGCATGCTAAGGCCTGGTCTAGCAAGGCCCTGGATGAGGGCTAACAAACTGAGACTCAATCCAGACAAGACGGAGGTACTGTTAGCGGGTGGTTCATCTATCCGGCGAGGTGATGTTTGCCCTGTCCTGGACGGGGTTGCACTCTCCCTAAAGGATTGGGTCCGTAGTTTGGGGGTGCTCTTGGATCCAGAACTGTCACTTGAGGCTCAGGTGAACTCAGCGGCAAAGAGCACCTTTTATCAGCTCAGGCTGATATACCAGCTGCGCCCTTATCTGGACAGAGATAGCTTAGCTACAGTTATCCATGCTCTGATAACCTCTCGTTTGGATTACTGCAATGCGTTATATGTGGGGCTGCCTTTGAAAATGGTCCGGAAACTTCAGCAGGTACAAAACAGGGCAGCCCGCCTACTAACAGGGACTGGCTGGCGAGATCATATCACACCAGTCCTTCTACAACTTCATTGGCTGCCAGTCCAGGTCCACGCCCGATTCAAAGTGCTGGTATTAACATTCAAAGCCCTAAACGGTTTGGGGCCAGGTTATCTGAAGGAATGCCTCCTCCCATACGTGCCAGCCTGGACCTTAAGATCATCAACAGGGTTACTTCTCCGTGAGCCCCTGCCAAAGGAAGTGAGGCAGGTGGCTACTAGGAGGAGGGCCTTCTCTGCTGTGGCACCCCAGTTGTGGAACGAGCTCCCCAGAGAGGTTCACTTGGTGCCTACATTGTTTTCTTTCCATCCCCAGCTGAAGACCTTTTTATTCTCTCAGTATTTTAACAGCTAATTTAACTTAAATTTAAACTTTGCTGTTTTAATCTCATATTTTAACCTATATTAATTTTTGCTGTGTGGTTTTATTCTGGTTGTGCTTTTTATATTGTATTTCATATGTGTGTTTTAAATTTGTTGGTTGTTTTTATGCTCTTCATGGTTTTTAATTTTTGTGAACTGCCCAGAGAGCTTCGGCTATTGGGCAGTATAAAAATGTAATAAATGAATAAATAAATAGACAGATAGATAGATAGAGATAGATAGATAGATAGATAGATAGATAGATATGCATTGAGAAAGAGAGAGATCCATAGATATTACAAGAAACACCAAACTGTTCCGGTGTTCTCAACCTTATTAAAATGCAGTTTGGGGAGCAAAGCTACTATGGAAGGCTTTTCTGGGTCATTCATATATATGTGTGTATATAATTTTGATTGTAGCAAAGATCATTAAGATTACTTGAACAACTGAGACAAAACACTGATAAGGCCAGCAATATATATGGTAATGGGATTGGAGTTCTCCCTTGCTGCATTGCAATGGAACTGTGCAGCTAGAAAATGGCACATTCTGCTGAGGGGGAAAGCACTTGTTACATATCAAACTCCAGATAAAATACTGCCATACCCTTTTCTTTTCTTTTTCCCCCTTTCTGCCACCCCCTTTTCTCAGTCTCCCTCATTCTTCTGGCCTGGCAAGCTGCCAGGAAACGGACAAATTGCAGAGGCCTGAATAGTAGGGATGTGCTCCGCTCCGATTAGGAGCGTAGAAGCAGTAGTGGATTGGCCTGCTCCGCCTTACCCAGAGGCGGAGTAGGAGCGGACCGCGGACCCCCTAGAAGCAAGGCGAAGAGAAGCGCCCATTTTTCGGAGCTCCGAGTTCAGGCGGAGAGCTCCGGTCGCCATCTTGAAAACATTTCGCCATAGGATTGTATTGCGGCAAATAATCGCGCATAACTACGTTGTTTTTGAAGCTATCATTCTGAAAATTCTTGTGCACAGAGAGTCGTGGATGGGGGTCATTTTGAGACCACTCTCACCTCTCTGCGTTGTCTGGGTCGCGTGCTATATTTTTGTGAAAATCGGGTCAACCGCGCGGCTCAAACGGCGTTTTCGGCTTTTCGCCCATAGGATTGCATTGAGGGAAAGAATCGGGGATAACTGGGGGGGGGGGTTTAATCTATCATTCTGAAAATTCTTGTGCACAGAGAGTCGTGGATGGGGGTCATTTTGAGACCACTCTCAACTTTCTGCATCGTACGGGTCGCGGGCTATATTTTTGTGAAAATCGGGTCAACCGCGCGGCTCAAACTGCGTTTTCGGCTTTTCGCCCATAGGATTGCATTGAGGGAAAGAATCGGGGATAACTGGGGGGGGTTAAGCTATCATTCTGAAAATTCTTGTGCACAGAGAGTCGTGGATGGGGGTCATTTTGAGACCACTCTCAACTTTCTGCATCGTACGGGTCGAGCGCTAGAAGTTTTTAAAAAATCGGCGGGAAAAATACCTTTTTCAAAGGGCTGAGGGGCAAAGTCAGCTCCCGGTCATGATGATCCCAAAGTTGGAGGAGGGCATAGGCAAAACAGGTAACTTGGGATTCTGGGAAACTTCTCTTTCTTCATCTGAACGGGCTTTTCCCCGTGTTTTTTAACACAGTAGCCCCACCAAATGCACAAACACAACCTGAAATCATATACTAAGCCAAGAATAAGAGATAGAAACACAGCACTGCTCCCCACCCTAACCTTGGGGAACAACTGAATCGATGTGGTGCAAGGGGATGAGCTCCCCTAGGGCATCTCATCGTGGACGTGCCCCCACTCTCTCCTGCACTGGAAGGCCATTAGAGCCTTCCAAAGAGAGTAAAACGGTGGAGCAATGCCTATCATGAGTTGAAGTGAATGGTCACTTTTCAGTGGTGGAGCAATGCCTGTTATGAGTCGAAGTGAGCGTTTTACTTCTTCTCAGAGCTGTTGGTGGCTGTCAGTGTCTTGAACTGGCAGCTACTTCCCCCTCCCCCGGGCACGTCCCCCTATTGCTGGTAAAAGACAGATATAGCCTTTTTTAAAAAATTCTTCTTGCTGTTTATTGAGCAACACTGCTGCTTTTAATTCCACCCCTCCTTTGTTTATTGATTGATTTATTCCATTTTATATGCATTACTGGCTTATCCTTGGCTCACTTCTTTATGCCCCCAGAAATGCCAGCTGCATGCCTGCCTGCCTTCCCTCCCTCCTCCCCTGCCCACCTCGCAGGGATGTTGTGTGTGGGGTGCCCGATTTTCAAAAATTCGCCAAAAATCAGGGGATGATGGGATTGCTTTGAAACTTGGCGTGCGTGTGTATATCCCCATGAGGTGTCATGGTGCCAAACATGAGGTTTCTAACTTGAACAGAAAAAAAGTTGTATAATTTTTTAGCTTTCAATGCAAGCCTATGGGGGGGGGAACGGAGCTCCGGATCCGGAGCTCCGGGCGGAGCGGAGCGGAAGTGGGCGGAGCGGGGGCGGGGCGGAGCGGCCCGATCCGGAAAATGGCGGATCTGCAAGTGAAGCGGAGCGGGGGGTCCGTGCACACCCCTACTGAATAGACTGCATGCAGAAGGCTACTGAAATAGGCCAAGCGTCATGTGAAATTGGGCCCTAGGGTAGCTGGTTGCCCACCCCTGCGTCTTGAGCATACACACTTTTGAAGGTGGGTGCTTGGCTTCTGGAACTGCTCATTCCAGGAGGGAGGAGGTTAAACAGCCATTTGCCTGTGTTGAGTCTTAGGGCTCATCTACACCAAGCAGGATATTGCACTATGAAAGCGGTATGAAAGATTTATGTAAAAGGCAGGAGCCACACTACTGCTTTATAGCGGTATTGAAGTGCACTGACAACTGTTGGGGCCCATGGACACAGACCATATACTGCTTTCATACCACTTTCATAGTGCTATATCCTGCTTGGTGTAGATGTGTCAAGAGGCCCCAACAATTGTCAGTGCACTTCAGTACTACTATGTATCAGTAGTGTAGATCTTGCCTTTTATATACCGCTTTCATACCACCTTCATAGTGGAATATCCTGCTTGGTGTAGATGAGCCCATAGTGGGTGGAATTAGAGTGCTGCTGTCCTTTTGCTCAATTTCCAATCCAAAATATAGCCCCAGTTAAAAGTTGCCAGCCAGGACTTTGCATGAGGATCTGATCATAAATCCCATTGTTTTTCCAGCTACTTTTCTTCTCCCTGAAAAGAAATAGAACGTATAGATGCGAGCCCTCTTCTAGAAAGGGGAAACCGGAAAATGTTTCCCGCTGGTGTAGAGAGCCTCAGTCCTTCAACCTGCCAATTACTTACCCAAGAAATCAATTTCTTACCCGGCGTGGCCGTTAGTATGCTAATTATTTTGACAGTCTCTTTGAACGCTGCATGGAGGATTTGCGATTATTCAAAAGCAGATGTGCGCTTGCCTTTAATGCTCTACATTTTCAGATGTAAATATTTCCAATATTTCTTGGGGGAGTTTTGTCTTTTGTCTTCTCCACCCCTCTCCCCCGCCCCTCCCTGAGCTAAAGGAAAATTTCCATTCATTTTGAATCACAGTTGTTAAATGGTTTTACAGCTAAACTATGGAATGAAGAGAAACATCTGCTTCCAAGCAAACTGGGCAGAGGGGACTATAATGTATGAGGTATTTGTGGAAAGGAAGGCCTAAGGAAGGCCTGTTTAGTAAATGTCAGATTTGCCAAGTTCAGCAAGAGGATAAACACATTGTTTCAGAGGGTACAGCTATAGCTTGTCTCAGAATCTGGGCATACCAGAGAGATACTGGTAGGCCCCTTAAGACACAGTGCACACTTAGGCCATAGCTAGACCTAAGGTTTATCCCAGGATTGTCCTGGGGTCAAACCTGTTCATCTAAGTGCCACACAGGGCATCCAGTGCTCAGGCGGGGATGAACCCAGGATGATCCTGGGATAAACCTTAGGTCTAGCTACGGCCTTACTCCGTTTTAGCTCTGCATTCTTCTGTGGATGACTTGGGGTGGAATTGTTTCCATCCACCATTACTGGCTACAGCCAACTTTTTCCGAGCATGGGTGCACTTGGCAATTTGAAAAACTGTCCTGGGCACCACCACAAAATGGCTGCCATGGAAGGCATGGCATAGGGCAAGTAACCTGCCCAAAAGAGTGAGTCTGTGGCAGAGGTGCGGTCGGAGCCACAACGTACCAAAATGCCTTTGAATCCTCAGTTTTCAGCAGAAACCTATTTCACAGCAATCCCAGCTGCTGGTGAGAAAATGGGTTAATTAAAAAAGGGGGAGAGATAGGGCAACTTGATTGTGCCCTACCCCTGGGCTATAGCCCAGAACAGAGGCTGGGAGATGAATGCCATCCCAGGTGAAGAAGCCATGTTCTCTTTATTTGCAGGAGATGGCAGTTATGAAATAGTTTGAGAGGAAACCAGAAGTGACCATTGGGGGGAAACAGGAAGTAGGAGAAAGCAGGAAGTGGGTGTTGACTCAGACTGTGAGACAGAATTTAAGGGCTAAAGGAAGTCGGAAAGAAGGCACCAATCAAAGGGGGGAAAGGAAGGAAGGACGGATGGACAGAACAAAGACATTGAGCAGGGGTTTGGACTCAATGGCCTTATAGGCCCCTTCCAACTCTACTATTCTATGATTCTATGAGACCTCCAGGTACATATAAGGAAAACCAATAATGAGCCAACACATTTCAAACTGAGATCTGTCTCATGGGCACCATGAATACAAAGAACATGAAACTATATTATGGACAATTTGTGCACATTTTAATAATGAAACATATAATCAACACTTAAAATGTCACTCTCATGATTTTTATCAAAACAAAACTGTAGAAAAGGACAGCCAAATGAGTTTACCATTTTGATAGCAAATGTTAAAGCAATTACAATACTAAAGGTGTGAATAAAAAGAATTTTAAAAACGCGCTTGCATTACCAGTATGAATGGCAATAAACAATGAACTATAAAACAAACTGTTTTTAAAAAAGGAACCACCCAATGGGCCCAATACTAAAACAGTGCCTATTGTTATATAATCATACAGATACCTTTTTTGAAGACCTCCTTTAAGGGTGTCATCAGACGAGAGTTTTATCGCACGCTCGCTACTGCCCACTTATGGATATGCACATGTCCCTTAGACAAGGACATCCACCTCTCATGGGCTTCCTGCTCCTTCCACTCGTTTTTCCGTCACAAAATAGACCCCCCCAAATGGATTTTTTTTTAAAAAAAACAGAATATGCCCCCATCTTCTGCTGTGTGAAGGAAAAGAAGCACGATAAAAATGGCCCCTGAATGGGCAGGGTGGTCTTTGCTTACTTCCTCTTTCCTGGCTGGGAAGAATGAGGAAGTTATGAGGGACACCAGCAGGGGTGGAGAAGCAACGGTAAGGAAATGCGATTTTCCCCCGTGTGATGATTCTTCAAAAATACCGAGCCACATACAATGTTACGTTACTGTCATATAAAGCCCCACACAGCTTGGGATCAGGATACCCAGCAGACCACCTTCCCTTATACATACCCAGGTGACTTTTAAGATCAGCAGAGGAGACCTTGCTAGTTATTTTGAAACGGACAGTATGCCGCCATGAATACTCAAGTGACGTGCCTTCTCCGTAGCAGCAACATTTGGGAAACCCTCCCTTGTGTAGTGCAGGAGGCAGAAAATGTGGCATCATTCAAATGCCTCCAGAAGATGCATTTGCTAGGGTGACCATATGAAAAGGAGGACGGGGCTCCTGTATCTTTAACAGTTGCATAGAAAAGAAAAATTCAGCAGGTGTCATTTGTATATATGGAGAACCTGGTAAAATTTCCTCTTCATCACAACAGTTAAAGCTGCAGGAGCTATACTGCAGCTATACTGTGACCACATTTAAAAGAGGGTAGGGCACCTGCAGCTTTAACTGTTGTGATGAAGAGGGAATTTAACCAGGTGTTGCATGGATACAAATGACACCCGCTGAAAATCCCTTTTCTATACAACTGTTAAAGATACAGTAGCCCTGTCCTCCTTTTCATAGGGACACCCTACATTTGTTCACCTAGGCCTTCCCTGAGCCTTAAATAAATTAACTATGTTACTCCACTTTACTGCACCATTTTACTACTCTTCTATTGTTGTTGAAAGTGGTTTAATGCTAGGGTTTAAAAATTGTAGTTTAATGTTGTGAACCGCTGAGAGATTCTATTATATTCAGCAGTATATAAATGTTACAAATAAATAAATAAAAAGCCAAGAGGCAGCATTTATAAGCTAAAGGCAATTAGCCCAGAGCAAACTAGCCTAGAGAAGAGAAAATTAAGGGAAGACATGATAGAAAATTTTCTTCAAGTATCTGAAAAGCTATCATGTAGAAGATGGAGCAGGCTCATTCTCTGTTGCTCCAGAGGGCAGGACTGGAACCACTGAGTGGAAATTTGGGGAGAGCAGATTTGCAGTAATGATAAGAGCTGTTGTCGTGTGGGTTGTCCTTAACTTGAGGTTTTAATGCAGATGACGAATGGCCATCTATCAGGGATGCTGGAATTACATCATCTTCTCTGTAGTTGCAGCTCATTTACACCAAGCAGGATATTCCACTATGAAAGCAGTATGAAAGCGGTATATAAAAGGCAGGAGTCACACCACTGTTTTATAGCAGTACTGAAGTGCACTGACAATTGTTAGGGGCCCATTGACACAGACCATATACCGCTATCATACTGCTTTCATAGTGCAATATCCTGCTTGGTGTAGATGTGTCCTGGGCCCCAACAGCTGTCAGTGCACTTCAATACCACTATAAAGCAGTAGTGTGGCTCCTGACATTTATATATCACTTTCATACCTCTTTCATAGTGGAATATCCTGCTTGGTGTAGATGAGCCCAGAGAAACCTCAAAAGGAACAAGGTCAATTGATAAAAAGCTTGACGGATGAACATTGACTTACGTTTAATCTTTCCATCTTCATCCTTTCCATATATGTCCCCACAACTCCATATTTTTTTGTAACTAGATTGCACCTGAAAGCGAAACTACATATTACATTATTCATTCTTTTCTTTTTTTAGAAGAAAAAGTGCTGAAACTGGCCACTTTTTTTGAAGAAAAAGCAGCCGCAGGGTCCTAATATGGCATGTGTTTCCAATCCTGACTGGCAATTTCCTGTTGAAAATCACACTCACCCACATCCTCTAATCTCTACTTTGGCCTTGAGATTAGAGGAAATCAATAATCTCTTACTTCCAGAGAAACTGCATATCACTGGCACTCAGGCCTTAGCTAGACCTAAGGTTTATCCCGGGATCGTCCCAGGGTCATCCCTGTTCATGTAAATCATAGAATCATAGAATCATAGAATAGCAGAGTTGGAAGGGGCCTACAAGGCCATCAAGTCCAACCCCCTGCTCAATGCAGGAATCCACCCTAAAGCATCCCCGACAGATGACACACAGGGATCCCGGGAGCAGTCAGGGATGACCCCAGGATGATCCCAGGATAAACCTTAGGTCTAGCTAAGGCCTCAGTTGAATGACCTGTAGAGAAGTGGTTAAACAAAGTATTGAACAATACAGTGGTGATTAAATGAGTTCAGTTGAGCAACGTACATAAGAAAAAGGATGGTCCATTTTGATATAAGTAATCAAGCTCTATTAACTTTTGGAATCAGAGATTTGCACAGATGGAAGAATTAGTTTGCGTTATTTTGTGAAGATGTGTACAGATGACATTTTATGTACTGGTATAATTGCAAAAGTGCATTCTTTGGAGCCTTCATTGTTCCTTCCTTCAACCTTTCATAACATTTCCAAAAACAGAAATTTTAAAATGTAGACGAGGTAAGTAGTTTGCATAGCATAGGATGGGCTGTTTAAGGATGTTACTGGTACTTTAGTAGTTTTATGGGGTGTCTACATTTAATGGATAATTGTCATAGCTGTTTTAAATTGTGTTTGTTTTAATTCCATTGTAAGTCACCTTGAGACTTTTTTAAAGTGTCTAAGAAAATCATCATCATCATCATCTTTTTTGCTCACTCTGTCCTGCTCATGCTCAGATAACTTATTATGACAGCACCTCTGACTGATAGCTGAAACATGCATGGAGCTACGCATAGTTAAATTATGCAGCGCATAGTTAAATTATGCAGCGCATAGTTAAATTATGGAATTCACTACGACACCATGTAGTGATGGCCACCAATTTGGATGGCTTTAAAGGTGGGTTGGATAAATTCCAGAAGGAGAAGGCTATCAATGGCTACTAGTCCTGGTGGCTATATGCTAGCTCCAGTATTAGAGGCAGTTGTTGTGGAACATGGGTGACAGGATGCTTTTGAGCTCATGTCCTGATCATGGGTTCCTGGTCAACAGTTGGTTGGCCACTCTGTGAACAGAATGTAGGACTAGATAGACCCTTGGTCTGATTCAGCCCAGCTCTTTCTATATTCTTATTAAGTTGCACAAATGGGCTTTTATCATATACCTGAACGGCCTCCCTTTGTGCACACTCAGAGCCGCCCTTCCTTTAAAGTCGGTCGCAAAGACTTTGCAATAAAGTCTTTGGGAAATGTAGCATTGTGCAGCAGATAGGACACCGCTGTGGTCTTCTTAAGCAGATCCGTGATTTAAGGAAAGAGGCGAGAGAATTCGCAGAGTTACCCAGTTTAATGGCACATAAAGTAAATGATCATGTTAACATTAAAGCAGATTAAATAAGTCACAGTGCATTAAATTACTTTTATCCAGCTCTGCACATTTCTCAGGTGCCACTGAGCTGAGAAAAAAGCAGGGCTGGCTTATTTTGCGCGATGTCACAGCATTGTCATCTTGCTTCCCCCCCCCCCTCCACTCCCCATCTTTGCTGGATAATTCACTTTTTTTGCCTTCTAGGCAGTAGAGCCCCCAGGGGATTGCTATTCTCCATCCTCAGCTGAGCTTCATATGAAGCTCTGTGACCTTGCAAACCCAACGGATGTTGAACATAGCTGTCCAGAAGCGATGGCCGTATACGTGCTCCCATGGGAAGAACTGGTAAATGGTTTATGCTTGCTCGCTCTCAGAAACCAAGGTCCAAACTAGTCATTGCATGATGTTTGTGACTGCTGCTGATCCATATCTCTCTGTATCTCCTTGGTAAGATCTGGGGGCATTTCAACATTTTTAGAATGTAAAGGGAAGAAAACTGCACCGAAGACTGGAAATCACCAAACAATCGCTGTCACGGACAGGGGGTTGGTGCAGAAGAAGGAGGCATGATCTTCTGGGGAACTGCAGAGGACCGGTTTGGGACCTGAGGAGGGCTTAATTTGGCCCGCAAGCCTGAGGTCCACCCCACCCCGATCTACATCAACACTAATCTGCTGCTCTCCAGGGCCACAGCTAGACCTAAGGTTTATCCTGGGATCATCCAGGGTTCGCCCCTGCCTGAGCACTGGATCCCCTGTATGTCACCTAGATGAACAGGTTTGACCCCTGGACAATCCAGGGATAAACCTTAAGTCTAGCTATGGCTCAGATGTTTTGGATTACATTTCCCAGCATTCCTGACCATTGGCCATGATGACTGGAGCAGATGGGCATTGAAGTGCAAAACAGCTGAAGTGGGTTCGATTGGGGGGAGGCTGGGTAGTAAAAGAAGATCTCATTGTGTCCCACGTTCTTCATACACTTCGTGAAAGCCTCGACTAAAGAAGAGGCAAAGTTGGTGAGGGAATGTTGAGTGGAGCAGCATCTTCCTTCTCTAGAAGTTCTCGTAATTAGAACCAGAGATGCAGAGAGGAGAGCTGGGTTGGCATAGCTGTACGTTGCCCTCTAACATCTAGTTCAGCATTTGCCAACCTAGCGCCCTCCAGATGCTTTGGAAGTCAACTTCCATTTGCCTCAGCCAGGGTGGATTTGATTTAAATCAATTTGATTTAAATCATGATTTACATCACAATTTAAATCACTACTCAGAAAGACTCTATTTAATCATGTGACTTCCCCCCAAAAGTACACTCTTCCTCACTATAAGCTTAATACATATTTTACACAACTCAGAGTTACCAAAGACTCATTCTTGCTGCTATAATCTTAATATTTACAGCCGGATGAAGGTTTCATTTTTAGACTAAGAACTTTTCAGATTAGTTTTACAGTTATATCAGAAAAAATACTGATTTGGTTAAACTATTAGCAACACATGATAATATCTTCTAGCTAGAAAAATTGCCCAATAATCTTACAGAAACCTCTGGAAGAGCATGACATTGTGAATGGATTAATGGAATTCATTTGCCCAAAAATCTAAGCATTGCATGAATATACAGCCTCGTGCTACATAATTAAAAACTAATCCTTATTTCATGTTGGATAACCTTTGGACTATAACGTATCTTAAATAGAAAACTATTTTTAGATAGATTTTTCCTCAAAAAGCATTTTATTTTTAAAAAATCTGATTTAAATTTAAAAAAATCTGATTTTTTTTAAAATGTAAATCATTGACTTTTATCCACCCTGACCTCAACCAGCATGGCCAATGGTCAAGAATAAATCACCAGTATCCTCATTATCTCACCACTCCTTTTGTGCCTAATTCCCATTCCCGTTTGTAATCACTGCTCATTTTGCGCAAATAGGAAATGTGTGTAGATCAAGCAGTGACTGAATGGGGGATTTCTGCAAGTTCCCTTAAATTTGTTCAAATTTTCTAATTTGCACAACTTTCCACCATAGGACTAAAATGGGGCTCGTTTAGTCCACGGGGGGAAATTTAGGCAAATTAGAATATTTGCGCAAATCAAACTTGGGGTCAGGAATGAGATGGACACAAGCACGGGTTCAACCATTTGCGAATATTTTCGGTGGGTACGTCCTCACGCTCATATTCAGAGCTTCGAATGGTCCATGCTGGCATGTTTCGTGAGCAAAAACAAAATTCTCATACACCCTTCGTCAGGAATGCTGGACGTTGTAGTCTAAAACATCTGGAAGCCATCAGGTTTAGGACAGCTGATCTTCTGAATAGTAGGGATAGGAGAGATAAAAGGTTCCATTCGCATTTTAGAGCACTTCCTGAACGAATATACAAACTGAAGTATAGTTATCTTCCAATATTCGGACTTCTCCAAATTTTGTGATGCAGTTCTTCCATCAAAAACTGTGTTCAAAAATGTTCATATTAAGGGAAAGTGAGTCAGGAGTAACTTACATCCCTCTGATTTCAATGGGTCTACTCCAAGTATGCATAAGTCTGGATCCAACCCATATGTAAGAAGAACTCTGCTGGATCAGACCAAAGACCTATCTAGTCCTGCATCCTGTTCCCCATAGTAGCCAACAGGAAGACCTCAAGCAGGACACGAATAAAATGGCCCTCTCCCACTGTTTCCCAGCAACATCTGTTCAAAGACATGCTGCCTCTCACCCAGGAATTCAAACATAACTATCATGACTGGTAGCCATTGACAGGCTTACCTTCCATTAATCTGTGTATAAATATACATAGTATGAATATATACATATAAATGTAATAAATAAATAAATACAGCAGTACATGGGCATGGAACATGGACAATAGGTAAAGCAACAAAATGTTCCCATGTTGAATACTTCTGTTCAGGGACGAAACCCCGGGATAAGACATGGTTTATACATGCCCAAGGTTGATTTAGAACCTGAAATTGCATAAGGATTGGGGGGGGGGGTTGGTCTCTGAATCTCCAGTGTGACAGGCTCTGAACACCAAGCCTGGCTGCAGCTACTCCCTGCTCAAGCCAAGCACCACTGCTTGATACACCTGAGGCAAGGGATAAAACCCACCTTCCTCCAAACTATGTGGAGAAAGGGGTAAAATGGAGAAGGATTTCAATATATAAAATAATACACTGTGAGTTATATGTGCTGAGGTGAATGATTGTCAGAGTGGGTGCTAAATGTATAATCTTCAGATGATAAATGCCAAACAGACATGTGGGATTTTTGTGGTAGTTAAAACCAAAATAATTAAAATTTATGTTTAAAAGTTCACAAGCTTTGTTTCAAAATAAAACATTTAAAACCCTTTTTGAAACCTTTCATCCAATCCTTTCACTCATTCACATACGCACTTTCCTTTGTCTTACACAGTCACTCTTGAACTTTCTTTATTATCTGTATTGATTAATGTACATCAACTATGTGCACACCACACTCCAAAGATGCCACTCTCTACACTGAACTTCAAATTTCCCAGAACTTAAGTACTCTAAACACAGAGAGCACTAAAGACTCTAAGAGTACCTAAAAAGTCTCCCACAATCCCCTCAGTCCTTCCCTTATATATCACTCCTTCCCGCTCCCAAGACATTCTAAGGGCCTTCCTAGACGAGGCCTTAGCGCGCCTTCTGTCCCGGCTTCCCTGCTGTGCGTCCAGATGACGCACAGGGGAATCCGGAGACAGGCCGCGCTGAGGCCTCCTCCAACGCGCCATAAGCGAATTTATGCGTCTAGGGACTTCCGCAGCTTTTCGCGGCTCCTCGCTTACTCGCGAGGAGCCACGAAAAGCCGCGGACCTGGCACAGCGCTCATAGGAGCGCTGTGCCCATCGGCGGGGGGGGCGAAGGCTGGGAGGGTGGGTGGCAGGGTGGCACGGGGGGAGGGCAGGTGCGATCACGCCGTGCGCCGCCTGAGCCCGGGCAATGCCTGGCATGGGGCGGCATTGCCGCCCCATGCCAGGCATTGCCCGGGCTTGGGCGGCGCGCGGCGCGATCGCGCCCACCCTCCCCCATGCCACCCACCCTGCCACCACCCTCCCAGCCTTTGCCCCCCCCCCCCGTAAAAATAATTTTAAAAAAAACCCTTACCTTTTCCGCTGTCTTCGGGCCGCACCCGGCCCCTTTAAAATAAAATAAAAAATGGCGGACGACGCAGGGCTTCTGTCCTCCCTGCATCTCCGCCGTCTGTAAGCCTGGGGGAGGCACGCTAACGGTAGCACGCCTCAGCCCCGCCTCCCTGCCGGCGTAAGCCAGCAGGTCTAGCAAGGCCCTAACTCCGCCCACTCAGGCCAACATTCTAAACTCACCACAGACTTACAAACTGCAGACATACATTTGGGAACTGACTTATGGGGTGTAACACCACAGGGGTCAGTCTCTGAATCTCCAGTGTGGCATTTCATGTGGGGTATCTTGTTGTTGTTTTCTATTTGCTAGCATTGTGCATCTTACTGTGTACCGTGAACAGAGCAATTTCTCTGAACTGCATTTGAAAAAGGCTTCCTCTGATCTCAGGAGCATCTTTGTAGTACGTTTCTTTTCCGCAGTTTTATGATCCCCCACCCCCACCACCACCCACCCCTGGCGAATTGGAGGTTAGACAAAAGTTGGAAGGAAATGCTGTTATTTTGAGGACTATCCCCAAAGATCTTGCTCTTTTCCTTTTCATGCCACAGTAGCCATTCTTTGATCCCTTAAGTTAACATGCAAATAAAAATATGAATGCCCAGCTGTGCTAAAAACAGGCAAAACTGATATTTTGGGGAGGAAAGTGCTTAGAACCGACAAAGCCCTTGCAGATGGCGTTAGATGAAATGCCACCTTCCTTTGATGCTCAATGCCGTTTACTGACCAGCTATGCGCTAGACATCCAAATTAAACGAGTCAGTATCACTGCCAAACATTTATCCTTTTGTTTGTTTTTAATACCACCCAGTGTTCTTTCTATTCCTTTCTCCCTCTAATTGCTCCCATTTTGTGTAAATTAGGGTGACCATATTTTGGAAACAAAAAAGGAGGACAACATGGCCGCCCCATGGGGGTGTGCCCACCAACATGTCCAGCCCCCAAAGGGGTGTGCCCACCCAAACATGGCCTTGGTCACAGGTCTGATTTCACAGCACACAATTAAGACAAACCTGTTCTACATAACATCTTAATGTTAAAATCACTGGAATAAAGTATAAGTGAGACATTCAATGTATCTGAAATTAACTTCACTCATTCCTACTTCTGTAGCTTTTGCTGTACGTTGAAGCTTTTGCTATACTGTGTGCTCAGCTACACCAAGCAGGGTATTCCACTATGAAAGCGGTATATAAAAGGCAGGAGCCACACGATTACTTTATAGAGGTATTCAACTGCACTGCAGGAGCTACACTACTGCTTTATAGTGGTACTGAAGTACACTGACAACTGTTGGAGCCCATGACACATCTGCACCAAGCAGGATATAACACTATGAAAGTGGTATATGGTATGTGTCATGGGCCCCAACAGTTGTCAGTACACTTCAATACTGCTATAAAGCAGTAGTGTGGCTCCTGGCTTTTCTATACCGCTTTCAAAGTGGAATATCCTGCTTTGTGTAGATGAGCCCTATGTGTGATACAGTCTTCCCTTCCCTCAAATATATTTTCTGACTGCAAATCCTTCACTGGATGACCATAGTCTAACCTTTCCTAACATTTAACACTGTTTCCCCATCACCTTACTGCATACTGCTACCACTGAACAAATGAAGCCATTGACAAGTATACAACAACCAAACAACCAAGCATTCAGAAAGAGTATAAACTACTATTAGCCTGCAAACGTTAGCCATGGAACAAAATGGATTAAAGCTTGTCTTAGCTTGTTTCAACTTCAACCAGACATAACAGTCAAAAACAACCGAGAAAAACACACCTACATTGAAATTGCAATACCTAATGAAAATTATGATGCAGAAAAGAAAAATATACACCACTGGATATAGAAGTTAAAGAACTATGGCAACTGGAAAAACTTACAATTATTTGTTAGTCACATCAGTCACCAGCATGACATCGTGGTTGTTTTTACAGAAAACCTTCAGAAATTAGGCCTACCAAAATACATGCACGCCAACATCCAGAAAGCAGTCATACTTAAAACATGTTCAATAGTCAGGACATTTCTGAATCAGTAAAAGACAACATGACTTGGCAAAGCCCAGCATGTTCATCTAGAAAAACCACCACAAGCAAGAAAAAAGAGATAAATGATGATGATGATGATGATGATGATGATGATGATAGCAACCCTGTTAATTTTAAAAAAGTTTCTTTAAGAAGGATGAACAATTGTCAGCCACTGTTACAAAATATACGTCATGCCAATTATAGTAAACAAATTGGAAGGGAAGGTCTATGGGTCTAAAATGCATTATTTAATAGGAACATCACCTCCAAATCATCCCCCCAACTCACAGAAAACTACAGCCACCCCCACTACAAACATGCACATGCATTCATTCAGTCAAACAACCAGGCATCCCATTCAGACATCAATACACTCACACTGCCAGGACACGTGTGCGTGTGTGCGCGCATACACACACACACTCAGCATCACTCACTCCAAAAACACGCATGCACACATGCCTGCACACGTGCATTCACTCAAAGACCCCATGCACCCCATGCACACACACATTCTCTCTCACACACAAACACATACACAAACCTCAGTCTTACCTCCTACTCTATCTTCTCCTCCTCCTGCTTGCTTCTTTTTGCTTCTTCTTGCTGCTGCTGCTTCTTGCTGCTTCTGCTTCTTCTGCTTCTGCGCTGGGGGGTGGGGTGCTGGAGGCTGCGTTGCTGGAAATTTCTGCACACAGCCCCCAACCACTCACCTCGCTCTCACCGCCCACCCCTCACGGCGGCCATCTTTAATCTCGCCTGAACTCACGCCAGATCTCGGCTGTTGGCTGGGTCTCGCAGAGTTCCCAGCCAGCTGCCGAGATCTCGCATGAATTCGGGAGAGATTCAAGATGGCCGCCATGAGGGGTGGGCGGTGAGAGCGAGGTGAGGGGAAATTTAGGCCCGGTAAGTTGGGGTTGGGGTTGCTGCAGGCCCAATAACCACAACCCCAGTATTTTGGGCCCTAACTCTGGTTCCTCCGGACTCCCAGCTCTCCCAGGAGGTTTCTAGAATTTTCTGGAGGGTATGGGCAGCCTAGCCCCATCTAGACATGCCCTTTGGAAATGTTTTGAAAAAACTCTATATGAAATGTGTCCTGGGCCCCAACAGTTGTCACTACTGTGCCTTTGCTGGCCTCTTCAGCCGCATTCACTGGGAAAAAGTATCTTCCAAACCAGCATATACAGAGCTTCAGTGGCATTCCAGGGTGACCATATGACCAGATTTTGATGGCAAATCCGGGAGGGGGAGGGGAAATCCGGGGGGGGGGGTTCAAAGAGCAGCTCTAATGGGAATTAATAAAAATGCTTATAACTCTGTCATTTTTTAAGATAAAGAAATTAAACTTGCCACAATGTTAGCTCTTAGGAAGGGCTTTAGTCATACCAAATTTGAAACAGATCTGTTCATCCATTGATTTTTTTAGGAATTTTTTTAAAATTGAAGTTTTAAAATTATTATTTTTAAATCATCATTTTTAAAGATAAAGAGATGAAACTTTGCACCATGAAAGGATTTAGGTAGAGCTTTAGCCACACCAAATTTGAAACAGGTCTGTTCATCCTTTGATTTTTTACGAATTTTTTAAAAATTGAGGTTTTAAAATTATTATTTTTAAATTCGACATTTTTAAAGATAAAGTGATGAAACTTTGTACCATGATAGGATTTAGGGAGAGCTTTAGCCACACCAAATTTGAAACAGATCCGTTCATCCATTGATTTTTTTAGGGATTTTTTTAAAAATGAGGTTTTAAAATTATTATTTTTAAAACTGTCATTTTTAAAGATAAAGAGCTGAAAGTTGGCACCATGATAGCTTTTAGGTAGAGCTTTAGCCATACCAAATTTGAAACAGATCTGGGGCCAGTAGCAAATCCTGATAACAACAACCGCAGCTTGCAATGAGTGAAGATACAGTCAGAAAAGATATTTGAGGGAAGGGGAGAATGTAACACACAGAGTATAGCAAAAGCTTCAAAGTACAGCAAAACCTACAAAAATAGGAGTGAGTGAAGTTAATTTCAGATACATTGAATCTCTCACTTGTTCTTTATTTCAGTGATTTTAACATTAAGATGTTATGTAGAACAGATTTGTCTTAAATGTGTGCTGTAAAATCAGACATGTGACCAAGGCTATGTTCGGGTGGGCACACCCCCTTGGTACTGGACACGCCCCCTTGGGGGCGACCATGTTGTCCTCCTTTTTGGTTTCCAAAATATGGTCACCCTAAGCTAGGCTGGCTCCCTCCTTGATGGGCTTTCAGAAGCAGGCTAAAACTTTTTTGTTCCAGCAGGCCTTTGGAGAATAATCTGGCCCTCCATCTATGTTAATGTCTTATAATTTTGTTGTGTATTTTAAACGTTTATGGTCCCCCCCCAATGTATGTTTTAAACTTTGTAAGGCCGCCTTGAGGCCCAGCATTGGGCAAAAGGCGGGATAGAAATAAATAATAATAATAATAATAATAATAATAATAATAATAATAATAATAATAATGTTTCTGGCATTTTGGCAGTTTTCACCACCATCGTGAGTATTCAAAAATATAACACACAGCCCCAGCTGAGTGGTCAAAACCCGGGTCCTACTACCCCTCATTCTGAATAATATGCAGATGTGCTTTTAAATCCAGACGTACCTTTGGCCAGAATAGATCTCAATACTCCTTGGTTTAACTTTTAGGACTGTTTGAAATTATACTTTAAGCAATGTGTAAACACAGAACCGCCTACTGTCAAATTTTCCTCTAGCCTTAATACTAGATCAATCTGGTATATTACAGTTATTAGAAGTTTCGCTTGAGGAAGAAAATTGGGCTGTACATTGTAATTTTTTTTCCCACTACGGTGAATTTACAATCAGTTTGGAAGAAATTTTTATAGACATTTTTATGAGTCTTATTTTATTTTAGCCTGCAACTCCCTTGCACATGAGCTCGAAATAAAACACCTACAAAGAAATACTGAATGGTATTGTCATGTCTAACCCTACTGCCCCTGGTTTGGGAGAAGGTGTTTCAGGTAATCAATCAGAATCCAATTCGGAACTAGAGGAGGAGGTGCCAGACACCAGCCAGCCTGTACCAGCCTGTACCAGTGCGGGAGGAAGCTCTCATGGGCGATTCACCAGCTGGGAGTCAGCCCTCTCTAGAGCTTATCTCCTCAAGGCCAAATCCTACACACTCAGTGGGAAGTGAGCATTCTTCCAGAGGAGAGCACCCCAACAAGCTAGCTGATGCTAGCGTCCACCGGAAGCTAAAATGCATGGAGCGGAAGGAAGATGTGAGAAAGTCAGTCCGACTAGGATTGCGCCAGAACCTGCCTCCACACCAGGCTCTCTGAAGTTATGGGTGTTTGGGAAGGGGCTTCCTGTTCTCCTTGGTCGAACAATTGTCTCGCTAAGCTTGCATAGTTTTGCCTAGGGGGACGTTTTCAAGAGATTAGACTCTCTTCAGGTAGAAGAGATGTTTGCTGCTTAATAAAAGCTTTGTGGATTACCTAGCAGGCCTTGTCATTTGTCTCCCATCGAAAGCTGGAGCTTTCTGAGAAACACGACAGATATGTGCTTCTTTGATGATAACTTCTCCCAAAAAAACACCAAAAAAATCCCAGACATTCAATGGTAAAATATTTTGAGGCCTCACTTGCGTTTGTTGTACCAGGTTTCAAAATGGCTGTTAAACGGGCAACAATGATGTTCTATAATTATGGCACTCAGAATGATTTGAAATAAATTGACACTCCAATTACAGATGCGCAAAAAAAGTGCCATTATATCCCAAGCTGTCGATTAATTTCTAAGAGTGGTAGAAGCAACCAACCACAGTCTCCCAGATACCTTCACCCTTCCACAACCTCCGTGAAATTGAGTAGCCATTTAGTTAAAGAGTTGAAGGGCATTTTTGACAAATAAAATAATGAGAACACCCAAGCTGGAGTCCTTGCTGTTTTCCTTTTGTGCTGCAGGAATAAAGAAAGAAGTTGTTATTTTATATTCTAATCTGGAGAATGATTGGATTTTTACAAATGGGTCTTAGTTATTTATTTAGAATACTTCTACGTTGTGTAACATTTTTTAAAAAAATCCCTAAGTGGTTCACATTTGGTTTTTTCGGTTTCTGTTTTAAATCTGGTATTGTATTTTAAACCTTTGTACTGCAGCTAGGTTCTATTTGGTTATTATTTTGATTTTTATACTTTTATATTTTTATATTGTATTTTATCGTCTTATATTTGATGGTTTAAATTGCTGATCTAGACACTTAGGGCATAGCTAGACCTAAGGTTTATCCCTGGATCATCCAGGGGTCAAACTTGTTCATCTAGGTGACACACAGGGGATCCAGTGCTCAGGCAGGGGCGAACCCTGGATGACCCCAGGATAAACCTTAGGTCTAGCTGTGGCCCAACATATCTTACTAGGCTAGATCCCAGTCCTAAGGTTCCTGGTAAAACCTCTTGAATCATTGACAATCACATTTCCCCAAAGAGAAACACTGAGTACTAGGAAAATGTGATCTCCCTGCCATCAATGGTAATTTCTTTAGATGTTCCTGTCTATGAAAGGCTTTGCATTAATGTGTGCCTGGCAGTTGAGGATTTGACCACTCCCTTCTGCCATGGCTTTTCCCTAATTGCCCCAAGAGTTATTAAAGGCCACTTTAAAAAATACCCATCAATATTCTGTCTTGCACAAGACTTACTGGGTTAGATCTTGAGTTAGCCATACATAGAACAGACTCATTGAAATCAGATTTAAGCCCCATTGATTTCAGTGGGTGTATTCTAAGTATGGCTAAATCAGGATACAATTTATAATCTATTAAAAAGGAGAAGCAATGTTATAGCAATAGAATGCCTACATCCCCACTCGAATTCAGAGGAGAAATTGTGCAAGAGAATCTAGTATGCTGTATGAGAACTTATTTGTATTGATGATTACCTTATTGTTACTGCAATTTTATAATTACTCTGGGTTTTTTGTTTGATTATGTTTGCTAAAAAATTTTTTTTATTGCACTTTGATTGATCCATGACCCAAAATCCTGCTGGATACCTTTGCAACTAAATTGGAATGGACTGTGTTCTGCAAATTTAAGAATGTGTGAAACCTTCCCATTCATGTCTCCAGAAATCTCCACTTTTCCAAAGACTAGCATCACATGTTCCAGATAATGTTCATGGATTTCTGATTTTCAATTCAGTTCATTTTCCCCCATTCAGTGTAGTAACCAACTGTTTCACATTGCTCATTGGTTTCATAATTAAAGCACAGACCAATAGTGCTGCAAATATCAGTTTTCCATATAAAGTACAGACTTAATTAACTACTGCATCTGTTCCAGGCTATTTCTCACCAGTGCTTCTTTTAAGAGACAGATCTGGCCTGTAGGTTTGAACCACGCCAGGCTATTGTTCATCAGTTCCTCATTTAAAGGAACTGAGAGCCAGTGTGGTGTAGTGGCTAAAGTGTTGGCCTGGGAGTCAGGAGATCTGGAGGGGATCTACACTAGGATATGAAACGTTGTTTTCACAGGCATTGAACGTTTTATTCTTGACCGATTTAAAACGTAGCTGGTTTTAAAACGTTTACTTGCGTTTTCTCTTTCCATGGGAATGCGTTCCTTTTGGCCACACTAAGAAAATACTTCTGGTGGGTTTTTTTGCATGTGAGGTGCCGCCTCCTCCTATGTCCCGCATCTGTCCTGCTCTTCCCGCTCCATGGCTGCCTCGACAGGGTGCAGTGGGCTTTCTTTTTCTCTCCTCCCCCCCCCATTCCCTGCTCCTTTTACTGTTTGGGTTCTAAGGGTGTCGATGGCTGAGGCAGGCAAAGGGAGCGCGAGTCGCTCGCCTTCAACCGAAGCCACGAGCTCCTGAGTTCTCTCTGTGTGTGTGTGTGTGTGTGTGTGAGGGAGAGAGAGAGAGAGAATGATAGTGAGGGAGGGAGAGAGAAAGAGAGAGAGATGGAGGGAAGGAAGGAAGGAGGAGAGCGAGGTCAGGGGGAGGAGAGGGAGGGAGAAAGGAGAAGTGGCTCAGCGAGCAACTCCCTGCAACACGGCACAGACACTGACTCGTAAACGGGGAGAACAGCCTTCCCCAACGTGGTGCCTTCATGATCTTTTGGACCACAAATCCCAGCATTCCTCACCATTGGCTCTGCTAGGTAGGGCCGATGGGAGTTGAAGTCCAAGGCTTCACAGAAAAAAATGGCTCCAACTTTGGGCGCGAAAATTAAATAAACACCCCTCCCCCAGGAATGCAATTGGCTAATTAAGAAGGAAAGGAAAGCTAATTAATATGGCGAAATCGGCCACATCATAACAAATACAATGAGCTATTTCAGAAAAGTTCGAAATTAAAACTGATGAAAAGACCTCAATAAAACGTCAAAACCTGAACAACATGTGGCATAATACTACGAAAGGCACACTTAAAACCAGTAAGACACATTCTAACTAGACTAGTGTAGATTTCTTCCTGGTTTCTAGTCCCCACTCGGCCATGGAAACCTACTGGATGACTTCGGGCCAGTCACAGACTCTCAGCCCAACCTACCTCAAAGGGTTGTTGTTGTGAGGATAAAATGGAGAGGAGGATTATGTACACCGCCTTGGGTTCCTTGGAGTAAAAAAGGTGGTATATAAATGTCATAATAAATAGATTTAAAGGGAAGACCCAGGTAGCTATTACAAACAATGCTGGTTGAGCTATCACTCTTCATTCCACCTATTTCATGCACTGAGAGATCCAGGGAGCTATTGCACATCTTTCCAGGATATTTCTGATCAGACTCTCATTTTAAAAACAGAGGTCATTAATTATTTTGCATTGTCCTGGAACATTTTGCAACAGTTTCCCCTTTCAAAGCTTAAGTATAACCACCAGCTACTACACTTGGTTTCTTAATATTTTATGCTTCCCAGCCGCCTTGAAGATCTAGTGATATTTTTATAAACCTGATGCTTGCTTGTTTAGGCGATTTTTCCACCAAGCTGGCAGTGTGATTTTCCAATTTAGAGACTGAAAATACTTCTTTAAATTATTTTAAAACTGCATCCAATTAGCAGATACTAATGCCCACACAAAGCTGATTGGTGGGGGGATTTAGAACAAATAAAAGGAAGTACTTCTTCACAGAGCGCATCGTCAAATTGTAGTGATGGCCACCAATTTGGATGGCTTTAAAAGGGAGTTAGACAAATTCCTGGAGGAGAAGGCTATCCATGGCTACAAAGCCTGATGGCTTTATGCTAACTCCAGTATGGGCAGAAGGGTGCTGTTGTATCTGTATCCTGCTTTTCAATTCCTGGCTGAAAACTGGTTGGCCACTGTGTGAACACAGTTCTGGACTAGATGGACCCTTAGTCTGATCCAGCATGGCTCTTCTTATGTTCCTATGTTCATACCTGGACAACTATCTGTGCGGTATGCTTTAGGGTGGATTCCTGCATTGAGCAGGGGGTTGGACTCGATGGCCGTATAGGCCCCTTCCAATTCTACTGTTCTATGATTCTATGATACGTTTCTAAAAATAAGGAAGAAGGGATGCCGTGGCATCCTGTGGGCCAGGAAGGAAACTTTTCACGGAAACCAGATTGACAGGTAATTGGCCAGGGTGGTTTGGGTTTTTTGCATACCCTGGGGTATTATCTTCATGATAGATATAGATATAGATATAGATATAGATATAGATATAGATATGCCTTACGGAGGCCATTGCTAGACCACAGGTTAGCACGGTGCTCATCCCATGGTCGTCCCTGTGCGTCCAGATGACGCACAGGGGATCCCGGCCTCAGCCACCCTGGCTGTTGAATTATGGCTTTAGAAGCTGTTTAGTTATTGCACAGACCAGGCCACAGCTAGACCTAAGGTTTATCCTGGGATCATCCAGGGTTCGCCCCTGCCTGAGCACTGGATCCCCTGTGTGGAACCTAGGTGAACAGGTTTGACCCCTGGACGATCCAGGGATAAACCTTAAGTCTAGCTACGGCCTGGGTTTCTGGCACATAACTTTTTGTGTTAAGTCTCTGTCTGGGCCCTACAGAGACTAGCAGAGATTGCAGTGCTTCTCAGCCAAGTCAGCAAAGACGTGAATTAAGACAGAGATTTATGTAGGTTAAAATAAACCTTTTTACTGGCAAATAAATATATAATTTAGTTATGGCAGTACAGATACAAATACTTACAAACTGTCAGTCAATACAGCTCACATGAGGGACATGGAAGTTAAACAGGAACTTGAAAATACATTTACTTTTAAAGACAACCTGTACAATGATGCAACTCCTTGCAACCCTTAATTGAAGACAATCAGTTAGACAATTATTCAATTATGACACTCAATGTCCAGGTGTAGAGTTGACCTTTAAGTTTCTGCTGAGTCTTCTGTTCCTCCAGATCCTCAGCAATTAACAAATCAATGGAAAACATAACCAGGATCCAACACTGGCACCACGCTAACCAGAACCGCTTGTAGTGTGGTTCTTCCCACGGTCCCAGCCTCAGGTCAGGCTGAGGCTGGGACTGCGGGCATGTGGACTGGTCTGCTGCTTTTCCCGGCCACTGCACTTACACAAGTAGCCGGGAAAAGCAGCAGACAGGCTGCATCGCTCCATAGGAGCGCTGTGCCCATCAGGCTGGGGGGGGGGGGGAATCACGGGGGGGAAATGGGGACCAGGGGGGAAAGAGGGGACCTGGTGGGAGAGATAGGGGGAAGAGCGGAGCCAGGGTGGGGAGATCACGGAGGGGGGGCGGAGGGGGCATCAGACATGGTGGATGGGGGGGAGGAGAATGGGGACAGGTTGACAAGATCAGGGACAGGGGTGGGGGAAGGAGAACGGGGACAGGGCGACGAGATTGGGGATTTTTTAAAAAATAATTTAAAAAAAATAAAAACAGCACTTATTTTTATTTAAAAATAAAAAAATGGCGGCCGCAATGGCTCTCCTCCAGAGCTCGTCGCGGCTCACGTGAGCATAAGGGCGAGATCTCGCGTTAGTCATAACACGAGTTCTCCCCAACTCTCCCCCGGATTTTCGACTGGGTCTAGCAAGGCCCAGAGTTCATTACATATCACTGTCACATCTTTAGCAAGTATGGGACAAAGGAGGGTTGGATTGAGGCCAGTACTTAATGGCATCAAAATCTCATAATTGGGAGCACCCAAAGTCAAGTGGGGACTATCCTGCAGAGTTTTGAAAAGTGGTGGGGAATAGGAACCATGCTGAAACTAATCCTCATCAGAATAGGAGGCTCAGAAACCTTAAAATAGGAAGTTTGAGCTCATCATCCTGGGGGTCAAATGCAGCTTGGATAGCTAGGTCAATTCCTTAGACGAGATTAGAATAATAGGTCTTCCAAACACACAAACCCCAACCTGTTGTATTATGCCTGTAATTACATACAACTTGTGGCCAAATTTAACCCTGCAACCTTCTTCTCACTGGCCTTCCTTCTTCTCACATCAGTCCGTTGGTTTCTGTTCACCACTCTGCTGCTAAGATCATCTTCTTGGCTCGCCGCTCTGACCATGTTACTCCACTTCTGAAATCTCTTCATTGGCTTCCAATTCACTTCAGAATCCAATATAAACTTCTCCTGTTGACCTACAAAGCTTTTCACTGTCTAGCTCCTTCCTATCTCTCCTCTCTCATCTCACACTATTGCCCCGCTCGTGCTCTTCGCTCCTCTGATGCCATGTTTCTCACCTGCCCAAGGGTCTCTCCTTCCCTTGCTCGGCTTCGTCCATTTTCTTCTGCTCCCCCTTACGCCTGGAACACTCTTCCAGAACATTTGAGAACTACAAGTTCAATCGCAGCTTTTAAAGCTCAGCTAAAAACCTTTCTTTTTCCTAAAGCTTTTAAAACTTGATTTTGCTCTGACTTTATACTGTTAGTTTTACCCTACCCTGTGCCTGTTTGGTGCATTCTCTTCCCCTCCTTATTGTTTACTATGATTTTATTAGAAAGTAAGCCTATGCGGCAGGGTCTTGCTATTTACTGTTTTACTCTGTACAGCACCATGTACACTGATGGTGCTATATAAATAAATAAATTAATAATAATAATAATAATAATAATAATAATAATAATAGTAATAATAATAATAATAACCCGACTAGTGTCTGCCTCCTCCTCCTTGAACGCAAACACTATCAGCATGAGTATTTGCAAGGATCTTGACTGCAACCTTGGTTGCTCAAACTACTTGACTGGGGGGCATGTCTACGCCTCCCAGCGATCCGGGAGGGCGGGCAGAGGATCTCATGGTGTGCTTATCACAAGATCCTCCCCCAGCATTCACACACAGTGTGCGATGTCCAGGGAGGAAGAAGGACATTGTGGCCGCCATTTAAAAAGAAGAAGAAGACAGGACCTGGAACGCACCGGTGCTCCAGCACAAAAGTTTTTTTAAAAAAAAGCCGTGCCCCCACTCCGGTCCTCACCCCTGATGGGCACAGAGCACTTGAAAAGCTTCGCGCCCTGTGCCTGGTTCCCAGCGCTTCGCATTTACTCGCGAGGAGCAAGGACGAAACCGGGACAGCCGCCCACACCTCCTGCAGCCTCAGGATGATCCCGAGACCATGGGGAAACCCGAGAAAAAAGGATATGGCAATATCCCGGGGAAATGGAGGGATCATCCCTCCCTGCTCATGTGGACGCACAGACCCGGGACAATCCCCGGGATATCGCCTGATGTAGATGTGCCCTGGGTGGGGAAATCAAACAAGCCACTTAAAAATTTCTCCAGCCCGTTAAATAAAATTTGAAGTGCAAAAACAACAGCCACCAGAACTTTGCAGTGAATGATTTGGTACATGCATCACGGTTACCCAGGAGAAAGACGCACTGCATCTCCTAGATTACATTCATTTGATTTAGTGAGAGTGGTTACTCCCAGGAGACAAAAGAGTGATGGATTAGAGAGCGTAGTGTGAATATTATATCCCACCAAACAGAAAGCAGGGACGGTGAAAGTACAGAAAAGCAATTCTATGATCTATAATGGACTGACTCTTTTTTATCCACAACCAGATCTGAATTTTCCCCACTGATGGTGCTCCATATTGATTCATCCCACTAATCATGCTTGCCTCCTGGTACGTTTAGGAGGGGGTGCAGCAGTTCCAGAAGAAATAACTGTGAGAAAGGGTTGACTCTCCACTGCTACTCTGTACATTGCTGACTTCCCTGGAATAGAGGAAAATATAACAGCAGCTGTGCAGAAGGTGTACTGGTGGCATTCAAGATGCCTTGGATGTTCCAATCTGTGCCTTTAATCTCAGATGTGCAGAGACTGGTTAGTGAGGAGGAGGAGACATTCTGAGCTCCATCAGACAAGTGTTTTATTGCACACTCGTTGCTGGGCTCTCACAGATTTTCACAGGTCGCTCTCACAATGACGTCTGCCTCCTGGGCGCCTTCTGCCCCTTCTAGCCTTCTTTGCGCCACAAAAAAAACACCCCAGTAAGACTTACTTTTAAAGATGGAAGCTGCCGCTGTGCCCATTGGGCCGGGGGGGGGAATCATGGGGGGGAGATAGGGGCTGGGGGAAAGGCCGGACCTGGCAGGAGAGAGGGGGGGAGAAGAATGGGCACAGGCATGGGCATTGGGTATGGGGGGTGGGGGAAGAAGAATGGGCACGGGCATGGCGGATGGGGGATGGGGAAAGAAGGATGGGCACGGGCATGGCGGACAGGGCGGGGAAAGAAGGACGGGCACTGGCATGGCGGACGGGGTATGGGGAAAGAAGGATGGGGGACAGGGCACGGGCATGGCAGACGGGGGAAAGAAGGACGGGGGACAGGGCATGGCAGACGGGGGAAAGAAGGATGGGGACAAGGCATGGCGGACAGGGGGAGGACGGGCAAGCGAGCGAGCAGGCAGGGGGGCATCAGGCATTGTGGGGGGAATCAGGGGCAGGGGGAGCGGGGACCCTATATTTATTTTTTAAAAAAACCTACCTTCTCCGGCGGTGCGCTCCTGCGCACATGGCCCTTTAAGGTTAAAATAAAATGGTGGATGCGACGGGGCTTCCCCTTGCCCCATCGCATGTTACATCTGGAAAAGGGCGATGGCGCTAGCTAGCTGTAGCACGCCGTCGCCCCGACTCCCAGCCAGATTATCCGGTAGGTCTAGCAAGGCCCTAAGTTTAACATGTAAGGCCTTAGTCAGTAAAAGCTAAGCGTTAGGGAAAGGGAAGGGCTGGGGGGGAGGGGAGGGAAAAGGAGCGAGGAAAGAGATTGAGGGGGGAAAGGCTAGCAATTACCCCAATAAAACCATCAGTCATTCCACCACCCACCCGCAGCAGCAGCTGACCTTGTCCACAATACCCCAACAAATTTAAACATAAGAAAAACCTAACTTAGAGCAGCCCCCTTTGGCTGCCCGAACCTGATCTTCCCCTGACACACGTGTCGTCCAGCAAAGAAGATGGAGACTCTCCAGCACTTGATACTTTATCCTTTTTCGGCCACCTGGCCCCATGATCCACACCAACCAACCAATGCCCTTCCCAGGCTTCTGGAGACCCTTCCCAACAGGAGTGAGACTCACATCTTGACAACAGTCTTTCCCACAGCTAAAACGACTTCTAAGCACCCCTGATAATCCCCAAGTGCTACGGTGGGAGTTGGAAGTGCTAGGCCGAGATGACCTTGGCTCCTTCCCTCCCACCCGAGCCTGGAACAGCAAACTTGAAGCACAATGAAATACACATTTGGGTAGACACAAAAGGCACCATTAAATCAGAACAGAACAGAAACCATTTCAGACCCCTTGTCCTTCACAGATATCAGGCATAGAACATAAGAAGAGGCCTGCTGGATCAGGTAGAGTCAAATTCCCAGCACTCTTGACAATCCAAAACTTGACTAGGCCCTAAATATCTCTGAATCAGACTCTTCTTCTGGGACTTCAGCATGAGGGGAAGACATGAGGGGGTGGCCTTTAAAATCCTCACCAGAGAGGCCCCTGATGGAGTTGCTTTCCTCCTCTGCCATCTTTCATGATGGTTCTGGCTGTCTTGACCTCTCCTGTGAGATGAAGAGCTACCCATCCCCCAAAAACCTCAGTCACCCAGACCAAATTCAGAAATGGAGTAGATAATCATATCTGGGCAGGATAGAAGGTCAGGGCAATTCTGTAGCTGCCTCATACTTCTTACCACAGACAATTGGCTGGATTGTTAGCAGTTCAGAACATAAGAAGAGCTCTGGTGGATTAGACCAAAGGTTCACCTGGGGCGGATCTACACAGCGTACTGAAGGCGCTTGCGTGCGCCTCCAGTGCGCCCCGAAAACGATTGTGTAGATCCTGCCCTGGAAGAGGCGGATTTCCCAGCCGCCGCCTCCTCCACCTCTTCCAGGGCAGGATCTACACAATCGTTTTCGGGGCGCACTGGAGGCGCACGCAAGTGCCTTCAGTACGCTGTGTAGATCCACCCCTGGTTAGGGATGTGTGAATCAGGAGATCCCAAGCACACAAAGGTCCTCCAAATTCCCCCTCGAAGCTCATTCTGACTCGTGTGAGTATCAGACGGTGAGCTTTCCCCCCCCTTTGCATGAAAATACATGTGTATTTCTGTGCACGTTTTTCCAGTTGTACACATCAGCTGTGCACGTCTTTGAAATATGCATGTTTTCTCACATTGATTTTTCAAAAGTATGCATTTTTCACAGTCATTTTTCAGATGCATGGTTCAGGGCCTTTTAACTTTGTTTTTAGTTTTTGATATCATTTGTTTTATGGCTTTTTATTGGCTGAATCTTTTGTCATCTTGGACTGTTAAGAAAAGGTGGGATATAACTTTTCTTAAAAAAAAAAAAAAGTAAATAAACCAGGCAGACAGCACTTTTTTTCCACTTCTCAGGAAGGCCTAGAGGCAGAAAATCTCTTTGAAAAGAGCAAGAAAAAATTAAAAAAAATGAGAAGGACATAATTTTAATAACGATTCCTTGACCCCTGACCTTTCCCCATCAAACTTAGAAGACCAAAACCCTGAAGTGGAGAAGCTTTTAGATTGGATTCTCACTTCTGTCAGCTTAGATCAGTGCAGTTGGAAGAGGTCACTATCAAATTACCAACTTTTTAAGATGTACGGTTCAATCTTAATTAAAGGCTTGATGAAACGCCCTGAGTAAAATGAACTCATTCAAAGAGCAGATAATTTAAGATCATCTACTGAGAACTACTTGTGCAACGCAGGACATAAAAAATTTATTTGATCTTATAATATAAATTTAATTAGATAAGAAGAAGGGAAAAGGTTCTCTCCTTTTTACTATTTTGTACTGATCATGAAAACTATATATGCTTTTTCAATCTAGGCATTATGTTATTCCGATTTGTGGACACTGGGACACTGAAGGCTATTGGTCCATGCATACTAATACCCTGGGCTTTTTTCAGAGCAGGAGGGATTACAATCAGCTGCTTGGACAACTGACTGTCCCTTCTTGTCCTGGCGAGTAAATGAGGTGATAACGAGGCTTTCAAGTTGTTTGTGACAATATATTTGTTTGTTTGTTTCATTTTATTTCATTTCTAGACCGCCAGATAGTCAAAGCTGTCTGGGTGGTTCACAAAATTACAAATCACAAACACAGACAAATATGAAAATTCTGATTAACATTCTGATTAACATTCTGATTAACAAACTAGCTAAAAGTGGGCTAGATGGAACAACTATTAGGTGGATTCACAGTTGGCTACAGAATCGGACTCAAAGAGTACTTGTCAATGGAACCTTCTCAAATTGGGGAGAGGCAACGAGTGGGGTACCGCATCCACATGATGCACAGGGGATCCTAGGATCAGGGAGGGATGATTCCTCCCTTGGCCCGGGATCTCGCCCTACCCTTTAGGCCCAGTTTTCCCACAGTCTCGGGCTCAGTCATGTGGCCGGGTGCCGCGGTTTGTCCTGGCTCCTCATGATTGGCGCGCCCATCAGGGGTGGGGTGGGGGGAGTGGGGAAAGTAATTAGTTTTTAAAAAATTACTTACCTTTTGCACACGAGCATTTGTGCACTACTGCCTCTTTAAGAAAATTTAAAAATGGCGGGCGTGACACCCCTCCATCTGAGGTTGTCATATGCCACGTGTAAAACCATCGCGAAATCTTCACCCCTCTATCATGGCCTAACAGGTAGATCTCAGTCGTGCTATCACCATCACCACCATCATCATCTCTATAGCACTGTGCGTTAATATTTATTATATTTATTATTTATTACATTTATATACTGGCCCATAGCCGAAGCTCTCTGGGTGGTTTACAAAGATTAAAACACAGAACAAACCATAAAAATCATAAAAACTGATTACATACAATACCCATCTTTTCTGAGTCAGTTAAAAACTCAACATATGCTGTTAAATGCCTTGGAGAAGAGAAAAGTGTTCTGTTGTTGTTATATAATGTTTACTTTGTGTGGTCTCTCAGACACAGTAATGTATCTGAGTAAGCTTCATATCCCCAAATACCCTTTTAAGAAATTACTTGTTTAACAGTCCAATTTGTCTCTATCGTTGGAGCCCATCTCACACCTAAGCCTTTTATACTAGGTACTAGAAGATTTTAAAGCTGGGGTTCCCAAAACTTTTGGACCTGTGGGCACATTTGGGAATTTCAGAAACTGCTCTGGGCACCATTCAGTGGATCGCCATTTTGACATCTACCTGTTGTGCCTCTGGGTCCTATGCTGTGTCTTTGGGCATGTCTACACCTGGGGAGGGGAGGGGAGGGGAGGGGAGGGGAGGGGAGGGGAGGGGAGGGGAGGATCTTGTGATATGCTGATTGCAAGATCCTCCCCCTCAATCCACATGCTGCACATGACGTCCAGGGAGGAAGGAGGACATCGTGCCCGCCATTTTAATTTTTTTTTATTAAAGACTAGCTGTACCCGGCCACGAGTTTCTGTGGCTCACTCTGGTTAAATGGAAAAGAAAGAAAAGAGAAAGCGCACGTTTCTAATATGTTTAATTTCACAATGTTTGTGGGTATACAAAAATTTTTGTTGTTCCATTGTCTGTGCAGATATAGAGATTGTCTGGTTTGCCGACTCTAGAACACGCAACATATAATTGTCCATGTGATAACCAATCCGTGTCTAGATCTAAACTGCACAATTCTAAAGATTGGCCCTGAGCTTTGTTGATGGTGATTGCAAACGCCAAACGAATTGGGAATTGCAATCTCTTAAATTGAAATGGCATATCCGTTGGAATCATAGGAATGCGAGGAATGAGGACATCTTCACCTTTGAAAGGTCCTGTCAAGATTGTTGCTTCTACGACGTTGCTTAGTAATTTTTTTACTGCAAGCCGCGTGCCGTTGCAAAGCTTTGGCTGGTTGATATTTCGCAACATGATAATTGGCATGCCGATTTTCAATTGCAGTACGTGCGGTGGCATCCCTGGCAGATCGAGTGAATTCAAAAATTCTGTTGGATAATTAACCGCTTCATCTGCTTCCACAACAGTGTCGACGGACTTGTATGTGACTGCCTCGCTTTGAATGTTAGACTGAATTTATTTATTTATTTATTTATTTATTACATTTTTATACCGAAGCTATTGGACGTCTACGAACTTGTTAAGTTCATAGACGTCTTTGTTCTACTTTGTTCTACTCAGCCAATCGTGATTCTTATAATTGGTTTGCATATTGGCAAATACTTTTTGAACCAATTCTTCTTTTGACGTCACTAAATTGCAGAAGTTATTTATTTATTTATTTATTTATTACATTTCTATACCGCCCAATAGCTGGAGCTCTCTGGGCGGTTCACAAAAATTATGAGGCAATGAAATTCGTCCTGATGTCAGATCAACCGGCACCTTTCCGTTCCCAATTTCCAGCAATTGACGTGAGAATATCTCAGCTGATCGATCGTTTTGCAGCTGGACATGCATATTTGTAGTTAATTTTAACATCTTTACGTGTCCCCACAAAGTAGAGTATTTCAGGGAAGCATTTATTTCGTCCACTGGTGTCGATCGAGGAATTACAGGTAATGTTTGCCTGAAATCTCCTGCAAGCAATATTAATGTCTTCCGAAATGGTCTGATGTTTCCACGCAAATCTTACAATGATCGATCAAGAGCCTCGAGCAATTTTTTGTGCGCCATTGTGCATTCATCCCAAACAATAAGTTTGCATTTTTGCAATACTTTTCCAATGCCGGATGCTTTGGAAATATTGCACGTGGGAGTTTCAATTAATTGCATGTTCAAGGGCAATTTCAAAGTGGAATGAGCAGTTCTTCCACCTGGTAGCAATGTCGCAGCTATTCCGGACTACGCAAGAGCTAAGGCTATGTCATTTTCGGATCGAATTGCTGTCAGAATCAATGTAATTAGGAACGTTTTACCAGTTCCTCCTGGCGCATCCAAGAAGAAGATTTCTCCAACCCAGTTATTGACAGTTTGCATTATTTGATCGTAAATGGCATTTTGCTCAAGCGTTAGCTTAGGAATATTTGATTGCACATACGACAAAAGATCACCCGTGTTGTAATTTTGTTCATGATGCAATTCTACATGGGACGAAGCACGCGTCATTTTGACATAACGTGAAGAAAGCAGTTAATGTTGTAGCCAGTGGATTCAGGGCTATTTGTTGCACATTTGCAGCTGTGAAATAAACGTGTTGTCCATTTTCTAGATGTACTGCTAAGTGAACAACAGCTGGACTTCGTTCATGTATGGGAAATGAAAGAATTCGCCATACAGCTTCATTGCTGCTTATGTATCTTCCAGCATGTGTTCTTTTTACATCCAACAGATGGCGCTGTTTTTCAAAAAAAACCATGTTTTTACCTGTCACAGGTGTGACATCTATATAATATAGGTATATAAAAACACGCATGTATTCGAATGCAACGTTGTGTCAAAATTTCAAAGCAATTGGTGAAGAACTTTCGGAGATTTAAGTTTTTGAACAAACGAACATTTACATTTTTATTTATATAGATGAGCTCACAAGTGCTCCAATGATAAGGTTAGTTGTTTTTTTAAAAAAATGATCCCACTCCCCCACCCCACCCTCGATGGGCAGTTCCTGGCTCCTCGCGCTTACTCACAAAGAGCCAGGATGAAACCAGGATGGCCGCCCACACCTCCCATAGTCTCGGGACAATCCCGAGACCACAGGAAAAATCACGCTAAAAGCCATCCCTGTTATCCCAGGGAAATGGAGGGATCATCCCACCCTTCCCCCGGGATCCCCTGTGCATCATGTAGACGCACGGGGATGATCCCAGGGTGATCGCTGGGATAAGGCATGGTCTAGACATGCCGTAATTCAGCAAACCCATTTGCTTTGTATCTATTGGACACCTCAGCATCTTTTTCATACGGCATCAAATTCATTTAATTGCTGGCTGTGCAATTAAACTAATAGTGTTTTTAAATTTTGTCCTGGAACAGTCTTTAATATTCACAGATGTCGACTTTTAAATTATTTACCTGCTTCATGAAAATGAACAAATGGTCAAAGTAAATGGTTCCTCCGTGCATTTTTGACAGCTAAAAGACTGTTACTGCAACGTTGAAAGGATAAGCACTTAAAGCCTATTATGCAATGGATTGAGGACTTTACAACACCTTCAATATTTGAATGGGTGGCATATAGGTGCCACCTTCAAACGGATATTGGTATATTTGATCAGTCCTGGGCCCAGTGCTTTTCAACATCTTTATTAATGATTTGGATGAGGAGGTGCAGGGAACACTTATCAAATTTGCAGATGACACAAAATTGGGTGGAATAGCTAATACCCTGGAAGACAAAAAAACAAACTTCAAAGTGATCTTGATAGGCTGAAGTGCTGGGCTGAAAACAACAGAATGAAATTTAATAGGGATAAATGCCAAGTAACTAACAGGATTTCAAAGGAATGATGCCTGGCCTAGATGTCTTTCACCAGCCGACACCCATTTCCTGCTTCCTCCCTGTAGATGCTCACTTCCTGTTTCCTCCCCAGCTTTCTCCTGGCTGCCATCTCCCATAATAAAAGGATCTCCATCCAGGGCCGGTGCTAGCATAGAGGCCACTCAGGCGGCTGCCTAGAGCGCCAAGGTAAGGAGGGCACCGAAAGCTGCACCAGAAGCCACTCTCCCACAACGGTTCTGAGAGGGCGGCTTCCGGGCGCACCGTTCCTAAGCCACCCAACCGCTCCAGTGTCCTGGCTTCGCTTCAGCTGGGCGCCCACCCAGCCAAAGCAAAGCCACGCACGCCCCCACTCCAGCATCCTGGCTTCGCTTTGGCTGGACGCTGGGGTGGGCGGGTGGCTTTGGAACGGCGCACCCAGAAGTCGCTTTCCCAGAGCGGCTTCCGGCCAGGCGCGCCATCCTGGCTTTGCTTCGGCTGGGTGGGCCTGCAGCTGAAGCGAAGCCAGAATGCTGGTGGGGTGTGTGCGTGGGCAGGTGGCTTCGGAGCGGCCGCCCGGAAGTCGCTCTCCCAGAGCGGCTTCCGGCCGGCCACGCCGTTCCAAAGCCGCCCACCCCACCCAGCGTCCTGGCTTCGCTTCAGCTGGGCGGGCGAGATGGCGCCCCGCACCCAGGTGGGGTGGGGTGGGGTGGGGTGGGGGTGAAAGCAGCTCACCTGCCTAGGGCACAAAATAGTCTGGCACCAGCCCTGTCTCCATCTCCAAGCAGTAGATTTAATGTTCCTCTCCCAACCTCAGCTGCAAAGCCACTCCCAAGCAATAAACAAAATTCAGCTTTGTTTGTGGCCAAATTAAGTATAAAAATATTGTTCTGTTCTCATCGTTTCTGTTGTAAGTGATGAAACTGTTACGCTCACTTCGCCGGTTTTCTTGTGCATGCACGGCACTCTGGTACATTTCGATAGACCTGTTGGAGATCAAAGGCATTATTTGGTTTAAGCAATAAAGTGACATACTTGGTAGCCTTTTGTAAATATCCGTTTGAAAAATCCCAGCTGTCATAAAAAATAACCAAGCTGTCAGCCTCCAAAGTCAGAGCGAATCAAGGAGGTTAGCAGAAATGAGACCCAACGTGAAGAATTTCCCTGTCACTATGTCTGGGAAGGCATCTGCTGCAAAGTACAGGCGCTCAAGTCAACAGGCGCTTTGATCGTGAGATGATTTATGTCAGCCATCAACCATCCAGCGTGCATCTGTCACCCGGACAATGTGGTATAAAGGAGAATTTAATTGCTTTTGGATTATAAATAAAAATGAACATTGCAGGAATGAATTACACAATCACTGTTCATTTGTACATTGTGCTATCAAGGGCAAGGGAAACCAATGAGTATAAAACACAAGTCATTTTTTCCCTCTTTCTCCACTCTTAACAGGAGGTACCATCGGGAATATTTTAATAACAAATGGCAACCATTGCATTTTCAGGCAGAGGAGAACCTGCACTTGTTGTGGAGGGGAGGTAGGGATACTGGATTGATGGATCAGGCGCGCGTCTTCAATCAGTCGCCATAGCTTGCTAATGGAGGAAGCAATCTGGAAAGGAAGGACTCATGAATGTCACACACCAAAGAAACTTTAACTTACTGATCATCTCTTTGTGGTCTCCACCTGTTCTTCTACCAAAGTCTGGACCAACCAGGACAACCAGTTTGATTTTGGAGTGATGAAGCCATCGTGTGTTGCTATTTCTTAGCCTTTTGATTGGTCTTCAGAATGTACCATTATGATTGGGTGTTGCCATATAACTCTGGGCCAAAATATGCAGCCCAGCCTTTTGGTCACTTTTCAGGGTGGGGCGAAGACTCCCCCTGAGAAGACTGGATTAATCGTTAAGGGGGGAAATTTAAGAATTGGTGGGGGAGCTCCCATTGTAGATGAGGTGGCCCAGTGGCATTCCTTTCTAATTTGCAATGTAATGCCCTGTAGGGATTTAACAGGGCTTGCTGCCTCTTACCAGGTGCCAATGGAGCAATCTGATATTCCACCAGGACCCCTCATGCTTGCAGAAGTCCCAGCACTGCTGAGTGTGGCTAAGGCCACAGCTAGACCTAAGGTTTATCCTGGGATCATCCAGGGTTCACCCTTGCCTGAGCACTGGATCCCCTGTGTGTCACCTAGATGAACAGGTTTGACCCCTGGATGATCCAGGGATAAACCTTAGGTCTAGCTATGGCCTAAGTCAGGAGAGACACAATTGGCCCACCGTTGCACACACCATTACACTACCAGCTGCCTGAAGATGGTGGAGCTGGGGGTGGGGTGGGGTGGGGCAGAGTTAGACTGGCCACTAGATGAGGGGAACAGAGGGTGGATTCCTGCACTGAGCAGGGGGTTGGATTCGATGGCCTTGTAGGCCCCTTCCAACTCTGCTATTCAATGGAACCAGTTGCCTGGTGAGGTTGTGGGCTCTCCCACACTAGAGGCCTTCAAGAGGCAGCTGGACAACCATCTGGCAGGTATGCTTTAGGGTGGATTCCTGCACTGAGCAGGGGGTTGGACTCGATGGCCTGGTAGGCCCCTTCCAACTCTGCTATTCTATGATTCTATGATTCTATGAAAATGAAGGAGGAAAAGTTGGCACTTCCTTTGAGCTATTATTTATCAATCCAACCAGTAGGGATGCGAAAATCGGCAAAATCTGAGTTTGTTGAGATTTACCGAGTTCCTCTTTGAAGCTCAGTCCAAGTTATGTCCAAACCAGATTGTGAGCTTCATCTTTTTTTTTTTTTTTTTTTGCATGAAAACCACAAAGTATTTGGGTATATATTGGGCATGCATTCTTCAAAAGTATACAATCTTCTCCCCTTGATTAAAGGATGCTTGTGCACACTCTGTGTGTGTTTTAAGTATGCATTTTTCATGCATGTTTTTTCTAATGTGTTTTTCAAAAGCATTTTTCTGTACATGAACAACATCGGGAGCTCAGGAATGTATAAGCTTTGACCACAGAGTGCATTCGCATTCAGTTTCAGGAGGTGCAAAGAGAGTAAATTCAGGTCATAAATGAACTGAAATGCATTTCTCATTCATCTCTTTTTTTAAAAAAAAGATTTTATTTAATACTTCAAACATACATCAATACAAATAAAACAATACTACATAATACACAAAATATAAGATAACATTTGATAACATATATTCTAGGTTAATTCTATTAACATAATCATACTTAACATAAAAGTGCTCCCCCAAACCACGGGATCTTATTCATGTTTCCAAAATCTCATTGCTTCCTCTGGAGGTGTTTTCCCTCTCCCCTTTGATAATACAAATTCTAGAAACTGTTTCCATATTCCCTCAAAATCATTTGTTTTTATCATTCCTCATCTAACTTTTATATTACATGTTAATTTATCATTAATAGCAATATCCCATGTTTCTTTACACCAATCTTCTATATGATAATCCCCTTGAACCTTCCCATTCCTAGATAGCATTAATCTTGCTGCTGTTAACAAATTCGTTATCAATTCTTTTGTCTCTTTACTACAATTTAGTTCTCCATATAATGATAACAATGCCACTATAGGTGTCTCTTCAATCTCCATTCCTAAAATTTCTTTTATCTCATTAAACACCATTTTCCATAATTTTTGTACAAATTCGCATTCCCACCACACATGTAAATACGTTCCTTTCTTTTGACAACCTCTCCAGCAGTTTGCTGAATTCAACTTATTTATTTTATTTAATCTCACTGGGGTTAGGTACCACCTCCATACAATCTTATAATAATTTTCTTTTATCCTCACAGACATATTTCTCAACACTCTTTGTTTCCATATCCCTTCCCAACTCTGTTGCCCTATTTGTTCCTTCAAGTCAGTTTCCCAAACCACCTTGCCTACACTTTCCGTCTCATTTCTCATTCATCTCTACCAACCAGTTGTTCTGCTTTATGACCAGCATTGCAGTCTGAAAAGAAAGTAAACTCCAGATGTTTATGGTTGGAGCATATGCAGGGATAAAGGGCATGTTGTTGGAAAAATTATATCGACAAAATTTATATCATTGGTATGTTTGGTTTTGTAGATATGTTTCTAATTGCAAAAATGTGTACATTTGGGTTAAGCTGGGCTTTGCCAATGAAGCAGCAGATTCTGCCTGGTTCCATCGATGATACACCAAGATCTGATTTGCATCTACCACTGACTCTCCAGGATCCCCCTCTGATCATACCTGCACAAAAGAGGCATTATTTTTTTTAAAAAAACCTCAAAAGTCGGCAACCTCACTTATATAAGGATGGACAGATCTGTCCGTTTTTGTTTCATGTCAGCTTATCATTTTTTTCAACCTTAAATTCAGTTCGTCATGAACATTTACATGGTGGAAGGGGGGTTTAAGCATATGAATTGGTATGCATTTTTCTGCATACAAACATGTACATTTTTGTATGTGTTTTTTTTTAAAAGGGGGCAGATTTTCAAGGATAACTGGGTTTAAGTTCACGTGTTGGTTAGAAAGAGCAAAATTATATAAGTTTGCTTTAAAACAAGGGAAATCCTATATGAAGATGCAGTAGTTGTAATCCTCTGCCTTAAGTCTTTGGAACTGCTTTTAAATCGTCATTCCATTCATCAGCATCAGGTCTCAAGTGCTAATATCCTGCCATAGCAAAAGTGAGAGTCTGAAGGAGAGCCAGTTTCAAATCTTTGCTCAGCCATGCTGAATCTTTTACCACCCTCTCCCAATTTAATCCCACTCCACCGGGTTGTTTTGACACCGTTACACTGCTCAGTGGAGGAAGGGCAGCATAAAAATGTTAGATCATTCTTTTAAAAAAAATCAAGGAATGGGAGAATTCTGGCTTCTTATCCTGGCTTGTTAACTGCCATTAAGCCAGAATCCCCCAGTTTGAACATAATAGGGACCTCTAAAATTCAAGCTAGAAACTAAACTCTAAAGCCCATCTGAACTACATCTGCTTAAAAGAGCCACAACTTCTCTCTCTCTCTCTCTCTCTCTCTCTCTCTCACACACACACACACACACACACACACACACACACACACACACTACCAGAACCCGGGGTCATCCCATGAAACTGATTGGTGGGAGATTCAGGATAAATAAAAGGAAGTACTTCTTCACACAGTGCATAGTTAAGCTGTGGAATTCACTACACCAATTAGGATGGCTTTAAAAGAGGGTAGAATAAATTCCTGGGGAAGAAGGTTATCAGTAGGTACTAGTGATAATGGTTATGAGCTACCAACAGTATCAGAGGCCATAAGCCTATGCACCAGTTGCTGGGGAGCATGGGTGGGAGGTTGTTGTTGCATCTGTGTCCTGCTTGTGGGTTCCTGGTAGACAGCTGCTGTGTGAACCGGTGCTGGACTAGATGGACCCTTGCTCCAATCCCGCAGGGCTCTTCTTACATTCTTAACTTGCCTAAAACTACCTTAATAACTAAAGGTGTAATCCTAGCATGTTTAGACAGAAACAAAGTTTCTGGCTGGGGCATGCTGGGAGTTGTAGGACTTTTCTTTGTTCTAAAAAATATAAGAGTCCATGCTCCCTAGCAATTGGTGAGTGAATAGTTTGTCCCTTTGGATGAGGGTACATGATCTACACGTGGAAGCTTTCCCCTGCTGAGAACAACTTTATTCAAACAAGCGAAAAACGTAAGAGGAGCCCTGCTGGATCAGACCAAGGGTCTTTCAAGTCCAGGATTCTGTTCACACAGTGGCCAACCAGCTGCCCATAGGAAACCCATAAGCAGGACATGAGAGCCAGTGTGGTGTAGTCGTCAGAGTGTCGGACTGGGAGTCTGGAGATCTGGGTTCTAGCCCCCCACTTGGCCATGGAAATCCACTGGGTGACTTTGGGCCAGTCACAGACTCTCAGCCCAACCTACCTCACAGGGTTGTTGTTGCAAGGATAAAGTGGAGAGGAGGAGGAGGAGGATTATCTATGCTGCCTTGGGTTCCTTGGAGAAAAAAGGTGGGATATAAATGCAATAATAAATAAATAATAAATAAATAAAAGTGCAACAGCACCCTCCTGCCATGTTCCCCAGCAACTGGTGTGCATAGGCTTACTGTCTCTGATCCTGGAGGCTTGCATAGGACTGTGCCCTAAGCGGATTGTATAGTTTACCTACACAAAAGCAGTTTATTTGTGAAGGTCGGAACAAATGTAGAGCTTTAGATGTTCCCTAATTTTGAAATCAGTGAGAGGTGGTTCAGTTTCCATTGCTGGCCTTAATGAGCGATAATGATGTGACGCATGATTAACTGGGTTGATAGCAAGTGCTTAGCAAGACTGATATCCCATGCCATCCAAACAGGACACTCATAAAAACTCTGCTATCTTCCATTTTAAAATGCTTCCTGAATGACAAGTGAGAGAGATCACCTATGTTTCCAGCACCAGCACACTGAAGGAGAAAAAGAAGAGGTTGCAAAGATTGTTTCCAGAAGAGAGCTGAAACATTGAGAGGTTTGACGTGTGGCTTGAATGATGACCTTGTAAGAAAGGAGACATTTCTATGAAAAAACACCCAGCTGTTAGATAGGAGTTTTAGGTATTTGTTCACCCAGTGGAGGCTGGTGGCACAGGTTTAAGAAGGGCTGTGAATCCATTCTAAGTTTCAGTCAGAACTAGCCAAAATGCTAAAGGAGCTATCCAAGGTGCTGAACCATATTCCCAAAATAACTTTGTCACCTTGGATGTCCCCTTTAGTGATCTGGCTGGTTTTGATTGAACTCCAGAATGGATTCACAGACCCACCAAAATCCAAGTCACCAGACTCCACTGTGTTCACTTACTCTAACTACTCTGCACATGATCCAACCAATAGATCAAGGACATAGATCATTGCTAGTATGGAATACACACCTGCCACACAGAAGAAAGTAAGTTTTAAAAAGTAAATTAAAAAAAAAACCACCCTCCCTATATTATTATTATTATTATTATTATTATTATTATTATTATTATTATTATTATTATTATTTTAATGAGCATTCTCATTTCAGGAAGTTTTCAGCAATCATGAAAATGCTTCTTTGTTAAAATTGCCCTCACTTGCCCTTACCCTCACTTGCCCTCAGTGATGTCATCATAGGCAAATCTGATTAGTTGTTTCTGCCTGAAAAGGAAAGGAAAGGAACCTCTCGTGCAAGCACTGAGTCATTACTGACTCTTGGAGGGACACCAGCTTTCGCTGACGTTTTCTTGGCAGGCCTTATAGTGGGGTGGTTTGCCGTTGCCTTCCCCGGCCGTTATTACCTTTCCCCCAGCTAACTGGGTCCTCATTTTACCGACCTCGGGAGGATGGAAGGCTGAGTCGACCCGAGCCGGCTGCCTGAAACCAGCTTCTGCTGGGATTGAACTCAGGCCATGGGGAGTTTCAGCGGCAGAAACTGCTGCTTTACCGCTCTTACTGATGTCTGGAAACTTCACCTCATTCACCATGGGAGCCCAAATAAGTCATTCATGTGACATTCAGGGAGAAGGAAACAGAAGTATCCAAGAAAACAAAATCATGGAAATGCAAAATCCAGAGGGGAAAGGTGGCACCCATTAATTGTACATTGCATGGCTTGGGCTGAATATCCTTCTTTAACCCCTTCCAACTGTGTGGTTCTTGACTCTTAACATTGCTATGAATGGTTTTTGATCAGTGTAGGTCACCTGGCAAGAGCCTTGGCCTTACTAATCTAGCAAAGTGCCCAGTGCTTCCCTTTATCATGAAGATTAGTTTTAACAAAGGTTAATAACCACTTCCAGAAGGGGGCATGACTCACCACCTCCCACATCAATTCTCTGAGGTCATCAAGCTGTGTGTCGCTGAAGGCCAATTTGGGGAGAGTCTCAAACAAGATCAGACTGAAGAAGCTCTGAAGAACCCCACCCCCAGAATCTAAATCATAGAATCATAGAATAGAAGAGTTGGAAGGGGCCTACAAGGCCATCGAGTCCAACCCCCTGCTCAATGCAGGAATCCACCCTAAAGCATCCCTGACAGATGGTTGTCCAGCTTCCTCTTGAAGGCCTCTAGTGTGGGAGAGCCCACAACCTCCCTAGGTAACTGATTCCATTGTCGTACTGCTCTAACAGTCAGGAAGTTTTTCCTGATGTCCAGCTGGAATCTGGCTTCCTTTAACTTGAGCCCGTTATTCCGTGTCCTGCACTCTGGGAGGATCGAGAAGAGATCCTGGCCCTCCTCTGTGTGACAACCTTTTAAGTATTTGAAGAGTGCTATCATGTCTCCCCTCCATCGTCTTTTCTCCAGGCTAAACATGCCCAGTTCTTTCAGTCTCTGAGAGAGTCAGAGAGAGCCGAAGTCTCCTGGAGTGTTGTTAACTTTGCTCAACTTGTATATATCACCAGTTGTCAGGGTGGGGCGAAGACTCCTCCTGTGAAGAGTGGATTAATCCTGGAGGGAGAAAATTGGCTGGCTGGGGAATGATGAGAGTTATAGGACTTCTTTCTGTCTAAGCATGCCTAGGTTTGTGCCCTTAATAATGTATTTATTATTTTACATTGTTTCGTATTGTGTTTTATGTATTTCTTAAATAAACCGCTTTGAGATCTTATGGTCTCAAGTGGTAAAAAAGGTCATTTAAATAAATCCATAATGATAAATATCTGTAGGGCTGCCAGTAATCTACAGAAGGCTGGCTAATCATCAGAATCTATTCTGATTTTCAAGGACATCGTGAGATTGTAACTTCTTCCAAGTTTAATGGAACTCTTCTCCCACCCTTTGCTTTCATTTTCTGCCATTCATTCCACTTCCTGGAGGATGACAGAAGTAAAAAGGGGGGGGAAAGAACAAGTCACACAAAGCTCAATCTATACTCATTAGGAACCAGCTATTGCTGGTGCTACCTTCGATGCTAATTGATGTGTCATTAAACTTTGAGAGGAGAAGGTTCCTGCTCCCGTGACAGCTGTTCCGCTGCGCGTTGGGCTGAGAAAGAACACCATTAAGCATAATTAAGGAAAGAGGCTGAAACATAAGGAGAGGAGCCTTTCCCTCCTCGAGATGAAAAGCCCTCTGTGTATACAAAAAAATGATGATTGCTCATAACTGACCCCACTGAAACATCCGTGAGGAGGCAGATGTCCGACAGACTGCAGATGGGAAGAAATGCCAAACCTGTCATTTCATCCCGTGCACGTCCTCCAAGCTGTTCCTCTGACTTCCTTAACCCATCACATGCTTGTCCTCCATTTGGTCCACTTCTCCTTTACTCCCCTTCCTTCTGTTTCTACACTGCACAGGCCAGGAGGTGCCATTATCGCCAGTTGCCGTGCCGAGTAACTTATTTTCAGTGACTTTCTACTGAGCTTGAAAAACTTCATGAAGACACTTGGGCCGTAGCTAGACATAAGGTTTATCCCTGGATCGTCCAGGGGTCAAACCTGTTCATCTAGGTGACACACAGGGGATCCAGTGCTCAGGCAGGGGCGAACCCTGGATGATCCCAGGATAAACCTTAGGTCTAGCTGTGGCCATGGTTGCAAAGACTGACCAACAGTCTATCTAGACTCACATTGGCCTGGTTCAAACAACACGCTAAGCCATGCTGCTTAACCACAAAATGGTCCCTTAACCATTTTGTGGTTAACCAGCATGGTTTAGCGTGTTGTCTGAACCATGGTATTCTGTTTCCTGCTTTGGGGAGCCCACAAGGAAGACATGAGTGCAAGAGCCCTCTCTCATGATTGTTCCATAGCAACTGGTATTTGTTGGAGCCAACATTTAGCCATCAGTAGTGATAGCCATTAATAGCCTTATCATCCATCAGTCTGTCTAATCCTCTGTCATAGTACCACCTGTGTGTGTAAGGGAGGGCAGGCCAAATAAAATGTCCCACTCCTGTTTGCCCATCCCTTCCAATTAGGGATGTTGCAAGTGCCCGATTGGGTATGGGAATCCAGCACACACCCCAGTCGGGCACTTCCAACATGAGTGTGGACCCCCACAATACTTGAGAGGTTGTCACACAGAGGAGAGCCAGGAGCTCTTCTCAATCATCCCAGAGTGCAGGACACAGAATAACGGGCTCAAGTTACAGGAAGCCAGATTCCGGCTGGATATCAGGAAAAACTTCCTGTCAGAGCAGTTCGACAATGGAACCAGTTACCTAGGGAGGTTGTGGGCTCTCCCACACTAGAGGCCTTCAAGAGGCAGCTGGACAACCATCTGTCAGGGATGCTTTAGGGTGGATTCCTGCATTGAGCAGGGGGTTGGACTTGATGGCCTTGTAGGCCCCTTCCAACTCTGCTATTCTATGATTCTATGATTGCGTGATCTGACCACTTGAAGGCCCTAGCAAACACTCGGCAGCCACCCACCGCCACACCAAAATCCCCCACTTCCCCTTCCTGGAAAGGGAAGGGGAAACCTCTGTAAATAAATTGTGCACTTCCAGAGCCTCGATCAATTGTGCAATCCTGTCCCCCTGCACCAGCAGTGGCCTTAAAGGTCCCAATGATACAAGGATAAAGACGCAAATGATTCATGCCTTTCCCCTTGAGTCAATGGAGCCTTTAAGGCCACTGTTGCCATGGAGGGGGTAAGTGCACAATTTATTAAGGCTCCCCAATTGCACAGTTCCCCCTCCCCGTTGCATCACCAGTGGCCGCCATTGAAGCAGGAAGGGGAAGTGAGCAGTTTCAGCATGAGGGAGGTCAGCTGCCGTGCACTCGCCGGGCCAAGCTGAGCCTCAGAAGAGGCTTGCAGGGTGCAGGTGGCTGCCATGGCGGGGTGAGCACCTGACAAGGTGCACCCCTACTTCCAATGACCTTTCTTCTGCCACTGGGTAGAATTCTTTATTTTCCCCAGCTGCCTCCATCAAACAGCCTTAAAACCCTGTGGGTCTCTTGTGAATACCTTAGTGTGGTAGTGTGGGATTCAGCTCTTAATGTGAGGTGGGTGACCCAATGAGAAAAGAGAGTGACAAAGTTTAAACAGCAAAAACTGTAAAAGTTTTCTGAAGAAGTATTATTAGGAAAAAGGTTTTAGTATCTGAATAGTTAAAGAATATAGGCACACCAAACAACAACAACAGAGCAAAGAAAATAACCAGGGTAAATACATCCAGATAATCTATAACTAGACGGGGTCTCCATTTTCTTTAGTTCATCCAGCAATATCTTACTGTCAGAGTTCTTAGTTTTTACAAATATTCAGCTTCTCCCAAACGGTTCTCTAATTTTCTTTCTCTTTTCTGTTTCCTTCTCTCTCTCTCTCTCTCTCTCTCTCTCTCTCTCTCTCTCTCTCTCAATCTCTCTCTCTCTCTCTCTCTCTTTCAGCCTTCCTCTACATTCCAGAAAAGGGTCTTCTAGCCTGAACTTTTTATATGTTAAAGCTAGCCTGTGTTCTTGTAACTAAACAAACATGAGGACTCACCTTCGGCTAATTCCTTCCGCTGAGCTCCTTGCAAACATTTCTAAAAACTGAAACTTCTTACACACTACAGACCATTTGGAGCCACTATATAAATAAAACCTTGCTGCTAGCTCCTTATCTTCCTAACCATCTGTTCAACCTCCTGCCTTCTCCCTTGTTTTCCAGACCTAATGGCACTGAGAGTTAGAGAAACATAAACTAAGCATTAACCTCATAATTCCCAAACTGGACTATACACCAAATTGGAAGGCAGTTCTATTCCTTCACCTGCCCTTTTAAAGTTATATAAGGCCATAGCTAGACCAGGCCTATATCCTGGGATCGTCCCGGGATCATCCCTGTGCATCTAAATGACACACAGGGGATCCCGGGAGCAGGCAGGGACGACCCCTCCATTTGCCTGGGATAATCCTTAGGTCTAGCTAAGGCCTAAATTGGTGGCCATCATTACATTTTATAGTTTATTCCATAGTTTAACTCTGAACTGTGTGAAGAAATACTTCCTTGTGCCTGTCCTGAATCTCCCACCATTCAGCTTCATGGGATGACCTGGGTTTCCAGTACTGACTGAGAGGGAGAAATGGTTCTCTCTGTCCAACTTCTCTACACCATCCATAGCTTCTCTGTCACTTCTTTATACTTCTGCGTCTCCCCTGACTTACCTATTTTCTAAACTAAGAAAGATATGGTGCAATTCTATACATCTTTAGACAGACAAAAGTCCTACACCTCCCAGGATTCCCCTCAGCCAACTCTAAACACTACGCCATATTGCCAAAAGCTGACACAAACAAATGGAGCAGCTAGCTATGTGTCTAAAGACACATTTAGACACATAACAAAGTTCACATTTTTGTGAACTGCCCAGAGAGCTCCAGCTATTGGGCGGTATAGAAATGTAATAAATAAATAAATAAATAAATAAATAAATAAAGACACAATTCTATGCATCTTTAGACAAAAAAATGCAAGAACATAAGAAGAGCAGGGCTCTTCTGTACATGTTTTTCCAAAGTGCATGCTTTCCCTCTGTTGACTAAAGCATCAAAATGTGCTTTGTTTCTTTTTTTAAAACGGGCATTTCAACGGGCACTTCTTCTTTTTTTAAAGTGCATTTTGTGAATGTGATCAGAAATTTGGAAATTTACAAACAGTCGCACAGGAGCATAAGGCTGCAGGATTAGCCATGCACCATTAAGGATTACAACTAGCTCTTCCAAGGGGTAGGGTCACTTGAAGGAAAGGTGCTACCAGCCTTCTTAAGGCTGCAAATGGTCCCAGACCTTTGCTGATACAACTTTCAAGCTAGAATTGTGTGGTGGGAGCTATCCAGGGTCCTGATTGATGCTCATCAGAACGTGCTGGGACTGTACAAGAGACTCACCTAGTCCTGGGGACTGTCTTCATGATGCCGGGTTGGTGCCACCTCCCTCTTCAACCCCATGCTTTTCCTGTCCTGGCATGGCCTACTGTTATCGTTGGTGCACTCCTGCACCCATGGCCCCTTTAAATTGAAAAAAAAATGGTGTATGCGACGGGGTTTCCTGTAGCCCGTTGTGTCTGACGTGTAGACTGGGGCAACGGCCTGGGTTAGCTGCAGCACGGGCTCACCCCTACTGCCGACCAGATTAACAGGTAGGTCTAGCAAAGCCCTGCCTGTGATACCGGACATGTTCATGCTCAATGGCTACACTGGCTGGAGATGATGGGGTCGTACTCCAACACATCTGAAGGCCACCAAAATGGGGGAGGCTGACAATATGTCTGCTTGATTTATGACTCTGAATACAGATTCCATAGGGAGTGCGTTACATGTGTTTCCCATATTGTTATGGGGTGCTCATTCCCTCTGAATAATCTCCAGTTGCCAATTGGGTACGTCCTGCCCTCAGAGGCAATGGTATACGATGCCACCTCAAGACTTCCCTGGAAGGAGGCACAACTAGTAACCACGGGACAGATGGGGAAAGCCATTGCACCTGCCTCTCACCTATAGCCAAAAGCAGTGTGCTGTCCTTGAGAGCAACATTGCCATGACAGTGCAGCATACCTTGAATCCCTGAAACTGGGCCGCTCTAAGAAGGATTGCAAGAAGGAAGAGGTGCAATGTGTCTCTCTGCAAACAGGAAGGTATGGCAATACCAAGGAAAGCTTGGACCATACAGGGTCATCAGGAAAAACTTCCTGACTGTTAGAGCAGTACGACAATGGAATCAGTTACCTAGGGAGGTTGTGGGCTCTCCCACACTAGAGGCCTTCAAGAGGCAGCTGGACAACCATCTGTCAGGGATGCTTTAGGGTGGATTCCTGCATTGAGCAGGGGGTTGGACTCGATGGCCTTGTAGGCCCCTTCCAACTCTGCTATTCTATGATTCTATCTATCTATAGTATCTACCCACTACCTGTCCATCCTAATGACATGCACTTCACTAGTATATAATAACCACCACTGATAGCTAGGCTCGGTATGGTTTATAATTTTACGGCTTGGTTAGATACAGGGCTCATCTGCACCAAGCAAGATATTCCACTATGAAAGCAGCATATAAAAGGCAGGAGCCACACTACTGCTTCATAGTGGTATTGAAGTGCACTGACAACTGTTGAGGCCCATTGACACAGACCATATACCACTTTCATAGAACTTTCATGGTGTTATGTCCTGCTTGGTGTAGATGTGTCAATGGGCCCCAACAGTTGTCAGTGCACTTCATTACCACTATAAAGCAGGATACAACACTGCATGGTATGGAGAATATAGATAGGGAGACATTTTTCTCCCTCTCTCAAAACACTAGAACCCGGGGTCATCCCATGAAGCTGATTGGTGGGAGATTCAAGACAGATAAAAGGAAGTACTTCTTCACACAGCACATAGTTAAACTATGGAACTCACTACCGCAAGATGTAGTGATTGCCTCCAATTTGGATGGCTTTAAAGGGGGGGTTGGATAAATTCCTGGAGGAGAAGGCTATGAATGGCTACTAGCCCTGAAGGTTGTGTGCTATCTCCAGTATTCAAGGCAGTAAGCCTGTGTGCACCAGTTGCTGGGGAACATGGGTGGGAGGGTGCTGTTGCACCATGTCCTGCTTGTTCCTCCCTGGCCGATGGCTGGCTGGCCACTGTGTGAACAGAGTGCTGGACTAGGTGGACCCTTGGTCTGATCCAGCAGGGCTCCTCTTATGTTCTTAAAGCAGTAGTGTAGATCCTGCAGTGCACTACAATATTGCTATAAAGCAGTAGTGTGGCTCCTGTCTTATATACCGCTTTCGTACTGCTTTCATAGTGGAATATCCTGCTTGGTGTAGATGAGCCCACAATTTATGTAGCCATCCACCCTGACCACCTAGCCCTGACCTCTCATTCCAGACTTCCATCTTGCACCATGCTTTCCATGTCGAAGATCTCAAAATAGTATCCAAATCCCCTTTAATGGTTGGGTGCCGCAAGTCCGCCAACCTGGCCTCCCCAATCACTCCACAACTGTCATCTCTCCTCCGATGGAAAACACTTCCAATTTAACCAGGTTTATTCCTACATACACTTTCCCATCAAATCCAAGTAATGTTTGTCCGTGGATGAAGCGTGGGAGGAAGACGCCATTCTGTTTTATCAGATCATTAATTCATAGGGTGGGGGGAGGGGAGGAGAGAGAGAGAGAGAGAAAGGAATCTGAATTGCTATTGCTGTAAGCCTGACTGCAGATTGGATTAAAGGCCCCATTTGTAGTCTGCAGATATATTACCTTTCCATTCATCTGATTATTTCAAATTTGAAAATGACTTGTCAGAACACTGCAAATTCCTTCATGCTAAAGAGAGACTTTCATGTTCTAGTCTTGCAGATTTATAGGCGGAGGAGGACAGAGGATGGAGTGAGGAAGGGGTGTCAAACTTTACTTCTTCTTTTTTTAATGAGTCTTCCTAGGGAAAGGAAAGGAAATGTCGAAGTAGGAGTAGAAAGAAGCTGGCATCCCAGCTGGTGGCGCCTTCTCAAGCCTGGCAGCTGACACACCAAAGGACACAGGAAGGAGATTGGCCTCAGGGCCTGAGGCGGGATTCATGATTGCTGTGGTTTGAACCGCCCTCCTGCTGAAACCGTGGCTGCAGGTGACTGCCTAGCCCACTTAATGGGAGAGCAAGCATCTCTCTGGCAGGGTCTTTTATGCTATGCCTGCCAGCTTTGAGGAGGGGGGGAATAAAACAAGCGGATTGGCAGGTTCATGCACCATGGGAAGCCGCTGAGACACCAGCATTTGTAAGCTCATTGGGATCCAATTCGTACATAGTGTCTTATGGTGTGTTATGTGCCAGGGAACTTGGTGCTCTAGCCAGCCAGTGCAAGTGATCAAAAAATGGGTTTGAATACCATCATCATCATCATCATCATCATCATCATCATCGGTCTTATTATTATTAGTAGTATTTCCTTCTAATAGCAAACTCAAGTGGTTGAGGGCTAACAGGACTGCAGCCAAAATGGGCCTACTGGGGAACAACAGGGAGAGGTCCTTATGTTCAAGTGAACTTGAAGGAATGCAGAAGTACAAACTATTTTTTTTTTAAAGTAAAGATTTTAACCAATCCTGGATCTGTGTTTTTTAGGTTTGGCAGATTGCTCAAAGTTGTTTTTAGATATACTGTATGTTGTTGTTGTTGTTGTTGTTGTGAATACTGTCTGTTGGATGTTTTTATGGTCTTAAATTTTGTATATCGTTCTTAATGTTTTAATTTTTTGTAAACCGCCCAGAAAGCTTCAGCTGTGGGAAGATGTAGAGATGATGATGATGATGATGATGATGATGATGGTGATGATGATAGGGCAACCTCTCCACACCAGCTATATGGGGGAGAAGGAGGTAGCTGGGGAGTACAGTTTCGTGGCTCCCAGCTCAGAGCCCTATCTATGAGCTCGGAACCAGAAACCACGCAGTTCTAGGTCCCCCCGGACACTGTCTCGGGGGCATAGGATTGCTTCCTCTAAAGCCAACAATTTTGTTATGGCATAAGCGTTTGTGGACTGCAGTCCAGTCCACTTCTTCAAATGCATATTTATTTATTTACCTGTTTGCTGCTCTATATAATGAAATCTGACAGCAGTTTACATGCCAAAGTGTGTGTGTGTGTGTGTGTGTGTGTGTGTGTGTGTGTGTGTGAGTGCACGTGTATACAATGAAAATACTCGATTTAGAGTATATGACAGAGGATTCTCTACCCTATCTGTGTGAGAGGTTTTGAAATGCTCTTTGGGATTCTTCCTTTGTCCATCTTTGCATATTTTTTTCCCTTTAAAAGAAAGTATTTCCAATAAAATGTGTGAAAGGGGAACTACCCTTCAGTTGTTTATTTGCTTCCAGATTTCTGTTTGGGGAATCCACTCAGTGGCATTCAGCACCTTTTATCAGCTTAGGTTGATATACCGACTACGCCCTTATCTGGACAGAGATAGCCTAGCTACAGTTATCCATGCTCTGATAACCTCTCGTTTGGATTACTGCAATGCGTTATACGTGGGGCTGCCTTTGAAAACGGTCCGGAAGCTTCAGCTGGTACAAAACAGGGCAGCCCGTTTACTAACAGGGACTGGCCGGCGAGATCACATTATGCCAGTCCTTTTACAACTTCATTGGCTGCCAGTCCAGGTCCAGGCCCGATTCAAAGTGCTGGTATTGACATTTAAAGCCCTAAACGGTTTGGGGCCAAGTTATTTGAAGGAACGCCTCCTCCCATATGTACCTGCCCGGACCTTAAGATCATCTACAGGGGCCCTTCTCCGTGAGCCCCTGCCAAAGGCAGTGAGGCAGGTGGGTACTAGGAGGAGGGCCTTCTCCGCTGTGGCACCCCGGATGTGGAATGAGCTCCCCAGAGAGGTCCGCCTGGTGCCCTACACTGTACTGCTTTCATCGCCAGCTGAAGACCTTTTTATTCACTCAGTATTTTAACACTTAATTGTAACTTAAATTTAAATGTTACTGTTCTAACTCTGTATTTTAATCTTATATCAATTTTGTTGCGTGGTTCTATCTTGGTTGTGCTTTTTATGCTGTATTTTGTAATTGTGCTTTTAACCTGTTGGTTGTTTTATTATGGTTTTAACTTTTGTGAACCGCCCAGAGAGCTTCGGCTATTGGGCAGTATACAAATGTAATAAATAAATAAATAAATAAATTAACTAACCCTTCGCCAAAAAGATTAATAAATTCTCAAATGTACTTTCAGGATGAGAAGAAAATACTAGAGCACTGGCATTTTTGAGACTATCACCCTAAGAAGTGTGTGTGTGTGTATCCATATAGACAGATCTCTCATTGGGATGTATTGTTATTTGAGCATTCTTGTCAATAACGGAGTCCCAGAACTATTACCTCTAAGAGAGACGGATATGACTTGTAAAACATTGTAGCAGCAGTGTACATCATGCATTTGGTAGTTGTGCACAGGATTATTTCAGATCCACTGTCATTAAGGCTGCAAACCTTTTGTTTCAGGATTCCAGAAAAATGAAATAAGGACATATGAGAATTTTATTTTTGTTCGTTCAAAACTCCAAATGTGAGTGCGAGCATATATCTGCCGAAAATGTTTGTAAATTGTCAAAGACGTGCTTTCCTTCATGTTGTTTCTGATTCCCTGTTTGATTTGCACACATTCCCTAATTTGTGCAAATTTCCTTCATAAACTGACTCGGCCCCATTTTCACCTGTAGAAGAAAGTTGAGAAAATTAGGAAATTTGCACAAATTTCCCATTCAAAAGATGATTATTTTGTGCAAGTTTCCCATTCACACAGAGCAAGCAGCAATCACAAATGCGAATGGAACTTAGGCATAAGATGAGAAGCATGACAATGTCTGAAGAATCCAGGCAATCTCAAACATCACTTGTTCGCCATTCTCTAGCACTCTCTTAGATGTGGATGGTATCCCTAGAGGTCATCTAATCCAGCTTCTGGTACCCTGTGCCTGCAAAAAGTCAAGCTCTGTAATGCTCCAAGTACATTTTGTGTTGTAAAGTTGTTCTTGTTGAATTGGTTTGCATGCAAAGAACAACTTATGTATACGGATGTATGGATTTTCTTAAATCTATTCCCTCTGGGCTTCTCAGATTAGCAGGTGTCTTTCATTCCACCGTCCACTCCTTGATGGAGTCGGATTTTTTGTACGAGAATTTTATTCATTTGCAAATGCCTGTTTGCATGAATCTCCTCAGAAGGTTTTTTTTTTAAAAAAAAAAAAATGGTCTTTAAATTCATGAAATCTGTACAACTCAGGAAAAGAAAAAAACAGTCCACTGCAGAATCTGCAGACCAGATTCATAGAAATTGTAACTCATTGGGAGCTGCTGTGGATTTCTCTGATATCCAGCTGGACATCAAACTCCCTGACTGTTAGAGCAGTACGACAATGGAACCAGTTACCTAGGGAGGTTGTGGGCTCCCCCACACCAGAGGCATTCAAGAGGCAGCTGGACAACCATCTGTCAGGGATGCTTTAGGGTGGATTCCTGCATTAAGTAGGGGTTGGACTCAATGGCCTTATAGGCCCCTTCCAACTCTAGTATTCTATAATTCTATGATTCTATCTGCATTTATATATTGCAAATCCTGTTAGTCAGATGCAATGGGTCTCCATATACTCTTTGTCTAGCAACCCATTCCACCAATGTGAAACATCCGTATCAGTGAACAGCAAGGACATCTGAGGTCAGGGGGAGAAATACAAGTTCTGCCCTCATTACAACCATGTCCTCAAGTGCAGCATTTTTCTGTCGGAATACACAGCAGTCATTCACTTCAATGAGAAAATGAAGGGGGTGCAATTGGGAATACTATTTGGGATCAGGGTGATGTGATTCCAGCTCCTGTCTGTACAATCTCATCTGCCTCCACCCTCATTCACTGTTCTGTTTCTTGTGCCTAATCTACACCAAGCAGGATATTGCACTATGAAAGTAGAATGAAAGCGGAATATCAAAGGCAGGAGTCACACCAAGCAGGATATAGAGGTATGAAAGCGGTATAGGGTAGGTGTCAATGGGCCCCAACAGTTGTCAGTGCTCTTCAGTACCGCTATAAAGCAGTGGTGCAGCTCCTGCCTCTTATATACCGCTTTCATAGTGCAACATCCTGCTTGATGTAGATAGGCCTTATGGGATCCTGAATTTGATGGTCTGGCACAAGATTTCTTCTTTTGTTTTTATGTTTAAAGTATTGAGGGTTATGATTGTCCATTGTTTGGGGCAATATAGATAAGAGTTTGGTTGGTTTGGGGGTTCGCTCAAATAAGATTTTTAAAAATTAGATAGCAGCCAACTTTTGCTAGGCCAAACCATGGTAGCTGTGGATTTATGGGACTCGTTTGTCCATTTCATTTGAGTTTCTTGGTTTTAAAATGTTAATTGCCCTGGGCTTTTGAGATGAGTATATATATATATATATATATATATATATATATATATATATATTCTAAAAATAGTTGGAAACTTTGGTGGACTTTCCCCCCTCCCCTGCAGCCTCAATCATATATCACAAAAAAAGGTTGACAGTGTACCATCAATAACCCTGTGAAGTATGGTACTTAAAGAGGTAATTATATACATTCTTGAGAGAAACTCTTTAATTTTCATAAAGATCGTAAGGTAACATTTTATGGCACTCAGGAATAATTTTAGCCACTTAACACTCTTGCAATGTCCTTGAAAACCAAAGCAGAGACCCTGCTCTTATCTATTCTAGGAATCCCGATAACACAGTTGCTGCACATGCGCATGCACACACACACACAGAGAGAGAGAGAGAGATGCAACATTGAATTATGGGATAACTTTCTGACTACTAGGGCTTTGCTAGACCTACCGACTAATCCGGGCAGGAGGAGCGGCGAGCCTGTGCTACAAGTTGCACGGGCTGTTGTGCCTTGCTAGACATGGACGCGACGGGGGAAAGCAAAGTCCCATCATGTCTGCCATTTTTTAATTTTTTAAAGGGGCTGGACGCAGGAAGGGTCTTGTGCGTAGGTAAGGCCCCCCTCTCTGGCCATGAGTCCCCCCCTCTTCCACCGGCTTCATTTCCCCCCATCCCCGCCAGTTCCATCGCCTGCCCGCCAGCCCCCTTCTCCCCTGCCTCCGATCTTCCCCCCCACCTCCCCCGGGCTCCGCCTCTTGTCCCAGCTACTCACAAGTAAGCGTGGTAGCCGGGGAAAGTGGTGGAATGAGCTAGACACCCGCAGTCTCAGGCTCAGCCTGAGGCCACGGGTAATACCGGGCCAAAATAGGTTCCAGTTAGCCCGGGCCAAAGGAGGTTTCAGCCCTGCCTGATCCCGGGGTTCGCCCCGAGATAAAGCCTGGTCTAGCTAAGGCCTGAGTCTCAGTTTGGATTCCAGTTGGGGTAGAAGGTCCAGTCCATCCCTGTCAGAGGTCTGTGTGGGGAAGCGTCTTTCTGTGGCTCTAATCCTCCTCCAATCACCATTACCAACTTCCGTTGCAGGTTTGCAAGTTAGGTGCCCTGAGAATTCATGACGGCTTATTCTAAAACAAGGAGGAAAGTGTAGATATAGATATAGATCTTAAATACAGTTGATTTATTAAGAAAACTCTGTGTTACCTGCCTGTGTCAATAGTGTGTTTACTGCTTCTGTTGCCCGAGGCGAAACGCTAAGGCTCAGAGACGCTTTTCTTTTATGAACAATGCATCGAATGATCTACACGGTTTGGTTGGGTCTTCCCTGCACAGGGTTTGGGTGCTTGAGTTGCTAATGCCATCTGCTGGGCTGTGTTGGCTTCACCAAGAATTGGCGGGCTCACGTTTCCTGTACAAATGTGGACACTGCAGGAGTTAGGAACAGAATTTCCTAAGGGATCAAATCATGCCAAGTTGATTGATTGTCTTTCTGTGAACTAACTCCACAGACGTGTGTGTGTGTGTGTGTGTGTTGGCAAAGCTGGGAACTACGCAGATAAAGGCATTCGAATCATAGAGTTGGAAGGTCCTCAGTGGCCATCTAGTCCAACCCCCTGTTAGGCAATTGGTTCCTTTGTCACACTACTCTTACCCAGGGCCGGTGCCAGACTATTTTGCACCCTAGGCAAGGTGAGCTACTTTCACCACCACCCCCAAAAAATGCCAACTTTGATTTTTAAGAACGTATGTTTCCTGGAAAAAGTAAGAAGCACAAAACTTGAAACTGCTAAATTTATTTTAAAGTGCAAGAAATACGTCATGCCAATTATAGCAAACAAATTGGAAAGGAACGTCTATGGGTCTAAAACGCATTATTTAATAGGAATATCACCTCCAAATCATCCCCCCCCCACTCACATGTGTGCACGCACACACACACTCAGCATCACTCACTCCAAACAAACACACGCATGAACATGTGCATTCACACAAAGACCCCATGCACCCCATTCACCTTTCCATTCTCTCTCTCTCTCTCTCTCTCTCTTCCGGGCACGTTCTGGAAGTCCGAATGTGGAGCCGTCCCACCCCCACCCCAGCGTCCCTGGCTTTGCTTCGGCTGGGTAGGCATGGGGCTCTCCCGCCCAGGCCCATCTCTCCCGCCCAGGCCCAGCTGAATCCTCGGGCCAGGCCGGCTTACAGCCAACGCTTGTGAGTGCTGCCACCTGAGTGGCCTCTATGGTAGCACCAGCCCTGCTCTTACCATTAGGAAATTTATCCTAATGTTCAGCTGAACATTCAGTTGAAACCCCCCCCCCCCCTGTAATTTAAGCCCATTACATCTTGTCCGGTCTCCTGGAGCAGCAAAGAACAGGGCCTTTCCCTTTTCTGTATGACAGCTCTTCATGTATCAGAAAAGTGCTATCATATTCCCCTGCACTTCAGTATTCTTTCCTCCAAGCGATACATACCCAGTTTCTTTCATCTTTCCTCACATGACGTGGTTTTCATACCCTTGTCCATCTTCATTGCCCTCCTCTAAACAGAGTCCAATTTGCCTCCATCATTCTTAAAGTTTGACACCCAGAACTAATAATAATAATAATAACACCAACAATAATTTATTTCTTACCCGCCTCTCCAAATTGGATCGAACTGAACACAGTGCCAGATGGAATCTGACTAGTACAAAATAAAGTGGAATAGTTCCTTCTTGTGATGTGTAAACTTCCTATGATGTAGAAACTTCTATTAATGAAGACTAAAATCACATTTGTCTTTTTTTTTTAATTGCACCTGCATCACACAACTGTTCAGTTTATGGTCAACTACAATCTCAAGATCCTTTTCACATATACTTCTGCCAAGCCAGGTATCCCCACTTTATACTTGTGATGATGATGATGATGATGATGATGATGGCCTAAACACAGAACTTTACATTTGTCTCTGTAAAATTGCCTTTTGTTAGAGGTTTTCCCCCCAGTTTTCCATTCTATCACATCATTTTATTTATTTATTTACAATATTTATTTATTTATTTACAATATTTATTTATTTACAATATTTATATACCACTCCCCATTGAAAATTTCAGAGTGGTGTACAAGATAAAATAAAATAAAAACAGAATAAAACACTTTAAAATAGTTTAAAAGAAGCAAAATGTACAGTGAACCGTGGCTGGTCATTAAGGAGTCCTGGAATAATGATGTTTTCAGGAGGCGCTGAACGGAATACAAAGTTGGTGCCTCCCTGACCTCCAGAGGCAGGGAACTCCATAGGAGTGGGGCCACCACGCTGAAGGCTCTTCAATATAATATTTTGATATTATATTCCTGTCTCCTTAGGTGCTAACTTCTTAGGTGCTAAGACAAGCTGGAGCATGTTCAGAGGAGGGCAACCAGGATGATCAGGGGTCTGGAAACAAAGCCCTATGAAGAGAGACTGAAAGAACTGGGCCTGTTTAGCCTGGAGAAGAGAAGATGGAGGGGAGACATGATAGCACTCTTCAAATACTTAAAAGGTTGTCACACATAGGAGGGCCAGGATCTCTTCTCGATCCTCCCAGAGTGCAGGACACGGAATAACGGGCTCAAGTTAAAGGAAACCAGATTCCAGCTGGACATCAGGAAAAACTTCCTGACTGTTAGAGCAGTACGACAATGGAACCAGTTACCTAGGGAGGTTGTGGGCTCTCCCACACTAGAGAGGCATTCAAGAGGCAGCTGGACAACCATCTGTCAGGATGCTTTAAGGTGGATTCCTGTACTGAGCAGGGGGTTGGACTCGATGGCCTTATAGGCCCCTTCCAACTATACTATTCTATAATTCTATGATTAGAAAACCAGAAAACATGTGCTACTGTAAATGGTGAACCCCACCCCTAAGAAATTGTTGGAACATTTCCCCCATCCCTGGAGAAATTCGAAGACATGGGCAGGACCTACAGTAGTATTTTATAGTGGTTTAGAATGGTATTGACAACTGTTTGGGCCCAGGACACATTCCTCATACTGTTTTCAAACCACTTCCATAGTGTTGTATCTGCTTGGTGTAGTTCTGGCTCTGATGCCTCCAATTTCTCTGCGTTAGAATGGGTGGAGAATTTCAAGAGCAGTCATCTGTTCAACCCCACTTCAAATATGATACTGAAAAGGTGAATGGATTCCACTTTTTTGCTCCGTTTTTAAAAGACAACAGCCCTTGAGAAGGGGTTTCTCTTGAACTGGATTGCAGATTTTTTTTTTCTGCACAGCTGTTCTTATTTTTGTTCCTCCTGTACAATTGCCCCAATGCCATCCCAATGCTTCCTTGTCCCTCCCCCTGCTTATTATCCAAAGCCTGCACCTGATCCTGTTACTTTATTATTATTATTATTATTATTATTATTATTTATTTATTTATTTATATAGCACCATCAATGTACATGGTGCTGTACAGATTACACAGTAAATAGCAAGACCCTGCCGCATAGGCTTACAATCTAATAAGTTGTAGTAAACAATAAAGAGGGAAGGAGAATGCAAACAGGCACAGGGAAGTGTAAACAGGCACCAGGTAGGGTGAAGCTAACAGTATAGAGTCAGAACAAACTCAATATTTGAAGGCTATACGGAAAAGAAGAGTTTTTAGCTGAGTTTTAAAAGCAGTGATTGAGTTTGTAGTTCTCAAGTGTTCTGGAAGAGCGTTCCAGGCGTAAGGGGCAGCAGAAGAAAAAGGACGAAGCCGAGCAAGGGAAGTGGAGGTCCTTGGGCAGGCGAGAAGCATGGCATCAGAGGAGCGGAGAGCACGAGCGGGGCGATAGTGTGAGATGAGAGAGGAGAGATAGGCAGGAGCTAGACCGTGAAGAGCTTTGAAGGTCAGCAGGAGAAGTTTATATTGGATTCTGGAGTGAATTGGAAGCCAATGAAGAGATTTCAGAAGTGGAGTGACATGGTCAGAGCGGCGGGCCAAGAAGATGATCTTAGCAGCAGAGTGGTGGACAGAGACCAGCGGACTGATGTGAGACCTTTACTCAGTGGCTGTGAAGTGCAAAGAGATTAATCCATGTTAGTGATTATGCAAACAGGGCTATGGACAGGGGCTGGGGCTGCATTTGTTCCAGTGCAATTAATCCAGAATACAATAATATGAGCTCCTGAATGCTCCATTAGCTCCAACTGCAGAAAGCCCCAATGAAGAGCCTTCATTTCCCCGTGATATCTTTCCTCCTCCTAGTTCAGCTTTGTGCTGCTTTCTTCACACTCTGCCAAGCTCCTTTGATGGGTGCCTGTTTACTGATCGCGTTTTCCTGTTGTTTAATTATTAGCTTTCTACATCTGCACATGCCTTCCATGATAGATGATCGCATTAAGAGAATGTGATGGTTACCTATGTACAAACGTGTAGGCAGTAACACCCTCAAGACTGTGCTGTAGCAACCACTGCAAACAGTGCTAAAAAAAAAAAAAAAGCTCATGCAAGTGTCCAGATCACAGGAAGTAATAGTTCTACTCTATTCTGTGCTGGTCAGGTTATATCTGGAGAACTGTGTCAACACCTGTTCTTAGATGTCTTTGCCTTTGGCAGCTTCCCCCATGTGCTGTAATGTAGGCGGGTTGAATCTTTTCTTATTGCAAGAACTTTTGTGTGCCTGTTCCTAAATGTACACATCAATGGTGCACATTTTGGGAAATGTACATATTTCTTTCCCATTGGTTAAGGTGTGTTTGGGTGTATTTTTCAGAAGTGCACATTTTTTCGGCCACATTTTTCAAATGTATGCACTTCCCAAACATAGGGTGACCATATGAAAAGGAGGACAGGGCTCCTGTATCTTTAACAGTAATGTAGGAAAGGGAATTTCAGCAGGTGTCAATTGAAGAGGGTGAAATTCCCTCTTCATCACAACAGTTAAAGCTACACTAGCTATAGTAGAGTGGCCAGATACAAAAGAGGGCAGGGCTGCTGCAGCTTTAACTGTTGTGATGAAGAGGGAATTTCACCCTCTTCAATTGACACCTGCTGAAATTCCCTTTCCTACATGGCTGTTAAAGATACAGGAGCCCTGTCCTCCTTTTCATATGGTCACCCTACCCAAACATGTTTTTTGTTGCTGCTATTATTCTGCAAATACCATACCATACTTCTTTATTGTGATCCATAGATCCATGAAAAAACAAGAATCAAACATGAAACATCATACAGTTAGAGCTATTATCAACTTTCGTCTAATACACAGAGAGCTCTAATCCTGGACGCCACTGTAAGAAATTTAGCAACAGCCAAAGTTACTTTTGAGGACTTATTTTCCAACAGAAACTTAACATAAAATTTGTCTGAACTTCTGGACAGTTTACTCAACAATGGAGTGATCATAAGATGGCGGGCCTGATTATAAAAGCTACAGGACAGAAGGATATGCTCCATCGTCTCCACTTCCATATTCCTACAAGGGCACTGTCGTTCTTAACAAGGGACACCAGCATATCTGCCCCGAAGTAATTCAATAGAATAAACATTGCATCTGGCCTTGGAGAAAGCAATATGATATTTAGCCACCGACAGGTTCTTTAAATAGTCAGCCAGCTGAAGAGGCCCAACGTAATGAACGTGCAATTATTCTGCAAATTGCACTGCAAGTGGGAAATGTATGGACTTTACCTGCTTATTGTGTTTGGGTCCGCATTTAGTTCTGCAAAGGGGTGTTAAATCTCAGGCCCATGGGGTTCCAACTGGGGTCCCAATCTGGCCAGATGGACACACCCATTCCGTATGCTCCACTCCTTTCCCCCCAATCATTTTGGTGGCTTCTGGGCTTTTAAATTGTTCATTCCCCAAATCTAGAGGGCTGAAATGCCTCTCCTAAGTCTTGGTCAGTAAGATGGGCAGCTTCCAGACAGGTCAGGTAGGTCCCATGGGTGGGTGGAGGGAGCAGCTCACCATCACCCCATGTTGGGCTGAGGTGGCCCAAAATGCTTCAGATCACCTCAGCCTAATCCAGGCCCAATCCAGTTTTGGACCGAAGCAGGCTGAATCAGCTCACTTCAGTTCAGATTCGGGGTTCAGTACCAAAGCACTGCACAGCCCTCGTTTGTACTTTGACTAATTTAGTTCTGTATTCACTCATGTGTTCTCTTAGGCCTTAGCTATACCTAAGGTTTATCCCAGGATCGTCCCGGGATCATCCCTGCCTGCTCCTGGGATATCCTGTGTGTCATTTACATGAACAGGGATGACCCCGGGACGATCCTGGGATAAACCTTAGGTATAGCTAAGGCCCCAGACTCCTAAAGCAGTTCAGAACACTGTAGTTACAGACCAGTTGTTACCAAGCTGAATAACGCATGCCTTGTAGTTAAAAGCCGACGTGTTCCTGTGTCCACAATATAGCACTACATCCACTTTCAGCCCATCCACTTGAGACACTTGGGCAGGATCTACACTACTGTTTAAAACAGTTTATAACAGTAGTGACAACTGTTGAGGCCCAGGACACACTCCCTATACAGGCCGTTGCTAGATGAGGCGTTAGCGCGGTGTGAGGCCTGGTCTTCCTCCTGTGCATCCAGATGACGCACAGGGGATTCCGGGATCAGACCGGGCTAAAGCCTCCCTTAACCCGGGATAAGCAGATTCGCTTATGGCCCAGCTTTTCCGCAGCACCGGCCTCAGGCTGGGGCTGCGGAAGGTCTAGCAGGGTCCATGGCTTTTCCCGGCTGCTCACTTTGCGAGTAGCCAGGAGAAGCCACGGACTGGGCACAGCATTCCATAGGAGCGCTGTGACCATCGAGCTGGGCGGGAATCATGGGGGGGAGATGGGGGCCGGGGGAAAGAGCCAACCCAGCAGGAGAGATGGGGGGAGAGCAGAGCCAGGGCATGGAGAGCGGGCAGGGGACAGGCATGGCGAGCGGGGATGGGGGAGAAGAAGGGGGCGGGGGACAAGGCATGGTGGACGGGGGAGGACGGGCGAGTGAGCGGGCAAGGGGGGGCATCAGAAATTGTGAGGGGGAATCAGGGGCAGGGGGAGCAGGGAACCCTTTATTTTTTTAAAAAAATACCTGTTTCGGCAGTGCGCTCCTGAGCACATGGCCCTTTAAGGGGGGAAAACGCGGAGCACACGACAGGGCTTTCCCTTGCTCCGTCGTGTGTTGACATCTGGAAAAGGGTGATGGCGCACGCTAGCTGTAGCACGCCATCGCCCCTCCTCCCAGATGGATTATCCGGTAGGTCTAGCAAGGCCCACAGTCTTCAAAACCTTTTCAAAGTGTTATATCCGGCTTAGTGTAGATCTGGCCCTGTACTTCAAATGTCCAGCAACTTGGGTTTGACAAACTATCTTTTCAAGGGAAATAGCTGCCACTACATTTCGTTCCATCAGAAAGGGAAAACTCAAGGCAAAGGATTAAAAGGGGGGGGGGAAATCCTCATCTACGTCATACTCAGAAGCCATTTGCATCAATTTTACAGTGCTATCCAGCAATTTTCATGACACATTAAGTGCAGTAAAACAAAGGCGGGCCATCGCAGACACAGCCACAATGAAAAGACGGCACAAGGGATGTGACATTCAGATGAGGATCTGCAGCCGTAAAGAGGGCCAGCCGACAATTGTCCAAATGTCAGCTCAATGAATATAGCGTTCCTCTCCCATTTTCCACATTAGGAACCTTCCCATCCATAACAGCAACAGTACAAAAGACAATAAGAGTCCATTAATGTTTCACTGTGGGTGTAGATATCTTGCCACTGTGTTGTGAAAGGGATGCAGAAGAAGGGCGAAATCTTCCAATTGGAGGTGTTCAGGCAATGACCACCTGACCTGTCAAGGTCAAGGGGGAAACAATCTCTTGGGTCCTATTTGTCGTGTTTCCCAAAACGCTCGTACTTTCGATGGGAGGTAAATGACGAGGCTTGCTAAGTAATCCACAAAGCTTTGATTAAGCAATAAACGTCTCTTCTACCTGAATAGTGTCTAACCTCTTGAAAATGTCCCCCTAGGCAAAACTATGCAAACTAAGCAAGACAATTGTCCATTCAAGAAGAAGAAAAAGCTACTTCACAAAAAATGCCCATAACTTCAGAGTGCTTGGTGCAGTGGTAGGTTCTGGCGTAATCTCTCCAACTTTCTCACGCCTTCCTTTCACGCCATGCATTTCAGCTTCAGCGGACCCTACCATCAGCTAGTTTTTCGGGACATTCACCCCCGGAAGAAACCGCATTTTCCACCAGCATTCTTGGGAAGTCAGGAAACATGTGATTTCTGCCATTCATTTCTTCCCCTCAGCTGTATTCCAGCTTGGATTTCAGTTGCTTCATAACAAAGTTCCCCACAGGGCTAATCATCAGCATAGTTTGGAGGCCTTCTTTTGTTTCTATTAAAGCTCTTTTCTGTCGTCTCCATGTATATTCGTGATGTGTCCCCTACAGAAATGAAGATGTTTGTGCCACTGTGACAAATGCCCACCATGACACTTTGTAGTCTTTGTACTTTTTGTCATAGGGGAGTTGATCTGGCCCCATGATCATTTCGCCCTTTTTCTCCACCTTTTCCAGCTCTACAGTGTCCTATTTATTTATTTATTTATTTATTTATTTATTTATTTATTTATTTATTTATTATTGCATTTATATCCCGCCTTTTTTCCTCCAAGGAACCAAAGGTGGCATACATAATCCTCCTCCTCTCCACTTTATCCTCACAACAACAACCCTGTGAGGTGGGTTGGGCTGAGAGCCTGTGACTGGCCCAAAGTCACCCAGTGGGTTTCCATGGCTGAGTGGGGACTAGAACCTGGATCCCCTGACTCCCAGTCCAACACTTTAGCCACACCACACTGGCTCTTTTCAGTCCAAGTAACTCCAACAGGTATTCAGTGGGGGTGGGTATGATGTCCCTTTCCAAAATGCACCTTCTAGAGAGCTGTGTTCCCATTCATTCTTTTCAACTCTTTCAGATCTGCGTGAGAGATGACTCACCAAGGAAGATGCAGCCTCTCCGGCCAAGTATGGTGGTGCCCCCAGGGCATTCTTGGTTATCAACGAAGAAAATGGACGAAGCCGAGCAAGGGAAGGAGAGACCCTTGGGCAGGTGAGAAACATGGCATCAGAGGAGCGAAGAGCACGAGCGGGGCAATAGTGTGAGATGAGAGAGGAAAGATAGGAAGGAGCTAGACTGTGAAAAGCTTTGTAGGTCAACAGGAGAAGTTTATATTGGATTCTGGAGTGAATTGGAAGCCAATGAAGAGATTTCAGAAGTGGAGTAACATGCCACTGAGGGGGTGTCGTCGTTCCATTCTGTGGGCCGAAAGTTTCTCAGGTTTCATCTATTCGCTAATGTGACTGGGGTGGTTTTCCACCCAAATGATGAAGGGAGATCTTTTGGCCAACGACAAGAGCAGAAGAAGGCACACTCTCCAGATGCACAATCCCCAACCCTCCATCAAACTCCTGACATGAGGCTTGAAAGGAGGCGTTGCAGAAAAAGCCCTTTCAGAAGTCGAATTCCTCCTTCTGCCAACTCCCCAGAAGCTCGCACAGACTTCCTTTGTCATCTGTAGGTTTAAAAAGTTTTTTCCTTCTCCCTCGTCTCTCCCTGCAACGCATCTTTCGTTTTGCAGCAAGGAAGAGCGGGGGCTGAACGAATGGCTCAGTGGGAGGCAGGTGGCAGACAAGATATGCTTACATTACAGAGGGATGACTTGGCTGAGGGTTCATTTTCATCTTAATAGCTGTCTACCCCCTGAATCTTTTGCATTAAAGAGAAGAAGAAGACGAAGAAGAAGAAGAAGAAGAAGAAGAAGAAGAAGAAGAAGAAGAAGAAGAGGAGGAGGAGGAGGAGGAGGAGGAGGAGGAGGAGGAGGAGGAGGAGGAGGAAGAAGAAGAAGAAGAAGAAGAAGAAGAAGAAGAAGAAGAAGAAGAAGAAGAAGAAGAAGAAGAAGAAGAAGAAGAAGAAACTCAAAGCAGGTAGATCAGTCACTCAACTATGTTCTGCCCCCAAGGAAAAAAACCAACCAGAAGTTGTTAATGTTTATCTAGCCGTAATGAAGAGCATACGCCCAAAGAATTAATACATTAGGTGGATGCATATTCTTTTAATTCCACTTATTCCAAGTGCTGATTAAAGTGGCCCTGAGGCGTAATTATGGACCACTTGGGAACGTTCAGTGTGTTTTACAACAAGATGAATCACAGCCTCCTTGGGTTTTTCAGCGAGTTTTACTCCACTAGCTTGAAGAGTTATTTGCAGTGACATCCAGCCTGGGAGGAAAACCAAGAGCTTTATAGCACTTGCACCAGGATTTAGGAAGCAAATGAGTGACAAAAACTCTGGTTTAGTTCTTTGTTGAAAGATGATGTTGGCAGACTGAGGCCATGGCTAGACCAGGCAATATCCTGGTGGTCGTGCCGGGATCATCCCTGTGTGTCCACATGACGTACAGGGCATAACTGGAGCAGGGAGGGATGATCCTTCTCTTATCGGCAGGCCCTTTTTTCCTACTCAGGATGATCCCGAGACCGTGGAAAGTGTGGCTGGGTGTTGCAGGTTGTCCCAGCTCCTCTCGAGTAACCACAAGGAGCCAGGAACTGGGCACAGGACACAGCGCTCCTGTGTCCATCAGGGGTGGGGTGGGGTGAGGAGGAGGGTATTTTTTTTTAAAAAAAACATACCTTTCACTCTCGCGCTCGTGTGCTCCTTTTCCTTTAAAAAACCAAAACCAAAATGGCGGCCACGATGTCGCACGCTGCCTGTAGACAAGGGCGATGATCTTGCGGTCATAAAATTGCGAGATTGTCACCCTTCAACCCCATTGTCTAGCCATGGCTAGAGATTTCAGTGGGAGTGCCCATAGCACATTGCAGGAATCTCTGCTTTGCGTGCGGAAGGTCCCAGGTTCAATCTCTGGCATCTCCAGGTAGGATCAAAGAAAACTCCTGCCTGATACCGCAGAGAGCTGCTGCCAGTCAGTGTTGATGGTACTGGCCTAAATAGACCAAGGGTCTGACTCACAACTCTATATTACTAATGGGGACAACCCCTCCCCCACCACTGCAGGTGAGCTCAAAGGGAACAGGAAGCCAGAGGGGAGTGGCAGATGATCTCAGCATCCCTGTTACCCAAAAGGTCCCAGGGCATCAGCCATTGGAGCCCTGGCCCCACTACAATTACGGATGTCGGAGAAATCCTCAACAGAACCAAATGCGTTCGGATTTTTATCACTCCAACCAGCAGATTCTAGAGCAGACCAGCTTTTCCCTTGTCAGGCAGAGTCTGCAGAGCATCTTCCTAACCTTTGCAAATTTTGCGCACATTCCGTCATAGAGAAACGCACAAACATTTTTTAAAAAAATAAATATGGCCAATAATGTGTATTTCCCCCATAGGCTAAATGGTGAAAATGCACATTTCAAGGGAATGCGTGCATTTGGGGGGGGGGGGGGAGATTTGCATACATGCAAATTTGTGCAAATTTGGGAAGTGGAAAAAAACTGATACCTTCAGTAGGAGGATGGCAGAACAAAAGGCACCTGACAATCTGCGAATCACAAGATAAAGTAAAATAGAAGGCTGTGGTTGAAGGCTGTGGTTGTATCATTTTACAGCGTCCTACTGAAGAAGAATTCTCGAAACAGGACTTGTACCGGACTACTGTTTATTAGACGCTTTAGGAAATTATTTAATAGGGGTGTGCACAGACCCCCCGCTCCACCCCGCAGGCCGATCTGAAAATTTCAGGTCGGCCCGCTCCGCTCCGTGCCGCTCCGCCCACACTCCGCTCCTCTTCACCGCGGAGCTCCGGCTCCGAATCGGAGCTCTGCAGTGGAGGGGAGTGGCGCCAGGTAAGGCCGGGAGAGGAGGGTGGGGGGGTTACCAGGCCCTGCCGCCATCGCCGCCCGTGCGGCGATGGCAGCAGAGCCCGGTAAGGGACCAGGGGGGAGGGGGGCCTTACCTGCCTCCGTCCGCGGTCCGTCAGCGTCTTCAATTGAGCCCGCGGTTCAAACAGGAAGTCTGGTTGAACCGCGGGCTCAATTGAAGAAGCCGACGGACCGCGGACGGAGGCAGGTAAGGGAGAGGAGGAGGGGTTACCGGGCCCTGCCGCTGTCGCCGCATGGGTGACAGCGACAGCGGCAGGGCCCGGTAAACCCCACTTACCTTTCTGGCGGAGCTCCGGATCGAGGCGAAGGATCCGCCTTCACCTCGATCCTCTTCGCCACGCTCCGCCGGCCCCCAATCCTCTTCGCCTCCACCTTAAGGGCAGGCGAAGCCCCCCGCTCCGCTCCTGCTTCTCCGGTCCGATTAGAAGCGGAGCACATTCCTATTATTTAATTATTTAGCATTAATGGATGCTAACTTATTGTAGGCTTCATTATGAATGTTTGATGAACACCTTGTAAATGTTATCTATATGCCTGTCTTTTGTACATTTGTGATATCTTTTGAATTATTCGTCTATAAAACTTTCTTAATACCTCTGTGGTTGAGTGTTATCACTCATATTGTACTAATCTGCGAATCACAGACAGAACGGATTTTGCATGATCTGTATGACACTGAATGAATTTTAGCCCTGTCCATAGAAGGTTCCTCTGTGCCACACTGCACCACTGCAGACACCTTCTTCTTGTCCCACTTGCTTGGAGGCTGAGTTGATGGAGAAGGCTTGGAGAAGGCCTCTGTGCAAGGACTCGCTTCCTTCTTCCCTCCCTCTTCCCCTATTTCTGGGGTCTAAAATATGAGTGGCCTCTTCTGATCCACAGAGCCTGGCCAGCTCTTTGGCATTCTGGGCAGCGGACGGCCATGCCATAAGTAGAAAGTCAGAGATGGGAAAATGGTCAAAGGGCCACCATGAATCTGCTCAAACAGAGCTTTTTGTTGAGCCTCTTGAGTGGCTGTGATGTTGGTAGCCTATGGGGACCAGCCTAATGAGTACTCGCACTTCAAAAAACATCACTGAATTCATTGGCGTTTGGGCTGACTTGTAAAAGGCTTGGAGAGGTATAAATTTGCCATTATTTGCCATACATTTGCCCACTACCACCACACACATATACAGAGAGAGAGATGGGGGGGCTTTCTACACCTAAGGGTTATCCCAGGAAAATGGGATCGTCCCTACCTGCTCCCTGGATCCCCTGTGTGGCATTTGGATGCACAGGGACGATCCCGGGACAATCCCGGGATATAGGGCTGGTGTAGACATGCCTAGGGCCCGTCTACACTTGTCTAGATGAAACGTAACAAGTTGGCAGAGATGACGTCAGCAGTCACGTGATGCTGTTGTTGTTACGTTTCTTCGGACTTTTAAAACCGTTCCACTTTCTGTTAAAATCGTTTTAAAACTAACAATGTGCCCCAACCTTTCGTTGTTTTCAATGCCGTCTTTCAAAGTCATGTCTCGTGACCATGGTCTTTGCTTCCTGATTAGGACAAGTGAGGGCTTTTCTAGGGGAGGAAGTGCTGACACAATGCGACGAGAGGGAGGGAGGGGGGAGGAGGGAGGGGGAAAGAGGGGACAGAGGCTTAATTTTTTTAAAAAACTGCTTATCTTTCGGGGCGCACGTGGCCCCTTTAAGACGCTGCAGGGCTTCCCTCGTCCCTACGCGTCGCCCCGCCTCCCTGCCGGCTTATCCCGGCAGGTCTAGCTCAGAGTCACCGGAAGAAGGAGGTTTACTTCAGAGCCGGTATGAGCATAATGAAGAACGTTCTAAAGAAGAGTGTGCCGGGGTAAAACGATAGAAGAAAAGGTATTTCGATTGACTGGGCTCATGTTGCATTTTGTAACGTAGCAAGGGAGGACGCAACAATGCACTTAAACAACGGTGTAATGAATAGTGTAGATCCTGCCCCAGAGAGAGAGACAGAGAGCAAGAGGGCTCATCTACACCGAGGCCATAGCTAGACCTAAGGTTTATCCCTGGATCGTCCAGGGGTCAAACGTGTTCATCTAGGTGACACACAGGGAATTCAGTGCTCAGGCAGGGGCGAACCCTGGATGATCCCAGGATAAACCTTAGGTCTAGCTGTGGCCCGAGCAGGATATTCCACCATGCAAGCGGTATGAAAGTGGTAGCCACACTACTGCTAGCGGTATTGAAGTGCACTGACATCTATTGGGGCCCACTGACACCTACCATATACCGCTTTCATACCACTTTCATAGTGCAATGTCCTGCTTGGTGTAGATGAGGCCAGAGAGAGATGGGAGGGCTGTTTTTGTTTTGAATTGTGGCACCATCGCTAACATGAATTAGAGCTGGCTGTCCAAGTCCTTTAGAATCATAGAATCATAGAATCATAGAATAGCAGAGTTGGAAGGGGCCTACAAGGCCATCGAGTCCAACCCCCTGCTCAATGCAGGAATCCACCCTAAAGCACCCCTGACAGATGGTTGTCCAGCTGCCTCTTGAATGCCTCTAGTGTGGGAGAGCCCACAACCTCCCTAGGTAGCTGATTCCACCGTCGCACTGCTCTAACAGTCAGGAAGTTTTTCCTGATGTCCAGCCGGAATCTGGCTTCCTTTAACTTGAGCCCGTTATTCCGTGTCCTGCACTCTGGGAGGATCGAGAAGAGATCCTGGCCCTCCTCTGTGTGACAACCTTTTAAGTATTTGAAGAGTGCTATCATGTCTCCCCTCAATCTTCTCTTCTCCAGGCTAAACATGCCCAGTTCTTTCAGTCTCTCTTCATAGGGCTTTGTTTCTAGACCTCTGATCATCCTCGTTGCCCTCTTCTGCGGGTCTCTAGTAATTAAATAGCTCAAGTCTCCCAACTCTCAAAACCGCCGCACGTCTGCAAGTAGAGAAAGTGAGATCTGTCTTGGTTTTGTTTTGTTTTCCAGAGCAGCCCCCTCCCCTCCCCCATCAAAATGGCACGCACAGCGAGAGCCTTCCCCAATCTCGCACTGGCGCTGGGAGCCAGATGGAGCGCCTAGTGATGCTTTTGTAGGTGCGGCAGAAGACACTGTAAAACAAATCGGGTGATTGGTTCATTATCCACCAAGAAATAGCTGAATTATTTGCTTTTGCGGACCCCTCCTGGAGTGTTGTTTTGAAGAGGCCAGGCCAAATCACACGAGATGGATGCTACTTTGACAAGACAGGATGGAAGGAGGAGGGAGAACAAGAGAACGAACAAAGGATCCTTGTATTCCTCAGACCACAACTTTTTAAATTATTCAGCCAAATTATCGTTGTAATAGACTTCTCTCCAGACAGATCCGGACGTCATGCCCCTACCCTACGATGATCACTTCAGGAGATGCTCATCTTTTCATGCTGTTTGTTATTTTTCCGAAGTAAACAAACAACAACGAAAATGCAAGCAAAACACTATTATTGCCCTAAGGCCATGCAGGTGTATTAAATTTACTTCACTCAATTCTGCCGTAATCGCAACTGTGTGAATAGAGAGTTGGGCTACATGGACCCTCAGTCTGATCCAGCATGGCACTTATGTTCGTACGTTCTTTTGGGGAGCAGGATTGCATTACTATCTATAGGGTGTCCCATAAGTTCTTTGGAACTCTTTAACAATTGACATTAGATAGGGCCCCACAGTTCTGTTATTCAGACATCTTCTACAAACATCTTCCACAAACTCATCTCTTCACAGAGGCTTCCCCTGAAATCTGCCCCAGCCATCTATGGTTAGAATCATAGAACAGTAGAGTTGGAAGGGGCCTACAAGGCCCTCAAGTCCAACCCCCTGCTCATTGCATACCTGTCAGCATACCTGACAGATGGCTGTCCAGCTGCCTCTTGAATACCTCTAGTGTAGGAGAGGCCACAGTAGAGTGTGTGGTTTTATTCCTGATTCATTTGTATTGTGGGTTTCTTTGTTATTGTTATATTTATTCTTGTTTTTATATCAGTGTATTTATGTTCACCACTCTGATACCTTCATGGAAAGCAGTATATACATTTGAATAATCAATCAATAAACTAAATTAAGTCCAGAGTCTACAAGTACCTGGCTAAGCCATTGCTTCCAGCTATGGGGTACAAACCCTAGCAAGCCAAAGCCAGCTACCAGCCATGAGAGGTTCAATAAATGTATTTCTGCTGCCTGACTGGATTTGCTAAATCAAGGGCTGGTCTCAATCCATGGCTAGTGGGCTTTGTTCATCATAGAAGGCAGAAGCATTGGACCACTTTCAACCCAAGGGGCCAAATTCCACTTTTGAGAAGTTCTTAGGGGCCATATTCCGGTGGTGGGCAGGGTTCAAAGGTCAAAGACAAAAAAGTGGGCCAAATGCAGCCACATGTTTTACCTAAAACTCTTATTGCCAGTAACTGAGCCCTAGGAGAGATATTGCCCCCTAAAGACGGGAGGGGGGACTACACAAATGTGAGAAACTACCAACCAACCAATGGTCAAAGGAAAGGGGCTGGGGCTAGGGAAAGGGGCGTGGTCATTTAGAGATTCCCGGAGGGCTATAATAGAGCCCCAGGTGGTCCATCTCTGGGCCCCGGGTCTGATGGGAGGGATTTCAGGTTCTGTAGGCATAGGCATGTGCAAGAGGTGTGCCCTGTGTGCCCAAGGACACCCTAATGTCTCAAGCAATAAGTGCTGAACTGAGGGGGGGGGCTTAGAGTAGGGATCCAGAGGGGGATCCAGACACAGCAGGAATGGTCCTCCAGCTGCACTCCAGCTGCTCCGCTGCCACAGCGAAGAATCGTTGCCTCCTGGGGAGGATCCGCACGTCGCTCCCAGAGCGCTTCTATGCGACCCCAGTGCACCCCGAAAACGATAGTCTGACTTCCCTGTAAAAGAAACGAGGAAGAGCCGTCCATGCCGCCGCCTCCGATGATGACGAGGACGAGGAGAGCTCTCCGCCGGCGAGGAGAGCTCGGCAAAAGAAGGCGGGGTGAAGAGCAGAAGAAGCTCTCTACCCCGCCTTCTTTTGCCGAGCTCTCCTCGCCAGCGGAGAGCTTTCCTCAGCGGTGGTGGCGGCAGTGGCGGCATGGACGGCTCTTCCTCGTTTTTTTTACAGGGAAGTCAGACTATCGTTTTCGGGGTGCACTGGGGTCTCATAGAAGCGCTCTGGGAGCGACGTGCGGATCCCCTCCTGGAGAGCACCGTTGCACCCTAATGAAATGTATTGTGCATGCCTGGGTCTGTAGGCCTGCAGACCCAGCCATCTGTGAGAAACAGACTGCAGATTATAAGAATTCTTACTACTCAAAGACCTACTTCACAAACTCCGTGGGAGAGGAAAAGATCTCATATTCGTACAAGCCGAAACTTCCTGATATTTACACACTTTGTGTTGTCTCTGCATTGCTCTGTTTCTTTCTTCTTTTTAATGCCATCAGGAGGCTCTCCATAAGAGAGTATCAGAGGATTAGCCAAAGGAATCTTTAATGAGTGTCAGGGATGTATGCAGAAGCCAGTATTTCATCAACCATTGGGGATATAACACCAGAGGTATAAAATAAATAAATAAGATTAAGGCCTACAGTAATATCGTTCACTTCATCTCGAGTAAAACAATGATGTTTTTATTTAGTATTGATTAAATTGATTTGCCTTTTCCTGCACAAAGTCCAATTTCTCCGTCTTTGGCCAGAGCCGTTGTGGATTAATCATGGTCCGCGATGCATCAGACAGCCTCTCTTTTAACCCTGCGGAGTTGGTAGATAAGCTTATGTTCTGCCATTTTTCAATTATAATATTGACTGAGATGCCATCTCACCCTGTTTCTATCTCTCTATCTCTCCCTCTCCTGGGTTTCAGAGGGCCGAGCTTATTAATACATGTTCTTTCAGAGTTCAAAAATATCCAGCTTTGCAAGTAGGTTGATAAATTACTATCGATATTTGTTTATATTCATGAAATAATTAATGAATGCCCAAGGATGCCCTGCTTTTCCCCCACAAAACTCAAAGCACCTTACTAAGAAAAGATATCAGACAATACTCAACACACAATAAAACAGCTGAAGTTGCAGTAAAAGCAGTTCACGTCGTCATCATCATCATGTTTATATTATTCATTTTTCTTTCCTTCTTTTCTTTAAATAAGCGGGAGACAGAACTTTTAATGCACTTAAAGCTCAGAGACACAAAATGTTCTTAGCTGCTCACTTGAAGCTAAAAAGGGCCTATTCAGACAACACACTAAGCCATGGTTAGGCCGCTAATCCTTTTGCAGCAAATGGTTAGTGTAGGGTGACCATATTTGGGAAACCAAAAAAGAGGACACCTAGTGTGTGTGTGAGGAAGCAGCTTTCTGAGTCCTGCAGAAAGTACGTTATTCCCCCGCCACCTTAAAGAACCCGGTTGGAGTGGAGGAGGGGAAAGGATTTCATTCTGCACCACCACCATCCACTCCAATTGGGGCCTTTTCTATCATGTCCACGAATGACCCACTTTCCCCTTTAAGACCTCAATTGGAGCTCGGGGTGGGGGAATGATGTGCCTCAAGAAAGCATGTCACTCCCTCCTGCCATGCTAATGGCAGCCTTAAAGGGGAAGGTGTGTCATTCCAGGACATTATTGAAAATTATAGAAAATCCCCCCTGACACTATGGAAAGAACAAAAACCAGGACAAATCCGGCGAAATCCTGACAGTTGGTCACCCTAGGTTAGTGAGCATGTTTAAACCATGGTTATGTAGCCACCATGGTTAGGAATGGTTCACATAACAAGCTAAGGCCACAGTTAGACCTAAGGTTAATCCTGGATCCCCTGTGTGTCACCTAGATGAACAGGTTTGACCCCTGGATGATCCAGGGATAAACCTTAGGTCTAGCTAGGGCCTAAGACATGATTCACACTATACACTAGCCCTGTTCAGAAGACACCTTAAACCATGGCTTAAACCACGGTGGTTAAGCCAGAAAGCCAGGCTGTGTTCAGAAAACACCTTAAATCATGGCTTTAACTACAGTGAATAAAGCAAAAGGCATTATTCACTGTGGTTAAAGCCATGGTTTAAGGTGTCTTCTGAACACAGCCCGGCTTTCTGGCTTAACCATCATGGTTAAAGCCATGGTTTAAGGTGTCTTCTGAACAGGCCCAGTAAGCCATAATGTTATCTCAAAATGCTTAGCCACCATGGCTTACCGTGTCGTCTGGTTAAGGTCAATGAGAGGCTAATCAAACCTCTCTAGGTGAGAAATTCTGCAATCTGGGGGTTGCAATAGAAAAGGCTCTCATTTAGGCAAGGGTTTGTTGTCTTTGTGGCATTACACAGAAGGTGGTTTATCTAAGAACCGTGACGTAGTGGAGCCAAGCGTCTCAGGGAAGCAGCACCAGCACTTTTTATTAGCAGGGGCATCTGCTACCACCACCACCACCACTAGGGATGGGTGTGGCAGGGAAATCTGGCCCTTTTTAAGCTCGCCAGATTTCCCTGGAGCTCAGGTTGCATTTCCCAGAATATGGGAACTTTTCTTGGATTTTTTTTTTTTTTAAAAAAATCTTAAAAGTGACATTTAGGGGAAATTGAAGCCGCAATTTGAATAGCTTGCCCAACTCAATCGGCATCATAACAGACCAGCTCGCAGGTAACTGCATCAAAGTCTGGGAGGCCAAGCTGCTAGAAGTTCAGCCCACTCCAGATGGATCCCACCAAGATCCCTAACCATCACCCTAGAATCCCCTGTCCTCTCTGAGCTAAGACCTGCAGTTCTCAAAGCATTCTGGGAGGACCCAAATTT